>NC_139149.1:62038161-64438161 GCF_964270905.1 Leucopleurus acutus | reverse complement strand
GTTAGAGGCAAACCATTTCCAGAAGTTTCATGGACGAAGGACAAAGATGCGACAGACTTAACAAGATCACCAAGGGTCAACATTGCTACCAGTGGTGATTCATCTAAATTTTCTCTTACTAAAGCAAAGCGAAGTGATGGTGGTAAATATGTAATTACAGCAACTAACATAGCTGGCAGTTTTGTGGCCTTTGCCACTGTCAATGTTTTAGATAAGCCTGGGCCTGTAAGAAATCTGAAAATTTTTGATGTGTGTAGTGACAGGTGTTCTCTTCGCTGGGATCCACCAGAGGATGATGGTGGCTGTGAAATCCAAAATTATATTTTAGAAAAATGTGAGAGCAAGAGAATGGTTTGGTCTACCTTTTCTGCTACTATCTTAACACCTGGTACTACAGTAACACGTCTCATAGAAGGAAATGAATATATTTTCAGAGTCCGTGCAGAAAATAAAATAGGCACAGGGCCTCCAACAGAAAGTAAACCAGTCATTGCAAAAACCAAATATGATAGACCTGGTCGCCCTGACCCCCCAGAAGTCACTAAAGTAAGCAAAGAAGAGATGACTGTGGTTTGGATGCCACCTGAATATGATGGTGGAAAGTCCATCACAGGATACTATTTGGAGAAAAAGGAAAAACATTCAATACGATGGGTCCCTGTCAACAAGAGTGCGATCCCTGAGAGACGTTTGAAAGTACAGAATCTCCTCCCAGGACATGAATATCAGTTCCGTGTCAAGGCAGAAAATGAAGTTGGAATTGGAGAACCAAGCTTGCCATCAAGGCCAGTGGTGGCAAAAGACCCGTTAGGTATGATGTTCTTGCTTTTTCTGGTATTACACCAACTCTTGATCTCAGGCACAGAGGTATTAGACAAATAAGTTAAATCCACAGCATCAAAACTTTAATCTTAGCCAGTAGTTTTCCAAATAGATCTTTTACCAAATCGCCTAAAATGTACAAACAATGGTAGATTCTAATTTTATGAAGGAAAATAAGGAGGACTGAGTCATTGAGAAATTGAATGTACTATCTGTGGTTAATTAAGGATGGACTATATATAATTACTCATTAACGTAACACTAGTAGTTGTTAACCATGTGTAAATTTATTCTTATATAATTTACTTTCAGAACCACCTGGTCCACCGACCAATCTCAAAGTGGTTGATACAACCAAAAGTTCCATAACTCTTGGGTGGGGAAAACCGGTGTATGACGGTGGCGCACCAATCATTGGATATGTTGTGGAAATGAGACCAAAGAGACCAGATACATCACCTGATGAAGGCTGGAAAAGGTGTAGTGCTGCAGCGCAACTCGTTCGCATGGAATTCACCGTGACCAGCTTGGATGAAAACCAGGAATATGAGTTCAGGGTTTGTGCCCAAAACCAAGTTGGCATTGGGCGCCCTGCAGAACTAAAGGACGCTATTAAACCTAAAGAAATCCTAGGTGAGGCCCTATGTTATCACTTGATTCATTCATGTTTCACTTCTCACATGATTTCCCCACATTCTGAAGTCAACTGACGGCTTTTGTGTCATTTGCAGAACCTCCAGAGATTGATTTGGACGCCAGCATGAGAAAACTGGTCACAGTGAGAGCAGGATGCCCTATTCGACTATTTGCCATAGTGAGAGGGCGACCAGCCCCTAAGGTCACTTGGCGAAAAGTGGGTATTGATAACGTGGTCAGAAAGGGACAAGTTGATCTGGTTGATACTATGGCCTTCCTTGTCATCCCCAATTCTACCCGTGATGACTCAGGAAAATACTCCCTGACGCTTGTGAACCTGGCTGGAGAAAAGGCCGTGTTCGTGAATGTCAGAGTATTAGGTGGGTTATAAACAAGCGTCTTCCTCCCCTTCAAAAATGCCTTAGTTAATAAGGAGGCTGAGGGGACTCGTATATATGATTTTGTCGTCCTTCACAGATACTCCTGGACCTGTGTCTGATTTAAAAGTTTCGGATGTCACTAAAACATCATGCCACATTTCCTGGGCCCCTCCCGAGAACGATGGTGGGAGCCAAGTGACACATTACATTGTGCAGAAACGTGAGGCAGATAGAAAGACGTGGTCAACAGTCACCCCAGAAGTCAAGAAAACGAGCTTCCACGTCAGTAATCTTGTCCCTGGGACTGAGTATTTCTTCAGAGTAACTGCTGTCAATGAGTATGGCCCCGGCGTCCCAACAGACATCCCCAAACCAGTGCTCGCAACAGATCCTCTAAGTAAGTTACATCCTTTCTCCCTCAACTCCAGTCCCCGACCTCAGCAAAATCAAGATACCGAAACATTTTACTCCACTAATGAAAGGGCCTTCACTTGTAGAAACCTAAACAGTACAAATAAATATCTAACTCACTCACTGAAGACTTTTTTGATCTGACTCATCCGTGTCCTTTTTACTTTCAACATCCCGAACCATAGTTTCCATATACTCTGAAGCAAGTGGCATACGAAAACATTTATGTGTATTTCCAAAGGGATGGATTAGGTTACCTGGGTGGTTTTTTCTTCTAGGTGAGCCGGATCCCCCGAGGAAACTAGAAGTTACTGAAATGACAAAGAACAGCGCTGCGTTAGCCTGGTTACCTCCCCTGCGCGATGGAGGTGCCAAGGTCGACGGCTACATCGTTAGTTACAGAGACGAAGAGCTGCCTGCAGGTCACTGGACAGAGTACTCGGTGGTGAAAGACCTCAGCCTTGTCGTCACCGGCCTCAAGGAAGGAAAGAAATACAAATTTAGGGTAGCGGCCAGAAATGCTGTTGGAGTCAGTTTGCCAAGAGAAGCTGAGGGAGTGTATGAAGCCAAAACACAGCTGTGTAAGTAGTCAGAGTCGTTTTCCATGCGATAAAAGTTTATGAGGATTTTCTTTCGACATGTAGATGTTTATCCCTGAAGAAGCTAGTTCCAGAAGTACTTGAAATATAGTAGAGAACAGTGGTTTGGAAACACCTGGACCCACAACAGGTAGTAAATACACCTTAAATCATGACACAGGACACACGTACATATATATGACTTAGAAAAAGTTTCTTAAAGCAACACCCATTCTTATCATGTATGCTGGCCTCAGATATTCTCAATTCGTTTCGATCCCATTCTCTTTAAAAAGTATCAGCAGTAATGCAAACATTAATTTGAATCCACTGATGGGTTGCAATCCACAATTTGAAAAGCACTAGTATAGTTCCCCACCAGAGGAAATTTAACCTCCCTGCCAAATTAACGTATCTTCATCTTACTTTTAGTGCCACCCAAGATCCTTATGCCAGAGCAAATTATTATCAAAGCTGGGAAGAAACTCCGAATTGAAGCCCATGTGTATGGAAAGCCTCATCCGATCTGTAAATGGAAAAAAGGAGAAGATGAAGTTGTCACATCCAGCCACCTGGCAGTACATAAAGCAGACAATTCTTCAGTTCTGATCATAAAAGATGTTGCTAGGAAAGACAGCGGTTACTATAGCCTCACTGCAGAAAACAGTTCTGGGACAGACACTCAGAAAATCAAAGTTATCGTCATGGGTAGGTTACGTGTTAGACAAATGGCCATCCAAATATGAGTATCAGAAACATATTTTACAGTCAAATCCCTATTCTTACATTTCTTTCCTCTCGGTTCATGCAGACGTTCCTGGACCCCCTCAGCCTCCGTTTGACATTTCTGACATAGATGCCGATGCCTGCTCCCTGTCATGGCACATCCCCCTGGAGGACGGAGGCAGTAACGTCACCAATTACATAGTGGAGAAGTGTGACGTGAGCAGGGGTGACTGGGTGACAGCGCTAGCTTCAGTGACAAAAACTTCCTGCAGGGTTGGAAAACTGATCCCAGGCCAAGAGTATATCTTCCGGGTCCGTGCTGAGAATCGATTTGGCATTTCAGAGCCTCTCACATCTCCAAAGATGCTGGCTAAGTTCCCATTTGGTATGTTTCTTTCAGGAAGAAAAAAAAATTGTGTTTTCTTTCTAGTCTGTTACTTAGGCTAGAAACTGATATTTCCCTGAACTTCATCTCCAGATGTTCCCAGTGAACCCAAGAATGCACGAGTCACTAAAGTCAACAAAGACTGCATATTCGTGGCGTGGGATAGACCAGACAGCGATGGAGGGAGCCCCATTACCGGCTACCTGATTGAACGCAAAGAAAGAAACAGTTTGCTCTGGGTGAAAGCTAACGATTCCCCTGTCCGGTCAACTGAATATCCCTGTGCTGGCCTGGTAGAAGGCCTTGAGTATTCATTCAGAATCTATGCCCTAAATAAAGCTGGACCCAGCCCACCCAGCAAACCAACTGAATATGTAACTGCGAGAACGCCAGTTGGTGAGTAACTTTTTGAGTAATTTTTTTTTTTAAAGTATTATGAGGACACATTTAAATCTTGGAGTCTCTGAAGGTTACTATTTCCATTCAGGAATATGTTCTGGGTGACACTGTGAAACACAGAGTTTAAAATTTCTGCTGTTAAGATCAATGCTGAGAATCTCTCTTTTGGTTTTAGATCCTCCTGGAAAGCCTGAAGTTATTGATGTTTCCAAGAGTACTGTGTCCCTCATCTGGGCCCGTCCAAAACATGATGGAGGCAGCAAAATTGCTGGCTATTTCGTAGAAGCTTGCAAACTTCCTGGTGATAAGTGGGTACGGTGTAATACTTCACCTCACCAGATTCCCCAGGAAGAGTACACAGCTACTGGCCTAGAAGAGAATGCTCAGTATCAATTTAGAGCCATTGCCAAGACTGCGGTAAACATCAGCCAGCCTTCTGAACCTTCTGATCCAGTGACTATCATGGCAGAAAATGGTAAGATTCTGTTGAACATTACAGGCAAAGGTGGACGGCACTCATAATGTATATTTCTCCTAATAAAAAACTAAATCTACACCTATGGAAATAAGGACAAGTAAAATGATAGGTACTTTGTATACAGACACTAAAAAATGATTATGGAGAATCTTAATAATATGCTAAACTAAAAAACAGGATACAAAACTGTGTGGACCGCATAATTTTAACCATACACAGGCACAGGCACAAGAAGATGCCAAAGAAATGCACCAAAATGATAAGAGTGAAGCTTTAAGGATGCTGGAATGATGGGCGATCTTTACTTTTTTCTTTATACTTTCAGCGTTATCAAATTTCGGCATTTCTTTTATAATGAATAATGTTACTTTAAAAAAATCCCACCTTGAAAAAGACAGCGTATGGATTTCCGACTTTTATCAGTAAGAATTATATAATATAGCTTTGCATATATTAAATCCTTTTATCTTATGTCTTTCCAGTTCCTCCCAGGATAGACCTGAGTGTGGCTATGAAATCTTTGCTCACTGTGAAAGCTGGAACTAACGTTTGCCTGGATGCTACTGTTTTTGGTAAACCAATGCCCACAGTCTCTTGGAAGAAGGACGGGACACCGCTGAAAGCATCAGAAGGCATCAAGATGGCCATGCAGCGGAACCTGTGTACCCTGGAGCTGTTCAGCGTGAGTCGGAAAGACTCAGGGGACTACACCATCACTGCCGAAAACGCAAGTGGCTCCAAATCAGCCACCATCAAGCTCAAAGTGTTAGGTAACTAAAGCACTTCACTAGAATCTCATGTTTCCCTTTGGTTAATGTGATGTCATAGAATTTACAAAATAATATGTGAGAAGAGATACCTATCTCGATGTATCTTTCGTCATCGCGGAATTATCCTCATCACAGAAGAAGAGCGTTTTACAGCCGAAAAGACCACTAGAGATCACATATTCCAGTTACATAATTTTAGATATGAGGAAATGAAGATTCGGAAAAATTAAGTCACTTCCAAGGTCGTATAGGAAGTTAATGACAACATAAAGGCTGCAGCCCAGGTCTCCAGACCTCCACTCTACTCATTCCCTATTTCACATGTGCGAGTGAAAGACTTCACTTTTCTTTCTTATCCTTTCAGATAAACCAGGTCCTCCAGCATCTGTTAAAGTCAACAAAATGTATTCAGATCGTGCAATGCTTTCTTGGGAACCTCCTCTTGAAGATGGAGGCTCAGAAATCACCAACTATGTTGTTGACAAACGTGAAACGAGCAGACCCAACTGGGCACAAGTCTCTGCCACTGTGCCCATCACCAGCTGCAGTGTGGAGAAACTGATAGAAGGCCATGAGTATCAGTTCCGAATTTGTGCTGAAAATAAATACGGAGTGGGCGACCCGATCTTAACTGAACCAGCAATTGCTAAAAACCCATATGGTAAGAACATTTTCCTGAGGTTTTTCTCTTTTTTTTTAAACATCTTTATTGGAGTATAATTGCTTTACAATGGTGTGTTAGTTTCTGCTGTATAACAAAGTGAATCAGCTATACGTATACATATATCCCCATATCCCCTCCCTCTTGGGTCTCCCTCCCCAGCTCCCTATCCCACCCCTCTAGGTGGTCACAGAGCACTGAAATGATCTCCCAGTGCTATGCGGCTGCTTCCCACTAGCTATCTATTTTACATTTGGTAGTGTATATATGTCCATGCCACTCTCTCACTTCGTCCCAGCTTACCCTTACCCGTCCCCGTATCCTCAAGTCCATTCTCTAGGTCTGCGTCTTTATTCCTGCCCTGCCCCTACATTCTTCAGAACGATTTTTTTTTAAAGATTCCATATATATGTGTTAGCATACGGTATTTGTTTTTTTCTTTCTGACTTCACTCTGTATGACAGACTCAAGGTCCATCCACCTCACTACAAATAACTCATTTTACTTTTTAAATATTACCTTTTAGACTGGGACATTAACTTGTCAATCAATCTCTGCAGACCCACCCGGACGCTGTGATCCTCCTGTTATTAGCAACATAACCAAAGATCACATGACAGTAAGCTGGAAACCACCAGCAGATGATGGCGGCTCCCCCATCACTGGCTATTTGGTTGAAAAGCGGGAAACCCAGGCAATTAACTGGACTAAGGTCAACAGAAAACCCGTTATAGAAAGAACGATAAAAGCAACAGGTCTCCAAGAAGGCACGGAATATGAGTTCCGAGTTACAGCTATAAATAAGGCTGGACCAGGCAAACCCAGTGACGTATCCAAAGCTGCTTATGCCCAAGATCCTCTGTGTAAGTTTTCATGAGAGTGTCCAATATCCTGTGTTATAATCAACATTCAACAACTGGGAATGAGGTTTTAATGAAAATTTTCTATTATTATTTATCCTCAGATCCTCCTGGTCCACCAGCTTTTCCCAAAGTATATGATACAACCCATAGCTCTGTGAGTCTATCTTGGGGCAAGCCAGCCTATGACGGTGGTAGCCCTATCATTGGTTACCTTGTTGAAGTAAAACGAGCTGATTCTGATAACTGGGTGAGGTGCAATTTACCACAGAAGCTACAGAAAACCCGCTTTGAGGTTACCGGCCTAATGGAAAACACAGAATATCAGTTCCGCGTGTATGCCGTTAATAAGATAGGATATAGTGACCCCAGCGATGTGCCAGATAAACACTGTCCCAAGGACATTTTAAGTAAGTATTACCAGGAAAAACATACAGAACTCTTCTCATCAGTCATATTGTGAGAGGGAGTATGGGACTCCTTTATGTAGATTTAGTTATTTATAAGAAGTTTTAGGGTTGGTAACTCTACAAGTATCAATACATTTTAGGAGAGCTGGGTTGGTACTTTATGGTATTGTATAATAAGCTCAATGGAATGCAAGTATGAGAATTTCATGTCTTCAAAAGAATACAGAATATAGGAATTTTATTCTGAGAATAAAAAGATTTTTTTAAACTAAGTAGTGAGCTATTTATCATTCTTAGGTTTTTATTTTCTCTTCTAATCTACCCCTCTCCATAAGTATATAATGGTAAGCTCTCCATCATCTTAATTTCTCTTCTCACCATTTCTTCTATTCACTTATTCTCCCTAACCAGTGCTCCTTTTACTTTGAATTACTTGGTATTATACTTCACCTTCTGTGTACTTTTCTTCCTACAATGAAGTGAAGAGTATATAGCGGAGTGCCTTCACTGGAAGAAAGCCAAAAACCAATCATCTACTTTTAATATACAGAGAGTTTAAGAGTATATAAGGTTCATGAGATGAGATGCAGATCCTCCAGGGAAAACTTGGGTCGGCCTATAGGATATTGGAAAATAGAAAGATCAATAATTGCTACAGAATATTAAAATCGTTGGCAACGGGACTTCCCTGGTGGCGCAGTGGTTAAGAATCTGCCTGCCAGTGCAGGGGACACGGGTTCGAGTCCTGGTCGGGGAAGATCCCACATGCCGTGGAGCAACTAAGCTGGTGCGCCACAACTACTGAGCCTGCGCTCTAGAGCCCACGAGCCACAACTACTGAGCCCGCGTGCCTAGAGCCTGTGCTCCACAACAAAGAGCAGCCCCCACTCACCACAACTAGAGAAAGCCTGCACGCAGCAATGAAGACCCAAAGTAGCCAATAAATTAATTAATTAATTTTTAAAAATAGTTGGCAAAAGTTTTGAGGATTATATTAAGGATTTTCTAAAGAACTAGAGATCAGTTATGGAAAGAAACATATTTTAGGAGTGATCAGGCCAGTTCTTGGAAATACATTTGACCATTATTACTCTGTCTTTACTCCAACATTAAACAGTTCCACCTGAGGGAGAACTTGATGCTGATTTGAGGAAAACACTCATATTACGTGCTGGAGTTACAATGAGACTGTATGTACCAGTAAAAGGACGTCCACCTCCTAAGATAACTTGGTCTAAACCAAATGTCAATCTAAGAGAAAGGACTGGACTGGACATAAAGTCAACTGACTTTGACACTTTCTTGCGCTGTGAAAATGTGAACAAATATGATGCAGGAAAATATATCTTGACTCTGAAGAACAGCTGTGGTACAAAAGAATATACCATTGTAGTGAAAGTGCTTGGTAAGTCCACTTGAAAAAACAATCATATATATGCTTAAAATGTAGTCTATGTATTTTTTACATATTCATTTCTTATCTACCCACTATTTATTCAGATACTCCTGGGCCACCCGTCAATGTGACTGTCAAAGAAATATCCAAAGATTCTGCTTATGTTACCTGGGATCCTCCCATTGTTGATGGCGGAAGCCCCATCATAAACTATGTGGTAGAAAAGCGTGATGCAGAGAGGAAGTCCTGGTCCACCGTGACAACGGAGTGCTCCAAAACAAGCTTCAGAGTTTCTAACTTGGAGGAAGGAAAATCCTACTTCTTCAGGGTGTTTGCGGAAAATGAGTACGGCATTGGTGATCCCGGTGAAACACGTGATGCCGTGAAAGCTTCCGGTGAGCAAATCAGCTACCATCCCGTCATTTTGAGTGACATCTTACCTTGGTTATCCAGGGCTTAGACTTATCGTTTCTCCTTTGCTTTAGAAACCCCTGGACCAGTTGTGGACCTTAAAGTGACGTCTGTGACCAAGTCATCTTGTAGCATAGGCTGGAAAAAGCCTCGCAGCGATGGTGGGAGTCGAATTATCGGATATGTCGTTGATATCCTGACTGAAGAAAATAAGTGGCAACGAGTCATGAAATCACTAAACTTACAGTATTCCATGAAAGATTTGACCGAAGGGGAGGAATACACCTTCAGAGTGAGTGCCGAGAATGAAAACGGAGAAGGGAGCCCAAGTGAAATCACTGTTGTGGCAAAGGATGATGTCGGTAAGCCTTCAGCCATCATCTCCATTTTCCCTTTGTCATCAAAAGTGCCCTCTTGAGCCCTACTCACTGGCTTACGTAAAAATCCTTTAAAAACTATAACGATCTGAAAAAATTAACTGCCTGGCATTAAAAATAACAGTAACTTATCTCTGCTGTTTTACAGTGGCTCCTGACCTTGACTTAAAGGACCTTCCCGATTTGTGCTACCTGGCTAAAGAAAACAGCAACTTCCGTCTTAAGATCCCCATAAAAGGCAAGCCAGCTCCATCCGTGTCCTGGAAGAAAGGAGAAGATCCTCTAGCAACAGGCACAAGGGTCAGTGTCGAGTCATCTGCAGTTAACACAACTCTTGTAGTGAATGACTGCCAAAAATCTGATGCTGGAAAATACACAATCACACTGAAGAATGTTGCCGGCACCAAGGAAGGAACCCTCTCCATAAAAGTTGTCGGCAAGCCTGGCATCCCCACCGGACCGATCAAATTTGACGAAGTCACAGCAGAAGCCATGACCTTAAAGTGGGGTCCTCCAAAGGACGACGGAGGTTCTGAGATCACCAACTATATCCTAGAGAAGAGAGATTCTGTAAACAACAAGTGGGTGACATGTGCCTCAGCTGTCCAGAAAACCACCTTTAGAGTCATGAGACTTCTTGAGGGTATGGAATACACCTTCAGGGTCAGTGCCGAAAATAAATACGGTGTAGGACAGGGCTTGAAATCGGAGCCAATTGTTGCTAGACATCCATTTGGTAAGTGTCTCAAGGTCAGAAAACATAAAGCAAAACATGGTTCTGGCTTATTTATAATACATTCCTGATTATAAATCTTGCATTATCTTTTTTTTCCTAGATGTGCCCGATGCTCCCCCACCTCCCAATATTGTGGATGTCAGACATGATTCCGTATCTCTAACTTGGACTGACCCCAGGAGAACTGGAGGCTCTCCAATTACAGGTATTTAGTTGGCTCTTACCCTACAGAGTTTACATTAAGATTTCTTCCAAATCTTCCTCCCTGAAAACAAGTTGAATCTGTGCTCCTTATTTATAGCACTATCTGCACATACAAAAATGTATTTTCCTTTTTTCAGTTCATTATGCATTCAGTACATGAAGCATTAAGCTAATTCATTAAGCTAATGCTTAATTTCAATGAAAACCTCCTAATGTAATAGTTAATAAAGGCTTTCTTAATGATATCTATTTTTGTAAGTTAAAACTTTTTGACAGAAGGTGCAATAAATGTCTATTCCAAGAGGAAAAAATGGCTCTATGCCTAGGTAATAAAAGTATACATACAAGCAAGAATGATTACTTGCTCTGTGCGTGTGTGTGTGTACGTGTGTGTGTACGTATGTATTTAAAAATCAGGCTACATTTGTACTTTCTATGTGAATTGACACATCACTGGATCTTTTGTAGGGTATCATATCGAGTCCAAGGAAAGAAATAGCCTTTTGTGGAAGAGGGCTAACAAGACTCCTGTTAGGATGAAAGACTTCAAAGTGACAGGACTAACTGAAGGTCTGGAATATGAATTCCGAGTTATGGCAATCAATTTAGCAGGAGTAGGCAAGCCAAGCCTGCCATCAGAGCCAGTTGTGGCACTTGATCCAATTGGTAAGTCATTATACAAAGCAAAATCCAGGTGTATTTTCTTCATGAAGAGAACATTGGTGTGTGTTTGACCGGGTTTCTTTGTCTGTTTTTTGCTTTATTTTAGATCCTCCTGGCAAACCTGAGGTTATTAATGTAACAAGGAATTCAGTGACTCTCATTTGGACTGAACCCAAATATGATGGTGGTCATAAGTTGACTGGATACATAGTGGAGAAGCGAGATCTTCCCTCTAAATCTTGGATGAAAGCCAACCATGTTAATGTCACAGATTGTGCCTTTACTGTTACTGACCTTGTTGAGGGTGGAAAATATGAATTCAGAATTAGAGCAAAGAATATAGCAGGTGCTATCAGTGCTCCATCAGAAAGTACAGGAACCATTATTTGCAAGGATGAATACGGTAGGTCTATTTTACTTTTTATGCACACAAACAATAGTAAATTAAGCATCCTTCCTTTTCTGATTAAAATGTTCTTTTTTCCTTTGCAGAGGCACCAACCATTGTCCTTGATCCCACAATAAAGGATGGGCTAACAGTTAAAGCAGGTGACACCATTGTTTTGAATGCCATTAGCATTCTCGGCAAGCCTCTTCCAAAGTCAAGTTGGTCCAGGGCAGGAAAAGACATCAGACCATCAGACATCGTTCAGATAACTTCAACCCCAACATCTTCCATGCTTGCCATCAAGTATGCCACTAGAAAAGATGCTGGTGAATACACCATCACTGCTACCAATGCTTTTGGCACAAAGGAGGAGCATGTGAAGGTGACAGTCCTCGATGTACCTGGTCCCCCAGGTCCGATCGAAGTCAGTAATGTTTCTGCTGAAAAAGCAACGCTTACATGGACACCTCCCTTAGAAGATGGCGGCTCACCAATTAAGTCTTATGTTCTTGAAAAGAGAGAAACCAGCCGACTTTTGTGGACAGTGTTTGCCGAAGATATTCAGACTTGCAGGCATGTGGCAACCAAACTTATCCAGGGAAATGAGTACCTCTTCCGGGTCTCAGCTGTAAACCAGTATGGCAAAGGGGAACCCGTACAGTCCGAACCTGTCAAGATGGTAGACAGATTTGGTACGTAGAGCATATAAAGGAACTGATATGTAAGCATTTGCAGCAGAATTTAGGAAATCATAGATTTCTCATAAATTTGCTTTCTTTTCAGGTCCACCTGGCCCCCCTGGAAAACCAGAGGTGTCCAATGTCACTAAAAACACTGCCACTGTCAGTTGGAAAAGACCAGTTGATGATGGTGGCAGTGAGATCACAGGGTATCATGTAGAAAGGAGAGAGAAGAAAGGCTTGCGATGGGTGAGAGCAACAAAGACTCCAGTTTCCGATCTCAGATACAAAGTAACAGGACTGCAAGAAGGAAACACCTACGAATTCCGTGTCAGTGCAGAGAACAAAGCAGGAATTGGTCCACCTAGTGATACTTCAAATCCTGTTCTAATGAAAGATGTAGCATGTTAGTATTTATCTTTTTCAATACAGCTCATTTGGGAGTGCCAGTATTTTATATAATTTATACAAAAGCCAAACCCTTAACACTTTTGTGCCTTTGTCTCCTTTTCAGATCCCCCAGGACCACCCTCAAATGCACGTGTCACTGATACCACCAAGAAATCTGCTTCTTTGGCATGGGGCAAGCCTCATTATGATGGTGGGCTTGAAATCACTGGCTATGTCATAGAGCATCAAAAAGTAGGAGATGATGCCTGGATAAAGGATACGACAGGAACCACCCTCAGAATCACCGAGTTTGTCGTCCCTGATCTTCAGACTAAAGAAAAATACAATTTTAGAATCAGTGCCATCAATGATGCAGGTGTTGGGGAGCCAGCAGTGATTTCAAATGTTGAAATTGTAGAACGGGAGATGGCTCCTGATTTCGAACTAGACGCTGAGCTTCGAAGAACCCTTGTTGTGAGAGCAGGACTCAGTATTAGAATATTTGTGCCCATTAAAGGTCGTCCTGCTCCCGAAGTGACATGGACCAAAGATGATATCAACCTTAAAAACCGAGCTAACATTGAAAGCACAGAGTCGTTCACGCTCCTGATCATCCCAGAATGTAACAGATATGACACCGGTAAATTTGTGATGACCATTGAAAACCCCGCTGGGAAGAAAAGTGGTTTCGTTAACGTCAGAGTCTTGGATACACCAGGACCTGTCCTTAACCTGAGGCCTACTGACATCACAAAGGAGAGTGTCACCCTGCACTGGGACCTCCCACTGATAGATGGGGGCTCACATATAACAAACTACATCGTGGAGAAACGAGAAGCAACACGGAAATCCTACTCCACGGTCACCACTAAGTGCCATAAATGCACATACAAAGTTACTGACTTGTCTGAAGGACATGAATACTTCTTCAGAGTGATGGCAGAAAATGAGTATGGAATTGGTGAGCCGACAGAAACAACAGAGCCTGTAAAAGCCTCCGAAGTACCATCACCACCAGACAGTCTTAACATTATGGACACAACTAAGAGCACAGTCAGCCTGGCGTGGCCTAGACCCAAGCACGATGGTGGCAGTAAGATCACTGGCTATGTGATTGAAGCCCAAAGAAAAGGCTCTGACCAGTGGACCCACATCACAACCGTGAAGGGGTTAGAATGTGTTGTGAAGAATCTAACTGAAGGGGAAGAATATACCTTCCAGGTGATGGCAGTGAACAGTGCAGGGAGAAGTGCCCCTAGAGAAAGCCGACCCGTCGTTGTCAAGGAGCAGACAATGCTTCCAGAATTGGATCTCCATGGCATTTATCAAAAATTAGTCATTGCTAAAGCTGGTGACAACATCAAAGTTGAAATTCCAGTGCTAGGTCGACCAAAGCCCACAGTTACATGGAAGAAAGGAGACCAGGTTCTTAAACAGACCCAGAGAGTTAATTTTGAAAACACAGCAACTTCAACCATCTTAAATATCAATGAGTGTGTAAGAAGCGATAGTGGGCCCTACCCATTAACAGCAAGGAACATTGTGGGAGAGGTTGGTGATGTCATCACCATTCAAGTCCATGATATCCCAGGGCCACCTACTGGACCAATCAAATTTGATGAAGTTTCGTCTGATTTTGTCACCTTCTCTTGGGACCCACCTGAGAATGATGGAGGTGTACCCATAAGCAACTATGTAGTAGAAATGCGACAGACTGACAGTACCACATGGGTTGAGTTAGCAGCCACCGTTATACGCACTACCTACAAAGCCACTCACCTTACTACCGGAGTGGACTATCAATTCCGGGTGAAAGCTCAAAACAGATACGGAGTTGGACCAGGCATCACATCAGCATCTGTAGTTGCCAACTATCCATTTAAGGTTCCTGGGCCTCCTGGTACCCCTCAGGTAATGGCAGTTACCAAGGATTCAATAACAATCAGCTGGCATGAGCCTCTTTCTGATGGTGGAAGCCCCATTTTAGGATACCACATTGAAAGAAAAGAACGTAATAGTATTCTCTGGCAGACTGTGAGCAAAGCATTAGTACCAGGCAACATTTTCAAATCAAGTGGACTTGCAGATGGTATTGCTTATGAATTCCGAGTGATCGCAGAAAACATGGCTGGCAAAAGCAAGCCGAGCAAGCCATCTGAACCTATGTCAGCTTTGGATCCCATTGACCAACCTGGGAAACCGGTTCCTCTAAGTATTACTAGACACACAGTGACCCTTAAATGGGCTAAGCCTGAATATACTGGAGGCTTTAAAATTACCAGTTATATAGTTGAAAAGAGAGATCTTCCTAATGGACGGTGGCTGAAAGCCAACTTCAGCAACATTCTGGAGAATGAATTTACAGTCAGCGGACTAACAGAAGATGCCGCATACGAATTCCGTGTGATTGCCAAAAATGCTGCTGGTGCTATTAGCCCACCGTCTGAGCCATCAGATGCTATCACATGCAGGGACGACATTGAAGCACCAAGGATAATGGTGGACATCAAATTTAAGGACACAATTATAATAAAAGCAGGTGAAGCATTCAAGCTGGAAGCTGATGTTTCAGGTCGCCCACCTCCAACAATGGAATGGACCAAAGATGGAAAGGAGCTTGAAAACACAGCAAAATTAGAAATTAAAATGGCAGATTTCTCTACTAATCTGGTAAACAAGGATTCACTAAGACGGGATGGCGGTGCCTATACCCTTACAGCAACCAATCCTGGTGGTTTTGCTAAACATATTTTCAATGTCAAAGTTCTTGACAGACCAGGCCCACCTGAAGGACCTTTAGCTGTATCTGAAGTGACATCAGAAAAATGTATATTGTCATGGTTGCCTCCACTGGACGATGGAGGTGCCAAAATTGACAATTATGTAGTTCAGAAACGTGAAACCAGCAGACTGGCATGGACAAATGTAGCTTCAGAAGTCCAAGTAACAAGACTAAAGGTCACTAAACTTTTAAAAGGCAATGAATACATATTCCGTGTGATGGCTGTAAATAAATATGGAGTTGGAGAGCCACTGGAATCAGAGCCTGTGCTTGCACTAGACCCTTATGGACCACCTGATCCACCCCAAAATCCTGAAGTTACAACTATTACTAAAGATTCCATGGTTGTCTGCTGGGGACATCCTGACTCTGATGGCGGCAGCGAAATCATCAATTATATTGTGGAACGGCGTGATAAAGCTGGCCAACGCTGGGTGAAATGCAACAAAAAGACTCTTACTGATTTAAGATATAAAGTGTCTGGACTGACAGAAGGACATGAATATGAGTTCCGGATCATGGCTGAGAACGCTGCTGGAATCAGCGCACCGAGTGCTACCAGTCCATTTTATAAAGCCTGTGATGCTGTGTTTAAACCTGGGCCGCCAGGTAACCCACGTGTTCTAGATACAAGCAGATCATCCATTTCAATTGCTTGGAACAAACCTATCTATGATGGTGGTTCCGAAATCACTGGGTATATGGTTGAGATCGCCCTGCCAGAAGAAGATGAATGGCGTATTGTCACTCCACCAGCCGGGCTCAAGGCAACCTCTTACACTATCACCAACCTCACAGAGAACCAGGAATATAAAATCCACATCTATGCCATGAATTCTGAAGGCATTGGGGAACCTGCACTTGTTCCTGGCACTCCAAAGGCTGAAGACAGGATGCTGCCTCCAGAGATTGAACTGGACGCTGAACTGCGCAAAGTTGTTACCATAAGAGCTTGTTGTACCCTGAGACTTTTTGTTCCAATCAAAGGAAGGCCAGTACCTGAGGTGAAGTGGACCCGGGAACACGGAGAATCTTTAGATAAAGCTAGCATTGAGTCCACAAGCTCTTATACCCTGCTTACCGTTGGAAACGTAAACAGATTCGACAGTGGCAAATACATACTAACTATAGAAAACAGCTCAGGCAGCAAGTCTGCATTTGTTAGTGTCAGAGTACTGGATACACCAGGCCCTCCACAGGATCTGAAGGTAAAGGAGGTCACTAAGACATCTGTCACACTGACATGGGAGCCTCCTCTTCTTGACGGAGGTTCAAAAATAAGTAACTACATTGTTGAAAAGCGGGAATCAACAAGGAAAGCATATTCAACTGTTGCAACAAATTGCCACAAGACTTCCTGGAAGGTAGACCAGCTCCAAGAAGGCTGTAGTTACTACTTCAGGGTTCTCGCTGAAAATGAATATGGCATCGGGCTGCCTGCTGAAACCGCAGAATCTGTGAAAGCATCAGAACGACCTCTTCCTCCAGGAAAAATAACTTTGGTGGATGTCACAAGAAATAGCGTGTCACTCTCTTGGGAGAAACCTGAGCATGATGGAGGCAGCCGAATTCTAGGCTACATTGTAGAGATGCAGAGCAAAGGCAGTGACAAATGGACCACATGTGCCACAGTCAAAGTCACCGAAGCCACTATTACTGGATTAATTCAGGGTGAAGAATACTCTTTCCGTGTTTCCGCTCAGAATGAGAAGGGCATCAGTGATCCGAGACAACTGAGTGTGCCAGTAGTTGCCAAGGATCTTGTCATTCCACCAGCCTTCAAACTCCTGTTCAATACTTTCACTGTACTGGCAGGTGAAGATCTGAAAGTCGATGTTCCATTCATTGGACGCCCTACGCCAACTACAACCTGGCATAAAGATGATGTACCACTGAAGCAGACAACCAGAGTAAATGCTGAGAGCACAGAAAATAACTCACTACTGACGATAAAGGAAGCCTGCCGAGAAGATGTTGGACATTACGTAGTTAAACTGACTAACTCAGCTGGTGAAGCTACTGAAACCCTTAATGTTATTGTTCTTGACAAACCAGGGCCTCCAACGGGACCAGTTAAAATGGATGAAGTGACAGCTGACAGTATCACTTTCTCCTGGGGCCCACCTAAGTATGACGGTGGAAGCTCTATCAATAATTACATCGTAGAAAAACGGGACACTTCCACAACCACCTGGCAAATTCTGTCAGCTACTGTTGCAAGGACAACAATAAAAGCTTGCAGGTTAAAGACTGGATGTGAATATCAGTTTAGGATTGCAGCTGAAAACAGATATGGAAAGAGTACCTACCTCAATTCAGAGCCTACTGTAGCCCAGTATCCATTCAAAGTTCCTGGTCCTCCTGGCACACCGTTCGTAACGCTCTCCTCCAAGGACTGTATGGAAGTACAGTGGAACGAGCCAGTCAGTGATGGAGGTAGCAAAGTCATTGGCTATCATCTAGAACGCAAGGAGAGAAATAGCATCCTCTGGGTTAAGTTGAATAAGACACCCATTCCTCAAACCAAGTTTAAAACAACTGGCCTCGACGAAGGCATTGAATATGAATTTAGAGTCTCCGCACAGAACATTGTGGGCATCGGCAAGCCAAGTAAAGTGTCAGAAAGCTACGTAGCCCGTGATCCATGTGACCCACCAGGAAGGCCAGAGCCAATCATTGTCACAAGGAATTCTGTGACTCTTCAGTGGAAGAAACCCACATATGATGGTGGAAGCAAGGTCACTGGTTATATCGTTGAGAAGAAAGAACTGCCCGAGGGCCGCTGGATGAAAGCCAGTTTTACAAATGTCATTGATACTCAGTTTGAAGTAACTGGCCTAGCTGAAGATCACAGATATGAGTTCCGGGTTATAGCTCGAAATGCTGCAGGAGTGTTTAGCGAGCCTTCAGAAAGCACAGGAGCAATAACAGCAAGAGATGAGGTAGAACCACCACGAATTCGTATGGATCCAAAATACAAAGACACAATTGTGGTTCACGCTGGTGAGTTATTCAACATTGACGCAGATATTTATGGCAAACCAGTACCAACCACTCAGTGGATAAAAGGTGATCAGGAGCTTTCAAATACAGCTCGATTAGAAATAAAGAGCACTGATTTTGCCACCAGTCTCAATGTAAAGGACGCAATACGTGTTGACAGTGGAAATTACATACTGAAAGCCAAAAATGTTGCAGGAGAGGTATCAGTCACTGTAAATGTCAAAGTTCTTGACAGACCAGGGCCACCTGAAGGACCTATTGTTATATCAGGAGTTACAGCAGAAAAATGCACACTCACTTGGAAACCCCCACTACAAGATGGTGGGAGTGATATCATAAATTATATTGTGGAAAAGAGAGAAACCAGCCGCTTGGTTTGGACTGTGGTTGATGCCAACGTGCAAACTCTCAGCTGCAAGCTTACTAAGCTTCTTGAAGGCAATGAATATATCTTCCGTATAATGGCTGTCAACAGATATGGTGTTGGCGAACCTCTTGAATCTGAGCCAGTAATTGCCAAGAATCCATTTGTAGTGCCAGATGCACCAAAAGCTCCAGAAATCACAGCAGTGACCAAGGACTCAATGGTTGTTGTATGGGAAAGGCCAGCATCTGATGGTGGCAGTGAAATTCTTGGATATGTTCTTGAAAAACGGGATAAAGAGGGCATCAGATGGACAAGATGCCATAAACGTCTGATTGGCGAACTGCGCTTGAGAGTAACTGGACTCTTAGAAAATCACAATTATGAATTCAGAGTCTCAGCTGAGAATGCTGCGGGACTCAGTGAGCCAAGCCCACCTTCTGCTTACCAAAAGGCTTGTGATCCTATTTATAAACCAGGACCTCCAAACAATCCCAAAGTCATTGATACTACCAGATCTTCCGTCTTCCTTTCTTGGGGCAAACCAATATATGATGGTGGCTGTGAAATCCAAGGATACATTGTTGAAAAATGTGACGTGAGTGTTGGTGAATGGACAATGTGCACTCCACCGACTGGAGTCAATAAAACAAATATAGAAGTCGAGAAGCTGTTGGAAAAGCATGAGTACAACTTCCGTATCTGTGCTGTTAACAAAGCTGGAGTTGGAGAACATGCCGATGTCCCTGGACCTATTATAGTTGAAGAAAAATTGGAAGCACCAGACATTGATCTTGACCTAGAACTAAGGAAAATTATAAATATAAGGGCAGGCGGCTCCTTAAGGTTATTTGTTCCTATTAGAGGTCGTCCTACACCAGAAGTTAAATGGGAAAAGGTGGATGGTGAAATCCGAGACGCAGCTATAATCGACAGCACTAGCAGCTTCACCTCTCTTGTTCTTGACAATGTCAACCGATATGATAGTGGAAAATATACTCTCACGTTAGATAACAGCAGTGGGACAAAGACTGCCTTTGTTACTGTGAGAGTCCTGGACACACCAAGTCCACCTGTTAATCTGAAAGTCACAGAGATCACCAAAGACTCAGTATCAATTACATGGGAACCTCCTTTGTTGGATGGGGGATCCAAAATTAAAAATTACATTGTTGAGAAACGTGAAGCCACAAGGAAATCATACGCTGCAGTTGTCACAAATTGCCACAAGAGTTCTTGGAAAATCGATCAACTCCAAGAAGGTTGCAGTTACTACTTTAGAGTCACAGCTGAGAACGAGTATGGTATTGGCCTTCCCGCCCATACTGATGATCCAATTAAGGTTGCAGAAGTCCCACAACCTCCAGGAAAAATAACCGTGGATGATGTCACCAGAAACAGTGTCTCTTTGAGCTGGACAAAGCCTGAACATGATGGCGGCAGTAAAATCATTCAGTATATTGTGGAAATGCAAGCTAAACACCATGAGAAATGGTCAGAGTGTGCTCGAGTCAAGTCCCTTGAAGCCGTAATTACCAACCTAACTCAGGGAGAAGAATACCTTTTTAGAGTTGTGGCTGTAAATGAAAAGGGAAGAAGTGATCCTAGGTCTCTTGCAGTTCCAATAGTTGCCAAAGATCTGGTCATTGAGCCAGATGTAAGACCTGCATTTAACAATTACAGTGTACAGGTTGGCCAAGATTTGAAAATAGAAGTGCCAATTTCTGGACGTCCTAAGCCAACCATTACCTGGACTAAAGATGGTCTTCCACTGAAGCAGACTACAAGAATCAATGTTACTGATTCACTTGACCTCACCATACTCAGTATTAAAGAAACTCATAAGGATGACAGTGGACATTATGGAATCACAGTTGCTAACGTTGTTGGTCAGAAGACAGCATCCATCGAAATTATAACCCTAGATAAGCCTGATCCTCCAAAAGGACCTGTTAAATTTGATGAAGTCAGTGCTGAAAGTATTACCTTATCTTGGGAACCTCCACTGTATACAGGGGGCTGCCAGATCACTAACTACATAGTTCAGAAAAGAGATACAACCACCACAGTATGGGATGTTGTTTCTGCTACTGTTGCCAGAACTACACTCAAAGTGACCAAACTGAAGACTGGTACAGAATACCAATTCAGAATATTCGCTGAAAACAGATATGGACAAAGCTTTGCCTTGGAATCTGAGCCAATTGTAGCTCAATATCCCTACAAAGAACCAGGCCCTCCAGGCACACCATTTGCCACAGCCATTTCCAAAGACTCCATGGTTATACAGTGGCATGAACCAATCAATAACGGAGGAAGCCCAATCATAGGTTACCACCTTGAGAGAAAGGAAAGAAATAGTATTTTGTGGACAAAGGTCAACAAAACTATTATTCATGACACCCAGTTTAAAGCACTCAATCTTGAAGAAGGCATTGGATATGAATTCAGAGTTTATGCTGAAAATATTGTTGGTATAGGCAAAGCAAGCAAGAATTCTGAATGCTATGTAGCCAGAGATCCCTGTGACCCACCAGGAACCCCAGAAGCAATAATAGTTAAAAGACATGAAATCACTTTACAATGGACCAAACCAGCATATGATGGTGGAAGTATGATTACGGGTTACATTGTAGAGAAACGTGATTTGCCTGAGGGTCGTTGGATGAAAGCCAGCTTCACAAACGTCATTGAAACTCAATTTACTGTGTCAGGTCTTACTGAAGATCAAAGATATGAATTCAGAGTCATTGCAAAGAATGCAGCTGGTGTAATAAGCAAACCCTCTGACAGTACTGGACCGATAACTGCCAAGGATGAGGTCGAACTCCCAAGGATTTCAATGGATCCAAAATTCAGAGACACAATTGTGGTAAATGCTGGAGAAACATTCAGGCTTGAAGCTGATGTCCACGGAAAGCCGCTACCTACCATTGAGTGGTTAAGAGGAGATAAGGAAATTGAAGAATCTGCTAGATATGAAATAAAGAACACAGATTTCAAGGCTTTACTTATTGTAAAGGATGCCATTAGAATCGATGGCGGACAGTATATTTTAAGAGCTTCCAATGTTGCAGGTTCTAAGTCATTCCCAGTGAATGTAAAAGTGTTAGATAGACCAGGACCTCCAGAAGGGCCAGTCCAGGTTACTGGAGTCACCGCTGAAAAATGCACATTAACATGGTCTCCACCACTTCAAGATGGTGGCAGCAACATTTCTCACTATGTTGTTGAAAAGAGAGAAACAAGTCGGCTTGCCTGGACTGTTGTTGCTTCAGAGGTTGTAACCAATTCTCTGAAAGTTACCAAACTCTTAGAAGGGAATGAATATATTTTCCGTATAATGGCTGTCAACAAATACGGTGTTGGAGAGCCTTTGGAATCTGCACCAGTACTCATGAAAAATCCATTTGTGCTTCCTGGACCACCAAAAAGCCTGGAAGTCACGAACATTGCCAAGGACTCCATGACCGTCTGTTGGAGCCGTCCAGATAGTGATGGTGGAAGTGAGATTATTGGCTACATTGTAGAAAAAAGAGACAAAAGTGGCATTAGGTGGATAAAATGTAATAAACGCCGCATTACAGATTTGCGTCTAAGAGTACCAGGATTAACAGAAGACCATGAGTATGAATTCAGAGTCTCTGCAGAAAATGCTGCTGGAGTTGGAGAACCAAGTCCAGCTACAGTTTATTATAAGGCTTGCGATCCTGTGTTCAAACCTGGCCCCCCCATCAATGCACACATTGTAGACACCACTAAAAATTCAATTACACTTGCCTGGGGTAAACCCATCTACGATGGTGGCAGTGAGATCCTGGGATATGTAGTAGAAATCTGTAAAGCAGATGAAGAAGAATGGCAAATAGTTACTCCACAGACTGGCCTGAGAGCCACTCGATTTGAAATTTCAAAACTCACTGAACACCAGGAGTATAAAATACGAGTCTGTGCCCTCAATAAAGTTGGTTTAGGTGAGGCTACATCAGTTCCTGGTACTGTGAAACCAGAAGATAAACTCGAAGCACCTGAACTTGACCTTGACTCTGAATTAAGGAAAGGAATTGTTGTAAGAGCTGGTGGATCTGTCAGAATTCACATTCCATTCAAAGGTTGCCCAACACCTGAGATCACTTGGTCTCGAGAGGAAGGTGAATTCACAGATAAGGTCCAAACTGAAAAAGCAGCGAACTATACCCAACTATCAATAGATAACTGTGATAGAAGCGATGCTGGAAAATATACTCTCAAGCTGGAAAACAGCAGTGGATCTAAATCTGCCTTTGTAACTGTGAAAGTTCTCGACACCCCAGGACCAATACAGAATTTGGCAGTCAAAGAAGTGAGAAAAGATTTTGTCCTTCTGATATGGGAACCACCCATCATTGATGGGGGTGCAAAGGTCAAGAACTATGTTATTGACAAACGTGAGTCAACCAGAAAAGCATATGCTAATGTGAGTAATAAATGCAGCAAAACAAGCATTAAAGTTGAGAATCTTACAGAAGGAGCCATGTACTACTTTAGAGTAATGGCTGAAAATGAATTTGGAGTTGGTGTTCCAGTGGAAACCGCTGATGCTGTTAAAGCAGCTGAACCTCCTTCCCCACCAGGAAAGGTCACACTCACTGATGTGTCCCAGACTAGTGCATCGCTGATGTGGGAGAAACCTGAACATGATGGTGGTAGCAGAATCCTGGGGTATGTTGTTGAAATGCAGCCCAAAGGAACAGAAAAATGGAGTGTTGTGGCTGAATCCAAAGTCTGCAATGCAGTTGTTACTGGTTTGAGTTCTGGACAAGAATATCAGTTCCGTGTCAAGGCTTACAACGAGAAAGGAAAAAGCGATCCAAGAGTGCTTGGTGTTCCTATCATAGCCAAGGACTTGACTATACAGCCTAGTTTTAAGTTACCATTTAGCACATATAGTGTCCAAGCTGGAGAAGGTCTTAAAATCGAAATTCCTGTCATTGGCCGACCGAAACCTGAAATTTCATGGGTCAAAGATGGCGAGCCTCTTAAACAGACAACAAGAGTAAATGTTGAGCAAACAGCTACATCAACTATTTTGCACATTATAGAAAGTAACAAAGACGACTTTGGAAAATACACCATAACAGCAACAAATAGTGCAGGTACGGCAATTGAAAATCTCAGCATTATCGTTTTGGAAAAGCCTGGACCTCCAGTTGGACCAGTTCGGTTTGATGAAGTTAGTGCAGACTTTGTGGTCATATCTTGGGAACCTCCAGCCTATACTGGTGGCTGCCAAATAAGCAACTACATTGTAGAGAAGCGAGATACAACTACCACCACTTGGCACATGGTATCAGCAACAGTTGCAAGAACAACAATTAAAATAACCAAACTGAAAACAGGCACTGAGTACCAGTTTAGAATTTTTGCAGAAAACAGGTATGGAAAAAGTGCCCCCTTGGATTCTAAACCAGTTATTGTACAATATCCATTTAAAGAACCCGGACCACCTGGCACTCCTTTTGTGACATCAGTCTCGAAAGATCAAATGCTTGTGCAGTGGCACGAGCCAGTTAATGATGGAGGCAGCAAAGTTACTGGCTACCATCTTGAACAGAAAGAAAAGAACAGCATTTTATGGGTCAAATTAAATAAGACTCCCATTCAAGACACCAAATTCAAAACAACTGGGCTTGATGAAGGCCTTGAGTATGAGTTCAAAGTTTCTGCTGAAAATATTGTTGGCATAGGCAAGCCGAGCAAAGTGTCGGAATGCTTTGTTGCTCGTGATCCGTGTGACCCACCAGGTCGCCCTGAAGCCATTGTTATCACAAGAAACAGTGTCACACTGAAATGGAAGAAACCTGCCTATGACGGTGGCAGCAAAATAACAGGTTATACTGTAGAAAAGAAAGATCTACCTGACGGCCGTTGGATGAAAGCCAGCTTTACTAATGTATTAGAAACTGAATATACAGTGAGTGGACTTGTAGAAGACCAAAGATATGAATTCAGAGTAATTGCAAGAAACGCAGCTGGCAACTTTAGTGAACCGTCTGAAAGCACTGGTGCCATTACTGCAAGAGATGAAATTGATGCACCAAATGCCTCACTGGATCCCAGATATAAAGATGTCATCGTTGTTCATGCAGGAGAGACTTTTGTCCTTGAAGCTGATATCCGTGGCAAACCTATACCTGACATTGTTTGGTCAAAAGATGGAAAAGAGCTTGAAGAAACAGCTGCCAGGATGGAAATTAAGTCTACTATTCAGAAAACAACTCTTCTTGTCAAAGACTGTATACGTAGTGACGGAGGACAATATATCCTGCAACTCAGCAACGTGGGTGGAACAAAGTCTATACCAATCACTGTAAAGGTACTTGACAGGCCAGGGCCTCCTGAAGGGCCTCTGAAAGTTTCTGGAGTGACTGCTGAAAAATGTTACCTGGCATGGAACCCACCTTTACAAGATGGTGGTGCTAATATCTCACATTACATCATTGAAAAGAGAGAGACAAGCAGACTCTCCTGGACCCAGGTTTCAACTGAGGTACAGGCCCTTAACTACAAAGTCACTAAACTTCTTCCTGGTAATGAGTACATTTTCCGTGTCATGGCTGTGAATAAATATGGAATTGGAGAGCCTCTGGAATCTGAGCCTGTTGTAGCCCGTAATCCTTATAAACCACCAGGTCCTCCTTCCCCACCTGAAGCCTCAGCAATCACCAAAGAGTCTGTGGTCGTAACGTGGGCACGCCCAGTGGATGATGGAGGTGCTGAAATCGAGGGCTACGTTCTTGAAAAACGAGATAAGGCAGGCATCAGGTGGACCAAGTGCAACAAGAAAACACTCACAGATCTTCGATTCAGGGTAACTGGCCTTACTGAAGGGCATTCCTATGAATTCCGAGTTGCTGCTGAAAATGCAGCTGGTGTGGGTGAACCTAGTGAGCCATCTGTTTTCTATCGTGCATGTGATGCTCTGTATCCACCAGGACCACCAAGTAATCTAAAAGTGGCAGACACTTCCAGATCTTCTGTCTCCCTGGTGTGGAATAAGCCAATTTATGATGGCGGCGCCCCTGTTAAGGGCTATGTTGTTGAGGTCAAAGAAGCCGCTGCTGCCGAATGGACAACGTGCAGTCCACCAACAGGATTACAAGGAAAGCAGTTCACCGTGACCAAGCTTAAAGAAAATACTGAATATAACTTCCGTATTTGTGCCATCAATTCTGAAGGCGTAGGTGAACCTGCAACTATACCTGGTTCAGTTGTTGCTAAAGAGAGGCAAGAGCCACCAGAAATAGAACTGGATGCTGATCTCCGAAAAGTGGTCATTCTGCGTGCGAGTGCTACTTTACGCTTATTTGTCACTATCAAAGGTCGACCGGAACCTGAAGTTAAATGGGAAAAGGCAGAAGGCATTCTCACTGACCGGGCCCAGATTGAGGTGACCAGCTCATATACAATGTTGGTAATTGATAACGTTACCAGATTTGACAGTGGTCGGTATAATCTGACACTAGAAAATAACAGTGGCTCTAAAACTGCTTTTGTTAACGTCAGAGTTCTCGACTCACCAAGTGCCCCTGTGAATTTGACCGTAAGAGAAGTGAAGAAAGATTCAGTGACACTGGCTTGGGAACCACCGCTTATTGATGGCGGAGCTAAGATTACGAACTACATCGTCGAAAAACGAGAAACTACAAGAAAAGTGTATGCTACTGTTACAAACAATTGCACGAAGAACACTTTTAAGATTGAAAACCTGCAAGAAGGATGTTCTTACTACTTCCAAGTCTTGGCTTCCAATGAATATGGGATTGGTTTGCCAGCTCAAACAACTGAACCTGTTAAAGTTTCTGAAACACCCCTCCCACCTGGAAGAGTAACTCTTGTTGATGTGACCCGTAACACAGCTACAATTAAGTGGGAGAAACCAGAAAGTGATGGTGGCAGCAAAATTACCGGTTATGTAGTTGAAATGCAGACCAAAGGGAGTGAAAAATGGAGCATGTGCACACAAGTTAAGACTCTAGAGGCAACTATATCTGGCCTAACTGCTGGAGAGGAGTATATCTTCAGGGTAGCTGCACTTAATGAAAAAGGAAAAAGTGATCCAAGACAACTTGGAGTGCCAGTAATTGCAAGAGATATTGAAATAAAGCCTTCAGTTGAGCTTCCTTTCAATACTTTCAATGTAAAGGCTACAGACCAACTGAAGATTGATGTTCCATTTAAAGGAAGACCTCAAGCTACTGTAAGCTGGAAAAAAGATGGTCAGACTCTTAAAGAGACAACTAGAGTAAATGTTTCTTCTTCAAAGACTGTAACATCACTAACAATTAAGGAAGCTTCAAGGGAAGATGTTGGAACTTATGAATTATGTGTTTCAAACAGTGCTGGATCCATAACAGTTCCTATTACTATAATTGTGCTTGACAAACCAGGACCTCCCGGACCCATACATATTGATGAGGTTAGTTGTGACAATATAACCATTTCTTGGAATCCTCCAGAATATGATGGCGGCTGCCAGATTAGCAATTACATCGTTGAAAAGAGAGAAACCTCTTCTACAACATGGCACGTAGTTTCACAGGCTGTTGCAAGAACATCCATTAAAATAGTTCGTCTAGTAACAGGAAGTGAGTATCAGTTCCGTGTTTGTGCAGAAAACCGCTACGGAAAGAGCTCCTACAGTGCATCTTCAGCTGTAGTTGCAGAGTATCCATTCAGCCCCCCAGGTCCTCCTGGTACTCCTAAAGTTGTGCATGCCACAAAATCCACCATGTTGGTAACCTGGCAAGTGCCAGTTAATGATGGAGGAAGTCAAGTACTTGGCTATCACCTTGAGTATAAAGAAAGAAGCAGCGTTCTTTGGTCAAAAGTAAATAAGAGCCTCATCACTGCTACTCAAAGGAAAGTCTCCGGCCTTGATGAAGGACTGATGTATGAGTATCGTGTATATGCTGAGACTATTGCTGGAATTGGTAAATGCAGTAAGTCTTGTGAACCAGTCCCTGCAAGAGACCCTTGTGACCCTCCTGGACAACCTGAAGTCACAAATATCACAAGGAAATCAGTGTCACTTAAATGGTCTAAGCCACATTATGATGGTGGAGCTAAGATAACCGGATACATTGTTGAACGTAGAGAACTACCAGATGGCCGGTGGCTGAAGTGCAACTTTACTAATGTACAAGAAACATACTTTGAAGTAACCGAACTTACTGAAGACCAGCGTTATGAATTCCGGGTTTTCGCAAGGAATGCTGCTGACTCAACTAGTGAGCCATCTGAATCCACTGGACCTATCACAGTTAAAGACGATGTTGAGGCTCCAAGAATTATGATGGATGTCAAGTTCCGAGATATTATTGTTGTCAAAGCTGGAGAGGTCCTTAAGATAAATGCAGACATTGCAGGGCGACCTCTGCCAGTAATTTCCTGGGCCAAGGATGGTGTAGAAATTGAAGAGAGAGCAAGAACAGAAATTGTCTCAACAGACTACAATACTTTGCTAACAGTGAAAGACTGTGTCCGACGAGACTCTGGGCAGTATGTGCTAACACTGAAGAATGTTGCTGGAACTCGGTCTTTTGCAGTTAATTGCAAGGTACTTGATAAGCCTGGCCCACCAGCAGGACCACTTGAAATAACTGGCCTCACTGCTGAGAAATGCTCTGTTTCTTGGGGACCACCCCAAGAAGATGGTGGCGCAGCTATCGACTATTACATTGTAGAAAAACGCGAGACAAGTCGCCTTGCTTGGACAATATGTGAAGGAGAGTTAAGGACAACATCCTGTAAAGTGACCAAGTTGCTCAAGGGCAATGAATACATCTTTAGAGTAACAGGTGTTAATAAATATGGTGTTGGCGAGCCCCTGGAGAGTATGGCTGTAAAGGCACTAGATCCATTTACGGTTCCAAGTCCACCCACATCTTTGGAAATTACATCTGTGACCAAAGAGTTCATGACACTTTGCTGGGCAAGACCAGAGAGTGATGGAGGCAGTGAAATCTCTGGATACATAATTGAAAGGCGAGAGAAAAACAGCCTACGATGGGTGCGTGTAAACAAAAAACCGGTTTATGATCTGAGAGTGAAATCAACAGGACTTCGGGAAGGATGTGAATATGAGTATCGGGTATATGCAGAAAATGCTGCAGGCCTGAGCCTTCCAAGTGAAACCTCTCCCTTAATTCAGGCAGAAGATCCCGTGTTCTTACCATCTCCTCCATCCAAACCCAGTATCATGGACTCAGGCAAGACCAATATAACTATTGGCTGGGTTAAGCCCTTATTTGATGGTGGGTCCCCAGTAACTGGATACACTGTAGAATTTAAAAAATCTGATGAAACTGACTGGAAAACTGCCATTCAGAACTTAAGGGGCACAGAATACACAATAAGTGGACTAACCACAGGAGCCGAATACATTTTCAGAATAAGATCTATCAATAAGGTCGGTGCTAGTGATCCCAGTGATAGCTCCGATCCCCAGATAGCAAAGGAAAGAGAAGAAGAACCTGTATTTGATCTTGACAGTGAAATGAAGAAGACCTTGATCGTCAAGGCCGGTGCCTCCTTTACCATGACTGTGCCTTTCCGAGGAAGACCAGTACCCAGCGTCTCCTGGAGCAAACCAGACACTGACCTCCGCTCTAGAGCTTATATTGATTCCACAGACTCTCATACATCACTGACTATTGAAAATGCCAAAAGAAATGATTCTGGAAAATACACATTAACAATTCAGAATATTTTGAATGCTGCTTCACTGACCTTAGTTGTCAAAGTTTTAGATTCTCCTGGTCCTCCAGCCAATATTACTGTACATGATGTCACCAGGGAGTCTGCAGTGTTATCCTGGGATGTTCCTGAAAATGATGGTGGAGCACTAGTGAAGAATTACTACATAGAAAAACGGGAGGCCAGTAAGAAAGCATGGGTCTCAGTGACCAGCAACTGTAACCGCCTCTCCTACAAAATTACCAACTTACAAGAAGGGGAGATTTACTACTTCAGAGTCTCCGGAGAAAATGAGTTTGGTGTTGGTGTGCCAGCTGAAACGAAGGAAGGAGTAAAAATAACAGGTATGTTTTAAGAACAAAGAAAACCTACATATCCATATTCATTTTCCTAGACTAGTGTGAATCATTTTAATTATTGTTTAATCTTAAATGCTTTTGGTTCACACCTCGAACAATTCATACTATAGCACAAAATGAAATCTTACTACTAGAGAAAGTTCTTCATTGATTAAAAAAAAGTAGAAATTTACATAGCTGGAGTTGGATAATGTATTCTGAATTTAAGTATAATTGAATTGACTGCATATGTATATATATATATAAACATATATAGTGTGTGTGCAGAAATTGTATGATAGTGTTTCTTACAAGATTGTTCATCTCATTCCTCGTTTTTACACCCATGATAAATTTGGGATACATTTAATCATTTTATTTGGTCATTTGACACTTACTTGATTTGAATGCTATGACATGCTATAACATAAAATGACAAAGCCTGGGAAAGTTTTGCTTGGCTCAGAAGCCAAACTGATCATATAAAAAGTAAGAAAGAGTCAAATAAAAGTAACTCTGTGGCCTTCATTTAAAAATCTTTCTTTTCACAATGCAGGAAGAACACATGTGGGGAAAAAATGTTGTAATAACTTCTTTCTTCTGATGTTTTACTTTCTTAGAAAAACCAAGCCCACCCGAAAAACTTGGAGTAACAAGTGTATCCAAAGATAGTGTTTCCCTGGCCTGGTTGAAGCCAGAACATGATGGTGGAAGCAGAATTGTACATTATGTCATTGAAGCACTAGAAAAAGGACAGAAAAATTGGGTGAGATGTGCAGTGGTAAAGTCAACCCATCATGTCATTTCTGGTCTGAGGGAGAATTCTGAATACTTTTTCCGGGTGTTTGCTGAAAATCAAGCTGGTCTGAGTGACCCAAGAGAACTTCTGCTTCCTGTCCTTGTAAAGGAGCAGCTAGGTATGTCTAATTTTATGCAGAAGGAAAATTTGAAATTACTTGCATTGACTTAAGTTAATTTGCAATAAAACGGTTTTCACCTTCACCTTCCATACTCTTATTTTTCAGAACCACCTGAAATTGACATGAAGAACTTCCCAAGTCATACCGTCTATGTTAGATCTGGTTCAAACCTTAAAGTTGATATTCCAATTTCTGGAAAACCACTGCCCAAAGTGACCTTATCAAGAGATGGCGTCCCGCTGAAAGCAACCATGAGATTTAACACTGAAATTACTGCTGAGAACCTGACCATCAATCTCAAAGAAAGCATTGCTGCTGATGCTGGAAGATATGAGATCACTGCTGCCAACTCCAGTGGAACAACCAAAGCTTTCATTAACATCATCATACTGGACAGGCCTGGTCCCGCAACTGGCCCTGTTGTGATTAGTGATGTAACTGAAGAGAGCGTGACTCTCAAATGGGAGCCACCTAAGTATGATGGTGGAAGTCAGGTTACCAATTACATTGTACTCAAGAGAGAGACAAGTACTGCAGTATGGACTGAAGTGTCTGCGACAGTTGCAAGAACCATGATTAAGGTCATGAAGCTGACCAAAGGAGAAGAATACCAATTCCGCATCAAGGCAGAAAACCGCTTTGGCATCAGTGATCACATAGATTCGGCTTGTGTGGTTGTCAAACTACCATACAGTAAGTTGTCAAACTTTTCAAAGATCCCAGGTTTCCATATACATAAATGTTTTAAATGTCTGTATTAACCTGTGGGATTTCTCTCTTTTGTAGCAACACCTGGACCGCCATCTACACCATGGGTCACTAAAGTCACTCGAGAAAGTATCACCGTGGGCTGGCATGAACCAGTGTCCAATGGAGGCAGTGCAGTTATAGGCTATCACCTGGAAATGAAAGACAGAAACACTATCTCATGGCAGAAAGCCAACAAAATGGTCATCCGCACCACTCACTTCACAGTCACAACCATCAGTGCTGGACTTGTCTATGAATTCAGGGTGTATGCAGAAAATGCTGCTGGTATTGGAAAACCCAGCCATCCTTCAGAACCAGTCCTAGCCATTGATGCCTGCGGTATGTACTTGTCATTAGAAGGACAGTTCTCACTACTTAAAAATGCAAACCTTCTTTCTGCAAAGCAAAATAATGTTGAAATAAGTGCCACTAATCTGCTTCCTGTCATTACCACAGAACCCCCAAGAAATGTCCGTATCACTGATGTTTCAAAGAACTCTGTCAACCTTTCATGGCAACAACCAGCTTATGATGGAGGAAGCAAGATTACAGGCTACATTGTTGAGAGACGAGACCTTGCAGATGGCAGATGGGCCAAGGCCAGCTTCACCAACGTTACCGAGACTCAACTCACCGTCTCTGGCTTGACTCAGAATTCCCAGTATGAATTCCGTGTCTTTGCTAGAAATGCTATCGGTTCCATCAGCAATCCGTCCGAGGTTGCAGGCCCCATTACATGCATCGATTCTTATGGTAAGCATTTTTAGCGGTTTGAATCCCAACAGCAATTTAACTCAGTATTTTGTCTTACTTTTGTGGTCCTAATCTGTGGGATAACTTTTACTATGTACGTTGTTAGATTTTTAGAAGAAATTATGAATTAGCTGTGAGTCGTAGGAAAATTCCATAACCCCTCCAGGCCTCTTGACGTAACTGTAAAACATGAGGTTTGGACTACAGGATACCTAAAGGGCTTTCTGACTTCAACCTTTTATGATGCTTTGATTACATGAGTTGGTGTTTTCACTCTTCTATTTAAAATTTTCAGCATCAATAATTAAGACCATGGTTGAATGCCCAGAGAATATTCCTCTGAAATAAGTGAAAGACTAAACAGAGGCATTAATGATGATAATATTAGCAGCAGCTAACATTTACTGGGTACTTTCCATGAATTCTCTCCCCTAGTTCTAACAGCCTTAAGATAAGCCCGTTTTACAGAAGAGAAACTGAGGTTTAGAGCACTTATATAACTTCCCCAATATCAAGCAGCTCATTAACAATAGGGTGGGTATTCAAACAGACAGACTCCAGAATTCTCTCTACATGGCTGTCAGTCCAAAATACACATACTTGACCATTCTGGAAAATAAGTGGCACATTCAACTCAACAGTGCTTTGAAAATTAAAATTTCATGAGAGTTAGGTACCCTGCGACACTTTTTCTAAAAGTCCCCATTTTCAAGGATGGTATCTGGGCAAAAGTATCCACTCCCATCCTCATGCTGAGAATCCCAGGGCTTCTCTTTATGAACCAGGCTTTGTAGACACTGAGTCAGTATTTGTGAGACTGTGAAGCAAGTCAAATTAATTCTGTTTCTCAAAAATTTTAAGCAGCCTGGCAGAAAATCAGTCCAGGGAAGTTTACAGCTCTGTGAGTAGATAATTCAGAATTCAAGGGTCTGATGTGAAATGCCCCCACTTGGATACCAGCGAACTGGGAAGGGAAAATAAAAAGAATCAGAGGTAGTCAGAGGAAGGAGAACTAGAATAAAAGAAAACATATAATTCAGCTTCTGCAATGATGCTCTCACTGCCATATCCCATTGCATCACTGGAATAAAACACCTGATAGATGTTAAAATACATTTCAAAGGCATTTAAGTCCCTGTGCAATTAGTGCAGTGTCACTGGGGTACAGAGTTTACTCACAGTCTTTCTTCCCCATCTGTGATAAAAGAGTGGCTTGTAAAATTAAATGTAAAATATAAATAATATTAGAACTACTTCGTGTGTATTATTTAATAAAGGCCAATGAGCTTACTTTGAAGTTGCTGCAATTATTCATTTCATCCTTGTGATTTTCTAAATATTTCTCATCTGTTTTTCTTGAAGGTGGACCCGTAATTGATTTGCCTCTAGAATATACAGAAGTTGTCAAATACAGAGCAGGTACATCTGTGAAGCTCAGAGCTGGCATTTCTGGCAAACCTGAGCCTACAATTGAGTGGTATAAAGATGATAAAGAGTTACAAACCAGTGCACTGGTGTGTGTCGAAAATACCACTGACCTTGCAGCTATACTCATCAAAGATGCAACTCGCCTTAACAGTGGAAGCTATGAATTAAAACTAAGGAATGCCATAGGCTCAGCCTCAGCCACCATCAGAGTGCAGATCCTTGGTAGGTGGTGAATACGGGCCCACATCATATTTTGTTTGCCTAAAACTTAATGATTTTAAATTAGAAGCCTTTTAAAATTTACTAATATACCATTTTGTTTTTTCATTCACAGACAAACCAGGACCTCCAGGTGGACCAATTGAATTTAAGACCGTCACTGCTACAAAGATAACTCTTCGCTGGCAGCCTCCAGCGGATGATGGCGGTGCAAAAGTCACTCACTACATCGTGGAAAAGCGTGAGACAAGCCGCGTCGTGTGGTCTATGGTGTCTGAAAATTTGGAAGAGTACATCATTACGACCACCAAAATTATCAAAGGAAATGAATACATCTTCCGGGTTCGCGCTGTGAACAAATACGGAATTGGTGATGCACTGGAATCTCACCCAGTGGTAGCAAAGAATGCATTTGGTGAGACATGATTTCACTAGAAAACTAAAATCAAATACTTGAAAATTTAAAAATAAATATAAACTGGGAATTCCCTGGTGGTCCAGTGGTTAGGACTTGGCACTTTCACTGCCGAGGCACGGATTCGATCCCCGGTTGGGGAACTAAGATCCCTCGAGCCATGCAACACGGCCAATAAATACATACATACATACATACTATTCTGCTAGCTTATGAATATGTTTTCAGAGCTTGATTGACTTTTATTTTCTTGTTCATCATATTGCTTCTCATTATCATCCTTTTCACCAGGTAGAAAGTATAATAAATGAAACTAATATTCTTAGATAGGATTTGAAGATTAAAAGGTAGAATTTATCAGTAATGTTGATCCTTTGAACTCATTTTCCTCTTCCTTTCTAAACAGTCACACCTGGGCCTCCGAGCGTGCCAGAGGTGACAAAGATAACCAAGAATTCGATGACTGTTGTCTGGAACAGGCCAGTTGCAGATGGTGGTAGTGACATAAGCGGCTATTTCCTTGAGAAACGAGACAAGAAGAGTCTGGGATGGTTTAAAGTCCTAAAGGAGACTATCCGTGACACCAGACAGAAAGTGACAGGACTCATGGAACACAGTGACTATCAATACCGAGTTTGTGCTGTAAATGCTGCTGGACAGGGTCCATTTTCTGAACCATCTGACTTCTACAAAGCTGCTGATCCTATTGGTAAGTGTGGTGTCTTCACCTATGTCTTCTTTCATGTCACCAAACTGTACACGATTATGTAATTACGGTACTGTGATTGGCCATGCCAGATCCTCCAGGCCCACCGGCTAAGATAAGAATTGAAGATTCAACTAAATCATCCATCACTCTTGGCTGGAGTAAACCGGTCTACGATGGGGGCAGTGCTGTTACTGGATATGTTGTTGGCATGAGACAAGGAGAGGAAGAGGAATGGACTGTTGTCTCTACAAAAGGAGAGGTCAGAACTACAGAGTATGTGGTATCTAACCTGAAACCTGGAGTCAATTACTACTTCCAGGTATCCGCTGTAAACTGTGCCGGACAAGGGGAACCTATAGAAATGACTGAACCCGTACAGGCCAAAGATATACTTGGTACGTACCTACTGGTATGATTGTGTTTTTATTTTTTTAATAGAGGAAATCACTCATTTCCTTGCTTTAAAATTCATTGTATATGCCCATTTTATGTCTACAGAGGAACCAGAGATCGACCTAGATGTGGCTTTCAGGACCTCCATCATAGCTAAAGCTGGTGAAGACGTACAAGTGTTGATTCCCTTCAAAGGCAGACCTCCACCTACTGTCACATGGAGAAAAGACGAGAAGAATCTTGGCAGTGATGCCAGATACAGCATTCAAAACACTGATTCATCTTCATTACTCACTATTCCTCAAGTCACTCGCAATGATACGGGCAAATATATTCTCACAATAGAAAATGGCGTTGGTCAGCCAACGTCTTCAACTGTGAGCGTTAAAGTGCTTGATACACCAGCTGCCTGCCAGAAACTACAGATTAAACATGTTTCTCGAGGCACAGTCACACTGCTCTGGGAGTCTCCTCTCATTGACGGAGGATCTCCCATAATTAACTACATCATTGAGAAGAAAGATGCCACCAAGAGAACATGGTCTTCAGTGTCACACAAGTGTTCTAGCACATCCTTTAAGGTAACAGATTTGTCAGAGAAAACTCCATTCTTCTTCAGAGTTCTTGCAGAAAATGAAATTGGAATCGGGGAACCCTGTGAAACTACACAGCCAGTGAAGGCTGCCGAAGTACCAGCTCCTATACGCGATCTCTCAGTGAAAGACTCAACAAAAACATCTGTTACCCTGAGCTGGACCAAGCCTGACTTTGATGGTGGTAGTGTCATCACAGATTATACTGTGGAAAGGAAAGGTGAAGGCGAACAAACATGGTCACATGCTGGCGTAAGTAAGACGTGTGAAATTGAGGTTAGCCAACTCAAGGAACATTCAGTCCTGGAATTCAGAGTGTCTGCCAGAAATGAGAAAGGACTGAGTGACGGCGTCACTATTGGGCCAATTACAGTGAAAGAACTTGTAATTCCACCGCAAGTTGACCTGTCAGAAATCCCTGGGGCACAAGTCACTGTGAGAATTGGGCATAATGTGCACCTCGAGTTACCTTATAAAGGAAAACCCAAACCATCTATCAGTTGGCTGAAAGACAGTCTGCCGTTGAAAGAAAGCGAACGTGTTCGTTTGAGTAAAACTGAAAACAAACTTACTTTGAGTATTAAGAATGCAAAGAAGGAGGATGGAGGGAAATACACCATTATTCTCGATAACGCAGTTTGTCGAAACTCATTTCCCATTACAATCATCACACTCGGCCCACCATCAAAGCCCAAAGGGCCCATTCGATTTGATGAAATCAAGGCTGACAGTGTCATCATATCATGGGATGTGCCCGATGATGATGGAGGAGGAGAAATTACCTGTTACAGCATTGAGAAGCGAGAAGCTTCACAAACTAATTGGAAGATGGTGTGTTCCAGTGTTGCCCGGACAACTTTCAAAGTTCCTAATCTAGTCAAAGATGCTGAATACCAGTTTAGAGTTAGGGCAGAAAACAGATATGGAGTCAGTCAGCCACTTGACTCAAACATCATTGTGGCAAAACACCAGTTCAGGATTCCTGGCCCCCCAGGAAAGCCAGTTACATACAATGTGACTTCTGATGGCATGTCCCTAACTTGGGATGCTCCAGTTTATGATGGCGGTTCAGAAGTTACTGGATACCATGTTGAAAAGAAAGAAAGAAATAGCATCCTGTGGCAAAGAATTAACATATCACCAATATCTGCAAGAGAACATAGAGCTACTGGACTAATGGAAGGCCTGGATTACCAGTTCCGTGTATACGCTGAAAATTCTGCCGGCCTAAGCTCACCTAGTGACCCAAGCAAATTTACCTTAGCTGTTTCCCCAGTAGGTAAGTGACTGAGGATTATTCAAATATATTTAATTCCACAACTGAATGTGTTAGTGACAACTCAAACACTGCTTTTCTTCCACGTATCACCTTCTCACATATTTCCTAGTCACTAGAGAGCTGGTCAGGTAAAGCAAGGGGGATGATTTTAAATCAGTCTAAAAGAGCAATTTAAAATTCTTTTTTTAAAGCCTCTGATACAAAAAAAATTGCAATTAATGGCTAAAATGAGTTTGGGGGATTTATTTATTTTCCTTCCACTGAAGATTAAGAGTTGATTACAGAAATAACGATGCCTTTAACTTGCATCTAATTTATAGACCCACCTGGCACTCCTGACTACATTGATGTCACCCGGGAAACCATCACTCTGAAATGGAACCCACCACTGCGTGATGGAGGCAGTAAGATTGTCGCCTACAACATCGAGAAACGGCAAGGGAGCGATCGCTGGACCAGATGCAACTTTAGTGATGTCAGCGAATGCCAGTACACGGCAACAGGACTTAGTCCTGGGGATCGATATGAGTTCAGAATACTTGCAAGAAACGCTGTTGGAACCATAAGCCCGCCCTCACAGTCTTCTGGCGTTATTATGACAAGGGACGAAAATGGTAAGCATTTACAACCAATTTCCAATGTAACTAAGAGCATTCACATTTTTAAATATATATATATATATTTGGGGGGGGGGGCTGGTCTATAAAAATGGGAAGAGAAACAACGTTTCATACAGATTACCAAAGGTTGTTAGGTGGATGAATTCGATTTTCTACCTTTCAGATGAAGAGAAGAAAAAAATGTAATTAGCATCAATTCTTTTTACCACGTCTATTATTTCATTTCCATATAAATAGCATGCAAGTGGGAATGAGTTTTTAGCTTTGTGATTTCAGTCATTTATAATAAATGAAAAAAAAAAAGGTCCCAAGAATAACTGTCCCTCTCGACCGAAGTTACTAAAACACAACACAGGTCCAACAGCACAATTATCACCTTGCCTGAGTGCAGCTGATGGCCCCGCACAGGAACTTGTTTGAATATGCATTAGTATTAGGAAGTAAATGATCCGTAAATGTTTCATTTCTCTTTTTACAAATGGAAATGCAAGATTAATAACATGACAGATATAACAAAGGCGATAACCTAATAATATGCAAATGTTTAACCCCATAGTCTAAATTCTCAACTATCAATCCTTTCAAAATAGCCTTTGGTATAAGCATTACCCTTTCAGGCTTTATGATATGGTGCTAATGAAAAACATGCTTATTTAAGTCTTTATTAAGCCAAACTAATGCATATTGTCTTTCTTTTATAGTTGCACCAATTGTAGAGTTTGGCCCTGAGTACTTTGATGGTGTCACTATTAAGTCTGGAGAGAGCCTTAGAATTAAAGCTTTGGTGCAAGGACGGCCAGTACCTCGAGTAACTTGGTTCAAAGATGGAGAAGAAATTGAGAAGAGGATGAATATGGAAATAACCGATGTCCTTGGATCCACCAGCCTCTTTGTTAGAGATGCTACTCGGGACCATCGTGGTGTATACACAGTGGAAGCCAAAAATGCATCTGGCTCCACAAAAGCAGAAATTACAGTGAAAGTACAAGGTACTCATAAAATAGCTTCTTAATCTTACAATGTACAGGACTTGGATTAAAGACATGCCTGATTGCATTTTAATGGACAAGGAGAGAGAAACTAACTCTGGAACCTTTTTCTTATAGATACACCAGGAAAACCAGTTGGGCCAATAAGATTCACCAGTATAACTGGCGAGAAGATGACCTTGTGGTGGGATGCTCCACTCAATGACGGCTGTGCTCCCGTATCGCACTACATCATTGAAAAACGGGAAACCAGCAGACTTGCTTGGGCGCTAATTGAGGATAATTGTGAAGCCCTCAGCTATACTGCCACTAAACTAATAACTGGCAATGAATACCAATTCCGTATTTCTGCAGTCAACAAGTTTGGTGTTGGCAGGCCACTGGATTCTGACCCAGTGGTTGCTCAAATACAGTACAGTAAGCGACCATTTTTACTAAGTGGTACTACGTCATAAGGTTAACTTCCAAGCAAATGTGTCTAATTGGTTTATTTCTTTCTTTGTTTTCATTTTACAGCTACTCCCGATTCCCCTGGCACTCCAGAACCTAGTAATGTAACAGGCAATAGCATTACCCTGACATGGGCAAGGCCAGAATCAGATGGTGGCAGTGAAATTCAACAGTACATCCTTGAAAGGAGAGAAAAGAAAAGCACACGATGGGTGAAAGTGATCAGCAAACGACCAATCTCTGAGACAAGATTCAAAGTCACCAGTCTGACAGAGGGCAATGAATATGAATTCCATGTCATGGCTGAAAATGCTGCAGGAGTAGGACCTGCAAGTGGTATCTCAAGACTAATCAAATGTAGAGAGCCAGTCAACCCACCAAGTGCTCCCACTGTGGTCAAAGTGACAGACACATCAAAGACAACTGTGAGCTTAGAATGGTCTAAGCCAGTGTTTGACGGAGGGATGGAGATAATTGGGTATATTATTGAAATGTGCAAAGCTGACTTAGGAGACTGGCACAAGGTGAATACAGAAGGATGGGTGAAAACAAGATATACAGTTACTGATCTACAAGCAGGTGCAGAATACAAATTCCGGGTTAGTGCTGTCAATGGTGCTGGAAAAGGAGACAGCTGTGAAGTGACCGGCACCATTAAAGCAGTTGACCGATTATCAGCTCCTGAGTTAGACATCGATGCCAACTTCAAGCAGACTCATATTGTGAGAGCTGGGGCCAGTATTCGCCTCTTCATTGCCTATCAGGGTAGACCGACTCCGACAGCTGTGTGGAGCAAACCTGACTCTAACCTTAGCATTCGGGCTGATATCCATACAACAGACTCCTTCAGCACCCTCACCGTGGAAAACTGCAACCGAAACGACGCAGGGAAATATACCCTTACTGTGGAAAACAACAGCGGTAGTAAGTCAATCACATTCACCGTAAAGGTGCTAGACTCTCCAGGCCCACCTGGCCCAATTACCTTCAAGGATGTGACCCGGGGATCTGTTACATTGATGTGGGATGCCCCTCTCCTTGATGGGGGTGCCCGAATCCATCACTACGTGGTAGAGAAACGAGAAGCCAGTCGCCGTAGTTGGCAGGTAGTCAGTGAAAAATGCACTCGTCAGATCCTCAAGGTCAACGACCTGGTAGAAGGCGTTCCATACTATTTCCGTGTTTCTGCAGAAAATGAGTATGGTGTTGGTGAACCCTATGAAATGCCAGAACCAATGGTAGCCACAGAACAGCCTGCTCCACCAAAGAGACTTGATGTCATTGACACAAGCAAATCCTCTGTGGTCTTAGCTTGGCTTAAACCTGACCATGATGGAGGCAGCCGCATCTCTGGCTACCTGCTCGAAATGAGACAAAAGGGATCTGACTTCTGGGTTGAAGCTGGTCACACCAAACAGCTGACTTTCACGGTGGAGCACCTCACTGAGAACACTGAATATGAATTCCGCGTGAAGGCCAAGAATGATGCTGGCTACAGTGAACCCAGGGAAGCCTTCTCTTCTGTCATCATCAAGGAGCCTCAAATTGAGCCCACAGCTGATCTCACTGGAATTACCAATCAGCTCATAACTTGCAAAGCAGGCAGCACGTTTACCATTGACGTGCCAATCAGTGGTCGTCCCACCCCCAAAGTAACATGGAAGCTTGAAGAAATGAGACTTAAGGAGACAGATCGAGTGAGTATCACAACAACAAAAGACAGAACCACCCTGTCTGTAAAGGACAGCATGAGAGGTGACTCTGGAAGGTACTTCCTGACCCTGGAAAATACAGCTGGTGTCAAAACATTTACCATCACAGTTGTGGTCATTGGAAGGCCAGGTCCAGTAACTGGCCCCATTGAAGTCTCATCTGTCTCAGCTGAATCATGCATCCTGTCATGGGCTGAACCTAAAGATGATGGAGGCACCGATATTACTAATTACATAGTTGAAAAGCGTGAGTCAGGTACAACAGCTTGGCAGCTTGTCAATTCCAGCGTCAAGCGCACTCAGATTAAAGTCACTCATCTCACAAAATACATGGAATATTCTTTCCGTGTCAGTTCAGAGAACAGATTTGGTGTCAGCAAGCCTCTGGAATCAGCACCAATCGTTGCTGAGCATCCATTTGGTAAGAAAAATAAAAATCATATTTCCAAGTCTCTATTATTAAATATTTCCCCTGAATTTTATAAGACTGTATTCATATTTGATACCTTTGCTTATATTTAGTCCCACCAAGTGCACCTACCAGACCTGAGGTCTACCATGTGTCTGCCAATACCATGTCTATTCGCTGGGAAGAACCCTATCATGATGGTGGCAGTAAAGTCATCGGCTACTGGGTTGAGAAGAAAGAACGTAACACCATTCTTTGGGTGAAAGAAAACAAACTGCCATGCTTAGAGTGCAACTACAAAGTGACCAGTTTGGTAGAAGGACTGGAATATCAGTTCAGAACGTACGCACTCAATGCCGCAGGCGTTAGCAAAGCCAGTGAAGCATCAAGACCTATGATGGCTCAAAACCCAGTTGGTAGGTATCAGAATTTAAGGGTACATTTGTTTATCACCGTCATCACCATCATTATTGGTACTAGCAAAATTCAGAGTTGCATTTAACCTTATTTTTGCATCCCTTCCAGATGCACCAGGAAGACCAGAGGTGACAGATGTCACCAGATCAACGGTGTCACTGATCTGGTCTGCCCCAGTGTATGATGGAGGCAGCAAGGTTGTAGGCTACATCATAGAGCGTAAGCCAGTCAGTGAAGTTGGAGATGGTCGCTGGCTCAAGTGCAACTACACCATTGTATCTGACAATTTCTTCACCATTACTGCTCTCAGTGAAGGAGACACTTATGAATTCCGTGTGTTGGCCAAGAATGCAGCAGGCGTAATTAGCAAAGGATCAGAATCTACAGGCCCCATCACTTGCCGAGATGAATACGGTAAAGAATAGTCAATGCTCTCCTTTTAAACTATCATAATTTCTATAACAATAAACTATCATATATTCATTCACATCTATTTTGCCTATGACAGCTCCACCCAAAGCCGAACTCGATGCCAGATTACAGGGTGATCTGGTTACCATCAGAGCAGGCTCGGATCTTGTTCTCGATGCTGCAGTTGGTGGCAAACCTGAACCCAAAATTATCTGGACCAAAGGGGACAAGGAACTAGATCTCTGTGAAAAAGTCTCTCTGCAGTACACTGGCAAACGAGCAACTGCTGTGATCAAGTTCTGTGACAGAAGTGACAGTGGAAGATACACTTTAACGGTGAAGAATGCCAGTGGGACCAAGGCCGTGTCTGTCGTGGTCAAAGTTCTCGGTAAGTACGTCAAGTGATCTTTGATTTTCATAGCTTTCTCAAGCATGGGCAGAAAGAAACACCTTCCTCATTGCTCGTCCTTACACCTGTTTCAGATTCCCCGGGCCCATGTGGAAAGCTCACCATCAGCAGAGTAACAGAGGAGAAGTGCACTTTAGCCTGGAGCCTTCCTCAGGAAGATGGAGGTGCAGAAACAACTCACTACATCGTGGAAAGACGCGAGACTAGCAGACTCAACTGGGTGATTGTGGAAGGCGAATGCCCAACCCTATCCTATGTGGTTACCAGACTCATCAAGAACAACGAATACATATTCCGAGTGCGGGCAGTAAACAAATATGGCCCTGGTGTGCCTGTTGAATCAGAGCCCATTGTCGCCAGAAACTCCTTCAGTGAGTATTAACACTCAAACAGTTCAGCAGTTGAAATGTAATGGGATCAGGGAGAAGGGAGGACAGTCATAGCAATAGTGATTTTGTGCGATTCTGATCATCCTTTTATTTTCATAAAAATATAAATAGCTATTCCATCACAACCTGGCATACCTGAAGAAGTTGGGGCTGGCAAAGAGCATATCATCATTCAGTGGACAAAACCTGAATCTGACGGTGGCAACGAGATCAGCAACTATCTAGTAGACAAACGTGAGAAGAAGAGCTCGCGCTGGACACGTGTGAACAAAGACCATGTGGTGTATGATACCAGGCTGAAGGTGACTGGCCTGATGGAAGGTTGTGATTACCAGTTCCGGGTGACCGCAGTAAACGCTGCTGGTAACAGCGAACCCAGCGAAGCTTCCAACTTTATCTCTTGCAGAGAACCATCATGTGAGTTCCAAGAATCATACATAACCCTAATGCCCAACAAAACCACATTACAAATAATTTTCCAACATGCCATTTCCAATAACTTGTAGAATTTGTGAATGGTCTAGAAAGTCATATGCTTATTAGAAGGATCTTAAATACAGCCTAAGACAGAAAACATTTCAACTACTACTTCTGTCAATAAGTTAGCAGTTACATTGCTAAAAACTGTTGCAGTATTTTCCAATCTGTGAAAAAAATAAACTATTCTACTACCAATATGAAAGGGATGTATTTTGCAAATCTTCCTAAGAATGGAGAGAATTTTGTTGTAATGATAATAACTACTGAAAAGAAAAAAAAGACAACATCTCTTTTAAGAGGCTTAGCAGAGCATAAAGCTTCTTGTATTTTAGTAAGCACCTAACAAAATAATTGTCACAAAAGCTTCAGAAATAAGTGGCAAATCCTTGTACAAAGTTTAAGCCCAAGAACTAAAAGCAATAAATCACTTGGATTGAATCGAGGAAGTAGAAGAAACTTATTCCTGTACTTATTAGCAATGTAGAGGTGACAAGTGATATTAACCCTGTTGAAAGCTGAGCAACTAAAGAAAAGTCCCTGAGAATGGGTACTGTTAGCAATGAGCTTAGCAGGACACAGCATAGCTAGCCAAAGTGGCCAGAAAGAAACATCTACCTTTCTAAAGAAGTTTAACTCTTAAAACAATAATAATAGTAATAATAGAGCATACAGTGCTATCCTGCAACGTCAGAAGAGCCTAGTTACAAAGAGTATCCTGGTGAGTGTGGACAAAGAAGAGTAATGCCTCAGTGAGTCTTGAAAACCAAAAATACAAATCTCAAGCTTCCTTATTTATGTAATACCTGCATCCTTATTTTAAAATTTCATAGATACCCCTGGACCACCTTCTGCTCCGAGAGTTGTAGATACCACCAAACACAGCATTAGTTTAGCCTGGACCAAGCCCATGTATGACGGTGGCACTGACATCATAGGATATGTTCTTGAAATGCAAGAGAAGGACACTGACCAGTGGTACCGAGTGCATACCAAGACCACAATAAGAAATAACGAATTCACTGTGACAGACCTTAAGATGGGCCAGAAATACTCCTTCAGAGTCGCTGCTGTGAACGTGAAGGGCATGAGTGAATACAGCGAGTCAACTGCTGAAATTGAGCCCATGGAAAGACTAGGTATTTATAATATAAGGTTTTAGGTGAATTATTTTCTCATCACACCTGTTCATGAATTAATTAAGGTTTGACATTTACTTTCCAGAAATACCGGATCTTGAGCTTGCAGATGATTTAAAGAAGATTGTGACCATCAGAGCTGGGGCCTCGTTGCGGCTGATGGTGTCTGTATCTGGAAGACCACCACCCGTCATCACATGGAGCAAGAAGGGCATTGACCTTGCAAGCCGGGCGATCATTGACAACACTGAGAGTTACTCTTTACTTATTGTGGACAAAGTTAACCGGTATGATGCTGGCAAATACACCATTGAAGCTGAAAACCAATCTGGCAAGAAATCAGCAACTGTCCTTGTTAAAGTATATGGTAAGTATTTGTCTTAAAATCAACTATGCTGTGAGCAGATTCTTTAAAAAGATACACCTTGGCCTCTGATTGTCACCTCTCTAAAAGGAACTATGTTGAGTATATTTTCCTGCCCCCCAAAAAAATCTATCAACCAATCAGGCAAACAGGAAGTATGGATCTTTCATTCTCTTGTTTTAGATACTCCTGGTCCCTGTGCTTCAGTGAAAGTTAAGGAAGTATCAAGAGATTCTGTGACCATTACTTGGGAAGTTCCCACAATTGATGGTGGAGCTCCTGTCAACAATTACATTATTGAGAAGCGTGAAGCTGCCATGAGAGCATTCAAAACAGTAACTACCAAATGCAGCAAGACGCTCTACAGAATTTCGGGACTTATAGAAGGAACCATGTACTATTTCAGAGTGCTGCCAGAAAATATTTATGGCATTGGAGAACCCTGTGAAACATCTGATGCAGTTCTGGTCTCAGAAGTACCTTTGGTGCCTGTGAAGCTAGAAGTTGTCGATGTCACCAAATCGACTGTTACCCTTGCCTGGGAAAAACCACTCTACGATGGTGGTAGCCGGCTCACTGGCTATGTTCTTGAGGCCTGCAAAGCTGGCACCGAGAGATGGATGAAGGTTGTCACCTTAAAACCCACAGTCCTAGAGCACACTGTTATTTCCTTAAATGAAGGTGAACAGTACTTATTTAGAGTAAGGGCACAAAACGAGAAAGGTGTGTCAGAACCAAGAGAGATCATCACAGCCGTGACTGTACAAGACCTCAGAGGTATGTACCAAATCACCAAAATAACAATAATAGTAAAGGAAAGTGAAAGAAACATTCAGAATTCATGACACTTTGTCATTAGAAATAATACTTATGAATAAATGCCTACTTTTTCTCATAGTGTTGCCAGCAATCGATCTTTCTACAATGCCTCAAAAGACCATCCACGTCCCAGCCGGCAGACCAGTAGAGCTGGTGATACCAATTGCTGGTCGCCCACCTCCTGCTGCTTCCTGGTTCTTTGCTGGCTCTAAACTAAGAGAATCAGAGCGTGTCACAGTTGAAACTCATACTAAGGTAGCTAAATTAACCATTCGTGAAACCACTATCAGAGATACTGGAGACTATATACTTGAACTGAAGAATGCAACCGGAACTACTTCAGAGACCATTAAAGTTATCATTCTCGGTAAGGATGAGAGACCAAGACACAAGCAAGCTGTTGTTGTTTAGTCACCCAATTTTGATTTGAAGTGAAAATTAACCTCCGGGATTTCTTTCTTTTTTTCATAGACAAGCCTGGTCCACCAACTGGGCCTGTCAAGATTGAAGAAATTGATGCTACTTCAGTGACCATTTCCTGGGGACCGCCTGAACTGGATGGTGGTGCTCCACTGAGTGGCTACGTGGTAGAACAACGTGATGCCCACCGTCCAGGGTGGCTGCCAGTGTCTGAATCAGTGACTAGAACAACATTTAAGTTTACCAGACTCACCGAAGGAAACGAGTATGTGTTCCGTATCGCTGCGACAAACCGCTTCGGGATCGGCTCGTACTTGCAATCTGAGGTCATAGAATGTCGCAGCCTTATCAGTAAGTCCTGGACGCCCGCCCCCCACTCTCCCCACCTCTGATTCTAAATATTAACAAGAAGGAATTTATTCTTAATATACCCTTATGTAAGTAAAAATAGGTCACAAAGTTAATCCCAGGGTCTTTCCAAGGTTTCTAAACCTCCTTTTCTTGGAAGTTTTCAACATGGTTGGGGTTTTTTTTTTAATGGAAGAAAGACAGGAGGGAGTTAGGGAAGGATGGATGGAAGGAAAGGGGGGAGGGAGGACTGGCTGTTACAGTGAGAAACAATACAGAATACATGCTTAATAAATGTTTATAAAATGGAAGAAAATGAGGAACAGCAAGAAAAGTACAAAAATGAAAACACGAGAAAAACAGTTGCAAGAGTCTTATATGTACCATTTTAAGATGGTATATACGAGACACACTTATACAAATGTACGAGTCTTCAATTTATTCATGGTGCCATGTTGTGTTTACCTCTGTCTTGCTGCAGATATTCCTGGACCTCCAGAAACATTACAGATATTTGATGTCTCACGTGAGGGCATGACACTTACTTGGTACCCACCAGAAGATGACGGTGGCTCCCAAGTGACTGGATATATTGTGGAGCGCAAAGAAGTGAGATCAGATCGATGGGTCCGTGTAAATAAAGTACCAGTGACGATGACACGGTACCGTTCCACTGGCCTTACTGAAGGCTTAGAATATGAACACCGTGTCACAGCCATTAACGTGAGAGGAACTGGAAAACCAAGCCGTCCTTCCAAACCCACCATTGCCATGGATCCAATTGGTAAATACCTTTTGTATAAGTTTATTGAGGTATAATTTAATGTGGTAACAGTCACCCTTCTGAAATATAGAATTCTATATGTTTTGTATAACCACCACCACAATCAAAATATAGAATATTTCCAACAGCTCAAAAAGTTCAGTTGTGTCCTCTGTCATCAATCCCCTCCCCACTCCAACCCCGGGCAACTTTGGGCAAATAACTTTTTATATTCTTCTCTTGAGTCTATTTCTCCCGCTCTAAAATGGAACTCACAATACACACCCTATATCACAGTTAAAATTGTAAAGCAAGTTAATATTTCTGGAAGCACTTTAAAAACTGATGGTAAATGTAAGATAGTATTAGTGATTATAAACAAAGCACAAATAAGACAAAGGAAAAACCAAGAGCTTTAAGTAATGTTAACTGATTAAAATGAATTAAACATTTACAAAATGAAAAATATTCTACTGTTATAGTCCATGTTTCCACAACTCACTGAAATTGTTAGGTGGTGCATTCGATTTTCAACTTTGCAGAAACTTTAACAAGTATGTTGTTGTCTTATTCTTATTCCCAGCTCCTCCAGGAAAGCCACAAAACCCAAGAGTTACTGATACAACAAGGACATCAGTCTCCCTGGCCTGGAGTGTTCCAGAAGATGAAGGAGGATCTAAAGTCACAGGCTACTTGATCGAAATGCAAAAAGTTGATCAATATGAATGGACCAAATGCAACACCACCCCAACCAAGATTCGGGAGTATACTCTCACACACCTACCTCAGGGCGCTGAATACAGATTCCGTGTCCTAGCTTGTAATGCTGGTGGACCTGGGGAGCCCGCTGAGGTACCAGGAACAGTCAAAGTCACGGAAATGCTTGGTAAGACATATGATCATTTACTTTCTGCTGTAATTGCCTTAAGACTTATTTCCTACACCCATCTCCCAAAATGCTAATTGTAACCCTACCTTTCTTCCCAGAATATCCTGACTATGAACTTGATGAAAGATACCAGGAAGGTATCTGTATAAGACAAGGTGGGGTCATCAGACTTACCATACCAATCAAAGGAAAACCATTCCCAATATGTAAATGGACCAAGGAAGGCCAAGATATTAGTAAGCGTGCCATGATTGCAACCTCTGAAACTCACACTGAGCTTGTAATCAAAGAAGCAGACAGGGATGATTCTGGCACTTACGACCTGGTTCTGGAAAACAAATGTGGCAAGAAGGCTGTCTACATCAAGGTCAGGGTGATAGGAAGTCCCAACACTCCAGAAGGACCACTTGAATATGACGACATACAGGCTCGCTCTGTAAGGGTCAGTTGGAGACCCCCTGCCGATGATGGTGGTGCTGACATCTTAGGCTACATCCTCGAGAGACGAGAAGTGCCTAAAGCCGCCTGGTACACCATCGACTCCAGAGTCCGAGGTACATCTCTGGTTGTAAAAGGCCTCAAAGAAAATGTGGAGTACCATTTCCGTGTTTCAGCAGAAAACCAGTTTGGAATAAGCAAACCATTGAAATCTGAGGAACCAGTCATACCAAAAACACCACTGAGTAAGTGCTCTTCCAACCATAACACTGTAAAAATCCTCTCAGTGCTCTTTTGTTTCGAAAGGAAAGCCACCAGCTTACAAGAGTTGGGACTGCATTCTAACACATGTGTTTTCCACTTACATTCCTAGACCCTCCTGAGCCTCCAAGCAATCCCCCAGAAGTACTAGATGTGACCAAGAGTTCTGTCAGCCTGTCCTGGTCCCGGCCCAGAGACGATGGTGGTTCTCGGGTCACAGGCTACTACATTGAACGCAAGGAGACATCAACTGACAAGTGGGTCAGACACAACAAGACTCAGATCACCACCACAATGTACACCATCACCGGGCTTGTTCCCGACGCGGAATATCAGTTCCGCATCATCGCACAGAATGACATTGGCCTAAGCGAGACCAGCCCTGCTTCTGAACCAGTTGTTTGCAAAGATCCATTTGGTAAGGAAAGAGTTTCCAAAGGGGTTAGAATCAGAGAGGCAAACCACCTTTGCTGTTTTTCTTTTACTTCAGCAGGAAAGCTGATTTCCTTTTCAACTGTTTTCAAATATTTCAGATAAGCCAAGCCAACCTGGAGAACTTGAGATTCTTTCAATATCCAAAGACAGCGTCACTCTACAATGGGAGAAACCTGAATGCGATGGTGGCAAAGAAATCCTTGGATACTGGGTTGAATATAGACAATCTGGAGACAGTGCCTGGAAGAAGAGCAGTAAGGACCGCATCAAGGACAGGCAATTCACAATAGGGGGTTTGCTGGAAGCTACGGAGTATGAATTCAGGGTTTTTGCTGAGAATGAGACAGGGCTGAGTAGACCTCGAAGAACCGCTATGTCTGTAAAGACGAAACTAACATGTAAGTAGCCATTAGTTCTCTGCTTATGGTTTACAAACTGAGCAACATGTTAACGCTAATTCTTCCTCTGGACTAAGTAGATCTCCAGAAAGCTTTCCTGGAGAGCAAGTGTTTGGAAAGAAATCACTCACTCTGGCACATGCACACACAGGGAATAGTTGATGCTTCTAGAGGAAGTCATTCCAAGCACATAACCTCAGCAGTGAACTGTTAGGTGCAGTGAACTGATTCCTAAAGCAATTTCTCCCTTGAATACAATGGTGTTTTTTTTTAATACTCCTAGTAAGACTTGAAGCGTCAACAAATGTACCCCACTTCAGTGAACCTAAGTAAGGGCAAATCTACAGATTTATAGAGAACTAATATTTCCCCAAAACCCTATACATTGTTAATGCCTCCCGATCATAAAAAGTCACTCTACATAATAATATGATGATGTGCTCACTGAATCTCTACTTTCCAGATGATCCTCCAGTCACTGTGAAGCCTTTTTAAGAATTAGACTCATACGTAAATAATGGTGTCTAGTAAAGTATTAGTCAATAGGATGAATTCATTCCTGATATACAAGGACAGAGGATTATAGATTCAGTAGTAACAATAATGCATTAATGTTATCTTTCATACCCTTTAGCTGGAGAGGCCCCAGGAGTACGCAAAGAAATGCAGGATGTCACCACCAAACTGGGTGAAGCTGCTCAACTCTCATGCCAGATTATTGGAAGGCCTCTACCAGACATTAAATGGTACCGATTTGGTAAGGAGCTGATACAAAGCCGCAAGTACAAAATGTCTTCAGATGGACGCACACATACTCTAACAGTAATGACCGAGGAACAAGAAGATGAAGGCGTTTATACCTGCATAGCTACCAATGAGGTTGGAGAAGTAGAATCCAGTAGTAAGCTTCTCCTGCAAGCAACGCCACAATTCCATCCCGGTTACCCACTGAAAGAGAAGTATTACGGTGCTGTGGGGTCAACGCTTCGACTTCACGTTACATACATTGGCCGTCCAGTACCTGCCATCACTTGGTTCCATGGCCAGAAACGTTTGCAAAACTCAGAAAACATTGCTATTGAAAACACTGAGCAGTATACTCATCTCGTCATGAAGAATATCCAACGTAAGACTCACGCTGGGAAATACAAAGTTCAGCTCAGTAATGTTCTTGGAACAGTGGATGCCATCCTTGATGTGGAAATACAAGGTATTTTATTTTCATTTTCAGTGGGTTTTGTTGTTGTTGTTGTTTTTAAAGAAAAAAGAAAAATATCCTGGGAGACACACTACAGAAACCACTCCAATTGTATTTTCTCCCAACAGATAAACCAGACAAACCTACAGGACCAATTGTGATTGAAGCTCTATTGAAGAACTCTGTGGTGATCAGCTGGAAACCACCTGCAGATGACGGAGGCTCCTGGATCACCAATTATGTGGTAGAGAAATGTGAGGCCAAGGAAGGGGCTGAATGGCAATTGGTGTCTTCAGCCATCTCAGTGACAACCTGTAGAATTGTGAACCTCACAGAAAATGCTGGGTATTACTTCCGGGTTTCGGCTCAGAACACGTTTGGCATCAGTGACCCTCTAGAAGTCTCCTCAGTTGTGATCATTAAGAGTCCATTTGGTGAGTACAACCTCTACAATCTTCCTATGGCAAAATTCCATCTGTATGTGAAACTTTTTTTTAAACAGAAATAACTTTTGAAAGGAGATAGCAAAGATTCAGCTAAAGTACAAGTGCCTTTTATCTCACTTAAATTGAATTTTTGCTTATCTAAAAGGGCACATGTATACCCCATCCCCTTTTTCTCTAAAAACGAACTTTGTGTTGCAGTAAGTTTCTCAGCATAAAGTAACCAATTTCATTTTTCTGGATTAGTTATTCTTAATAGAACTTTGGGTTCATAACATTTTATTTTTTATAAAATAAGCTCTTCATAAAGCTGTTTGTTTCACCCCATGAGTCAAATGCTTTTTGTTTTAAACAGAAAAGCCAGGTGCTCCTGGCAAACCAACTATTGCTGCTGTCACAAAAGATTCTTGTGTTGTGGCCTGGAAGCCACCTGCCAGTGATGGAGGGGCAAAGATTAGAAATTACTACCTTGAGAAGCGTGAGAAGAAGCAGAACAAGTGGATTGCTGTGACAACAGATGAAATTCGAGAAACTGTCTTTTCAGTGCAAAACCTTATTGAAGGGCTTGAATATGAGTTCCGTGTGAAATGTGAAAACCTAGGTGGGGAAAGCGAATGGAGTGAAATATCAGAACCTGTCATTCCCAAATCTGATGTCCCAATTCAGGCACCACACTTTAAAGAGGAACTGAGAAATCTAAATGTCAGATATCAGAGCAATGCTACTTTGGTCTGCAAAGTGACTGGTCATCCAAAACCAATTGTGAAATGGTACAGACAAGGCAAAGAAATCATCGCAGATGGATTAAAGTACAGGATTCAAGAGTTTAAGGGTGGCTACCACCAGCTCATCATTGCAAGCGTCACAGATGATGATGCCACAGTTTACCAAGTCAGAGCTACCAACCAAGGAGGGTCTGTGTCTGGCACTGCCTCCTTGGAAGTAGAAGGTAAAGACAAATCAGCAAACATCATTTTGGTGCTAGATTACATATTATTAATTGGGGGGGGTGCTCTTAAATAGTGTTGGGTATTGCTAAATTATATTCTTCCTTCTTTTATTCTGATACAGTTCCAGCCAAGATACATTTGCCTAAAAATCTTGAAGGCATGGGAGCAGTCCATGCTCTCCGAGGTGAGGTAATCAGCATCAAGATCCCATTCAGTGGCAAACCAGACCCAGTGATCACCTGGCAGAAAGGACAAGATCTCATCGACAACAATGGCCACTACCAAGTTATTGTCACAAGATCTTTCACGTCACTTGTTTTCCCCAATGGAGTGGAGAGAAAAGATGCTGGTTTCTATGTGGTCTGTGCTAAAAACAGGTTTGGAATTGATCAGAAGACAGTTGAACTGGATGTGGCCGATGTTCCCGACCCACCCAGAGGAGTCAAAGTTAGTGACGTCTCACGAGATTCTGTCAACTTAACATGGACTGAGCCAGCTTCTGATGGTGGCAGCAAAATCACCAACTACATTGTTGAAAAATGTGCGACCACCGCAGAAAGATGGATCCGCGTAGGACAGGCCCGAGAAACACACTATACCGTGATCAACTTATTTGGAAAAACAAGTTACCAGTTCCGTATAATAGCGGAAAATAAATTTGGCCTAAGCAAGCCTTCTGAGCCTTCAGAACCAACCGTAACCAAAGAAGATAAGACCAGAGCTATGAACTATGATGAAGAGGTTGATGAAACCAGGGAAGTTTCTATGACCAAAGCATCTCACTCTTCAACCAAGGAACTCTATGAGAAATATATGATTGCTGAAGATCTTGGGCGTGGTCAGTTTGGAATTGTCCACCGTTGTGTTGAAACATCCTCAAAGAAGACATACATGGCCAAATTTGTTAAAGTCAAAGGGGCTGATCAGGTTTTGGTAAAGAAAGAAATTTCCATTCTAAACATCGCTAGGCACCGAAATATCTTATACCTCCATGAATCATTTGAAAGCATGGAAGAATTAGTTATGATCTTTGAGTTCATATCAGGACTTGACATATTTGAACGCATTAACACAAGTGCTTTTGAACTTAATGAGAGAGAAATTGTAAGCTATGTTCGCCAGGTCTGTGAAGCACTTGAGTTCTTACACAGTCATAATATTGGACACTTTGACATTAGACCAGAAAATATCATTTACCAAACAAGAAGGAGCTCCACCATTAAAATCATAGAATTCGGTCAGGCCCATCAGCTGAAGCCAGGGGACAACTTTAGGCTTCTGTTCACTGCCCCTGAATACTATGCACCTGAAGTCCACCAGCATGATGTTGTCAGCACAGCCACAGACATGTGGTCACTCGGAACACTCGTGTATGTGCTGTTGAGTGGTATCAATCCATTCCTGGCTGAAACTAACCAACAGGTAATTGAGAACATCATGAATGCTGAATATACCTTTGATGAAGAAGCATTCCAAGAGATCAGCACTGAAGCCATGGACTTTGTTGACCGGCTGTTAGTGAAAGAGAGAAAATCTCGCATGACAGCATCTGAGGCTCTCCAGCACCCATGGCTGAAGCAGAAGATAGAAAGAGTTAGTACTAAAGTGATCAGGACATTGAAACACCGACGTTACTACCACACCCTGATCAAGAAAGACCTCAACTTGGTTGTGTCTGCAGCCAGGATCTCCTGTGGTGGTGCAATTCGATCTCAGAAGGGAGTGAGCATTGCTAAAGTTAAAGTGGCATCCATTGAAATCGGCCCAGTTTCTGGACAGATAATGCATGCAGTCGTTGAAGAAGGAGGATATGTCAAATACGTATGCAAAATTGAAAATTACGATCAGTCTACCCAAGTGACTTGGTACTTTGGTGTCAGACAGCTGGAGAACAGTGAGAAATATGAAATCACTTATGACGATGGAGTGGCCACCATGTATGTCAAAGACATTACCAAATTCGATGACGGTATCTACAGATGCAAAGTAGTCAATGACTACGGGGAAGACAGTTCTTATGCAGAGCTGTTTGTTAAAGGTGTGAGAGAAGTTTACGACTATTACTGCCGTAGAACCATAAAGAAACTTAAGCACAGAACAGACACCATGAGACTCCTGGAAAGGCCACCAGAATTCACGCTGCCTCTCTATAACAGGACAGTTTATGTGGGTGAAAATGTCCGGTTTGGAGTAACTATAACTGTCCACCCAGAGCCTCGAGTTACATGGTATAAATCAGGTCAGAAAATCAAACCAGGTGATGATGATAGGAAGTACACATTTGAGTCCGACAAGGGTCTTTACCAATTAACAATCAACAGTGTAACTACGGATGATGCTGCCGAATACACTGTTGTTGCAAGAAACAAATACGGTGAAGACAGCTGCAAAGCAAAGCTGACCGTGACCCCACACCCACCTCCAACAGGTACGACCCTACGACCCATGTTCAAACGGCTACTGGCAAACGCAGAATGCCAAGAAGGCCAAAGCGTCTGCTTTGAGATCAGGGTGTCTGGCATCCCCCCGCCAACATTAAAATGGGAGAAAGACGGTCAGCCACTGTCCCTCGGGCCTAATATCGAAATTATCCACGAAGGCTTGGATTATTATGCTCTTCATATCAGGGATACTTTGCCTGAAGACACGGGTTACTACAGAGTCACAGCCACAAACACTGCTGGATCCACCAGCTGCCAGGCCCACCTACAAGTGGAACGCCTGAGGTACGTCAAACAGGAGTTCAAGACGAAGGAGGAGCGCGAACGACACGTACAGAGGCAAATTGACAAGACGCTAAGAATGGCTGAAATTCTTTCCGGAACTGAGACTGTGCCACTGACACAGGTCGCCCAGGAGGCACTGAGAGAAGCTGCCACCCTTTACAAACCAGCCGTCAGCACCAAGACTGTAAAAGGGGAATACCGACTTGAGACGGAAGAAAAGAAGGAGGAGAGAAAACTCCGCATGCCTTACGAAGTACCAGAGCCACGCAAGTACAAACCGGCTGCCATAGAAGAAGACCAACACATTAAGCAGTTCGTGCCCATGTCTGACATGAAATGGTACAAAAAGATACGCGATCAATTTGAAATGCCTGGGAAGATGGACAGAGTTGTACAGAAAAGACCCAAGCGCATCCGCCTTTCAAGATGGGAACAGTTCTACGTGATGCCTCTTCCACGCATCACCGATCAATACAGACCCAAGTGGAGGATTCCCAAACTGTCCCAAGACGACCTTGAAATGGTGAGACCAGCCCGCCGGCGTACACCTTCTCCTGATTATTACTTTTATTACAGACCCAGGAGACGTTCTCTTGGTGACATCTCGGATGAAGAATTACTCCTGCCCATTGACGACTACCTGGCAATGAAGAGAACGGAGGAAGAGAGGCTGCGTCTTGAAGAAGAGCTGGAACTGGGTTTTTCAGCCTCACCCCCAAGCCGGAGCCCTCCACGTTTTGAGCTTTCGAGTCTGCGTTACCCTTCCCCACAAGCTCACGTCAAGGTGGAGGAAGCAAGAAAAGACTTCAGATACTCAACGTATCACATCCCAACGAAGGCGGAGACCAGCACGAGTTACGCGGAGCTGCGGGAGCGGCACGCCCGCACCTGGCACAGGCAGCCCAGGCAGCGGCAGAGGATCATGGCCGAGAGAGAGGACCAAGAGCTGCTGCGTCCAGTCACCACCACCCAGCGCCTCTCGGAATACAAAAGCGAGCTGGAACACATGGCGAAGGAAGAAAAATCTAGAAAGAAATCAAGACGCCAGAGAGAAGTGACTGAAATAACGGAAATTGAGGAAGAATATGAGATCTCCAAACACGCTCAGAGAGACACTTCCTCCTCGGTGTCCAGGCTGCTGAGACGCCGGCGCTCCCTGTCTCCGACCTACATCGAGTTGATGAGGCCGGTGTCCGAGCTGAGCCGGCCGCGGCCACAGCCAGCTGAGGAATATGAAGATGAAGATGACGTAGAAAGAAGGTCTCCTACCCCAGAAAGGACTCGCCCACGTTCCCCCAGCCCTGTGTCTAGTGAGCGTTCACTGTCAAGATTTGAGAGGTCGGCAAGATTTGATATCTTTTCCAGGTATGAGTCCATGAAAGCTGCTTTAAAAACTCAGAAGACATCAGAAAGGAAGTATGAGGTTTTGAGTCAGCAGCCTTTTACACTGGACCACATGCCTCGAATCACACTGAGGATGCGCTCCCACAGGGTACCGTGCGGCCAAAATACACGTTTTATCTTAAATGTTCAGTCTAAGCCAACTGCCGAGGTCAAATGGTACCACAACGGTGTAGAACTTCAAGAGAGCAGTAAGATTCATTACACCAACACCAGTGGGGTTCTGACCCTGGAAATTCTGGACTGTCATATTGATGACAGCGGAACATACCGTGCCGTGTGCACCAACTACAAAGGTGAGGCTTCTGACTATGCAACCTTGGACGTCACGGGAGGGGATTACACCACCTATGCTTCCCAGCGCAGAGACGAAGAGGTCCCCCGATCTGTTTTCCCTGAGCTGACGAGAACAGAGGCATATGCGGTTTCATCATTTAAGAAAACATCTGAGATGGAAGCTTCCTCTTCCGTCAGGGAAATGAAATCACAGATAACAGAGACAAAGGAAAGTCTCTCATCATATGAACACCATGCATCTGCAGAAATGAAAAGTGCTGCAGTCGAAGAAAAGTCGCTGGAAGAAAAATCCACACACAGGAAGATCAAGACGACTTTGGCAGCAAGAATTCTTACGAAGCCAAGGTCCATAACGGTGTATGAAGGCGACTCTGCAAGGTTTTCTTGCGATACAGATGGTGAGCCGGTACCGACTGTGACATGGCTGCGTAGGGGACAAGTCATAAGCACTTCCGCCCGCCACCAAGTGACCACCGCAAAGTACAAATCGACCTTTGAGATCTCTTCAGTCCAGGCTTCGGATGAGGGCAACTACAGCGTGGTGGTAGAGAACAGCGAAGGGAAGCAAGAGGCACAGTTTACTCTGACCATTCAAAAGGCCAGGGTTACTGAAAAGGCTCTGACATCACCACCGAAAGTCAAATCCCCAGAGCCTCGGGTAAAATCCCCAGAAGGAGTCAAGTCTCCAAAACAAGTGAAATCCCCAGAGCCGGTGACTTCTCACCCAAAAGCTGTATCACCCACAGAGATAAAACCCACACCAACAGAAAAGGTTCAGCAGCTGCCAGTCACTGCCCCACCCAAGATAATTCAGTCCTTGAAAGCAGAAGCTTCTAAAGATATAGCAAAGCTGACCTGTGTGGTCGAAAGTACTGTATTGTGTGCCAAAGAGGTCACCTGGTATAAAGATGGTAAGAAACTGAAGGAAAATGGGCATTTCCAGTTTCATTATTCGGCAGATGGTACCTATGAGCTGAAAATCCATAACCTCACTGAATCTGATTGTGGAGAATACGTTTGTGAGATTTCTGGTGAAGGTGGAACTTCCAAAACTAACTTCCAATTTGTGGGACAAGCCTTTAAGAATATCCATGAGGAAGTTTCAAGCATATCAGAAACCAAGAAAGCAGCTCAGAAAACTGCTGAGTCAACAGAAACCAAGAAAGCTGCTCCGAAAACTGCTGAGTCAACAGAAACCAAGAAAGCAGCTCCAAAAACTGCTGAGCCAACAGAAACCAAGAAAACTGAACCAAAAGCTCCTGAACCAGTTTCCACAAAACCAGTAATTGTTACTGGGCTGCAGGATACAACTATTTCTTCAGACAGTGTCACTAAGTTTGCAGTTAAAGCTACTGGAGAACCCCAGCCAACTGTCATCTGGACAAAGGATGGAAAGGTAACCAGTTCTTAAATGATCCTTAAACTTATCTTCTAAAAAAACTAACCTCTTCCCTCTTCCCCATCTCCCAAAGAAAGTTTAAAATTAAATCACTTTTTAAAACTCAAATCACGTGCATTCTACAGGCTATAACACAAGGAGGTAAATATAAACTCTCTGAAGACAAAGGAGGATTCTTCCTAGAAATTCATAAGACTGATACTTCTGACAGTGGACTTTATACTTGTACAATAACAAATTCAGCTGGATCTGTGTCCTCTAGCTGCAAATTAACAATAAAAGGTAGGTTGGCTTTTATTCTTACCAATAATTTTCAGAAAACAATATGAAGGAAACATTTCTAAACACTATTCCTTACACACACACACATACACACACACAAAGTATTAAAATAAAACTGTTTTACCAAGTTACAGAATACCATTTGTACACAAATGTACAAATACACATATTTGAAGTTAGCATATACTTTTATATTTATTAAGTGTCTAATTGTATGTGGTGTTATATAAGATTCCATAGAGATTATATAAGATTCCTGCTCCCAGGAACATTTAAGAATAAAGTCAGATGATTATACAAAATGGCACTTCTTCCCTAAAGCTTCACTCTTGCTAATTTTCCAAAGCAGTGGAAAGTTAATGAAAGAACTGTATCGGTTTTCCCAATTAAAATTAGTTTGCTTTCATCTCAGTCTTCTAAAACATAATTCAATTATTTTAATTACTCAAAATCTCCTAAATCCACCCATCTCCTAAATCCTTCAACTATTCTTTGCAAAACTTTTTTTCCCCTTAAGTCATAAAAATCATTCTTCTGGTTAGTTTAGTTTAAATAATCATTACACTGATCTCCAAAGTCATGCATGACAACTTTCCAAGATTGGGACTGAGAAAGAGTTAGGTATTACCTACACTGCATGCGTTAAGTTAATATTTTTTCTTTGTGTATTATTCACTTACAGAATCCACAAGAGAAGAGGGTGGGGCCTCTTTCCAATTCAGTTTGCCTTATAGAGCTTTCTTTTTCAGCTGTAAAAGACACTGAGATACAGAAAGTATCGACACAAAAGACCTCCAAAAGTATATCCCAGAAGAAGGCAGATGTCCAAGAGGAAATTTCCAAAAAAGCCCTAATTTCTGAAGAAATCAAGATGTCAGAGGTGAAATCTCCAGAGAAGCTGGCCCTCAAGGAGGAAGCTTCAACAGTTCTGATTTCCGAAAAAGTCAAGAAATCAGAAGCGACCTCCCTGGAAAAATCCATTGTCCATGAGGAAATCACTAAAACATCACAGGCATCAGAAGAAATCAGAACTCATGCCGAGATTAAAGCATATTCTACTCAGATGAGTATACCTGATGGTCAGAAAGTGACTTTAAAAGCCAACATTGCTGGTGCCACTGATGTGAAATGGGTATTGAATGGGGTAGAGCTCAGTAACTCCGAGGAGTACAGATATGGCGTCTCAGGCAGCGACCAGACGCTGACCATCAAGCAGGCTGGTCACAAAGATGAAGGGATCCTCACCTGCATTGGCAAAACCAGCCAAGGAATCATCAAGTGTCAGTATGATCTGACCCTGAGCAAAGAACTCTCAGATGCTCCAGCCTTCATCTCCCAGCCCAGATCTCAAAATGTTAACGAAGGACAAAATGTTCTCTTTTCTTGTGAAATCAGTGGTGAGCCATCGCCTGAAATCGAATGGTTTAAAAACAACCTGCCAGTAAGTTGAGTTATGAATATATTACTGAAGAAAGCTTTAAATACTCCATCTACTCCTGAAGAGCTCAAAGAAACCCTTTTTTTCTCTTCTTTTTAGATTTCTGTTTCTTCAAATATCAGCGTAAGTCGCTCCAGAAACGTATATTCCCTTGAAATCCGAAAGGCCTCAGTAAGTGACAGTGGGAAATACACAATTAAGGCCAAAAATTTCCATGGCCAGTGTTCAGCTACTGCTTCCTTAACGGTCCTTCGTAAGTATATCTTTATCATTTTCCTTACTTGCTTAAGGCCGTTATCTGAGTTTTTTTTTGTTTGTTTTTTTGCTTTTGACTTCTGAGCCCAGCAAACTCTCTGGAGCCTCATTAAGTTCCATGTGTAAGAGACACAGGCCTCCTGTGTGAATTCATTCTTAATGGTCAACGTTTCTTTACAGCGAGACAGGAACTTTTCAAAGCAAAGCTACCAACTGTCCTATTACATGTATTTTCAGAATGCACAATATAAAAATTATTTTCTGTATGACTAATCATTTTTCTCCTAGTGATTCTAGCACCTGCATGTAATGTAATGATAGAAATATAAGGATTCGTTTCTGGGAGACACTGAGCTAGCTCTTGACAACTGTATGTATGTATTTGCTTGTGCTTCCACAGCAAATTGTTTGGGTTGCATTTCTGTGTGTGTGTCTAAGTGTTCCATTTCTGTAAGTCAGTGTCAGATGTCACCAATTAACCAGATGTCATTGGTGTTCACTGTGTATCTGCTATGCTCCACAGCTCTAGTTGAAGAACCTCCCAGAGAGGTAGTATTGAGGACAAGTGGTGACACGAGCTTGCAAGGAAGCTTCTCGTCTCAGTCAGTCCAAATGTCTGCCTCTAAGCAGGAGGCCTCCTTCAGCAGTTTCAGCAGCAGCAGTGCTAGCAGCATGACCGAAATGAAATTTGCAAGCATGTCTGCCCAAAGCATGTCCTCCATGCAAGAGTCTTTTGTAGAAATGAGTTCCAGCAGTTTTATGGGAAAATCTAGTATGACACAACTGGAAAGCTCAACTAGTAGGATGCTTAAAGCAGGCCTAAGAGGTGAGCAATCAAATTACTGGTAGAGGTAGACAAGCCTAGTAGCATGGTAGAGTCCTTAGTACATACAATTCAGTAGAAAGCAAACTGTTATATTTTCAGTGATCCTAAAACTTTTTTGTTGTTGTTGTTCCATAAAGGCATTCCACCTAAAATTGAAGCTCTTCCCTCTGACATCAGCATTGACGAGGGCAAAGTTTTAACAGTAGCCTGCGCTTTTACGGGTGAGCCTACCCCGGAAATAACATGGTCCCACGGTGGAAGAAAAATTCAGAATCAAGAACAGCAAGGGAGATTCCATACTGAAAACACAGATGACCTGACAACTCTGATCATCATGGATGTACAGAAACAAGATGGTGGACTTTATACCCTGAGCTTAGAGAATGAATTTGGATCTGACTCAGCTACTGTGAATATAAATATTCGATCCATTTAAGAGGGCCTGTGCTCTCATATTCAGACATTCTTAACCTTTCCTGAACGATTCACATAGACTAATCTTTCTGATCTGTAAATACTTAAAAAAAAATGTAGTTTTGTATCAACCTAAATGAGTCGAAGTTCAAAAATATGCATTTCAATCTTTTCTTAATTGTTGACCTAAGATTATACATTTTCTAGTGACATGTACATACTGTATATAGCCGAATTAACGGTTATAAAGTTTTGTACCATTTATTTTATGACATTTTACAATGTAACTGTTGAAACTAACTGTTGGTAGGAGAAAGTTTCTTATGGAACGAATACCCTGCTCAACACTTAATCAATCTTTGTGCCTCAACATAATGTTGATGTCTAAGTATGCCTCAATGGGTCGAGAAATTCCCCATTGAAGATGTCCTATCCACCGACATGATGCTGTGCACGTCACCTGATATGTGCACCAATACTTACTGAATCAGAAATGTAAGGCATTGGTGATGTTTGCATTTACCCTCCTGTAAGCAACACTTTAACGTCTTACATTTTCTCTGATGATGTCACACTCAAAATGATCATGACTTAAATATTACCAGAGCAAAGTGCAACGGCCAACACTTTGTTCGCTCATTTCACACTGTCTCTGACCATAGAGAGTGCCTGGGTAGCTTGGAAAAGCAACATCACCTGGCCATCCCCTCATTTAACCAAGCTGTTCATGCGTTCCTATGCCAGAGCAGTGTCAACTCTTGGAGGTCCCGGGGTGCAGCCAACGCCTTCGTGTGGTAGCTCTAAATTTAAATTACACCAGAGAAACCGGGGCAACTAAGCAATGAGCCACAGCAAAAAATAAAGAACAACAACAACAAAATAAAGCTGTCGTTAAATTAAAAACAACAAAATATTACTAACTGCCCAAAATATCAATTTGATGTAGTTCTTTTCATGCAGGATTAAATTCAATTGTTAGTTATAATTGTTGGACCTCCTTGAGATAGTAACAACAAAATAAAGCAAGCTATCTGCACCTCAAAATTTGTGATTGGTTGTTTTCTGTAAAATTCTGGGGTTGGGGAGGTATGTGCCTTTGCAAATCACAGAAATGATCATAGATAAGAAGAAGCAACTCAAGTTCTTCACAGCAAATATTTAAATTACCATGTTGAATGCATTACACAATTTTTTTAAAGCATAGATATGATTCTCATGGATAAAGTTACCCCCAATAGTTAACAAAAATCCCCCAAAATAATAGATCAAATCTTCTAAACGTATTATCAAGAAAAATATTTTTATGGGAGCTGATTCGTTAAATCCAAAGATACTGAACATTACAATTCACGGTATTTTGTGCCAGACAGCAACGCAAAGATGAGCAAGATGAAATAGACCCTGTCCCTCAAGGAGTACAGAAAAGAATATGACAATTTCAGGGAAAATGATCAATTGTGCAACTGAATCCATTACTGACTATTGCAGCTCCAAACTGAGACAGAACAAATCAAAGTCCTCAAAGCTAAAGCACTCGTTTTAAATGGTATAGTCCTACTAGGCTTTTCAAAACAACTTCATAATAAAATATCTAGCACCAGAAAAATCTGTATTTATCCACCTCAATTAGATAATCCTAATTGTAAACCTATAAAGTCGATTCTTTGCCTAAATTACCCCCTAAATGTAAGTACAAGCGGCCAAAGCTGAAGCAAATGCACTGTCAATTCTTACTCCCCCAAAGAAGATCTTGGGTCTTCGTTAATTTATTCAGCAAGTATTCTGTCTTAAGTCAGATGCCCTAAAAGCAGAGCCTAAGACTTGACTCTAGCGTAAGTAATTTTTTGAGGGACTGCTCTCAGGAAAAAGGAAGTGAGGGAAGCAGAGTAGAGGAAGAAAGCTAAGCAAGTATGTGGTCTCCGCGGGAGCTTCAGCCGCATCCCACAGGGAGCATAAATTGCACCAGAGTTGGTTCCACCTGGGAGCAAGGGCGCTCACCTTCTCTACCTGTTTATCTGCCAGTTAGTGCCTACAGGCTGGGAGCTTGTGGGAGCGGGGGCGGGAAGAGGGAAATAACCTCCGGGGTGAGGGGCACCCCTTGGCCAGAGCAATCTCTGCAGACTAGGGCAGCTAAACAGCCAATACACAAGAAACTGGGCCGGGTACACATCACCTGGATCTGGGAGGTACGCACAGCACCCACTACACCATCTAACAACTTGAAATGCCAGTTCTTACCTTAAAACGAGAGAGGCAGGGATTCCTGAGGATGACTCCCAGCCCGGACAGGCTTATGTTCTAAGGAGTCCTATCCGTGGCTGAGGCGCAGTCCGTGCTGCTCAGAATTCTGAAGCTGAAGGAACGGTAGCTGCACCTCCCAAATCCAGAGATCCATTTTGGGCCTGGGAGAAAGGGGAGGGGCTAAGGCCTATCCCGGGAAGGAAATCCACGCCATGCCGAGAGGCCTGACTTCTTTTCAACCAGTAGCAGAAGCCCACGCCTCTGAGAGCAGCAGGGTGTGGCCAAGGGGTCACACGTGAGAGGACTGCGTAGGGAGGATCCTGGGAAGTCCCTCAGAGGCCCTCCGGCTGGAACTACAAGCACCCCTTTCCGGGTTTACCAGCCAGCCTCCTTCCGAGAGCGCCTCCAATAACGGCGCTCCCCCGCGTAGGGTGGGTGGGGATTCCTGTCAATCCCACCCCACCTCCAACAGCACCAGGAATGCCTTCCCAGCAACTTTGCATTTCCGGTTCAGACCACCTTGTCTCTCTCCCCCCTGTCGGCAGGGGACGCCAGAGAGCAGCAAGCAGACGCCTTCTTCCTGGTTCAACCCTCCAATCCACAAAACCTATGAGTAATCTTCTCTCTCTTCCTGCCCCTCTTTCTGCTGAATCCTTCCTGTCTATTTTATAAAGCCCCCACTTGGCTACACTCATAAGCAGCATAGTGTAGGAATTATATATACGCACTCAAAACCCAGAGTACCAACCCAAATGCAGGATCTGCTATTTGCTAACTTGTGTCACCTGGAGTAATTACTGACCTTCTCTATCCCTTGATGTTCTCACCCATAAGATGGGAATAACAACAGCATCAACCTCACAGGTTTTGTGAGGATTAAACAAATTACTACATGTTAAACTCTTATAGCAGTGCTGCCACAGCACCAATAAACACCAGCAATCAGTATTATATTAGAGACCACCATGCAAAACATTGAAGTTAGGGACCAGAAAAACATTTTAGAGGGGGTGTAACACAGACCTTACTTGTAATCACTAGATGTATTATTTTGCTAGGGCTGCTAGAACAAAGTACCACAATCCTGCAGGGCGGCGGGGAGGAGGCTAGGAGTCCTAAATGAAAGTGTCAACAGGACTGGTTCCTTCTGAGAGTTGTTAGGGAAGGATCTGTTCCAGGCCTCTCTGCTTGACTCGTAGATGGCCACCTGTTCACATAGCATTCTCCCTGCATGCATGTGTGGGTCCAAACATCCCCCGTTTAGAAGGACATCAGCAATATTGGATTAGGTTTCACACTAATTTTACCTTATTTTAACTTTATTGTCTGTGTAAAGACTATCTCCAAATAAGGTCACATCCTGAGGTACCAGAGTTTAGGACCCCAACATATCTGTGGGAAGGGGTACACAGCTCAACCCATAACACTAGACATGATGGGCATGAGACAGCACATCTTTAAAAGAAGTCTTTTGGTAGAGTTTCTCAAAAGATGAATTTATTATCTCTAACCAGTAGTAGCCAATTATATAGATGAACCATCTAGAGGTAGGTAAACCAGAAACAGCCAGTAAAATAACAGGTTAAATTGACAGTCTCCATGGTGAGACATTATTCTTCAAGAAAAATGTTTTATGATTGTGCTCCAGGAAAAGAAAGTAATTTGTATTTGTTTATTCAGCCCCAAATGTAATTTTAAGAAATTCGGGCCGAGAAAACCCAGTTTCCTTGTAATAGGAGAAAACAGTGTCTGCTAGGTAAATAGAAGGACTTTTGCAAGAGAGATTGGCCGCCCTTTTCTGGTGGTGCAGTGGTTGAGAATCCGCCTGCCAATGCAGGGGACACAGGTTCGAGGCTTGGTCCACGAAGATCCCACATGCCGCGGAGCAACTAAGCCCTTGCATCACAACTACTGAGCCTGCGCTCTAGAGCCCGCGTGCCACAACTACTGAAGGCCGCGTGCCTAGAGCCCGTGCTCCACAACAGGAGAAGCCATTGCAATGAGAAGCCCGCGCACTTCAACGAAGAGTAGCCCCCGTTCGCCGCAACTAGAGAAAGCCTGCACACAGCAACGAAGACCCAAAGCAGCCACACACACACAAAAAATCGATGGGCCAATCTATTTTCTTTTTTCTAAATAAATTAATTAATTTATTTTTGGCTCCGTTGGGTTTTCGGGCTTCTCATTGCAATGGCTTCTCCTGTTGTGGAGCACGGGCTCTAGGCACACGGGCTTCAGTAGTTGTGGCACACGGGCTCAGTAGCTGTGGCTCACGGGCTCTAGAGCGCAGGCTCAGTAGTTGTGGCACAAGAGCTTAGTTGCTCTGCAGCATGTGGGATCTTCCCGGACCAGGACTCGAACCTGTGTCCCCTGCATTGGCAGGCAGATTCTCAACCACTGCACCACCCAGGAAGACCTGGCCCACCGATTTTTATTCTAAGGTTATAAAAATAGTTTTATGCCTTTTGGTATGTCTGGGTCAATGTTTCCCAAACTCTTCCTCAAGATGTTGGTAGATATTATGGGAAAATTGTCCCACAGCCAAATAAACTTAGGATTTGGGAAACCGTACTTCTTTATGCAGGACTTCCCAGAGCCTTTGATGAGCTAGTGTGTGTTGTGGTCCTCCAAGAGGCGATACAATGCTCCCCGAACTTATCTGATGATGGAACTGTTTTCACTGGTACTGTACATGATGTAGGCTGAGACAGGCCACAGTAGGTGGAAACATGGGAGGTGTGAAGAGGATTGGATCTTGGTAGAGGAGGAACTGGGTATCACCTAAGAAATGAAATTAAGTGCTATGATAAAAAAAGAAAAATCCGGGGCTTCCCTGGTGGCGCAGTGGTTGAGAGTCCGCCTGCCGAAGCAGGGGACACGGGTTTGTGCCCCGGTCCGGGAGGATCCCACGTGCCGCGGAGCGGCTGGGCCCACGCGAGCCATGGCTGCTGAGCCTGCGCGTCCGGAGCCTGTGCTCCGCAATGGGAGAGGCCACAACAGTGAGAGGCCCACGTAACACAAAAAATATAAATAAATAAAAATTTAAAAAAAAGAAAAATCCAAGGCGTTTGAGAGCACATTGCTAGGGCATCTGATCCAGTCAGAGAATTGGGGAACAGTCAGATTAGAGGAAGTTACATGTAGAAGCTATGACCTAAAGTGTGGGGTGAACTGAGGAGATAAGGAGCTTTCAGGCAGAGGATCCTTGCGCCTGCAGAGGTCTGGGGCAAGGAGAACACGACACATTCAAAAAAGTAGAAAAAGTTAATAAGGGGGTGCAAGAACCTCTGAAGGGCTGGAGGTGAGAAGCAGGGCAACGTTGCAAAAGGCCTCTTACACCCTATTATAGACTTTGGGCTTTTCTCTAAGAGGTAAGGGGAACCATGAAAGAGATTTAAGCAAACTAGTTACTTGATCAAATCTTACTTTTACAAAGTATTTAGCTATTCTGAGAAAACTATGACATGTATTTGCCATTCTATGCCCAAGAGCTTATTTCCTCCCAGCGGACTCCACTCATAGGAAGACCTTCACCTATGACCAAATTTCTAACCCATAATGTCCCTGTAATTACCGTTCCTAGGCTTTATAGCCATCTGTGGAAAGGTCTTTCCTAAGAATGTCTGGGGACTTAGGGAAACATGTAATAAAGCCAGACTGGTAGACTCTCCAGGTAAAGGAAAAGGTGTGGGAGAGGGGGTGACTTGTGGAGACAGGAGGGCAACTTACTGCCGCAATTCTTCTCGGTGACAATGACCACTGCTGTGGAACTGCAACGGAGGTAGAAGAATCTGGCCCAAAAAGCCAAGTTCTGATGATGCGATGTCAGGAATGTGGCTCCTGGGGACGACTCCCACTTACTCCTGCTCCATTTTAAGACAAGGTGGGAAGCAGGTAAGAGGAGTGGGCAGGTATGCCAACGCTTTCCAATCTGTCAGGAAATCACTGCAAAAGATAGCATGTCCTAAAAGTGAGGATTCCAAACCTAAAATTCATGCTTATCCTAGAATCTTTAGGGGGTCCCTAGGCTCCCTGAGATTATGCATATATTTTTTCTCTTTTTTTTAAGGGAAATTGTTCCTAGTTTTCATTTCATTTTTAAAGATGCCAATGACTCAAAAAGTTTAAGAGATACCGCCCTACACATTTCAGAGGGAACCAGCAGATAGATGCCAAAGCCATCTCAGAAGTATCTACGGGCCCGCGTTTCCGCAGAGCTGGAACTCCTGGCTCGGGGTCTCTTCCCTCCGCCGTCACGGAACTGCCCCGGAGCCCGAGGGGAGGGCGACCTCACTGAGGCTGCCGGCTCTGGAGGGGCCCCGGCGGCCGAAGCCGTGACAGTCGAGCGGACGGCGGGCCGGAATCATCGTACCTAAATCCACTCATTATGCTGCTACTGGCCTTATGACATTGATTTCACGGCTGAGTGATATTCCATTACACGCCAGAAATACATCTACACGTAGAACAACTCATACAGAACACCTACTGAACGCTGGCATAAGACCTCAAACCTCTCAAAAGGCAAGAAACTCCCCACGTACCTGGGTAGAGCAAAAGAAAAAACAAGAAACAGAGACAAAAGAATAGGGACGGGACCTGCACCAGTGGGAGGGAGCTGTGAAGGAGGAAAGGATTCCACATGCTAGGAAGCCCCTTCGCGAGCGGAGACTGCAGGTGGCCGAGTGGGGACGCTTCGGAGCCGCGGAGGAGAGCGCAGCCACAGGGGTGCGAAGCGCAAAGCGGACAGATTCCCGCACAGAGGATTGGTGCCGACGGGCACTCACCAGCCCGAGAGGCTTTTCTGCTCACCCGCCGGGGCGGGCGGGGCTGGGAGCTGAGGCTCGGGCTTCCATCAGAGCGCAGAGAGAGGACTGGGGTTGGCGGCGTGAACACAGCCTGCAGGGGGTTAGTGCACCACGGCTAGCCGGGAGGGAGTCCAGGGAAAAGTCTAGACTTGCCGAAGAGGCAAGAGACATTTTCTTCCCTCTTTGTTTCCTGGGGCGCGAAGAGAGGGGATTAAGAGCGCTGCTTAAAGGAGCTCCAAAGACGGGCGCAAGCCGCGGCTAACAGCGCGGACCCCAGACACGGGCATGAGACGCTAAGGCTGCTGCTGCCGCCACCAAGAAGCCTGTGTGCAAGCACAGGTCACTATACACACCCCCCTTCCGGGGAGCCTGTGCAGCCAGCCACTGCCAGGGTCCCGGGATCCAGGGACAACTTCCCCGGGAGAACGCACGATGCGCCTCAGGTTGGTACAACGTCATAACCGGCCTCTGTCGCCGCAGGCCCGCCCCCCACTCCATGCCCCTCCCACCCCACCCCACCCCCGGGCCTGAGTGAGCCGGAGCCCCCGAAGCAGCTGCTCCTTTAACCCCATCCTCTCTGAGCGAAGAACAGATGCCCTCCGGCGACCTACACGCAGAGGCGGGGCCAAGTCCAAAGCTGAACCCCGGGAGCTGGGAAAACAAAGAAGAGAAAGGGAAATCTCTCCCAGCAGCCTCAGAAGCAGCGGATTAAAGCTCCACAATCAACTTGATATACCCTGCATCTGTGGAATACATGAATAGACAACGAATCATCCCAAATTGAGGAGCTGGACTTTGAGAGCAAGATTTATTATTTTTTCCCCTTTTCCTCTTTTTGTGAGTGTGTATGTGTATGCTTCTGTGTGAGATTTTGTCTGTATAGCTTTGCTTTCACCATTTGTCCTAGGGTTCTGTCCGTCCGTTTTTTTTTTTTTTCTTTTCTTTTCAAAAAATTTTTTTTCTTAATAATTATTTTTTAAGGTGGGAGAGCCAACTTCAGGACACTGGTCCACAAGAGACCTCCCAGCTCCACATAATATCAAACGGCAAAAATCTCCCAGAGATCTCCATCTCAACACCAGCACCCAGCTTCACTCAACGACCAGCAAGCTACAGTGCTGGACACCCTATGCCAAACAACCAGCAAGACAGGAACACAACCCCACCCATTAGCAGAGAGGCTGCCTAAAATCATAATAAGTCCACAGACACCCCAAAACACACCACCAGACGTGGACCTGCCCACCAGAAAGACAAGATCCAGCCTCATCCACAAGAACACAGGCACCAGTTCCCTCCAACAGGAAGCCTACACAACCCACTGAACCAACTGTAGCCCCTGGGGACAGACACCAAAAACAATGGGAACTATGAACCTGCAAGCTGCAAAAGGAGACCCCCAAAACAGTAAGATAAGCAAAATGAGAAGACAGAAAAACACACAGCAGGTGAAGGAGCAAGATAAAAACCCACCAGACCTAACAAATGAGGAAATAGGCAGTCTACCTGAAAAAGAATTCAGAATAATGATAGTAAAGATGATCCAAAATCTTGGCAATAGAATAGAGAAAATGCAAGAAACATTTAACAAGGACCTAGAAGAACTAAAGATGAAACAAGCAACGATGAACAACACAATAAATGAAATTAAAAATACTCTGGAAGGGATCAATAGCAGAATAACTGAGGCAGAAGAACGGATAAGTGACCTGGAAGATAAAATAGTGGAAATAACTACTGCAGAGCAGAATAAAGAAAAAAGAATAAAAAGAACTGAGGACAATCTCAGAAAACTCTGGGACTACATTAAACATACCAACATTCGAATTATAGGGGTTCCAGAAGAAGAAGAGAAAAAGAAAGGGACTGAGAAAATATTGGAAGAGATTATAGTTGAAAACTTCTCTAATATGGGAAAGGAAATAGTTAATCAACGTCTAGGAAGCACAGAGAGTCCCATACAGGATAAATCCAAGGAGAAACAAGCCAAGACACATATTAATCAAACTGTCAAAAATTAAATACAAAGAAAACATATTAAAAGCAGCAAGGGAAAAACAACAAGTAACACACAAGGGAATCCCCATAAGGTTAACAGCTGATCTTTCAGCAGAAACTCTGCAAGCCAGAAGGGACTGACAGGACATATTTAAAGTGATGAAGGAGAAAAACCTACAACCAAGATTACTCTACCCAGCAAGGATCTCATTCAGATTTGATGGAGAAATTAAAACCTTTGCAGACAAGCAAAAGCTGAGAGAGTTCAGCACCACCAAACCAGCTTTACAACAAATACTAAAGGAACTTCTCTAGGCAAGAAACACAAGAGAAGTAAAAGACCTACAATAAAAAACCCAAAACAATTAAGAAAATGGGAATAGGAACATACATATCGATAATTACCTTAAATGTAAATGGATTAAATGCTCCCACCAAAAGACACAGACTGGCTGAATGGATACAAAATTAAGACCCATATATATGCTGTCTACAAGAGACCCACTTCAGACCTAGAGACACATACAGACTGAAAGTGAGGGGATGGAAAAAGACATTCCATGCAAATGGAAACCAAAAGAAAGCTGGAGTAGCAATTCTCATATCAGACAAAATAGACTTTAAAGACTATTAGAAGAGACAAAGAAGGACACTGCATAATGATCAAGGGATCGATTCAAGAAGAAGATATAACAATTGTAAATATTTATTCATCCAACATAGGAGCACCTCAATACATACGGCAAATACTAACAGCCATAAAAGAGCTAATCGACATTAACACAATCATAGTAGGGGACTTTAAGACCCCACTTTCACCAATGGACAGATCATCCAAAACGAAAATAAGTAAGGAAACACAAGCTTTAAATGATACATTAAACAAGATGGAGTTAATTGATATTTATAGGACATTCCATCCAAAAACAACAGAATACACATTTTCCTCAAGTGCTCATGGAACATTCTCCAGGATAGATCATATGTTGGGTCACAAATCAAGCCTTGGTAAATTTAAGAAAATTGAAATTGTATCAAGTATCTTTTCCAACCACAGTGCTATGAGACTAGATATCAATTACAGGGAAAGATCTGTAAAAAATATAAACGCATGGAGGCTAAACAATACACTACTTAATAATGAAGTGATCACTTGAAGAAATAATGAAGTGATCACTTTGAAGAAATCAAAGAGGAAACCAAAAAGTACCTAGAAACAAATGACAATGGAGACACAATGACCCAAAACCCATGGGATGCAGCAAAAGCAGTTCTAAGAGGGAAGTTTATAGCAATACAATCCTACTTTAAGAAGCGGGAAATATCTCAAATAAACAACCTAAACTTGCACCTAAAGCAATTAGAGAAAGAAGAACAAAAAACCCCCAAAGTTAACAGAAGGAAAGAAATCATAAAGATCAGATCAGAAATAAATGAAAAACAATTGAAGGAAACGATAGCAAAGATCAATAAAATTAAAAGCTGGTTCTTTGAGAAGAAAATCAAAATTGATAAACCATTAGCCAGACTCATCAAGAAAAAAAGGGAGAAGACTCAAATCAACAGAATTAGAAACAAAAAGGAGAAGTAACAACTGACACTGCACAAATACAAAGGATCATGAGAGATTACTACAAGCAACTCTATGCCAATAAAATGGACAACCTGGAAGAAATGGACAAATTCTTAGAAATGCACAACCTGCCAAGACTGAACCAGGAAGAAATAGAAAATATGAACAGACCAATCACAAACACTGAAATTGAAACTGTGATTAATAATCTTCCAACCGGGCTTCCCTGGTGGCGCAGTGGTTGAGAGTCCGCCTGCCGATGCAGGGGACACGGATTCGTGCCCCCACCTGGGAGGATCACACATGCCGCGGAGCGGCTATGCCTGTGAGGCATGGCCACTGAGCCTGCGCATCCGGAGCCTGTGCTCCGCAATGGGAGAGGCCACAGCAGTGAGAGGCCCACGTACCGCAAAGAAAAAAAAAAAATTTTCAACAGACAAAAGCCCAGAACCAGATGGCTTCACAGGCGAATTCTATCAAACATTTAGAGAAGAGCTAACACCTAACCTTCTGAAACTCTTCCAAACTATAGCAGAGGGAGGAACGCTCCCAAACTCATTCTATGAGGCCACTATCACCCTGATACCAAACCAGACAAGGATGTCACAAAGAAAGAAAACTACAGGCCAATATAACTGATGAACATAGATGCAAAAATCCTCAACAAAATACTAGCAAACAGAATTCAATAGCACATTAAAAGGATCATACACCATGAACCAGTGGGGTTTATTCCAGGAATGCAAGGATTCTTCAATATATGCAAATCAATCAATGGGATACACCATATTAACAAACTGAAGGAGAAAAACTATATGGTCATCTCAATAGATGCAGAGAAAACTTTCGACAAAATTCAACATCCATTTATGATAAAAACCCTCCAGAAAGTAGGCAGGAGGGAACTTTCCTCAACATAATAAAGGCCATATATGACAAATCCACAGCCAACATCGTCCTCAATGGTGAAAAACTGAAAGCATTTCCACTAAGATCAGGAACAAGACAAGGTTGCCCACTCTCACCACTCTTACTCAACATAATTTTCGAAGTTTTAGCCACAGCAATCAGAGCAGAAAAGGAAATAAAAGGAATCCAAGTCGGAAAAGAAGAAGTAAAGCTGTCACTGTTTGCAGATGACATGATACTATACATAGAGAATCCTAAAGATGCTACCAGAAAACTACTAGAGCTAATCAATGAATTTGGTAAAGTAGCAGGATACAAAATTAATGCACAGAAACCTCTGGCATTCCTATACACTAATGATGAAAAATCTGAAAGTGAAATCAAGAAAACACTCCCATTTACCACCACAACAAACAGAATAAAATATCTAGGAATAAACCTACGTAAGGAGACAAAAGACCTCTATGCAGAAAATTATAAGACACTGATGAAAGAAATTAAAGATGATACAAATAGATGGAGAGATATACCATGTTCTTGGATTGGAAGAATCAACATTGTGAAAATGGCTCTACTACCCAAAGCAATCTACAGATTCAATGCAATCCCTATCAAACTACCACTGGCATTTTTCACTGAACTAGAACAAAAAATTTCACAATTTGTTTGGAAACACAAAAGACCCCCAATAGCCAAAGCAATCTTGAGAAAGAAAAACGGAGCTGGAGGAATCAGGCTCCCTGACTTCAGACTATACTACAAAGCTACAGTAATCAAGACAGTATGGTACTGGCACAAAAACAGAAATATAGATCAATGAAACAGGATAGAAAGCCCAGAGATAAACCCACGCACATATGGTCACCTTATCTTTGATAAAGAAGGCAGGAATGTACAGTGGAGAAAGGACAGCCTCTTCAATAAGTGGTGCTGGGAAAACTGGAAAGGTACATGTAAAAGTATGAGATTAGATCACTCCCTAACACCATACACAAAAATAAGCTCATAATGGATTAAAGACCTAAATGTAAGGCCAGAAACTATCAAACTCTTAGAGGAAAATATAGGCAGAACACTCTATGACATAAATAACAGCAAGATCCTTTTTGACCCACCTCCCAGAGAAATGGAAATAAAAACAAAAATAAACAAATGCGACCTAATGAAACTTCAAAGCTTTTGCACAGCAAAGGAAACCATAAACAAGACCAAAAGACAGCCCTCAGAATGGGAGAAACTATTTGCAAATGAAGCAACTGACAAAGGATTAATCTCCAAAATTTACAAGCAGCTCATGCAGCTCAATAACAAAAAAATAAACAACCCAATCCAAAAATGGGCAGAAGACCTAAATAGACATCTCTCCAAAGATATACAGACTGCCAACAAACACATGAAAGAATGCTCAACATCATTAATCATTAGAGAAATGCAAAGCAAAACTACAATGAGATATCATCTCACACCAGTCAGAATGGCCATCATCAAAAAATCTAGAAACAATAAATGCTGGAGAGCGTGTGGAGAAAAGGGAACACTCTTGCACTGCTGGTGGGAATGTAAATTGACACAGCCTCCGTGGAGAACAGTAAGGAGGTTCCTTAAAAAACTACAAATACAACTACCATATGACCCAGCAATCCCACTACTGGGCATATACCCTGAGAAAACCATAATTCAAAGAGAGTCATGTACCAAAATGTTCATTGCAGCTCTATTTACAATAGCCCAAAGATGGAAACAACCTAAGTGTCCATCATCGGATGAATGGATAAAGAAGATGTGACACATATATACAATGGAATATTACTCAGCTATAAAAAGAAACGAAATTGAGCTATTTGTAATGAGGTGGATGGACCTAGAGTCTGTCATACAGAGTGAAGTCAGAAAGAGAAAGACAAATACCGTATGCTAACACATATATATGGAATTTAGGGGGAAAAAAATGTCATGAAGAACCTAGGGGTAAGACAGGAATAAAGACACAGACTTACTAGAGAATGGACTTGAGGATATGGGGAGGGGGAAGGGTAAGCTGTGACAAAGTGAGAGAGTGGCATGGACATATATACACTACAAAACGTAAGGTAGATAGCTAGTGGGAAGCAGCCGCATAACACAGGGAGATCAGCTCAGTGCTTTGTGACCGCCTGGAGGGGTGGGATCGGGAGGGTGGGAGGGAAAGAGACGCAAGAGGGAAAAGATATGGGAACATATGTATATGTATAGCTGATTCCCTTTTTTATAAAGCAGAAACTAACACACCATTGTAAAGCAATTATACTCCAATAAAGATGTAAAAAAAAAAAAGTATCTACACACAGCTCCCTTAAAAAGAGGATAAGCCCCACTTTGGAAACCACTTTCACGGCTCTGGTGCTTGGGATTCCTCTCCTTCCTCAGCCAGGAGGGGCCTCTGTTAACAAGCCTTGTGTTGGTGCGTACAGTTGCCCCTCAGTATAGCTGCCCCTCAGTATAACGGGGAACTGGAGGGGGGGGATTGGTTCAAGGACCACAGTGGATACCAAAATCCACAGATGCTCAAGTCCCTTATATAAAATGGCGTAGTATTCGCATATAGCCAAAGCACATCCTTCTGTATACTTTAAATCATCTCTAGATTACTTATGCATAATAGAATGTAAATGCTATGTAAATCGTTGTAAATACAATGTAAATGCTATGCAAATATTTGCTGGTGCAGCAAATTCAAGTTTTGCTTTTTGGAACTTTCTGGAATTTTGTTTTTCAAGTATTTTCTACCCGTTGTTGGTTGAATCCAAGGATGTGGAACCCATGGATACAGAAGACCGACTGTACTTACCTACAAGGTCTCCTGAACCAGCAGAGACTCAAAGACAAATGTTCCTTGCTAAGGATATAATAGGTATAAATTCCCTGAGTTATAGGGGAAATCTCAGGCATGTGGAGGGAACCTGGTCTGACACCAGCCTCAGCCTCAGAGAGGAACATGGGGGCAGAATTCTCTGCAACTGTAACAGGAATGAAGCCAGTTCTTTGTTTACAGCCTGCAGTTCATCTGACATCACTGCAATGTTTTTAGATTTTAGTCAGGACACCTGACTCCGCATTCCCCACCCTGCTGAGAACCTTGGCCCACATCCATAAGGGGGGCTGGCTGTCCCCTCTCCACTCCCACTTCCCTGCCTCAAACAACCCAAACAAGCTGGAGAGAAGGGATACCAGCAGGCCCATCTGGCCAAGACCAGAAGGGAGACCAAGATGCCCTGTCCCGGTAAGCAGAAGGACCACCACAAGGAAGAGAATGAGGCCTCCAGAAGGAAAGCGGAAAGTGGAGTACACTGAGATCCAGAGCCTTCGGATAACGTGCCCAAATTCACACAGCTAGTAGCACAGCTGGATCTAGAAGCCAGGTCTCCGTTTATCACTGTGGTCTTGCCACCCCTTCACGACTACAAAAATCAATCCTGCTGGAGGGTGAGATGGCCAGAGAGTGTTTAAGGAGAAGAGGGCTCTGTTCCCCTTCCAGGTCATTATAGTTCCAGGGCAGGGTAGACAACAAAATCCCTTCAGGTCCCTCCCAGTAAAAAGGCCGCTACATAGTCAATTCCTCTTCTCCAAAAGCTAAGGCCAGAAATACTGAACATTTTATTGGCATTTGCAATATAGCCAGGAAATAGGGTGCTTATCTGACCCAGGATATCATAGTAACAGACAGAGGTAGCAGAGCCAAAAGCTTTGTGGAAACAATGTTATGAGCCCTAAAGAAATAACAGAAAAGAACCTTTCCAACCTACAAGGAAGGAGGCACCCTGACAAAACAATCAGCTGGATTCTGGGTGGGTGCTAAGACAAAGGGAAACCAGCTGAGACCCTAGAATGTTTAAGGTAGGGGACTGCGGCCATGATAGGGGAAGTTTCTGAAAGCTGGGAATTGCGTAGATATTACTTCAGGGAATTTGAAGGGTTTGGTTTTATTCATTTAAGTTTATGACTAGGATGAGTATTTTTTCACTCAAATTTCTTTCTTTCAAAAAAGAATCCTCAAAGTAATGGTATGAATGAAGAAGTATCCTTACAAGGACCATACTTTCCATTTTTCCTTAATATACAAGGCGGCTGTGAAAGGGACTGAAAGAGCATGGCCTTCAGCCTGGTGACCATTCTGAGTTCCCTTCTCTTTCCCCATCTTAGGGAGAAAGGAATTTGATGGTGATGGTGATAGTGATGGCAGTTTCTGTCACATGTGCTCTAGATCAGAAAATCATCTTTAGTTATTAACCTGCTGACATGAGCACACATTGCTAGCATCATTTTCCAACCCTGTGTGAAAATGTCTTTACTAGCTTAGGACAGAAAACCAGAGACAGAAGCAAAAGGCCAGGTATATCAAGATCAACATTTACCTAATACCACCTCCAACACTGCTTCTCAAACTTTAAAGTGCATAGGGACCACCTGCACTTGCTCAAACGCAGACTCTGGTTCAGCAGATCTGGGGTGGGGACCTGGGAGTCTGCATTTCTAACAAGCTCCCAAGTGACACTGATGCTCATGATCCTCAGACCATGCTAAGAACAACCTGGAAAAACGTCTGGCCTTTCACGCTGTTAGATGATGGTCCCAAACTTTAATGCTTTTTATATACACCTCTTCTTAAATGCCACAGTTAGGAGTGGGAGTTTCCACCTGGCTCAGTGGTCTTCAACCCTGGCTACCCATTGGAATTACTGAGGAGCTTTTAAAAATACCACTGTAATTGGTCTGGGTCAACCTAGCATCAGGAAGCTTAAATGCTCCTGGGGGTTTCTAATGCGCAGCCAAGGTAGGGAACCCCTGATCTCGCCAAATAAGGTGATCCACTTAATGCTTCCACTTCAAGGTTAACTGTTATTCTCCTAATATCTTTTCTCACATCACAGCACTGACTTTAACTTAGCCAAACAGAGTTTACATTTAAGTGTGTAGCAAACGAGTAGTCATATATTTTTTTAAAGCAAAGGTTACCCTTCCTCAAATTTCCAAAATTTTTCTTAGTGACATGGCAAATTTATTAAGCATTTTTCCCCACAGTGTTGACATGCCTCAGTTTTATTGATTTATAAAATTGCTACAATACTTTCAACAAGCAGGATTTTCATAACAAAAATATCGAGTACACCTTTTGGCATTTGGAAGGAAAAAGAATGCTCACAAAATAATTATACATATATTTTAAATGAAGTTTATTTTTCCCCCTGGGAATAAAAATCCTATTCTGAAAATGTTTCAAAATTAGAGTGCTTAGTTATATCAATCTAAAGCTATTTTTGCTATTAGGTTACTAGGTTTATTTAGAGACTAGCTTTTCAATCAATTTCAATATTTCCAATTTATTTAACTTCTAAAGTTACAAACTGTTCATTTAAATACCCACAAACTCTTATTGCAAGAAGCATATGTATTAGTTAAAACTAACCAAAAATAAACATTTAAAAGGAAAAAATAAAATAAAATAAACCATGTGTTTATGTTTCCAATAATATTTATGCACACAAAAAGCTATTTAAAACAATCATGATATTTTCTAATGCTTATTTATGTTAGTGTGCAAATGTGAATAATACGATTCAACTAGCTAACTAAAAAAGTAAACATTTAGGAAAGCCAACTGTAGTTAAGATAGTCAATTTATCTCAACTATTAAAAATAAAACAGTGAGTTTTTAAGTACACTGGAGAATTAGAAAGCAAAGATGAATACTAGCAACATAGTGCTTAGTAAGTAGTCAATACTGACTGAACAAAATTTTTTGAAGAGGTGGATAAATATATACCCTATCCTAAATCTAGATGCCTCCAATAACTCCCCACTCTTTCCAAGTAATTCATTTTCCAAAAGAGTCCACCAAATATGGAGATACTGAGGAAGTTATTTTGGGGGACTCTATAACCATCAATCAAAATGGGAGAAAAAGTTACAAATATCAAATCCTGTTGTACACCTGCAACTAATATAATGTTATATGTCAATTATACCTCAATTTTAAAAAAAAAAAACCTCTATTTTGTATGAGCCATTAAAAAATAGAGAAAAAGATAAAATAGAGTGAATAAGAAAAAAAAGGAAAGTTAGAATTGGCAAAGTTCATATGACTTTCTCTTTGGCTAATTACAGGTAATATTGGAAAGCTCTTAGAAACTTACTTTGAACATTCAACCATGATTTTAATAACATTCAACTATGATTTTTATAACATACAGCCATGATTTCCTCAGAGCTCGTAAAAAGAAAAGGTTGAGAAAACACAGAATTTTGACAGAGGGCAAAAAAAAAAAAATCATATCATGAGTCTTTTACTGTCTCTAGAGCAAGCTAGAGACTTGAACTTAAAAACACCATCTAAAAAATTATATCCATTCCTTTACTCCCAAAAGAAAGAAAAACACCTGCAGGTGTCAAATCTGACAGTGACAGATGCAAACATTATAGCTGAGGAAGTCACATGTCCCCCCAAAGAAACTGTTATGAGGATGAAAAATGATAGGTCATTGGTAGGTACATTTTGCTAGGCTTCATGACTTAAGGCAAATTTAAGGACACTGTGCGGCCAACGTAGCCTGATTCACAAAAGCAAGAAAGAAAACTTGCAGTCTGTACACTCTCCCCCCAAAAGTCACGGCCTGTATTTTAAAAACACAGCAAGGAGAAAGAAGGGCAACTTGTCTAAGGAGGTTTGCTACGTACGCAAAACCACAAATGAACTAAAACTCTTCTCTCAAGTGATGACTAAGGGTGATCTAAATGCATAAGGTGACACATGCAAAGCACTGGTATGCTATAGAATTTCACTTCCTAAACTGATACTTTTTAAAGTTTTTTTAAAGTATGGCACTGTTTTTTTTCCCTGAGCACCACATCAAGGTTGCAAAGGTCTTCGAATTCACAAAGGCACTGCTAGTAAGTTAATGGTGTGCATTACTCATGCACACATATACACTTTGTCTGAATACAGAGATGATGGGTTATTTTTGTTTCCATTTAAAAATATATACACATGGGCTTCCCTGGTGGCGCAGTGGTTGAGAGTCCGCCTGCCGATGCAGGGGACGCGGGTTCGTGCCCCGGTCCGGGAGGATCCCGCGTGCTGCGGAGCGGCTGGGCCCGTGGGCCATGGCCGCTGAGCCTGCGCGTCCGGAGCCTGTGCTCCGCAATGGGAGAGGCCGCAACAGTGAGAGGCCCGCGTACAGCAAAAAAAATATATATATATATATATATACACACATGATTAAGTTCACCCTAGTGTGATAGTGCAAACTGAAAACAGGGAATCAATTATGAGTTGTTCAACTTGGTTTATTGTGAGTGCTTGAAAATGTAATCTAGCAAAATTCTGCAGAGTCAGACCATAATCATTGCCCTATATTCTGGATGACAGAATATCCTTGCCACCATTCCCACACCTTCCCCACCAAGCCCACAGCAGACATCATTAATCAAGTAGGTAGGTCACTCTCTGCTGATCCTAACCTCAAACTTAGAATCCCAGAAAGCCACTACTAACTGAGCAGAGTTGGCACAGAAGGAAAAAAACCCAAAAAGACAGTGTGCCAATGGTCAGGTACGTTAAACCACAGGTATTTACTGCCTTACACTTCCTTCTGGCCAACAACCACAAAACAAGAAAACAAACAAAATAATAAAGTCAAATAGGAGTTGTATATATGACTTGTATTCTAAGGCCTCACCCAAGATGGGGTGTCACGACAAGGAGCTCTCAACAATCGTCTGGGTATGCCAGTTCTGAAGGCATGCTGAAATACTTGTATAACCTAGTAACCACAAATGCCACAGGAAAAGGGCAAGTATAGAAATTTCCTATTTAATTTAAGTACAGTCTGATTCTGATGGTAAGACTTAAAAGGTATTTGTCGTATGCTCATTTACCATACAAATTTGGCAACTGAAGGTTTTTAATCATGTACACATTCCAAGACAGAAATCTAGAAGCTTAACTTTTACCATCTCTAGGCCACTTTTGATTGCTGCCAAACAAACAAAAAACACAACTCTATTTTGACCAAGTAATGGTAGCTTCTACAGCAAACTTATTTTAACCTTTGTAACTCAACTTGTAAAATCAATTCTAAAACTAAACATAAATAACTAAACATATCTCAAAACAAAATGGTTCCAAGTTGCATTGTCCACAACCAAAAAAACATGTGTACAGAACTGTACGCACACACACTCACACACACAATTAAAGAAAAGCACTAGAAACGCCAGGATTACTTTCAAAAGAAAATGGCCTCATTCTGGCTATCTAGAAAAAGCCATCAATTCATAGTTCCTTGCATAGAAGGGTTAAAAAGGAAATAAAAGAGTTAGAATGTCAGGTCAGTAATGGCAGCGGTCAGAATTATTCTACTGTCACACGCAAGACATACTTATAAAGATATGTAGAGTCACCTTCTCCTTTATTACCAGCTGCACCACATAGATGTGCCACTGTTTGCACCACCTTGCTTTTGATGAGGGTATCTGAATGACTGCATAAAATAAAAGTCACACTTACATAAAACAAAAGTCAATGCGTAGAGGAAAGGTCTGGAAGGGCACGTAGCAGAAGAGTGGTTACCCCTGGGAAAGCGGGGTTGACAAGGTGAACTTTCACTTTATTCACACTGTCTAAATGATTACTTAGTAAAGAGAATATATTCAGGTACAGCTTTAAAAAAAAAATAAGAGGAAGCGGGGGAATAACCCAGCTCTCTCAGAGTCTGAAGTCCAGAGTGCTGAGACAGAAAGATGATAGCACTGAGCGGGACTGAAATGCTTTCCTAGGTCCCCTCCTTTTCACTACACATAAGTACTCTTCATTATTCTTCATTCCTAAACTGCTACATCTCATCCAAAATGACCACCTCTGCCAAAATACCAAAAGAGAGTGGGAAAGAAAAGAGTGTGTGGGTATAGCTCCTGACAGCCATGGATCCTTTCATGACACTATTCTCTCTCCTTTGTTCTTAACTGTCCCCATGCTACCAAATCTGGTAATATACTTTATATTGAGATTTAAGTGGGTAAAACAGTCTTTGTGACAACTTTCAACAGCACAACTATCAACAGCATCCTCCTCTCAGTCTGACACTAAGGAGGAAATTCATTACAGAGTCATGTATTTTATTCATCTTTGGTATTCTGAGTATATTACCCCTCACTGATGTCAAAGGAATTACTTAATTTGTTAATATTCCTGTATATTAATGCATTTGTTTTATCTATCAAATTAATCAAAACATAATCCTCCCTTCCATAAGTTCTGGATTTTATAAATTCCGGGTTAGTTATTTATTCAGCAACTAATGTTAGACCAGAAGCATATGAACTAAAATACTAAATGAAGAGGTAATTTAAACACTTAAGTGTTTCAGGATATAGTTACAAAATATTTACCATTCTAATCAATTGCACGTGAGTTAATCTTGGTTCTGTGTATCCCGGTTGCTCTTGTATTCTTGTACTTTAACATCCTTGTTACGAAGCTAAATTGAGGTAATGCAACTGGCCCATAGTAAGTGTTTTATTATCAAAGAGACCAGCAAAAGACTATTTGGGGGGAAGGGGTGCACATTACAGGACAGAAGGGGGAAGTTCCATCCTATGAAAATATACTAGATTAGTTGCTGCATTTGGGAAAGAGGCAGCATAAGAGCTCTAAAGATGCAGACATTAAAGTTCCAGAGATGAAATATCAAAGCAAATAATGAGACATAATAAAAATAATATATTTACATCTAGGGAGGGGGAAATGCCAGCATCAAGCTAATAGCAGGCACTGTTTGACCCTGCCCATGACTACCTGTTTCATCTGTCCTACCAAAGTCATCCTGGCAATTTGCAAAGAGGTTTATTCACACTAAGCAACTGGCCATTCTTTTGTAGAAAAATTTCTAGCATCTCTAGTGTACTGATATTTACAGTCCTTTGTCACAACCATGGGACTCTAGTGAGAGAGAATGCAAACCTCTTTACAAATAAAAATCCCCTTCCCCGAAGTATGCAAATTACTATCCATAGAAGAGTAATGTGAGCACCTACTCACATTTCACCTCTAAAAATTAGTATTCAGTGTTATCATATACACTCTTAATCCAGACACAAAGGCGATACTTAAAATAATTGAGCAAATGCACACATTCTGCTTTATATAAGTTCATAACATTTTCTGAAAAGTATACAAACATTCACTAGGTCATAGGTGCAGTGACTGGAGTCTACTATTTCTCTACTTCTATACTCTATATATTCAGAGTATCTCATCTACTGGCTGTAAGGCATATAAACATCACCTCCTTAATTCTGTTTTTTATACTTCATATTTAGATGATTAAAATAAAACTCAATACCAATAAAGCTTAAAAGCACATCAAAATTGTTATTATATGCTTTTGAAACTTTTAGCCTAACTATTACTGATTGGATTTTTAAGGCTTTAATGTGTCTTAAAAACATTTAACCTGAGCATTTCATGTGAAGTCTAGTTAAATGCAGGGTCAATAATATCAAACACTAGAGAATTCCCTGGCGGTCCAGTGGTGAAGACTACGCCTTCCAATGCAAGGGGTTTGATCCCTGGTTGAGGAGCTAAGATCCCACGTGCCTTGTGGCCAAAAAGCCAAAACATAAAGCAGAAGCAAAACTGTAATAAATTCAATAGACTTTAACAATGGTCCACATAAAAGAAATCTTAAAAAAAACAATAATAATAATATCAAACACTAGATTTTCTCATGTATCAATAACTCTTCCTTTGGTGAAAACATCTTTATTCAAGTCTAAATGGGTTATTGAATTAAGAGTGATAGTACTACTAATAATAATGGTAACAATATTTATAATAGCTAATACTTATTGACACATACTATGTGCCAGGCACTGGTCTAAGCGCTTCATATGTACTGATTCTTCTAATCCTCACAACAACCCTATGAGGTAGGTAATATAGTAAAACCATATTAATTGAAAATCATTAGAGAGTGGAAAGAATGAATTACAGAATAATACTTTCTAAAATTTTATACACATTATTACAACTTAAACCTAGACTTCCAGTTAAATATAGCAGACTGACCAACATGTCAGAACAGACTACAGAGCCATGAGATTTCAACAAGTTTATAAAAATAAAATCCAGGAGGAGGTGTGATAAACCTAGCAGAGTAGAGGAAATTAAAGCCTATGTACTCAGAAGAGAGGAGCCAATACACTCAACCAAACACCTAACAAGTTCAGAACCTGGAAGTAGCAGGTGCTGCAGAAAAAGGGGATGAGGCATAGGGCTGAAATGAGGACTAGATGTCTATAAAATGGGCAGCTGGACCCCAGGTCCTCTCCCCACTCCACAGCCAGACAACCCACCCACCCCCAAACTCCATCCACTGGAGAAACTGAAGCTGAGGGTCACCAAACATAGAAGACGACTGCAGTGGGGTAGGGCAGGGTATGTGGAGGCTGAAAATAGAAAGATTAAGTAAAAAACCACATACAAACTGTGGAGTCCTCAGCCCTTTTTTCCCACCCTGCTGCTAGAACAGGAATCCTTCCCAGGGAAACTGAATAGCTCCAAAGAAAAGACCTCCTCTGAAATTTAGGAAACTCCAAAACAAAAGGCCAGCTCTCTGCCTGAGGCAGATAACTGATAAACCCAGCCCACACATAAAGAACTATGAAGTTAGCTTTTTAGTACCTAATTCTTAATATGAATGGATGACCTCTCCAACTTTCTAAGAAAGCCTTCACAATGGAAGACACAATCCAAAACAAACAGAACAGGAAACAATGCAGGAAACAGGAAAGACATGAGGAAAACACCCATAATCATCCTCATAAAAATGGAACAGAGAAAAAAGATATCTTAGAAATTAAAAGATACAGCTAAAAAAAAACTTCAACAGAAGAGCTGGAGGAACAGAAAAAGAACAATTACAATACTACAACTTAGGAGAGAAAAGAAGATCAATTAGACGTCCAACATTCTTCTAAAATTAGAGGATCAGTCTGGGAGGTCCAACATTCAAATGACAGGAATTCTAGAAAAACAGGATGGAGAAAATGGAGGAGAGAAAATTATCAAAAAGATAACACAAAATGTTTCCCAGAATTGAAGTAGACAAGTCTGCAAATCGAAAGATTCCACCAAGTCAAGTATCCATCAACCGGAATGAATAAAGACCCACACATCCTCATGAAATGTTGGTCATAAAGAGAAGCTCTTAAAAGCTTCCAGAGTGTAAAAACAGGTCCCACAGGAATCATGAAGGCTATAAGACAATGGAGCACTGCCTTTAACATTCTAAGAGAAAATTATTTTCAACAGAGACTCCAAACTACCAATCTATCAAGAGTAGAGACATTTTCAGACCTGTAAAGCCTCAAAATCTTCACCTCATGCACCTTTTCCCAGGAAGTTTTTGATAGTGGATATACTTTGGCAAAAAAAAGTACAGTAAATCAAGAAAAAAGATCCAATAAACAGGAGATCCAACATGAGACTGAAAAACTGAAAAACAAAGGGATCCCAGAATGACCACCAAGCCATGCACGGGTCTGGAGAGCAATGGTCCAGATGGCAGAAGATGAAGGACTGTGGAAAAAATGTCCCCAAAGGGAAAAGGAAAAAAAAAAAAAAAAAAAAGGAACTGATGGATTAGCTAATGTTTTTTAGCATTTAAGCCTTTGGATACTCATCGTGACAGGTATATTAAAAACTAAACAAATTTTAAAGTCAGGAAATTATTATTGTAATTCAAGGAAAAATAAGATTCTAGTAGAAAGGAAACAATGATACGAAATAATTGATAATGATCAATAAACAACATTTGTATCTATTGATTTAACAAAAAAGTTGTGATTAATCTATATTGGGAGGGGTGGGGGAGGTGAGGATATAAGCAAAGTAATCCTGCCTGCCATAAAAGGAATTCAAAAAATCATTTTTAAAATTGACAAATCAAGGAAGCGTAATAAAACATTTTCAAGGAAGGTAAATACTAGAACCACTAAGAGCTAAAAGTACTTGTCTCCATGGCTCTAAGAGGAGGAACTACTCCTTTTCATTATAAGCCTTGCACTTCTACTTGAGCTTTTAAATTATGTGCATGAATTACTTTAGTAAAAAGAAAGCTAATTTTTAAAAATAGAAAAGAATTCAAACTTACAAATTCAGTATGAATTCAAAGAAAGGAGGATTGTGGAACTGGAAAGCATGAGAAGGAAGCCCTATCTACCAGCTACAATTACTTACCCCACCAGGGCTATTCACAGAGAGACCTCCTCAAAGGAGCTCCCGCAGCCTAACCAGGCTTTCTTACAGGCCAGGATATTCCCTCTGCGCCAAGTGGCAGGAGCAAACGACAGACCCAGAGGCACTTCATTTAATAAAAGTGAAGAATTGGTAGAGTCCAAATTAATGATACTATAATGTGTATGGAATCAGTATAAACAGCAATAAAATATTGCCATATTACAAGGATTCATTTCCTGAGATCTTATGATAATTTCTAAACACTAAGTATAATAACACACAGTGGAAAATATACAATTCAGGGTGAAGTTCCATGGCGACAGTCAAAATGAAGATACTTTATCTCTTGCCTTGGAATTTAAGCTTAAGCAATAGCATCCATTTCTGGACTTATCCTGATTAAAGATAACACAATAATTCAGTGTAATATAACAAAGTTCAGATTTGGTCCATTTACAAAAGAATTCTCATCAAAGTTGTTTTAATCATAGAAGTCTTGGATTCCCACACAACACAAACCAGGTACTTGAAAAGTAAAGCAAGTACTAGCTCTGCTTAGAAGATCACTGATATACCAAGAGTCTCTAAATTTCTCAATAACCCCATGGCCTAGATAAAGCAAAACAAGAACCAACAGTTATACATTACAGAAAGTACTGAAAAACTAAAATTCTTATGAAATTGTTCTTATTTGGTTCATCTTTTTCTTAAAATTCAAAAAAGTCAGGCACACTTGAAAATACACTGGGCTCCTCAAAACGCTAGGTTCCCTGAAGCTTTATAGGTTGCTTCATGCTACCAACTCACTGACCAAAACCTAGATGTAATTCATGATACATTGATATCCCCTAAAAAAAAAAAATGATTTCACAAATGTATTGGTTCCTAAGGGAGAAAAGGTGGCTCCAGTCACAATAAAAGCCATACTTAGGAATATAGCAAACTTTTTCAAAGGACCTGTTTCAAGGAGAAAAAAATGATATGAACCAGAAATAACTGTATTTTATTTTTTAAGGTATTTACAGAAAACTGTTCAGGAACTCATATTTTTTGATAAAGCAATAGAAAATGGATTTATTTTCCATGAGTTCAAAAGATTTGTTATAGTGTTTTCATTATAAACATACGGTTCAAAAAAAAACTACCAGAAAAACTCCCACAATTAGTACCACCTTGACCTTCATAGTCTTATCACCACTCATTCTTACTACAAAAAATAAAAAATAAAAAAATAGAAGCAGCAAAAAATCTGATTACTCGCTCAACATGAAAACTTACATTATCAAACTTTTTTCTCAAATTAGACATATGAAGTATAACATGAGCAGAAAGATTCTTCTTAATATAGTCTAATGACCTGTGTGCTATTTAAAATCACAAATACTTTAAGTAGCATAGAGTTAATCTAAATGTATATTAATGTATATAGATTGTTTATGTCCATTTTAAACATAAGGAAGAAAGCCTATAACTACAGACTTATTTCAATAAGGAAATACCAAATATTAACTCTTTTTAAAAAATTCTCACATAAACTTACAAAAGAAATTTAAAATGAATAGGACGCACTATTCTAAGCTCACAGGCAAGAAAGCTAAAAATATGCCTAATTTGTATATTTACTATGAGGTCCAAAGATACAAACAAAATCAAAGCAATAAAGAATATTATTACCACTTGATAAAGATTAGACAAACTATCAATAAATGTAAAAAATACAATGTATTATATGATGAGTTTGAATGCAAAAACCACATATTTATTAAACATATGATTAACTTAAAAACACCAAACCAGTTTGTTTTAAAGTGCTCCTCATCCAAAACCTTGGACAAAACCATCACTCCAAAGTGAACTGAAAAAACAGTTTACAAAGCAAACACTGACAATAGGTATGGACAGGCACTACCAAAAAATGCTATTTGTTCTTTAATTAAATAATGCCATTCTCAAGTTATGTAGGGCAGTCACCTTGACAGATTCCTTTTTTATAAGTATTCATAAATAAAAAATGTCTAGATATTCTAAAGAGCCGCAAACATTAATACCTTACAACAGTAGCTTACGTCTATTTTCGGAAAAAAGCACTAAAATCCTCTTCCATTGCAAGTCATTTATTTCTCTGGTGGAAGTGAGCAAGGTCACTACAATATTAACCTCTTTTCTAGAACAATGTAAATAACAAGGTATACACATCTTAAATTTGGTAGGTCATAGAAGTTAGGATGCAATCATTTTTTCTGATGCAACAGAAAAATAAATAAGTAAAAATTAAATACTTTAACCCAATATTTGGTATTGATAAATCAGTAGTGTCAACTTCATATACAAAGGACAGCACGATCTCGTTTTTAAAAAATCCTCAATGTCATGGTATTTGGGGTAAAAATATTTCGAATATTAAATGTTTCCTTTTTGCTTAAAGGAATATAATACAAACACCATCAAGCTGCGACCGTAACTCACTTTCAGCTGGGGTAAAGTGACCATTTGGTCCATGGCACAAGTTACATATATCACACTTCTGTCACACTGAAACCTTAGGTTTATAAGATTTCATGTTTATAAGCTACAATACACACTGACTAAGATGTCAGTCCCTCACAGTATTTTAGAAAAATATCTACATTTGTCCTTACAGATGTCAAAATGTTACACCATCATTTGTTCAAAAAAAAAAAGATGCACATTCATACTGTGAAGTTATTAAGAAAATACTCTTGCAAATAAACTATATAAAGATAAAATACACTTCAAAGGTATGTGGGTTGTTTTTTGTTTGTTTGTTTTACAATATTCTATAAAGTGCAGAGAAATCCTAAGGGAAAAATTACTCCCTATAACATAGTTTAATTACAGCAGCTTTTGCATAGCAATACTTAGAGGAAGTTGGACACTTCCGTTTCCTCAGGAAGAGAAGGATGGAAGAGGATCTTCCGATTCAGATTTTTTTTTGGCCATAAGTCTGCTTTCTTCAGGAATGGTTGCTGATGCCAAATCTCCATTAAGTGTATTTCTGGAACAGTGAACAGGTCCTATTAAGAAATTGATTAAAAGGTTAAACATCCTATCAATATTAACTCCAGTCCTCCATGAAAGAATATTTCCTATTGAGGGACATGAAATTCCTATAGCTTCCTGCTAACTTTTTGATTGTTTGTTTAAGAGTAAAAATGTAACTTTTCTAGTATTGGCAGTTGTAAGGAGAAACTTCAGAGTTCTTGAGAAATTATGAAACTATCTGAAGGAGAGATACTTGTTTTGTTCATTGCTAGAACCAAGGTTGGCACACATGAGCAGCCAATAAGTATTTGCTGAATTGAATTTAGTCTTTCTTAACTATCGCTTTTCCAACCTGATCGTTTTAATGCTGTTGGTATCCTCCTTATTTTCTAGGCAAAGAAACCAAGTCCCAAAAAAGATTACAGGCCTAACCCAAGAATCACACAATTGGTAACAGAAGTGGAACTAATTCAGGTCTTGCTCTTTTCATCACAAGACTTTCTTTTTCTTTCTTTTTTTTTTAATATTTTAATTTTATTGGAGTATAGTTGATTTACAAAGTTGTGTTAGTTTTAGGTATACAGCAAAGCATCACAAGATTTTCTGAGGAAAGCTGACAAGGTATGTCACAGTGAAAGTTCTCATATCTCCATTTGGGATGCAGCTCACAAAACTATCACTGCAGCTGCCAAGTGAGCACATCAAACACATTGGCATGGTCCTATTCACTTTCACATGTACATATTTTTTTAATTTAGCATGAACGTTTATCACTTTTATAATTTTTAAAAATCTAGTTAATAAAAGTAGAAGCAGCTGCATATCTCAAGAAAAAGAATATGCTGCAATAAAGACTTTCAACTAAGATTGCTAATTTGCAAAACATACTTTCTAAGAAAGAGCACTAATTCAGTCTCTGCTTTGTCAACTAACTGGGACACTAAACTTTAGGATAAACAGAAGGAAATCTAAGGATAAAACTCTGACCTACCCTACACTTGGCAATTTTTAAAAGTTCTAGAGAAGTGAGATATATGTATGTATAAAAATATTAACACCTGTATATATAAACATTAATGCATGTATGGGTGTGGGTGTGTGTAACTAATTTTGTTACCCTCCTTAACAGCTAAATTAGGGGGTGTTAAGTGGAATATTTACACTTAGATCTTATAAAAACAGTTTTCAAAAATTCAGAACCAGGGCTTCCCTGGTGGCGCAGTGGTTGAGAGTCCGCCTGTCGATGCAGGGGACATGGGTTCGTGCCCCGATCTGGGAAGATCCCACATGCCGCGGAGCGGCTGGGTCCATGAGCTACGGCTGCTGAGCCTGCGGGTCCGGACCGCAACGGGAGAGGCCACAACAGTGAGAGGCCCGCATATGGCAAAAAAAAAAAAAAAAAAAAAAAATTCAGAACCAGGCTCGCTAGGGGTGTCGCCTTAGAGATCTGCATGGGCTGGGCTTGCGAAAGGATCAACATGCCTTTGGCTAGAGATTTACTGCATCCTTCCTTGGAAGAGGAAAAGAAAAAACATAGAAAGGAACGGCTGGTTCAAAGTGCAAATTCTTATTTTATGGATGTAAAATGTCCAGGCTGCTACAAGATTACCACGGTTTACAGCCATGCTCAGACAGTGGTGCTTTGTGTAGGTTGTTCAACCGTGTTGTGCCAGCCGACAGGAGGAAAGGCCAGACTCACAGAAGGGTGTTCATTTAGAAGAAAGCAACACTAATGATCCACACAACTTCCTGAATTTGTGTTCTATCGCAGAAAGCCTTATCAGTTCATTAATTCCAGTTAATCTACCAAGATAATGTAATTATGTTTAATTTTGTAAGGTATACAACAGCACTCTCCTATTTTGGTGTCAGTTTTTCAATAAAGTATTGATTACGGGCAAAAAAAAAAAAAAAAAAATCAGAACCAGAGTGCCTAAAAGAGAAGAGAGCTAAGGAAAATGGCTGGCTTTAAAAGAATTAATTTAGCTATAACCAATGAAAATGATGCCCTTAAAAAAAAGAAATGGCAGGACTTCCCTGGTGGCGCAGTGGTTAAGGATCCACCTGCCAATGCAGGGGACACGGGTTTGAGCCCTGGTCCAGGAAGATCCCACATGCCGCAGAGCAACTAAGCCCGCAAGCCACAACTACTGAGCCTGTGCACCACAACTACTGAAGCCCACGCGCTCTAGGGCCTGGTGTCGCAACTACTGAGCCCGTGTGCTGCAACTACTGAGCCCACACACCTAGAGCCCATGCTCCACAACAAGAGAAACCACCGCAATGAGAAGCCCCCGCACCGCAACGAAGAGTAGTCCCCACTCACTGCAACTAGAGAAAGCCTGTGTGCAGCAACGAAGACCCAACGCAGCCACAAAATTTAAAAAAAGAAATGCCATCTAAAGAAAAGTACAAGGCAGAATAGAACTCTTTCATAAGCTCTGGATGAAAAGGGTCATGTATAAAAGGCAGAAAGAGCAAGGTAAATCAGAATGTATGTTACCTGCCCCAGGTGACATTTTTTCCCATACTTAAGCTCTTCAACCATTTTCCTCTTTTTCTTATCACTTCCAAGATCTAGTAAATTGGCCCAGGAAAGTTTCTCCCAACCCCTTTCGACACTCCATCCTTTTCCTTCTTTCATTTCTTTACTCATTGCCCCAACTTATATTCAAAATGATAATGAGCATAGTGTTCTATATCAATAAATAGATTAGTTCTGTAAGAAAAATGGGCATTAAAAAAAAAAAATGCAGGCTTCCCTGGTGGCGCGGTGGTTAAGAATCCTCCTGCCAATGCAGGGGACACAGGTTTGAGCCCTGGTCCGGGAAGATCCCACATGCCGCGGAGCAACTAAGCCTGTGCACCACACCTACTGAGCCTGCACTCTAGAGCCCGTGAGCCACAACTAGTGGGCCCACGTGCCACAACTACTGAAGCCCAGGCGCCTAGAGCCTGTGCTCCACACATGAGAAGCCACCGCAATGAGAAGCCCAGGCACCGCAACGAAGAGTAGACCCCGCTCGCCTCAACTAAAGAAAGCCCACACACAGCACCAAAGACCCAACACAGCCAAATATAAATAAATAAATTTATTTTTTTAAAAAATGCCGGGCTTCACTGGTGGCGCAGTGGGGCCTGTCGATGCAGGGGACACGGGTTCGTGCCCCAGTCTGGGAAGATCCCACATGCCGCAGAGCGGCTGGGCCCGTGAGCCATGGCCGCTGAGCCTGCGCGTCCAGAGGCTGTGCTCCGCAACGGGAGAGGCCACGACAGTGAGAGGCCCGTGTACCAGGAAAAAAAAAAAAAAAAAATGCCATCAACTTCTTAACATCTGAAAATGATCAGCAGTCCCCTTTAGAATCTCAACCATTTTCATGAACTTTACATTTCTCCTCTAATTAAACCTGTTTAACCGTCTGGTTAAGTAAAGCAACTCTATTTTATACAATGTTTTCAATATATTCAAATACTAGAAATCCAACACCATTGTTTAGTCCCATTTCAGCCACACTATAAATTAGCCGGGCTCTTCTAGGCCATCTAAAGAAGTTAACCACCATTCACCATGTCATTTCCATAAGGGAAATAAAATCTTGTTCCAAACAGCTGACTTACAAATAAACTCTTGGAACACAATCTGTTGCTTAATTGAGAACTGTATGTAATTTCTATCCCACATGTTTCATGGGCAATAGTAAAGACTCTGAAAAGCAAAAGTCTATTAATGGAGTTGTAATAATAATACCATATTTGCATTCACTGAAAATCATGGTCACTACTGTCGAAGTAGATACTCTGACTGACTTTCAAAGCTTTTTCTCTGAAGAGAAAAATAATTAAATTTCAACATAAATCACAAAACCTTTCCTAAAGTATTCAATCACAGTATGCTGACTCTTTAATAATAAGGAAGAAAAGGTACAGGAATAAATGTTATTATAATTCATCACCACCACCAGAAAAAATTATTGTCCTTGGCCATTTCAAATTCTTTAAGTAACAATGCTGATTTTTTTTCTTTGAACTTAGAACTTGCCTTTATTTTCCCCTAGAATCCTACCTACAATTTATGCTTTCTTCTAACATGTTTTTTAAATGCAAACACAATGGGAATATAAATTACTAAGAGATTACTAAAATGTGGTGGGAGTAAAAGATTTTGATATTACGTATATAAATCTAAGATATGGTACTTACAAAGAGATACTTAGTACTTCCTAATAACAAAGGTGACTGTAAGAGGATATATGAGCTTCTGTTGATTGTGTGCTAGTTGCTTAGCTCTGAATTCACGGGCAAGTACAGTGTTCACTGTCAGTACCCTTCATTTCAACAATTACAGAGCCCCACACCAATTTTGCTGAATAGGCCAAAGGGAGAGACACAGCCCTTCTAACTTACTATCTGGGTCTTCGAGAGGAACATCATTACAAGAGTCTGTATCTGAGTAGGTTCTTCGGCGCCGCTGGGAGAGTCGGTGAAGTGTAGACACTGTTTCTTTTATAGAGTGGCTACTCCTGCAAGTTAAATAAAAAGCATTAAATTTTAAGGACTGCAACAAATGAAAACACCCTCAACTGCAGTTTTCAATGACTTCTCTTTAAATGAAAGAAGAACTATTTTAATACCCAAAGTTCTATTTTAGCAACATTCTACTCCTTCAGAGGTCAGGCCACAAACAAGTCAAATCATTTAGAATCTAGGTGGTAAGCTGGGGAATACAGCCTCTGAGCCAAATTAAAAGGAAAAGAGGTACAATGAAGAAGTGATTTCTTTTATAGAGGAAGGTCCAGCTAGAGAGTAAACGTATCAGATGGTTAACAAGTGTTTAAAAACTAAAAGTTATGGACTTCACAAGTGCATGCATCTAGCGTCAGCCACAGCCGATCTAAAACAGCAGAGCGAAGGGGACGGGCAAGCAGCGTGGGAGCATGCTACGAGCCAACTCACTGAGAGCAACAAGAGCAGATAAAGACGGCAAATGGAGGCTAGGAAAACTAGTTTTAAAAAATCAGTCTGGAAAACCAGAGAACTAGAAAAATCAACCTAAAAAATTCAACACAGAAGCAAATCACCACCACTCAACAGCACGTCAACTACCACTGGATGACAGCCCAATATTACTGTTCTTAATGACAACTTTGATTCATCAAAAAAAAAAAAAGTTTAAAAATTCTTATTATATCTTATTTAATAAGGTAGAAAGGATAAAATACAGGTCAAAAAAATTCTGTCATAAAGATAAAAGTTTGTTAAAGGAATCAAGTTTTTATTTTTTTGGAAAATTCAGTTGATGAAACTCTTCACTCCCTGATAGGATTAGATACACACATCACTGGACTCCTCTCAGCCCGTAACAGTTCAATCAATTACATAACCATCAGAGGGAAAAATAAAGTGACAAAATAATAAGGGGGTTCAGTTAGCACTTTTTTTTCTTTTGGTAGGCACTCAATAGATGTTTACTGAATGAAAGATGAATTCTATAGTGCTTTACAATTTTCTAAAGTTTCACACATGTGATTTCATATAATCCTACAATAACCTTTTTTTCCCCTACCCCTATATTAATGTAGAGAAATAAATGCTAATGTCACTATAATTTCATCATTTTCCAAAGACAACCAAAATAACACAACCATAGCAACTTAAAAGAATGTTACCTACCAAGATAAATAGCCTGGGATATTGGCAAGATCTAGAACGTAAATTTTTTAAATGTGTTGATATGAATACATACTTTAAAATATCAATAGTTTTTCTCTCTTTTCAGTAACACCTTAGCTCCTATTATAACAACAGCTCAGCATGAATATATGATGCTATAAAAAACTAGAGTAAAATAAGCCTAAGCTTGGAGCCTTAATATATCAAAAATGGATTTCTATTAACCATCGTTGGATATAATTTACATCTAAAAAAAGTATGATAGCTGTCAAGGTGCTTACCGTGCTGACTAATTTATTCACTCATTTTTTTTCTTTACCTACTACCTACTGGGGCCAGACCCTATACTAAGCACTAAGAGAAATAATGCTGAGCAAATCAGAACCAGACTTTGCCCATACAGAGTTTACATTCCACTTTATGTTAAAGACCCAAAGAAGTTCCCTAAGTAGGTATAATTTTGAGAGAACCTGGTCAGAAGAAAAGGTTATTTTACCTCTCTGAACTGCAAGAACCAGGGTGGCTGACAGAACGCTTCATCTAGAAATTTAAAAAGAAAATAAGCATAATTCATATATCAAGTAGAATAAGACAGCTCTAATATATTATTATTATCATAATTAACATAAATTTACTCAAAGAAAAAGATGGCTGGCCAAAAAATTTATTTTTTACAGACCCAAGTAACATTATTAGCACAGTATCAAGCTTTCTCCCCAATAATTATTAACTGAAATCTTTCTCAACACATACAAAAACATGCTGGATTGTTTTCTCAATATTAAAAACTGAATTTTATAATATATATATAATACATGTGTTTGTATAAAGATATAAAAAAAAGTATACTTAACAAGTCCCCCAAAAAATCACACTATTTGTGATGAAAAGGAGTATCTAGCAAGCCAGAAAAGAAAATAATCTAATAAATGTCTCTCTCTTTTTTTTAAAGGGCAGAGCTTCTCCTCACCATTCATTATTCAGGTAGCTATTACACAGATGTTCTAAAGTGTGGTTTTCATGGAAAACAGCATTAATTATTCAAGTCTTTTAAGAACTCAGAAGAGGAACCCTAAGCCTCAAATAGGTTTCTAAAAACATACACTTAAAATATAAATAAATAAATAAAATCTGAGTCAGCATAGTATTAATAAATATGACAAATACGAAACATAATTTAGATCTAACTACTCCACCAAAAAAACAGAGGCAGCCAAGTAGCTTTCAATGCTTAGCAAAGTAGCAAAAAAAGCAACGTTTATATCAAAGGCTAAGGATGGTTGCTTTATATACAGGGGCTCAAGAGTCTTACAAGTGAGTCCAAGTCTAACAGTTATGTTACGTAAATGCCTTCTACAGTTGCTCTGAGAAATCCCAGTTGAAATGAGAACAATTATGACCCATCCAATTTGTAGTCCAAGGATATCTAATATGATTAAAATAGAGATGCAACTGGACATTAACATCTCCTTTAACAGAAATCACTTCCTTTAGGATTACTCACGCAGCAACACCCCCACTACAATTATCTGTGGATCAAAATGACAATTGTTTAAACTTCTATGATGATTTGAAATAGTTATAACTGAGTGCAAGTTAATTTAAAGAGGGACACGATGAGATAACCATATAAAGTAGTTATAAAGATCAAGTTAATTTTGGAATTCTCAAATTTTTCAGCTTTATTTTTCATTTACTCATGTCGTTAAAGAAAAAGAAAGAAAAAGATTTCCTCTTGAAGACTGTCTGACCTTACTTTCCATGCTATGTGTCTCCAGAACTATTTACCGTAAGCCACAATTTTTGCCTTATGTATGAAGTAAAACGGCACAGTGAGGAAAAATAAGTGGCCTCTAACCAGTATTTCCTAGATTAACTTATTGGATTTCTTGTAATGTTTCTACTGATAAAAAGTTTTAGTTTAAAAGAGACAGTTATTATAGCTTCTTATACATAAAATACACATATGACCTCTCTGGACTATAGAACATTTATAACAGAAGGCATTCTCCTCAGAAGTTCAATGAAGAAATTAGGCAGGTTTGAGGTGTTTTCATTATATTTGATTCTATAAAGTCCACCTTAAAAAAAATACAGTGTACCCCTTGTATATCAAGCTCAGGAACATAGCACTATACATCCATCTCAAAAGATCAGGATTTTTTGTTCAACTATACATGTTATTTAGCAGTCCACAATAAACCTAAAATTGTTCGAAAAAGCAACATTGTCAAACTGTGTTCTACTAAACAACACAGTCCTCTGAGTTATTAAAAAATAAACAAAAGGGTTCAATCATCAAATAAATTTCAGAAACACTACACACCACCTCTCCTCAGAGATTCATAATACACTTTAGCATAAAAGAGGTTCTAAGAAGTCCTACATAGCGAAACCCAATTTGTTTAAGTTAACCTAGAACTTCCCAAACTAATCTGGCCATCAAACTCATTTTCATGGTATACCTATCTCAGAGGGTGCTGTTGGTCCATCATAAATTATTTAGAAATCAATGATCTAGAGACTTCCCTAGTGGCGCGGTGGTTAAGATTCCACGCTCGCAACGCAGGGGGCCCAGGTTCAATCCCTGGTCAGGGAACTAGATCCCACATGCATGTCGCAACTAAGAGTTTGCATGCTGCAACTAAGGAGCTTGCCTGCCTCAACTAAGGAGCCCATGTGCTGCAACTAAGGAGCCAGTGAGCCGCAACTAATACTCAGTTGCACAGCAACCAAATAAAAAAAAATTTTTAAACACTTTAGGAAAATAATGATCTAAATAAATTTAGGTAATAATCTTTACTAATTCTCATATGACCAAATTTGCTGTGGTGGTTAAGAGAACCTCAGAATAAGTTGTACCTTATTATTTTTTCCAACAAATAGGTCTGCAGGTAATTGCTAAAATAAGAGCCAGGTGGCATTCTTCATTCCACAAAAGAGCTCACGAAAATAGTTTGATGAAAAACATGTAAGGTTTCATCAAACCTCATCTCACCTCCAAGTTTCCCAAAGCATGCTAGGGCAAGTTTATTACCTTGAAAAGGACAATGAATCCATCACCCTTGGCAAAAAGAGTACTCCCTGTTCAGAGTAATCAGAAGATAAGAACCTAATGTTAAGGACCTAACATTAAACAGGTTACATCTACCTCTGATGTAAAAAACACTGTAATTTACAGATGAAAAAAATGAAGTCCAGAGAGATTAAGTAACTTGCCTACTTGGAAGGTTCAAATCCAAATGCTGACTATAAAATACTGTTTCCCCTGTAACATGTTGTTTCGAATCCCTTACAGCTCCTCTAAAGATTTACTTAATTTTATCCCCTTGTGAGTAAATCTTCACCCCATGGTGGTGTTTTTACCAAATAGAAGAGTGTTACCCAACCTTTTCATGTCACAGTACCCACAGAGCACTATAATATTTTCCTGACACCCTGGGGTAAATGGCATAGCCCTTCCAAGGGGAGGGGATCAGGACCTTGGCTCATGTTGAGCCCATCAGCTGAGAGGCTCCCATACAGAATCTGAGTATAGTAAAAAAAAAAAAAAATTCAACCTGTTGACTATTTCCCTCCTACTGCCAGTTTCCAGCCTTAAAAATAAACACAAAAACAAAACCACATGCAGTATCACTGGAAGAAAAACCAGAAATTCCAACCATTTGAACAGGAGAAGGTGACACAGGAGAAACTAAGGGATCCGGATGGCACAGCTGAAACATCTCAGGTTTAAACTTGGCATTCGCTATCTTCACACATTCCTCAAGCGTTGTGATGAATGTATTACACGTGGCACTAAGTAGAGAAGAGGCTTCATTCATGTTCTGAAAAATTACATGCAAAAAGTTGAACAGATTCACACACAACTATGTGGATTCATGCACCACCTTACCATCAAGTAATGAAATATTACCTTCAATGGATACCTTACTAGGTTATGCTCAAATCTGTTTAAAATGCATTACCTTAGAAAATTAAAGCAATGCATGAATAAGAATTATCTGTCTCTCAGGTAAACAATGTATGAAATTAGACTCCAAGAAAAAAATAACTCTTGCATTTACACGAAGTATCATATTGAAAAACTGTGTACAAAAATTTATCTTAAATAAACCTAACCTAGACTGTAAGTTTCTAACTATCAGAATTCCAAAGGTAATCATAGCAGTGGAACACCATGAGGGTCACTGAGTGCCAGGTAGAATTCATGTCTACCCCACGCACATTCCCCCATTTCTTCCTTGGTAGAATAAAAACTCCAAGTTCTTTTTGGGACAGCAGAGCGCCTTGCTCCTGAGGGATGAATATAGACTGGTCTAAGCCAGTCATGTCTATTCCATGACCCTTTGTCAAATACTCATTTTTCCTAGTTTTCATGGACCCAGACTAAAAAGATAATGAGAAGTCTGCTGGGGTTTCTGGGATTTTCATTCCCTGATAAAAGCAAAGGACAGCAAACTGAGATGGTCTCTCTCCACCCTGGCTACCCCACTGCCTCCTGCTTCTGTGTGCACTTGTAGTCACCTTGAAGGCTAGAAAAAAACAACACACCAAAAATGGCAGAGTGGAAGGATAGAACAAGATTGGGTCCCCGACACTGTCCCTGAGCCAATGGAGCAGATGTAAGGGCACCTGCCTGCAGAGAGCCTGTGGTGAAACAGCAAGTGCCTTAGGGTTTAATGTACTTGCATCTAAAGGCAACCTACCTCACCTAAGATTCCTCCCTAGTAGGAGAAGGCCACAGAAAAGTAGGAAGATTTCTCATCCCACTTCTCCCAAGTTAGGCAAAAGGGGACTGGGAACCAGGCTGGCCTTTCACCCAGAGAGCAGTAAGGCTCACTGGTCCTACTTCACCAGAAAGAATGAGCCTATTTCATAGCCAGGTTCTGCAAATCTGAATTTTGATTCCTACATCACTGCTCTGAGAATGATTCCTTTTTTAAGTTAGTTTATAAAGCTAAATTATTAACCCTCAGTAGTTAAGCTAGGACCTAATTACAAAAGAAAGAGAACAGCACCTGTCCAATGAACTCATGCAGTTAGTCTGGAGAACAAAGCTGGTAATGCTCCTTTCCTACCCCAACCATCAAATAATCAATTGGCTGCAAAGACAGGCCTTGATTCCTTGGACAAATGTGCTACTTGCTGCTTTACTCTGGTTATACAGACATAGTCTAAAAGATCCTACAAACTTCCAGATAGTCTACAGTACGAAGAGGTCTGAATAGCTGAGAATAACTCATTTTGAAAATGCTTCTCTGTCATCTTATGTAAGAAGCTCACCCACCATATGCTGCAAAGCATAACCAGACATGAAAGGATCATCTTGGATATACCTCTATGCTGGGAGATGAATGATTCTCATCATGGTGAACAAATTCTTGGATCGTATGAACTTGCTTCATTAGGAGGTCACAGTAGAGGCGAAGCTCGGACATTTTGGTTTTCAGAGATTCACTGGTTTCACTTATTTCTGAAAGGAACATATGCAAACATTCAGACTATTTTCATACTTCAGAGGCAAAACAACAAAATGGAATCATTAAAAAGTAAGGCAATAGATATGAATACCTGTAGCTTAAGAGGTATGAGACCTTGGAAATAGAATATAAGGTTTTCCCTGAGGAAACATCTTCTCTTTAGATAGGTGGAAAAAACTTGCTGTCATATGTCTGACATGAAGTTTAGGTAGATTAATTTACAGAGACAGGCTGATGACAATGAATGCCTTATACGGGATATTTCCATTCCATTACTCATCTTTAATTTGATAAGCACTTGCATTTCTTTTTTTGTGAATTGGCTTTTCTTGTCCTTTACACATTTTTCCAGTTCTAATGTTTGGTTTTTCTCTTAGTAATATATAAATTGATAAATTTATAATTTATAAAAGTTCTTACGCATTAAAGATAGCAATCTTTCATCCCTCCAAAATACTGCAAATACTTTTCAAGATCTGTCAGCTTTCTTTCAGTTTTCTTTATTGTATTTTGGTAACAGAAGTTTTTAACTTTTATATAGTTACAACTGCTCTATATAAACATTCATTTGTTTTCTTCTGTTCCTTTCACAGCTTCATTTTCACATAGTATTGGTTTAAGAATTTTTTTTAATTAAAAGCCTATGTTCCTTTCTTTAATATATCCAGACAGACTAAACATCCAGCCATAATCTCAGCCACTCACTTACCAATACCTTCTAAACTAGCTGTGTAAGCAGCAGAGGAAGGAAAAAAAGCATACACAGTAGATCCTGGTGCTTCTCCATATTCTTTGAGCCAGTGACACTGCTTTGTGGTACTAGTCATGAAGCCCCTCTAGCCAGAGTAGACCAAAGCAGCTCTATCTGCCCATTTAACCTAACCTAAATTAATTTTTACCCAAGTTTAAGTCCATTCCTTCTTTTTAATTGTAGATATATATATATATATATAACAAAGTGTACTATTTTAACCATTTTTAAGTATACAGTTTGATAGCATTAAGTACATTCACATTACTGTACAACCATCCATCTCCAGAACTTTTTCATCTTCCCCAACTGAAACTCCACACACTTTAAACACTAACTCTCCTTTTCCCCCTCCCTTAACCCCTAGAAATCACCATTTGACTTTCTGTCTCTATGAATCTGACTCTAGGTACCCCACATAAGTGGAATAATACAATATTTGTCCTTTTGTGACTGGCTTATTTCACTTAGCACATATTCAAGATTCATCAGTGTAGCATCTGTTAGAATTTCCTTCCTTTATAATAAGGATGAATACCATTTTATGTATATACCATACTATGTTTATCCATTCATCTGTCTATAAACATTTGGGTTGTTTCTACCTTTTGGCTATTGTGACTATTCATTCCCTCTTTTTTTTTTTTTCCGATGTGGACCATTTTTAAAGTCTTTATTGAATTTGTTACAATATTGTTTCTGTTTTTTTGTTTTCTGCTCGTGAAGGCACGTGGGATCTTAGCTCCCCAACCAGGGATGGAACCCGCACCCCCGGCATTGGAAGGCGAAGTCTTAACCACTGGACCACCAAGGAAGTCCTCATTCCTTCTTATCCTACCCTTAACCATACTCTATCCGTGATGTTCTTTCACATATTTGAAAAATGTTATAAATTCAATCCTTAGCCTTCATTTTTCAATAACCCACAATTTAGTTGTTTTCACTAATTTAAATAACTTCTATTGTTTTTTAATTATAAAAGTAATACATGCTCAGTGAAAATTTTTGAAAATCAAAAATATATAGGGAAAAAAACTGCACTCTCACTACCAAGATATAAATACTGTTATTATTTTCATATTATATCTGCATATAATTGAACTAATACCATAAATTATTTGCTTGGCTCTTTTTTTTTTCTTTTTGGCCACGGATGCGTAGCTTGCGGGATCTTAGTTCCCCGACCAAGGATTGAACCCAGGGCCACGGCAGTGAAAGCGCTGAGTCCTAACCACTGGACCAACAGGGAAGTCCCTTGCTTTGCTTTTGAACGGGCAATATCTGTAGCTGGTAAAGTCAAAAGTTACGGTCAAAGGGTATAAAGTGAAAAGTGAGTGTCTCCCACAAATTCCCTTTCCAAAGGTAACAACCTGACCAATTCTTACATATCTTTCCTGAGCTGGCCAAGGAGTGGCTATGTAATTTTGAATCCTGCTTTTTTCAATTATCACTTAACTTTGGGCATTTTCTCATATCATTAAAATTCCTTGTAAACATTTTACTGGCTACATAATATATTAGCCTATGAAAGCACTATATAGTTTACTGAACCATTCCCCTAAATTTAAACCTTGGCAATATTTATAAATTTTTTCACTATAATGAACATCTATGTACATAGATCTTCTACATTTCTGATTATTTCTTTGGGATAAATTACTATAAGTGAACATGACAATTTACATTTATGTTTAAGAAAATATTCTCACCACAAAGGAAAAATTTATAGTTACCTTTTTCTTTTTTAGTCCTAGTATCAGACAAACAGGCTTTGGAGCTCCCCAAAGCAACCAGCCACCTTTGTCTTTCAGCTGCATTCACTGCCTTCATGTAGAAATGCTGCTCTCCTGGAATGATTAATTCCATTCTTGTGTTGTCTGCTGAATGGACTACGATGATAAACAAAGGGGAAATATAGTCACGAACTCAAGTAATTTGTGGAGAATCAAATCATCACTTACACAGTATTAGATGTTTCAGACCTAAAACAACAAACGTTGATTCAAGAGGCAGGCAGTGACACCTCCTTAAGGGGTATCCAGGGGTACCCTCCAAGCCACCATTCTCACATATACCCAGGCTGGCAGTGGTGTCAAAGTGGTGGTAGCATGTGAACAGAAAACAACAACAAATTAACTACTGAAAAGTGAGATCTAAGAACTCCCTCCCCTGGGGCCACCAGTACCCCTGTCACACTTATCACACTCTTTTTTACAGAATTTTACGTCAACCACCAACCTAAAATAGACCTAAATATAAAAGGTAAAACAATAAACCTTCAAGAAGATTTCTTAAATAGGACATAAAAAGTTCTAATTAAAAAAATTTTTGACAAATTGGGTATTACTGAAATTAAAAACTTCTGTTCGTCAAAAGATACCATTAACAGAATGAAAACACAAACTACAGATCAGGAGAATTATCTGCAATACGAAAACTCATTCAGACTATACGAAGAACTCCTACAAATCAATGTGAAAGATAGCTCAGTTTAGAAATTGGGCCAAAGACTTGAAAAGGGACTTCAAAAGAAGAGGATGTTCAAATGCCTAATTAATATCTGAAAAAATACTCAACATCATTAGTTATTGAAAAAAATGCAAGTTAAAACCACCATGAGAGGGATGTCCCTGGTGGCGCAGCGGTTAAGAATCTGCCTGCCAATGCAGGGGACAAGGGTTCGAGCCCTGATCCGGGAAGATCCCACATGCCGAGGAGCAACTAAGCCTGTGTGCCACAACTACTGAGCCTGCGCTCTAGAGCCCGCCAGTCACAACTACTAAGCCCACGTGCCTAGAGCCCGTGCTCCGCAACAAGAGAAGCCACCGCAATGAGAAGCCCGCACACCGCAACAAAGAGTAGCCCCCACTTGCCGCAACTAGAGAAAGCCCGTGCACAGCAACGAAGATCCAACGCAGCCAAAAATAAATAAATAAATAAATTTAACAGTGATTCAATCCATTAGTGTTTAAAAAAAAAAAACCACCATGAGATAGCACTAGGTATAGTAGAAGAATTCAAAATCTTCAAATTGCTAATAGTAAGTTTTGGCAAGGATGAAAAGCAACTGAAACTCTCATACTAGTTGAAAAACAAATTGGTACAATTACTTTGGTAAACAGTTTGGCATTATCTGAGACAAAAAGTCTCTCCTTGATCAAACTTGTTGGGCTCTTCTGAACCCTCTGCTTGACTAGGCCCAATCTGGGGCTTCCAGCTCTGTCCTAGTAGAGTCCACTTTTAGCAAACATCCTGCTAAGTCAGTTTAGCCAGAATCCCCCACCCTCAATATCTGATCACCCTCCTTATCTGACCAAATTCCACTTCCCACCACCCCCAGGTAATAATATCTGATCACCCTGACCTGCGTCCAATAAGAATCCCGTTAGGTCTGTTTAATCAGAATCCCCCTTTATCTCTGAAGTTTCATCCTTGTAATTTTCCATCCACTGATTCCCCTATCCCATCCCCTGCCACTCTGTTCCTTGGCTATAAACTCCCACTTTTCCTTGTTGTATTCAGAGTTGAGCCCAATTTCTCTCCCCTACTGCAAAACTCCATTGCAGTAGCTCCTATACCTATTCCAACAGACCTGAGTAAAGTCTGCCTTACTGGGTTTTTTAAATAATTTTTTTAAATTGAGATATAGTTGATTTACAACATTATACTAGTTTCAGCTGTTCAACATAGTGATTAAAAATTTTTATAGACTATACTCTACTTATAGTTATTATAAAATATTGCCTACACTCCCTGTGCTGTACAATACATCCTTGTAGCTTATTTATTTTATACACGGTAGCTTGTGCCTCTTAAGCTTTTACCTCTATCTTGCTCCTCCTCCCTCCTCTCTCCCCACTGGTAACGCTAGCTTGTTCTCTACATCTGTAAGTCTGCTTCTTTGTGCCTTACTGTTTTAACAAAAGTCAAGAATAGTATTTCCTTTAATATCTGTTAAAACTGAATGTATGAATATTCAATGTCTCCCTTAGCAATTCCACTCCAGTTCTAGATATATACTGAACAGAAACGCATATATATATTCAACAAAATAAATATATGAGAATGTTTATGGCAGCTTTACTTATTATAGTCCCAAAATGGAAACAAAATGGAAAAAACAAACCAACACCCATCAATACTAGAATGGAGAGCCAAACTGTGGGACAATCACACAACAAAAATATTACAACACATCAGTAAGAATGGTGAACTGTTACAAAGAACGACATAGATGAATTTCGCAAATATAATGTTAAGCCAGACACAAAAGAAAACATTGATTTATTCCAGTTATATAATGTTCAAAAGCAGGCAATACTTAAATATGGTGATAAAAGTCAGATTAATGGTAACTTTTTAGAGAGATTAGTGGCTGAGGTAACATGATTATTATCCCAGCATCTAGAATGCTGATAATATTCTAATTCTTGATCTGGGTGGTGATTACACAAGTGTATTCACTTTGTAAGCATTCTTAAGGCTGAATATTGAAGATTTGTGCCCATTTCTGTATCTTATTCTTTAAACAAATAACAAGGACAACAATAACGCTGCCACGGCTTGAAAAAGTGCTAGAGTTGCCTTAAGAATTCTGCCACTAACAGTCTTTTAAATATCCTCAAGGTTGTCAAATCTTTGAACTTTGAATGTAGTTTGATTTCTGACAAGAGTCAGAATCTCATTTGGACTCAAATATGAAGAATAAGATGAGATAAAACCATCATTTTTTTTTTATATCTTTTTTTTCTTTTTTGGCCGCAGTGCGTGGCATGTGGGATCTTACCCCAACCAAGTACCAAACCCTGTGTGCCCCATGCAGTGGGATCACAGAGTCTTAACCACTGGATGGCCAGGGAAGTTCCCGTAATTTTTTAAAAAAATAAAAATTCATGCTTTGAATGTGCTTTTCTTGTGTGATTTATAAAAATAAAACAAAATTACACCTCATATAGTTCAGAGAATATGCAAGTAACAACGCTGAAGTGTTTCTATATCTTATGTAGCCATGACCCCCTGTAGGGTTTAACACGCCCTTCTCTAGTGCTCTATTTTTTCCTTCAATTCTCTTTGAAGAATTCAATACTTTTCATTACCACTTTGTCTGATTTTTCCTACCTACTTGCACCCCACATATCCCAACCACACACACAAATGAATCAATGGTCCATGAAACCTTCCTTCAGCAAAATTACAGCATGACTTACTGCTTTTTTCTCCCCTTTTGAAAAAGCACAGTATGGAAAAGGAGTGGGGAAGGTAACTTTACAGTAGAGAAATCTGACAGACACTACCTCAGACAGGTGGTCAAGGTTAATGTCAAGAGTGGTATGTCAGCTCTCTCGGGTCCTCACTTCCAAGATGACGAAGAAAAGAAGGAACAACAGTTATGCCAAAAAAGGGCCATGGCCATGTGTAGCCTATTCACTGCACCAACTTCGCCCAATGCATGCCCAAAGACACCATTAAGGTCATTAATTAACACAGTAGAGGCCGCAGCCATCGGGGACATTTCGGAAGTAAGTGTCTTCGATTCCTATGTGCTTCCCCACCTGTACTTACATCAAAACTACATTACTGCGTGAGTTGTGCCAGTCAGAGCAAGATAGTCAGGAATCATTCCCGTGAAGCTCATCCCAGATGGACCAAACACTCCCACCCCAGTTTAGACCTGCGGAAGCTGCCCCATGACCTCCACCAAAGTCCATGTAAAGACTAAGTCCTTATAGACTGAAGAAAAACCATCCTCTCCAAAAAAAATATTAAAATAGAAATTATACATTGGAAAAAAAAATGGTGTATCATGTTGACAGCATGTACTCCTGATGTGATCTTCCTCCCTAAAACCCATAACCCCAGTCTAATCATGGGAAAAACACCAGACAAATTCGGATAGAGGAGCTTCCTACAATATTCCTGACCAGTACTCCTTGAAACTCTCAAGATCATTAAAAAAGAAGAAGAAAAAGAAAGGAAAAACATCTCTATTACCCAGAAGAGCTTACTTCCAATTCAGCAAAGAACCAGAGTTTATGACTCTGAGTTCATACTTTACCAAAAACCTGCGCTGGCCTCATCATCTTTAGAGTTCAGCTTCCAATCTTTACAACACGCTTCAATGAAAATGAAAGAAAACACTTGTAGACTCAGCATGGACACTAAAGTGGCATCCACAAGAAATTGCTTTTTCAAGTCCACATCGGAAGACTAGCACTAGTACTTCGAATTTCAATTCAAAGTATATTTATAGAGGGAGAAATATCAAAAATTGTGCCTAACAATGCTAAGTGCCGCTTCTGAACGCTAAGGAGATAAATGGCATTAGAAGATCCCTTCCTGGTTAGAAACGCTTTTCTCCTCTTTTTGCAGTATGCTGAAGAACCCTTTACTTACCTAACTACAAATTCATTTAACTCCATATATTCACTTACCTTTAATTTCACAAACTGCCATCTTTATACTTCCTTTGCTCCCTTTGCAAACATCATCTTGTGAATCATAGTAGGACAGGATTCCATTATCTAAAACAAACCAACGAGGCTGCCAACCTACAAAGATCATAAATAACAAAACAGCAATAAAAAAGTACTTTAATCACACAGAAAACTATGATTACAAAATTTACCATCCATGTCATTTCTTGGCTCTAAAATAACATTCTGACAATGAAATTTTTAATTGCCAAGATCTGCCCAAAATACTCTTGCATCAATCTCCATTTTGCTGGAAGAGATTTCTGGAGAAACCTCTAGATCAGAATAAATATGGGGAATAATACCTTTATTCTGGCTTACAACCTTCTCATTAACAACCCATCAGACCCATCTTCAAAAATAGCCCTACACACAGAAAATAGCCCAAACACAATTGCCCCTTTCTTCTAAGGGAAACAGAGTCAGGTTATAACATAATGGAAAAAGCAACAGAAGACATGGATTCTAGCCCTAGTTTCGTTATCATTCTTTGTCCCAGGTTGAATAACCTGAGACGAATTTTCATCCCATTAAATATCAAAAATTCCCAGTCTCCAAAATGAGTGAATTGAACAAGAAGACCTCTCAAGTGCCACCTCGCCCTCTAATTCTGCAATGTGGCTTTCCTCTCTCCTATAAAATACTCCACCTAAGCCAACTCCCTTGCACAGTGAGTGCTGAATGATTTAGTCTCTCACACAGAAGTCGCATACCCTGTGGTGAGAGCATGGAGCCACCACTCCTCCCTCCTTGCCCTGCTGTTGCACAGCTCAGGCAGAAATGCTAGAAATTGAAATCATTCATTTAATTAGCATTGACTCAGTGACTACAGCACACAACTATCACAGACTTGGCTCTAATGCGAAGCTGGGGGTGATGATGTCTTTCCTTGAAGCTCAACTCCCACTCTTGCAAGCCAAACTCAGTGTTCCCTGAAATCTTATCAAGCATGCCACTAATTTACAACAGTTCACTGATTAATAACATGGTGACCATGCTGGAGGCAGTGCGACTGCCCTTGTTCTTTCTGTGACTGTTAAATCACCATTCAGCCTGGTCACTTTAGACACTGTCTGCTATATTAATCAGTTCAGTTTTTCTGGGCCAAATAGTACCAAGACAGTGACAGATAGGGGAATCATTCTTACATCCTGATATAGACCCAGGATTTACCTCCCCAAAAGGCTTTACCTATAACACTTTTGAAATGACAATGCTGAGTAATCATAAAAAGATTAACAGCAGGGAATGTGATAATACAGTTCAGAGGGATGGATATCCAAAACCAAGTTTCAGAGGCTTGGAAAATTCTTTTTACGAAACTCTATATTCCTTAATGAGGTCTAGCAAATTAGAAGGTAAGTTCTTCTAGTACATGAACTTTATCTTGTTCATCACTGAATTCCCAAAACCTGGGAAAGGTGCTTGGCACACAACAGGTACTAAAAAAAAATTTAATTCTCAAGTGATTGAATGAATGAATGATTACAGAAAACTGAGATATTGCCTGTTACCCATAAGAGTACAGATACACAGTATATCCAGTATATCCATAATGTATTGGGCATGCATAGAAATGATGAGGATGGTATCTTTCCAAACATTAATTCACCTTGGCAAACAAATTATAAGAAGGTTATGGTGAAAATACACTCCTCTACCCCCAGTCTAGTGTGCCTACAGGACAAATTGTGATTTTGTAAGCCTGCATTATTGTGATTCAATATCTCTTTAAAATAAATATTGAGCAAAATGATTCATTTAGAATTTGTACCAACTTGAAAAGTGACTATAGTTAAGTATATTAATCTAAGACTGTTAATGATCTCTACATACCTCTTTGAAGAACTATTTAATGAAACAGTCTCTAATTGATTCACACATATATATAAGGGCTATATCTGTGAAAAAAATTCATAGGTATTCCTTTTTCTAATACGTTTTCATAACACACATTCTTTTTTATCTCAAACTACCAAATGTTACTGAAATTCTTATTCTCTACAAAGGATTCTTAAAGCACACTGTCATCAAACTGGAAGGTTCCTTAAAGATCACTTAGTATGAACAGCTATTCATCCTTCTGACCTAAGATGAACTAAAATAATCAGCATGCCACTGAGCCAAATTTAAATTTTAAAAATAGAATTCTTCCAAACAAAAGATTTCATTTCATCAAGCTTCTACACTGCATACTAGCAGTTAACTTAAATGCTCTGCAAAGATTAAAACCTTAAGTACACAACGTTAAAAGCTCAACCAGCTGGTGCTCAGCGACAGGAGATGAGAAAGAGGGCCACTAAGACCACATTTAGCTCCAGGAATAAATTTTGACTCATCTTAGTAATCACCCATTGCTCTGGGCTATGCATAAGATCCTCACATGACCTCCCAAGCCACTGCGTGCTTAGAATGTTTGCAATGAGATGATGATCATCTGCATCTCAAAGCAGGGTAACTACCATCTCAAAGTTAAACTAAACAGTATAACTGTTCTCACAACAGCCCATGTGAAAATGCCTAATAAAAAAAATTTGCCTCGTTTTTTTAAATGTTTCCTGTTAAAACATACCAGTTACAGAAATAAAGTGTTTGACATTCTAATGCAAACAAAACATCCATGTATCATAAATGTTAAAGCATTCGTTGCTATAAATCTGTCTTTAACATTCCAACTAATCAAAAAAAAGAGACAATTATAGCTCAGTGCTTATGTCTTTAAGTGTTTATGTGCAAATTTTGCACAAGGTCAGATGGACACAAGTTGAATGTCTGATACAATTACTAAGGGGTTCAATACTTTTGGCAGAGTGAACAAGTGGGCAGCAAATCAAGACTGGCCTATTACACTAAACCAAGAAATCTGTTTGCTATTTAATCTTACTTTAAATCCACTCCCCTTCCTCTAATTTGGTGAGATCACAGAATTCTGGAGTTGGAAGACACCTTCAGGATAAACTAGTTGATCACCCCTGCCCTATGAGACAGATCTTGAGAGGAAAAAGTGACTTGTCCTTACTGTTAGCTGATTGCAGAGATGGGACTACAACTCAGATTTAAGGCTCTTTTAATAAACCAGACTGTTGGTGTCATGGAAAAGGGCCCTTCCCTGCTGGTCTCTCATTTCTACAGAAACACCTAGTTCTTTGGTGTTCTTCCTTTCAACCAACTTCATGAGTGAAACTGATTTGCCTGCTCCACCTTCTGTGTCTTGCACTTTCTCCCACAATTTCTCACACACTTACCTGAATACCAAAACATAATAAGGATAACTCATTGACAATCAACCCCTAAGAGAATATAATCTGGGAACAGCTTCCAAAATCTTGCTTGCTATGCTTGAACAACTTCAACGAAGAGAACTTTTAAAATAAACCGTGTTGCTAAGGAAAATTAAAAGAAACAGTGAAAAGATTTCCTAAAACGAAATCTTGATTTTAAAGGGCCCATTACAGTCCTATGCCCCAACAACTCAGTTATCAACAAAATGCTGAATTAAGTGTGAATAAAGGCAGAGACTGCAGCAACACATGTAGAGTGACTAGGAATGGTTCCGGAAGCTACAGGAGAAAACAGAAGTATTATTACACGGGCAAAGAAATGGTCAGGATGGTGCGCAGCCTCGAACTGTCCCCTGCAGAGGCCAGATGGGCACTTACAAGGGACAGAGAGAGCGATTAAGCCCGGGAACCAGACAGAACCGATTCGCTGTGAGGGTCCCCGCCGGCCTGGCGGAGGGAGGAGGAGCCCCTTACCCGCCTTCTCCGCAGCCTCCCTGCCTGAGCCCGTCCAAGTTCTCTCCCCGCCGCCCCCACCCCCACCCCGGTCAGTGGAGCCCTCATACCCGTGAGATAGTTGGTCCACTTGTACAGAACTCCCTCCATGCTTCAGAGCCCGGCGCCGCGCATCCTCCTGGCCCGGCGCCGGCCGCGGTGAAGGGGGAAACGCGGGGCCTGGGCAGCCCCTCCCGGCCCGCCCGGGCCCCTCCCTGGGCGCCCCCAGCCGGCACAGAGCAGCCCTCAGCCCGCGCGCGCTGCCGGGACGTGGCGGCCCTCAGAGGCCGGGACGGCGGCCGCCGCGTGGTGCTTGGGGGCCTTGAGACATCCCCGGGCGAGCCCCGAAGGCGGCGGCAAATTCGGGACCGCGGCCGGCCTCCCGCTCGCGCTCCCACCGCCCCGCTGCTCCCTTCCGCGCCCCGGCGCTCCTTCCTCCTCGCCCGCCTTCCTTTCCTCCCCCAGGTCTCTCGTTTGTTTTCATTGACCTCGACGTCGCTTTCACTTCCTGGATGAAAGGGGCCGGCTCGTCCCGGGAAACCCCTCCCCGGCGGCGGGGCTGGAGGAGCGGGCGTGCCTTGCTGCGGCTCAGCCCAGCCCGAGGCTGCGCGAGGAGGGCGGGTCGGAGCCGTGACTCCTCCTCATCCTCCCACAGGCCCTAGGCTGGCGGCCCTGGGTTCCCGCTCTCACCCAGAACGCCGAGCCTCGGACCGACGGCCCCCCCGGGGCCTAAGCCTCAGGGCCCGGGACCGGCGGACTCGGACCTGGCTAAGTGCGCAGCCCCTGGGCCGACCCTAGGACTAGCCGCCCCCCTCCCCCACCCACGTCGCGCTCGTAGGCCTCTCAGGTTTTCCTGTAACTGAGCCTCAGGTCTTTCTGGTGGTTGTTTTTTTTTCAAAAAAAAAAAAAAAGCCTCCTCTTTATGTTTCCTTCGTATCCTTCTCCCATTCAGGGGGTCCGAGAAATTATCTTCTAGGAAGTCAGTGTGCATTAAGAGTCCCACCACGCCGACAAAGAATCTTAGCCACAACTTCATTTAGAATATAAAACACGGAAGCAAGCGTTGGACTTTATTTTAAAAATGGAAGTTTTCTCTAGCCTTTATGATTTTTTAAAATCCTGTTTGGAAATGACCATCCCCTTGTATAATTGACAATAATTTTCAGATTTCCGTAATTTCACAAGCTTTAAGCAAAGCCGATATAAGCAGGCTCGGTGCTGCGGCTTTTAGGCTTTTAGCATCACTGAGGCGGATAACACCTCCCCTTCCAGGGCCTAATCCAGGCCTTCGCTGAGGTCCTTCTGGTTTGGGTAAAAGTCTTTGGGTGTTCGCTTGGAAATACGGCGAATTGACGGATAGATGGACAGATGGAAATATATTTAATAAATCGAATACGTATAGTTAAATGTTAATGATAGAATCCAAGTAGCGGATATAAGGCCGCGGTGATGGGGTAGTAAAATTTATTCTGTATGTTGTAAAGTTCTTCATGCTAAAATGTTGGGGGTGAGGATATAAGGCTGGCTTTGTGTCGGACTTGGTCAAATCCCTGCCGCGTATTAGCCGTGAGATTGAAACAGAATGCCCAATACTCAAATTACCTAGTTTTCTCGTCAGTGGAATGTGGATAATTACCTATGTCGCAGAGTTGGTAAGAAAAGCAAAACTGTTAAGAGCTTTACCCGCACTCCTAGAAGCCCTCAAATCAAGGGCGACAGCGAGTGGTGAGGGAAGGAAATGCAAACCAGCAGCCGGTCCCGAATCGCTGGAGTCGGCTCTGGGGAACAGCCGTTAACCCCGCTTCGGGGAGCAGCGGTACCTCTGTGTACTAGTGTGTGGCTTAGCCTGGAACCGCTTAATGCATGACTTCGACCCCGAGAAGGCGCTTCAAAGACACCGCAGAAGCAGAATGCCTCCCCCGATGCCCACCAGTTCTCTAGGGATCTGAGGAGACGCCTTTCATGCCCAGAAATGACAATCGTATCCTCGGACTACGACATCCCATCAGTCTTATTTCCTCTTTTGCCAGTTTCAAAAGGTAACGCGAACGTTACTATCGAACCCTGAGGAAACTGTAAATTATGCGGACTTAGCGAGAAGATGCGGTGCAAGTGTGGAGTGTTGCCTTAGCGACTGAAAACAGCCAGCCAAAGCGCGGGGTCCCACCAGGACGAAACCAGCAGCCAACGCGCAAAAATTCCGAGGCTGGGCGCGCCGCAGGGAAAGGGGGCGGGGCCACGCTTCACCCCGCCCCCGGCCTTTTATGACGTAGGACAATGACTGCCACGCGTCGTAACTAGGCTGCTGGCGCGGCCACCCCGCGCCAGTGACACGCATGAGGGAACGCGGTGGTCATCTGGGGCCGACTCTCGGAATCATGCATTTCTTATTTAGGTTAATCATTTTCGTTTACCTGTGGGGCATTTTTACTGCTCAAGGACAAAAGGCAGAGGAGAGCATAGAGGAAGTGAAAATTGAAGTTTTGCATCGTCCAGAAAACTGTTCTAACACAAGCAAAAAGGGAGACGTGGTAAATGCTCATTACGACGGCTTCTTGGCTAAAGACGGCTCGAAATTCTACTGCAGGTAGGAAATGATGCGAACAGCTCCCGCGTCCAGTTGATGCACTAAATCTAGCCTCCCTCCACCAACCAGAAACCTAATTTGTTGTTTGATTTGTTCTTGTTTTTTAACAGCGAGAGTTCAGCCTTTTATTTCTAGGGGGGGAAATCAGATTTGATACAGTATTTCCCTATTATATGGAATATTATTTTAAATTACTGAAAATGTTGACCCAAGAAATTATTAAAAATACACACATCCATACACTCCCCCGACCACCACCACTACCCTTGGTACCTATAGAAGTAAGTCAAGGTACTGTTTGTAAGAATGTTCACACTTTTCCTTTGCTGTGGGTTGGAGCCTCCTTACTGAGGACTACGTAGAGTTGTTTAGGAAATATTGTCTGGCCTTCAGAAGCACGATATTTACTGGCTGGAGGCCACTTTCCAGCTGTATCAAGAAGCCACTACAATGACTTTGTCTGGTGACTTCCGGACCCTGTGTCCTGCCTGCCCCCTCATCCCACCACTACTTACTCTGATTTAATTGATGGTTTATTACTCAGAGGTAGAATGTCTTTTCTCCTTCTGTGCTATTACCCTATAAAAATACAATTGGGGAAAGTTAGTTCTTTGCATCTAGAAAAGAGAAATTTAATAAGAAGAAAAAATACAAATTTTAATCATGGTTCAAATGATTTTTTGAGGCTAAACCTGTACCATTATTTTTTTAGAACAAACCCAGAATGGTAAATAAGTCATTTGGACAATCCATGCAGCTAGTTAGGGGCAGGAGACCCATTAAAAAGTTAACTGTTGAGTAGTTTTTGTAAAGATGACAAAACAAGAAAATGAGATGACTCCTAATGACTAGCTTTGGGCAAATCATACCTCTGTCTGGCTATTATGAGGGAAGTTTGAGCCAAACACCCCACTAGGGGGTTCAGAATGAATCTTAATATAGGAAAAGAGATGGTTAGAGAGGACTCCAATTTTAAATTGGAACTAAATGCTCAGCTGTATTTTAAAGTTTGATTTTATTTTTCTTGAAATCAACTTACCTAGGTGTTGTTTTTAATTATAGCCGGACACAAAATGAAGGCCACCCCAAATGGTTTGTTCTTGGTGTTGGACAAGTCATAAAAGGCCTAGACATTGGGATGACGGATATGTGTCCTGGCGAGAAGCGAAAATTGATTATACCCCCTTCATTTGCATATGGAAAGGAAGGCTATGGTAAGGTGTTTTGATATGTATATCTCTAAGTTATATTTAAAAATAAGTCATAGACTTCGGGTATATAGTCAAAAAATCAAAAGCAGACTCTCAAAGTTAAATAAGATATAGAATATAGGGTCCAATAAACTTTAGCTCTATCAAGTCCAGTCATCATTAAAGAAAGAAATTAAAACAAAAATGATATACCGTTTTCACCCATCAGATTAGCAAAGACATAAAAGTTGGCAAAGGTATGGAAAAAACAGCAGTCCCATGCATTATTGCTGGGAATGTAAATCATTCGACCTCTTTAGCAATTTCTATCAAAATTTAAAATGTACATATCCTCTGATCCCATAGTTCCATTTCCAGGAATGTATACCAAGGTACATCTTAAAGAACATGGATTGCAGACTTTTTTGGGTAGCAAGACTGCAAACTACCCGAGTATCCCTTAGTAGGAAATTAGTTAACTAAGTTATGCTATATCTATACAGTGGATTATTGTGCAGCCAGTAAAAAGAATGAAGTAGAGCCATATGTATTAATGTGTTAAAGATAAAATGGGATAGAATATATTCCTGCAACAAATATTTATTGAGCATCAGTGCCTGGCTCTGTTCTAGGCACTGAGCATAAAGCAGTGTACAATGCAGAAACAGTTTCCTAACCTCAATGAGAGCTTACATGTGAGAGGGAAAATTTCACATATGTATCATGTATCTACATAGACTATCTAAAAAATACACCATCTGATGATATTAAATGTTCCTGGGAAGGAGGCCTGAGGGTCAAGGGTAAGGAGATTTCCTTTCATTCTGTAATATATTATACTATTTAAGTTTTTTACTGTATGCATGTACTAAATTTTTTATTGAAGTATAGTTGACTTAAAATACTATATTAGTTTTAGGTATAAAACATGGTGACTCGATATATTTATAGATTACACACCATACAGAATTATTACAGTATTATTGACTATATCCCCTGTGCTGTATATAACATCCCAATTGGTGGGAATGTAAATTGGTACAGCCACAACTGAAAACAGTACAAAAGTTTCTCAAAAAGTTAAAAATAGAACTACTGGGCTTCCCTGGTGGTGCAGTGGTTAAGAATCTGCCTGCCAATGCAGGGGACACAGGTTCGAGTCCTGGTCCAGGAAGATCCCACATGCCGCCCGTATGCAGCAACCAAGGCCCAACGCAGCCAAAAATAATAAAATAAAAAAAAAAAAAAAAAAATAGAACTACTATATGATCCAGCAATTCCACTCCTGGGTATTTTTCTGAAGAAAATGAAAACACTAATTTGAAAAGATATATGCACCCCAGTGTTCATTACAGCATTATTTACAATAGCCAAGATATGGAAACAACTTAAGTGTCCATCGATGGATGAATGGATAAAGAAGATGTGGTATACACATACACACACACACACACACACACACACACACACACACACACACACACACACCACTGGAATATTACTCGGCCATGAAAAGGAATGAAATCTTGCCATTTCCAACAACATGGATGGACCTAGAGGGTATTATGCTAAGTGAAATAAGTCTGACAGAGAAAGACATGTATTAATTTTTCAAAAATTACATTTTTTAAAATCACTAAAGTTAAAAGTGGAGCAGAATAGAGAAATTTTTAAGAGGGGAAAATGGGCTGTGTGGGAGAGGGCCGGTTTCTATATTGCATTCTCAGTTGGGTCCTTGCTTCCTATTGCTGTGTGAAGACTATAAAGATTTTTCTTTTGGCCACACCCCAGGGCTTGCGGGGATCTTAGCTCCCCGACCAGGGATTGAACCCATGCCCCCTGCAGTGGAAGTGCAGAGTCCTAACCACTGGACCATCAGGGAATTCCCCAAAGGAAGAATCTTTACCTCCTCATTCTATTTAGAGCCCTTCTTAACCCCACGTATTTGAAATATTTAGTATATAATTAAAGCAATTAAAGATTTTCTACAATGAAATGTTGTCTTTACTCCCCAATATTTCATTGAAATGGCACACCCTCTTTAAGGCTGTTAGTTTACTCATTAGGCGGAATGGTTCCCTCGCCTATTCTTTCCAGCAAGAGTAGGGGATCACTGCCCCAAATTGGATTGGAGGGAAGTTAGTGGTACAAGTCAGATCCAATCAGATTTAAAGCTCCTAAAGAGACAGTTCCAGATAACTACAGCTTCACTTTCAAAGCTTTTCGCAAATCATTTGGTTCCATCAAAATAGCTCCCACAGAACCATAATTAGTGTATCCTATTTTTAGTTGTAAAGGAACCTAGGTGAGGGAGAGAGAATTGAAGATAAATTGAACGCAGTCTTGTCCTAAAAATGCTGTCATAGGTTGAGGTCAATTCTAGGCAAAATGATATAGGCACAGTTTGCCTTTCATTCTCCTTAATCTCATTTTCAGAGTTTCTCTTTCTCTCTTGTAGATACCTCCACATTCTGCCTGCTACCAGGGCACCCACATCTCTCATCAATAGGTGTTCATCTTGGGTCCTGTTACCCTGTGACAAATGAGTACTTATTTTATCCTTTTTGTAAACTAATTTATGCTTAGATACAAATGACTACCCAGTCTGCCTAAGCTATTAATAAGCCAGACCCTTGCTACAAAAATGTAGAAATTTGACTTGAAGTTAGTTCATATTCAATTTGAGGTGTCTTCAAGAAATATATAAAAATAATGAATCTCACTAGTAACATCACCAACACCTACATTTTACACGTAAGGAAACTGAGGCCCGACAAAAGTGTGTTCTTTGGAATGTAGTTAACTGCTAGTTTACCTGCATTATTTATAATAGCTTACTAATAGCTTGAATTCAATTATTTTAAAAGCTGCTGTGTATACCATAAGTAACTGCTTAACAAACAATATCTTGATTGAATAAGCTTTTTTAAATAAGTTGTTATTAAGACCTAACATTAGCTATAACTTTATTTTAGGTAGTACTTGAAGAAGTCTTTTCCTGTGCGCAATATCTTTGCCTAATGTCACAGAGCACCCCTGCATGTCTTGAAATGCATGTGACTTCTTAGTGCTTTAATTAACAGTACATGTGGTATGTATAGATTCTTTACATTAACTTCTAATTCTTTGATCTGCTTCTCTAAATACAAGTAATTCTATACCAAATGCATATTTTTCTCTTCTTTATACTGTAATTTTTTAGTAAGATAAAACTTAACTGGCAATATATTCTATGTTTACAGTAGAATTTTGGGGAAACTTAGACTTGTAATATTTTTTAAGAAATTTGAATTTGTGTTTTGAATTTGTTTTTAATTATTGTCAGGAGAAGTTATTTTTCTGTCATAAAGAGGTCTTAACTGGACAGAATAGGAATGAGTTTTGTAAAAATGATCAGTCAATCAATCTCTAGCTCTTTTACTATAAAGTCAGGTAATATGTGGTATGTTGGTTGGGATGGTCACATTAGTCATGTAATATGTGGGTAGATTTTTCTATGTCCTGGCTTTGGAGATGGCTGATCCACTTATTTTGGCTGTAACTTTCAAGCTTTTTTCTTTGGATTATGTAAATACTTTAGCAAGAATTCTCCACTTTTTCATTTAAAAAATTACTGTTTGCTTCAAAGAACAAACTTAGCCATTTTTTAAATAAGTGATAGAGGCCATTCATTCAACAAATATTTGAGTAACTATAATGTACTGGTGACAAAAGCCACCCAGTGCCTCTTAGCAAGTCATTTCTGCAGGTCATTTTTATGAATGGCCATCTGAAGTAGCCCATAGCTTGCTAAAGTCATCTGTGACATCACTCAATAGATTAACTTTATTAAAGAGAGCTATTTAACTTAATACTTAGAAGGCTTTTTTGTGATTATAAATTTCTTCATGAAATTGTTACTGGTTTGTTCTGTCATTGCACTATTTTTTGTCTATAAAAATTTGAAAGACATGTATACTAATACATATATTTTATTCATACTTCCAAATAACTGAACAAAATCATTTTCTAAAAGATACCTATCTTTGAAATTGTTCTGCCTGTGAATTTCTTCTCTGCACTAGCTCTCTCCTGTATAATGTTGGGGTGTATTAATAAAAATTACATGATTTAGGGCTTCCCTGGTGGCTCAGTGGTTGAGAGTCCGCCTGCCAATGCAGGGGACACGGGCTCGTGCCCCGGTCCGGGAAGATGCCACATGCCGCGGAGCGGCTGGGCCCGTGAGCCATGGCCGCTGAGCCTGCGTGTCCGGAGCCTGTGCTCCGCAACGGGAGAGGCCACAACACCCACAACAGTGAGAGGCCCGCATACCGGAAAAAAAAAAAAAAAAAAAAAAGAATACACCTGCCAATGCAGGGGAGACGGGTTAGAGCCCTGGTCCAGGAAGATCCCACGTGCCGCAGAGCACCTAAGCCCATGCGCCACAACTACTGAGTCTGCGCTCTAGATCCCGTGAGCCACAACTACTGAGCCCACGTGTCATAACTACTGAAGCCCACGTGCCTAGAGCACGTGCTCTGCAACAAGAGAAGCCACCGCAATGAGAAGCCTGTGCACTGCAATGAAGAGTAGCCGCCGCTCGCCGCAACTAGGGAAAGTCCACGCACAGCAACGAAGACCCAACGCAGCCAAAAATAAATACATTAATTTTTAAAAATACATGATTTATATTTATTTCAATTTAATCAGGAAATAATGGTCCCCTGGGTCTTTAGAACTGACTTGGTTTGAAGAGATATGGAAAAAGTGTTCCTAAGAAATATTTAGAAAGCAATTTTTATAAATATGAAATAATATAATCATAATGCTATAATGGCTATTTGTAAATAAATATTTGAACGTTATTTTCATGTAAGTTAAAGTGTTAAAATTTACACCTTTAGCAGAAGGCAAGATTCCACCTGATGCAACGTTGATTTTTGAGATTGAGCTCTATGCTGTGACCAAAGGACCACGAAGCATTGAAACATTTAAACAGATAGATGTGGACAATGACAGGCAACTTTCTAAAACTGAGGTAATTCAAACAGATTTCACATGTACAATCTCATTTTTTGTCACATCTGTGTTATAGCTATTATTTTTACTTCTACCTAGTATGGACTGATTAATTTGCTTTTATAGAGCTGGTTACAAAAACACTAAATTCCAAGAAGAAAATGTACTTTTTTAATGTAAAACTTGAAACTAAGTCAGACTGTTTAATTTCCTTTCTCCCTGCAAGAGGGTCATTAAAATACCAAACTAATCTCTACGAGGCATTGCTGGCATCTAGCCTACAGGAGAAGATCTTTTCAAGCAGCACTGTAGGAATTTGTAACTGGGCAAACAATTCCCACCTCATAGGATTGTGAGGATTACATGAGATTATTAAAAGAGCTAGGAAAAATTTGAACTGTGTAGCCCAGAAAGTTGGTAAACAGGGTCCTGGAGTTCAGTTACCTAGCTTCTGCATCCTTAAAAAGCTAAAAATAGAGTTGTCATGTGATCCAGCAATCCCACTCCTGGGTATATATCCAGACAAAACTATAATTCAAAAAGATACATGCACCCCTATGTTCATAGCAGCACTATTTACAATAGCCAAGACATGGAAGCAACCTAAATGTCCATCGACAGACGAATGGATAAAGAAGGGGTGTGTGTGTGTGTGTGTGTGTGTGTGTGTGTATACACACACACACACACACACACACACAGGAATATTACTCAGCCATTAAAAAAAAGTGAAATAATGCCATTTGCAGCAACATGGATGGACATAGAGATTATCATACTAAGTAAACTAAGAGAAAGACAAATATCATATGGTATCACTTATATGTAGAATCTAAAAAAATGATACAAAAATGAACTTACTTACAGAATAGAAATAGACTCACAGACGTAGAAAACAAACTTATGGTTACCAAGGGGGAAAGGAGGAGAGGAGGCATAAATTGGGAATTTGGGATTAACAGATACACGCTACTATATATAAAATAAACAACAAGGACCTACTGTTGTCCCTGTAGCACAGGGAACTATATTCAGTATCTTGTAATAACCTATAATGGAAAAGAATCTGAAAAAGAATAGATCATAGATATATAGATATTTGTATAACTGAATCACTTTGCTGTGTACCTGAAACATTGTAAATCAACTATACTTCAATGCAAAAAAAAAGTGATAATAAATAAAATACTCAGCCTTGTTTAACACTATCTCCAAATCGTTGTGCTTTACTCTCTTTAGTTATTATATGTATTAATATATGATTTATTTATATAATATACATAATTTCCAATAGAAATATAATTGAGTTACATACATAATTTTAAATGTTTTAGTAGCCACATTTTAAAAAGTAAAAAGAAACAAGTGAAATTAATGTTAATTAATTAACTCAATATATCTAAAATATTGCCATTTCAACATGAAACCAATATAAAAATTATCAATGACATTTTTTATTATCTTCAAAATTTGTTGTGTATTTTACCCTTACAGTAGCTTGTCTCAATTTGATCTACCACATTTCAAGTGCTTAATGGACATATATGGCTAGTAGCTACCATGTTAGGCTGTGCTTATAATGTGTCTTTGCTTAGAGAAATGTCATATAGAGAAAAGGGAATACTTCAGAATACCTGTTCCTTATTTGACATTAGAGAGATGATCATAATTTGTAGATTGGGGGAGAGCTACAGAAGCAGAGAAAAGCATAGAGCTATAGAAGCATAGAAAAATTAAGAAAATTAAATTTTATTTCAAAACCTGTAGTTGGGTTTTTTTATTCATTATACATATTTATTATTGGGTTGGCCAAAAAGTTCATTCGGGTTTTTCATAGGCTGGAAAAACCCGAACGAAACTTTTTGGCCAACCCAATAACTTTAGAGATTATAGAAATGCCAATTTGGATTTTATTCACTAATGGAAATTCTTAAGAGGGAGTTTCCTTTGGTAATGTGGATAGTGTAGATTATTGGAAAGCATTTAGTTTCAACAAAATTCAATTCAGATGTTAATCTGAGTATGTACCACTAACCACCTATAACCTCGGGGGAAGCTAGTTTGAAGATGTTTCTCTTCAGAAAATTGCTTCAAAGGTTGAAAAAATTAAACCTCAAATAGCTTTTTAAATTTTTGTATCACTTATTATAAGCAGTCTTAGATATGAGTTTCTTTATGTAAACATTTTCTCAAAGTTGCTGGAAATTTCTTGTGATATATTTTTATTAAAGAAATATTATTTTGGCCTAGATAAGTCATTACCTGAAAAAGGAATTTGAAAAAGATGAGAAGCCACGTGACAAGTCATATCAGAATGCAGTTTTAGAAGATATTTTTAAGAAGAACGACCATGATGGTGATGGCTTCATTTCTTCTAAGGAATACAATGTCTATCAACATGATGAACTATAGCATATTTTTATTTCTAAATTTTCTTAGCTATTTACTGTACTTTATATGTAAAACAAAGTCACTTTTCTCTGAGTTGTATTCTCTATTTTTCCCCCATGAACATATTTTGATCCCTTCAATACATGTAATTTTGGAATAATAAATGTGAGGCTGTTTTGCAAAAGTTAACTTTCAAGTAAGGCGTGATTGTGTTTCCTTTTGCTTTATTCTGTTAACATGAATTGCACCACCATAAAATCGACCTCTGCATCCTAGTGGGCAGCTTTTCCCCTTCAGGTTATAGGAGGACATCTATGTCAAAATCCACAAACTCTTCCCAACTCTAACCTTAACAGCATGTATAGTTATGTAAATATCCAAATTTTAATATTTAAAGTGCCCCATATTTTTAAAATATTTAATAGGGACCCAGGAATTAACATTTCATTTGTTTATACATTTCACAGCATTATGGATAGTAGGATATAAAAATCATAGGACCGAGGAATCTTCCTTTAGTATACATGCAGGAAAGTATTAGTTGTATAACTCTGTCAGAGAGCCTCAACACAGTCTCTGTACTTTTTGGTGCACGTTTCTGGCCTTAGGTATTTGTTCCAATGACTAATGTTTGAAAGACATTTCATCAGACCAAAGGCTTTGTGCCTCTATCTTAGAGCAGGCATCATAAAGTCTGTACTGCTCTGACTCTTGCATTCCCTCAGACATCATTATATGCCTCTTCCTTCTCGTAGGCCTTTATATCTACCATCCCTAACTTTTTGTCTTGATAGTTTTAAATTGATGCTACGCTATTTCTTAGTCTCCCTTTCTCTAGGTGTCTCTATCCTATGTCACTTCTCACAATGTTCTTGTTATTAACCATGAACGAGCATTACAAACTGGTATGCCATCAAGTTTTTGATAAATGTGTAGAACTTATTTTACACATGAGGATATCAAATGAGGATGCAGATGAGGATGTAAAGTGCCATGGCAATTTTGTGTCATGGTCACATCATTGTGGTCCAACATGTTGAGAATAAGAGGTAAGAGATGCTGTAGAAAATCATGTTGGTACCCAAGAAAGGATACATATTTATTGGAACATGTAAGATTTACTTACTGTGTATGTAGAAAGTGTGGTTAGGCAGTAAATAGCTCTATTCAAAACCAACTGAGTTCAAAACAAAGTCTTTTCCATTTTCTGAAACTTGCTCTTTCCAAACCATTGTTCACTGTTCATCTTTTAACCTCGTTAAATATACTGCTAGAAATCCTATAATTTAAAAGTATAAGGGCAACACAAAAACCACTAGATTAGTGGATATTACATATGCATAGCACAGTTAGACACTTTGTAAAATAAAAACCTTTACTATCTTTTCTTTCCCCCCTATATTTCTTCATTCCTATACCCAATTTTATAACTCCTCCTCACTTAATCATCAACTTTCATCCCTTTACTTCCCTCAGAAAAACCCGCTCCGTTCAAGTAAACTAAGTTGCTAATACAATATTATGTTTTGGTTTGGAAACTGCCCCCATTCTCTATATCCATATTAATAAAAGTCACTAGAGGTTTTTTTGATCAGTATACTCATATTTGCACCTGAATCATAATATACTCGGCCCAAAACAAAAATACCGTGAAGGCTATAAATGGAAATTATCCTATAATACCAACTTTCTAATTCTAACCTTTCTGTCCCATTGTTTTCATACCAAGTGCTTTTAAACTTATGTTTGTTTTTTATTTATTTATTTTTGGCTGCATTGAATCTTCGTTTCTGCGCACAGGCTTTCTCTAGTTGTGGTGAGGGGGCGCTATTGGGCCTAATCAAGCAGAGGGCTCAGAAGAGCCCGACAAGTTTGATCAAGGAGAGACTTTTTGTCACAGATAATGCCAAACTGTTTACCAAAGTAATCATACCAATTTGTTTTTCAACTAGTATGAGAGTTTCAGTTGCTTTTCATCCTCACCAAAGCTTACTATTAGCAATTTGAAGATTTTGAATACTTCAAGTATACCTAGTGCTATCTCATGGTGGTTTTTTTTTTAAAACACTAAATGGATCGAATCACTTTTATTTATTTATTTTTGGCTGCGTTGGGTCTTCGTTGCTGCACTCGGGCTTTCTCTACTTGCGGTGTGCGGGGGCTACTCTTCCTTGAGGTGTGCAGGCTTTGCATTGCAGTGGCTTCTCCTGTTGCAGAGCACAAGCTCTAGGCGTGTGGGCTTCAGTAGTTGTGGCACGCGGGCTCAGTAGTTGTGGCTCGCAGCCCCTAGAGTGCAGGCTCAGTAGTTGTAGTGCACGGGCTTAGTTGCTACGCGGCATGTGGGAGCTTCCCAGACCAGGGCTCGAACCCGCGTCCCCTGCATTGGCAGGTGGATTCTTAACCACTGCACCACCAGGGAAGTCCCTAAACTTATGTTTTAAAAAATTATAGGGCTTCCCTGGTGGCGCAGTGGTTGAGAGTCCGCCTGCCGATGCAGGGGACACAGGTTCGTGCCCCGGTCCGGGAAGATCCCACATGCCGCGGAGCAGCTGGGCCCGTGAGCCATGGCCGCTGAGCCTGCGTGTCCGGAGCCTGTGCTCCACAACGGGAGAGGCCACAACAGTGAGAGGCCCACGTACCGCAAAAAAAAAAAAAATTATAGATGATGGTAAATGAACATGGAGATTTACTCAAATTCTAATCACATTTAAATAGTTTAAAAGATAAAATATTAATCCTTCCACATACATATAGTATACAACTATTTCGTATTTACGTAATTGCCTAATGACTTCATAGGCATATGCCTAGTAGTGACTGCTGTACTATTTGATTTCTGGAACTTTAACATAGTATTTTTGTAATAATTTTAAAATGGTGTATAGTAAATAATTGAGGTTGCTTGTGTATAAAAAAATTTCAGATCTCTTACAGAGTAGATGCAAAAGGTCTCACAGAACTAAATACGTTAAATGTTTTAAACATTTTCAAAGGAGAAAAGAAATAAACATGTCCCAGCTGCCTTAACTTTAAAATGACTGTAGTGAGTTTTTATAAAGACAAAGCTGGCGAGCACATATATATGTACATCACAAAATGGCAGCCCATTACCACTATCAGTCATCTTTAATTGTGTACACAAAACCCCACACTGAGCTCAGTGTGCTTTTAATTTGATACCACAATTAAACATTTAGGATTACATTAAATTATTAACACATTTTTCTCATTTTACCAGACCTAGGGCAACAGTTAAAGCACCATAAAGTTGCCACTTGTGTACTCTTGTCATTCTTAGATCTTGAATTAAAAGCCAACTAAAAATAAAATTGATATCTAGAAAATTTCTATGTAAAATGAGACTAAATCCCAAAATATACTTCTAAAGTGACTGGCAGATTTTATGAAGGAATATCTATATTCTGAATTTTATATTTAAACCTTTTCCAATATAAACATTATTAATCCTCATGACAATTTATGAGGTAGACACTATTATCATCTCCACATTATAGATAGGAAAAATGATGCCCAGACAGGTTAATTTCTTGTTCCCCTCCCTCTTTAATTTGCTACAACTCATCAAAGCAAACCTAGATAATTTTGGAAAGGTGTGTGGCACAGTTGCACCTAAAGCACCAGCAAGATACATTGACTTTCCATTTTATTTCATTCTCTTGTGCCAAACATCAAAACAAGGAACTGCATGCAGTCTCACATACTTCTGCCCATCGGCAGAGCACTGAAAGCACCCATAAACCGTCTCCCTTTTAAAGCTCCCCATGCCACAGAGTATGCAAGGTCCTTTTGGAATGCTGTGATTAAGTAAATTAACTCGGATATGAGTCCCTTCTTTGAGTGAAATATCACTCATGCTGAGAGATTTGTCATAATAGTCAGAAAAAAGATCATCTAAGTAAAGCTGTGAACGAGAAATGGCATCCATCACTCTTCTATCTAAAAGGACAAAAAAAGAAATGTGTTAAAAGTCAAATAAAAAATGTATAGCCAAACTGCAATTATAACTATGTGTGAATCTAAACCATCAGTCATGAAATTTGGCTTTTAAATTTAAATTCTTAAGACAGTATTACTGAAGAGATAACCTCAAGTGTTAATCTGAGAAGCAAAAAATCTTCAGCGGACATACTTCTTTCAAATAGTATATTTCTCAATCTGTAGAGCAGTGCAAATGTTGCCGTTTCTTCCATTTCAAATCCTCCTTTTGACACTGAAGTGACACAAAGGTCTATAAAAAAAAATTTTAGAAGATGTTATAATTTGAACAACTCATATATATATTTTTTTTGCGGTACGCGGGCCTCTCACCGTTGTGGCCTCTCCCGTTGTGGGGTGCTCCGGACGTGGGGTGCTCCGGACGCGCAGGCTCAGCAGCCATGGCTCGCAGGCCCAGCCGCTCCGTGGCATGTGGGATCTTCCTGGACTGGGGCACAAACCCATGTGCCCTGCATCGGCAAGCGGACTCTCAACCACTGCGCCACCAGGGAAGCCCAAACAACTCATGTTTTATTGGGAGTTTTAATTGTGGTTGAATTCTGGTATGTGCCATTCATTTTATTTTTTTAAGTTAAATTTTACATATTTTTAGAAAAGGTAACATTTACATGGTACGAAATTCAAAGAGTACAAAAAGAGGATACGGTGACAAATAAGTCTCTACGTTGACCCCAGCCTCAGTTTTATACCCCGGGGTAACTACTGTTGTGTGTACTTCCAGAAATACTCCATATATTTTACATGCATAAAGAATATGTATATATGTATGTAAGTATGCATATATATAAAATTGTTTAGGCTCAAATAGATACACATTTCTTTAAAATATCATACAGATTATTCTATGTCAGGATCTTCAGTGCTACATAATTCCTAATGGCTTCACAGTATTCTATTGTGTGCATGCACCATTATTCAACTAGCTGCTGATAATACACCTTAAGGTTATTTCCAATCTTTTGCTATTATGAGCTGACTATCCTTATACCCACATCATTTCATATATGTATATCTATAGGATAAATTCCTAAAAGTGTAAATAAGGCTAAAATATATGTAATTTAAAATTTTGATGGACATATCAGTTCTATCAGTTTACACTTCTAGTGATCAATATTATTGTAAAAACCTACACCCTTGGACTTCCCTGGTGGTCCAGTGGTAAAGAATCCGCCTTGCAACACAGGGGACACAGGTTTGATCCCTGGTCAAGGAACTAAGATCCCACATGCCGCGGGGCAACTAAGCCCACAAGCCACAACTACTGAGCTCGCGCACCTCAACTAGAGAGCCTGCGTGCGGCAAACTCTAGTTGCCCATGCACTCTGGAACCCGAGCGCCACGTGCCCTGGAGCCTGCATGCCACAACTAGAGAAGAGAAAACCCGCAGGCCACAACTAGAGAGAAGCCCGCGTGCTGACACGAAGAGCCCGCGCGCCACAACGAAAGATCTCGCGTGCCCCAACGAAGATCCCGCATGCCTCAACGAAGATCCCACATGCTGCAACCAAGACCCGATGCGGCCAAAAGAATAAATAAATACATCTTTTTTTACAAAAAACCTACACCCTTTAGTGTCCCAGATAGAATTTAATTAGTATGATTTGTTTCTGGACTCCCTATTCCCTCCTCCGACAGAACTGCAGAAACAAAAACAGGTCTAAAAATGTTCATAAATCACCATGGCTAAGGGGCTCCCTTGCCTATTCCTTTGGGCTACATCTAGACTTGAGCTGGCTGGTCTAATAATCTTAAAACCTGTGAAATGTAGAAATCTAAACTGAGCTGCACTGCAGTATTATATAAGGTGACAATTTGGGGGAATTATTTGTAACTTTAAGGTTTTAGGGAAAGTCTGGAGTTGGGGGAGATGGGTCTTTGAAAGGAAAACCGGAAGAAAGGTTGTCTTTGGGTACCCTAGTTTGGATGCCTTGACACCTTCGACATCTTACTGTCTACCTACTCTATTTGCCATCATCAAAAGCTACCTATTAGACGATAATTTTTTATTTTCCCATATAAGTCAAGGAAATACTGTCAGTGGATTGTGTTCTCACTCTTAGCTATAATTGTAAGTGGGTGGTGGGAAGACTACAGCCTTCCCCAAGAAACAGGGATGAGGTGATGAGTAAGTAAGGACTGGAGGGTCTTTCCCAGTTACTTCACCCAAACATAATATTGACAGTACTTGAGAGCAGCACTCTTCTATTATTAGACACTCAGAAAGAGACAGAGATTCTCATTAAATCCTTCTTTAAAAATATAATCATTTTGGTGTTTCATGCAAATCACTCACCAAAGGCACCATCCAAGTAAATGAAGAGTTCGAAAACACTGAAAGCTATGGTTGTGTGTGCTGGAAAAACAATAGCTTTGTCCCTTCCCCTGGTATTCTGTTCATCCATAAAATGAAACTATATTAAATAAATTAAATAACATGGTTAAGGAGCACAACACATAAGGATATATTTTTGGAGAAACAAAACATTCCCTACAATCCTACCAGAAACAAACATCCCCACCCCTACAAGCAAAGAATGCTCCTACTTTAATTCAACTGTTTCTAGCAGAGGTCCAAATTAATGGTCCATCGGAGACTTGTGATCTATATTAGGAAATACCTCTCACTACTTTCTCAGTTACTTTGTATCAGAGCTAATGATTAGTGCTACCACATGGGTAATGCTCTCTGGCATAGAAACGTTTTTCTTTCAACTGTAAACCAACTGCCTTTAAGTGCTACAGTTGTTTTTAGCCTATTCTGTCCACTGTTCCAAAGCAATTACCAACAATTAAGTAAATATTTCACTCAGTTCATGCCCCTAAAATGATCCAATGTTAAACAATTTGGTAGGCACCTAAATGTAGCCACTGAACAGAACCTTCATTTGCAAAGATTTGAAACGATTATCATTGTACCCTATCTTTCTAATAATTCATTTTAATAAAACAAATCAAGTCATTATTATGCGTCATTATTAGGTGAATGACAAGGACAAATAATACCATAATTGAGCTAAAAATTAAACACAAATAGCTTTCAACATGTTTTGTGTGTGTGTGTGTTACGCAGGCCTCTCACTGTTGTGGCCTCTCCCGTTGTAGAGCACAGGCTCCGGACGCACAGGCTCAGTGGCCATGGCTCATGGGCGCAGGCTCAGTGGCCATGGCTCACGGGCCCAGCCGCTCCGCGGCATGTGGGATCTTCCCAGACTGGGGCACGAACCCGTGTCCCCTGCATTGGCAGGTGGACTCTCAACCACTGCGCCACCAGGGAAGCCCCTCTTTCAATATTTTTTAAAGAACTTAACATTGAATGAAGCATGTTTGGCCATTAACAATATTATTTTAGAAAAATTAATTTAATATAAAAATATAAACTCAACTTTTTAAAATTTAAGTAAAAACTGTATCACTTAAAAATAAAATCAAAGAACTCAACATAACCACTCAATTTGTATTCTTAAAACAGCATAATAGTAATATGAGGGACTCCATTGTACACATTATTTCACAAGGATTAGTGTTTTCTAACATTATTTTACATGTTTATAATTCAAATTTTCTTGGATTTTTTTTCATATTCTAAAACAAAACCATTGGTGTGCAAAATCCTATATACAACTGCAGCTTTTTAATCTCAACATTTGACAAAATAGACAAGGCTCATTAGAAACTGGATACTTAAAAAATTCCCATTGCAGCTTTTTAGTAAGAGAAGTCTAATGAGTCTAATGGTTTACCCTCATGGATTCCCCACGAATTCCAGCGTGCACAGACAGTGAGCACTGTCGTGTGGTTCGGATGCTTTCCATGACCACACACAATACTGCCTTTCTGCTCCTCCTTGACTGACGTATCAAACTGTGGTCAAAATTAATTTTTCTAAAATCAAGAAGACAGACATTCACAAGAATCTGTAACATCTAACTATGTATAATCAAGTACATTTTTTGATTATCATGTGTTACTATTCACGATCCACCTTAATTAAAAGTAAATCAAGGCAGTCCTAATACAAATCAGAAGGTGTGCTCAAAAGAAATTTAATAATCTGCCTCTCCTTCCTAGTTTGTTAAAACATGCATACTATAGGAATCTGTTGGAGGAGACTCTTAGTGTATTTGCTGCAAGCAGATTCTTGAAGTCTTGTAATCTTATAATTTAGCAAATGCGGCAGAGCCAAAGTGATTTTGCAGAGCAATTAAATATTTTTTAAACCAAATGATTCCAGATATCTACACTTATCCAAAGCTTGGACATATTACTAATTTGCAGTATTTCAAATAAATCAAACAAATTACTCTAATAAAATATAACCCGAATGTTTTAAGCACTCTTTGTAATGAAGTTTATATAATTAAAATATTTAATGAAAACATGGAAGTATTATACTGACCGTGTAGTAATTTCCTTGAGTAATGTTGATACTTCCACTTCATGTTTGGTTACTACACCAAATGAAGCTTTTACGGCAACTGAATCTGATCCAGTAACGTTAATCCCAACGTCATTCACAATATGGTTGCCTCGCCTTCCATAAAGTGAAACGTCTGATTCATCTTCATAATTCAGTAACTGATAAGATGAAACACCTTTAAGAAAAGGAGATCAATATTTTAAATGTCTTGAATTCATCTAATGTAAATATGTATAGCAGCACATTAATTTACCATTTAAGACTTGATTACCCAAATGTTGAGAATGGCAACATCTTAAACCAAGATTAAAAAGAGCAATTCAGGGCTTCCCTGGTGGCGCAGTGGTTGAGAGTCCGCCTGCCAATGCAGGGGACGCGGGTCGTGCCCCAATCCGGGAGGATCCCACATGCCGCGGAGCGGCTGGGCCCGTTTGCCATGGCCGCTGAGCCTGCGCGTCCAGAGCCTGTGCTCCGCAACAGTGAGAGGCCCGCGTACAGCAAAAAAAGAAAAAAAAAAAAGAGCAATTCAATTAATCTGACAACAAGAGAAATAAATATCTAGAGTACTTTAAATGAACTCAAATTCTCTTTCAGCCAACAGCATACTTAAGCATCAAGACCCACTGGCTAGGTGAAAGAAAAACAAGTGTTTATAAGAAAAATTTGTTAAAATGTTAATATTAGCCTGTTAATGCATTTCAGCTTACCAACTGTAGTAACTGAATCAAAAAATAAATACAAATTACTTTCATCACATTTAACCATGTGAGACAGGCAAGACTGAATAATACCCCTATTTTATAGATGAAGAAATATACTATTATGTCATATTCTAAGTTGATTTGGTTAAAATAATTTATAAAATAACTGAAATTAAATTATACAATAAATAATCTTATAAAATACATTTGAAATTATTCAACCAATAAGAGATTTGATACTATAAAAACGTTAGGCATTGTTAACAATATTATTACTATCACAGTAATAAGAGTTGCTTTTATCAATGAAAATACATAAATATTATGAACATAGGTAGCACAGACAACCTATGTTTAGATTACCAATAATATAACTGAATGAGTAGTCACTCCCAAACAGACATTTAAACTTACCAGCTGAAATTTCTCTGTCTCCTAGAAGAATATCTTTCAGTGTAAAGGGTGTTGAAGTAAATTTATATCTAGGAAACAGAAAACATCTCTTCTTTTTTACCACCAGACTTAGAGGTTGGTATTTGTCAGCCTCACTGAGGCTTGGAACGGGAACTAATCTCCCTCCATCTCCAACTTGTTTGACAAAGCTCTTGGTAGCCGCAGCAAACATATTAATACAGTATTAAAACGTCATGAACTGCAACCCTCAGATAACAAATCCATGTTTTCAAAAAAAATCAGGCATAAAACTAAGTCTTGCTTGATTTTAAATATAATTATACACGTTAAAAATACAAAGCATGGTTTCACTGAGTAGCTTACCAGTGTACAATTTACAACACTACCTCCCCTGGTGTGCTCAGGTAATGAATTATAGATTAACGGTGTAAAATGATATACTAAAAGCAAGTCTAATTTGGAATTGCAGTCTATAACACTAAAATATACACAGAAAACTACTAATCTTTAAATATTATCAATGTCCTTGATGACGGTCACAGCTGATAGTGGTTTGCCAGGTTCAAAGGAAGCATATAACCCTACAGGGAACAATACATTAGCCACTAACATTAGCCCTGGATGCCATCCAGTGGACCTAGTCCAAAGGGAATTCCTTCACAAGTCCATTGTGCCAATTTTGGCGACAGAAAAGCACTATTTCTGTGTTATGGTACACAGTTCATTCTTTGAACATTTCATTCATTTTCCTTGTATGTTTACAAAATCAAGTGATTAATATAAAAATAAATTCACAGAATATAAGGAAACAATTGTATGCAGAACTTTATAAAATACTAAATGAAAGCCATATTACATATGTGTAACTGCATAAACTCTGACTTAGGAGTTTCTGTTGAAGCTGGCACATAGTGTCTCTCTGAAATAGAGTACTGCTGCATTTATTTTCTTTTTGTTTCATCATTACTATCCAGTTAACCTTTAAAGAGAGCTGTATAAAGTTTATACTTGTTTTTAAGAAATTTTATGGCTAAATCTTAGAAACAAATCTGAGTACTGAAATAGTGTACTGTCATAGCTATGTGGATGTTAACATAATTTTGAAATAGTGGCTATGTGGTACTTAAAATAAGATATTCATTAAAACAGCAACGGATAGTAATCGATATACAAACATCTATAGAGGGGGTAGAGGGAGGAAGAAAATACAGGCTTAATTCAATCCTCAAATAATGTAAATCACTTTGATTAGACTCCGGACAGCTTTTTCATTTGCTTTCAAGTACCCAGGGTTCGAGAGAAAGAAACAAAAAGTTCCTAATAAGGACCCTTCGTGTGAATAGCATCGTGCAAGGCAATCTTCCAGAAACGAGAAAGCACAAGGAGTCATTCCTGCAACTGGCAAGCAAAACCCCTAGAAGCGATTCGACATCTAATGTCGCTGTCTGATCCCCACCAAAGGTGGTGCATCCCAAGCAAACGCCATTACAACCAACACAGGTGTGCAGAAACAGCATTTAATTAGAATCGGGTCCACAGAAAAGCCTTCGTTTACACCTAACGTGCCTTGCTGGGATCCGCTACCCCAGCAGTCATCAGGCGATGAAAGCCTAGAAGACAATGGAGCCCACGTGGGGGTGAGAGGAGTGGGTGTCCGGACGTTCCCGCGAGCACCTAAAAGCAGGACTCCAGGACAGGAGCCCACCTCAGCCCTCAGGAGCGGGTATACCGCGAGTCTCAGGCTTCGGGCCCAGGCCTAGGGAGGCTCTCCGGCAACTTTGCATTTGGAATTTTAAAATCATTTTCTTAAAGTGACGCACCGCTCCTCTTCCCCGTCCCCCGCAACCCCCTCCAAAAAAAAAAAAAATGGCTGAGCTTCAGGCCTCACAGTCGCTGAAGCTTGCCCGCCCGACGACAAGCCTCTCTCTGGGCAGGGAGCGGCCTCCTTTTGAGGACACACAACTGCGGTCTCCACTAGCCGCTGGGCCGAAGGTGGCGCACGGGCCGGGGCTGCGAGGGGGCGGGGCCGCCGAGGAGCTCTACCCGAGCCGGGACAGCAGGAGGCGTGACCGGGAGCCGGGACCGGCGCTACCGCACAGAAGCTCCGCCTCCGCCCCCCGCCCATCCCCTGGAGGGACGCAAGCGGGGAGGAGAAGGGGAGTCAGAGGAGGGGAGGAGGTGGCGGCGTCGGCTCTAGCTCGCTCCTCTCGGGGACCGACCAACCCGCGGAGCGAAGACGTCGCTCCACACTGCTCTTCCTCCCGCCGCAAAGCCGTCCCTCCTGGCCATGTCTCAGAGCAGGCATCGCGCCGCGGCTCCGCCGGTGGAGCGCGAGGACAGCGGGACCTTCAGGTCAGCGCCCGGGCGGTCGGGACCGAGCGGGGCAGGGCCGGGAGTGGTGGGCAATAGAGGAGGGGGCGGGGGAGCCGGCTGTCCAACGGCATTCTGGGTAAAGCCCCTTCCTGGCGCTCGCGTCCTCGCGGCTGCTGGCGGGCGCTCGGCCCCGCCCTCTCGGCGGCGAGCGGGCCGGGGTCTACGGCCCGGCCCCGCCCCTCCTGCGGCCTCGGGAGGCTCGGGGTGGCCAGAGGTGGTTCCCGGCCGCCGCCTGGGAAAGGGGTTTATAGGCTTGGTCCCGGGAGGTTGCAGCACCCGAGCGTACCTCCCGATTCCCCCGCGAATCCCTCCTACCCGCATTCAAGTTGTCTCCCTAAAGACCTCCCTCACCCTGCCCGCCGCCCGCCGCAGCGGGGCCGGGAGACTGTCGCGCCTCGCCAGCTCTAGCCCTGGCCGACGGGGAGCTTCGGTGCCTCCGGCGTCACCGTTGGTGGCTGTTAAAACTAGTCTTTATTTGCTTCTGCTTCCCTCCCCGCTTTGACATGCAAAGCACAGCTTTTTCTGGTTTTTGCAGTTTGGGGAAGATGATCACAGCTAAGCCAGGGAAAACACCAATTCAGGTATTACATGAATACGGCATGAAGACCAAGAACATCCCAGTTTATGAATGTGAAAGATCCGATGTGCAAATACACGTGCCCACTTTCACCTTCAGAGTAACCGTTGGTGACATAACCTGCACAGGTCTGTATGCACAACGAACCCCGATGACCATGTGGGTTGGCGGGTCAAGACTTGGTATTGCTTCTTAGTTCGGAAAAGTACCCTTTTTACCAGAGACAACGGTGAGGAGCAGGCTCTTAAAACTGATACCTTTCTCAGGTCATTGGGACTTTCCAACTTCCTGATCCTCTCCCTAATTTTCTGTTCCCCAGATACCAAGAGAAGCTCAGAAACATACCCTAGGATCCTCCTAGGGATCTTCCAAGAATTAGGGAGAAGCAGGAAAGGCTCTTGGAGCAGCCATAGATGAATCAGTAGGTGCTGTCAAATTTCATAGGTTATAGTAGATGCCAGGAGGCATGACCCCAGAATTTTCTGAGCTGCTCCCCTCTATGTATGGACTCATTTGGCACTTTGGGCCCATTGTACCACACTCGGTTCTGTATCCAAGCAAAATGAGGAAGGCGGAAAGCTCAACTACACTATATTGCATAGCAGCTTCTAGTTCCTGGCACTGTACAGTATTTTAATAAGATGTTATCACCTTTTTTATACATGAGGAAATAGGTCCAGAGAGATTATAAGAAACATGCCCAAGGTCACACAGCAATGAAGTTTCAAAATTAAGATTCACCTTATTATGGTCATTGAACTTGAGCAAATGATAACTGAAGTAGCCCATTTGTAAATGTAGACATTTTATTCCTTATGTATCTATTTAATGGCAAACACAAAAAATATTGAATACTAAATTTAATTTGGAAGAATGCCAAGAAAAAAATTCAGCAAGAAGGCTGAAGTTCCACCATCTGGTAATCTGAAGGCATCATTTGTTTGTGTCCCTGAAAATCTGGATTCTGCTATTTTCATTGAAGCCACTTTAAGAAAATTTTGAAGCTTTTTTGTCTATGTGGGGCAGGTGGATTGTAGCTAGATTGTAGCTAGAAGGTTCCTCATATGAACCATGGAATCAACATTTGCACTACTGCTTTAGCTGGTCTATTTTAAAATATTCAGTGAAAACTCAAAAGTAGCCTTTTTCCCTTCAGTGTGTTTTAGATTAACAACCTGTGGCAACTGCTTAGTCCCCCTACTCTTCTCACACTGTCCTGTCTTCTTGTGCAAGCTTATCTACCTCCGTGGCTTCAAATACTACCTAAAGGCTGATAATTCTGAAACCTCTGTCTTCAGCCCAGGTGCAGTTACAGAACAGTGTATCTGCCTGTGCTTGCTAGGCATTATTGCTTGGATGACCCAAAGACACCTCAGTCTCTCACTGTCCCAAACTGAATCCATCTTCTCTCTCAAATCCATTTCCCCTGCATTCTCCAGCTCAGTAAAGGCACCACCGTCACCCGTCTGCTTACAGTAGAATTTTGGGTTTCACCTTCTTGACCCCTTCTTCTCCCTCTGCCTATTGTCCAGTCTGCCCCCAAATCCTACTTCCTAAATATCTCTTGAATCTGTCTGCTTCTCTCATCTTTCTGTTGCTACCATCCGAGCCACATGGATTATAGTTGCAGCCTCATACCTGCTCTTTTAGCTTCTATCTTGTGGTGTCCATTTTCCACACAAAAACCAGAGTGTTTTTTCTGGCATTCAAATCTGTGCATGTACTTCCTCTTTTTAAAATCCATTCGGTGGTTTTCCCATCACCCTCTGGATGAATATAAATTTCTTAACATCATGGACAACCTTACTTCTCAAAATGTGGTCGACAGCAGCATTGCTATCACCTGGGCACTTGAAAGAAGTGCAGAATATCAGGCCCCATCCAACACCTACTGTTAGTATGCCTTCTAACCAAATTCCCAGGCAATTCCTAAAGTTTGATAAGCACAAATTTAGGAGACCATTCTTTGACCTCTCCTACCCTTCAGCTCTCTAGCCTTTTGCCTCAAAGTTCCTTTCCTCAAGCTCTTACTGTCCCCTACAACTTGGGGCCTGAGAACACCATGCTGTGTGTTACCTCTGAGGCTCTGCAAGTACTTTCTCCACCTACAGTGCTCTTCCTAATCCTCCAGCTCTCCTCACCTCACTAACTTGTACTGATCTTTCAGGTCCTTGTTTAGTTATCTCCTCCTTCATGAAACCTTTCTGAATCCTTACCAAGAGTAGGGGAGCTATCCCTTTTGTAGGCTACCCTACAACCTGCACTTAGGCCTGCTGTGATACTCCACATTTCAGACGTCTTTTTTTTTTTCTTTTGGTACGCGAGCCTCTCACTGTTGTGGCCTCTCCCGCTGCGGAGCACAGGCTCCGGACGCGCAGGCTCAGCGGCCATGGCTCACGGGCCCAGCCGCTCCGCGGCATGTGGGATCTTCCCGGACCAGGGCACGAACCCGTGTCCCCTGCATTGGCAGGCGGACTCTCAACCACTGCGTCACCAGGGAAGCCCCCAGATGTCTTTTTATAGACAGAATCTCACACATTAGGCTGTATACTCTTTAAGGGCAGGGACCCTGCTTAGCTCTCTACTACGGTTGACCCTTGAACAACACGGTTTTGAATTACGCAGTCCACTCATACGAGAATCTTTTTCAGTAGTAAATACTACAGTACCATACAATCCATGGTTGGTTGATTCCGCAGTTACCGAGGAAGCTAGAAATGGAGGAACTAAAGATACGGAGGGCTGACTATAAATTATGGGTAGATTTTCAACAGCGCAGAGGGTCGGTGCCCCTAACTCCCACATTAGTCAAGGGTATATCCTTAATACCTATGTTAGTGGGTAAATAAGTGTGGTTTATGTGGTCTCCGACACTTGAGAGCCATGCTTGAAATTTATTCCATGTTCCTTTTCTTTCCTCCACACAGGAGGAATGGACATCAGCATTCTGATACCACTTTGGAAAGGTTCTCAACACCTAGTTTGAAGTCAGAAGGAAAAAGATTGAATTTACAATTTACTTGTGTGGTTGCTTACTAAAATTAGGCATCAGTCTCAGTGATTAGTCAGGCCTAGTCTCTTCTGCCCCCTTAGCTACCCATGTAAGGGATACAGATTATATGGAAGACGCTTAAGGTAATCTCTCAACTTCTTCCCTATACAAACCTTCTCCCACTGTATCCAACAGGTAGTCATGACTGCTTAGCCAAGCAGAGGGGTTTAATTCAGTATAGGAGGGGTTGTTACAGTGAAAGTGTGCACATTTTGCTGACAAACGGTGTTGCTGTAAGTGGCTCCTTTAAAGGAAACTTGTTGCTATAGAAGAATTTCCTTTCTAAGAATAATGGAATAAGTTGCATTTCTTCAGAAGGTATGACATAGTCTACTTTATTACTTTATGTAATAAGCATGTATAATGTATACCTGTATAACGATTTTTATACAGGTATACAAAAATACATATAATTTTTTAAATCACAGAGATTTTTTAATGTATTTAACTTCATATGGTATTTTATTTCAGTGTATAACTGTATGCAAGTGTATGTTTTTATTACCTAGTGTGTACATATATAAAATGTGTAGTGGCTTTGTTTTGTATTATGCAAACATCTATGTAAGCCTCACATTTTCACAGCATGTAAAGAGTTTTTTTTTTTATCCTTAATTCAGGTGAAGGTACAAGTAAGAAGCTGGCGAAACATAGAGCTGCAGAGGCTGCCATAAACATTTTGAAAGCCAATGCAAGTATTTGGTGAGCTAAATTTCTTTGTATTCTGCAGCTCAAAAATATCATGGCTGAGGTAAGGTTAAAAGTTTGAACATGCTCACAAAAGCAACAAGTAAACAGTTGTTAATATCTAGCTCTAAAATTCTATTTCCTTGTGAAGACCTGTCATCCACTAAAGACAACTTTATCCGTAAGAAATTAAATCCAGCTATTAATTAGTAGATGAAGGCTCTATTAATTAGTAGATGAGGTGCAACACTAGAAAACCAGAGTGTTTCTGGCAAACATCTTACTGGATTAAGAGTTTGTTTCTACAATGAAGAAAACAGATAGAAAAAGATCAGCTAAAAGTATTCTTTTAGAAATTCGAATTTGAAAGGAGACAAAGAGATTTCCTTCTAAATGTGATGTTAATTCTTTTTTTTTTTTAATACATTTATTTGATTTATTTATTTATTTTTTGGCTGCGTTGGGTCTTCTGTGTCTGTGCACGGGCTTTCTCTAGCTGCCGAGGGCTTCTCATTGCAGTGGCTTCTCTTGTTGCGGAGCACAGGCTGCAGGCACGCAGGCTTCAGTAGTTGTGGCTCGTGGGTTGTAGAGCGCAGGCTCAGTAGTTGTGGCGCACAAGCTTAGCTGCTCCACGGCATGTGGGATCTTCCTGGACCAGGGCTCGAACCTGTGTCCCCTGCATTGGCAGGTGGATTCTTAAACACTGTGCCACCAGGGAAGCCCCTGGGATGTTAATTCTTGACAAATATTTCCAAAATAAATTTGTTATCACATTAGGTGCTTTTGGAAGGAGCACTGGTCCTGGAGCATCTCATGTATTGTAAATTGGTGTCCTTTGATTTCTAATGGGCACATCCAGGAGCACATTTTGCCTGTAAATTCTTCCCTTTACGTGCACTCAAGTATATTTGGAGTACAATCTGGTATATCTGCTCATAGCTGAGAGCAGAGGCCCATGGGAATTTAGGATGGGTTTTTTGTTTCCTAGTCATAGAAGAACTTCTGGCTTAGGGATATATTGATATTTAGGTTCTCAGGCAGTGTTCCTCCCATTTACTTAGTAATTCTAAACCTTTTAGGTAGTTTAGAACCAACCAGCAAAAGCCTTGGATCTCGCAAAATGACTAGGGTCATACATTATAAATGATTTATGCTAGCTTTCTGGACATGCCAAATGGCATGGCGGGTTTTGGATTTTCCCCTTGCTGGTGACGGCCATGCCATTTCTGTGCAATCCAAAGGTCAACCCAAAGTGTTGCATATATTCATAGAAATTAGTATACAGAGTGTCCTTTCTGCACATGGGCACTTCACTTTGTCAGCAAAAAAGGCTAACAAACCTTACTATGTATTTGTGCTTCTTGACAGATAAGATGGGAATTGCTAAGCTGTAAATCAGGCTGAAAGTGGCCTAATATGATAGAGACTTTCTCACTTCTCCATCACAATTACTTGGGTAGCTTCAGTGTACAGCATTATAAGTGAATATTTGTATCTCATCAGCTTATGTAAAGCTTGAAATTCTGGCAGGTAGAAAAGAAACTTGAGGGCTTCCCTGGTGGCGCAGTGGTTGAGAGTCTGCCTGCCGATACAGGGGACACGGGTTCGTGCCCCGGTCCGGGAGGATCCTGCATGCTGTGGAGCGGCTGGGCCCGTGAGCCATGGCCGCTAAGCCTGTGCGTCCGGAGCCTGTGCTCCGCAACGGGAGAGGCCACAACAGTGAGAGGCCCGTGTACCGCAAAAAAAAGAAAAGAAACTTGAGGAAATTGAGGAAATGGCAATAACAACCTCACTGGTCATGGAAGAAATGCCTCTAGCTGCTTCGGTGGCAGTAACCTTGAAATGCAGCTTGTTCCACGTTAGGCATCCATCACCCAAGTAACTACTAAGTTCACACTACTTAGAAGAGGTTGTTCTCTTTTTCTCTAATCACAGTCCCCACATGCTCAAATCAGATTCATGCTGGCCATCAATTTTATACAGGATACATATAAATCTTAGGAAGATTATCCTAGCATAGAGCAGATAATAGATCAAACCAGGTCTTTCTTCCATAATTATCTGGATGAAAAAGCTACATTTATGATCTGTATGGTTTACATTGCCAGGCTAAACTTCCTGTTAGTCTTCCCTTTTTTTGTAGTTGTAACAATAGTGTGCTTTATTTAAATACATTTTTATTGAGCATCTATTATATATAAAGCACTGCAAGGCTTATGAGGGTAAGTAATACATAGGCCCTACCATTAAGGATTTTATAGTCTGAACAGGGGAGAGGTGTGGTGAGGGATAGACAAATCACATGTATTTGTAAGAGTGTACAACTTATGGTAAAATAATTTGTTTAAGAAAGGGTCAAACCAAATGTTACAGTGGTTCAAAGAAGGGAGAAGTTATGTTCCACTGGGGTAAAAGAATAGGCTTCTGAGAGGAAGTGGCAATTGAGGTATACCTTGGATGATGGATAGATCAGATTCTTACAGAAGAGGTGGGCGAGAAGGGTATTCCATGTAGAAGGAAAGGCAACAGCAAAGGCATGGAAAGCTAAATTGAAAATGCTTGTCCTTAATAATTTGGGGGAGATTATTTTGTTTTATAACACTTTATAAAAATGTTTAGCTTTGCAGTTCCGGATCCCTTAATGCCTGACCCTTCCAAGCAACCAAAGAACCAGCTTAATCCTATTGGTTCATTACAGGTAAGTGGCACAGTTTTTCCATACTTAACTTTTTGTCTACTGAAAAAAATGCCATAAATTTTGATAATATCATAAGGGCTGAGAGAAGGAATTAATATTTTAAAGATGGTATAACATTTTGTGTTCCAGGTTATGATCATTAGATGTTAAAGTGCTAACTTGAAATTATTTTCCTATTTATTTATGTTTTGGATTTTCTTCCATAGACAGTATCTGCCTTTGGTTTGTGGAATTCTCATTTGAGATCAGCAGGACCTCAGTGCACATGGGTAGAGTGTTTTATATTTTAAGAATATTTCTTGCCACTCTTGTGACAAATCTCTACTTCTGTTGAGACAGAAGACTTTATAAGAACCCAAACTGAGTTACCTAACTCAAGGAAAGGGAAGTCGTTTGCTTATTTGCTTATTCTACCAAAAAAATATATTCAGCTTTGAATTTCTGTGTGCAGAATATCCTCCTTGCAGACTATCCATGTGCTCTGTTGGACAACTCCCCTCCCTATTATCCAACCAGTCCTTTGGTCTCTTTCCTCCTCTGTGAGTTTTTCTGTAGTTTTCTTCCCCTTCTTTCCTCAGCCTCATCCAAGTGTGTTTGTTTGCTGTCTGCTTCTCATCTGCTCTCGATCGAATGTAGTTAGTTAGGCAGCCATGGGTATGGAAGGTTATAGTTAGGAGGGGAGAGGCTTTAGGAACTGATGGCTGTGAGACCTGTAGCTGTCTTCTCTGATGTTCCCAGAGGCTGAACGTAGCTTGTCTTTCTGTTTGAACTCTTTGATATCAACTCACTACAGCTTAATGGAAGAGCACCATTCACTGCTTCACCACAGGAAAACTGCTTCCGTTTTGGTATTGTGGGCCTATAAGATATAAAATGCAGGAATATCTCTGGGAAATAGAGGGCCTTCTCTCATTTTTTTCATTGCAGAATATCATTATTCTTTGCAAACATATAAATAGATATGGGATCAAAATCATGAGAGAATATCATTTGTGTGATTGAGCCACTGCATAGTAAAAATTACTAATAAATCCTCATCTCGATTTTCTAGGAATTGGCTATTCATCATGGCTGGAGACTTCCTGAATATACCCTTTCCCAGGAGGGAGGACCTGCTCATAAGAGAGAATATACCACAATTTGCAGGCTAGAGTCATTCATGGAAACTGGTACTTATTCCTTTTTACCCTCATACAGTTGAAGACATTTGAAATATTTTGAGAAGATGAATGACCATAGAAATTTCTGTTGCGATTTCTTTTCAAATATTTCTATGGGGAAAAAAACTGACACTCCTGGTCTACTGTTTCTAACTTTCTTCAGTTGAATTTTTTTTTTTTAATTTTTTTAATTTATTATTTATTTTTGGTTGCGTTGGGTTTTCGTTGTTGCGCACAGGCTTTCTCTAGTTGCGGCGAGCGGGGGCTACTCTTTGTTGCGGTGCGCAGGCTTCTCATTGTGGTGGCTTCTCGTTGCAGAGCACGGGCTCTAGGCGCTCGGGCTTCAGTAGTTGTGGCACGCGGGCTCAGTAGTTGTGGCTTGCGGGCTCTAGAGCACAGGCTCAGTAGTTGTGGCGCACAGGCTTAGTTGCTCCACGGCATGTGGGATTTTCCTGGACCAGGGATCAAACCCATGTCCCCTGCATTGGCAGGCAGATTCTTAACCACTGCACTACCAGGGAAGTCTTCTGCAGTTGAATTTAAGAATAAATGTTTGGCTTAAGAATACTTTACTTCTTAATTTGATATTTTTTTAAATTATGAGTTGGTAATGGAGAAACAGATAAATAATTGACTCTTTAAACAGTCTTCATTGATATAATAGGGACTTAAAAATCATTTTGGAGAAAAAAGCAGTAGTAAATCTCTTGGAGTTTCAATAGCTATTCTAGAAGATAGGAGGACAAGATTACATTTGAAAACAAGATGATTAATAAGAGGCTGATGGCAAAAAATTGCAGTGGGATAAAAATAAAGTAGAAATTAACCTTTTAAATTACAACAGCTTTACACTGTAAAGGCCACAGACTATGAGAAAAAAGTCACTTAATAAAGTACTCCTGAGGATTCCTATTTTAACTTCTCTAGCATGTTTTTGTTAAGTGGCTTGAAATGGAATTTTACCTTGGTTAGATATTAGTCTTAAGTAATAAGCAGCTGTTTGCCCTTGAGAGGTAGTGTGGGCCAGTGCAGAAAGCCCTAGGCCAGAAGCAGGAACCTCAGCTTCCTGTTCTTGATGCAGTCCTTGATTTGCAAGGTTAGGTAAATTGCTTAATCTCCCTGCCTGGATCTCAGTTTTTAAATCTGTAAACATGGAAATAGATGATATTGATAGTGTCTTTCAACTCTAGCCTCTCCTATGCCCTTCTTATTCATGTTAAAGAAAGAAATTCCACATAGTTATCAGTGTATAGGAGATTATAAGCAAGAAATAGACATTGAGAGATAGCAGTTGTAATTCAAATGTACCTTGGTAAATTTGAATATTTAGTCAGAATTAAACCAAATATGGTTCATTAAAGCTAGACATAGGGAGATACATCTGTTAAAGAAAAACAAAGTATAACTATTAAAGATAAACTGTTAAAGAAACGTCTTCAAAAATGTAACCATTAACAGTTGTATGAAGCACAACAAGTAAAGATGTCACGTCTGTAAAAGAATAGTATACGGGCTTCCCTGGTGGCGCAGTGGTTGGGAGTCCGCCTGCCGATGCAGGGGGGTGCGGGTTCCTGCCCCGGTCCAGGAGGATCCCGCGTGCTGCGGAGCGGCTGGGCCCATGGGCCATGGCCGCTGGGCCTGCGCGTCCGGAGTCTGTGCTCCACAACGGGAGAGGCCACAACAGTGAGAGGCCCGCGTACCGGAAAAAAAAAAATAGTATACAAAAACCATGAGATTGTTCTCTGACAAAACACAGTACGTTAAACATTTGGTCATTCTCTATGGACACTAGCTTATTTTCTAAACCTACTATTTCTTTTTCTTTATTTAGGAAAGGGGGCATCAAAGAAACAAGCCAAGAGAAATGCTGCTGAGAAATTTCTTGCCAAATTCAGTAATATCTCTCCAGAGAACCACATTTCTTTGGTGAGTAATGATCGGAGGTCTACAATGTTAATGTGATTAAACATCTGTTGCTGTAGGAAACTTCTCTAGATTTCTTTTTGTATAGATACTTCAGAGTTGCAGTTTTAAACAAATCCCTTAACTGTTGAGTAATACACTACCCCAATTTTAGCTGCTTGCAGTATGTGAGCCAGGATCACAGGCGTGGCCAGGTAAGAGAGTTTGGGAGGCACAGGCAAATTCAGAATAATATGATGGTATCTAAAGATGGTAAGTCACTAGTGCCACTTTTGCCTTCAGATTGACAATTCACTCCCATCTCTTGGTTCATCCATTCATTTATCCACTCAGCAAACATTTAGGGAACTCATTATTTGCCAAGCTTGATGCCAGGTACTGGCATTTGGTGAATGAGATAGTCTCTGGCCCTAAGGAGTTTGTAGCCAGCCTACTGAAAGAGAAAAGAACCCTACAGACTGGTCCTTCCAGAGGCGTCTTGGGAACGTAGGAGAAGGATCCAACTAAGACGGGGTTTCAGGAAGACTTCTTGGAGGAAGTAATAGCTGAGCTGAGACCTATAGGATGACAACAGGAAAAAAGAATTCCAGAGAGAAGAAAGACCATGTACAAAGACCCAGGAGTGAAACACTTTATGTGATCTAGGACCACAGAGTAATTTGGGATGGCTGGAACATGTTCATAGATTTGGAGGGAGGGAGTCTCAAACAATGAGGCCGGAAAGGAAAAGAGGGATTGAATCTTGCAGGAACTACTATGTTAAGGAGATTGAACTTTATCCTGAGGGTAGTGCAAAGTCATTAAATAAATTTAATATGTAAAGGACAAGATCTAATTTATACATTAGAAGGGAAATCACTGGCTGCATTATGGTGAGTGAATGAATATTAGAGTCAAAGAGACCTGCTACAATGCTGTTTTAGAAAAGCAGATGAGAAATGATGGTGGCCTAGACTAAGGTAGTGGCAGTTGAAATGATCGATTTAAAAATTATTTAAAAAAATAAAAAAATAAAATAAAATAAATAGAAATTATTTAGAAAACTGAAGAGAATGGGGCATGGTAACTGATTGCATGTATGGAGTAAGGAAAAAGAAAGAAATAAACATTTTTAGCTTGGCAACAGAGTAGATGGTGGTACCATTCAATAATATGGGGAACACAGAAGATGAGTAGGATTTGAGGGGGAGCAGATAATGAGCTAAACGTAGGATATTTTGAACTTGAAATGTTTGTGGAGTAGCTAAGTGAAAATGTTGAGTAGGCAGCTGGTATTCAGATAGAGAACTTAAGAGATCGGGCTACACATAATATATTAATTGAGATTCTGATATTTGTATATAGGTATGTATGGTGGTCCATTATCTGAGAGTAGGATGTTAGGTAGGAAATGAAAAGTGAAGACTATAGGAGTGTCCTAAGCTTCTGATAAAAAAAAAAGGGCTCATTCTGTAGGGAAAAAAGACTGTATCTGAATAAGTAATATAGTTTTGGTTTTGCTTTTTTAATAGAAAAATATAAAACACTGCATTCACTTCTTTTAAAACTGGATTAGAGATGAAACCATAATCACAAAACACAGGTTTGTAGGTGAATTCTGTTAAATCGTCAAGGAAGAGATAATCTTCCATGCTATTTAAACTCTTCCAGTTAATATATATAACAAAGGGGAAGCTTCTAAATTTATTTTCCAAAACTAACATAACACTAATACCTGACAACAGCAAATCCCAATGGCAAAAATTATGGATTAATCTCCCTTATGGTGAAACACCTTAATATTCAGTAGAACATTAAAAGAATAATATACCATAGACAAGTAGGGTTTATTTTAGGACTGTAAGAGTGTTTCAGTGTTAGTAAATCTATTACTATAACTAATCACATTAATGGGTTAAAGGAGAAAAACATTATCCTCTCAATAGATGCCAAAAAAATTTTGACAGTCATTACTGATAAACTCTTTTAAAATATCCCTATTGTGATTTAAAATATATACCTCAGTGCTCGCTTCGGCAGCACAGAAACTAAAATTGGAACGATAAAGAGAAGATTAGTATGGCCCCTGTGCAAGAATGACATGCAAATTCATGAATCATCCCATATTTTTATAGCCAGGACGTGGAAGCAACCTAAGTGTCCATTGACAGATGAATGGATAAAGAAGACGTGGCACATATATACAATGGAATATTACTCAGCCATAAAAAGAAATGAAATTGAGTTATTTGTAGTGAGGTGGATGGACCTAGAGACTGTCATACAGAGTGAAGTAAGTCAGAAAGAGAAAAACAAATACCATATGCTAACACATACATATGGAATCTTAAAAAAACTAAATGTTTCTGATGAACCTAGGGGCAGGACAGGAATAAAGACGCAGACATAGAGAATGGACTTGAGTACACAGGGAGGGGGAAGGGTAAGCTGGGACAAAGTGAAAGAGTAGCATTGACATATATACACTACCAAATGTAAAATAGCTAGTGGGAAGCAGCTGCATAGCACGGGGAGATCAGCTCGGTGCTTTGTGACCACCTAGAGGGGCAGGATAGGGAGGGTGGGAGGGAGATGCAAGAGGGAGGGGATATGGGGATATATGTATACATATAGCTGCTTCACTTTGTTATACAGCAGAAACTGACACAACACTGTAAAGCAATTATACTCCAATAAAGATGTTAAAAATAAATAAATAAATAAAATATATACCTCAGGAAAAAAATCAAAATCATGGGTACATGTTTACATGTCTTATCCATTCCCATTAATTTCAGAAATAAGGCAAGGATGCCCACAGATACCTTTTTTTTTTCTTTTGGGTCACACCATGCAGCTCTTGGGATCTTAGTTCCCCAACCAGGGTTTGAACCCAGGCCCTCAGCAGTGAAAGTGCTGAGTCCTCACCACTTCCCAGGACTGCCTGGGAATTCCTGATACCCTTTTTTTTAAACATTGTTCTAGAAGTATCAACCAGCATAATCAGAAAACAAGAGGTTGGAAATAAGAGGAGATAGAAACGATCATTAACTATAAATAATATAATTGTATCCCTATAAAGCCCTAGAGAAAAACTACCAGATATAATAAGAGAATTTATCAAGGTAACTGATCATAAAATTAATATACAGAATCAATAGCTTTCTCATATTATTTCTGTTACAAAGGTAACCACCAGAATAATTAAAAATAGAAAGGTGAAAATTATTGCTTCTGGAAAGAGGACTTGAAGGTAGGGAGGAGGATTGTTGCTTTATAATTCTGTACTATTTAATTTTTTTGTTGTATGTGTGTATTACTTTTAATAATAAAATGTATGAAGCTTGATAACATTGATCATTTTATAGCAAAATAGAAACTCTGTCCTGAAAAAGCATACTAGAAAAAATTAATAGCTTCCCTATTTATCGATATTACAAAATGGAATATAGAAGATCCTATTCTCAATAGTAGAAAAGAGGATAATATGACAGGGAATAAACTTAGAAAGAAATGTGCAGGACTCATATGAGAAAAACTTTAAAACTCTAGTGAGGGATTTAACAAATTGAATAAATGTAAAGCTATCTATTTTTGATAGAAAGACTCAATACGGTAAATATATGAAAATGTAATATAGTCTTAGTTAAAATCTACCAGAATTCATTTTGGATCTTGATACAACTTTACTGAGTTTATCTGGAAAAATAAACTCAAGAATAGCCAAGAAAACTGAAAAGGAAGAGTACGGGAGGTGGGGTTATACCCTACCAGAAAATAAAACATACTATAAAACTATAGTAGTTAAAACAGCTTTTGTATCGCAATAGACAGAGGATAGGTATAGATGCCAATCCATATAGGAAGATAGTATGTGACAACAGTGAGATTTCACATCAGTGGGTGAGAGGATGAATGGTATAGAAATAACTTACAGCCACATTGTGGGGGGAGGTGAGGGGTGGCAGAATACACATGCACACAGGTGTATGATATATTTAGGTTGCTACCTTATTCCTTACATTAAAATAAATTTCAAATGGATCAAAGATTTAAACGTAAGAATTGGAACTGTATGAGAAAACATGGAAGAGCTTTCCTTTTAAAATTCTTAGCATGGAAAAGCCTTTTTAAGCATAACTTAAAACATAGAAGCTGTAAAGTAAGATTCACAAATTTAACTACATAAACCTACACTGCACAGCAAAATGTCTGTAAATAAAACTAATAAAAACAAAGTAAGAAGAAACTGTTTTGAACACATGAGTAGGAAGGGACTGTTTTCAATACCAAACATAAAGCTTACACATCAATAAAAAAGGGAACCCAGTAGAAGAAATACAAATGGTGGGGAAAAAAATGTTCAACTTTATTCATGCATGTTAAACAAGATACTATTTTCACCTTTAGTTTGACAAAACCTACAAAGTTTGACAATACCTGGTATTGGCTAGGGTGTGAGAAAACAAACACCCTCCAAGACACTTGATGGAAGTATAAATTGGCTCATAAATCAGTTTGGAAGTATTAATATTTATCAAAATTAAAAGCATACATGTTCTTTGACTCAGCAGTTCTACTTCTAGAAATTATTCTGTCGAGAAAGTCATCCAAGTGCAAAAGAGTTTCATTGTAACACTGTTAGTGAAAGAAACCAGAAACAACCTAAAACCTACAGTTGGAGACTGGTAAGGTAACTGTAGTGCATGTATGTGCAGTGCAGTGCAGTGATATGAGAAAACTTAACAGATGAGAAAACTTAACAGTATCAGGTGTAGAAGAGTAAGCTATCATTTTTGTTTAAAAAGATTATACGTGTGTCTGCTTAAACGTGCATAGAATGCATACGGAATTATACTGAAGAGGTGTTTAATAGCAAGTATCTCTGGGGAGTGGAGAAGTCTGGGGAAGGGGCAGCAAGGAAAAGAGACTGTTCTTCGTACGTATTTGTTCTTGTTACAGGTATCCTTTTACTATATGGATGACCTATGACTTTTTTAAAAACAGCATTTTTTAAAGTTCCAGTCAAGGAATGTAAAATTCTACTTAGTAAATTTTGCAAATTATGCAAAAATTACCCAATTCTTTATCATGGCCATCCCTATGATCTTTTGAAAATCCCTTAACCTCTGTCAAGCTCATTGATAAATAAGACCAAAGGACAGGTTGCCCTACTTACTTCAGAGAGTAGTTTTTTGTGGTTTTTCTAATGGCATATTATATGAAAGCAATTTAAAAACCATAAACTAACATGGAACTGCAAAGTATTCTAAGAACAGAAGTGAAAAAGTAAAGATAGAGGGGAAAATAAAGAAAAGAGGAAAAGGAGAAAAGAAAACAGAAAAAAACAAACTCAATTGGGTTCTGGGATAAGTCTGATAAGAATTTTTTGACATCATGCCATTCATTTGAACGTCTTGTTCTCAAACTTGCACATTTCACCTTGTCTACAGTTTCTTTGTTTTCTGCTTTACAGCTGTCAGTTACAGAGACTGGTATTTAATACAAGAAGCCATAAAGATATGAAAATTCCTTTATATTTTAATTTCTAAATTGCTCCATTAGACAGACTTGATTACAGTTGACCCTTGAACAACACAGGTTTTAACTGCTCAGGTCCACTTATATGCAGATTTGTTTCCATAGTAAATACTACAGTCCACGGTTGGTTGATTCTGTGGATGCAGAACTGTGGATACAGAGGGCCAACTATAAGTTATACATGGACTTTTGACTGTGAGGAGTGTCGGCTGCCTTAACCCCCATGTTGTTCAAGGGTCAGCTGTATCGCAGATTTGTTTATCGTGCTCTTAAATACGTTATACATCTTAACGTGACCATCAGAAATTTTGACTGAGACCTTTATACTATACAAAAGTATTTTTAAATACTTCCAGTATATTATTGCACATTCTTTTTTCTTTAACATTGTGGTGTTTGTTAAATGTGTGTGCTTGTTAGTGCTATCTAGTTTAAATCGGAAAGTTTAAACATGCTTTATAAAGTATTAAATGTGAGTGCTTAATTAATACTTATAATAGCGTTGGAACCCAGTTCAAGAGTCTTAACTTTCGTCTCTGTTTTTCAGACAAATGTGGTAGGACATTCTTTAGGTTGTACTTGGCATTCCTTGAGGAATTCTCCTGGTGAAAAGATCAACTTACTGAAAAGAAGCCTCCTCAGTATTCCAAATACAGATTACATCCAGCTGCTTAGTGAAATTGCAAAGGAACAAGGTTTTAATATAACATATTTGGATATAGGTATGATTTTTTTCTTTAGCTTATGCTAAAACCTGTTTATTTTTTTAAATGTTTGAGGAACAAAACCTCTATTATAATTTTTTTCATTGATTGGGGATTCTGACTATATATAATTACTAGAACAGTAACATATATCATTGGTATGTCCCATTCTTTTTTTTTTTTTTTTTTTTTTTTTTTTTTGCCGTACGCGGGCCTCTCACTGTTGTGGCCTCTCCCTTTGCGGAGCACAGGCTCCGGACGCGCAGGCTCAGCAGCCATGGCTCATGGGCCCAGCCGCTCCGCAGCATGTGGGATCCTCCCGGACCGGGGCACGAACCCGCGTCCCCTGCATCGGCAGGCGGACTCTCAACCACTGCGCCACCAGGGAAGCCCTGTCCCATTCTTATAAACAATAAAAATAGAGGTAACATCTATACAGTTATAATAAAAACAATAATAGCTAAGAGTTATAGAGTTACTATGTGCCAGATACTGTTCTAAGGACATAACATATTTCAACCCACAGAATCCTCAAACTGTGAAGTAGATTCTATTATTCTTATATGTGTGAGGAAAGTAAGACAAAGAAAGGTTGAGAAACTTGCCTGAGATAACATAGCTGCTAGTCAGTGGTAGAGCCAGATTAGAAGAGTCCCTGCTGATATAATATCTATTAAACCAGCCCTGATGGGCAGCTTGACAAATAAAAAGGCACCCACATTTCTAGAACAAGTACCAAGTTTGTGGGGGTCAGGCCAGACGTCTTCTCTCCACCTTACCACTGTGTACCACTTCTGGGAGATAAATGGGGACAATTTATAGTTTTATCTCATCTCAGCTATGAACTGCTATATTTTTTCTAGCTCATAATCACTCATATAGACAAATGCAGACAGACTGGAAAGCAATCAGTGTGGATTTTCTTTTAATGCAGTTTATAACTGGCTAATTTGTTTGTATGTGTGTGTTCTTGTGTGTTTTTGGTGTCTTGATTTAACATCAGTATAGTATGTGAAGAATTTGATACCCCTTATTCTAGCCTTAGTGACCTGGGGGGACCTAGCTTGTCAGAACTACTAGCACTGAGAAAGTAGGGTGTTTAGGGACTGAAAGAACTTCTGATTTTCTCTACTACTTTGGGATTGAATGATGGGTCAGGTACAGTGCCTCAATATACTGAGAATTATGCAGAACCTGGGGAATAATGCAGAAAGATGATCAGAAAACGTAGCTGATTGAGAGACCATTCATTCAAAAAATATTTCTTAAGTATCTACACATTGTTGGGTGTTTGAGACACAGATGAATAAGCCATGTCATGAATATGACTATGGAAGGTTTTGAATCTGGGAATAGAAGGAAACTTGAGATGGCTTTTTTAGATTACAAATTAATGATGACTTTGAAATGCTCCTTAGGAATTTTAAGAACTAAATAGTTCTTGTAAACATAGAACAGCAGTTTAAAAACCACAGTCAGTTAATTTGACTAACTTCTATGCAATTACTTTCAAAAGAACCTCAGTGTTCTCCAGAGAAGATCTACAAATGGCCAAGAAGCACGTGAGAATGTGCTCACTATCATTAGTCATCAGGGACATGCCAATCAAAACAACAGTGAGGTACCAATTCACACCCAGTAAGATGGCTATGATGAATAAAATAGAAAATAACCAATGCTGGTAAAGATATAGAGAAATTGTAGCCCTCATATGTTACATAGTGAACACGTAAAATAGTTTAGCTGCTGTGGAAAACCTGAGGAGTTTTGTTGCTCCTCAAATGAATTACCGTATGACTTAGTAACTCTACTGCTAAGTATGTACCCAAAAGAATTGAAAGCTGGTATTCCAACAGATACCTGTACACACATGTTCATAGCAGTACTATTCACAATAGCCAAGAGGTAGAAACAGCCCAACGTCCATTGACAGATGAATGAATAAACCAATTGTGGTATATACATGCCATGAAATATGATTCAGCCACAAAAAAGAATGAAGTTCTGATATATGCTACAACATGGATAAACCTCAAAAATAATTAGACTAAGTGAAAGACAGACAAAAATAGTCACATATGATTCCATTTCCACGAACTATCCAGAATAGGTTAATCCACAGATTGGTAGTTGCCAGGGGCTGGGCGGTACGGGTGGGGATAGTGTTTTCCCTTGGGGTGATGAAACGGTGAGAATGTTCTGGAACTGGATAGAGGTGGTGGTTGCACAACATTGTGAATGTACTAAATGCCACTGAATAGTTCACTTTAAAACGGTTAACTTTATGTTACGTGACTTTTACCTCAATTTAAAAATGAACCTAAGGCTTCCCTGGTGGCGCAGTGGTTGAGAGTCCGCCTGCCGATGCAGGGGATGCGGGTTCGTGCCCCGGCCCGGGAAGATCCCACATGCCGCGGAGCAGCTGGGCCCGTGAGCCATGGCCGCTGAGCCTGCACATCCGGAGCCTGTGCTCCGCAACGGGAGAGGCCACAACAGTGAGAGGCCCGCGTACCGCAAAAAAAAAGAACCTAGATGCTAGAACTAGAAAGCCTCTTCACACATTAAATAATCCCATTGTATCTGGATATTTTATACTATATTGATTCTAGCTGAAATAACATTTAATCATGACAATTTCAAACAACTCACCTGTTTCTACTCCTTTCCCTGTCTCAATAAACCATCTTTAGTAAGAGTGATTCATCAGATGTTAAGACCGTTTGTTTTCAGGGCTTCAGTGTTGTTTTAAAACATCCTAAACAAATATACAAAGTGGAATTAAACTCTCTGCACAGACTTAATAACCAAAGAACATGACATCACAAGGGAGGTTTTGCCCTGAACCGTGTATTTCCTGGTTCAGTGTCTACTGAAAATAACTGTAGACTTCAGAGTGGAAAATACAGTCTCTCCAGTCCTCTAGCAAATGTTTTTTTTTCCCTTTTAAAAAAGTTGCTGTGGTTCAGTAATTTGCAAACACTGTTAAACTAACCACATTAAAATTGCCTTGGGAGCTCTTTGAAAATGCAGGAATCTGACCACTCCAACCCCTAACCCTGCGTTTCTGATAGAGCAGGCTGGAGTGAGGCCCAGGCACCTGGATTTCTTTAAAGTTCCCCCAGGTGATTATGAAGCACAGCTGTGTTTGAGAACCGCTGTAGCTGGGCAGTTTGTACAAGAATGACAAAGATGATAAGTGGAGTAGTATACCATGGACGCTTAGGGAGAAAGACGGTAATAACAATTGTGTTGTTTTTACAAAGGATCTGCTTTCTATGCACGTGGCATTAATCATCACGTTTGAATGTGTCATTGCAGAAGAACTGAGTGCCAATGGACAGTATCAATGTCTCGCTGAATTGTCCACCAGTCCCATCACAGTCTGTCATGGCTCGGGGATCTCCTGTGGCAGTGCACAGAGTGACGCAGCTCACAATGCTCTGCAGTATTTAAAGATAATAGCAGAAAGAAAGTAAACGTGGAACAACTTAGAAAACCCTTCAGTAGCACATAAGAAGGTCCCCTTTCTCCCCTTTCCAAGTAAGACATTTACTATAATGTTTGAGTTTGTGTGTTGGTTCTAAATCTCTTCATAGATTCCATGAACACTCCAGATTTAATTATCTCCTGGTAGTTGTTATTAAGATGTTTTTAATGGCTTCGACTTTGTATTGGTATATTGTATTTATAAACTTTGTACCATAGGCAGAGTGTAGCACCCATTTTACAATGCCATGTACATAGAAGGAAAAAACTGCATGATTGTTGTTGTTGAGGAGGAGGAGGATAAAATAAAACTGCTAGCAACAGTCTTTCCTACTGGTGCTTAACCTCTTCTTTGTGCAAGGCTTTGTAAAGGGATTTCGAAGGAAGCCCCTTAGAATTAGTGTTGAGGAACGCACTAACAGGTTTTAATTGAATGTGATTGTTAAATTTCAGGGAACGTGATTGGTCTGCTGTGTATTTGAATCCATGTAATAAAGAGCTGTTGTTATAATGGGTTCTGTTCATTTCATTAAAGTGCTACTGACTCGACTGTGGCCCTGTTCTTTTTAGCCATTCTTGTAACATTACAATGTGGATACTGTGTTATTTACATATCTCTAGTTTATTTCTTAGAGTCAAAGGTTAAAAAAAAAAAAAACCCAAAATTTACAAATGCATATGTGATGAATCACTTCCATATTTTCTCTACGCATATGCAGTGTTGTCTTATGCTTTGACATATAACCATTCATAGATGAATAGTAGTTGAAAAAGCATTAGAATTACTGAAACAAAACTTTCCAGTGCACTCAATTCAGTTACAAGAATGTTTCAAACAAAATAGTGAGTGCTTCAAAGGTTAGGGAATAAGTCTCATGAGCAAATTTTAATTTTGCCTTTTATGTTTTCATATATCATCTCATAACACCTCAAGTCTGCCATCTGTCAGTGCCAGCTGAGAGTGCTACACCTGTAGATCAGGGAATACCTCAGAGAGGAAGAGAGCGCTCAGTGATAAAGGTAGATGTTGACAACCTCAAGTGTCAGTCTAGCAGGAAGTATGTAACAAATGTTTTTCTGTCTGGAAAAAAGAGGATAACCTGAGTGCAATCCTTTGAGAAGAATAAACCTACATAATAAAGGGAAACCAGTGTGTGTAACTTGTTTAAAGCTGTAAAGAGCATTTAACTTAGTTTCACGTTATAAGCCATGTGTACATCAATTAAATCAAGATTTCAGTTATTTTGGGGGTGAGGTTAAGGAACACACAAAGACTGGAAACAAAGTTTAGGCACAAAGTGGAGCATTAAGATCGGATTAACCTTGGGTGTTTATGAATGCTCTGGAATATAGACAGGGCACAATGAACTCACTTTAGAGACGACATCAGACCCTTTTGCACAGTAAAATGCCCACCGTGAAGAGGATAAGTTGGGGGGAGGTTTCATAAGGTGTTGGAAGAAGAAGATGAGGTCCAACAGGGGGAAAGGGCAATGTACTTGGGTTCTAAGCAGTTCAAATGTACTGAAAAAATGATGAGATCTGAGTATAAGGTACCCAGAAGCCATGCTCTTCCTTCTGCCTATGCTTTCTCTACTTCGGGCTATGGAGGAAGCATGTGTTCTTAAAAATACTGTTCAGGGCTTCCCTGGTGGCGCAGTGGTTGAGAGTCCGCCTGCCGATTCAGGGGACATGGGTTTGTGCCCCGGTCCGGGAAGATCCCACATGCCGCGGAGCAGCTGGGCCCGTGAGCCGTGGCCGCTGAGCCTGCGCGTCCGGAGCCTGTGCTCCGCAACGGGAGTGGCCACAACGGTGAGAGGCCCGCGTACCGCAAAAAAAAAAAAAGAAAAAATACTGTTCAAATGCCACCTCTGTCAGACTGTCCAGCTGTGCTAGGGAGTTACCTGCACCATCAGGTGTTCTTTAACAGCATTTTGTCAAGGCTCTTAACCAATCTAATTGGTTATACCATGGTTATACCATGGTTAACCATGTTAGGTGAGTGACTCAAATAGGCTGAACAGGCAACTATGCCTGTTGCATTAGATGCATCAGTAGTGGGGAGATATGCTGTGTGGAGTTTATGACAAGTTCCAATGGGAAAATCACAATGTGGATGCCAAGGATTCTGGATCAAGACCATGCCATCTATAGCGGAGAAGTAAACACCTCTCAACAGCTCCTGATGTGCCAGTGTGCCCTGGTAGAGATGTAGCACCTTATGATGGGATGCTTGGTAGCCATGTAGCCAAAACCACCAATAATGAGCTGGGTTCTTTCAGTCCCATAAAGTCATAAGGTTGGTTTGAGTCATGTCGCAAACCATTGTAACATGGAAGATACATCTAGGAGCAAACACAAATATGGCCAGAGGGCACAGTATGCTACATAAGCAGGCAGCCTGGACTCCCAAGTCCAGGCACCACTGTTGCACCGGTGCCTCTCCCTCAGTTCACACCTGTTGCCAGTGACCCTGTGTGGCCAGTTGATGGAAGAGAAAAATGCCTGAATTTGAATCGTGGATAGGTAGGGCCAGTACATGGCACAAAATGAAAATACACGATGGCTATACTACAGCCCACAAAGGGGTGGCCTTGAAAGATAGTGATGAGGGGAGATCCTCCCAAAGGGCAGAGTTTCAGGCAGTACACCTTGCCATCCATTTGCATGGAAAGTGGCCCAAGATTAGAATATACTTGAGCAGTGGCAATTGGTGTGGCCAGCTGGCAGGGGCCTGAAAAGAAATAGACTGGAAGACTAGGGACAAGGAGATCTGAGATAAAGCTACATGGACAGGCACAAAGTGTGAAGAGCTTCGTACTGCCTGTTGATCCATACCATAAAGGATCCATGATGGAAGAGGCCCTGAACAACCAAGTTGACAAAACGACATCATCCAGTGTCTGGGATGGAATAGCCACTGTAGCAGGATTGGAGGCTACAGCTGACCCAGAGGGATGGGTGCCCACATACCTAGGCTGATCTAGTTACATTCACTGCTGAATGCTCAGCCTGCCAGTAACAGAGACCGACACGGAGTCCCCAATCCCTCAGGAAACCAATCAGCCACTTGGTGGCATGTCAACTTACAGCAGTCCCAGGAGAAAGGTGATTATCAGCTGTAGCCCCGAGACTAGTTTCAGTGTCGGGGACTGTAGTTTATTTCACTAACTTCTTCTATGTTTCCTCTAGGGAAAGAGGCTGGAATCCTGGAGAATGCTCCCAGAACTTATTCTAAGTGGATTCAAGCAATGCAAGGGCTGGACTATCATTGTGGTCTATCACCCAGATCCCACTTAAGGGCTTAAGGAAGCACTTAATCATCCCAGCTGCAGGGAGTGCTGCCGGTGGGCAGTCCTCAGCGGTCAGCAGGACCAATTATATAATTTGTAGGGCCCACTGCCAAATGAAAATCTAGGACTCCTTGGCCAAATATTATAAAGAATTTTAGGACAGAGACAGCAGGGTGTTAAACTAAGTGTGGGTTTTTTTGAGTATGGGTCTTGTGTGACTACATGAGTTGCATGTACGTGAAGGCAGTTCTAGCTATCATCCCTCTTCAGAATTGCCTCAGTTGAAAAGAGTCACTGCATCCAAGGTCACATCCTCTTTTTTGGGCAGCCTGCCTCCACTGACTGGTCAACAAAGACCTCACTGTCTTGCTCCAATTTGGGGCAATTCCAAAGGGCCCATCAGCTTCAGAGTTTCCTAGGGGTCCAGCTGATAACTTTGTTGAGACTGTATCGCAATCCAACTTCTCCTCCTGTCCAATCCCAATTTCTTTGTATTCCTTTCAAAGATGGTGATCCCCAAAGCATTCCCTAAATAAACGTCCTACCACTGTCTCTTCCTCAGAGTCTGCTCCCTGCAGAGCCCAACCTGAGATATGGAGTTATAGTTTAGGGTGAAAAGAAAAATCAGATAAATCATGTTACTTATCAAAAACATTACAACTCTAAGATACTTTTATTTCTCTTTAGATCATATCTTTTGCCTTTTATTAAAAAAAAATGCTTTTGTAGGTCTGTGTGGTTGGTGTGTGTATTGCTCCGGTGGCAGGGCACATTGGGATTTTGAAAAGACTCTTCTTGACATCCAAAGGACATTCAGGAAATGAAATAGAAGTGATCCTAATTTGAGGACAAAGCCTGTCATGAGTAAGGCTACATCTAGAATAACACTGCACTTCAAGGGCCAAAGGACAGTTAAAAATCTGGGAAGATTTTTAAGAAGCCACATTGTAATATGACTTCTAAAAAGTATAGATTCCAACCTTGAACGCTTCTGAGTATTAGAACTAAGCAGCAGCTCTTAATAGAGTAGGGGGAAAAAAATCAACTTATTTTGATGCGTTCAAGTACAGCTTTACCTGAAAAACTCTCAATTTGTGGAACTACTGACGATGTGGTCCACTCTGAACATTTTACTAGCTTGACAACATATTCAGAATTATTGACAGATAGGAGATAATGATGGCTTTCTGCCACAGATAAAGCTGATACCAGAAAAGGGAAGTTTGGGCTTGTGGGAAGATAACAATAAACCAAGTCTTGCACTTATTCTATTTAATTTACCATTTCCTGATTTCTGCATTTGCCTTTGTAAATTTATTTAGGTTCAAACGTATCAATTCTAACCAGCTACAGAGAACAACGTGCAATGAAGATCTGGCAGCTGCTATTCAGAGAGGTCAAAGTTCATGGATGGCATATGTGTCTGCTTGTCTGGTATGAGGTAAGAGTGGGTGTTATGGGAAGGAGACCAGAACAAGCTAGTTCTCCTTCCTATGCTAATCAGAGTGAGTGGATAACTGCAATGTGTCTGTTGCATTTTGTGCTAGTAGATATAACTGAGGTTTGGGGAAATTTTATATGTATCTCAAGAAAAAAGAGGCACAAGACAGACGCAAACTAAATATTTAAGTATATGGGCTAAAGCCAAAGAAAGGCATGGGTTTAAAAATGTCTCCCTTAAAAAAACTAAAAAATAAAAAAAAAAGTCTCCCTTATAAATTTTTGTATGAGATGAAAAATTTAGGTAGTAGATTGGAAATTAGATGGTAGGGTCTTCCCTGGAGGTGCAGTGGTTGGGAATTCGCCTGCAAGTTCAGGGGACACGGGTTTGAGCCGTGGTCCGGGAAGATCCCACATGCCGCGGAGCAACTAAGCCCGTGCGCCACAACTACTGAGCCTGTGCTCTGGAGCCCACGAGCCACAACTACTGAAGCCCGTTTGCCACAACTATTGAGCCTGCGCTCTAGAGCCCTCAAGCCACAACTGCTGGGGCCCGCGCACCTGGAGCCTGTGCTCTGAGACGGGAGGGGCCGCCAAGGTGAGAGGCCCGCGCAACGCAGCGAAGAGTGGCCCCCACTCACCACAGCTGGAGAGAGGCCCACGTGCAACAACTGAAGACCCAGCACAGCCGTATATACATATATACACACAAATAAATAAATAAATAAATAAATAGATGGTAGATTCAGTGCTGGGTGCTATTACAAATATTTGCATTCCTATTCATGAGCTTGTACCTTCATTCCATTGCAATCTGCTTCATGGCCAGATGGGTGTGTTACTGCACAGTATTTACTGATTTGAAATTCAGAAATTGATAGGAGTACCATGTATGCCTTATTGCTTGGATTTTTCTGTTTTGCTCTATATTTCTAATGAATAAAGATTTTAATGGCAAAAAAAAGCAGGCTAAGGATTTAATATTTGGTTCATGCAAATAAAAAGGACTTAAGCAAATGTCCTCTTTTCATTTGCTAATGGTAGGACGGTAATAAAGATTAGTACTAATCAAGAGAACCAACTCACGTGGTGGTACTTTTGTCCTATCCACCATCTTCTGCTTCTAAGCACTGGGCTAAGAACACATTTATACTAAGCTTCAGAGTTTTAAAGAATAATATAGCTAGACTTTATTAAGGACTTACTGTTTCCTGACACCAGACAAAACATTTTACATGTATATATAAAGCCATTTTTCTGAGAAGCTACACGGCACAGTAATTAAGTGAGCAGCTCTGAAGTCAGTCTGCCTAGGCTTGAATTCCAGCTCCAACATTTAAACTGCTGCGTGATTCCGGACAAGTTGCTAAACCTTTCCATTCCTCTGTTTCCTCATCTCTAATATAAGAGTAATTGACTTCCAGCATGAAGGAATAACAGATTCCGGGCCAGCCCTCCCTCTGTAAACAACTATGAAACTGGACAAAAGACACAAGGCAGGTGTTTTCAGACATTGGACGACAGCACAGACTGTGAACCTGAGAGGGGGTGAATCCAGAGACACATTCTAGATGGTGCATGTCAAAGATTTTATTCAATTCATTCAATAATGAGGGAACTAGTAAGATGCCCTGGCCAGTTCAAAGAGCATTTGTGGAGCTAGGGCATTTCTTTATAGGAGAATGAGATTGCTGGGTGAGATACAAAACTGTCTAAACTATAACTTTGGGGGTTGTCTGTTCCACTAGGCAGAAATCTGCACTTCTACCAGGAAAAAAAAAGTCTACAAGTTAACATGCATCATCACTAAGTCTGGAAACTTAAACCAAGGATAAGCAGCAAGGTGAAGTACATTACCCTGGCTAATCCTAGCATAGCCTTCACTCCCATGTCACTGAAAGGACATGCCACCCACTATTTTTTTTTTTTGCCTCATATCCAAGTATTAGAAAATTTATCTTAATAAGTTCCATTTCCTCATTTAGAAAATGAGGCATATTCATTTATAACTCTCTGAATCCTGTTGTCATGCCTGCAAATTACATGCCTGTAATTCTAAATGGAACCCCTATTATCAACTAAAGGGATATACAGAGCAGTGTTTTGCAGAGCATTTAGAAGGATAACCTCCTAGACTGGAGTACTAAAGGATGGTATTAGAACCTTGCTACACCTAGATATTTACCCTTAATTTGAATGATATTAAAATATAATTTCATACTACTACTAAGAGTTAAATTACCAAGAGATTCCTGGGATTTAGTTACTGTGTCAAGTGTTTTACATGGATTATCTCAATTAATGCTCACCTCAACCCTCTGGGATAGGTTTATCCCATTTTACAGCTGAATAAATGAAACTTAGGTAGACAGGTAAGAATACCTAAAATCATCAATCTGGGAAGAACTGAGCCTTCTGACTCCAAATCCAATGTTCTTTCCAGGACCTCATAGTATTTGATCACTCGGAGTCACTGTTCAACAGCATCCTTAATTCCAATGTTCCTTGCATCACACAGACTCTTCAAGCCTCAATTTCCTCACCAGTGAAATAGGGATAACCTGCTCTACCTTCCTCCCAGATCATTAGGAAGATTAAATGAGATAATGAATGTGCAAGTATTTTGAAAACCCTGAAGATACACACAGTGTAAGGCATTCTCCTTACAAAGCTATGATATTGGGATGACTCACTCAAACATAAATTCCTTTTATAACATTTCAACTGCCTTGAGGTACAGGCTTATGGGATCAGCAGAGTAAACATTAAAAAGTCTGCCCCAGGGACTTCCCTGGTGGTCCAGTGGTAAAGAATCCGCCTTCCAATGCAGGGGACGCGGGTTCGATCCCTGGTCAGGGAACTAAGATCCCACATGCTTCGGGGCAACGAAGCCCACGCGCCATAGCCACAACTACTGAGCCCGTGTGCCTCAACAATAGAGCCTGCACGCAGCGCGGCAAACTACAGAGCCTACGCGCCCTGGAGCCCACACGTCACAACTAGAGAAGAGAAAACCTGCACGCCAAAACGAAGAGCCCACACGCCGCAGCTAAAGATCCCGCATGCCTCAACAAAGATCTGGCGTGCTGCAGCTAAGACCTGACACAGCTGAAATATAAGTAATAATTTCTAAAAAAAAAAAAGTCTGGCCTAAGGAAAGGACCCAAGGTAATTTATGGCATTCTCTGAATCTCTACAGCACTTCCTCTTCTTACCATCTGCACTGTATTGTCTGATGATGGGCCTTTTTTCTTAACTGATACTGAGAACTTTGGTTGTTATTTAACAGTTTCGATCAGCACTGTCCAAAAAAAAGCCATAATGCAAGTCACATATATAAATGTTCTAATAGACACACTGCTCATGGAGGGTAATCTGCTTTATTCAAAGTCCACTGCCTTAAATGTTAATCTCATCCAAAACATACCTCCACAGAAACATCCAGAGTGATGTTTGACCAAATAGCTGGGTACCATGGCCCAGCCAAATTGACACATAACAACCCTCACACCCCCTTGAATTTTATCTCATCTATTTCTTTCATTGGGAACTCCAGTTAACAGGTTATAATCACTGTTATCACTTTCTCACCTTATTCTTTCATCTTAATAACGATTTAATCCTACCATTCTGACAGGTTCCCTCAGGGTCACTCATGAGCTTCTCAATGCCATATAGAATGTAATTCTAGAACAGTGTTTCAGAAAGTGTGTTCCACAGCTTATTTTTAATAGCTTTTATACTACTAATAATAATTTTTAAAGATTCCGTATATAAATACAGTTGGTAAACTCTGGGTTAAAGAAGTTTATTTATGATAGGTCTTATCAGGTCCCTTTAAAATATCACAGCTGGGATACAGTGAGTAGCATTTTCCAAATTTCTTTTTTTGTGGTACGCGGGCCTCTCACTGTTGTGGCCTCTCCCGTTGCGGAGCATAGGCTCCGGACGCGCAGGCTCAGCGGCCATGGCTCACGGGCCCAGCCGCTCCACGGCATGTGGGATCCTCCCGGACCGGGGCACGAACCCGTGTCCCCTGCGTCGGCAGGTGGACTCTCAACCACTGGGCCACCAGGGAAGCCCTCCAAATTTATTTTGCTGTCAGAATTCTTTAAATACCTTGTGGGATTAGCTGAGAGGAACACACACTTTGGAAAACATTAATTTTACCTCAATCCGTAAGTTTTTATAATTCTTATTAGCTTATAGCACAGTTTTGACACAATACATGCACCTTTTATTTTTTTCCTACCTTATTCCTAAGATCTTGTCTTACTCCTTCTGGGTATAAAGTGTATCATATCTTTTCACATGTCAAGCTTCCAGAATTGGTGCTGTACACACAGGATGTGTTCACATGAGCGAGCTTTACCTTGTTGCTGATCATTTAAAACTTAGCAACTGCCTTGAACCATAGAAACTTCAGCACATTGGTCACTAGGGGAAGACACACAGCACGTGGGCCACCCCTCTCCTCAAATCCTCCAAACTACTATTCCATCCACTCACAAACCACACCCAGTCTTAGGCAGAAGATATGAGCTACCTTCTGCTTCGTGCTCTCGCGGTCAGTGAGCTCAGAGTGGAATCACAGGCAAAGCAGAGCTCATGCAAGAATGACCAAGCCGAGATCAAGCTGAAGACCCACTGAATGTGGTAGACGTTAGAGTAAAACTCCCTTAGGCTTGTCCCCCACCCGGTTTAAAGAAATCATGTTTTCCCTTAGCATTTAATTTCAGGACCTGTAAATATTACTGCTTTTTAGGTAAATTGTATCATCCTAAATCAATTTACTCGGGTAATAAAAGATAATTCCATTAATATAAACTGCTCCAAGGGGATGCTGATCAAGCAATGAATTTTATTTCATTTGAAATGAGGTCAGTATTTAATTTTGCATGTTAAGTAACCTTGACTTTACTCTTGAAGGGAGCCTGAGATAGACGAAAGGAAATTTCCTTTTCATTCATGTGAGAAACAAACTTCTTTTTTTTTTTAACACCCATGTTCATCAGTGTGACCGTTAGTCCAAGAGGAGGCAATCGGTATCTTTACCAACAAAGCACCTTCCCTTTGAAGGACTGGTACTGGCCCCCTCTGTACAGTATTGTAAAACCTGAAGGAAAAACCATAGCCAAGTGCTACTACCAGGACAAGATCGATATTTACTATACCTATTTCACAGTGAAGATACCTTTTCTGGAAAATTCCTCACAAGAACACTGAAATTCAAGCTGCCGCTCTTTCTTCAGCCACCACTGCTCAATCCTGCCTTGTGTGAGCCTGACGTTCGTTCTCTCCCTTTTTCAACAAAAGATGTCAGAGACCAGGACGGCCATGCTGGGGATGGGAGAGGCTGCGCGGGGCAGACCATGGCTTCCATGTATCGGGACCCTCGAGAAATCCTTTAGGAAGGGAGGGGTCGGGTAGGACATGCAGGTGCGGGAGTCTGGCGGACAGTAGGTCCCAAGGCGAGCCACAGGGAGCAGCGGCACGAACCGGGAGCAGGGCCCGGAGACTCCGCCCTCCTAGCCGACAGCAACCCTTGGGAAGGCAGCCCTAGAGTACTGCTCCTTGAGGGGCGGGGTCGCCGGGTTGGGAGGCGGGGAGCTGGGAGGGCTTTGGGGCCGAGAACGAGAGGACTGGCCCAAGGGATTGGAGTGGGCGTGGCAACTGCTTGGAAACGAAGAGCTGGGAGCAGTGAGCCCCTCGGGGAACTAAGATAGTAGATGTGCAAGGGGTGCGGGATGAGGGAGGAGAGGGCATGGGGAGGAAACGTACACAGTTTAGAAACTGCTGGGGAAAGAATGAGTCTTAATAATTAGGGAACACCACCAGAAGATTAGAAATCGAAACACAACTTCATTCCAGCAAAATAGATTTGCACTTGTCCAATGGAAGACAGGAAAAGGGGAAAATAATTTTTTTAAATGTATGGTTGGTAAAAAATAAATAAGATAAACAATGTAATATTTGGGTTAAAGACAAAATTATAAGCAAAAATCCCCAAATATTTAGTGCTGAATGACATGAAACCACATGTGAAAATTTTTGCAACACAACAAGCAGTACCTAAAGAGAAATATAACTCTAAGTATATTTGAATAAAAATACAAGAAAAATAATCTCAGAAATCAGAGATTACAGAAGGCTAACAAATAGAGCAAAGAGAACAAGGAGGGACATAAGGGCAAACAAAAAGAAATCAAGAAAAAGAGCAAAAATATTGGGGATTATTAGTGAAACCACAGACAATCCTACTACACAGACCTCTGGCAGAATTTGTTAAAAGAAAAACAAACAAACCATCCTAAAGAGAGAAGAGGCAAAGAAACAAAATGTGTAATAAAAAGTGGAAAATAATTACAGACACAGAAAATTTTAAGAAAAGGTAAATCCATATGGGCAACTGTGCAGCAAGAACTTTCAGCACCTAGATGAAACTGACACATGTTAACAATGTGTAACCCATGTAACCCCAGACATCTGAATAGACTACTGACCATTAAAGTAATTGAACTGGATATGGAAACCTCAAAAAAATTAAAAAGCTCAGGTCTGAACAATCTTAGAGATGAGCTGAATCAAAGTTTCAAAGAACAAATGATTCCTCTTTTGTATGAATTGTTCCAAAAAATAGATGGAATGAAAACGATTCAACTATTTTGTAGCAACTACTATTATATAACCTTGAAATTGAACCAGATAAGGAAAAGAAAAGACAGTTTAGTATAAGACAGTTAGAAAACTGTCTTTTCTATACTTAGAAAAGACAGTGTAAGTATAAGAAAAGACAGTTATAGACAATTTCTCTTATGAATCCAGTGGGGCTAAAGGTTTTCAGTAAAAGTTAATTATGTTGCTGTATTCTTTCATTTTAACAGGAGTTTTTAAAAAATATATTATAACTGTATGGACACTATACTGTGAACTCAGTGAAGACAAAGACCAGTCCACCTTGCTTTCTATTTTAATGGCAGCACCTGGAACAGGTAAGTACTCAATAAATACTGGTAGAATGAAAAAGTGAATTCCTAAGGCCCACTTTTCTGTCTAGCATGAATTTATTCAACAATCTTTAAACTTGTCTGTGGTAGGTAGAATAATGGCCCCTCAAAGATGTGCACAGGCCTGACTCTGTGAATATGTTAGGTTACATGGCAAAAGGGAATTAAGGTTGCCAATCAGCTGACTTTAAAATAGGACAATAGGGCTTCCCTGGTGATGCAGTGGTTAAGAATCCACCTCCCAATGCAGGGGACACAGGTTCAAGCCCTGGTCCGGGAAGATCCCACATGCCGTGGAGCAACTAAGCCCATGTGCCACAACTACTGAGCCTGCGAGCCACAACTACTGAGCCCACGTGCCACAACTACTGAAGTCCGCGTGCCTAGGGCCCATGCTCTGCAACAAGAGAAGCCACCGCAATAAGAAGCCCACACACTGCAATGAAGAGTAGCCCCTGCTCACCACAACTAGAGAAAGCCCGTGTGCAGCAACAAAGACCCAACACAGCCAAAACTAAATAAATAAAAATAAATAAATTTTAAAAATAATAATAAAATAAAATAGGACAATATCCCGGATTATCCAGATGGGCCCAATGTAAACACAGGTGTCCTTAAAAGAGGAAAGATCTTCTACAACTAAAGACAAAAAAGAAGGAACCAAAACAAGTTGGGTAGCAGAGGTGGACTCATGATATAATCAAGTCCCATCCCCCTGGGCAACCCACAAACTGGAGAATAATTATACTACAGAGGTTCTCCCATAGGAGTGAGAGTTCTGAGCCCCATGCCAGGCTCCCAGCCCAGGGATCCTGCACCAGGAAGATGAGCCCCCAGAGCATTTGGCTTTGAAGGCCAGTGGGGCTTAATTTTTGGAGCCCCATAGGACTGGGGGAAAGAGAGACTAACCTCTTAAAGGGTGCACACAAGATCTCACAGATCCAGGGCAAAGCAATAATTTGCTAGGAGCCTGGGCCAGACCTACCTGCTGGTCTTGGAAAGTCTCCCAGAGAGGTGGGCTGGGGTGGGGCTGGGGGATTGGAGGGGTAGTGGTGGGGGGTGGGAGTGAGGGGATGGGGGTGGCTGTGGCTCACCCTGGGGGACACAGACACTGGCAGCAGCCATATTTGGCTGTGTTACACATTCTACTGTGTAACACTGATGCTGGCGGCCACCATCTTCAGATCCTCCCTCTAGCTCATTAGTGCCAAGACCTTGCCTCACCCAACAGGCTGTAGGTACCTCTAGACATGCCCCTAGACACGGCCCTGCCCACAAGAGGGCCAAGACCCAGCTCCACCCACCACTGGACAGGCACCAGCCCTGCCCTCCAGGAAGCCTACACTAACCTCTAGACCAGCTTCAACCACCAGGGGGCAGACACTAGACCCAAGAAGACTACAATCCCACAGACTGTGGACTCAGCCTGCCCACAGCAGACCAGACCCTACTTGGGACCACCTGGGCCCTGGCCCTGCCCACTAGCAGGCCAATACAAGCTTCAGGACACCCTGGACCTCATACCCGACCAACAAGGTGTTGGTGGGAGGAACCAACACCTCCCCACCAGAAATCTGACAGCAGCTATGGGATCCCTGGGTGCTGAAGCCAGCTCTAGGACCCGGCTCTGCGTGCCAGTGTCCAGCACTAACCCCAGGACCTGGCTTCACCTGCCAATGGCGGGGGCAACAGCTCTGGAGTGTTCTGGACCCTGACTCTGCCCACCAGTGAGCCAGCACTAGCCCCAGGGCCCCCTAGGATTCCACAACCAGCTGCCTCATGACAAGGCCCCCCTAACCAGCAGCATCTGCACAAGGCAGGGCCTGACAATCAACAGGGTTAGGGGCCAACCAAACCTACCAGACCACACACATAGTCAGCCCACGACAACAGAAGGACCCATGAAGCCCTCTTAGGGGTAATCCCTAGAGCCTGGGTGATGAGAGGGGAGAGCACTGCTGGGATGCATAGGACGTCTCCTACAGAGGGCCCCTTCTCCAAGGTAAAGAAACTAACTTACCACATACATAAAAATACAAATAGCAATTTAGAAAAAATGAGGCAACAGAGGAACATGTTCAAGATGAAGGAACAACACAAAACCCCAGAAAAAGAACTAAGCCAAGTGGAGATGGGCAATCTACCAGAGAAAGAGTTCAGAGCAAAGGTGATGAAAGAACTCGGGAGAAGAATGGATGCACTGAGCAAGAAGTTAGAAGTTTTTAACAAAGAGTTAGAAAATATAAAGCACGACCAAACAGAGACGAAGAATACAATGACTGAAATGAAAATACACCAGAAGGAATCAACAGTAGACTAAATGATACAGAGGAATGGATCAGTGAGCTGGAAGACAGAGTAGTGGAAACCACTGCCGCTGAACAGAAGAAAGAATGAAAAGCAATGAGGACAGTTTAAGAGACCTCTGGGACAACATCAAGTGCACTAATATTTGCATTATTGGGGCCCCAGAAGATGAAGAGAGAGAGAAACGTTCTGAGAACATATTTGAAAATATAATAGCTGAAAACTTCCCTAACCTGGGAAAGAAAAAAGTCACCCAAAGTCCAGGAAGTGCAGAGTCCCATACAGTGTGGGACTGTACCTCTGTACCCAATGAGGAACACACCAAGACACACTGTAATTACAATTACAAAAATTAAAGATAAAGAGAGAATATTAAAAGCAGTGAGGGGAAAGCAACAAATAACATACAAGGGAACACCCACAGGCTGTATCAGCTGATTTTTCAGCAGAAAATCTGCAGGCCAGAAGGGAGTGGCACAATATAGTTAAAGTGATAAAAGGGAAAAGCCTACAAGAAGAATACTCTACCCAGCAGGGTTCTCATTCAGATTTGATGGAGAAATCAAAAGCTTTACAGACACGCAAAAGCTAAAAGAGTTTAGCACCACCAAACCAGTTTTACAACAAATGGTAAAGGAATTTCTCTAGGTGAAAAAGAAAAGGCCACAACTAGAAACAAAATTACAAAATGAAAAACTCACCAGTAGAGGTGAGCTCACAGACAAAGTTAGCAGGAAAGTTAAAAGTATTAAAATCACCTATATCCACAAATAAGCAGTTAAGAGACACACAAAACAAATGTAAAATACAATATAAAAAAACAGTAATCAAGAGGGGAGGCGAGTACAAATGCAGAGTTTAAAAATGCATTTGAAATTAAGAGATCAGCAACTTAAAACAATCATGTATATACAGATTGCTATATAAAAACCTCATGGTAAGCACAGACCAAAAACCTGTCGTAGATATACACACACACACACAAAATTAATCCAAACTTAACATTAAGATAGTCATCAAATCACAAGAGAACAAAAGAAGAAAGGTTAAAATAAAAAAGGTAGGAAGCCCTTCTCTCACCACACTCTTCTAATAAATCCAAGTCTCTTAAAGTTCTAGACTTTGATTCAGGATTCAAGGCATAGAATTTGGCTCAGAATTAAAAGTCATAGAATTTAATTCATGCAACTTTCTTCACTTGTGTCACACATGTTGGTGGTGGTCTTAATAGAAATGGACTACGATGCACTGGGTAGCAATAATATCACATAATACTGATTAACCAGATCAGAAAAAACATATTCCACTGGACAAACCAGTATACCTACCGGTCTAAATATCACTATTTTCAAACTGCCCATCTTGTAACAGTCCATAACATTATCAACTCTTTGAAGCCTGAAACCTTATGTATTATTTACTTATTTAATATATTATTTATTAAATAAACAATTTATTTAAAGAAAGAGAACAAAAGACAGCAAAAAAAAAAAACCCTACAAAAACAAACTCAAAACACTTAACAAGGGGAGTCCACATGGGCACCGGCGCTGCAGGTAGCAGGGTGGGGTTGTCATGGCGGAGCTGCAGCAGCTCCGAGTGCAGGAGGCAGTGAACTCTATGGTGAAGAGGCTGGAGAGAGAGAACATTGGAAGATGCAGGGCCTCATGTTCCGGTGCATCACCGGCTGTTGTGAGGACAGCCAGGCCACCATGCAGCAAGTGCACCAGTGCATTGAGCGCTGCCATGCACCTCTGGCTCAACGCCAGGCCCTGGTGACCAGCGAGTTGCAGAAGTTCCAGGACCGCCTGGAATGGTGCACTATGCATTGCAACGACAAAGCCAAAGATTCAGTAGATGCGGGGAGTAAAGAGCTTCAGGTGAAGCGGCAGCTGGAGAGTTGCGTGACCAAGTGTGTGGATGAACACATGAACCTCATCCCAGTCATGACCAAGAAGATGAAGGAGTCTCTCTCAACCATTGGGAAATAGATGTCTGCTATTGGCCATCGGGGCTGAAGGCAGGAATGTATTTAAAAAGAGGAATGGGGATTTGGGTTTTCTAAGGAAAGTTTATGAATGAGGAAATTAAGAATGGCAGCAAGTTTAAGGCCTATGTCACTTGCCTCTGGACACTGGTTCCTTTGTGTTTGAATCCTAGAAAGTGGAAAAACCTGGTGCTAAAATTTGGGTCAGAGATAGCACAGGAGAGTTTTTGTGAGCCTGAATTTCAAGTGCTTTTCCTGGCAACAGGGAGCCTCCCTTGTACCAAACCACAGCCCTCCAATGTACCAGATTCTCTTAGTACACAGATACCAGCAGGCTGGCAGGTTCACCTGACCTGCTTATGAGCTGGTGGAATGTAAGGAGAGGTGTTTCTATTTATTGCCAATCTCCTGTTTACCAGAAGGATCACTACAACATTTTCCACAAACTGGAAACAAAATCCATGAGGTCACTAATTTAGAAGGGGAAAGGGGGCTTCTGGGGATTTGTTTTGCTTGGTTTTGTTTTACATACAAGGGCATGAAATTACTTTTAAGATGTAGAGTTGGGAGAGGTAGTTTGGATAAAAATTTTGAAAGGGTCCTTGCGGATATTCATTTCTGCCGTCAAAATGTGGATGCACATTTCTTAAAATTCTCACACATGCCATCTTTCAGCCTGGAGACCCTGCGAAAATATAAGAAGTGCTATCATACTGGTAGGGGAAGCACACCTTCCCTCTAACTGGCAGGCATGATGAGCCCTGAGGCTGTCTGCAGCAGAGTCAGCTGAGTGACAAGACAATCTTGCAGTGACACTCACCCTTGAAGGGAAAGGGGATTGTGATTGTGCCAGTATTAGAAATGAACAGCAAAAGAGGAATTGTTAGCTGCTTAATTAAGAGTTATGAAGTACTGGCTTTGGAAAAATCTGGTTTTCATAAAACAAGTAGAATGAAAGCCTAAACCCAGTATTGCTTACTTTGCCCCTGTAATAACAGAGCTCTGTTGAAACAATCCCTTGGCAACACAAAGGTCAAAGGAGAAAAAGTCAGCAACTCAGGGGCAAGCTGTGACTCCTTTAGAGCAAAAAATGGGACAGCCCTACGTTACCAAATACCACTTTTGCAACATGCATTGTTCCTGCCCCAGTTCTGGCACCTTATCGTTTTATTAAGGACCTTGTGTTTTTACCAACTTATTACTTGATAATATAGCCTGTCTGTTTGCTGCTTCAAGACTGTGATATATTTTCCTAGTGGTTTGGTTTTAAAAATAAATAAGACTTAATTTTTCTTCCAAAAAAAGAAAAAAAAAATTTAACAAAATGTCAATTAGAACATTGGAGGGCATTATGCTAAGTGAAATAAGTCAGACAGAGAAAGACAAATACTATATGATATCACTTACATGTATAATCTAAAAAATACAAAAAACTAGTGACTATAACAAAAAAGCAGCAGACTCACAGATATAGAGAACAAACTAGTAGTTACCAGTGGGTAGAGGGAAGGGGGGAAGGGCAAGATACGGGTAGGGGATTTAAAAAAAAATTTTTTTTTTTAAAAGGAAAAAAGAGAGTTGGTAGTTGAGACACACTGCAGCCATAAATTTTAGATGTTTTTAGATTCCAGTTTGAGGGTGAGGAGACTAACTTTTTCCCAAGGGAAGTGTAAATCTTCTGTCTGAATTTGGAGGGAAAAGCCTGCTGATGCAATCTGGCCTTGGCCAGAGGCAATACTACCAGTTATGCCCTCACAGCGTGATACTGGGTGATATGCATGGAGAGAATCTGAGCTATGTTTTATGGTTTACGGTTGGGCAAATTAGGCATTTGACAGGCAGGGGAATATTGTTTGGAACTTTGCTCAATAGGAGACCATCATTACCAAAGACTCGATGCCAAAAAGAAAGCTTGTTAATTCAGCTTTCCTTGATGGCTAATAACTTCTAATAGTCATTATACGGGTTACTTGGTCCTGCTGGGTCCCAGCATGTAAGCTTCTTTCTGATCAAAGTTACCCCCATGGGTAGGCTGTGGTTAAACGTTTTAATTTGTCTCCATGAAGTTCTGTTATCCTAGTCCAAGAGATTGAATTGGCAGTCTCTAACTTCCTTACCTTTTTTCAACACAAGAATATAATTTTAAGAAACGTTTTGCTTTGAAGTAATTATAGATTCACAGGAAATTGCAAAGATAGTAGAGAGAGGTCCCCTGTACCTTTCACTCAGTGTCCCTAAATGGTTACATCTTACATAAATATAGTACATTAGCAGAACAAGGAAATTAACAATGGTTCAACATGTATATACATCTAATTTTTAAATTTAAAGTATACACAACATAAAATTTACCATCTTAACCATTTTTAGGTATACAGTTCAGTAGTGTTAAGTACATTCACATTGTTGTGCAACCAATCTCCAGAACTCTTTTCACCTTGCAAAACTGAAATTCTGTACCCATTAAACACTAACTCCATAGATAGCTAGTGGGAAGCAGCCGCATAGCACAGGGAGATCAGCTCCGTGCTTTGTGGCCACCTAGAGGGGTGCGATAGGGAGGGTGGGAGGGAGACACAAGAGGGAGGAGATATGGGGATATATGTATATGTATAGCTGATTCACTTTGTTATAAAGCAGAAACTAACACACCATTGTAAAGCAATTATACTCCAATAAAGATGTTAAAAACAAAACAAAACAAACAAAACACTAACTCCCCATTCCTCCCTCCCCACAGCCTCTGGGAACCAACCTTGTACTTTCTGTTTCTATAAATTGTATAGATGACTTATGTAAGTAGAATCAGACAGCATTTGTCTTTTTGTGACTGTTTTAATTCACTTAGCATAATGTTCCCAAGGTTCATCCATGCTGTACCACGTATCAGAATGTATTTCCTTTTTAAGGCTGAATAATATTCCATTGTACATACATACTCCATTTTGTTTATCTATTAATCTGCTGATGGGCACTTGGGTTGCTTCCACCTTTTGGCTATTGTGAATAATATTGCTATGAACATGGGTGTGCAAATATCTTTGAGACCCTAATTTCAACTACTTTGGATATTGTTAGGGGCTGAATGGTGTCCCCCTTAAATTCATATGTTAAAGTCCTAACCCCCAGAATATCAGAATGTGACTGTATTTGAAGATAATTCCTTTTAAGAGGTAAGTTAAATCTAATCCAATCTGGCTGGTTTCCTTATAAAAAGGAAATTTGGACACACTGAGAGACATTTTCTGAAATGTATATTTTTTAGTATGGTCTTAATATTTTTCATTCTTTTTTCTTAAAATTGCCTACAATACTCTTTGAAGTTGCAGTTTACAATAAGTACATTTAGATTGTTGACATCTTCAATTGCTTCTTCCTCATAGACCATAATATTTTCAATTGAGAAACTACTTTCTCTGCAACTGCTGAGGTACTTGGTAATTTGGGGCAAATTCTAAATGGAGGATATTCTAAAATCTAACACTGGGGCTTCCCTGGTGGTGCAGTGGTTGAGAGTCCACGGGCCTCTCACTGTTGTGGCCTCTCCCGTTGCGGAGCACAGGCTCCGGATGCGCAGGCTCAGCGGCCATGTCTCACGGGCCCAGCCGCTCCGCGGCATGTGGGATCTTCCCGGACCGGGTCACGAACCCGTGTCCCCTGCATCGGCAGGCGGACTCTCAACCACTGCGCCACCAGGGAAGCCCGATATTTCACTTTTGACATAATTAACTCCTAAATGCTTTACTTCAATTACACGAGTTGGATGAAAAACTGAACTACTTTTGGAATTATTTCAATTGATTTTCTATGTGAAGCGTCTTATGACACTGGTATGAAGTTGTCATTATTTTGCACTATTTACAATAGCCAAGGCATGGAACAACCTAAGTGTCCATCGACAAATGAATGGATAAAGATGATGTGATGCACACACACGCACACACACACACAATGGAATATTACTCATCCATAAAAAAGAATGAAATAATGCCATTTGCGTCAACATGGATGGACCTAGAGATTATCATACTAAATCAAGTAAGTAGGAAGACAAATACCATATGATATCACTTATATGTGGAATCTAAAATATGATACAAATGAACTTATTTACAAAACAGAAATAGGCTCACAGACATAGAAAACAAACTTATGGTTACCAAAGAGGAAAGGGGGGGCGGGGGAGAAATAAATTAGGAGGTTGATATTAACATATACAAACTACTATATATAAAATAAACAACAAGGACCTATTGTATAGCACAGGGAACTATGTAATAACCTATAATGGAAAAGAATCTGAAAAAGGATAGATGCATAGATAGATGTATAACTGATTCACTTTGCCGTATACCTGAAACACTGTAAATCAACTATACTTCAATTTTTAAAAATTGACATTATTTTAATTATATACAAAATTCTTTTGCTAATGGAGCCAACACACTAACAGCTATTGCTACATGTTCGTGTACATGTAAGAAAGTTGGACTCAATATGAGCAGAAGTAATTTAGAAGTAGATACATGTGACCTGAATGAAAGTTATGCTTCACATAGTGATGTGAAAATGCACCTTTTGCTGCTGCATGTGTTAAATCATTGTCTTCAGGCATGACGTTCTTAAATAACAACTAACTTTTCAAGTGCATGCTGATGCCTTTTCAGCAGATTTGAATCTTCTGGCTTTTGTTTTTTTCATATTCTGGTTTTCATGTTAAGAGATTGAATGGACAAACAGACAATGGCCATACCATATAAGACAACAGAACTCTCACCCACAACCTCTGCAGCAATCAGCCCAGAACTGCCAGGACTCAGTCAATGGCTGCCAGCTTCCTCATTTTTGCCTCGATTTCCAACTCAGGACCATCCAAAGAAAGCCAAATATACTTCCCAAGCTAAACGTGTAGGATATACTGCTTCTAGTTAGCATACCTCCATCTTCCCCATGTCAACAGTTTCCAATCCAAGCATATCTGAAAAAAATTTTTCAATATAGAACTTTCCCACCCTCCTATCTGCCTTTGAGTTTCTGTCAAAGGTAAGTGATGGTGGCTCCCCTGCTATATAGCAACCTCTGAATAAATAGCCTTTGTGCTCATGTGGATGGTCTTCATCCATTTCCACAGTGTGGTCACTGATGTCATGGTGGATGAAATTACCAATGGTGGATGGTAAACGTTGATAACGTTTTATGCAAGTTACTTTTTTATTTTTATTATTTTTTTTAGAGGTACGTGGGCCTCTCACTGTTGTGGCCTCTCCTGTTGCAGAGCACAGGCTCCGGACGTGCAGGCTCAGCGGCCATGGCTCACAGGCCCAGCCACTCCGCCGCATGTGGGATCCTCCCGGACTGGGGCACGAACCCGTGTCCCCTGCATCGGCAGGCGGACTCTCAACCACTGCGCCATCAGGGAAGCCCGCAATTTACATATTCTTCATTAACTTTACTGAGAAACAGAAATTCAGTACTTAACTTTTAGTCCTGGTTACTGCTATACAAATCCTTTTCTATCAACCTTTGAATTCTATGAATGATTTTTCCCCTAATAGTAAAATTTTCTTCCTAGTATTGAATGGTACCTACTAATTTCTCTAAACATTGATAAGTGGTCACAGCAGAACCTGAAGAATCTGTCTCGTTATGTAACATGGCAAGAAAATTCCTATTTCATGCTTTGACGACTCATCAAGGAAAGACAACCACTTGGAATAAAGAGCCCTCACAGATAAATGCATTAATACAATGGCTGTGAGCAGTAATATACAGGTGGCAAAGGTAGTGTGGACGACAAAAAATACAGATTTACATTCTCTGTTATCATTTAGAAATGCTTTTGGAAGTCTCAAAAAGTACAGATTTACATTCTCTGTTATCATTTAGAAATGCTTTTTGAAGACTCTCGCGTTGTTTGGATTTTTGCCAAGGGAAAACATGTAACAAAAATAAAAACCCACTACCTTTAAACATCAGTATTTTTGTTTCACTAACAGGTCATCAAAACAGAACCCACTTGTACTGGCAGAAGTGTTCAGATTTCTACCTCTGGTGGTAGACAACAGATGCCACTCACTCAGCACTAACCATTCCCAGCTCTGGCCTCAGCACAGAAGACATATTCCCTGTCAATTCCGATTTGTGTAAGAATGTCGTTAGCCGGGTGTACAGGCATGTACTTGCTCCCAGGGAGTTTCCATAACATCTCTATATTCTCACTCTTAAATAAGAGCTTTATTTCAGATTCATACAGGCTCTTTTGTGTTTTTTTGTGACATTTTCCTCCTGCTCCCCAAGGATGAAATTGATGAGAAGGTACCTTTTTTTTTTAAATCTCAACTGGCTCATTTAAGCAACAAGTTCACGTGCTAATGAGAATAGAAGGTGAGTTTGTTTAGAGAGGAGGGCTGAGAGAAGGATTTTATGATTGACAAACAACTGGACTTTTCCACTGAAAACAAATATTCTTCTCCTTTCAAGTTAAGTACATTAGAGGATTCTGGTTTTCATACTGCTTTAAACCAGGGTTTAGCTGAGATAGGATTTTGTTATTCCAAAGTCAGATCATTTTAGGGCCACCTGAAATTGCTGAAGTCATCCAGGTCATTGCACTAACATGAGTCTAAATTTAAATGATACCTTTAGTCACTCATCATTATAATAGTGACCAGATGCAGTACAGTGTGATGGAAAAACCTAAAGAAGAAGCTAGAGGCAGGCCATCTATGTGTTTTTCTATGTTCCCGCTTTCTGTCTTTAGAGTTATATGCCTTACTGGATGAGTCTGTGAGGAATGGAAACAACTGGTTTCCCCTCCAGTTGTTACCTGTTGTATTTTCCCATTTAACTGAATTAATCATTTTCATGGAAACCTTTATTAAAAATAGTTTCAAAACAGACTTGCTTGCATGATTTTAATGTAATGAAAAAATTCAAAGTTATTTTCTTCAGATACTTTCATTTTCTTCTGTCTGCAAGCTCCAAGTGGAGCTGTATTCATTTATTCATTCAATAAATATTTCTTGCATATGTACAATATGCCAAGCGCTGTTTTAAGTAAAGATGACAGATTTGTAAGAGAATCATCTTAGATGTCTCAGCTCTAGCAACTGGCTAAATATTCAATCCCATGTTATTTAACGACAGCATTTAAACTTCCCCCACCTTTGCACTGTGCAACTCACCTCCTCCTGCTTTGTGAATACCACTGGGGTAGGCTGAATAACACCCCCGAAGATGTCCTTGTTCTATTCCTCAGAATCTGTCAATGTTACTTTAAATGGCAAAAGGGACTTTGCAGATAATTACATTAAGGATCTTGAGTTGAGGAGATTATCCTGGATTATCTGGGTGGGCCTTAGATGAAATCACAGCATTTTAATAAAAGAAAGGAGGCAAATTTGACTACAGAAGCAGAGATTAGAGAGATGTGGCCACAAGCCAAAGAATGCAGACAGCCACCAGAAGCTGGAAGAGACAAGGAACAGATTCTTCCCCAGAGCTTCCAAAAGCAACCGGCCCAGTCAACATCTTGATTTTAGCCTTGTAAAGACTCATTTTGGACTTCTGGCCTCGAATACAGTAAAGAATAAATATCTTTGTATTAAGGCATTAAGTCTGTGGCAACTTGTTAAAGCACCAGTAAGAAACTAATACAGGTACAGGCCTAGGTTTTGAGTATAATTGTACTTTATAGAAGTGGAGTCTAGGATGTATCTAAAAGCACTAATGTCATCCATGAGATAGCAGTTTTGCAAATTTCCCCCACTGACTAGAAAAAAGGAAGTTTTCTTCTTTATGGTTCCCCAAATCTACTGAGAAGCCAGTACAATGTGAGACGGCACTTTGGGGACAGATAGGCTTTTCCAGAATTTGTCAAATTTGAAGCGCGCGTAATATACCTGCATGGATTTGTTGTCAGGATTTGTCCCAGATGCTAACAAATGAAAGATAAAGCATCTAAATCAATAACCTCAGGGCTTCTGTTGAGCTGCACCTCACAGGCCTGCAAGCCCTGTACTTGTCCAGACTCAAGGCAGAAGGGAGAGCTGGAGTCAGCGACAGAGACACCAGTGGTTTAGCGGACGGGGGTTGGGGTGGGGTAGGGGGGCTGCTTACCTGTCTCAAGCGACGTCCCCGAGGGACCCGCCACCGTGTGCGCAAGTAGCGGCCATCTTTGCTCCCAGAGGGTGGGGGGAGCTTGCCTGTTATAGGCGGAATTGACGTCAGCTTGGCTCATCGGTTACCAGGGAAACTAGCAGAGGAGCCCGCCCCTCACCATGCCTTTGATAAGCTCTCCAGGTGTAGAGACTCTGATCTAAAGATTAGAACAATCACTAGCTGGGGCCTGGTGCAAGTGTGTAGGAAGGTCAGTCAGGTGAGTTGGGCGTAGGTGAAGCAGACATTGATGGAGCAGGGGATGGACTGAGAGCAAGAGTACAGCCATCTTGAGAGGCCTGATCATATAGCTTCTCACATAATACTAGCTTTAGGCAATTTCACCAATTCAGCTAGACTGTGGAAAAACATCTTTTGCACTGAACAAAATAAAAAAGTTTGGAATGTTTCACTAAGTATCGTGAACTATGTTTGGCAAAATTGTGAGGAATTTAGAAAACAGCTGACCTCTTGGGGCTGATACCATGAATCTGAACATTACTGATGGAAGAAGCCACGCTGGGAATGCCATCCTCCTGTGTGGCCGCCTAGGTAGGTGTCTGCATATGCAGGTGCCTCTTAGAAGTAAATGTACAAAATCTAAAGGCTGGTGCACACCTACATTGGTGACACAAGTGATGGTATTTAAAAGCATCACTGAGACCCAGTCTTGGTTTTGTTACCGACAAGGGTCATTGGACTTATTAGTCAACAGAAATTGATAAGAGGCCAGACAAGGAATTCAGGCAAGGCTTTATTGGGACTCGCGCTGTAGCATGAAGGAGTGAAAACAAGGAACAGGTGCCCTTGCTCGCGCCCTGAAGGGGGTCCACCTGGTTCCTTAATGGGATGAGGAGACAGATAGGTGGGTTGGTCCAGAGGGGCGGCTCAGGTAGTCCGCCTACCTCCTTGGTGGTGCTGTGAGCAAGGATCATTCTCAGTACCCGGCTTTTGCTCCTGGCTCCTCAGAAGTGTCAGTTGGGTTTTGGCCTTTTTGTATCTCTTTGTTCATAATTTGCCCCAACTGTGCATGCAGGCAGTTACTTTTAGTCCCTTATAGTTTCTTTGTATTCGTTGCTGCAGGAGACATTTGTCCAGGTGGAGGCACTCCAGTACAGGGTCCCAGGTCCCAGGTCCAAGCCTATCTCAGTTTGAACATCATTTGCCCAGAATTGTAGCAGGGTTAATGAAGAAGCTTCTTCTGTCATTTTCCTTTACTCTGTACACCAAGGATAAATGCCTTTGGAATACTTTAGAGAATTAACCACAGAGACCTCACAAAATGACTAGTACATTTTGAAGAGAGTATATTAATTACATAAATATAAATGTACTTTATTCTACATGGGGGAAAAAAGACTAGAGGAAGATTTTTTTTTTTACGCAGGCCTCTCACTGCTGTGGCCTCTCCCGTTGCGGAGCACAGGCTCCGGACGCGCAGGCTCAGCGGCCATGGCTCACGGGCCCAGCTGCTCCGCGGTATGTGGGATCTTCCCGGACCGGGGCACGAACCCGTGTGCCCTGCATCAGCAGGCGGACTCTCAACCACTGCGCCACCAGGGAAGCCCAAGATTTATTAATAGAGGATTTAAAAGACAATTTTAAGAAAGGCAAGAAGCTTAAAAAAATATCAACCAAAAAGTATGGTGATAGCCTATAGAAAATTCTGAGAGATGCAGTGGAGAATTAAGCCTTCAGTGGGGAGAGACTTTGGGAAGAAAGGTTGGATGTAAGGTGGTTTAAATTTTTTTGAAAGAAAAATTCTCATTCTCATATTTGTCTTCCTAAAATTCTATAGATAATGACCGGAGTTTGAAGGGTGGTTTAAAATACTGAGTTGTTAGCACCTGGGAAGTAAACTTTTGGTAAACTTAAAAACCATGGACAATTTCAGGAGTAATTAGGAAATGCTGAGCGTGATCACTGGTTTTTATCCTCAAGTACTTGGCACTTGGATGACCTTGTTTCAGACTTGAGAGCTTCCTGGTGGAATTTATTTTTGTAATTTTCACTTTTTCCCCCCCAAATTTAGGAAGCCCATCAAACCCATTGTTTAAAGGAAAGAACAGCCCTGCTAGCTGAGCCTGCACAGAAAGGAAGCAGCCACCTGAGGCATGCAGCTGTTGACACTGCACAGCTACCCAGCAGCAGCCAGAGAGGCCTCCGCAGTTCCGAGTCAGGCCAGCCAATGGCCGTCAACATTTAACCCTCACTCTCTGATGGCTTTCCCTCTGAGCAGATGAGCTATCACAAACTCAGTTGTATTTACCCCAGTGTGCCATCCAAATTTTGTACCCAGGAAGCTAAAACTAAACCAAGAAAGGACTACCTACAAGCCAGCAATAGTGTAATGTAACTGGGGCTATGGGCACTCATAAGAGGTTAATTCTGACATGACTTTGTAATTGGACTAGGGAACTGACTTATGGTAGCCGAGATTATATAATCACAGACTATGCAAATAAAAGTTTCATCTACTGTGTCCCTTTGCTTCTCCTTTTCAATTTGCTTTCCAGTTGCTTTATTACATACAGCAAGGAGCAGGGCATTTCTTTGACATCTTGAGTTCTTATCATTTTCTCAGTCTTTCTCTCCTTCTCTTTCCCTCTCTCCCTCCATCCCTCTGTCCATCTAAGCTAAGAAGTTCTATTGTATATACTTTTCAGAAAAGGACACAAGACAGAAGGATTTCTTTGTGCACTCCTGCAACTCACATCAAAGCTTCTCAGAATAATACTAGGAACACACTTCCAGGAGGGGATATGAGAAGATCATCTCCGTGATTGGACAGTGTCGGGATGAGGCTGTGCACCACCCTATAAATTCACCAGAGTGGATCAGGCTGTTGAATGGCACCAGGGCCTATGTGTTTAACATATTCCAGCAGGATTAAAATAGGTCGACTGTCAATATTTGTTTTAGAAGAAACTGATTTGGGGATTCTAGTGACCAAACGTTTGGTATATTGCTTTCTTTGACACTGCCTCTGAAATTATTTCTTCCTACACTTCTTTATAAGAAATTAGAGACTTGGAGCTCAAGACTGATAAATCCTCTACTTACAATGCATACAAAGACCAGGATACACTATTACCACTTTATTGGAAGTGCTTTCACTTGTGAAAGAAAATATTCCCTATGAAAACTCTCTTTCTGAAGGGAGGGAGAACTTGGATGAGTGAAAGCTAACCCCTAGGGGCTTTCCCCAGAGACCAGCCATAGAAAACCCTGATCTGTGTGATATTGGGTTTCCTGCGGTCCTCATGAACTACAGCTTTACTCCTATAATCTAGAAACAAATAGAAAACTGAAACCAGCTTTCTGAGTCTTTTAATATAAATATGTTCAAAATTCAGAGAAAAGTCCTGTGTTTTGGTGTTTGATTTGAAAACAGTTTCTACATTGTTATTACAAGAAAAAAGGGCTGGAAATGTAGTCAGAATAAGCACTCAATCTTCTTTACACGCTACTTGAAGTCTCGCTAGAGGTAAAAATCTTTACTACTTCTGTGGAAAGGTCATTAGAACATACTATTCATAAAAAACAAGCCTCTTCATATAGTTTATTTAAAATTTACTGTTTTCTGTGCTCTTATAAATGTAACGTTCTAGTATACAACATGCATTGAAGAGTACAACTCTTATTTTGAGGTGGCACAGATCGACAATTTTTTTCAGTGGATAATTACTCTTTCATTAGGAAATTTAACTGCAAGCTATTTTTCTGTAGAAAGTTGCCTGAAATTCAATCACTAATATATGATAAAATTTAATTTTTCTATCTCAAAATGACCATATGCAAATGAACACTACATGACTAATGCCTTTATACCTTCAATTATAAGCAGAGTAATTTCACAGTGAAGTTTTTTCCAATGAAAAGTTTAAAATATATTATTTTCAGGGAAGAAGCTGATCTGGATAAAAGAATTTGCGGCTAGACCTCATTATAAAAATATCAGTCAGGTGATCAAAGCATGTTTTGCCACAGAATTTCCCTGTGGCTTCCACCTGCCAGGCCCCATTAGCCAATTTAAAAAATCCTCTTAGGAAGGGGGGTGGGGGAGAGAAGGATTGGGAGTGTGGGATTAGCAGATGCAAACTATTATGTATAGGATGGGTAAACAACAAGGTCCTACCGTATAGCACAGGGAACTATATTCAATATCCTGTAATAAACCATAATGGAAAAGAATATGAAAAAATATATAACTGAGTCACTTTGTTGTACAGCAGAAATACAACATTGTAAATCAACTATACTTCAATAAAGTTAAAAAAATAAATAGGGCATTCCTTGGTGGTCCAGTGGTTAGGGCTCTGCGCTTCCACTGTAGGGGGCAGGGTTCGATCCCTGGTCGGGGAACTAAAATCCCACATGCCATGCAGCGCCGCCAAAGAAAATTAAAAACAAAACAAAACAAAACAGGGCTTCCCTGGTGGCGCAGTGGTTCGGAGTCCGCCTGCCGGTGCGGGGGACACGGGTTCGGGCCCTGGTCTGGGAAGATCCCACATGCCATGGAGCGGCTAGGCCCGTGCGCCACAACTGCTGAGCCTGCGCTCTGGACCCCGCAGCCACAACTACTGAGGCCCGCGCGCCTGAAGCCTGTGGTCCACAGCAAGGGAGGCCACCGCAGTGGGAACCCCGTGCACCGCAATGAAGAGTAGCCTCCACTAGCCGCAGCCAGGGAAAGGCCTGTGCGCAGCAATGAAGACCCAATGCAGCCAGAAACAATAAATAAATTAAATTAAATAAAAAATAAATTTTAAAAACAAAACAAAACAAAACTCCCCTTGGAGACACAGACCAGGCGTAAATGGGAGTGGGAGGTGGGGCAGGGGAGGTTGACCCTCGGCTTTGAAGAGTAAATTCTGGTTGCGTGGGCTGGTTAGATGCCTCCAGAACACACTTGTAGGGCTCTGGAGTAACACAATCTCATCTTGTAGGTTTCAGAGTTCGGCCCTCCCCACTCTTCACCTTCATATGACAGCCCTGGCAGAAGGGCAGAAGTCACAAAAAGTGAGGAGAAGCCACACATGGCAGAGTGAGTCACAAGTTACTGAGCTCTAGGCAGTTTCCGGTTCTTGAATTAGACTTTCTTGGCGACTACTTGAATGTCACTATGAGAAAAACAATAAACAGGGGCGAGGGAGTGGGAAGTTAGGCCAGTGCACCCTCATTGGAGGGTCCCCGTCAGCCGCAAGATTCCCTGGGGGCTGAGGGTGCTTGTTAAAACGCGGATTCTTGGTCCACACCCTAGATGTATGGACTCAGAGTCTTTCGAGGGAAGGTCAGGAATCTGCACGTAAACCAACAACCAAAATAATAACTTGGCCCCCTGGGATCGCTCCAGCCACCCGCCCCCAAGGAGCATGATCCCCGCCCCACTTAGAGAACCTACTTTTGTTTCCTAGATCCCATTTCTCTTTTATTCATTCTTGCCTTTTCTCTTCATTCGCATTTAATGTCAATCATGCTGTATTTGACAGTCTCTGGGAAGGTTTGACTTTTGAGCAACAGGCTTTGGGGGGCAGGATATAAAGAATAAGCTTTCAACTTGCACAGTAGCCTATGGCAGGAAGTTCACTGGATTCCAGGCACTTCATTTCCATTTCTTTTTCAAAATCAGGTTTAGCAACTTTATTTCCAGATGGGGAGTGAGAAGATTTTAAGAGATGGAAAAGCAGCCTTCCTGAGTACTGGAAGTTTCAAATGTTTGTGACCTAAAAGTGGGGCTGGGGAGGCCAACAATACGTAACTCAGCGTAGGCTACTTCCCTTCTCTTCCTCATCAACATGACGTTATTTCAAGACCCGTCATTCTGGATTCCCACGGCTTTGTCAGGTATTCTTTCATTACAAACAAGAGAAAACCACTTCCCCGGGCTTCCTCAGCACTGCCGGCAAGTTCAGTGTTACCATTATTTTGGACCCCTAAAAGATGGAAATGAATTAATTAACTTACATGGCTATTTTGATGTGAAAAACAGTTCATTGTTTTCTAAGTATTTCAAATCTAAAGTTTTTACTGGGTTACCAAACCTAGGACTTAACGAGCATCTCTTGCGATATATTATTATTTGATGGTGGATACTGGGGTAGGGGCATGGGAGGGGTTTAGAGGCATACTTCTCCCATATGCATACAGCCTTCTAGAAAAATTCCACATGCAATTAATACAAGAAAATAGACAGATTTTGAAAAGTGATGAAAGCTGATCAATGATTGCCTCGGGGTGAAGCATGGGGAGGGGGAGGAGAGAGGGATTAGAAAGGGGCAGAGGAAACGATTGGTGATGATGGATATGTCCACTATTGTAATTGTGGTGCTGGTGTCAAGAGTATATGCATATGTCAAAATGTATCACATTGTACAGTTCAGATATGTAAAGTTTATTGTATGTCAGTGACACCTCAATAAAACTTTTAAAATAAGCTTGAAATGACTGAAAAAAAAAGTTTCTAGCAGCCACATTATTTCCTAAAGAAATAACTGAATGAAGATAATTAAAGGGGGTGGGGAGTTGCTACCTAGGATAAAAGAAGTGATAGTTTTAGCATTATTCTGTCTTTAAATGCTTTTTTTTTTTTTTTTTTTTGTGGTACGCGGGCCTTTCACTGTTGTGGCCTCTCCCATTGCGGAGCACAGGCTCCAGACGCACAGGCTCAGCGGCCATGGCTCACGGGCCCAGCCCCTCTGCATCATGTGGGATCTTCCTGGACCGGGCACGAACCCATGTCCCCTGCATCAGCAGGCAGACTCTCAACCACTGCGCCACCAGGGAAGCCCTATTCTGTCTTTAACAGTGTTAAGTTGTGCTTACCCCATTAACTAAGAGTAAGAAACAGGTAGAACTCAAATAGGATTATACTTTGCTTTATGAAAACTTGATAGTCCTCTTTCCAAAATTGTCCTAATTTATATTTAGAAGGAAGAAATGATAAAAAACAATTTTTCTGCAGAAAATAGAAGCATTCCTTTTTTATGTTTTTTCCTACCAATCTGGAGATACCGAGGAAACTAATAATACATAATTATGGGGTAATTTTTAATCCATGAACATTTAACAGTGTTCCACGGAGCTAAATGCAGTGGTTCTAATATTGATATACTACCCTGCAACTGTGCATAAATGTTGCATATTTTATAAACACTCAGTGACATAGTGCAAAAGAACAGACACATGTATCCCTGCCCCTCACCATTTCAGGATCAGAGGGAAAGAGAAAATGAATCAAGATAGTTGTTTTGGAAAACAGAAGTATGCATATGACTGACAGGCATGTAAGCTGGAAATTATGGGGTATTTTAAGTAACCCATGAGAAATAATGACTTAATTTTTTAAAAAGCCAATTAAAACCCAGCAAAATCTGAGGGTAAATTTGCACCCTGGGTAGCAGCATACTGCCACCCGTAAGCTGCCTTAATCGTGGGGCTCATTTGCTTAAGATGTTGGGAATGCTGACCCAGCAAAGCAATTTCTGAAAAATTCATTCTTCTTTAGATACATTTTGGAAAAATTAAAGCTAGTCCTTTCTTAAACAATTTGCCATTTTCTCTAATAGCAAAGGCTGCAGCAAAGGTTTAACAATTCATTCACAATTCAGTCTTACAATTATGTATTAAAGTCAGGTTTAACAGCATGATTCATGTGATATATATTTCAGATGTATCAATTTCACAAAAGAAATTCAATTAAAACTTAGAGAATCTAATCCTAGCTTGATAAGCACTATTTCTAAATGACTGGGAAGCTTTTTGGAAAACAAAAGAAAAAAAAAATCCACACATTTTAATCCTAGCTCCAATGATATTTTTTCCATCTCTCCTCCAAAAGAATACTTCTAGAGCACAAAATAGATTCATAATTGTTTAATTAGATACATTTCATATATCCTGAACATAATGGTTCCCATAGAAATAAATATTTTGTACACAAACTTTATTTACTTTGCCACAGTCATAATATACCAACTCAGTCAAGTGCAAACATTTATTACAACCCCTGGTGTGTGAGGAGCTCTGCTCCCACACTTCATTATCTGGATGACAGAGAACAAGATTAGACAAAATGGATAATCCACAAGGTACTAACAAAATGTACATTCGATTATGATTATAAACCCTTCTCCAGCCAAGGGTGTAATCAGAACTAAGCAAAACAGTTGGATCAGTTTCCTCTTTAACTCCGCCCTCCAGTGCTCCTTGGGGGCAGGACCCAACGTAATGAGTGATTAGTGGAATCGCTAAAAGTCCTGGGGCCAGAACGAGGAAGAGCAGCAAAAGGTTTAGAAAATCCACAACGTGGCATCCCTTGTATGAAAAACTCCTTGGTTTCTCTTACCAAAATACATTTGGTAGTTTTTATGTCACATATAATTGATGTGTAATATTAAAAGGTATCTCAAATGAGGTTTATTTTTACGACTGCCTGGAATTTCAAGTAACCCATGAAAAATAATGACTTAATTAAACAACCCAATAAAATAACAGTAAAATCTGAGAGTAAATTTGCACCCTGGGTAGCAAAATAATTAGTTTCAGGTCGGCCTCTATGCATGCTGGTGTGTGCCATCGATCTGTTCTGCCTAGCCACATCCATAGGACCATCACCACTTACGGCTTTCCTTAATGACCAGCTCAAAAACATGAAGGAGCTTACAGTAAATCACAGGGGAGGTATAAAGATATATTAAGTCCACTTCTATCCTAGATTGCTTTAGGGGAAAAAAAAAGTGCCCCTGAAATAAAAAGGTTTATATAAAACTCTAAGAAATAAGTCATGTTTTGTCAAGAATGACCTAATATCTGTTCTATCCTTTTGCTGTTTACACTAGTCTCAAAAGCCCCCAAATTATGCAGATGAAAATTCCGAACAGAATAAGTGTCACAATTCTGTAACCATCAAATAAATAAAAAGTGAGAAAGAAACAGGGGATGGGGCCATTACATTGGTATGAATGTTTGATGGGGAGACTTGGGAATCAGGTATTATAGGAGCGTTACCTAAAACTTAATTGCTCACTTGAACTCGAATTCTAATGGGGATATCAGAATCTCAAAATAAATTATAAATCTGGGACATTATAAAGAATGTGGTGATTTTAATTAATCTGGCATTCTTCTCATTCTCATCTTGAAATCCTAGTCAGAGTTTCAGGTTAGCTCTGACCAACATTCACCTACCTGATTTGTATGTTTAACTTATTAGGTAGTAAAGGTCCATTCTACTAGTTATTCTCTTTCTTAATTAAAACTCACTGTGAGGTACAGTAGTTGCTTCCCTCCGGGGTCCTCTTCCAGCTGCCTGGTTGATACTATCGTTGGTCACCTGGTGCCTTACCTTCCTACTTGTGGTATCTTCCTATTTGTAGTACCTTTGTTTGCAGAATTCTTTCTTTACCTTTAGGCTAAAATCTGAAGACTCTTCAGGGAAGTGCTAGTAAATACAGACAAGAAGCACTGTAAATAGTATCTAAAGTTTTACCAATCATGGGAGAACATACCTCTCTGAGGAAGTCAAAAAAATTCTAATTAAATTCTAATTAAAATTAAAGGCATATATCTCAGGATGCAGATAAAAGAACGTCAAGATGAATGAGCAGAAAAAGAATTGATAATAAGGGAAATTTTACTACTATGGGGGAAGGCACCCAAGACTTAAAATAGGAATTAAAGACATTGAGACACCAAGGGAGGGTGTTGCTTACATGCTCAGAGCTAGTGATGGATTAGGGAGTTTGCTTGACAATGAAATTTCATTCTAAACCAGTGCATGCTGTACATATAACGTATGGACTAAGATAAAAGGAGGAATGAGTTTCAGGATAACTAAAACTTGCTCCACCTAGTGGAGACTTCAGAGTTTTCCCTTATGCTCTCAGCAGTCTTGGTTTGATAGTGGAATAGCCATTATTAGGAATGCTTTGAGTGGGAGAAACAACACTAAAATCAACACCTCATAACAAAATGTAAGATGTTAGTAACCTTGTTATCAGAGATTAAAATAACACGTAAAATCTGATGGTAAGAGTCTAAGAATAAAAACGTAACAGAATAAAATATACATGATTTTATAATTCTCTAGGAAAATCTCTAAAGAGATTTTTAAAAAAATATATAGGCATTTAAATAGTTATCTATGTGCAGAAACTCAGGAATACTAATGCAAGTTACTACAAAAGCCTCTATATATTAGTGGAGGAAAAAACAAATCCTGAAGTACTCAAAACACATTTCTGTCCCTCACCTCCCCCCATTTTTGTTGGGATGGATAAATTCCTTAGCTTAAGTTTTATATCTCTGCCAATAGCAAGGTAAATGTTTAATATGTGGTCAGGTATCATACAGAAACACTTGATGAGAATATGAAATATGAATTTGCATAGAACTCATTTAAACATTGCAAATAAGCTTCTAGTGGTCTCACGTCTGTTCCCAGTGGAATTCCAACAGTGCCAATGGGTTGGGCACAGGACACATGTGGGTTACACTGTGTTTCACTCAAAATTAGTTATGTTTACAGTACTCCTAAGCCCACAGACAAATTCCATATGCTTTTTGTTATTTCCTTCCAAAGTTTTAACACTGATGCCGAGTGTTCAAATCAAATACGGATATTGCCAAATAATAGGGCACACTGGGAGGTTAGGTGGAAGAGGGATGGTTTATTAACTGTACGCAGGACAGGAAACTGACGAGCAACTGAATACAGAGATCTACTTAGCACACCTTTTCCTTCTTGCCCTTCAGACATATGATACAGTAGCCAATATATCAAAGTAAAGCATATGTTGTTTACTTTTTTCAATCCATTTGAGTTAGTCTCATAATTCTTCCGATCCCAGAAAGTGAATCATGCCATGATTCAAAACATCTGTCCTTCACATAAACCTAGGAGCACACATTTAAAAAATGACTTATTGTACATCTTTGCATTTCTTAAGGCATGAACAATGGCGTACAGATGGAACAGGTTCTGAGAAGCATCACGATGTCAAAAAAGCATCGTCTTTTTTGACAAGGCCAGCACAAGTACACCACATCAAACAGACACACTCGACATCTGAGCTGACTGCTGTGGCCCAGGAGCTCCTGCAATGAGGGGATGGCGCTTCCAGAAAAGGACCAAATGCCTGGTTCATATGTCATGTTGCTTTAAACTCTCTGGATCAGCTTTAAGCACCAGTTACAGTTTGTTTTTCTTTATAGACTCTTCAGACCTCGGATTTTATATTCTGCTCCTTTTATGCTTTTCGAGGAGGGTGTGGATGTTTTTTAAGGAATATGGTTGCAGCAAAACAGAAAGGATCTGAAAGTGGTTAGGGGCCTTGTCTAATGCACTTCTGAAAGTCTATTATAAAGATGAATAGAAAAGCAAATGGTCAGTTTTCAGTCGACCCAGAAACCACGCGGAGCTCTAAGAAACATAATTGTGCATAGTTATTCATTCATTCAGAGCGTGTTATGTTGGCTAGCTCTATATTCCCAGTTTACCAAAGAACAGGGCTGTCTACTTTGCTAAACCCAGGGTCCTTTCGCAGCTCCCAGTAGGTGTCGTTAGAAACCCAGCCTTCTCTTTGATTGGCATCAATCACTTTTCTGTGAAAGTATAAAAATCAACATTAGACACAAATCTCATTCAGGTGACCTGATAATTGGACCCTCTCCTGTAGATAAGACGTGTACATATAAGCAGTACTTGGTAAGCCAGTGAGCATCCTATCTGCTGATTGATGATCTGACTATTTTGACTAGAAATAAACCCACTTTTGTTGTGAAATGTTTGAAATGGAAGTGGGTAGGGTCATGAGGAGAGGGGCTAAGAGCGGGAATAAATCACCTCAAGGCAGGACTAGAAAGTGAAGTGGCCCAAACAGGGACTTCCCTGGTGGTCCAGTGATTAAGACTCCATGTTTCCAATGCAGAGGGTGCAGGTTCAATCTCTGGTTGGGGAAACAAAGATCCTACATGCTGTGCAGCATGGCCAAAAAAAAAAAAAAAAAAAAAAAAAAGTGAAGTGGCCCAGACAAAGCATGTACAAACCTTGTAACTAGAACTTCAGACCCCAGACCCACAAGAATTTTCTCTGCTTCACTTGTGGGGAAAGTATGCAACCTCATTAGCTGTTAAGAGCCTCCTCAGGGTCCACGCGAGGGCACTTTCAACATCTAAAGGGCAAGACTGCATTTCTGCTCCAGCGCAGCCAGGAGATGGCAACTAGAAAGGGTATGAGGTTATTCTGAGCTGATCTGTCCTGGCTCTGAAGGGCAACAGATGGATCTGGAAACTACAGCTTAGTCTGTGTGATGTATCCTGCAAATAATCCTGTAATAATCACCCACGATCACACCACAGAAAGATCAAATCTGAACGGATATAAGCTCCATGTGATAGAAATAAAATTAAATACTAAGGAAGCCAGGATGACATTGTGGGCAGTGGGGTCCCACCTTATCTCTGGGTGAGGGAGTGGGAACAAGTTTCTACCATTCGAAAGGGGGTAGTTGGAGGACAAAGAACCTCTGGGCAAGACCCTCACTCTCTATAGCTGTCCATGAAAGGAAAAGAGATGTCGAGGAAAATTTATTTTTATGGTTACAAACTTTTCTTTTTTCTTTCTGCAGTACGCGGGCCTCTCACTGTTGTGGCCTCTCCCGTTGCTAAGCACAGGCTCCAGACGCACAGGCTCACGGGCCTAGCTGCTCCGCGGCATGTGGGATCTTCCCGGACCAGGGCACAAACCCATGTCCCCTGCATCTGCAGGCGGACTCTCAACCACTGCGTCACCAGGGAAGCCCTACAAACTTTTCACAAGACCAAAATCTGATTCAGTATTTTCACTGGCAAAACCAGTGATGAAAATCAGTTTAATTTTCCACCTTGAAGTTTCCTGGACATAAAACTATCCCTCATTTTCTTTTTACCTAGAGTTTTTCATTGCTTGTGGCAACCATTTGCAAAACATGAAAACTGACTTACTTAAAAAATTTTGGTATATGTTCAAGGTTGTTTTCTTCCATGTATCGTCTTCGAGATCTCTGGAGTTCCTCTACTCTTTGCTTCTCTGCTGCTGCAGCTTCTAAATTTCCTTCTTCCAAAAATCTAAGGAGAAAGCAGTTTATCTTTTAATACGTTACCTTCTTCTCTGAGAACAAAATAATCTCATTTGCATAAACTTAAATTCTGGTTGCTGTGAACATAACACAGTGAACAGTAATGCTCTGATTATGTCCCTTCGCCCCTTCCCCAGGCCACACTCTCTCTGTCTGCCACCAGCTAACATACTTTCTGTGTATGTGAACTGAATTATTGAATTCAGCAATAAAATGGGAGGAATGAAAAGTAAGTGGTTGGCTTTGAAGACTTTTCTGTGCTGTCTAGGGTTCCACAACTTGAGATTTTCAGGTTGACTAGAGAGTCTGGGGTTAGGACATCATGAAGTCCCCAGCTGTGCTCCTTTTCCACGTTATCACAAAGCACTTGTTAAAGGCCACAACATGGAGGATGGTACCTGAGTGTTCTTCAGCTACTTTTAGAACAGATTGAGAGGGAAGTTGTTTTTCTGTTTTATTGGAGAGAGTAAAACTGATGAAAAAGGATAAGGTAACAGTTGGGGGAAATTACAAAAGGCCACAGAAAGGAAATGAACAGTAAATGAAATTCAGAAAGGGAATACTGAAATAGAATTGAGAAGAAAAAAGCAGACCCAATGGTGATTTGCAAATATTTAAATTCTAAAATGAGAGCAAAGAACAGGTATACAGTATGATACGCACTGTACAGGAAGCTTACTGATAAGTTTGAATGTCAAATAGTGAGACTGCATGTTCTAGAGAAAGAGGGGGGAATATGAGGGAACTAAATAGTAGAACATTCAATACTGGGAACATTTTGGTGGAAGACAGATAAAGCCACAAAGACACTGGGAACAGAAAATGATCTTGGATACAATTTGTATGACATGTAGAATTCTTGTAAGAAGTAAAACTAATTCTGTAGGAATGGACATGAGTACAGAACAATGTAAGAATAATTAAAAAAAAAAAGAATCAGAAGGTATTAAAGGTACTGTATTTTGAGTATATCTCACACCCCAGGGGATCAAAAACATGTTGGGAAAACTCCACACTTTGACTCAAAGTATTTCTAGGTACCCCTGTATCTTATCCTCTTATTCTTCACTGAAATGGTTAAAGGGGATCAACTGTATGGTGATGGAGAGAAACAAAATTTTTGGTATACACAGGTATACAGGAGTAGAAATAATGTTGCATACATGAAAATTATATAATGTTACTATATATGTAATGTTACAATTATATAATGTAACACCAATGTTACTTCAATAAAAAATTTTTTAAAAAAGATAGTCCATGTTATAGAGTAATAGAACTATAGAAATACAAACACTGAGGTGAGGAGTGATTGTGTGAAGAGTTCAATAATTTGCAGACCTTTGGTAAATTGGTGGGGGGGGCACTTTTTGTTAAAAAACGTCTGTGTTACCTTCTGCGGGGAACTTTTGTTGAGCTAATCTTCTATTATGATCATCCTCTGAATGCTCTTTACCTAGGTAGAAGACTCAGCTATTACTGAGTGAATAAGGGAATGAATGATTCAATGAATAAATAAATGATGGTGGCGAAAGTCTTGATGACTTCTGTAAGCACCATGCCATGACCTAGTGTTCATTTTAAATACCACTGCCCTGCTCACCTCTGATCTGGCCGGAATCGGGCATCTGTTGGTGGAAGGAGATCTTTTAGTACAGGATCTAACTCATTAAGCTCAATAGCGAACCTTGTGAAGCCATAGTAGAGCTCATAGTTGGTCGGCATGGAACCTGGAATGAGGCCAAGGAACCACTGTGAGAGGCAAAGAGGCTTACAGAACATGCAGGAGCTGACTTAACTCGGGTGCTTAATTAATACTCACATTAACATCAAATTTATAGTCATAAACATTAGATTGCAATTTTTTTAAAGGATTAATGATTATTTGCACACTTAATTTAAGACACTGGGTAGGTAATCAGTATCTTCACCCTCCTCTCAAATAACTTGAAGATCACCACCTTCTAATGTAAGTGCTATTCTTATTCCCCGACGAGTTAGATATTACTGTTAATTTTGCAGTCATTGTTTGTTTAGATATACCCACATATACACAGTATGGTTGCTCACTGTTCCTTCTTGTATCTCTGACCTTTTATGTGGGATGATAAAGGTGCATCTTTTGGAAATTCATTTAGTGAGGATCTGTTCGTGGTAAATATTGTTTTCTTTCTCTATAAATGTTGATATTTAATCATAGTTTTGAAAGAGGCCTCTTATTTCTTGAAATATCAAGTGCTCTTATTTTCAGAGTGTGGTAAGTCTTACTCTGCCTGGGTTCCTTTTGTGTTTTGTGATTTTTGACTGTGAGCTCTTGTCCCTTGGATCTTCATCTGTGGGAATTCTTAAGGCCTGGGATCAAGTTGTTTTTTTTTTTTTTTTTTTTGGCCATGCTGCGTGCCATGCAGGATCTTAGTTCTCCAACCAGGGATCGAACCTGCTCCCCCTGCACTGAAAGTGTGGAGTCTTAACCACTGGACCTCCAGAGAAGTCCCTACAAATTTTTTAAGTGAACTAAATTGGTTTTATTTTGCTAAATGGGAAACTTTATGTTGGTTATCAGAACTGATAGATTCATATATTTAATAAAATCCAGCTTTTAAAATAAAACTTTGTACATACAGTAGTCTTCACTGGTTAATTTTTCTCTCAAATACCCAACTGGGTAACTAAATGCTTGGGTGACTAACTATAAGCATTAAGATTTCACCAAAAAAACACTTACAATTTACTTCCATTTAGAAAAGAAAAAGATTCAGATCTAAATTAATGTTTACTGGCACTTTCAAACTAAATTCGACAGCAGGATCTTTGTAGGCTCTGCTCATTCATGTGCTCCAAGCTCCTAGAACAAAGCCTGATGCTCAGTCAGTACTCAATACATAATTGCCAAGTGAATGAACAAACCACTCTACTAGCAGGGAATTTAAATACTCATTGAGGAAACCAACAACTAATTTTAAAGTTAGGGATTAACTGACAAAATTCCAATGAAAATAAATGTCATGTGGAGCCTTGTTCCATTTGTACTTTATAGTCAATTATATGCTAGTGTATTACCAGAACTCTCTTGATGTCTTTTATTAAATGTCAGCATATTGCAGCTCTTTGATGCTCAAGTAAAAAGATCACTTATTGTGGTTAAATTATTGAATTTGTGGATTATGGATGTTTGCAGGCTTTCCTTTGTTTTACTAAAACAGAGAATAAATAACACGAGTAGGGATTTGAGCTTGTATATTTCAATTATTCAAATGGTTTAATAAGTATACCTAGTTTTTGAAATGCGGTTATTACATTTAGAGAGATTTTACATGAAGCCCAATCTCTGACCACACGTCAGATTTGGTCTCAATTCTACAACTCCTTACTATCAAATATTGGAATTTATTTAACTTGTGGATTGAGTATAGATGTAAATATTATTGTCTTAAGCATCTATGTTTTTAATCTATTAAAAGAAAACATAAGGGGCTTCCCTGGTGGCACAGTGGTTGAGAGTCCGCCTGCCGATGCAGGGGACACGGGTTCGTGCCCCAGTCCAGGAAGATCCCACATGCCGCGGAGCGGCTGGGCCCGTGAGCCATGGCCGCTGAGCCTGCGCGTCCAGAGCCTGTGCTCCGCAACAGGAGAGGCCACAACAGTGAGAGGCCCGCATACCGCAAAAAAAAAAAAAAAAGAAAAGAAAACATAAGGTGTACCGCATGGGATGATCTGACCTTCCCTGCCTTCTGCCACTCATGGCGCCCCCCTGAGGCAGGACACTCATGCCGGTCTCACCTGGTCTCCAGATGCACTTGGCGGAAGGGGCCACACCGCAGTACAGCCCTTCATGCCACTTCCCAAACAGCCGGTGCACCACCTTCCCTTCCTGATCCATCACAACCCCCTGGACTTCATTCACATTAGAATTCCAATAATTCACCTGGAGAAACCAAACTCCAGTTAAAACACTCAATCTCTTTAATAACACCAATCCCTGTAACTTCCACATGGAAAATTTTCTTAACCTTGAAGTTTCTCACGCAAACCATTTCCAGGCATCTATCTCAAAATGTTTTGCATGGAAGGGTGGCTATCTAAGTGTTAGCTGACTTAACTTTTAAGAAAGGGATGACCCCACTCCATGTTAGAGCATGAGACCACAGCCCAGAGAAGGCTCAGTTTCTATCTTAACTGAATATTAATTTACAGGTTAAGCAACTTCTTCCTCCCATTGTCCTGTCTTGAACTACCCTTGGCTCATGGATTTTAATGATTTTCAATTGGCAACACTGGAGAAATAGTTTGTATAATCATTTTCATAGTAGCTGTAAATGACTAAATTTAATCAGGAACACCTTGTTCTAGCTCTCTTCCAGCCATGCTCCTCCCCAAGGGGTCAGAAGTCGGCAGGAATTTACCCATCTGGATCCCTTGGCCCTATTCTAGATCAGGCCCCAAGTACGCAAGACCCTAGAATTCCTTGTCCAAATGGCTCTAAGCGGGACTTCCCTGGTGGCACAGTGGTTAAGAATCCACCTGCCAATGCAGGGGACATGGGTTTGAGCCCTGGTCCGGGAAGATCCCACATGCCATGGAGCAACTAAGTCTGTATGCCATAACTACTGAGCCAGCGTTCTAGAGCCCGTGAGCCACAACTACTGAGCCCACGTGCCACAACTACTGAAGCCCACGCGCCTAGAGCCTGTGCTCCGCAACAAGAGAAGCCACCGCAATGAGTAGCCCATGCACCGCAACGAAGAGTAGCCCCCTCTTGCCACAACTAGAGGAAGCCCGCATGCAGCAACGAAGACCCAACACAGCGAAAAACAAAAAACCCACAAATGGTTCTAAGTTTATTCCACAGCCTGCACAGGCCTTTCCTTGGATTTATCGTTAGGCCTGAGGGGTGGCCAAGGGTGGCTGTTTGTGGGGGTGTGGACTGGACTGCCTACACACGTGTTTGCGGCCCCTTGCAGCGCAGGGCAGAGCTGGGGGTGGGAAGCAAGTGGGGAAGGCCGTGGGCCAGACTGGTTCTCCTGCGCTGCCAGGTTTCCAGCTCGGTGTTCCCAAGTGTCCAACCTGGACTTGCAGGTTTTGTCAAAAAAGGTACTTTTGTCAGCGTGAAAGGATAGAACATATTTTATTTGACAGCTTGTGGGCTTGATTTACATACTTTAAATATTTACACATACGGTATGGGGACTGCCATTTGTACTCTTGCCCTGAGCTCTGCAAATATTAGGGGCAGGCCTAAATCTAAGTTTCTCCTAGCCTAAAAAACTAAGTGCGCACAGTTACTGTCACGCACGACCCAGTCAGCGCAAATGGTGATCCTGGCTCCTCAGTTCTGAACCACTTAATCAGTCTATTAAGAAAAAAGGGAAAAAAGAAAAATATCTAACATCTTCTCTTGTTAATAAAGGTACTGCTCTTTGTAGAACTTAAATTTAAGATTATATATAATAATGGCAGAGTTGGATAAGCTTATAGGGACTGGAAGCTATCATCTCTATGCATCTTCAGAAAATGACAAGTGCGATATATTTAGTTCCCTAAAATAAGATCACTTGAATATGTTGTAATCAAGCAGGAATATAAATGGAATATAAACCAGGAGACTTGTTATAGGCAAGAAGTACTCTCTGGAATTTTACTTAATGAACTGGCTGCTTAAAAAGAAAATTCTTTAACAAGAATTTTTTTTTTCTCTTTCAAGATGGTGCCTTTGTTGACCTCTACACCGTCAGACGTCTGCATGCCCGGAGCAACTCCACCAGCTGGTCCTGCTTTTTTATCTAAAATGTCCATAAGGATCAATGATACAGAACTAACTCACTTGCTGCGGCTTAAGGTAATTGTTTTATTTCTTCCCTAGGAAGCATTTTATGTCCTTTGCTATTGTAAGATTATTTACCTTGACAAATGTGAGTTTGCAAATGCAAACACTGCTTTTGGTATTTCTAATGGTTACTTCTCCGTAATGCTCTATCCATCTCCTCCCACTCAGGATGTTGTGTATGCACGTGGTGACCTTATTCCACACATAGCAATCTCCATACCTAGTGAAGAATACAGCACTGATTAAAAACAGTGAAGGTAACAAATAAATATTACTGTTTCTACCAATGAGAATATTTTTTAGCCATAGCTTCCTTTCCCCTCATCTTTCTCTTATTTCTTTCTTGGAAGTTTCTATGTGGTCAAGGCCATTTATGACATGATTCATTCATTTAAGGAACATTTCAGTGCTTTCTATGGGCCAGGTGCTAAAGCTACCAAGTTGAATAGGGTCTGTTTCCTGCTCTCCTGGAGCCAATAGTACGGTAGGGATAGATGGACGCTTATAAGAGCACAGAAGAGTGTCCTTAGATCTGCCTGGAACGTGGGGCGAGTGGCAAGGAAGATTTTCTAGAAGAGGCTGCGTCTGGTCTAAGCTTGGAGGGTGGAGAGGAAGGTACTACAGGCGGGGAAAGGCAGAGACGAAGCCACAGAGGACAGAAGGGCACAATGCATCCGGGGACCTGTGTGTGGCACACTTCAGGTGAGTGGGTGCGACGGGAGGTAAGGTTGGAAAGGTGGGACAGGGCAGAGCAGCCAAGGCCCTCAATGACCCACCAGTGAGTCTGGACTTACCCTATAGGCAATGGGCCATCACAGTAGGGCCCAGGGAGGAGAGAGTAGGGTGTACATTCAAGAAAGACTACTCTGAGGACATTGTTTCATGCTGTGAGTTAAGGCCAAATATGTGAATAATTCTTTGGAAAAGACTGATGAGCATAGATGGCATGAATCTAATACAAATTCTGGAGAGTAAGGTTACCGAGTTTCTGCCAAGGAAGGCGATGACAGTTTCTACTCACCTTTAAATTTGCACATTACATATATGTTCAAATAAAACACTGTTTCAAAATGAAATGCTTCTGGGTTTCTAAAAAATTTATGAATTGGTATGATGTAGGCACTATGGAAAACTCTCTTCCTCATGAGTTTGTAAAGATTGAAAGTTTATTTTGTGGCCCTGGGAATTCCTCCCTCTCCCCACCGTCCTCTATATTGAATCTACCAGCAAATTCTGTCATTCAAATAGACAATAACAAAACAGAACAAAAATCAACCAAATGAAGAAAGAAAGAAAAACAAGCCTTTGGCCTCAATGAAAACTTCAATTAATTTTAAGATGTATAGGCTATATCCTCTAGAAAACAACCATAAAAGGATTCTATCACTTCCTTAATTAACTATACATTAAAAATAGTGCTACAGTAGGGAGGGTGGGAGGGAGGGAGACGCAAGAGGGAAGAGATATGGGAACATATGTATATGTATAACTGATTCACTTTGTTATAAAGCAGAAACTAACACACCATTGTAAAGCAATTATACCCCAATAAAGATGTTAAAAAAAAAATAGTGCCTGGATCTAAGATGAACTCAAAAGTGAAAGTATAGATTATATAAAAAAGAAATGGCTAAAAAGAGCCATTTTAGTTTGCATTTTATTTTCATATAAAATGCAAACTAATGTGGTGACTGGGACAGGTAGGCGCTGACTGATGAATGCAGGATGTGGAGAGATAAAAAGGAAGCTTCGACACATTTGCTAAAGTTCTCATTTGCTTTTGTCGGGGCCCAGTCTCAAAACTTCGGTGAAGTTAACAGAAACATTGGCCATACAGGAAAATGGCCCCTTGGTACCTTCTAGAGTTTTAAATACCCATTTATGATTTAAAAAAGCAGATAAGAGATCAAAAGGAAGATGAGCGCAACCTACTTTGGAAGCATGGCGTTCAGGGTTCCCACAGGCAGGATTTCCATCGACTTCCCCCAGAACTTGTTTTTCCATCTGATATCTAAACGACATAAGGCAGAGGACAAGAATATACACTCCATATCTAATCATTTACTCTAGAAAAATGAACTTTTGTATTACACTTTATATTTTACAAAGGAAACTTTTGTAATCCCAACTGATTCTATAGTGTTGCTTTAATAAGACAAGTGCCTGAGGATGGCCCAAGGTGAGAAGATTAATTGTGAACCCCCCCCCGCAAATATCTATGTATATTTTTCCATAATATACGCTCTATATGTGTTTTCAACAAATAAAACTGGTAAAGTCTTGGAATAACCTGTGTGTGTATGTGTGCATATTCACATACACACATACACAGACTCTACTCTGCGTTAATGTCTCCATAAATGTTGTTTCAAGTTTTAACTAAATGGTGGAAATATTTTATATATATATGTATATATATGTGTATGTGTATATGTGTGTGTGTATGATGTATAGAAAAAGTAATTGCAGATTGTGTTATGGCAGTACGACTGATTTATATACATATTTAAAGAGTTACATGACTTGGGAGAACAGTAAAAAAATAATGCCTCTAAACACAGATAGGTAAGATTTATGAGAAAGTGGGATTAACTTAATGAACATGTTCCTGTGCTGGCTGTTAAGATACCACCCAGGGCCCAGCACTTCATCTCATATGATGGCTTTATGTTTTACCTGTGGTCACTCAGGTGTATCTGTGTATTTGTAATAACTGCCCGGTCTCATTCTGATGAAATAAGGGAGCTTAGTGCTATCTCCACAAAATTTCTGACTCTTTGTTACGAACAAGAAATGATTTACTTTCTTAATCTGAAATAAAGTACAGTCACAGTGCTGCTCTATCATTTCATATCCTTTTTAGGTTGAGGAAGTACATGTGACAAGAGTCATACTGCGATCAGTGAAGTACCCTTTGGACCTCCCCTGAATGTGAGGGAACTATTCACACTTAGTGGTAAATTTATATATATATATATTTTTCTTTCTAGAGGGGTTTTGAAACTTTTTATTCTAGGCGAGTTTGCAACATTCTAATCGTACAATGGGTATTGATTTAGTAGAGACTTCATTCCAAACCCCCAAGCCTCAGTGAGTTAAAGACCAGAAATCACTGCAATGTATATATACCTAAATAGACTGTGACCACATATGATGTGTTCTAGAGCCTTCTTTGAGGATTAAGATCTCTTTGCACACCCTCAAGAAGCAAGAAGCCAGCAGATACAACCTCCGTGCTAAAGATGCAGACAATGAGTTGAATGAGGTAAAGAAATAGCCCTGAGCTGGCATAGTCAGCATAGAGCTCTGCTGTCCCATAGGGCTTTGCTTCCTAAATAAATAATCCCATCTCCTAGATGACATGGTTCCATCTTTAAATCAAGAAATCTAATTTCTCAAACTGAACTCCACACCAACTACCAATATTCTCTGAGTTCTAAAAGTAGAAATCTAAACTGAGTACTTTGGAAACTAGAAACTTTCTCATAGGCTCATCAATTGGATTTTGAAGTGATAACTGAAATACAAACCTTGCCAAAACACAAAATTCTTGGATTCACAGTGACAGGCAGAAATGGGTGGATGATGGCTAACCTGGGAATTAAAAACAAAAAATGACATCAGTGTTAAAACTTCCATAAATGATAATTTTTTACAACGTATATTGGCTACCCCCAAATAAAAACCACTCAACTCATCCATCTCTATTAGTGAATTATTCTCAAAATGTATAAGTAAATTACTGAATCTTTAACTTTTACAACTTCATGCTTAAACACATTTAGAGGTTGTAGTTATATAGATAGGCTAAGTGAATTTTCTGTTAACTAGTATTATAACCCACCTCAATCAGATGTTTATCAAAAAGCTATTTTCATCATCAAACAGCACTCCTACAGTTTCTATACAGAAACTCACTGAGTCCAGTGGGACTTACCTGTTCTGAGAAAAAACGGAATCCTTTGTCCTCTCTAATGCATTCATAAGTCTCCCCAAGGACAGGGTTGAATGGCTTACTTCCTGCTCTGAAATAGGTGGAGCAATATCCTGAAACTGCAAATGCAGCAATAAGAACCTGTTAAAACATTTAAGAAAGGAAAATAATATAGGAGAGACTACTTCCAGGTCTGCTTGTCTCTTATTCCTCTAGATTTTATACATCCCCATCAGTGGGTGCTCATTTGATGGCATCTGCATTTTCTATTTTTTGCACAGACTCTTCATATACTCATAGGGAAAAAAAGATAATTGAAAATCAGGTTAAACACTCTTCATGGGAACCAGCAGACAACTGAAGCCAAATATTCTTCATTTATCTGTCTGTCCAACTTCCTGAGTATCACAGAGTTCAAAGGTTCTGAAAGCCAGTGTATAGGTTATGCCATTTGCATAGTCTTAGCAGGAGGGTTGTGGCTGGTGGTGCTTTTCAGAGGGCAGGTCAAGTTTTCCACAATCACAGGGAGTAGAGGCCAGGGCAAAGAACAAACAGGAGGTTACTTTCTCAGACCTAAGCTCCTGAACAAATGGGCTCCCCTGGCATTCAGGAAAAGCTGATAAAGCAAGGCTAGGCATGTCTTAAACCTGTGAGGAGGGTGATACCTTTACATTCTAACTTTAGAACCACCCAGAACCAAGAATAAGTCACAAGGTGTGTATCTTTCAGTAGAGGTATCTGGATCTTTTTGGCCCTGCCTGGTTTATGCAATGGATTCCTCTTACCTATGTGGTGAGAGTATTAGGCAACTACCAAATATGCTATCATAATGAATTCTGCCTTAGCCCAGGTCTAGGGTTGGCAAATCTCCAAAGGGCGCTGCTCTGTTATTTATTACCATGCGCTCATAGGGACTGTCCGTTTCCGAAGCCTTGTCCAGAAGCTCGCTATACTCCATTTCCTCGCAGAGATGCTGCAGAGTGTTGAGTGGCTCGTTTAGCTCCACAGGCATGGAGACTTTAGACAGGTCTTTACCAATGTTGTTCCTCAAGATATTCCATAGGTTAATGTTACTGGTGTCGGGACAGGGAGCTGGCAGGCGTGCTCGACGTCCGTTTCGGAAGGCTCCTCCTGTAAGCTCCCCGTTCAAGACTGGAAGAGGGAGAAAGAGGAGAATCACAGTGAAAGAGATCTTGCTTTTCTTATTTCCCAGAACCTGGGAGGATAGGAACCCTTTCAAATAATTCTGATTGTGATACATTTCTTAAGCCTTCATTATACTCTCTCAAGAGGGAAGAGAATTATTTCAATACAAGGTTGCTGATAAATGCACAAAACATCAACGTACAGTTTTTTAAACAAAGTGTTAAATATACTTAAGTATTACACAATAAAAGACAAGTCAAACTTCTAAAAATTAAATATATTTAATACGAAGGACACAAAATTTTGGTTTGCCCAAGAACTAAACTTTTTCTTTTTTTTCTGTATGTCTCTTATTATTATTATTATTGAATTTTTGAATTTTATTTTATTTATTTTTTTATACAGCAGGTTCTTATTAGTCATCCATTTTATACACATCAGTGTATACATGTAAGTCCCAATCTCCCAATTCATCACACCCCCACCCCGACCCCCCCCGCCGCTTTCCCCCCTTAGTGTCCATACGTTTGTTCTCTACATCTGTGTCTCAACTTCTGCCCTGCAAACCGGTTCATCTGTACCATTTTTCTAGGTTCCATATATATGCGTTAATATACGATATTTAAACTTTTTCTTTTAACCATCTACCTAACAAAATTTTCAACCATTTACCTCACCAGATTATACGAGTAACAATTTATTGATCAGCTGCAAAAGGAAAAATTAGCTATGGGGTCAAAATGATTGTTCATTGAATCATCAGCATTGTAACTTGGCATGTAGATAGAACCACCTGGAAGCTCAAAGGATGCATACTTTGCCGAGAAATGTTGTCTGCAACACTGGTGTTGTCTTCAGATATATTATCACTCACATCACTGATGTAAGACTCATCATCTGAAGCCTAAGGAAGGGAAGAACGTGGAAAGGATCAGAATTCTCATTCAGTCTTGAAAGTTCAGAAAAATCAAACAATGAAAAACAACAGGATATTGCCCAAGTGAGAAGCAGAGGTCACAGTGGGAACTGTATGTGGCATATGTGCAATGAACACCTGAGGGTCCCCCGTGAGCCAGAAAGCAGCCCTGTTTTTAAGTAGCTTTCTGTCTTAGTTGGGCTGAGACGCTGGGGGAGGCCAGCGCATAACCAGAAATGTTTCAATTCAACACAGTAAGAATGTGCAAAAAAAGGAGGCCCTATGGATCCCCCTAGAGGAGTCAGGACAGGCTGCCCGGAGGAAGTAGTATTTGAACTGGGTGTTGGAGGATGCAGGAGTTGCCCAGTTGTTAGAAGGGGGAGAAGCACAAGAAGAAGGGATAGTGTGCAACAGCAAGGACCATGAGAGAAACATTTATTCTAGGAGTGCTAAGAAGTCGAGTGGCTGTAACAGAGGACAGGGCGAACGAGATGAGGTCCGACTGTGAAGGGCTTTTCATGTCAACATAAAGGGTTCACAATATAATCATATGAGTTATTAAATGCAAGGAAATGACAGAGTCATATTTAATTCTCAGGAAGATACTCAGCAGCTTTCCCTAGGGAGGCCAGACAATAGGATCCTACATAGATCTGGGTAAGAAATACTGACCAGTAACACTAAGATGGCCACAGTAAGGATCAAGTAGTAAAACTGCATTTGGGAACCACATCTGAAGTATACGGACAAAATCTGGCAGATTATCTGGGGGCAGGGGAGAAAGATTTAGGGACAAGGAGAAATCGAGAATTAAGCCATTCTCTACGTGAGAGAAACATGGAACTAAAATGAAACCAAAATTCACATAAGAATAAAATTAAGGGGCAGGGACTTCCTTGGTGGTCCAGTGGTTAAGACTCCGTGCTCCCAGTGCAGGCGGCCTGGGTCTGATCCCTGGTCAGGGAACTAAGATCCCACATACTGTAACTAAGCATGTGCACTGCAACTACTGAGCCCATGTGCTCTAGAGCCCGCGTGCTGCAACTAGAGAAGCCCGCACACCACAATGAAGGCCCAGCACAGACAAAAAAAAAAAAGAAGAATAAAATTAAGGGGCAACAAATGTACTAAGGGGATTTAGAGACAGAGCAGATAAGAAAACAGAGAAGTACTGTAGAGCCATTCAGAGGAATGGGAAAACCAATGTTTCTACTATAGGCAAGAAAGCTGTTGATACTTATTTACTATCTTCAAAATGGAAATATGCTGTTATTTTTTCTGAACATAAAAACAAAACATTCTTATCGTAAAAAGTTAGAAATTACATGAAGCTAAACAGATGATATGAAAATCATCCATTCTATGACCTAAAAGAAATCACTTTCAACATTTCATAGGTACTACCCCCAATTTCAAAATGCCTATGTAAACACACTGATACGTTTATCTTTAGATACTGAAAAAGGGGATTGTTTTACATACTATTTTATAGTGTTCTGAATATACTTCCATTCTTATAAATATAGCTCTTCATCCTTACTTGGAATGGCAACGTATTTCATTAAACAGTTATATAACACAAGGAACTTAACCAGCATTCACGTGGCTTCCAATTTTTTATTACTTACAGACAATACTTGGATGAACATCCTTGTAAACATATTTCTGTGAATCTGTCTGGCAATTTCATTAAGATTTATTCCCAGAAGCGAAATTGCTGGGTCAAATGAGTCTCTTTCAGGCTTTAGCTGTATGTTGCCAAATTGCTCTCCTAGAAGACTGTACTGTATTACTTCGTTCTCATCATCAGTACATGAGAGGATCCATCTCTCACACCCACTTAAACACTATACATTATCAATCTATATTAGTATGTATCTACCTAAGACACATAAAAGATCTCTAGTTTGAATTGCATCTTTAGTGAAACTGCTGTCTTATCTTTCACACATTTTTCAGCTTGTCATATAAACTGCATTTTTTTCTAGTTTGCAATTTATTTTTTAATTTGTTTATGCCACTCTTTTTGGCCATGTAAAAGTTTTAAATTTGTATGTAATAAAAACCATCAGCCTTTGCCTTTAAGGTTTCTGGATTTATTGTTGATGTTTTTAATAGAGTTGGGGAGAATTCATATATTTAGGGAGATAGAGTTATACTCAGAATGATTTTGCGTAAATGAATAATGATAGTTTTGCTTTTGCGCCCTGAGCAATGCTATAAAGATAGCAAATTGAGAATAAAGTCTTTTTCTCATTTGTATTTTCCCACTGCAGCTGGCTTCCAGTTCTCATTGACTGCAACTAAATGGAAGGCTAAACCTTTAGGCCCATGAAAGCCACATTCTAAACCTTGATAGAAATAAAAGGTAAATCAAACTCTTCCATGTGATTTCTCTGAAAAAAGCTAATCACATCCAATTATGTTAAGAGAAGACAAAGGCCTGCCTGAACCTAATTCATGTTGCATGCATGTTTATTACATGAACATTTAGGAGCTATAAACAGTCTAGTCCTCTTCAATTTCTAATTTCACCCAAACTAATATATGATAGAAATAGTCCAATATCCATGCCCATGTAGAAAGTTCCGTGTAGAATATAAAAGAACTCTACAATGACAGTGGGCCCTGAATAAGAGCTATATTATCGTATGTGTGAGCAGTAGCTAAGGCCGGGCAAGTCGGCTATGGTCCACTCATGTTGTCCTGTATATACAGTTAAGGCTCTGCCATATTATAATGAAACAATTAACATATATTAGTTTTCTCTCCCATGCTCAAGAAGTCCTGGAGCCAAATATTTCTCTTTAAGAGGTTTGGGATTCAAAAGAGTTCAGGAAATATTTTTTTCTAACTGCGACCAGGCATGCAGCATTGCAGAAACAAGTTTAAAAGGCAAGTTTAAAAGGCAAGGAAGTAGATCATTCTGGAAGTGAGAAGAACATTTTTTTTAAAAGAGGTTGCGCATTCATTAAGTGAAGCACATAAAGATTTTTCTCTCAGTTATGGAAAATGTTAATGTAAGACAGCTAAGGCCCAGATGTTTCTCCGATTAATCATATGTAATGAGCTATAAGCATTCTTTCCTTCATTCAGTTAGCAAATATTTACTGAGTTCCTGGTTCACCAGAATGTTCTAGTGCTGGGGACAGAGTGGTGAAATCCCTGCCCTCACTCTAGTGGGGGGAGACACACAATAAACATACGAAATACATATTTTGTTGGATAGTGATAAGCATTATGGAAAAAAAATCAGAAGGGAAGAGGCATGTGAAAGGTCAGGGGTGAGGAGGAAATGGTAGCTCTACACTGTAGGTAGGGCATCCAGGGTAGGCTTCTCAGAAGGTGACTTCTGAGTAGACTGAAGTGAGTGAACGATTTGACCGCGTGGCGCTGGAAGTGTTCAGCCAGGGTGGGCGGCAATGCAGAGGCCCAAGAGCCTTTGGCAGCTGTCATGCAGAATATGCAGTTGAGCCCATCCTGCAGCGGCTACTAGGATTCTCACATGTACAGTAAACCAACCAGGTGGGCTTGCCAAGTCTGTTGTCCAGAGACTCAAGGAGCCTTCTGGGGGCATCTCATCACAAGGGAACTTGGAAACTTGGGCAGATGAGGTTGCCTCAGGAACAAAGTCTTAGCCTAAGGGGAAGAGCAACCTTGAGAACATGGAGGTGCCTGTCACTTGGGTTTATCTCCTGGTCCTGCTTCTTCAAATACTTAAGACTGAGTGTTGTGATAAAGGGGAAAGATTTAAGTAAAACACAGACATTTTATGAAAACCTGTAAGATCCAGTCACAAAGAATAGATGTATAGCTTAATTCTTTCCAGTGTGGGTTGTAGGAGAGAGTCACTTTCCTTATTTCAGTAACGGACAAGGGGTGTCTGGAGCAAATTGACAACTGCAGGAAGCACTCCATTGGCCTCTGGAAGGCACCAGAAGAGAGGTTGCAAGAAGCTGCAGCTGAGAGCAGAGACCAGATTATGAGTCTTTGTATGATAGCTAAGGAGTTTATATTGGACACTGGGGAATAGGGACATCATCAGATTTGCATTTTGGAAAGATTAGCCAGGCTGCCCAGTGGAAAATGGATTCGAGGAGGCAATAGAGGAGGCAGGAAAACTAGTTATGGAGACTGACAGGGTAATTTAGGTGGGGAGCTGATGGAGGATTGAATTGCAGTAGCAGCAGTGAAGCTTTAGGAAAATGTATGTATCTGAGAGTATTTAGGTGACAGAAGTTACAGAACCTGATGAGTAAATCAACATGGGTGATGGGTGGTAGTGAAGGGAAATACTGAGGCAACTCAGGTATTTGATGTGAACAACTGGGGAGAAAAGCACTTAGAAAAGCAATATGAGAAGTATGGGTAAGTTTGAGTTTTTCCCCTTGGGGGGTGTGTGTGTGCATGTGTGTAAGGGGGCTGCTGATTAATTCACTTGGACATGCTGAATTAGACAGTCTGTGGAGCACCCAGGTGGCAATGTCTCACAGGCAGGTGGTTGGGTGGATCCTGAGCTGACTCTTGCTCTCTCTTTAGACCTGTTTTCTCCCTGAGCTGTAGACCTGAATATCCAACAGGTTGCCAGATAACTCCACTGGGAGGTCTGATAAACTCACAATGCCTTAAAGTGAGTATATCAACTCCACACGCCTCTGTCATCTACTACCTTGCCCCTCTATCAGCCACTTGGTCCACTGTTTCACGGGGGTAGCACCACCCTCTTGCTTGGACTCATGCATGTAACCTGCTTCACATCCTCTTCATTTCTGCATTGCCGGTGGCTGGTGCAAGTGGCAACTGGGTGCCCAGTTGAATGTGACCCCAAGAACTAGAAATAGGGAAATTAGGTTGCTCTCACAGGGCTATGCTATAAACTTATCAGATGATGGGTCAAAGCCCAGATAATGTAGCATTAAGTTTGTCTGCTTGAATAAGGACAAAGAACTGGGTCAGCAATGGAAGCCCAGAAAAGGGAGAGTCAGAGAAAAAAATGCTGGTAGCATGTAGAACTAGCATTAAACTAGTTCTCTGTCTTGTGAATGGGAGTTTCTGTGAATCTTTTAATGTATGACTTGGAATCTGAGAGGCAAGTGCCTAGCTTGATGTGGTAACAAATTCAGTACCTGATACAAGAATTCTGTTTTAGCTTTTCTCCATTAGAAAAGTGATGTGTTCACTCTTTCTTTCTATTTTCCACTTATTTTTGTTTCTAAAATCACTCATACTTCCAAACATCCAAAAAGAACTACTACTAATTGTCAGGATTTTTCCTTTCAATCTATTTTCCATGCATATGGAAATAACACTGAGCAACTATTTCATCTCCTTTTTGTAAAAATGCAGTACAGATTTGCAATCTCAAATGACAAAATTCTTAAACAACTGTGTGGGAAAGAGTTTTGGCTGCTTCTCCCATGCCAAAAAAGAAAAAAAAAAAAAATTCTAAGTGTACTTGACTAAATTTCAGTAAAAGAATTTCTGCAACCTGACCAAGGAAGAGATTTCTTGTTTCCAAGACCTTGTCAAGATTCACGGGCATGACAAGCAATCCAATAACGCTTTTATGGTAGCCAGTGGTAACCTCCAAAAATGATAATTAGCCAACTAGATATGTGCTAGACATTATCCTTCTAAGTTCAAATTCTTGTCTCTGGTAAAGATGTGTATGGATGTGTGTGTGTGTATGTACAAACATGAATGGTAATTTTCTTAGTTTCTCATGCTTAATGTATTTATTAGCTAGTCTCCTTCTATAAAGGAGTCTGTTATCAACTATTTGTTTACCCTGAAATATGAACTGTACAGGTAAGTCAGAATAAATCTTGATTCTTTCTTTTCATTCATCAAATTTGTGACTATTGAGTTGGTGCCCAGTGTTAAGGGCTCAGTAAATGGAAACCATATAGTTTGCATGCTTTTGGCTTTGCTACTATTTGGACATCTTACTATAATATTTTTTTTAAAAAAAGTTCCACAGTCTTACTTTCTTTAACCGAAACTCATGGCCAGAAGCAGTTAGGGTTGATGCATCAAGGAACCTTACCTCATTCTCTGAGGAGCTTGCAGAGAGGAGCACTTCTTGGGCATCGAAGAACTCAGAGACAGACTCCGACATGGAGAGGCGGCTCTCATTGGCTACTTGTTGTGACAGGGGGAGACTGACGTGGATTTGCTCACCAGCCTACAGAAGAGAAAAGCAGATGGTGTAATCGTTTTCTTCCCTGTAAGAATGGCTATTTGTTCAAATGAGACCATGACGTACTAGCCAGATTTCTAGAAAAATTCATACTCTATGTTAAAAAAGTGGTGACCACAGCTAATTTTCACTTGCAACTGAGTAATGACCACTGCATAAGTTTCCTTCCAATATGCCTAAAGAATCCAAAAGGTGCAGCTGAAAGGTGAGTTGATTTTAAATCTATGCTCAATTAATATTAAGTGGAATGTAACAGGTTGAGCCCCTATCAATACCCTGAATTGACTGTGGAGACAAGTTCCTTGTCACATGCTTAGGCTTGTCATTAACTAGCCATATTCTAACCAGTATACTACACCTCCAGCAGTATCTGTAGACACCACTAGAGATATGCTAAGAAAACAGTCTAGAAGACTAATTTTTGAGACGGAATATATAAAAGTCATTTTCCAGTTTGATCATGAATTTTATGCAATGAAACATATGATTAGAGTATTGAACCTTATTTCAAATTGTATTTTTATTCAGTAAGTAATAAATATTGTTTTCAAGGATACAATTTAAATTTCAATCAGAAAAATATGTAAGAGAACTAAAATATATATATTCTAGTACACATTTCAAGTTGCAAAGAAGATTCAAACTGAGATGGTTGACTAATTTTTGAATGACAAAATTTTAGAAATACCTCTAGATTCTGGGCAGTTGAGTAGGCATAAGTGTCATCAGAGATCACAGGACCCATGGAGGTGGATGGACGCGGGGTGGGTAACTTACATCAAAGAGAAGCTGTCTGGGGATGGTATTTCCTAAGCAGTTAGATGGCAGAACACTTGCACCCACAGATTTCTAGAAAAATGTACATTTTTGGTGCAAATATGGCCTTAGTATTAGTTAAAACTCTCACCTTGTTACATGTATTACTGTTGAAAAGTATAAATTCTCATGGCTAAAAATAATAATTTTATAAAGGATTATAAACAGAATTATACACTCAAGTTTAGCCCAAATACTGAATGTTCTCCTATCCTCTAACCATTTCTTCAAAAATTCTTCTGAAAAATGGAGTAATAGCACCTACCTCAGAGAGTTGTTGGGGGTGTGAAATGAGATAACATGTATAAACTGGGTTAGCACAATGCCAAGCACATAGTAAGCATTCACTTGACACGCGTTAACCATTAATTATTAGCATCATCATCAGTAGGAGCTGTAGCAGCACCAATAGTAGTATCTTAGCAAGGTCAGGTGACTTTTCTTCTTAGATAGGACTTTTAAAACAAACCTTAAGCAAACTTTTATTTAGCACCTTCTCAGCTGAAAGAGTTTGTTTTCAACATTTCATGGGCCACTGATGATAAGAAATATTTCAAATGAAGAGTGAGAGAAAATTCACAAGCTGGAGTATATACAAACTAAATATTCAGTAGCATGAGATGAACACAGGAATAAATAAAAACAGACAACGGATCACCAATAATCAATGATGTCAAGCTCATGTACATCCTTCACTCCAAAGAACACTGAACTGTCAGCAACACAATATTTATGCAGGGAATCGTATCAGCAGTGAAAGAACTGTATAAAAAATAAATCAAAATAGGCAGTAGATTTAGGTGCTATAAAATAAGTATTCTACATCTATTAAAAATGAGTCTTACCTCATCAGGGCTAGGAATAATATTTACACTGACAACCTGATCACAAATAATAGATTCTGAATGTATTCTGTTCAACCGACTCCTTAGTTCAGCGTTCTGGTTGAGTGCCTTAAAATAACAAAAACCGCATATGTAATTTCAAGTTGTGACGCAAGCATAAAGCAGAACAAGCACACAGGTACACTTTAGACAACAAAGTCTTATGATGTTCTTAGCTGAAACTTTTGGAGCCACCATAGGCCAGATCCCCCTGGTAAGAAGGAAATAAATGGCTCAGAATTAAGGCACTCATTGTTTTGCAATATAAGACTACTACTTAGTAGGTTAGTGGGTTGAAAGAGTTCATGGATTTCATAAAAATGATTCATGGGATTTTCTCTCCCTTACAGTCAGGTCCATTACACCCAAGCCCAGTCTACCACCACATATATATCACATTTTACACCCTAGGATAAAAATTATTGATTCTTTCCTTTTTTTTTTTTGGTTTTAGTTTCTAAAATTTGGGAGTTGTTTCAAAACCAGATATCTTAAAAATTATTTGGAAATGTAGTGAACAATGAACTGGCTTTATTTTATATCTAGAGCTATATTTTAGAGCTATATTTTAGTCTGGTGAAAGAAAATAGTTGTCTTTCCACTTTCTAGGAGCACATAATTAATACCTGTGACAGTACCGCAGAACTAACTCAAGCGTAGACCAAAGACGCCTTCCTTGAACAGTGTAAACATCGACAAGTATAATAAAGAACATATCACAAAAAGGAAACTAACTCCAAGCTACCTGCATCTCATGACTTTTAACACATCCTAAGTCAGCATCAGTAAAACACCATCTGCTACAACCCAGTTTAGAGGGTGGGGCAGAAAGAGAACAGCTTTACATAAGCATGAGCTCCCTAACAGGGGCCCTGTGGACAGAGGCACATGGAGCACATTAGTGCATGGGAACCTGTTCCATATACAGAAGACACTTGTAGCTGACTGGATTACACCAAGTCTCAAGTAAAAGACCTTTGTGAGGACAAAGCCCAGTGAAAAGCTGGACAGCTCCTTTCCTTTTCATTAAAACCAGCAATTAGAAGATGGAAGTGAATGTTTCAGAGCGAAAGATAAATGTCAGGACTTACTGAAGAGCACATCTGCCCCAGGGAGTGAGGATTCTGCTTTTCTTTGTAAAGAGTCGATGACTACGGTAAACCAATACATAGACAAATATAACAGCATAACTACAACTCTGTACCTATTAAATCACCCAGGACAAATTACACAGTGGCTAAACTTCACACTTGCATTGAGTGGTGCAGAATCCTTGGGCATGGAGCACAGAACAGCCCCTCTCCCTTCATCCCAGCTTTTGCTTTTTAAGAAGAAAACTGTTCACTCACAGCTTTTGGCTTTTGTTTAAAGTCTTTAGAACCAGTTCATAAAATATGTGTAAAATAGAACACACTTGGTCTTGTGGGCTGTCAAGTATTGATGGATTAAAGGTGGACACAGATCCTACAGTCATATTGCAGACAGGAGGAAATATGTGTCCAGTTCTCTGAGAAAACAGGGATGTGTTAGTGAGAAAAAAGGTGATTACTTTTTTAGTAAATAAACCATGTGCTTCCTAATACCTTTATATTCTGCAAAAGTGCTCAGGATCATTTTTCTTGGAGCAAAATCTCGAACACTTGAAATTTGAAAAAAAAAATACTATATCATTCATATTCTTTGTGATTACATATGCTTATTTGTTCTTTCATTATTTTTCTGTCCACAAGTGTACTGAAAGCTGTCTCAGTTATTGAAATAATTAGAACCAGATATATTTTGTTGTCTTGGAAGTAGGAGGCCTGGTTGTAGGTTGTTTGATGGTTTTAATTGCAGAATCACATTCATGGCTTCAGGGTTTCACACAAACCTCAACTAAGGGTTCCTCCAGAGTGACTGCACCTTCTGTTGCCCCTGGAACAGAGTTAACAAAACAAACCCCACAAAAACTCAAGGGCAAGGATAAGTAATGTTTTTTTCAGAGGGTGGGAGTTTTACACACAAGTTTCCCATTTATAAGGAAACTTGGAGAATTGTTTGCTCTGGATGTCTAAGAAAGTTGAATTCCCATTTAAGCGCTCATCTCATCCAGTATTCATTAAATGTAATCTTGCCTACAGGTGTGTGTGAAGGCACACAAGGTATCAATAGGAAATGAGATGAAAATTAAAGGAATATTGTATTAATAATATATATGCAGTGGTAGAAAAACGTTACGTGGCACAAAAAAGCGTGGAAATAAATAACTATTCCAACTCTGGCAACCCCAAGGGCAGAGAGTGTAAGCGGATGCGGAGCATGCAACAGCCCATTTCTGTGTGTCCTGCCAGGACGGCTCCTCCTTTTGCCTCAATCACACAGACTGTTTTGAAGTTGGCTACAACCAAGCGCCATGAGCGCTCTTAGGGAGTGCTCAGGACCACATTTGTTACCTCCCTCCCTGAAGCTCACCTATTTTCTCTACAACGGTATTATGGAAACATCCTTGGGAACATCGAGGTATACAGATATTTTCAGTGAAATGACACTGTTAGTGATAATTAACATAGAAGAGCCCAGTTGATGGCAGAAACAATATACAGAATGCACCCGAGGAGTCTGTACCGTGGTGAAGCGAGGGAAAAGGAGGCACGTCGCCAGCCACTTGCACAAGCTCATGAGCAAGAAAAGCCATGGGAACTTGTGAGTAATAACATTGCTCCAGGAGTGGCAGACGGCGCCAAGGCCTAGCAGGCAGGAAGCAGCCTCGGGCTCAGGAACTGTGCCTAGATTCTTTAGGAAGTCTCACTACTTGCTTCCGTAAGTGAGTTCAGACCGCACTACAAACTCTCCGCAAAGTATACTCATTTTCCCACACCTCATGTCCCTCATACACATTCAAGCGTAATATATCCAAGAAACACATAATTCCTGACCCATCTATAAAAGAAGTTACCATCTTGAAGTTCTGAGCCAGAGTTAATTGCCCAAATCCTCACCTCCTTGGCTATGAACTACCATTCATCCTCCTAGGCAGACAACGGGTGAGAATTTACCCTAGACTGGGTGAGACTCTGGCATAGCATATGCATTTTACTGAATGGAACTGTGGGTTCTGGGAAGGACACATAGAAGCCTGAAGGCTGGAGAAGGATATGAAACATGGCAATATGGGATCACCAGAAGACTTAAACCCTTCAGATAAAAGCAAATTTTTACCTCACTGGTTGAAAAGGAGTGAGAATATGAGTATGGAAACTGTCAAAGCTAGAGCTATCAAGAACCCGGGTATCTCTTAAAAATCACCTTGTTTTTTATTTAAAAAAATACTATTATAGTGTATTTGGAAAACACAAAAAAGTAGAAAAATATTTTTAAAAATTCATACCTTACTACCCAATCAACCAATTTCTGGTAGCTCGGTATATTTCTTTCTTTCTTTCTTTTTTTAAATTTATTTATTTAATTAATTTATTTTTGGCTGCATTGGGACTTTGTTGCTGCACGTGGGCTTTCTCTCTAGTTGCAGTGAGCGGTGGCTACTCTTCGTTGCGGTGTGTGCACTTCTCATTGTGGTGGCTTCTCTTGTTAGGGAGCACGGGCTCTAGGTGTGCGGACTTCAATAGTTGTGGCATGTGGATTCAGTAGTTGTGGCTCATGGGCTCTAGAGCACAGGCTCAGTAGTTGTGGCACACGGGCTTAGTTGCTCCGTGGCATGTGGGATCTTCCCGGACCAGGGCTTGAACCAGTGTCCCCTGCATTGGCAGGCAGATTCTTAACCACTGCGCCACCAGGGAAGCCTGGTAGCTTGGTATAGTTCTTTCTAGCTTTTTTTCTTAAGCATTTTCCACATTATTTAATGGGAACATACTCTACATTCTATGTCTGCCACTTATTCTTTGTACACAGATATTTATTTTATGTTTCAAACTCTTCACAAATGTGGTTTTAATAACTGCAGAACAAGTGATTATTTTCTACTCTTGGGCACTTACGTTGTTACTGATTGTTATTAGGATAAATAATGCTGCCGTGAACGTTTATGTGCAAATAGGCTTTCTACATTCAGCATTAACCCCTTAGGTTATACATATCAGCCATGGACCAAAGGGTCAAAGGGTAAAATATTTTTAAGGCTTTTAATAAATATTGCCAAATTATGTCCAAAATGACATCAATTTAAAGTTACTGGATAGCTAAAAAAAAGATGTAAAGGATTCTATGAAGAATATCTTCATATACAACAAATTTGGCCAAGTCTCAGGGAACTCTGAAATTCAGGAACAAATACACTCAAAACATTTATCCCAACACAGAATACTTATTTTGGATGTATAAAATGTTGTAGACAGGAAGGATGGTAAACGCTATGACTGGGATCTTAATTATGCTGCTGTGTGCCTTAAGCCAATGTTTTTGCTTACATTCCCAAACATACCACGTTTCACTGATTCTAATACGCACAATTCCTCAAACATTAACACCTCTGAAGCACTGGTCAGTTTAATTGACAGTTTTTTCCTTCTTAGATGGCACATCTAACGGTGGACGCCGTACTGATTTAATGAAATTCAGTAACTCTAGACTGAGTACTAACTCTAGTACTGAGTACATATTCTGCTGCTCACATTTGTACAGACCCAACACCCAATGCATTTAGCACAAGCTGTGTACAAACTCCGGGGCCAGAAATCAAACTGGTAATAGTGACGGAGTGTAATGTATTGAGGACAGACTCAAGGCAAGTTGAATCTTTCCTTATAGTAATCTAGGGTGCTGAGTTTACCATAGGCTTACTATATACTATTTGATTTTGGTGTTCAGTACTTAAAATTATAGCTGCTGTGAAATAAGGTCATTTACAAAGGGATACATGCCACACAAAATACCTTGTCCTACAGGTGTAAATCCAACATCTATGCTGCCTTTCAGGTGTAAAAGTTTACTTTTAAAGTTTCATGGGGTAAAATAACAGAATTATGTACATTTTTGTATACGTATAGATCAGGGATGAAATACTACTTTAGAAGAGAAATTCATTATACTGTTCAGCCTTGCAAATTATTACATGCCCAAGGCAGGTAAAAATTTATGCTGAGCATGTAGTGAAGAATGCTAATTTTACTTATCTTATTATGCTATGTACCTTCTAAAAGGATGATGGAATTTGCCAAGCTGATATATTTAGAAGCTTTATTGAAAAGCTGCATTTTAATCATCAGACCTATATCAAATCAGACTTATGTCAAATAAAAAATAAGCTTTAAAAACGTAAGACTAATCTAAGAAGTTATTTAAACAGTCTCTCTCTCTCCTTCCCTTTCTAGGGGGAGACTTGGATTGGTAACTTCATTAAAAAAATATCTGGGTTTTAACTGATGATACCTGAATAAGGATCAAAGATGTCTTTAGGCTACCTAAAATCACACTATAATGTGAAGTTATATTAACATAGAAACATACGTAGAACAGCTGTCTCAATGTACTCAAGCTATTTCATATCTTGTTCAATCCTTAGTGCTATATTTAAAGAGGCACAATGAAAACAATAGAATTAGCCAATCAGGATGGCTACATCAGTTAATTGTTTCCCATCTTCAATGTCTCCTTATCTGCTAGTTCCTTCCTTTCATGACACAAACAAACCTAGATGACTGCCAAATTCAAGGTTGACTTTCAGTCCATATATCATTTGCTGCTAAGTCAGACCCTGTTAACCTTTTCGTTCTTGAAATTATCAAAACTGTTTACCCTTGATCTCAATTATCATAGCTATCTAAATTTGTCAGCTGTTTACCCTGGGTTTCCATCAAAGGATCCTCGTTTTTTTTTTTTTTTTTTTTCAGCTTGTCCTTTAAATACTAATGTTCTCTGTGGCACCTCCATTAGCCTCTTTTATTCTGACTGAAAACACAATTTATCAACATCTATAAATTCACCGATATACGAGGGTATCCACATCTTCCTGCCAGGGCCTCTCTCCTGAGCCCTAGATCTCAGGAGGAAACGACCCACCCAATGGGAAAGTATGTACAGACACAAGGATGTGAACACAGCCAAGATGCTGTGATAACACAGAACTGGAAGCACTGAATTCGCTAGTGGACAGAGTATAACTATCTTTATAGTCCCAAATTATTTTCAAATTTTTTGAGTTCAAGAAAATGAAGTAAATATAACACGCCCCGCCCCCCGCAAATAATCCAACAAAAATCTATTGAGGCTCTAAGTCTAGACGCAAATAAATGTTTAGACAAGAGAAGGAAACATTTAACCCAAAGCACGCAGTTGATGTAATTTCATTTTATTTTACTTTTATTAGGTTGGTAACAGCTGCTGCTGTCTCCTGAGGTCCATCAAGGACCAATTCTTCCACGAACCTGATCTCTGGGTCTGCTCACAGCTCAGGCATCTCTCATTTCTCTGAACACGCAGAGGCCTGGAAATCTGCACCGCTCATGTGCCACTGGGAATGGACTACAGCATGGTCCATTTAACTGTTTCCTGAGTAAATACTGCTCATCTCAGTAGTCAGATCATGAACTTCCTGGGAACACGGCCAGGGCTACTTTTAACTTGGTGTCCTATACCTTGCACTGTACCTAAAGTACAGTAGTTGAATGAAACACAATGAATGAATGAACAAATGAATGACTGCTTTAAAATTTCTCTTCATCACCATTTCTAATCTCACCTGACCTCCCAAACTTAGATGTGTTTACTATTCTCTGTCTTACCAACAAGCAAATAAAAGCAAGCAGGCGGGAAACAAGCATATTTTCTTATTTTTCTTAGTACAAGCTTATCTCATACCACTAAGACTTCAATCCTTAATACATCTGAAGAAAAACACTGCAACATGTAGGGGGACAACAGTGTATTTGACACATTTACAAGATGACATACAAGATGTTTACTAACCATTACTCTGATCTTTCTGATTCATGATCCTTTCAGGATCACGATTCAGAAGATCGATTAACATGGACTAGGTGTTCAACAGATCCGTGACATGAGATCAGTACAGGGCAACCGTTCAAGTGTGCATGTGAAGGAAGCCCTCTGAAGACTGGAACACAGTTGCCGCTTTGAATGCTCAGGCTCTCGAGTTCCCTAGTTTTGCACTGGAAGCAGCATATGCACCTCAACTGACAGTGTTTGATGGCAAACAGCAGAACGTGTGGCCCAGAAAACAGCATTCAATAACGTGAAACTTAATGCTGAAAAGAAGCTGACAGGTCAGGTACATAAAACATGGTGAGACCGGTTTAAGTCTAATTTTCAGGAACTGAGGGAAACTCGTCAAGCAGGAGCTGATCCACATGGAAAACCACTTACCCAGCATGTGCTTGCTCCTTCGCTCTGATCCAAGGCACCAGGAAGTGAACAATATTTTATATAAACACTGAGTTCTCACACAAAATCAATAACATTGAAGTCTCAAAGGAAGTTTTAAAGGTTAATTTATAGACTAAATGAAAATATTTCTGAGGAAGTGCTCAGGGTAAGAAAGCATAAGGGCAGTTTTAAAGGATTTTTAACAGAGATTTCAACCTTGAAATACACAGGGACTTGATTAGTATTAATAAGATCAATATAATATATATTGAGTAATATTTATTATAGTGTAAAATATATACTGAAATATATATAAGAGTCTAGCCTCAGGGAGCAGAACTTAGGAAGAAAATCCTAAGAGTACAAATCAGAATAGAAAAAACAGGTAATAGTTATCAGTAATTTTCAACAGATTAAAATGTAAGTGGGAAAAAATAGTAAGCGTGGAAGATCTGGTAGATTTTGTCTATTTGACATTGGATCAAACATATTCTGGAACATAACTGTTTAAATGTGTATGTAAATCATGTATAAATGCACGATTTTTTTTTTTTTAAAACCAGGGACTGCGTTATAATGACTACAGAGAGGCATTAAAAGTATTCAATCAGCCAAAATAGCAATTATGTTTGCAAGCAAGTTTGGCTGATTTTCACTCTTACCTTGATATTGTTTGGAAGAAAAGTAATAAAACGTAATATTGACACTGCAATGTCTTGGGAGAATTTCAGATGATGTGCCATCCCCATGATGGATTGCCTCCACCCCCATCTTTGGCTTATAGGGTTAGGAATGTATTATGAGAGTGAAACAAACACTCTCATTTACCTGAGACAGTGACTGTCGGAGCCGTGCCATCTGCGTGCTGTGGCCTGTATTGTGATCCTGCTCAGAAACCATCTGCTTAAGCTTCTCCTTCTCTATAGCTATGCTATTAAACGCTGACTTCAAAAGAGAATGCACTGCATGGGGAGAAAAGTAAGAAACAAAGATCAAATGGATCCAGAAAGAATATACAAAATTATAAACTTCTCAGTACTTTAACTCATGCACAGATATTTTCTGGAAAGTTTATGTTACAGTCTAATTGAAAGTCAGCCATAAAATGGAATCTACCAGAATATCTATACACAAAACAAATATAGGAATGGTAATTAATCAGGATGAAAGTTTTAGCATTTCAAACCAGATAAGCCAACAAAGACCTGGAAGCAGCATAAAAAATTATCAATTTTTAAATTTCAATATTTAGAAACTAAACTATAATTCCTAGAAAGAAAAGGGAACAAGTTTTACTCTGCTATATTTGAAGGGAAATTTGAGCAGTTCTGTGTACAATGAAGCCTCATGCAAATCATTTAGAACTATCAAAAATTATTTCCCCAAAGTGTGCACCCAAACAAGAGCATTTTATGAGTCCTGCCAATATAAATAAGACAGCTGTTTTAGAAGTTCTAACTAGTCCTCTTTGGGGTAGGAAATGATTTGGTCTTAAGAACGGCACTTGCATTACTTTCTCAGCCAAGAACATCATGATATCAGAAGTGTTTTTAAAGAGTAAAAATTTCCAGTTATAAGATGAATAAGTTCTCGGGATCTAATGTACAGTATAGTGTTATAGTTAATAGTACTGTATTATTTACATGACAGTTGCTAAGAGAGTAGATCTTAAATGTTCTCACCACAAAAAAGAAATGGTGGGACTTCCCTGGTGGCACAGTGGTGAAGACTCCACACTCCCAATGCAGGGGGCCCGAGTTCAATCCCTAGTCAGGGAACTAGATCCCACATGCATGCCGCAACTTAGGAGCTCACCTGCTGCAACTAAGGAGCCAGCAAGCCATAACTAAGGAGCCTACGTGCTGCAACTAAGCAGCCAGTGAGTCACAACTAAGGAGCCTGCGGCCTGCAACTAAGGAACCCGCCTGCTGCAACAAAGACCCAGCACAACCAAAGAAATATTTTAAAAAAAAAGAAATGGTATGGTGTTAGCTATCACAATTATTTTCAGTATATAAGTGTGTCAAATCAACATGTATACCTTGAACTTATACAATATTACATGTCAATTATATCTCAATAGAGCTGGAAATAAAATAAAACAAAATAAAAGCAACAATAAAAACAACCTCCACCACCATTTCTGCATACCTAACAACATACATTGGTAAAAATTCAAGGCAGTCTTTAATTCTGAAACACAAAAAGGTTGAATTTCCAACTCCTATCTTTACAATAACAGTTTCTATAAAATGCAAAGTCTTCTAAAATAGGGATTTCCTTATAAGAGAAAGGAGTTTTTTAAAGAAGTGGAAAAATTTAGCATAAAACAGTGGCCTGCATTAAAGGGGAAAAATGGTGAGATCATAAGGGATTCACAGTCTATTGATTTATGTGCTATATTCTAGTTATCAATTTTAAGGTAATAACTTGATAGCTGAAATATGTTAACCCAACTGGCAGCTCTAAAAGTGGACTCTCACTCATTTCAAAATCCATAATTCTTCCTAAAGAGTTCATTCAATAGTCATAGAAAAGCACCCCCCTTTTTTTTCTAGCACAACTGAAAAGAAAACATGTTGTTTCAACAAAGGCTTTAAAATTCTGTTGAAACTTGGATTTCCGGAAAGCCTCTGGATTGCAACCAAATACACAAAGCTTTCCCAGGGCTACCTTCAAATTTACCCATCTTCCTTTAGAAGCTGTGCTATAGTTAATTCACACATTTGCTGTCTCATTTTACCTGCTGCTATAACCTCACATTAGAAGTAAAAGCTACTGGTTTCCTGGCCATAAATCTATGCTGTTACATAAACAAAATAACACTGCTCTAGTCATGACATGATTAGCATCCAGCTAAGACATGCAATAAAAATGTGAAAGGAGTAAAACAGGAGGTGAAAGAGAGGTGGCCTTACAGAATCTCAACTGAAAAATCTATAGAAAAAAAAGGCGGGGAAGATGATATAGTTTAATTGCTTCAGGATTGTGGAATTAAAGAAATCTCTGCTAGCACATCTTTGCTGATGGTTTAAGACTATAGGGCTTCCCTGGTGGCGCAGTGGTTGGGAGTCTGCCTGCCGATGCAGGGGACACGGGTTCGTGCCCTGGTCCGGGAAGATCCCGCATGCCGTGGAGCGGCTGGGCCCGTGAGCCATGGCTGCTGAGCCTGCACGTCCAGAGCCTGTGCTCCACAACAGTGAGAGGTACCGCCAAAAAAAAAAAAAAAAAAAAAGGAGACTATACATTTTTGCTGACTTCAGCATTCCCAGAGATGTCCTCAGTGTGTGCCCCTTCCTTCCTGAGTCACTAGGCTCTTGAGTATTACGGGGGTTACTTGAGATGTTCCACTTAACACACATTTTCAAGAATATTTTATAACCTATTACCAGTGGGCCCAGAGGAAATAAATGTGAATGATTCATAATAAGATGTTAGTGACTGAAAACAACATAATGTGTATCTTTCTCCAAGAAACTGGGAAGGTACTGTCTATAAGGCGTGCACACACACACACACACACACACACACACACACAAAGTTTCAGTGGCTGAAATTTAAATACTACAGCAATAAGGGGAGGGAGTTAATTTGGGAGCTGAGGCTCTTCTTGGTAAACACAGACAAGACTGCCCAATCCACCTACACTCCACTCTCCTGCTTCTTCTTTATTATACTCTTACTCTCTGTGCCTGATGACAGCAATTGAACTTCTGCAACATGCCTATTGAAAACTTAACATCAAAAAGGAGACTCCAAGGTGGGGTGGACTTCTGCTCCCCTCAAATCTGGACTGGCCTGGGAAGCTCTGACCAGTAGAGTGCAGTGAAGGGACAGTGCTTCAGGTCCAGAGCTGGCTGCTTCCATTCCAATCCACTCCATTCTTTTGGAGCCCTGAGCTGCCATGGAGAGGGAGAAGGAGAGGGACAGAGTTGTGTGCAGCCTCCCAGCGGTCCAACCAAAGTGCTAGTGAAGACACCTTGAACAATTTAGCCCAGCTTCCAGCTGAATACTGTTGAGGGAGCCCAACCAATGCCACGTGGCACAGAAGAACTGCTTAGCTGAGCCTTCCTGAATTCCTTACCCACAAACTGTAAAGTAAAACTTATTATGTCATTTAATAAAAAAAGAGTTTCAAACAGAATGTTTCTTTTCTTTTTTTTCCCTTGCTAAGGCTAACTCACAAGTATGTATTAAGTATGAAAAACAGATGTTGAGTAGTAGTGTCTGCTGACCTGCCTAGGATAATGCCTTTTTTTCCCCTAAGTGTTTGATTCCGCAAATTTCAGAGAATAAATAGATAATCCCATTATCCTAATATTCTCTGAGTGAAGAAAATCAAATTTTAATTTATGATGACCTACAATCCTAGTGCCAGGCCTGAAGGCAATAGGAAGAACAGTCATCAAAGGTTAACACCCTTTTTGTCTTTCTGCCTTTCTGCCTTTTCTCACCCTCAATGCTACTTTCTTTACTCAGTCAAAACTGTAACCCTATGATGTGTGTTCTCCCAGGAGGCGGGCATCATATCCCACTGCATTTTGTTTATAGAACTGCAATAAATATATAAACCATTTGACCTTTCTACCATGACCACCTAAACAAGGATAAAAGAATAAATGGCAACTTCCCATCAAGAAAGAGAGCTTCTCTCAAGGGCACATTATATTTATTGTTACCTTTCTGTGCAATTAGACAAAATTCTTCTTGAAGCTTTGTATAATCCATTGAACTTTCCAGAGGGTCTGTGAGGTGGCTAGGGGGAGTCTGAAATTCAATATCTGCACAAAGGTTGGGGTTGGAGGAATGCAAGCGAACCGGGGACATGGTAGCACTGAAAGGAACCTGAAAGGGGAGGACACAAATTATTAGAGAGCAACAGCACATTGTTCCACCCTCTCTTACATAGAAAAGATCTCTTCCAGTCTCCAGAATAATAGATTCCTCTCTGAGGACACACTCGGAGACAGTACTCATTTATTTTGCAGGTGGCTGGGTAGGAAGGAGTCTCATTTCCCATAGTTGATTTAGTACTGCCACTGACTCACTGGCTTTTCACTGTCACAGGGAGAGATGATTACACAATGACAGGAAGAACAGGCACAATCCCAGATAAGCTTCAGCTCTGAACCCACAGAAACAGTGCTGGCAGAAAGCAGTCTGAACTGTGACGTAGCTGACCTTCTCTCACAAAGTCTGGGTACTCAAGTCAGAGCACTTTTTATGCCTACTTCTTTCTGAGCCTGGAGCAGGAATTTACTGAACAGGTAAAAATTCAAGAGGTGCGTATACAGAAAGATTCACTTGCTCCATTGCCATTAGATAAAACATAAGTAAGTTTAATACTAAATATAATAATGGCTTAAAGGGACTCACAATTAAATTTGAAATTGATTTATCAAGATGTATTTGTAAATGAAATGTAAGTTACTGCAGTTTACCTTTGTATGTTACATAAACATGGCTTATGAACTGGCCAATATTTAAAAGCATTAAGTAAAAAAAGTCATATTCCTATAGATTTTCCCAAATGGCTAGAGGTACTTCCTTGCCCAGGCTGGATCTGGGCTAGGCTTCTGATGGGTGGAGGCAAAGCACCTTTCCCTCTCCTTCTAGAAGGTTCTACCTGACCATTACAAATGCTGTCAGCCAAACACTCTTGGAAAATGAGAATACCAATTCCTCTTATAAATCAGATTACCAGTAACCTCCCCTAATTCTTACCACACAGATATGCATTCAATTATCTTCAAGAATCAGACTCTCAGACTCCTCCACAAGCTGAATTTTGCATAAATTAAAAGATAATTCACACCCTCTACCTAAGAGAAAATATGCTGTAGGAGGAAGGAACCAATATCTTGTCTGATGTACATGTATGTCAGAACCACTTCCTTTTTTCATTGTTTTATTTAGCTTTAAACCTCATGATAGAAAAATTGGGGAGGGAGGGACCCTGCAAGCATGTGCCTGTGCACGGAGGATAGAGGGATGGAGGAGATGGAGAGACCCCAAAAATCTAGCCTGAGCTGCAGTTGGTGGGTCTGGGTGAGGGCAGTTGAGACTGGAGAGGGTCCTTAGGATGTAGCTTTGTCTTGGCAAGGAGTTATTTATCTCAAAAGATATCCAAGGCTTACTGGGAAAGAAAGTGGGCATGAAGCTTTCTCCCCAGTTCTGCTAAGCTAAGCGTGTTAATATATGATCTGTGAAGAATCTGGTATCTGGAGTCATCAAAGCAACTCTTCCTCATCCCCCATGGGGACCTTGGCTACACTGGGCTGGGAGGTGTCAACAGCTTGTTTATCTCATCAGGATCTGAATTCCTGGCTATTCCAGAGAAGAGACACAAAAGTGGCAGATAAGCCATTTGAGAAAATGGAGTCCTTGGGTTCAGTAGTTTGCTGGAATCCTATCCAGGCAACTTTGTGACAGTAATGACTGAGGTTTTTTAGGATATCCATAAGGGAATGGGGTTTATGTGAAAGAATATTTAAAGACAGATAAAGAAAATTTCTGTCCTTGCCTGTGGTGATGCTAAATCTAGAAAGGGCAGTCAGCCCAAGGCCCTCTAGGAGGGACAGAGAGAATCCATGGAAAGGTTGGTGATGAGAAGGTCATGGGCAGAGACTGTGACTTGAGGAAATGGATAGACCAAGGAGTTTGCAGATTTAAGGATATAGTTTCAGGATGCAATGAACTAGAAGAGCATTTGAGAAAAAGGAATGTGCGTGCTCGGTGGTGGGGAATGAAATGTGTTGAGGATCAACAAAAGGGTTTTATCTGCACTCAGGTGCCCTCAACGCTCCGAGGAGGGGCATGGCGTAGGAGAGGGGTCTCCTCCCTTGAGTGGATAGGGAGGCTGGGGGAGCAGTAGTGATGGGAGGCCAGGGTGTAGTGGAGGCCCAGAGAGTCCAGTGAGGACCCAGACTTGTTCCTGAGATAATGGGCTCTTTATTAAAAGTTGGAATCAGACACTGAGAAGAAAAACATGTTACAAATTTATATTTTGAACATAATGGAAGTTTAAATTGGCAATTAAAATGGTAAAAATGATTTTGTATATAACCCACAGGGAAAGGGACTCGGAATGCTCTATTTAAACTGCAGTCAAACAGTTCCCTGGGACATTGAAAACTAATATTTATATACTTCTGACTGAAAATGTTTACATTGATTTTTTTTTTTTTTGCTTAAAATAAGTATGTGGAATGGATCATTTTAATTGAAAAATTCATGAAATGAAATTGAAAATACAAATTGAGATGTATTAATCTAACTCTAACTGAATATCTCTTCAGCCTGGGGGCTTATTTACTCAGTTTTTTATTCATCAGTGTGAGTATTATGGGATTTGAAAATTTAAACGGTAACTAGGTTCTCTGTCAGTGATGACTGGAGTGGGGCTGTCTACAGCTCTCAATGTTTGTATGTGAGAAACCTCAATGCTGGAAATGCAACTTCACATCCTCCTTAGGAAAGAAATCCAAGGCTTCCTTGAAATCCTGTGACAGGGAGGAAGCCTGATGCTGGAATATTCTGGTACCAGTAACTGCAGTTTGGAAGGGGGCTGTTAGGAGACGCTTTTATCACCTGTCTATAAAGAAGCCAAAAGAGAAACAGATTGACAGTGGACTGGCACTGAAATTTAGCAGTGGTAAACATGAACAAAAAAGAGAACACACAACAGCAAGTCTAAGGAAGATATTGAGCATACACAACTCACGGAGCCAATATGAAAAGTCACCTGCTACTGGTACTCTGCATCACACGTACAGGGATGCTAGTGTGGGGTACTGATTGCACTGGGACTCTTGGGGTCTTTCCACGGGGAGGGGCCAGCGTTTCTCCTTTCCAACCCCCTATTCTGTTGGGCCTGCCTGATGGTGCAAGTGGACCATTATGGATGCTAGTGCTAAGAATCAACAAGAATAAATCTCTGAAACATCCTGGGTGTACTTGTCTTTGGGAGCAATCTCACTGCCCTACACACCTAAGTGGGCAAGGAGAACAAGTAGCTGGAGTCATTTGGAAGAATTCCAGACAAAAGGCAACTAGCAGGATAGGACAGACTCCAAATGTGTGGGCTAACTTTACTGTTGGGAAGAGGAAAGGCAGGGAATTAAGGGGAACCACTGCACTAAAAGAAACAGGAGGGCTGAGTCACCAGCAACAGGTCACTGTGATGTGGGCAAGGGGGCTGAGGGAGCCAGCGGAAGGTCCTGCTAGATGTTGTCCTACTCTGGTATGGAGTTAAAAGCTATAGATCCTAGAGGGTTTAGAGTAACCACTCCCTCTAGTTATTCCTGAATACATGACTAAATGCTGCCAGCTTCATTCATTAGATGCTCTAAGTTATTCTTAACCTCTGTGGTCACAGCTACCCTGGAGGAGGTGAGCATTAATACCTCCATCTTTCAAAAGCTTTTTCTCTTGTACTCCCAACTAAAAAAAAAAAAATCAACCTATTCAAATAGGTTCTAATCTCAGTTTTATTATATTCACTATATGTATCTGCAATCAAAAAATGAACACAGTAGAAACACAATCACTTCCCTGCATGCCATCTTAGAAGTACATTATTTAAGGAAACATTTGTATTTTCATAAAATGACTGACCCTCCCTTTCCATACTGAGATGTTGTTCTCTCTCTAATAATCATTTGGATTTCTGAATTTTGTAAATGAAAGGTTACATTTAAGAATTTAAAAATTGACTTTACATGGATTTATTGTCAGAATCTGTTACCATGTCAGTATGAGACACTTTTTTCATCTGTATTTGAATACATGCATAAGATAGACATTAACCATGAAATCAATTTCAAAAATTTGTTTGTTCAAGTGTTCACAAAACTGTGAGTTTAAGAGTCAGTCCCTGGGGCTTCCCTGGTGGCGCAGTGGTTGAGAGTCCGCCTGCCAATGCAGGGGACGCGGGTTCATGCCCCAGTCCGGGAAGATCCCACATGCCACGGAGCAGCTGGGCCCGTGAGCCATGGCCGCTGAGCCTGCGTGTCCGGAGCCTGTGCTCCGCAACGGGAGAGGCCACAACAGTGAGAGGCCCGCGTACCGCAAAAAAAAAAAAGTCAGTCCGTAATAAATTCCACGTCACTTGTTCATTTCATAATCAAAATTATTTCTGTCTCTCAAACAAACCAGCTGAGTACCCAGATATAAATCAAGAGTCAGTCATGAGTTATAAAGTAGAAAACCAACAATCCATACACCAGTATCCATTCTCCTACAAGCAACCAAAATCTTTTCATATTTTTCAGCAATTCTAGTCTTAAAATAATTCCACCAGCAGCAAGAGCAACACTATGATAATTCAGGAAATCTTACGTAATAGCCAAAAAATTAATGTTTGCCATGAACTCAGTATTCTGTATATAAAAAGTTGATAGGATGTCATGATTAAACAAATATTATGATTTATTTTTATCCAGCATAAGGTTCTTGGTTTACATATTCTATTTTATATTCCACGTGGCAGTTCACTATTCTAAGCACCTTCTATTCAATTTTAAGTTATTTGCCTTATATATCTCAATACTCCCTCTATCCTCCTAACATCCACCCTATCTTCTCTTTAAAAAAAAAAAGCCAAACCAACATCTAGATGTGAATTAAACACCATTTAACTCTGTGGTTCTCTCCTTTCCACACTATATTTTCTGATTTCCAGCTCAATATTCTTTCCAGAAAACAACTTTCCTTTGCTAAGTGTAAGTTTGGGTAGCTGCTGAGAGATGATATCAAAATTCACCTTTTCTTACCCTCTCATTTCTTTATTCTCACATCCTTTTCAAATAGTCACATTGCTACCAAAAAAGCACAATTTACGTCTGTAGTAACATGACTTTTCTTAGAAAAACAGAAATCAGTTAGCAACGGTTCCAATATCAGTATGGCAAAAAAAACAAATAAAAAACCAAAAAGAAAAACCCCCAAACCCACACCGTTTCAGGAAATCGCCCACACACTCCGTTTTGCATCCTTGAATTTAAACTGTTTCTCACACTGAGAGTAGAAGTAGGGATCTGGATCCCATGATAGTTTTCCATTGCAAACCCAAACACCTGTGTGCGAAGCCGGCAGTGCAAAGACAGCCAGAGAACATGCGAGAACCCCGCCAACACAGGAGAGGGCTGTGCTTGATGCCACCGCACACGAGTGGCACCATTAGAACGCGGGGCAGGGTGACACTAGTACACAGTTTCTCATTCTCATTAAACATCCACTTGAGATTGAAATCCACTCACTGTTGTAGCCACTGCTGCTGCTAGCCTCTGCCGGCGCCGAGTTGTGCTGAACTGGCCCTTCGAAGATGGCCCTTCCTGACAGTGAATGAGAGAAGAGGAGGGAGGAGAAAACATGGGATGGGGGAGGGAGAAGACAGGATATGGGAGGATGAAAGATAATCAGACAAGGGAGAGGGAGAATTTTTAACTGAAAGTTGACTTTTGCTAAATCTTAGCATTGAAAATAGCTTGGAGGGGCATTCATACTGTGAGAAAAGTTTATTGTTCTCATGGTAGAACACCCAAACACTTAAATCTATTTGCTGAATATAACCCCTACCCCAAAAGGAGATGGAAAGTTATGAAGTGATGAAGAGCTTACGATTTCAAGGTAAAATAAATGTACGTCTTGTTTTATTCATGCAATGTCATGTTCTACGAAGCCAAAAGGCATTCAGTAGATTGAAGCAAAAAAAAAAAAAAAAAAAATGAGTTCAGGGAAAAGTGACTAAATAAATAATGTGCAAAGGCTAAAGCAAACAGGTTGTAATGAGAGCCTCCTGCTGATCAGGAAGAATTTTTTGTTTCTTGCTGGGAGGAAAAAGTCAGGGGAAGGATACCAGGAATCCTCAACTCCCTATGTTTTCTCCTACTATAAAGGTCTCTGGGATTCAATATTAAGAATTATATTGATTTTCGGGTTGAAAAATTTTCCAAGGAGGAAGCCAGTCCCCATAATATGGGAAAGTAATCTCAATGTCCTCAGTGTGCTGGGATAACACCTATAAAAATCGGCTATGAAAATCTGAAAGTATAGGCTTCATTTAGTGATGTGCAACTATGCATAAACCAGTAGAAGAATCTTAGAGCTTGCTTTCTTTCCTTCTTTCTGTCTTTCTTTTCTTTCTTCTCTTTTTGGTGGAGACGATAAAGGGTAATAACACTGCCTTCTAATCAACTCAGCTTTGCTGCATTTGACAGACCCTGACTCTTCAAGGTTGTGAGCAATAAATTCAGTTCTAATTAGCTGAAATGTTCTCCGAGTCACCTAACAGTCAGACTGAGAAAAAACCAGCATGGCTGTGTTAGTCTTTTTGGAATAACAGAAAGATATTTTAAATTCTTATATCTCCAATTCTCTTTAATTTTCCAAATTATATTCACATTTCTCTCAATCGTCATAAATCTTCTGTGTACGTATATGTATATGTTTATTAAACACAAACACACACACATAATCTGCTCTAGACAAAACATTTCCTATACAAAATTCCTTTATGCCTACTGTAATTAAAAAAAAAAGGAGAAAGAATATATTTTTACTCTTCAGTGTAATTTGAGCATCTGTGAGATCTAGGATAGCTGCACATGAATGACATCAGATCATTTATCTGCTACCCCATACCTCCTACTATTCCTTATTCTCTGCAATATCTACGGATCTAGTATTTAATGCATGCTATTAGCAACACAGGAAATGTAACAGCAATCTCTTCTACAGCAACCCTTATAAAATCATTCTCTTCTTGCCCTCCTCCACCTCATTTAAAACACAACCAAACTGTTTTACTGCATGATGATGATACTGAGATTTTTATGAGAATGAGAAATTTGAGCTTTGGGACACAGGAAGTATTTTTTCTAACAGGTAATTCCACAGAGACGTCTAGGACAACTATTGCCTCCAATGAATTACACAATGGATTCTTGAGCTAGCTTCCCAGTGGCTTCAAGGAGAAATACGGTCCAAATTTTAACATTCACATTCACATCGATAGCACAATCTAACTTACCTAAGAATAAGCAATCAAACATCCAGTATAACATGTTCTTCATTTTTACTTTCCTAAGGTCAATTTTTAAAATGATCTATTTTATAATTATTTCAAAAATTACAACTACTACAGAACGCTGCATACAAACTTCAGTAAAACAAGATCCATGACAACAATAGCAGGAACAATAACCACCACCACCACCAGGCAGTCTAGGTTCCTGCATAAATGTCTGGTGGACTAGAAGTTCCAGATGACAGAGGGGATGAAAAATGAGCCACTCACTACAAAAAATCTCTCAGGTTGGCCACAACAATGAAGAAAGTGGTTCAAGTAGTGAGATGATTAAGGGCTCAAAACAAATACCTGGTACCATGAGACGGGATTCTGATGGTCAAGAAACATTTAAAACAGGAGGGAAAAACCTGTGATTAGGGTGGGAGAAAGTGGTGGGTATGTTTAATCCACTACAGTAAAAATAAATGCTATGACTTTCTGTAGGTAAAATACTGATGAGTAATGACAGTCATATTAGTCATAGTCATCCCTGGCTGATTTTAAGATTCCCCAGTCAGGTGTGCTTGGTGAAGAAACTTCCAAGTAACTTCTCAGTGATAGAGAATGAGCATCCTGAGGAATCCTGGAAGGCCTGTTGGTTTGGGGGAGCAGAAAATGTCTAGGGATGGTACCAAATTCTGCAGCATTCACCCTACGATCCTTTGTTTTACCAGATCAAGTGGAAGTGAGGTTTCTCTTGGAATGATTAATAGCTTACCGCCACCTCTCAGTCTATTTATTTCCACTGGAGTTGGAGCTAAATCTACTTTCCAAAGTTTAACGTTTTCTTTGAGTATGGGATGAGATGGTTTCAATTTCCCCCCAAAATAATTAAACTAGAATCACAAGGGCCATTTTGTTACTCTTTGGCAAAACAGAAACAAGGCAAAAGAGCATAAATGAAAATTTAAGAACAAACCACCCCAAAATGTGACAGGAATATGAAATGGAGAATATTGTCCGGCTTTTTGAACAACTTCTTTTGATGACTCAGAAAAAAATCTCCATAAACTCTCCACACATTGAAAAGCACAGCCTGTGAATAGGAGGGCTATTCAGAATTACACTCTGTTTCCTCCAGAAAACACTGAGTGATATGGGGACCATGGTGGGCCTCGTAACCACAGTAGGACAGCCAGTGGCATTGCACTCATACACGTTGAGAACCAACCTATTGCAGACCACAGCTGTGAATGGGAATTTGTTCAGTGGGATACCTCAATAAAAACAAGATTGAAATGCTATCTATCCACAAATGTATATGTTCTTATGATGCTAGCCTTCTTCAATTATTTTGTTTATAATTAAGGTTCTTTTTTCCTGGCTATGATAACTATAGATACCATGTTTAAAAAACAACAACAACAAAAAAAAAAACGACCACCACAAAACTAGACAATCATATGCTCAAAAGCAATTTTAGGCAATTTTCTTGTGAAGTCATTTGGCACATTTGTCTCTATAGTATTAATTTTCTGAAAAGAAGGGAAAACGCACAGAAACATACTGAACAAAAGACCACAAAAAATTGTGTTCACAGAATGTGGACATTCTAACAAAAAAAAAACACCGATCATTAGTGCTTGTGAAAATTTATTTTCAAATATATCAGATTAGCAAGCAAAGCAACAAAGAGTTTGTTATTCATACATTCAGAATTAAAACACAAAGAATGTTATCAATAAAACTAGAATTAAGGAAGAATTATTGTACTTATTTAAAAGACTGAAGAATTCTAAAAAGCAGTCCCTTTTACCTCTGTGTTAGAATATAGATTGATTTATAGTGCAATAAAAAGAAAAACAAAATCATAAGTCTAATTTTGATTGTGCAGGGCAAGTGTCCTTTATAATATATAGCTAGAATTGGAGTAGCAGAAATTCAAGCTTAAAGCTCTGAAAGTAACATGAATTTTGACGTAAGAGATTTTAGGCATTTGCCATATTTTGTATCACTGCAATGCAATGACATAAAAGGATCTTACTTTAAAAATTTTAAACTATTCATTTCAACTAAATAACTTATTTACAATGAACTTCAAGTAAATTTATCACAAGCCATGAAGACTTTAGTTCAAATTTTAAAAGTGAATGTTGATGGCCAATAATATTTTTGTAGAATCATAGCATTTTAGAGTTGAAAAGGAATTCAGAGATCATCAAGTAAACTCGATCACTTTACCCAGGAGTTAATGGAAGCCCCGAAACTTTAACAGAAATGCATGAGATTATACTGCCAGGAAATCACAGTGATTAGATTAGAACCCAGGTTTGTTACTTTCTAACCTATTGCAGTCCTCATCTCATTTATTGATAGATACAAGTTTGGACAGCGTTAACACATAAAAGCCTCTTTTAAGATCTAGTATATATAAGTGAATTTTCATTACAACCCATTTGATTTCCAGTCTAGATTTTTAAGGTGACTTTTTGTTAAAATATGTTTTAATGGTTCCAAGGCCATAATTGAGGATGAAAATGCCACTTTACAGCCATATTACATAATTTTAGCCTTAAATTCTTTTTACTTACGCCAGAATAAGAATAGATTTCTCACTACTTTAGATAATATAACTCAGTCTGAAAAGCACTAGCTTTAAAGCAGTTAAAAGCTGCTTTAAACTTTTCAACTTCTATGAATTGATATATACAGACTAATATTTTAAAATATATATATAAGTATAAATGAAGGAAAAGTAAAGTCTGTACCTGCAGTTGTATTTTTGTATCTTTGCTGACACTTTTTGTTCTCCATCGTCTTGTGACCCGCTTGTCTTTCTTTGAAATATCTACACAGTTAGCCTACATTACACAAATAGTTAAAAGCAACAAAGCATTATTAAGTTAACACAGATGATACAGGTATAGACAAAGAGAGCACAGCAAGTTAGTACAGAATCATTGTTAGACACCTAAAGCAAACCAGCCAGGAGATAAACGTATATCTGATGCACAGTGGGCATTAAAAGCAGAGATAAAAACTTTACCATAAAACATATTTTTCTGCTACACCAAATGAAAACAGGATTAGCGTTTTTGCTACACGAAAAGACAGTAATAATTCTGAGAGTATCTAAGTTATGTCTTCATAACTATCATTTCTAATGTAACACAAAAATGAAAGAATGATTCAGATATTTACTTCTTCCAGTTAGTTTGTATTTAAATGTAGAACATTTCAAAACATATATCTTAACACAATGACACCAAGATTCAAAAGTATTAAGAATAACTCCAGAATATAAACCAATCCTTATTGTAGTTATTTCCCTTTAAATGTTACCTTGTATATTCATAGAACAATCCAGTAAAAATTCTGAGTGAATATCTTAAGGTCCTTTGACCAACAGCAGTAAAATGTTTACCTGCATGTCAGTAAAGTTAGGCGCTGACTGAGTTCTCTGAAGTATTTCCAAATTCTGCAGGAGTTTGCTAAGTTCCACAAGGTTTGACTGGCAGTGTGCAAGGTCTAATACAAATCAGAAATTAAAATATGTTACAACTGGGCAGGGAGTGGTGGTGATGATAATAAAAGGCACTCTATCCAAATTATGGCAAATATGATGAGGCAGATCTATGTTTATAGAATGATGATACTGGCAAATGAAAGAAAACAGAACTGGTCTCTGGTTTAGAACCATACAACCGCTGATTATTTATTGGATGACCTCAAAACCCACTCTTACAAATGAACAGTTATTAGTGTAGAAAGCCATTAAAATCCCAGTGAAATTGGGTGTGCTCATTTTCCTGCTGAGGTGGGCTTCGTCACATCAGAAGCACACTCAAGGGAACTTCAGCAGTTGTACAGTTCTGTTGTTAGGAATGTGTCTACCTGCTCTGAAGGTCTTCATATAGGACTCAAAATCTCTGCACACTCTACAGAGAACAGGGCAGCAGCAATACATCGGGGGCCAGGTCCCACCCAGGTCCCATCTCTCAGCAGCATCTGCCCTAGGGTGGAGCCCTAGGTGAGCTGTTCAAGTGCTGCTGTGGTTCTTCCAGGGAACTCTTGGCCATCAGTGGCCTTTAAATTCCTCAAGAAAGGAAATCACCCAACGCAGGTGACGGAAGAGAGTACTGAGGGGGCTAGGACCCTTCCACCACCCCCTCCCCATTTCAGGGGAGGCAGCACCATTGTACTCCTCCCACGCGCCTCACGAAGAAAATAAAGTGAGTGACTTGGAAGGGTAGGAAATACCGAAGATAAACGGGAAGCAATGAGGGAGAAAATTAGTACAAAGAAAGAAGGCAGGGGTTAGAGGGAAGAGGAGAAAGGAGTTGGCTAGAAGAGATCTATTTTTTTTTTTTTTTTTTTTTTGGTACACGGGCCTCTAAGTGTTGTGGCCTCTCCCATTGCGGAGCACAGGCTCCGGACACGCAGGCTCAGCGGCCATAGCTCACGGGCCCAGCCGCTCCGCGGCATGTGGGATCTTCCCGGAACAGGGCACGAACCCGTGTCCCCTGCATCGGCAAGCGGACTCTCAACCACTGTGCCACCAGGGAAGCCCAAGAGACCTATACTTTAACTTGCCTTTTAAAGAACAAAACGACATCACAAGCACCATGCTGGTACGGACATTATCTAACACTACCTATCCATTAAAGCTTCTATCCAGTAAATATTACATTAATTCTCCTAAATAACTGTGATTATTCTACACAAATGGTGTATGTAAGTAGCGTAGAGACATAGAAATGGGGCTTAAAATCCTTTCTAACAGAATGGAAAGAGAACTTGGTGAATGAATTCGATTCAAGGCAAAAGGATCCAAAACTAAGGGTCGGGAGACACTGATTTACTTTACACTTCTCAGCTGCAGTTTTCTTACCTGTCAAGTGGTGATGGTACTATTTACTCTCTTACCTTCCTAATGAAAGTAGCAACTGAGATGGGAGGTGAGAAAATTCTATGAAAACCAGAAATGGTCTTTATGGAGTATTAACTGCACTATGTTTAATCATTCTTCTAGGGCCTTAACTTGGAACAAGCACACCATTCCTTGACACGTCTATCATGGAAGAAATGAAACCCCTGGCAGAATTTTGCTCCTTGCTTAAGTGTCTGGTTGTATGTAAGGATTATAAGGACTTGCCCAAGACAATAAAAATACCTTTAAAAAGAAATCTCTAGAATTACATTAAATTAGATCTAATTTTAGAATCTGGGAAAAAGGAAATATTATGCCAAGAAAGGACTGTTGAGACAGTTTATAACAGTAAAAAATTTTAAACTTAAATATCTAGCAGTTTACTTACTTTCTCATCTTCCCTACCTTGTTCTAAAAATAACTCTACTCAATATTCTGTAATAACCTACATGGGAAAAGAATCTGAAAAAAGAATAGATATATGTATATGTATAACTGAATCATTTTGCTGTATGCCTGAAACTAACACAGCATTGTAAATCAACTATATTCCAAAATAAAATTTAAAATTAAATTAAAAAAAATAAAAAGAAACATCGAATTGCAGAATAGTTAAATAAATTAAGGTATATCCAAAGTTATCCATTTACTATTTCATTTAGGAATCACTGACTTGGAAGACACTATGCACCCAGCACAGTTCTAAGCACAGGGAATATAGCAATAAAATAAGATTCATGGAATTTACATTCTGGTTTAAAGAAAATGTACACAATAAATAATCTGTACGTTGAACTATTACATATCATTTTAGTGATAGCATATACTGGTACATAAGGATGGCATATAAAATACTAATTTATGGGGCTTCCCTGGTGGCGCAGTGGTTGAGAGTCCGCCTGCCGATGCAGGGGACCCAGGTTCGTGCCCCGGTTCGGGAGGATCCCACATGCCGCGGAGCGGCTGGGCCTGTGAGCCATGGCCCCTGAGCCTGCGCGTCTGCGGAGCCTGTGCTCCGCAGTGGGAGAGGCCACAGCGGTGAGAGGCCCGCGTACCGCAAAAAAAAAAAAAAACAGAAAAACTAATTTAATATTTTGTTTCTATGGGAAAAAATGCTCTCCAAGCACCAAGAAATTCCCTTACATACTTGAGATCTGGACTGACGGAAGTCCAGACCTATGAATAGCTAACCTCTTTAAGTACTGGAACTATAAATGTGCTATGTTATGGGTTCAAGAAGATGTTACTTGATGAACTTCTGAAATGCAACCAACCTCAATATTGCGATGCTATGAAATGATCAAAATAGACCACCTCCCCCCAAAAAAAGTGCTGTGGTAGTTCAGGAAAGGGACAGTTACTGTGGTTTGAGGTCGTCAGAGCAGACTTATAAGAGACAGTAAAACCTTTTGTGGGTCTGGAGGATTGATAAAAAGGCTTCAGCAAAACAGGAAGGTGGAGGAGGGCAGAGAGGGCACTGCAGGTTGGGAAGACAGCCTGTGCAAAGGCATGGAGGCAGGAACATGCAAGCACGTTCAGGAAATAGCAAATAAGTTTAATTAGGCCTATGGAGGGCAAGGTTGAAAGGGTAGGCAGGGCCAGAAAGCTGAAAGCTGGTTGTTAAACCCTGGGCTAAGTAGTTTGGACTAAAGCCCAAGAGCTCACGGAGAACCACCTGAAGAGATTTTTGCAAAAAGTTATTTTATGAAATAGTGGTCTTGAGGGACTATTATATGTAGTGAACAAAGAATGGCTTTGGGATTAGTCAAATGTGGGTTGGCTGGAGTCCCAGCCTCTCTATCGGGGCAGCTGTGTAATCTTGGGCAGGCTCCTTAACCTCCGTGCATTTCACTTTCCTCATCTGTGAAGTGGGGACAGTAGCAATACCTACGTCTCATAGCCGAGGGCAATGGGATAACGGCTGCTAAGTGCTGGCACTGGATGCAAACATGTCCAAACACAGTAATTTCCCAGGAGCCTCTGAGAGCGACGGAGCCACAGAGCAAGAGACTGAGGGTGCGGGTACCAGTCAGAGACTGGGCAAAGGGTGAGCCTGAGTTAGGACAGCAGAAATGGAATTCCAGAGGAAGGGTAGATGAGGGGGAGGGGAGATGGGGGAAGTTTGCAAAGAAATAACAGAACTCAGTTTCAGCTGGATGAACAGGGTGGGTGAGTCAGAGATGACAGAGGTTTCAGGAGTGGTTATGAGAGCAGCACTGACAAAAACAGGGGAGCCCAGGAACTGGGACCATTTCCACAGAGGAGACAGAGAATTTGGTTTTAGACAGGCTGAGGAGAAGGCGTGACCGAGTGTACAGGCAGAGAGAGTCCACAGCAAGGGAGGGGGTGGGAATGTAGCACGGGCTGGATACAGAGGTCTGAAATTTAAAGAGAGTTTTCAGCCCTTTTGAGAGAAATATGGTGCAGTGATTAAGAGCACATGCTCTGGAGTCAGACTGCCTGAGTTTGAATCCCAGCTCCACCATTACTAGCTGTGTGAACTGGGTCCAAGTGAGTTAACTTCTCTGTACCTAGTTTTCTCATCTAGTGGAGTAAAGTGGAGTTGAGAGGATTAAATGAGTTGACGCACTTAAAACACCTAGAACAGTGCCTGTGGCACCCCATACCTATCAGCTGCCGCCACTACCACCACTACCATCATCAAAACAGAGACTGCAAGGCTTCCCTGGTGGCGCAGTGGTTGGGAGCCCACCTGCCAATGCAGGGGACGCGGGTTCGTGCCCCAGTCCGGGAAGATCCCACATGCTGTGGAGTGGCTGGGCCCGTGAGCCATGGCCACTGAGCCTGCGCGTCCGGAGCCTGTGCTCTGCAACGGGAGAGGCCACAACACTGAGAGGCCCGCGTACAGCAAAAAAACCCCAAAAAAACAACAACAAAAAAAGCCCAGAGACTGCAGTTGAAACTAGAAGCATGCCTGTCATCTCCAAAGCACAGAGCACAGTCGTTAGGATCAAGTTGGCCTGGGTTAGCCCTTCAGCTCTGTCAAGTACTTGCTGTGTAACTTGGACAAGTTATTTCACCTCTCTGAGCTGTAGTTTCTCTACCTATAAAAATATGGTTCAAAATTCCTGCTTGGTACTATTGTGAAAATCTATAAAATACCACATATGTAAAGTGCTTAGTTCAGTGCCTGGCCCATATGAGCACTCAACAAGCTATAGTTACTATTATTGAAGCTAAAAGCAGAATACTGTATCTTGATCATCCCTGCAACCAAGGTTGGCCAGAGGAGAATCCCAGTGAAACAGAGAAGAAGCAGTTGGAAAAAAAGGAGAACTTCATGGGGCCTAAAAGAGGAGGCTCATTAAAGAAGGTCTTGCAGGGCGGGTCAGAGGATGAGGCTAGAGAACAAAGCGGAAAGCAGATGGTGTCCTGCTGCCAAGAATGCTTCTTCTATAGAGCAAAAAGGGCAAAGTCAAATGATGGGAGAGAAGCTGAGGTCTATGGGTAGGAATGACTGAAGTGGGAAAGGCTGAGGTTGTTCTCAAGACAGGAGATCACTACTACACTAAATCCTGAAGGAGAACAGAATGGCAGGATGAGGACACAGGTAGAGAGATCAGGATGGGGGAAGCAGGGTCACCCCCGAGACTGGAGAGAGGGCACAGGGATGGGCCACAGAGTATCTGAAGCATACAGGGAGACAAAGACATCCCCCCACCAGCATCAAGGTCAATGTCAATTTATTTTGGTCACATGAATGGACTTTGTCCCAGTAGACAGTCTCAATCTTTTCAGCAATGTCGGTGGCCAGGTTAAACTCCACAAGCGTGTGCAAAGTGGCAGAAATTAGAGGAGAGGCTGACTGTCTAGAACCGCCGCAGAGGCAAGCCTGCAGTGTCTAGGACAGTGAGGTCAGCTTCTTCCCCAACCTGAAGTTCATAAAGGCAAAGTAATGTCTGTGTGTTTTGTGAATATACTCAAGTAAAACCCTTTTAATGGAATGTTAGCTGGACACACTTTATGAATATAACATCCCCCTTAAAGTCATATTTTCACATAAAGATTAAGTTTGGAATGTGGAGAGGGCTAATAAAAATGCTGCAGATTTTGAGTTCACACATGTGTAAAGCAAAATAAGAATTGGTTGGGGCATGAACACAGGTTGCCAAATTTCAATTTTTCTAAGTGAGGACATAAAATAACGTAACATCTCCTTTCACCATAACTTCATAAAAGAAAAAAAATTAATATCAAAAAAACTTAGGCCCAACATCATCTCAAGATAATTAAATCAATTTAGATATATTAAATACTTGTTATGTTGTTTTTGTGTTTTTTTGTTTTGTTCATTTTTGAAGGTCAAATGAAAGCTGTCTCACAGACTGGAAATGGTCTGTGGATCCAGTTTGGACCAACGTGCTAAGGCTCATTTCAAGGAAGGAGAAAGTTTCTGCAGATTAAGAGGCTGAGAGATGGTACAGTGAAGAATCACGTATTAGCTCGGAGTATTTAATAACTGATCCACAGTGGCACACCACTACCAGGATCTAACTGTGGATCTACCAGGATCTAACTGTGGATCTAAGATCAGTATAATTTTGCTGTTTATTGTTGGTTGTTGGGAAACATACACTGTTCCGTGGGCCAGATGGAGCAGCAGAGAAGGCAGCTGTGTAAGTGACCTAGTAGACTGTCAGCAGCGAGGCTGGAGGGTGCTCCCAAGGCAGCACTCAGCTGGGTGATTGCCCCCAGGGTCTGGGGTGTGGGAGGCTAATGAAGCCAGAGGGAACTGCTAACGCAATGAAGCGAGAGGGTTGAAGTGGGTGGGAGTACGGGTAAGGGAAAAACCAGATTCAGGAATTGTGAGGGCGCAGGAGAACGGACAGGTAAGAAGCCCGAGACATGGCAAAGAGGAGATCTGGGATATAAAAATAAGAAAAAAAAAAAAAAGCTGGAGGCAATCAAGGGGGCTTGGGGGGTGAAAGGTACAGCACCCACCATTTGCCCCTTTTACGTCTGTTTCTTTGGCTCATCCTGAGAGCCCACAATGGGCAAGAACTAACCTTCTGCACACCTGTCCATTTCTTCCGAGTCTTGTAGCCAGGCTGCCACTTTGCTCTGCCCGGTCGTGCAGGTTGCAGGGAGGCTGCTACCGCAGGGTAAAGGGGACTGCCATGGAAAGCTGTTTGGCTGCGCCTACGATGAATAAAAAAACGCGTATGGTTAGGCAGAAATAGTACATTTAGGTTACTAAAAAGAACACAAGTATACTCAAAGCGACATTAAAAAAGAGAGGAACAAAAGGCACGCTCAAAATATGGAAGAAGCCTCTTGGCTAAATGTGGTATGAACTCAGTACAGCCAAAATTTCTAAGCAATAACGACACAACACTCGTTAAGCTGCCATCTCCACCAAAAAACAAAGGGGACAACATTCAAGTATGTTACATCTCATACTCGCAAGGACATGCCAACTCAAATTGTCAATAGTTTTGCATTACTCAGTAAGTTACAGCTGATACAGTGTCCTTGTTGCAGTACTCATGAGTGAAGGCCTTTCCTTTCGGAAAGCTCTCTGTACCCTTATGATCAACTCATGGTCTCATCAGCTACCTGTGATTCTTAAATACATTACCCACCAGCAAGCAACCTTGTCATGCTGTGAATGCGTATTGAAAACTGTAACATATAAAATGGCAGTCTTGCCAAGTTATTATTACCTATAGCTGATAGACTTTCCATTAAAGGGATTTTATGTGAAATAAAAGTTGTATGAAGTATGTAGATACTAAAGTGAGTACAGTAAACACTGTGAAAAAAGCAGAAACTTATTTCCCCCAAAGCTGAAACAACTTTAAAACTCCATATTTGACTTTAATATTCAGTTACAACTGACTGTGTCTCTTCTAAATCATTATGAAGAGAAGGACGCACATACTTAGCAAACCCAGACTTATTTATTACCCTCACAGGGCCACAAACCAATTAACATTCGAGAGTCTCATAATTTGATGCTTAGAATTCAAGCAAAGTGATAAAAAGCTCTTTTCACTCTTTACTGCATTTTGATAAATGTAACAGAAATCTTTCACTGAGTTAGATCTCAGAGGTATGTCATTTGTAGCTAGAGCAATAGATCTATGAAAACCAGAGTCGAAGAGCTTTCTTATTCCAAGGCAAACAGTGGGGAGGATCTGGTTTCAGTTCTCCATTCTCGGATGTCACCCAAGTTATTTAACAAATAACACAAGGGATGAAAATAATATGTCTTTTATCAACACTCTGTGCCAAAGACACAGGCAGAAGCTGGAAGAACCAAAGGATCAAACATTTATATTTTTTAAATATCCATCTGGGATACATTTCTTGTTTAATTTGGACAAACTCTGGGATTCATTCTATTCTGTGATGAGAACACAGGAGGCCCAGAGAAACTTGGGGACTATCTTGCACATCTTGTGTTGGGTCATTCACTAAGTGCCCTACTTCCTAATAACCCTGACCTACTGGTTCATTTCCTTTGATTTCAGAAGCAGTTAGTACTAGGGTTAACCCAATACCCTGTTCCTAGGAGAGAGATATTCCATAATGAAATAAGGTTTGAGAGCCTTGTGAAATACAATTTACGGGATTTAACAAAAATTAGGTAAGTAATTTCCATCAAAATAGCAAAAACTAAATACAGCTGTGTTTCATTTAATCTGATTTGATGAGGCTTGCAGTTACTCCATGAGGTTTTTCAATGCTTTGCAGAGGAAACTTGGATATGTTATTCCATATATCCCTATGTAGGAAAACAGAGAAAAGCAGAATCTTCGCTGAAACACATTTCAACTCCACTCCTTGTGGCAGCTAGTTATTCACAGATGTCTCTATTCTCAATCTCAGGTGCCAAGTGAGAAACCGGAAGACCCCTGGGCGGTGCAATGTGGCTATGGTTCAGAAAACTTAATTATTGAGGCAAAGGTAGAAATAGCTGTCTCCCTGTCTATTGTCTTCACCTTGGTTTTTAACAGGCAACACCTCTAGCTTTTCAGCAACACAGAAAAAGAACTCTTAATACAGCCGAAAGAATAGCTTCAGCCTCCCTTAATCTGGTACCTGGTATAATGAAAAAGGCACTGATTTTGGAAACAAAGATGAAGATTCTGATCTTGGCTTAGCTGCTTAATGTCTATTTAACTTCTGGAAAAATTCTTTACTGTCTCTGAGCTTTGGGTATATTTAAGACTAGAGATGAATGAATGTCCAATGCTTAAACACAGTGCCTAGTCATTCAAATATATTATATTCAAATATATTATATTACTGTCACAATCTCTAGCCCACTTGTGTTAACCTCATGGGGAAATTCACTGGTCTTTCTCACGGTCATGTATATATTACAGCTCAAGGCAAAAAAACAAGCTTCACTTTAAAAACTTTGTGGTCTTCCTATTACCACCCAGGAAGACATCAATTTCTAGGTGCTGATTAACCAAATGTTCACTCTACTTCTTAATATTCCCACAAAGCCACATACAATTTAGATGTACTCCATTCATAGAAAGGAAAACTTAATTCTCTTGGTCCACATTTCCACCTAATCTATACTTGTAATTAACTTTGATGGTAAATATCACTATTGTCTTCTGAGGGTTAGTTTACAAAGCACACCTTCTCTTTCTGGTTTGTAAAATGAGACACAGTTAACATGTTTGCATAATTTTCCAAGCAATTTCTGGGCTGACTTTCATATAACAATGTCATACCTTTCCATCCCCAACAGAAACATTAGCAGCTGGTGAGGATTCAGCTGTGGAGGTTGAAGGAAATATGTGAAAACTAGCATCTCGTGGTGATCTCACAATTTCATTCTGCCGATACAATCGATGATGGCGCAGTTTGGAGACCCATGCATCAAACCAGTCCTGGGATTTCACCTAAAACAATAAACAAGAGGAGTAGGTAATGGTGAAACCAATCTCCTGTTTACCACTGATATAGGCAAGTGATTTCCCCACATATTGGCAGAGAAACTGTTGAAAGGCACTTTTACCTTCAAATGATAGATGTGTTCTTCTGTGTCAAGGTCTATTCTCCGAGCTTTCTTTTTAATTGACATGACAGAGAGTCCGACATCGATGCTTCCGTGGACCTTCCCTTTTTGAATCTGAAATCAAAAGACTGGTAAAAAGGCTGGAAGGACATGTGATTTGACATGCTTTTGTACTGAAGTGAGCTTAATGTAATCTTTAACTTATCTATAGGAGATGGAACATCACACCACCTCTACAAAGAGGAAATGGCTAAGGTTCTGAAGTTAAGGTCCTGAATCTGAGGACAGCTGAAGTTGCAGTGACTTCATACCAATTTCAATAAGTAAGACTATTCATCTCATTCCTGTTTTTGGCATAACTTCATAATTCTAGATTGCACAGTTTATATCCTAAAAAAGATACCTTTACTGGTTCCTAAAATAACTATGGTCAATCTCTGACCTATAACCCAGAAGATCCCCAAGTAATCAGCTAGAAGACTGCTGCTGGGGCAAAACTGGGCAGCTAGTACAGAGTGCACGAAGCAGCCAGCTCTTCCTTCTGGCTGCCCTCATCTGGTCAAGGACACACAGCTGATTCAATGAAGGAGCTGGGGACAGAACTGAAATCTGAGCCCTTTGTTACTTACCCTATATACAATGATAAGAAGGAGAGCAGTTTCCAGTTTTGCATGCAAACAATGACTTTTTATATTAAAGAAAAATAATTTCGAATAATTTTAGAGTTGGGATGGCCAAGATAAAAGAATGTATGAAACAGAAATGAAGTTCATAAGATAGGTCTTAAAAAGACTTCAGTAAGAACAAATGTTGCTTTAAACCTCAAAAAAAGCACATGTAGCATAGTTTATTGAGAGATGCAGGAAAAAAGCCTACTTGGGTTTTCTCTCTAAGACAGAAAGGGTGATTTTTATTAGTTGGTGACTTTTAGGTTTAAGCTTCTGTTTTTAACAACACACATCACAATAGTTAAGTCAAATCTTCATGCACCAGTTTGAGATTTTATGCTAGCTTGAGCATAAGCGTAAAACACACCTTCCACGCAACATTTGTTAAATCTTACAGGCACAGCAATGCACAGAGCTGGTAACTACGGCACAACACTTGTACACTGTGGCGGTTACTCACTTCAAGCAGAATTCTAAACCAATCTTTGTGTCTACTTACATCAAGTGGTGCCTTTGAATACTTTAACATTCCATTATCCAGGACAAAAAAACGCTGCAAGAACCAAACAATCCCCAGTTATTGTCAGTATTTTGAATTATATAAAACATTCACAAGTGTGGGTCTAACATTGCTTGGTATTTTGTAATCAGTATGTTTGATCATTTTCATGTATTTGAATTCAGTGCACCTGGCCACGGTCAGTCACATGAAATGGTAAGGAAATCTTAGCTCAAGTTCCATACTATTTACCTAGTAGGGTTCTTTTATACATAATCCAATGGGGATGAAATCTCTCACCACAGTTTTTCTTTTCTTTTCTGTTTTTCTTTCTTTCTTTTCTTTCTTGGCTGTACCGCACAGCTTGTGGAATCTGTTTCCTGACCAGGGATTGAACCCAGGCCACGGCAGTGAAAGCCCTGAATCCTAACCACTAGACCACCAGGGAACTCCCCCATCACCACGGTTTTTCTTAATGGGGGTGTCAGGGGTTGGGGGGGAAGGGAGGAATCCCAGGGCCTGCAACTAAGACTTTCTAAATGAATCACGGTGGGGTGTTTTTGAAAGTGAGAAATGAAAATAAATGAAATGAAAATAACCTGAGTTAGGTCACAGTGATTCTGTGAGGAATTTGTCTACAGGGGATTTTCCACCTTGGAGATAAACTCCTGAATCTCCCTGGCTACCATAGATAATTCTGAAAACGCCCATGTCTGTTAACAGAAGCCAATGGACTGGAGCTATGAATAATGAATTATCTGCAAACTTTAAAAAGTAGCCTTATCAATATGCTTGCATCTCCACTTAGCAAAATACTTGCAGTTCACTCTTAGTAAAAGAGATTAAAAATTATTTCTGAACTATATTAAGGGGAAAATATATACATTTGGGGCAGTTTTTGTCTCTTTCAAGACACTCATGGTCCAGTCCAAATGAATCTAGCCATTTTTGCTCCACAAACCTCAGGAACTCTCTGCTGTTGACTTCCTTTCCATGGACAATTGACTAGAGAAAAAACAGCATTCAAGGACCCAATCAAACAATGGGTCCAGTGTCCTCCTCTAGTCTCTACAGATGCAGGGAGTCTTTCTGTGGCTGGTAAATTACTCTGCTGGGAAGTTTTTATGTGACTCAGGAACTCTTAGCTGCTGAGGTGACAGGCAGTCAGGCCTGGAGACACCCTACACAGAACTCACAGAAGGTCACTGTAACCCCTTTGTTATAGGTTCTGGGGTTGCGGGGGGGGGGGGAAGAAGTAAGCACTGGAAGAAGGAATCTCTATAGCTGAAAAATACTTGACTGCCTATGACTTGGGCAATCAAATGGGCTGATGCTTGAATAAATATCTGATGGTATTAGAGACCAAGAGAAAAGGCAATGCAAGGGAGAACCTCCTATTGCTTATGTAGCAAAATGTCTAAGGGAAGGTCCAGAAAGAGTTGCTGTTGAACCACAGCCAGTTTTGCTGAAACATGGACTGAGAGTGCTTAATCAAAGTTAGCCATTTATATAAAATGTGTTTCTTTGACCCCTTTCTTCTGTTTGTCCATTCCTATCTATCAAAGAATTCTAGCAGGGATAACCTATAGGATGGTCACAGGGAAAGAGATAAGAGGAATTGCAAAGTGGTAAGGTCAGGATGAAAGGCAAAGGTGATTCCAGGAAGGAGTGTGGCCAGTTGGCCAAAATCCAAGAAAGAACAAGGGTGGGGAGAGATTCCTGGCACTGGTATAACATTATGGGTGCAGGGGCAACTGCCAAGGTTTCTGACAAGTGAGAGGGAAGAAGACTCTTTGACCGGTTTTTATTCCACCCTCAGAGATAGGGGATTGGGGCAACATTTCCCAACTGTTAATTTTTAAATCCTTCTCTTAAATTGCAAAAAATATATTTCCTCAAGGATGTTATAATCCATAACTTCCCCTTTTGGGTCAATGGGCAGCCACCAGCCCGCCATTTGTGCCCACAAATCCATCTGCCTTGAGATGAAATCCATCAGCAGATGTGGCAAGTAATGAACCTGTTCTTTCAGTGATTTCAGACAAGATACTGGTGGTCTACCAAAAGGCTTATAGTGAAAATAGAGGACAACTTTCTTCTCCTAAGCATCCAGAATTCCTGCTACTCACGTAACTGCAACAATACAGTGTAAAATATTTTCTCCATAATTAAAACTGGAAGATGGAAAAAGAATGTGGAGTTGGGTAGAGAGGAATAAACCATATACGTTAAAGGGCAGTAAACAAACTTCCAAGATCAGTGACGTTCCATCTTTAGTTTGCACTGGTAACAATAATTCTAGGAATCTACCCCGAGGACTTAAATGGAAATTCATGTATAAGAATGTTCATCACAACTTCATACAATAAAAAATTAGACATATGCTACATATTCAGCAATAGGGAATTGGTTCAATAATGGAATTAGTATAAATCCATCCAATGGAAGCCATGCCTGCATTTTATAAAATCTCATATTTAGAAGAGTATTTAATAAGAACATATTTATACTAATTTAAGTTAAAAAAAGCAGAGTAAACAAAAATATGTCCAAACTGGATTTTAAATATCGTGTAAAATATTTTTTCCCTGCATACAGACATTACAGATCTCAGACTTAAATAGGTATGATAGGTTGCAGCCTGTACAGTTAAAACAAGGCCTTGAAGACTAGCTTTACACATACAACTGTACTCTTGGTTTCCCACCTAATGACACCAAATAAGAGCCTCTATTTATGAAGATGATCTGAAGATAATATGATGAAAATGTTACCTTGTGCCAGCCCTTTAAAGGCCATTTTCTCTTCTTTAGCATAAAGCCTTCATGTTTGTCTGGTCTCTGGACATTGGTTTGGCCTATTTTCAGCCCTTCTATAATCTCCCAGCTGTCAGCTTCCTGAGAGAAAAGAAGAAAAACAAATCACATGTTTCTCAGTGTTTGATGACACACTTAAAGCAGATTCTTAAGTAGAAATTGCTTTTAAAGCAATACTCAACCCACCAGAAGTCCGAACAACATTCTGGAGCAAATTCTAGCCTCAGACCCAGCTATGCACTTATAATTGAAGTGAGAACGAGTTTCCGGGTATCCCTGGAGGTATGAGGGTCCATCAGAGATGAGCTGGATGGAGGTGGAGTCTGGGGTAGAATGGACTTTTGATTGCCTGCATTCACAAGGTTTAAAATGCATTTTTCCAGACAGTTCATCTCTGGGCACAGAGGCACTTTAAAGTTTTAAAATAAGATCATTTTGGTGAAACATGTTCAATGCGTGTGTGGGCCTGGTTTTCTGTAGAAATGAAAAGGCTGCAGCAGCTTAAGTGGCTCATGACTTCTCATGCTGAAGAGCAGCGCTGTGGGCATGTTTCCTCTCGGTGAGGCTGCATGCATTTCAGAGTGAGCATAAAATGCCCCGCTTGCCAAACACCCACCAAGAAGTCCGTGCTTGGAAGACATACATCGTGAGATACACATACCCTTAGGAGCCCATGAAAGAGCCAGAAATCTGGGATTCTAGAGTCCATATCACCCTCCTCTGTTAAAAACAGACTAAATCATGGTTTCCTCTTCCATGAGACACGTTTTGTTCGTCTATGGTGTTAAAAAAAGTTTTAAAAATGAATTGTCAACATTTTAAACATCAGAGGATTGCAGGCTTTAAAAATCCAAATTTCTAGTGTTTTGTGAAAGCCTAAGGTCTGGCAACGCTGGGCCTGCCCTGAAGGACGGCTGCCCGTCTTCAGTTTACCACAGTCCCCCTTGGGTCTGCTTCCATGTTAGATACCTGCCCCTTAGCGACATCCTGGGTTTTAAAATCCCTGGACCAGGTGATTTCTAAGGGCTCACGCAGCTCTAACGTAACCGCTGATCTGGAAAACACTCCTATTCTAGATCTCAGGCTTGGGGCACAATCAAGCAAAGTAGAGGCAGAAACAACGAGGTCACATCCCATGCACGACCGCTGCAATCCTGCTCACAGCGCAAGGAAGCAAAATCCCTCAGCATAACCTGCTCGGCTGCCTCAGCTCTGGAAAGACGGATGCAGCTCCATGGATCAGGGCAGGCCCCTCTGCAGAACGCCCCAACCCAAACTGACTCAGGAAGCTGCCTTCTGACATGTTCTATCAGAAATCATCTTTAGACCACAGCACAAAGACTTCAAGGGGAATGGCAGTGGGTTCCATTTCAGGGCCGCTGGACTTGCTGGCCCAATGTCTGGGTGGTGGCTGCCCAGAACCTGCTGCAGGACTGTGAGGCTCTGACAGGACCCAGGGGCGAAGGGGCCGTAATCGGTTACCGATGTCGGCCACAGGAGCAGGGGGGGAGAGGGCTGGGTATTTGCCATCCACGCCTCTTTCCCCTGTCTTCTCCTTTCATCTCAGAAGCTGCTTGCCCTATGGCCGAGTCAAATCTAAGCCCAAATATGTGTAAACAGAGGGGGATTTTCACCGAAAATTGTTTCCAGGAGATGTGGCTGAACACTGCTTCATGCAAAACATCATGAAGCCTAGGAGATACTCCTGGCTTTTGAACAGCCCTCTAAAGCCAGCATCGTGCTTCTACCCTATCTAAGCCCAACCCTACAACCACCACTGCCCTGAGAACTAACGTGAGATCAGTGCTATTTCTCCATCTGCTTGGTCATCCCTGAGGGGTGCCTAGTGAATGAACTACAGCCCTTACAGAAACGCACCTACCAGTGTTCATTTGGCAACATTAAGAACCCTTTGAAGGAGCTGTAAATTTCCCCTTAACATAAGAAAACAACCCCCAAACTGATTTTCTACTTGAATACTGTCAGAAACTGTGATTGGTGTGAACTGTTAATTAGATACAGTAATTTTAAAATGTATATTTCTCTATGGAATGTGTATCTCTCTAAATAAATCCACTTCTTACCTAAAATATATATATATATATATATATATATATATATATTCTGATGAGACAGTTTAAGGCTCTATACCATGTTTTTTGGACAATAAAAGGGATTATCATCAGGAGTATAAAGCAGAGCGTTTTAGAATTTTCAGTTTTTAATAATGAATTGCAATTGAATTCAGGTGAGCATTGCTTATAAATAATGTTAGAATAATAGAAGAAAATAGTAGGTTCTCATAAAAAGTCCAGTATCTTTGGCTTTCTACTCTCATCAGCAAAGTAGATAAAAATGATAGATTTTTATTCATAAAAGTGATGGATTTCTATAGATTTCTTTTAGAAAGCCTTGGTATAATCAAGAAATTAAAAGAATAACTCTCTATACATGTGTACATATATTCATTAGTGCTCTCTCTGTTCTTAGAGAGATATCAGCTGTATTTAATGATATTTCTATTTTTAGTAGCCCCATCCATAGATACCATCTCCAGAAGAATAGCATTTTTATTTTTGGCTAGATCTTATCTTATTTGAAGGCTAGTGTTCATCTTTGATTTATTGTGTGTGTGTGTGTGTATTTATTGTGTGTGTGTACTAATGAAAATGGAAACATTTAATAATAAGTACAAATGCTTTTTGAATTTTTTTCTAATTAAAATCAGAATGTATTAGTAGCTTGTCCCTGTGCAGCTATGACTACTGATCTCTATCACAGCAGTTTTTTTCTTCTTTGGGAATTTAACCACAGAGGGAAAAAAAATGGGGGGGGGGTATAGATAAGTAAGATAGGAAAAGCAAGAAGTTAAAATGTATTTTTTAAACATAAATAGAGCAGCTCTGATGCAGAATTACTAAACCCAGCAAAAGAAATTAGGAAGAATCCTAACATAGTTCTTAGAGTTAAGCAAACTGTCAAACAGACAAAAAGGCAAAAGATAAAGCCAGAACAAACAACTCTCTCTACTTCAATTATAAATACTGGGGACTTCCCTGGTGGTGCAATGCTTAAGAATCCACCTCCCAATGCAGGAGACATGGGTTCGAGCCCTGGTCCAGGAAGATCCCACATGCTGCAGAGCAACTAAGCCCATGCGCCACAACTGCTGAGCCCGCGTGCCACAACTACTGAAGCCCGCACCTAGAGCCTGTGCTCTGCAACAAGAGAAGCCACTGCAATAAGCCTGAGCACCGCAATGAGGAGGAGCCCCTGCTTGCTGCAACTAGAGAAAGCCCGCGCACAGCAACAAAGACCCAATGCAGCCAAAAATAATAAATAAATAAAGTAAATTTTTAAATAAATAAATAAATACTGATGATAATGTTACAGATAAGGTGTGTAAGAAATGAAATATCCCATCCCAGGACTTAGTACAATCCATCTCTATACTTAGTAGACCAGGTCTATCTTGAGAAAGCTAAAATTACTTTCTGAAGATTGAATAATTTTTTCATAATTTCAATTGATATTAATTTTCTGCTTAAAAGCCACCAACTTTCATAGGTTTACTTAGAAACAGAGTCAAAAGCCCTAATGTGATCACATCAGTACTTGAATCAGATTATATAAACATTTTTGCTCTTACAGAGGCTTTAAAAAGACCTTTGATGTAATAACAATACCTAAAAACAGAAAGTAACCTAATTATAGCCCCAGTCTGCTCATTTGAAAAAGCCAGAGACACTTCCTTTCTCAAGGGTATATTCTCTGTGCATGTGTGAGTGGGCGGGGGATATGTGGAATGCTTTAGGAGGTGAAAGCACCAAACAAAGAAACTGGAAAAATCCTGAGACAGGAGTATGTGTACTTCAAACAATGTTCTTCCACCACCAACCAGTGCCCAGGAAGCCCATCTTCTCTCAAAGGGGCTGAGAGATGGTGAGATGCTATGGTGTCTGGATTGGATGGGATTCTCTGATTTCATCAGGTCCCAAGAGATGTGTTATCTATTAACAGAAAAACACAAGAGTATTAGTTGTACAGCAAGGTTCAAGCGGGCAGCTGCACGGAGGAGTAATGCGAAGTGGATACTGTTGGTGCCCTACCCAGATCCCTGTATCAGGCCAGTGGACCCATGTCCCAGCTGCTGTGAGCACTGTGAACTGCTAAGGCTAACAGCTTCCTTCTTCTACCAGGAATTGCTGTTTGGTCAAGCTGGGGCCTTCACCTGGGAAATTATGCTGTAGCATGACCCTCCCCCATGGCTCTCAAGGACTGAAGGACACAAGGGTACAAACATCTGAGGGAATGAAAAGTCCTTCTTGCCTCAGGGTGAGTCCAACTCTGTGAGGTAACTCATGCTCCAGAGCTCACCATGGGATCAGGCTGAGGGTGGACTCCAGCTGGAACCCCCTATTGCTTAGCATCGACACCTGTCCTAACATCTTCGCTCACCCCTTTCCTCCTAAGGGTTCTTCCTCCATAAATCACAGGCACCTTAAGCTCAGTCTCAGGTTGTCCTAGGGAATCTGACATAAAGGAAGAATGTGAAATAAAGTAATGAGTGTGGTAAGTACAGAGACGGGCTACATAAGACAGCCTGGGGCTGAGGGAGTCAATGACCAGCACTTGAGAAAGGGTTTCTGTGGGCCTAATTTAAAAGAAGTTGGAGTTTATTTCAGTGAAGAAAGGGGAAGGGAGCAGGACAGCATTCCTGCAGGCCTGGTGGAAGAAACAGATGCCCAACAGTGGAAGAGAGAGAGGCATGGCCGGAGGGAACTGCATGCAGGTGGCTGCAGCTGGAGTATGAAGTGAAATGCCCAAGAAGCTGGAGATGTAGCTGGTGGGCCAGGAGTGGCCAGAGCAAGTCATGTGTATGTGTCGCTCCCTACTTGTTGTTTTAATACCAGCACCTCTCCTTTCCATTTCTGTGTCTCATTCTACAAGTCTTCCTTTCTCTGTTTCCACTGCTCTAAATGTCACATACTTCACAGCTATCTGACTCTGGAGAACTTACTTATACATACCCCAAGTCTCAGTTTGCTTATCAACAAAATGAGAATGGTATCGGTACTCACTTCATCGAGTTGGGGACTGACTGAGAGGATGTATGTACTAATCCAGTGCCTGGCTCAAAGTGGGTGCTCAGTCAATGTTAGCTGCCTTCTCCATCACCCCTAAATCAATATTTATTCTCTCTGTCCTTTAGCTGTGTATAAGAGAGGACTGAGGTTTCAAAGAGATTAGTCGTCACATTTACCAAGTAGACATTCTCTGTTTGCCATTCAAATAGAAATAAGATCATTTTTCATTTCTAAGTTTTTAAAAAATAGTTTAATAACTCCCCCTTTTTTAGTTTAGCAGTCTACTCCTGTCTGATGGAATAAACTTTATAGTTTGTAATGCCTTCAAAGTGTAAAGAGGTACAAATGTCTGTATTCTACAATATAGTAGTGTAGTAGAGCGTTCTTTTCCTAAAGGATTCTGTTTAATATAGGAAAAGCAATGTGGATGGATCACTTATACATACTTAGAAGTTAATCTTTCCGGGAGATTAAAGTGCTGTGTTTATATTTGGATTCAAAATCCCCATGCGTTCTATTTTCTGAGTTTCTCAGTAGGAGAGCCAACCCACCGAAAATCTCAGGGAATCGAGCAAGGGGTGGGGGTGAGTAGGATGGTGTCTCCTTGACTTTTCTTTGTGATTTTTGCATTTTAGACATAAATGAATTTAGATATTCTCCTAGTCCGAGGAAGGGAAAGTTGAAGGGGAGGGGACACTGGCTTCCATGAAACAGAAAAGGTCTTCATTAGTAGTCCGCAGGGTTCTCCTCAGAGCTCACTGCTAGGAAGGCCAGATGTGAGAAGGGGACTGGAACTCTGAATGTACAACAGCCCCTCTGGCTAGGGACTGTTTTACTCTGCAGGTGGGGTAGAGCTTAAACAAGTCTGAGTTTGAATTCCTGCTCTGCTACTTAGCAGCTTTTTTGACTTTGGGCAAGTTACTAACTCTCGGTTTCCATACTTGTAAAATGTAATAAAAACCTACACTGCATGGAACTGCTCATAAGGATTATAGTAAATGGGATCATGTATCTAAGCACTTAGTATAGCACCTGGTGTGCAGTGCATGGGCAACAATTGTACCTGTTGTTGTGTTGTTACTGCTGGACCCAGTGATTTTTTTCTATAACCTCGATATAGAAATATTAGCTCATCTTACCAACAGGGAATGACAAAGAGTTTCTCTTGCCCTTTTCCCTTAAAATAAAGAGAATTCTGGACGTTTCTATGTAACCCTGCACATCCCAGCAAATACACTTTCATCTCTTTCCTCCTTACGCAGGGCAAAGAAACCCTACATACTGGAGATGGAAAGAAGTGAAAGAGCAGCTCTACAATGGGTGTCACAGCTACCTTAGGGGAGTCAGGTGTAAGAGGTATTGTTCAACTGGTCACAGGCCAGGCATCCTACCATGTGAGAAAGCAACACATTCTGTCACTGACCTTGGAGAGGGGGACCGGTTCCAGCAGTTGCCGACTTACAGAAGGTTCAGTGCTAGAGGAAGAAGTCCTCTCCAGTATGTGGATACTCTGAAAATACATGGAAATACAGCCTAGGGTTAGAGGACCCATTTCTCATGTTGATGGACATGGGGATGAGATCACACAGATCACAGTAAGAACAGTGAGCTATATTAAAAACCGCAAGTTCCTGAGGGGACCAAAGGTAGCAACAACTGTAAGAAAAATGCGAGGATAAGGATTTTGTTTTCTCCCCTTATGGACTTGCTGGTGAATTTCTGCTGCAACGCTGGTTTCAGTCTTAGAGAAAGAGTCAGAGAACACATACATTAAAAAAAAAACAACATGGATTATGTCTCAACATTTTTATAACTAAGAGAATGGTGGCACACCTACTACTTCGACAATTAGCCTTACATAGAAATATTTGCTCATCTCTCCAATGGCAGGAGACAAAGAGAAAGGTCGACATCAAAAAGCCCAGAGCCTTAATACCATTCAGTCTCTAGAGTTTCTTATAATCCTTATAGGATAATTATATATTATAATTATTATAATTATAATAATATGACAATTCTTAAATGCACAGAGAAGAAAACAATACATCACATATAATAAGCAGTAGATGTCTTTCAAAGACTATAAAGAGCATTCACAGATCAGTGAGATGACATTCCAACAGGAAAAGAGGCAAAGCACATGAACAGGCAACTTGTGCAGAACATTTGAAAAGATGTTCAACTTCAACCACAAAGATTTTCAAAGAAGTGAAAACCAAAATAATAATGATTTTTTAAAAACCCATTACATTCAAGAATAGATCAGCGTTGGGGGAAAGGGACTATAAACTGGGTACAGTCTTTCTAAAGAGGAATTTTGCAATTGTATTAAAAAGTCTTTGGGAAAAAAAGTACCTGCCGCAATGACCCAGCAATCCCACAGCTAAGTCTTTACCCTAAGGAAATGATCAGACTGGTATGGAAAGATATAGGAACAGACGTGCTTACTAAAGCATTATTTTATTATAGTAAAAAAAAAATCTAGGGCTTCCCTGGTGGCACAGTGGTTAAGAATCTGCCTGCCAAGGCAGGGGACAAGGGTTCCAGCCCTGGTCCAGAAGATCCCACAGGCCACGGAGCAACTAAGCCCGTGCGCCACAACTACTGAGCCTGCACTCTAGAGCCCGTGAGCCACAACTAGTGAGCCTGCGTGCCACAACTACTGAAGCCCGTGTGCCTAGAGCCCATGCTCTGCAACAAGAGAAGTCACCGCAGTGAGAAGCCCACGCACCGCAACGAAGAGTAGCCCCCACTCGCCGCAACTAGAGAAAGCCCGCATGCAGCAACGAAGACCCAACGCAGCCAAAAATAAATAAATAAAAATTTTTTAAAAATCTAATACATATGAGAATAGTACAGACTAAGGATATAACATGCAGTGAATCAAAGTGACAACATGAATTTCTGTTTATTGGTATGGAAAAAATAGCCATGATGTTCTGTCAACTAAAAAATAAGGCTATAAGGAGTATGTAAAATATGATGATGTTAAACATATAATCAAAATATATTTCAGAATGTTAACAGTAGCTGTATAGAGGTGGTGGGATTATAGATGATTTTTAATTTTTTCTTAATTTTTTTTCTAATTTTTTAGTGCAAAAAATACACATTACTTTATATTTGGAAAAAATTAAGCACTTTATATGAAGGGATAAATCTGAAAGACATTAAAGGAATAATTCAATGGAGTTAATATTTAGATATAGGCTGAAAATGTAACATTTTTCCTCTAGTTATAACATTTCATTGTTTCAATAGACAAAGTTGGATTTTATTACTTATTAAGGTCTCTTTTTAGTATCTCACTGGAGAACTATCAGATTAATGTTTGCTTTTTTCATAAAGAAAATTACACTTTGACCTGAGCCAAATTATTCTAATTTCTTTAGGTTTTCAAGCTTTTGGTTATTTCTGTTACCTTGAAAACAAGAAGTCCGATCATAAATTTTTAAAATCCTACCTGAATGCTTTTTTAAGTCATTTATTAGAAAGAGGATAACTGAAGTGAAAGATTTAGGAATTGCTCCTATTTCTCCAACTTGTGAGGAAGCAGAAGAAATAAGAACAGATATTTTGGGGCCAAATACAAAGTTGGGCAGGGAGAGCGAGAATTCCTAATCTGACAGCTGAAGTGTCCAAGGACGATTTAAGCATTAAATGGGACTCTGCTCTTTCCATTCCCAGGTTCACTTGAATTAACAGGGAAAAATGATACAAGGGACTGAGCATCGACATACTCAGCGCCAGCGCCTTTTGTGGGAGAGTCAGAAGCAAAGGCATACTACAGAGAGAAAAACAGGGAGTGTGTGTTCAGATCTTTAACAGACAACGGGACCCCTATCATTTGAATGTTGGTGCGTTTAATGTTGTCTCAGAGGTCTCTGAGACTGTCCGCAATTCTTTTCTTTTTAAAAATATTTATTTTATGTATTTATTTAGCTCTGTTGGGTCCTAGTTGAGGCACACGGGAACTTTGTTGCGGCATGTGGGATCCTTCATTGTGGCTCTGGGCTCAGCAGTTGTGGCGCACAGGCTTAGCTGCCCCGTGGCATGTGGGATCTTAGTTCCCTGACCAGGGACTGAACCCTAGTCCCCTGCACTGGAAGGTGGATTCTTAACCACTGGACCACCAGGGAAGTCCCCTGTCCTCAACTCTTTTCATTCTTTTTTCTTTATTCTGCTCTGCGGCAGTTATTTCCACCATTCTATCTTCCAGCTCACTTATCCGTTCTTCTGCCTCAGTTATTCTGCTACTGATTCCTTCTAGTGTATTTTTAATTTCAGTTATTGTGTTGTTCATCACTGTTTGTTCTTTAGTTCTTCTAGGTTCTTGTTAAATGTTTCTTGTATTTTCTCCATTCTATTTCTGAGATTTTGGATCATCTTTACTATTATTACTCTGAATGATGTGGTACATATATACAATGGAATATTACTCAGCCATAAAAAGGAACAAAATTGGGTCATTTGTAGAAATGGGGATGGACCTCGAGACTGTCATACAGAGTGAAGTAAGTCAGAAAGAGAAAAACAAATATCATATATTAACACATCTATGTGGAATCTAAAAAAATTGGTATAGATGATCTTATTTACAAAGCAGAAACAGAGACACAGACATAGAGAACAAACGTATGGATACCAAGGGGGAAAGGAGGGGGTGGGATGAATTGGGAGATTGGGATTGACATATATACACTATCGATACTATGTATAAAATAGATAACTAGTAAGAATCTACTGTATAGCACAGGGAACTCTACTCAGTGCTCTGTGGTGACCTAAATGGGAAGGAAATCCAAAAAAGACGGGATATATGTATACATATAGCTGATTCACTTTGCTGTACAGTAGAACCTAACACAACATTGTAAAGCAATTATACTCCAATAAAAAAAAAAAAGACAATGGGAACAAATGACCTGGGACTTGCATTATTTACTTGTTCATGTTAATATTCTGTATGGGATCCTATTTAAAACATAGCAGCTGAATATGAAATTTAGATTTATTCTGAGATCATATAATTAGGAACTAAAATGAGAATTGTTGTTGAAGCAAAAATTGTATTACTTTCTAGGATGTAATCATCTCCCCTCACACCCCTTCACTTTCTTTTTTGTGTTTAAAAATGACAAAAGTAATATATGCTCATTATAAAAAATTCAAGTACAGCATAGAAATATATAAAAGAAGTCAAAGTTCCCACCCCACTGTTACTCTCCCCACCCCTCTAGCTTCTGCAGCAGTGCTTCTCAAAAGGTTGTCCATGAACCCTGGAGGTCCCCAGGGCCCTTTCAGGGCATGTGCAAGGTGAAAATTGTTTTTATAACAATACCAAGATGTTATCTGCCTTTTTCACTCTCATTCTCTCACTAATGTATAGTGGAGTTTTTCAGAGGGTACATAACATAAGGATCCTTCTCTATCTTCACACTTGCAGATGGCTAGGCAATAAAATACACATAACATTGCTTCCGGCTTCCCCCTCCCCCCAACAAATAAACATGGTAAGAAATGCAAAACTTGGAAACAAACTTGACCTTAGCAACTATGCAGGCAAGAAATAAAGGATTAACTCAGGAACTTAGCCAGGTGAAAGAAAGTAAATCGCCTAATTTACAAATCAAGCCACAGAAACAGAAATCAATTTAGGGTATTTAAAGTGTGATAAAAAATGAGTTTTGTCTCTATATAGAGACCTGGGGATACTTAAAATGTTGCTGGGATTTTGTGGGTCAGAAGGGTTAGTGACCAAACAAACCAGGACAGCATCTGTAAAATACCTACTGCAGTACCTGTCACAAGAAACACAACATTAGTCTTTTCTCCACCCGATTTTACAAAAGTTCATATTAGGGAAGAAAAGTAAGAGGTTCATTCATTTCAAACATTTATAATATAGTACACACGTAAACTGAATGAACAATCCAAACCCCAAATTTTGTTGATTTTCCAAGGAACAGAGAATTATAAAAATGTTTCCTAAGATACAGTAAGTACATGAATATTTTTATTACCACAAATATATATATATATTTTACTGAAAAAGTAAAGCATGATTTATAAAACTACCAGCTGATACCTATTATTATAAATGTAACTAGCTTCAAAAAATAAGCTATTTCATTTAATTTTCAAAATGATAAGAAGCCAAAAGCTCTTACACAAACTTGTGCAGTATATTGTATATTTGTATATTATTCGAACGTATCATCTATCCAATAATAAAAAATTAATCCACTACCTTAAGAATTGGCTTCAAACTCATGGTTTTTAAATAAGAGCCAAAAGTATATCCCTGAAGTTTTGTAATTACATACACAACCACTCATTATTTTTAATGAAATATACAAGTACTTGAATGCTACTTTTTAAAATTGCAGATATGAAGAAGACAGTTTCCAAATCTGTCATACTCAGTCTTGGATTCTAGTTCAACTGGATGCTCCATGAAAGTAAGAACCAGCCCATCTTCACCTTGGTATCCCACTCCCTTTACCCCTAGCACAAGGCCCTGCATACCATAGCCAGTCAATTTCTAGAATTTTTCAGTGCTCTCTGATTAATTTGTAGAGAACAGTCCCTCAGCAATCATTAACACAAGATCAGGTATAAAACTGCCTTCTAGCTTCATCTTGGAAATATCAAAATCACAGCTCCAATAGAATAGAACTTTTGAAAACATTTTAAAATAAGGACTTTTAAAATAGGAACATCTGGTGAATTAATCACAGAGCTCTTGTTTATTAGATTTGAAGCTGTGACTGGTCAATGGAGAACACAAAAAAAATATAATGTGGCAACATCTTCAGTTACAAATTAAATCTTCATAACGTTTCCTTTAATATCAAAATTTGTGCTGTACTTCTTTGGACTTTTGTTCACAAGCTGGCTATTTTCATATTCTTTCATGGTGACTTGGAAACACATGCCACGTACCTTCAAGGTGTTATACATATTATATAAGCAGGTTAACTAAAGGGTTACATAAACCTGTTAATTATTCTTTTAAAATCAAGTTTTCTTTCAAATACTAAAGTTACAACTTAATTTCCAGGTCAGTGTTTTTTCTTTAAGACTTTTTTTTTTTCCCTTGAGCAGTTTTAACTCCACAACAAAACTAAGAGAAGGTACAGAGATGTTCCATATACCCTTTGCCCCCACGCATGCATAGCTCTCCGCCATTATCAACACCTCCGACCAGAGTGGTACCATTTGTGACAACTGATGAACTTAGGTTCATTCCAGATCAGTTTTTTAAGGAACTAAGAACACACAGAGAAGGTGGAAGTACTCACCCATCCTTTGTTCCCCCTGCTCAGAGAGAACTGATGCACACTTAGCTTAAAACCAGGAGTCTAGCACACATACTTCACTGCAGCTCTTTAATTTGGTAAAAGTTTGTTCCCCAGGTAGCATCCACTGATCTCAATACCTCCTCGGCAGCAAGCGGAAATCTGCCAACATGACTAAAGTCTGGTTTACCTGGTGTCAAAGATGTGGGTAAACAGACAATGAGGCATTTAACAATAGCTGAACGGTTTAGTTGCGACTCCCGCAGAGAGAAACGTGACTCTCAAAATGAAAGTCCACAGAACTGCTGAATGAGTCTCTTGGTTTGTCCAGCCTGTCGTTTACTTTAATTTCATTTTAAAGATGTAAGAGAACTGCTGGAAATATTTTAGGTTGTGGCTACCAACCTCTGTACAGTCTCACTTTTCGTACAAATTTAAGATGTAATAAGGAGAACTGGACCATTACTCTCTGAATGTTAACTCCTTTGAAATTGTTCGTCTCATTATTTTATCTAAGCTATTTTTCTATTCATGAATTACATAAAATGTTTTCAAAGAAAAATATCCAAAATGATTTATAAACTTCTAAAGTATTTTCTTATTCAAGCTTCTGGCTGTTAGGCTTGTCTCTCTTCTAGTTCTACCTAATTCTGACATAGCAACACTATTTCAGTGATACTAGTAACCTTTATAGTGTTGATGATGATGACAGTGGTGAGAGTTAATATTTAGTGCTTCCTATATCCGTCTCTATGCTTTCCATGGATTATTTCATTCTGTCTTCATAAAAAGCCTTTAACTAATTACTATTAAATTTATTTTATGGCTGACTGAACAGAGAGAGGCACAGTAAGGTTAATGACACAGAGTCAATAAGTATTGGAGTTGGAATGGAAATCAAGATTCTCCTCTGGACTCCAAGCTTTTAAATACTGCCCTCTACTAAAGTTAAAGCTAATGTTAGACGACAAAAAATCACAGCAATTTCAAGTAGTGTTTAACCTCAAGACTAACTGAACACATCTACCACAACCTTTCATGGAAACAGAGGGGCAGAAATGAGTAAAACAAACAAACAAAAAAGGCTACAGCACTCTTAAATATGGTACAACCTTGAGGTTTGTTTCCAAGTTGCAAAAACTAAGAGCAAGCCAGCTAGCTTTTACTTCAGGAATGCAGTGTCTGACGCAGAGAAAACAACATGAGTTTTGCAGTCACACAGACAAGCATACCAACCCCCATGCTGCTATTTACCATGTGCCTTGGGCAGATCATGAACCTTTCTCAGCCTCCATGTTTTCCATCTGTAAAATGGGGATGTTAATGTCTAGCTTGGAAAACATTGCAAGTCACTGAGTTGGCACCCAGTGTATGGACAGTGCTGCCTACATGCTGGCACACAGCAGGCATTCCATAAATGGTAGCTAACAGCTCAGTTATAAATGCTGTAAGAATAAATGTTCAGGAATACTGTGCATTCTTATTTCCACAGAAAGATGTGTTCAAACACCCTGCAGGTGTACCACACCTGAGTACCCTTTTGAAAGCAAAGAATCCGTACCTGACATGGCCATTATGTTACTTGGTCAATCTAGCAACCATAGTTAGCACCACGTCATGACCAGAGCATCGGAATTTACAGAGAAAGCTGACAAAGTGAGTAGAGACAGATGCCCTAGATACCTGCCAGTGGGAAAGCAACAGCAGCGGATGGCAATGCACATTCTGCATCCCTCTGAATGTCTACAGCAAAAGTGGTGCACGGACTTGCCTGCTGCCTTCTTAATAATGTCCTTCAAGGAATTACTTTTATTATTTTTGGAATAGCATAAAATATTAAAATCACCGAAGCCAGAAGGCCATGACTGAAGAAGTAGTAATTCTACTACTTTCTCTATAGTAACAGTTATCTTACTCTCACTGAAAGACGGCAGAATTGCCTTAATAATAACTCTCGGGCTTCCCTGGTGGCACAGTGGTTGGGAGTCCGCAAAGGGAGAGGCCACAACAGTGAGAGGCCCGCGTACTGCAAATAAATAAATAAATAAATAAAGCAGTTTTGTAAACTTATGGTCCTTTGGGGTGATGTTTTTATAGTCCTAATGAAACACCTGAAAATGTACTCTGTAAGAGCAATGATGTCCAAACCTGGGTGAATAACAGTCTCCTGCGGAAGCTTCTATAAACAACAGATTCCCAGACCTCGTCAACAACCTACGAATGAGACCCTCTGGGGTTCACAACCTTGCTGCTATAAACATGCTGACCCAAACCAGCCAGCTCAAGGTAATAAGATAACTTCTTTTTTTTTTTTTTTTTTTTTTTTTTGCGGTACGCGGGCCTCTCACTGCTGTGGCCTCTCCCATTGCGGAGCACAGGCTCCGGACGCGCAGGCTCAGCGGCCATGGCTCACGGGCCCAGCCGCTCCGCGGCATGTGGGATCTTCCCGGACCGGGGCACGAACCCGTGTCCCCTGCATCGGCAGGCGGACTCTCAACCACTGCGCCACCAGGGAAGCCCAAGATAACTTCTTAAGTGAGAAACTAAGGCAGGCCAAGAGAGCCAAAGTGTTCTGGCAAACACACCAGGGCAAGCAGTGAACAGATTCTTTCTCAGATAATGTTGAGTTCTAAATCACTTGTGGGTAATGAGCGTGAGTGCCAGGTGGCAAATTTCCTTCCAGTGGTCTCAATTGCAGCACATTTGACATGGACTGAACACCTACTGTAAACACCAAGCAGAAGGGGCAGCAATATCCAAATGGTGGGGAGAGCAAGAAATCTGTGGGGCTGCTCATTTTGTTTCATGGAAAAGGTTAATTGCAGTTTTCAGTAAACAAATAAATGATCAGAATTTCTCACTCCAAAAGCAATACATGTAGTGAAAGTACAGAAAATGTAAAATTCAGGAATGCACAAAGAACATAAAATTCACCTTTGATACCAGTACTTCACAATAATTATTAACATTTTCGTCTATGTACCTTCTGGTCTATTGCTTCCCAGGCCAATGAGGATGTGAAAAATCACTGTTATTGCTGAGTGAAAAAAAAAATGAGGAGGAAATGCGTAACTCAAAAATAACTGACAAATGCTGCCTTACGAAGTTCACTTAGACAAGTACAGAAGGCCTTTCCCCTAGACATTCCAGCTTGTCAAGCCCTACCACAGAGCAAATAGTGAAGTGGTCAAGAAAAGGGGTGCAGAATCAGGCTTCCAGGGAGCAAACCCTGTCTTAGCTGTTCATTAGCTGTGGCCAAGATATTTCACCACTTTATGCCAGTTTAGTTTTCTGAAAAAGGTGATGGTAGCTCAACCTTCCACAGTGAGAACTCGTGAGATGTCAGCTGTTGCTGGTGTTGCTCTATTATTCATGAACTTTTCCTAATATTTAGACTTTTCAGAACACCCAATTTACAAAATGTACCTAAGTCACAGAAGTTGGTCATAGTGTGAGTTTCTGCAAGCGGATATTATTTTCCTATCGACACTGGTCGTCAGTCCTAAAAGTTAGGTTCCTTGGGATGAATGGAATCCCCAAAAGCCTAAATTGGAAGCAAGTCAGGAATTTAAACATACCTAGCCCCACGGGCTTTATTTACCAGCATCACTATGGTGAGGACACTGCAGATTTTCATGTTAGGTTAGTACTTCTCTCTGAACTGAGAGCTAGGTCCCAGGGTCACCCGGCAAATCCCTGGATCCACTGAATTCTACGATTTTTCTATTTAGATACTGGCAGATTTCAAATTATATTCCTCTTCACTGATAAGACTGAAGATGATTTAAACTGGAGGTTAGGTATAAATCAAGAATGCTTGAATTCTTCTCTCCGGAAATGAGAGAATTTTTGTTTGAGGATCATTATATTTTTCACAACCCAAAGATGGAAATAGGTTTCATATTCAGAAAATAAAGATACTGTATTTCAAAGCAGTAATTTGGTTATTTCATTTAGCAAAGCTATTTGAAGAAGATGCTTCAGAGGTTCAATTGGAAGAAAAATATTCCAAGTCAGTTCACACATATGCTGGGGATATTTTTATATCTGTTTGTCTGTTTGCCCAAGAAGAAAACTTGTTATGAAAACCCTGTACATGAAGTATAGTCACTGATGAGGAACATTTTTACTTTCTGGTTTTCTAGATACCTTCTTCACTAATAATGAACACTGCAAAAATAGCAGATGCTGCTGATATCAGAACTGGGTGGTTATATGGTGGTAAACCAGCCCATGGCTACATGAGTCTCACTGAATCACCGCTTGGGACAGCCTTCACATGTTACCAGCCTTCACATGTTACCAGTCAGGACATTAACTGAATGAGCCAAGGTTGGTTTTGTTAATTACTGTTGATTATGTATAGGAAACATTTTTAGATACCCACGTAATTGATATCTTCTATTAGGTTGGAATGATTGACCATAATACTGAATATATATTTTATTAACAACTGGCAAGAAGATTAACTACCAGCTTCTTATGACTGATTAATAATATTTTTTTTCCTTAAAAAGTTCTTTATTTTATCATCTCTGAGCTCCTGTAAACTTTAAATCATTAGAAGGAATAGCTGGTATTTTTTTTTCTTTGATTTTTCATTAAACAAAAAGATTGAATCACTTGAGCATTTACAATGTCTAACCCGGTAGAGCTGTAACAATTTACTCTAGTAATGGATACTATCACCTGGTAATTATGTGTTCCAAATCCCAAGTTCTTAGAGGAATGTATCTGATTTTCTGAAATGACTTGATAGTGACACAAATAAAAATAATCACTGGTTCTAAGCAGGGGCCTTACTTTAAAAAATGTAGATCCTTGGCTGATCCCAAACTACTGAAACTGTCTCTACAGGGTGGTCCCAGTCTTGTATATTGTAAAAATTCTCTAAAATATGTAATCATAAGGGTAATTATCAAAACAAACAAATAAAATCCAGTCAGCTGGCCATAAACTTAGCCAATTACATAACGTTACTGTAAAATAAGTACTATGAGAGACTGGAAACAACTCTTGTTTTAAAATAGAGTTATCTCCCACCCCACCAATATTTTTAACGTCTGTGCAGAATGCTCCCAATGCTTTGCTTCTGTTTGATATCACTGCCTTCATAAGCCTCAAGTCATTTACTCTACCACACAATCACTGTCAGCAGCAAGCAGGAGGGTCTGTGCTCTCCTGGTACCTTCTGCCACCTCTGGACCATCCCTCTTCTACTCTCAAAATCCACTGTTCTTGAGAGACTCAGAATTCCCAACTATACTACTTTCTGTCCTACTAATCATCTCCCAACTGCATGATTGTTCCTTCACAGCTACCAAGGCCTCTGGAACCTGGTCCACAATCTTCCTCTCCATGCCAAATCCTCATTCATTTGTTCATTCAAATATATTCTGAGCCATATCATATGCCAGGAACTGTAGGAGGTGCTAGGGATACATTATTAACAAAAGAAAACCCTTGTTTCCAGGGAGTTTACACAGCAGTGATACAGAATAGAGGAAGAGGATACAAATAAAAACAGATAAATATGTAACGTGTCAGGTGGTGGTTAATGCTCTGAAGACAAATAAAAGCAGGTAAGTGTACAGTGAGTGATGTGGATACACAGGGGAGAGCAGGAGAAGGCTACCCAAAAAGGGTACATTTGGAGAATGATTCAAATGTGTGAGCACACATGGGGATACTTGGAAGAAAAGCGAGCTGGTCTGAGGGGGGCCAAAAATGCAAAGGCCCTGAGGTGGCACCCTGCTTGGCACATCGAAGGAAAATGCTGGGGAGAACTAACTGAAGTGGAACGTGGTAGGAGATGGGACCAGAGAGCTATATGCAGATCCAGATTATGAATAACATTGTAGACAACGGTCAGCAATTCAAATATTTCAGGAGAGATGGGAAACCACTGGAGACCTTGGAGCAGGTGAGAGGCTTGACCTGACTTAGGTTTTAAAGGGATCACTCTAACTACTTTGTAAAAAATGACCTGTATGTTGGTCAAAGGTAGAAGCACAGAGAGCAGTTAGAAGACTATGGCCATAGTTTGCGTGAGAAATAAGGTGGCTCAGACCAGGGTGGAGGGCGAGGAGGAGGGAAGCAGAGGTCAGATTCCAAGGACATCCTGAAGGCAGAACCAACAGGATTTGCTGAGGGTCTGGAAGTGGGGTGTGAGGAAAAGAGAGGAGTCGAGGATGGCTCCTGGTAAGGGTTTTGGCCTTTACCAAATGAAAGGACAGATTTGCTGTTTACTGAGATAAGGGGGACTGGGAAGGAGTAGATTTGAGAGTGAGATTAAGAGTTCCGTTTTGGACATGTTAAAGTTTTGTTGTTGTTGTTGTTGCTGTTTGTTTGTTTTTATTTTTGGCCATGCTGGGTCTTCATTGCTGCGCACGGGCTTTCTCTAGTTGCAGTGAGCAGAGGGCTACTCTTCGTTGCGGTGCGCGGGCTTCTCGTTGCGGTGGCGTCTCTTGTTGTGGAGTACGGGCTCTAGGCGCATGTGCTCTAATTGCAGCACGCAAGCTCAGTAGTTGCGGCACGCAGGCCCTAGAGTGTGCGGGCTTCAGTAGTTGTGGCGCACGGGCTTAGCTGCTCCACAGCATGTGGGATCTTCCTGGACCAGGGATTGAACCCATGTCTCCTGCATTGGCAGGTGGATTCTTAACCACTGCACCACCAGGGAAGTCCGGACATGTTAAGTTTGAGATGCCTTTTTAACATTCAAGTGGAGATCACCCCTAGTCACTTAAATATTATTGTGGCTGACTTCCTGACACCCCGGATCAGGGTTTGTCAATTCAAATGCTTTCAAGGGCCAGGCAGGAAGCATGAAGTATTGAAATACAATAAGGAGAAGTAGAGACTGTGGCTGATGAGAAAGTAAATGCCCCATCTAAAGGGGAAGCTGCTCCTGAGCCCAGTCTAGTTGCCATTTGGAATCTGGGCCCCGTGTTCCTTTACCTTCCCATTTTGAAATAGAAAGAAGAATCTGGATTTTCAACAACCAAACCTTAGGGAAATAAAAAAGTTCCATGATCTATCAAATTCAAGAAGTGCTCAGTTAAATCAAGTTCTGACTGCAGGATTTATCGGTGTCCTTAATTTATTAATTTAAAAAATTGCAAAAAAAGATTGTGTTCAGCATTTCTCCAATTTACTTGACAGCAGACCCTCTTTTCAGGCAGTATCTCAAGGGACAAGCATTCCTTGGCACATACTTTGGGAAATGCTGGTTTATGCAAAAGTCCTAGATGTCTAAGCAACCTATTTCCTCTTTGAAAATTGTAGGGAGTATATACCTTGCAGTTTAAGAGTCATAGTTGATCACACACACACACACACACACACACATACACACACACACACACACAGCCAATTTTGTTAGATATTCTAACATCTAATACCAGACTTGAATAAAGTGTGAATGGAGCAATTACTAAAGTCTTCCAACTTGTTAAATACTAAGTGGGGCCTTGACCCTCTCCTTGGTGAAAAAACAGTGAAATCACAGGGGCACCAAATCACTTCATTTCCCATCTCCCCTCCCTCCTTCACCTGTTGGGCTACATAATTTAGTGACAGGAAGGGCTGCCAATTACTACTATGCACTTGACAGATGTTCTTTGTTTTACTTATCTATGAGGAAGGAAGAAGGGAGAGGACAAATAAACCTGGAATGTAAAATCTGTAATAAAAAGACAAGACTAATATTGTTGCAGGTCTTTAAAAATAACCTCTAGGATACATTAAAATATTTAAGGGGCAAGGCTTGTCTCTGAAGAATTAAGAGTGCGTAGTCTGTTTAAAAGAGCTCACAATACAGTTGAGGAGATCAGTACATAACAAGATAATGAATGTCAAATATTGTCAAGAAGTTCTATAAAGTTTAGAGAAGGGAAAGTTCAACGTGGGCTTGAGCGGCCAGTTGAGAGTGTCACATGAGCTGGTCTTTGAAGCATAGGGAGGTATCAGGTTGAGAGGAGGGTGGTGGGAATTCAGTGCAGGAAAGACAAGGGCAGAGATGGAGATAAGGCAGTTTTGGGAACCATTAAGCAGACAAGACTGTACAGGTTGGGAGGAAAATGGGACACTGAGGCTGGATCCGATCATGGTGGTCTCTGGATACTAGGTAAAGAAATCTGGCCTTAATCATGTAGGTAACTGAAAGTCTTTGAAGGATATATATATATTTTTTTGCGGTACGCGGGCCTCTCACTGTTGTGGTCTCTCCCATTGCGGAGCACAGGCTCCGGACGCGCAGGTTCAGCGGCCATGGCTCACGGGCCCAGCCGCTCCGCGGCATGTGGGATCCTCCCGGACCAGGGCACGAACCCGTGGCCCCTGCATCGGCAGGCGGACACTCAACCACTGCGCCACCAGGGAAGCCCTCTTTGAAGGATTTTTAGCGTGAATCTGCCAGATTTAGGAAATTCGATCTCAGGAGGCCATAAGGAGCCAGTGAGGCAAGAGCACTCTGCAGGATCCCAGGTTGAGGTGATGAGAGTCTGGTCTGGGGAGCCGACAGTGGGACTAGAAAGAAATTACAATATTATGAAGGAGGAAATAATCAATAGGACTTGTTAACCTACTGAGTGTGGGAGAGGCAAAGAAGAAGGGAATGGCTTTGACCCTGGGTCCATGAGAGAATGATTACCCTCATAGCAAACTGGTTTAAGCATACCGATTTAAGGTGAAAAATATACAACTAAGGAGAGATGCCCAATCAAGTAATCAGTGATCTAGGACTAGAACTTGGGAAGGACAGGCAAGAAAGCTGCAGTAAGGTACCACTGTACGGTATATGCTGTGTGCTACATCCTTTACCAATATGATCAACTTAGGAGAGAAACAGGGATGGACTTTGCAATTTGGCACCATCTACACAGATATCAGTCAAATCAGGAGAACTGTAACATTCAATGAAGACTACTTCATCACTTTCTCTATGTCCCTTCACTATGAAAACAGCCATCACACAAAAATAGATGCATTAAAATACACACCATATTATATCCCAAGATCACTCAGAGTTTCTGATTTCCGTAAGTTAATACTGGATTTTAAGAAGTGATGAGACAGGGAGAGAAAAGAACTGTAATTGTTCTTTATTCTTCTCTCCCTTGAGGGGGATTAACAGACACAAAAGAGGAGGCAGGAAGGAACCAGAGGAGAAAGTATTTGGGAGAGTTTCCACCTGCTGAGATAAACAAGAATGAAAGTAAACTCTCTCCTTAAAGAATAATAACCATTTGAACAGTGTCTCTTACTTTTCCAGAATTCATTATCAATTTGCAGACGTGCTCCTTTATTCCCGTAATAAAACTTTCCATCCACAAGCCAGCCAGGAGTCACCCATTCCACCTTTACATGTCCTCTGGCAGACCAGGATCTCAGTTCCTCCCTGTTGTTTAGCACGCTCACCCCAGAGCTCAGATGCAACGGCCGCTCAACAGTGCATGACAGATGTTTCTGCAGCAGTCAGCAGTCTTTTCCATTTGCCATAATTCTCCAGGGTGAATGGGGTCCATCCCTTCCTTCCCTCAGCAGCCAGAAAGGCCATGCTGCTTAAAATGTCTCTCAATTTAAATGCCCAGGGCAAGGGAAAAATGAAGAAGCCATAACGAGAAAGGACAGAGAGCCAAGTGAAGGGTAGATTAAAACTGCAAACTTAGAAAGCATCTCAGCATGCAGTAGGAATTTAACATAAATGTGTTTTCATTCATGGTACTCTTAATTTTTTTAAACTCTAAAAATGTAATGCAATAAACATTATAGCTGTGTGTAATCACAGATTTAGTTAATGGTGTAACTGCTTCTAATGAACATAATGTAGATATCCTCTTTGATTTCTATAACAAAAACACCAATGTCAAAAATTCCCAAGGATAGAAATATCTGCTTTAGAATCTGTGAAAGATATACACACAAGGAAACCCTCATTCTTACAGATTCCCCTGCAATCTCTTGCTAGAAATAGGAGAGGGACTTCTGAAAGGGTTTGTAGACTGAGGGTTCCTTAAGGAACACCCCCAGAAATGCATTCCCACCATCTAAAAGAATGAATTCTCACAAGGAACTGGCTGTCTCAAGACCCAAGTCTGTACTATGGAATATCAGATAACTGATGTGTGTACTTCTAGAAACTAGGCAATATACTTTCAACATATAAAATGGGGGGAAAGAGAGGGGGACCTTCAAGATGGTGGAGGAGTAAGATGTGGAGATCACCTTCCTCCCCACAAGTACATCAAAAATATATCTACATGTGGAACAACTCCTACAGAACACCTACTGAACGCTGGCAGAAGACCTCAGACTTCCCAAAAGGCAAGAAACTCCCCACGTACCTGGGTAGGGCAAAAGAAAAAACAGAGACAAAAGAATAGGGACGGGACCTGCACCAGTGGGAGGGAGCTGAGAAGGAGGAAGTTTCTGCACGCTAGGAAGCCCCCTCACTGGCGGAGACCAGGGGTAGGTGGGGGGAAGCTTCGGAGCCACGGAGGAGAGCATAGCAACAGGGGTGCAGAGGGCAAAGTGGAGAGATTCCCGCACAGAGGATCGGTGCCGACCAGCACTCACCAGCCTAAGAGGCTTGTCTGCTCACCCGCCGGGGCAGGTGGGGGCTGGGAGCTGAGGCTCAGGCTCCGGAGGTTGGATCCCAGGGAGAGGACTGGGGTTGGCTGTGTGAATACAGCCTGAAGGGGGCTAGTGCACCACAGCTAGCCAGGAGGGAGTCCGGGAAAAAGTCTGGACCTGCCTAAGAGACAAAAGGCCATTGTTTCAGGGTGCACGAGGAGAGGGGATTTCTTCCCTGTTTGCCCACAGAAGGCAGAGTGCCGCCTAAACGAGCTCCAGAGATGGGCGCAAGCTACGGCTATCAGCTCAGACACCAGAGACGGGCATGAAACACTAACGCTGCTGCTACGACCACCAAGAAGCCTGTGTGCAAGCACAGGACACTATCCACACCTCCCCTCCCGGGAGCCTGTGTAGCCCGCCACTGCCAGGGTCCTGTGATCCAGGGACAACTTCCCCAGTAGAACACGTGGCGCAGCTTAGTCTGTTGCAACATTATGCTGGCCTCTGCCGCTGCAGGCTTGCCCCGCATTCCGTACCCCTCCTTTCCACCGGCCTGAGTGAGCCAGAGCCCCTAATCAACTGCTCCTTTAACCCCGTCCTGTCTGAGCGGGGAAAAGACGCCCTCCGGCGACCTACACGCAGAGGCGGGGCCAAATCCAAAGCTGAACCCCAGGAGCTGTGAGAACAAAGAAGAGAAAGGGAAATCTCTCCCAGCAGCCTCAGGAGCAGCAGATTAAATCTCCATAGTCAACTTGATGTACCTACATTTGTAGAATACCTGACAGAGAACAAATCATCCCAAAATTGAGGCGGTGGACTTTGGAAGCAACTGTAGACTTGGGGTTTGCTATCTGTGACTGATTTTTTTCTGACTTTTACGTTTATCTTAGTATACTTTTTACACTTGTTATCATTAGTGGATTTGTTTATTGGTTTGGATGCTCTCTTCTTTTTTTAAATTACTTTTCAATTTTTTTATTTTATTAATTTAATTTTTAAATTTTTATTTATTTTTCTTTTTTTTCTCCCTTTTCTTCTGAGCTGTGTGGCTGACAGGGTCTTGATGCTCTGGTCTGGCGTCAAGCCTGAGCCTCTGAGGTGGGAAAGCCGAGTTCAGAATATTGGACCAACAGAGACCTCCCGGCCCCACGTAATGTCAATCGGCAAGAGCTCTCCCACAGATCTCCGTCTCAGCGCTAAGACCCAGCTCCACCCAATGGCCAGCAAGCTCCAGTAATGGATGCCCCATGCCAAACAACTAGCAAGACAGGAACACAACCCCACCCATTAGCAGAGAGGCTGCCTAAAATCATACTAAGTTCACAGACACCCCAAAACACACCACCGGACGTGGCCCTGCACACCATAAAGACAAGATCCAGCCCCACCCACCAGAACACAGGCACCAGTCCCCTCCACTAGGAAGCCTACACAAGCCACTGAACCAACCTCACCCACTGGGGGTGGACACCAAAAACAACAGGAACTACGAACCTGCAGCCTGCGAAAAGGAGACCCCGAACACAGTAAGCTAAACAAAATGAGAAATATGCAGCAGATGAAGGAGCAAGGTAAAAACCCAACAGAACCAAACAAATGAAGAGGAAATAGGCAGTCTACCTGACAAAGAATTCACAGTAATGATAGTAAAGATGATCCAAAACCTTGGAAATAGAATGGAGAAAATACAAGAAACGTTTAACAGGGACCTAGAAGAACTAAAGAGCAAACAAACTATGAAGAACAACACAATAAATGAAATTAATAATTCTCTAGAAGGAATCAATAGCAGAATAACTGAGGCAGAAGAACGGATAAGTGACCTGGAAGATGAAAGAGTGGAAATAACTACCGCAGAGCAGAATAAAGAAAAATGAATGAAAAGAATTGGGACAGTCTCAGAGACCTCTGGGACAACATTAAATGTACCAACATTAGAATTATAGGGGTCCCAGAAGAAGAGGAGAAAAAGAAAGGGACCGAGAAAATATTTGAAGAGATTATAGTTGAAAACTTCCCTAATATGGGAAAGGAAATAGTCAATCAAGTCCAGGAAGCACAGAGAGTCCCATACAGGATAAATCCAAGGAGAAACATGCCAAGACACATACTAATCAAACTACCAAAAGTTAAATACAAAGACAAAATATTAAAAGCAGCAAAGGAAAAGCAACAAATAACATACAAGGGAATCCCCATAAGGTTAACAGCTGATCTTTCAGCAGAAACTCTGCAAGCCAGGAGGGAGTGGCAGGACATATTGAAAGTGATGAAAGGGAAAAACCTACAACCAAGATTACTCTACCCAGCAAGGATCTCATTCAGATTCAACAGAGAAATTAAAACCTTTACAGACAATCAAAAACTAAGAGAATTCAGCACCACCAAACCAGCTTTACAACAAATGCTAAAGGAACTTCTCTAGGCAGGAAACTCAAGAGAAGGAAAAGACCTACAAAAAAAATCCCAAAACAATTAAGAAAATGGTAACAGGAACATACATATTGATAATCACCTTAAATGTAGATGGATTAAATGCTACAACCAAAAGACACAGGCTGGTTGAATGGATACAAAAACAATACCCAGACATAAGCCGTCTACAAGAGACCCAATTCAGACCTAGGGACATATACAGACTGAAAGTGAGGGTATGGAAAAAGATATTCCATGCAAATGGAAATCAAACAAAAACTGGAGTAGCAATTCTCATATCAGACAAAATAGACTTTAAAATAAAGAGTATTAGAAGAGACAAAGGACACTACATAATGATCAAAGGACCAATCCAAGAAGAAGATATAACAATTATAAATACTTATGCACCCAACATGGGAGCACCTCAATACATAAGGCAAATGCTACAGCCATAAAAGGGGAAATCGACAGTAACACAATAATAGTAGGGGACTTTAACACCCCACTTTCACCAATGGACAGATCATCCAAAATGAAAAGAAGGAAACACAAGCTTTAAATGACACATTAAACAAGATGGACTTAATTGATATTTATAGGACATTCCATCCAAAAACAACAGAAAACACTTTCTTCTCAAGTGCTTATGGAACATCCTCCAGGATAGATCATATCTTGGGTCACAAATCAAGCCTTGGTAAATTTAAGAAAATTGAAATCGTATCAAGCATCTTTTCTGATCACACACTATGAAACTAGATATCAATTACAGGGAAAAAAACTGTAAAAAATACAAAGACATGGAAACTAAACAATATGCTACTAAATAACCAAGAGATCACTGAAGAAATCCAAGAGGAAATCAAAAAATACCTACACACAAATGACAATGAAAACACAATGGCCCAAAACCTATGGGCTGCAGCAAAAGCAGTTCTAAGAGGGAAGTTTATAGCAATAAAATCCTACCTCAAGAAACAAGAAACATCTCAAATAAACAACCTAACCTTACACCTAAAGCAATTAGACAAAGAAGAAAAAAAAAAACCCCAGAGTTAGCAGAAGGAAAGAAATCATAAAGATCAGATCAGAAATAAATGAAAAAGAAAGGAAACAATAGCAAAGATCAATAAAAGTAAAAGCTGGTTCTTTGAGAAGATAAACAAAATTGATAAACCATTAGCCAGACTCATCAAGAAAACAAGGGAGAGGACTCAAATCAATAGAATTAGAGATGAAAAAGGAGAAGTTACAACTGACACTGCAGAAAAACAAAGTATCATGAGAGATTACTACAAGCACCTATATGCCAATAAAATGGACGACCTGGAAGAAATGGACAAATTCTTAGAAAATCACAACCTTTCGACACTGAACCAGGAAGAAATAGAAAATATAAACAGACCAATCACAAGCACTGAAATTGAAACTGTGATTAAAAATCTTCCAACAAACAAAAGCCCAGGACCAGATAGCTTCAGCGGCGAATTCTATCATACATTTAGAGAAGAGCTGACACCTATCCTTCTCAAACTCTTCTAAAATCTAGCAGAGGGAGGAACACTCCCAAACTCATTCGACGAGGCCACCATCACACTGATACCAAAACCAGACAAAGATGTCACAAAAAAAGAAAACTAAAGGTCACTATCACTGATGAACATAGACGCAAAAATCCTCAACAAAATACCAGCAAACAGAATCCAACAGCACATTAAAAGGACCATACACCATGATCAAGTGGAGTTTATCCCAGGAATGCAAGGATACGCAAATCAATCAATGTGATACACCATATTAACAAACTGAAGGATAAAAACCATAGGATAATCTCAACAGACACAGAAAAAGCTTTTGACAAAATTCAACACTCATTTATGATAAAAATTCTCCAGAAAGTAGGCAAAGAGGGAACCTAAGTCAACATAATAAAGGCCCTATATGACAAACGCACAGCCAACATCGTTTTCAATGGTGAAAATCTGAAACCATTTCCTCTAAGATCAGGAACAAGACAAGGTTGTCCACTCTCACCGCTATCATTCAACATAGTTTTGGAAGTTTCAGCCACAGCAATCAGAAAAGAAAAAGAAATAAAAGGAATACAAATCAGAAAAGAATTAAAACTGTCATTGTTTGCAGATGACATGATACTATACACAGAGAATCCTAAAGATACCAGCAGAAAACTACTAGAGCTAATCAATGAATCTGGTAAAGTAGCAGGATACAACTTTAATGCACAGAAATCTCTTACATTCCTATATACCAATGGTAAAAAATCTGAAAGAGAAATTAAGGAAACACTCCCATTTACCACTGCAACAAAAAGAATAAAATACCTAGGAATAAACCTGCCTAAGGAGACAAAAGACCTGTATGCAGAAAACTATAAGATACTGATGAAAGAAATTAAAGATGATACAAACTGATGGAGAGATATACCATGTTCTTGGATTGGAAGAATCAACATTGTGAAAATGACTATACTATCCAAAGCAATCTACAGATTCAATGCAATCCCTGTGTAACTACCAATGGCATTTTTCACAGAATTAGAACAAAAAATTTCACAATTTGTATGGAAACATAGAAGACCCCGAAAAGCCAAAGCATCTTGAGAAAGAAAAACAGAGCTGGAGGAATCAGGCTTCCTGACTTCCAACTATACTACAAAGCTACTGTAATCAAGACAGTATGGTATGGGCACAAAAACAGAAATATAGATCAATGGAACAGGAGAGAAAGCCCAGAGATAAACCCACGCACATATGGTCACTCTGTGTTTGATAAAGGAGGCAAGAATATACAATGGAGAAAAGACAGCCTCTTCAATAAGTGGTGCTATGAAAACTGGACAGCTACATCGAAAAGAATGAAATTAGAACACTCCCTAACACCATCCACACAAATAAACTCAAAATGGATTAAAGACCTAAATGTAAGGCCAGGCACTATAAAACTCTTAGAGGAAAACATAGGCAGAACAGTCTGTTACATAAATCACAGCAAGATCCTTTTTGACCCACCTCCTAGAGAAATGGAAGTAAGCCCAAAAATAAACAAATGGGACCTAATGAAACTTAAAAGTTTAGCACAGGAAACCATAAACAAGACAAAAAGACAACCCTTAGAATGGGAGAAAATATTTGCAAATGAAGCAACTGACAAAGGATTAACCTGTAAAATATAAAAGCAGCTCATGCAGCTCAATATCAAAAAAACAAACAAACCAATCCAAAAATGGGCAGAAGACCTAAACAGACATTTCTCCAAAGAAGATATACAGATTGCCAGCAAACACATGAAAGGATGCTCAAAATTACTAATCATTAGGGAAATTTAAATCAAAAGTACAAGGTATCACCTCACACCGGTCAGAATGGCCATCATCAAAAAATCTACAAACAATAAATGCTGGAGAGGGTGTGGAGAAAAGGGTAACCTCTTGCACTGTTGGTGGGAATGTAAATTGATACAGCCACTATGGAGAACATAAAAAACTAAAATAGAACTACCATATGACCCAGCAATCCCACTACTGGGCATATACCCCGAGATAACAATAATTCAAAAAGAGACATGTACAACAATGTTCACTGTAGCACTATTTACAATAGCCAGGACATGGAAGCAACATAAGTGTCCATCGACAGATGAATGGATAAAGAAGATGTGGCACATATATACAATGGAATATTACTCAGCTATAAAAAGAAACAAAATTGAGTTATTTGTAGTGAGGTGGATGGACCTAGAGTCTATCATACAGAGTGAAGTAAGTCAGAAAGAGAGAAACAAATACCACATGCTAACACGTATATGGAATCAAAAAAAAAAAAAAAAGGTTCTGAGGAACCTAGGGGCAGGACAGTAATAAAGATGCACATGTAGAGAATGGAGTTGAGGAAATGGGGAGGGGGAAGGGTAAGGTACGCTGGGATGAAGTGAGAGAGTGGCATGGACATATATACACTACCAAATGTAAAATAGATAGCTAGTGGGAAGCAGCTGCATAGCACAGGGAGATCAGCTCGGTGCTTTGTGACCACCTAGAGGGGTGGGATAGGGAGGGTGGGAGGGAGATGCAAGAGGGAGGGGATGTGGGAATATATGTATAAATATAACTGACTCACTTTGTTGTACGGCAGAAACTAACACACCATTGTAAAGCAATTATACTCCAATAAAGATGTTAAAAAATAAATAAAATAAAATAAAATAAAATGGGGGGGGGGAAAACGCTTCAAGAATGTTCACTAATTAAATGTCCCCCAAAAGGAAAGTTTTCATGAAAAGTTAACCTCTGCTTATTGTGCATTTCCAGTTACACAAGAAATTTTTCTCAATATTACAATGGCAAATGATAATATTCAGACAAGTGCTGGGCAAAACAATCACCTGTTTTGACAATGAAGAGAATTCACATGCCTAATCCCCATACAACCTTGCCTGTAGAATAGGCACTGAAGTAGTAATAAAGTAACTGTGTAAACAAAAATAATTTACAGAATGGGCTCAATGGGATAATTAAGCACCAATAATTTATTTCCTCTATTGATTTTAATTCTCTTAATTCCCTGATTCTACAATTTTATTTGTAACCTGATTCCTGAATCTGACTGTTAGCAGATTCCATGAAACTCCAAACAGAAGTTAGGGCTTGGCAGACCAGTGAGAGACTTGGAGGAAGACTGTTCAGATCCCTTTCCACCTCCATGAATGAGGAAGGAAGAACAGAACATTCATGTTCCAGAAGCTGCCTCTTGCCTCCAGGTACAGATGTGAGGAGAACACTGCAGGGCTTCACTTAGCTACCCTTCCTGTAGTTTGTACTCTGAAAAAGGATTCTAAATCACAGAAAAGCTAGAGCAGGATCTTCATGACAACATCAGGTAGATCTACAGAAAACAGAGAGTTTTCCTGTGGAATAAAAATCTTCGCAGCAAAAATTTCAGACTTAATTAGCAATCCCATCATATCCTAATGGTACTATAGTTGCATAAAATAACAAAATGCACTTTACACTGTTATCTTACCTGCCTACTGTCCCTTTGAGAGGATGCCGAAGAGGAGGCACTTCTATGGGTGGGGGTGGATGTTCTATGAGCAGGGGATATGCCCTTCTCATCTGAACTCATAGCTGCAGTTTGAATCTAGTTGTATGCACTGAAGACCATCCCAATCGTGTCTCCAATTCACAGACAAAGAAGCAGATGATTTTTCAGCTTTAGTCCATTTCATGAATCAGGTTTGATTAGAAAAGCTGAGGCAAATATTGAGGGTGTCCAAAACACCTAAAAGCAAAATGAACAAACAATAAAACCTCATGTGAATGATTTAAAAATCCTTAAATTAAAAATCATTTTTTCTAGGCAACAGTACTAAAAGGTGAGAGGGAGAACTCTGACACATTACAAAATACTATTTCTTCTTCTAGATTTTAAGGTAGAGGATGAAAGGATTAGTATGTAACAAAAGTTTGTCAACATGGAAAACAGGAAGAAACCACACGTTAAAGTGATATTCTTCCCTTGTATTGTTGTTTTAAAGCAGATTACAATGCTATGTTCTGGACCCTCATGCCAAAGTATATCAGTTTCTTCCCTTGAAATTTAATTTGCCCTGCTGAGTGGATTATAATAAGAGCTCCATCCATGTTTGTCATCAGTTTAGTTCAGTCATGTCAGGCATGTGATGGTTAAATCTGACAAAAAGCAGTCAGTGACAAAAGGCAAAAGAGCTGATGTACTTTATGCATCGTATGATCCAGCATTTGGGAAGGATCAAGGAATACACATATGTACTGTTATCTGTACTTCAAGACCACAGCATACCTACATATGACTCGCAGCAACCAGCAGGCTCACAAGTATCTACAGACTGACAGGCATGTCCCAGGACTGGGGTAATGATGGAGTTGCTTCACTTATCCACAGCCAAGAACCATTTCATTTTTCATTTGGATTTACATAAGGAAAGTCTGCATTGTAACTAATAGAGCTAAAAACTTGTCCCCAAGAGAAGCATTGTTCAATTGGCAACACAGGTTGCTAGAAAAAAATTTTTTTTAAAGGTAAGCATGATAGTGTAAGATGAAAAGCTTACACAACAATCTGTGTCCCAAAACACTGACAACTAAAGTGAACTTGTCCTCTTCTAAGAAGGTGGAAGGCTAAGTTCCAGGCCCAATCTTAATCATAATACCTTGAAGGAAGCATAGAACCCTTGGGTAAGTACTTTAGCACAAATTAGAAAAGAAAGCTGCTGGTGATGAAGAGAAATCAATCTTTAGGCCAAAGAAAAGTGAGACCTAAACTTTTCAGTCCAGAGGGAGAGACAGTCAATGAAAAAAATCAAAAAGGATGAAGATACATGGAGTATTAGGAGGACACATGGCGAGGGCAACTCACTAGGTCTGGAGGTCAGAGGTATCCCTGTGCAAGTGGGCTTGAGCTGAGATCTGAAGGATACGAAAGAGTTAACCAGGTGTCTGGTTGTCCAGCTGGGTGTGATCAATGAATTCACGCTGGTCAATATGATCAGAGCACACAGAGACAGTGCCATGATGGTCAAAGAAAGGCACAGGTCAATTCCTGCAGGGCCTTGTAGTCCATGTTCAGCATTTTGATTTTTATCATGAGCATAGGAGGCCATACAGAGGTGAGGTATAACCAGATTTGTGTGTTTAAAAGATCACTTTGGCAGCCATGAGGAGAACCAAACTGGGGAAGTAAAGAAGATGAGGGAGGCCTGATGATCAGGAAACAAGACATAGTGAACTAGAGAGGTGGCAGGAAACTCAGCACCTAGTCCTGTCAGTTGTGAGTAGATATGGAGGAGGAAAAGCGGTGTTGAGGATGGTTCCCAGGTTTCTGGTATTCCTAGCGAGGGCTGGCCAAAGGAAATCCACAATTGACAGCAGGTCATGAGTATGGTTTCAGACGTGTTAACTTTAAGGTACAAAGGAGGCATTCAAGTGGGGACAAACACATGGAAAGGTAGGTCTGGAGTTCTGAGGAATTTAGGCTGGAGACAAATGCTTAATAGACTATGTTAACAGTACAAATGTATCGAATGACTTATGTATAGATCATGTAAACTCTGCAAGTGCAAGCAAATTAAATTTTATACAGGCCTATAGTTATATTTTTTAAATCTGCAACATTATGTTAACGGAGTATGTGACCCTGAATATAATCAGGATTTTAATGGTTAATAGGTTATAGAAAATATTCAAAAGAACAATCCCAATAATTAAAAGGCAAATGACTATAAATCGGAAAAACCTGGGACTTTCTAGTGAATAGAAGTTGTGCTCCTTTCACAAGATTTTGACATCACCTGTCACCACAGGGAAAATAAAAGCTACTTACTCCCAAATTCGAAGACTTTCTCTTGAAACAAAACTAGTGTTTGGGCTAATAGAAATGTAAAGAGCTGTGGAGCTCTTTCTTTGGCTTGAGATCAGGTTTTGTTTAGTACTGGCAAGAGACAGTAATAAGCTGACAATTGCTAGGTGGTCAGCTAATCCTTCTGTTTTATGAAGGTAGCCTAATAAGCGTAAGTAAAGTTTCTCAAGCCAGACTCTGGTGCCAGCAAACAGAAAGCAAGAACACTGCTCAAATTCTTGATGTGAAGTACTTTGCTTTCTGGTCCAAGATGCTTTACAAGTATATGCTGATACTTGAGCTAAAAGTACGGAAGTTCTGTGATGTGCTCAAGTGCCCCAAGGGATGAAGCTGAGACAACCAAACTCATCAAACTCTCATCCATTTGGAAGTAAATTTAATCCAAGCTACATCAAGGGCCAACATTTCTTCTGATGTACTTTTTCTTTTCCCTAACAGCATCCAACTGCACTTTCCTCATTAACATCAATGTTAACACCTTGGTTTTAATTTAAAATGATATTTTCAGGGTAATCTGTCTTTGAAGAAAGGGCAGCATTTTGGTTGAATTATAATTATGAATATCTTGAATAATGTCAGGAATGTGGAAAAGGTGAGTGAGAGAATTTAATTCATTCCAAGAATTGTTTTTGAGGTTACTGTTTTTGTTTCTATTATTTTTAAAAATTTCTTTTAACAAGAAGAGCTTCAGGTACCTAATATAAGGTTGAATGAAATGACCTTTAAAGATCATTCCAATTTGATTATAAATCAAGTGTCTGATCACTGCTCTATTTCAAAATGCATTACAAAAGTAAGTCTAAACTCTGTTAGTAGGTTGCAACTATTTATTCATTATTCCTAGAATGTAAGAATTGCTGTGACATTTTAAAAAAGACTTATTTCATCTCTGTCAGAGCACATTTTCAGAAATTGCTGAAACAAAATTCTAAACCTATTTTAGGCCATAGATTTTTTTTGCGGTACGTGGGCCTCCCACCGTTGTGGCCTCTCCCGTTGCGGAGTACAGGCTCCGGACGCGCAGGCTCAGCGGCCATGGCTCATGGGCCCAGCCGCTCCGCAGCATGTGGGATCTTCCCGGACCGGGGCACAAACCCGCGTCCCCTGCATTGGCAGGCGGACTCTCAACCGCTGCGCCACCAGGGAAGCCCTAGACCATACATTTTAATGTCAACACCAACATAATTCCTCTACTCAATGAGAAAAGTATTGTGGCTGAAAACAGCAATATGAGAGCCTAACATCTAATTTCCTTGTTTCATTCCTCCTTCACATCAGTGGGATCACTACAATTGTTTCTAAGTACTGTAACATTTGCATTTACACTGAGTGACATAAAATTCAGATTTATGACCTAGGGACCTAACTAAAGCAAAAGGTGGCAGGAAAGACTTCTACAACTTGTTGTTTACAGGCATCATACATTGTGTGTGTTCAGAAAAACATCTGAAACTGGGGACTACTTAGCCTTGGCTAAGTTGTGATGTGGTAACACACAACTCCAGAATCTCAAGGGCTTAAAAGAAAGGTTTATTTCTTACCCATTTACATGTCCTTAGGATGTCGGCTGCTGCCCTGCTCTATATCCTCTTCCTTCCAGGCCAAAGGAGAAACCCCCGTGTGAAGGAGGAAAAGAGCCATGGCAGGACCACTCGACAGTTCTTAGAGCTTTTGCTTGTAGGCGGCACATGCCACTTACACTCACGTTTTATTGGCCAAAGCAAGTCACATGGGCAAATTGAAGTCCATGAGGCATGAAAGTATAATCCTCCCAGAAGAAGAGGTAGTGATTACTTGGGCACAATAATATGATGTACTACATTTACCACAGGAAAAGATTAAAAGTACAGATGAAAATATTTAAATTGACTCTAGTTTCATCACCTAGAAATAATCCTGGTTAACATTTTGGTTACACTTTAACCAAAGTAGAAGAAACATGTCCATACTCTCTGCAATATGCTTTCTTCAATCAACAATACATTGGTAACAGCCTTCCTTGTGAACAAAGAAACTTTAGTATCACCATTCTTAATCACTATATATAAGGCCACCACACAGATGTAACACAATACATTTGACTATTCTTCTAGTGGGACATTTAGATTGTATTCAGTTTATTCTGAAACAATGAGATTTATTACAGAAGAGTTCATTATGATTATTCACTTTTGATTATTATAAAATGACCTGCTTTGTTTATTTCACTGTTTTGCTTTATTTGATATCACCTGCTTTCTTTCTGTTGTAATTAATGAAATTTGTCCATGCTTTTACATTTAAACTTTCTATTTCTATTCTTTTGTATTATGTGTTCCTCTAGTAATGATCATGTTGGGTTGTTTTAAAAAAATCTAATTTTAGTAAAGTTTTCCCCATTTCCATTTACTGTCTCACTAATAGTTGGCCTTACTCCTGTCATACCACTTTACACTTTCTATTTTTTGGTTCTTCTTCGTTTCCTTTAATGGGTGATGGCTTTTCCTATATAATCTGCCTTTCCTTATGATACTGTTTTTTACATGGTTTTAGTTGACTTTTATATTTCCCATTAATTTGGAAGATACAATTCCCCCTTTAAAGGTTCTATTAATGTTCTCCTTTAAGTCTCTCTAAATCATGCTGGAACCTGGAGTCTGTAAGTGACAAAGTCAAGGGTAAAATGGTATCTTTCGAGTCTTCACTTGCAATATAAGCCTCCCTTCCCCCCGGCCCCCCCAAAAAATCAAAAATTTCTCCTCAGCCTTCATCTCAACTTGGTGATTTAATCTGGAGTTTGGCAGAATCACGCTTAGGATTCGAGAGCAATAGCGAGGAGCTGATATGACTTTTTCTGTTTGGGGCCAACTGAGACCTCTAAGTACGAGGACAGACTAAGAAAAGCAAAGCCTTTTTTTGCCCCTTTCAAGCAGTCTCCTTCTCCTCAAGTGCAGCTGAGGTTTGTCATAATCAGGACCTGGCTAGACTTTCCTCAATTTGAGATATCATAGAATTGGGGTCTAGTCCTCCACAGTTTTGAAATTAGATTCTGTTTTACGTCAGTGTTGGGTTAGAGATAGTTTGCCTTTTCCAGTATTTGCATCACTTATTTACAGAGAATTAGGAGGAGCCACATTAGATAATCCTAGACACCAGTCACCTGGAGCAGGACATTCCTATCAACTGACCTTATCAACGCAAATGTCTTTGTACTGCTAGGTGGAATAAACTGGTTTTCTATCAAGATCATCACCAGGACAACAAATGCCTATTGTCATTATATATTATAGTCATTACAATGTCATTATATAATAAAGTTTTTTTTCCTTAAATAGAAAGGGTAGGAAATCTTTTTTATTTCTAAAGTCATTAAGCCACAGATGAGAAAAAGAAAATTAAGGACTGATTTCAAGAAGGTGAGCTGGAGACTGCCAGGAAAGATGGCAGGGTAAGATCTGATAAGGATATTCCTAGAAAATGACTAAACAGCAGTGACTAAAAGGATTTAAAAAAAAAAAAAAAAGACCATTAGTACTTACTCTAGGGAACAGTGGCCACCACATGCCATAAAGTCTAAGGAATCACTTCATTCAGGACCAAACCAGGATGTATGAAACCAACATATGACTCCCCTTCTCAAGACAGTGAAGTGGTATAGGAAGAAGGTCTGGGAAGCTCCACCAGTTTCCTCAAAACTGGAAAGACAGGTGGCAAGAGGCACAGGGAAAAGGGTGGCCACAGATTAATAGCTTTCAGAGGCCATGGAGGCACACCTCTCCTGGCATGGCAAGTCTACAGGTAGCTTGATTGCCCTTTGCTGCTTTCCTCAATCTTGCCTTTGGACAAGCATCATGGACATGTCCCAATGCACCCTCAAAATACAGCCTCCAATCCCCAAGCTGGCCTCTGGTGGAGTCATTTGCAAAACTAAGGAGGAAAATGTATACAGGCACAAGTTCTCTGATTGTGACCAACCAAGACTCTAATCCCTCCCCACAACTCCTAAGGCTCTTTACACTAAGTAAATGACTAAAGATAAACCTATGTTCTATATCACCCAGCCCTTCAAGGTGAATTTTAAGAGGATTTGAATGCTAACCAAGTAAACATGAAGGGAGCCAAGGATACTTGGCACAAATAACCTTTTGACAAAGAGCAGCTTTTATACAAAGTATAAAAAAAAAAGTATGTGTATAAAGCACTATGAAAAATTATTCCCCGGATAGAGAAAATTATTATGTGCAAGAGATAGAGGGTTTATTTGGAATGTTAATTCTAGCAAAAAAAGAGAGGTAGCTTTAGAGCACAACTGCTTTACACTTTCACAACATCTTTTTAGAAAAATGGAGTCTCTGAATAAGAGATAAGACAGGCTCAGATGCAATGGGAACTGGCAAAGGTAGGAAATTAAGGAAACATATAATGACACCATAATTTAAATGCAGTAATTAAAATATTAATGAAGGACAGAAAGATTCTGCAGAAAAAAAAGCCAGTCAATAAATAAATGAGAGGAAATTCCCTGGTGGTCCAGTGGTTAGGACTCAGCGCTTTCACTGTGGGGGCCTGGGTTCGATCCCTGATCAGGGAACTAAGATCCCACGTGCCTTGCAGTGTGGCCAAAGAAAACAAATTACAAAAAATAGATTAGAAGGATAAAGCTGAGGAAATCAGCTTGCAAACAGAAAGAAGGGCAGGGAAAAGTTAACGGATAATGCAGCCTGGAGATACAGCCTGGAGATAGCCTACAGATACTAATGACCCTGAAAACAATAAGCAAAAAGAAAAGAAATAACATTAAAAAATATTCCTGAACATAAGGAAGACTTCAACTTGGAAAATGAAATCTTTACCAATAAAAATAAATATCTTTATCTGGCAAATTTAAAAAAGGCTTCATCAGGTAAAATTAGTAAAAAGCAAATCAAAATAAGATAGATCCTACTGAAATTGCTGAATTTAAATCACATTCTCTGAAGCAATTCAATAAATTAAATATTAATGAAAAAGAAGAAGCGAGTAGGGGTTAATTCTAGAAAATTTTTGAAAAATACACTTTCCTAAATATGTCTTGGGTTGAAGAAAAATAAAACTGATATCGTAGAATATTTGAAAATAGACAAAAGTAGAAGCCAAAAGCACTCGATCCTGTCCCTCTCCCTCTCTCCCCTCTCTTTCTCTCTGAGCGGTAGAGTGGATTCTCCAATTAACTCAAGGGTGAAAAACTAAAGATAAAGGCAATTGAAGAACATTCAAAATATTGTAATGAAAATATTACACATTTAGAAATGTAGAACATAGCTAAAGCTACAATAAAAGGAAAATTCATGGTCTTAATCATTTCTATTACTAAATATGAAAGAATAAAAACAAATGCATTAACATTTATAAACTTATAAAATTAGTAAAGATAAATATAGGGAAAGTAACTATAATTACTCTTGGATTTACAAACTTAACTGTTTTACTTTATGTATTTACTTATATTTTCATTTTTAAATATGTAAGAAAACAGGAATCATAAATATAGAAATAAGGTTACAAAAAGTATATAGCCAGGCTTCCCTGGTGGCGCAGTGGTTGAGAGTCCGCCTGCTGATGCAAGGGACACAAGTTCGTGCCCCGGTCTGGGAAGATCCCACATGCCGCAGAGCAGCTGGGCCCGTGAGCCATGGCCGCTAAGCCTGCGCGTCCGGAGCCGGTGCTCCGCAACGGGAGAGGCCACAACGAGAGGCCCGTGTACCGCAAAAAAAAAAAAAAAAAAAAAAAAGTATATAGCCAGGGAAGAGAAGATACTAAATTACGAGATAATTGTTGCAATTCATAATAAACAACTAAAGCTAATAAGAAGTCAGAATATTCTACAATCATCCTGACTTAAAAAGTACGCCATCCATTTAATATCCATTCCCAAATATTTATGAACTCCTAACAAATACTGGAACACCTGTCTTTACATGTTTGTGCTGTTCTGTACATCCACACACACACACACACACACACACACACATCCATCAATCCAGCATCAAGCTTAATGGTGAAAGATTATTACCATTTCTATTGATGTCAGCAACAAAATAATAACACTGGTTATCGTCCTATTGACACTATGTTCACAGAGTGCTAACTAATGAACGATAACACTGTCCAACTGAAATGCACGTGAGACTCAAATGAAAATCAAACAGGAAAAAAAAAAGATTTCATTACAGTACCTGGTTACAGTATATATGTATATGTATGTATGTGTATATATATCTCTCTTCATTTTTAAGATAAAGAAGCCAATCTGTAAAGGCTACATACTACATAATTCCAGCTATATGACATTTTGGAAAAGGCAAAACTATGGAGACAGAAAAAAGATTGGCTAGACTGGGTGCACTAGGTGGAGCATGGAGGATTTTTAGGGCAGTGAAACTATTCCGTATGACGCTATAATGGCGAACATAAGTCACACGTTTGTCAAAACGCATAGAATGTACAACACCAAGAGTGAATTCTAAAGTAAACTATGGACTTGTCAGTGTGGATCCATCAGTTATACTACTCTGGTGTGGGATGTTGATAATGGGGGAGGCTATGTGTGTGTGGTGGGAGGAGGGGGGATGGGGGAACTCTGTGCTTTCTCCACAATTTTGCTGTGAACCTAACTGCTCTTAAAAGAGTGGGGCTTCCCTGGTGGCGCAGTGGTTGAGAGTCCGCCTGCCGATGCAGGGGACACGAGTTCGTGCCCCGATCTGGGAAGATCCCACATGCCGCGGAGTGGCTGGGCCCATGAGCCATGGCCGCTGAGCCTGTGCATCCGGAGCCTGTGCTCCGCAACGGGAGAGGCCACAACAGTGAGAGCTCCGCACACCGCCAAAAAAAAAAAAAAAAGTAAAGAGTGGTTTTAAATTTTAAAATATATTTTATAAATTTCAAATAAAAAAATAAAATTTTTAACTTAAAAAACCCTAAATATGTTTATATCAGTAAGAAAATTATTTAACAAAAGGATTAACAACTTCGAAAAATAAAAACGTTGAATCTCTTACGTCATACTTCAGATCACAATATATTCCAAATGGCTTAAATTTTAAATGTAAAATGAAAACCATAAAAAGCAGTAGAAAATATTTTAGGTAAATATTTAATTAACTTGGGATGCAGAATAATGTACTAATCATGGCAACAAAATCAGTATCCATGAAGAAAAAAAACTAGGAAAAAAATCTATGACAAAGTGTTAATATTTTTAATATATGAAGAGTTACTGCAAATCAATGAAATAAATTAAAACATAATCAGAAAAATGGATAGAGAACATGCATTGGCAATTCACAAAGGAAGAAACATAATGAACAATACATTGGTGATGGTAGTTTAGGTTGGTTTAACCTTTCTGGAAGAGTTTAATTTGATTAGGCAATTCTACTTCTAAGAATGTGTCCTAAGGAAATAATCAGGTGTGTAAAGATGTATGTATCTTTGTGATAAAATAAAAACAATCCAATAGGGGGAATTCCCTGGTGGCCTAGTGGTTAGGATTCCAGGCTTTCACTCCCGTGGCCCAGGGTTCAATCCCTGGTCAGGCAACTGAGATCCCACAAGCCCTCAGTGCACCCAGAAGACAAAACAAACAAACAAACAAAACCCAAAACAAAACACAAAAACAATTCAAGGCCCCTAAAATTGGTGAAATAAATTATGGTACAAATATCAACAATTTAGGTGATGAAACCTGAGATGATTTTTCCCCCCAAATTCTAAATATTCATTCTTTTTTTTATACTGGGTATATATTAATTAAAGGAGACATAATAAAGCAATTTCCATTTTGAAAATATTTTTTTTCTTTTGAGATAAAGCATATGATTCAACTTTTAAATCTGCTTTTAAAGGCATATAAACTTTATGGATAAATATGAATAAAACATGCTAAAATATTCTATTTTATGTCTATTTAAAGCAGAGAATCAAAGAAGAGGATTGTGAGAGGAGAAAGAAAGGTAGACACACACATTCTCTATTACACGCACACACCTAACGGAACACAAAGTCACTGGACCAACACAAGAGAAATCTGAAACACTATCCACGTTCTCATACATACATTTTTTAAATGAGAGCATAAGGAAGAAAGATATGGGTTTTCTAAACCATCAAGTAACGTCCAAGTCTTGTGGCCTTTAAAATTACATTAAAAAGGCAATGCAATTAAAGTATTTCTACAATTCAAATGATATGTGGGAAATCACTTTTTTATTACATTATTGATTATATTATTATTTTTAACATCTTTATTGGAGTATAATTGCTTTACAATGCTGTGTTAGTTTCTGCTGTATAACTGAATCAGCTATATGTATACATGTTTCCCCATATCCCCTCCCTCTTGTTTCTCCCTCCCACCCTCCCTATCCTGCCCCTCTAGGTGGTCACAAAGCACTGAGCTGATCTCCCTGTGCTATGTGGCTGCTTCCCACTAGGGGAAATCACTTCTTACTGGACAAATTACATAAAATGACTCCAAAGGCATGATTTGACTCCAGAGGGAGAAATAGTTCCTCAGTATACTTTAAACATTTATATTTCCGGTCTAAGTAAAAGTCTTGTATACCAAAGGTATACAAAAAGCCTCTAGCTTTTTGAACCAGTCTAAATTTTCTTCAGTGATTTAAGAATTATTGTTCCACTTATTTGTTACTATTCATATGGAAGTTTCCCTGAAAGTCAGCTTAAATTAGCCATTTTCTAATATAACACTAATCTCTGTTAAATTATAATGTAATAATGTATTTATCTGAGAAATGTAATTTGAGTTGATGTATTCTCTAATTGGGACATATGCCCCTAGATTTAATAATTATATATTCTTCCAAATCTAGCTTTAATTTTGTACTTGGTATGAAATTTATATTCTAAGAACATGGAAAGCTTTTTTCCTATTTTAGGTTTTGTTGGTTTGGGGCATTATGCATTGACTTGTTCTCAGAACTTCCAAAAATTGCTAATCATAAAGAGATTAGGGAATACTTCCTTCTCCTGAAGAACTAAACTACCTCTTATATCTTTCCCCAAGCAATCCTTTTCGTTGGACATCTGCTAATTTTATAATTAATAAAACATTAACAGCCTTTCAAAACATTATCAATGAGTAAACAACAGCACATCAAAAATATTATTTGAGGTTGGAGCCCTGTAAAAAGATCACCTACCTCCTTCCTAGCTTTCTCTATCATAATGTCGGGGGAAAAAATACCAATAAAAATAGCAGGCTCTTACCACATGATAGGCCTGGATACCAAGCACTTTCCATGCATTCTCAGGAACTCTCTTGTTATTCATAGTGCACAGATGAGGAAAGTAGGGCTTAGGAAGTTTATTAAACAGAGTCCTCATGCTGGTTTTCAAATTTTTGTGAGATCAAAGCCCATGCAACAAATTCTTTCATCGCGGTTTACCCTTAACTTACTAATAAATCAAAATGAATAACCTAAGCAACAAATCAAGTTTTTTTTTGGTACGCGGGCCTCTCACTTTTGTGGCCTCTCCTGTTGCAGAGCACAGGCTCCGGACGCGCAGGCTCAGAGGCCATGGCTCATGGGCCTAGCTGCTCTGCGGCATGTGGGATCTTCCTGGACCGGGGCACGAACTCGTGTCCCCTGCATCGGCAGGCGGACTCTCAACCACTGCGCCACCAGGGAAGCCCTCAAGTTTTTTATGGTATTATTGATGGCATACAATATGCACTTATAGAGGTTCTTAGCTTGGGTTCATGACAGGTTTAGAGTATTCTTTAAACCCCAGAAACAATATGAAAAGTGTTGGCTATACATACATTTTATAATCCTAGGGAGATATTCAATAGCTTTCAGTAGATTATCAAATGGCTAAAACGTACATCCTTGGGAGTTCATATTTCTAAAAGGATTGATATTAGCACAGGTTTAAAAAAAAAACCCATGGGCACAAAAGCTGTACAACATATTTAATATAATGAGATCGCAGGACATTTGATTTTGATGGTAGCACGTGCCATGGACATTCCTGACAAGGCCATTTCGATACCATCACTTGATAATTTTACCAGTACTAATTTTCTAAGAATTGTCAGCCCCTCTTTCCTTTATCATTTGGTTTCTGGCCCTTGCTAACCTGTTTTGAAAGGACGCTTGGTAATGTCATAATTTATATTTTAACAGAAAAAACAGCATTAGGAAATAAGGTTCCCATGACTGCTAATAGGTACTGATTGCCAGCAGAGTGAGGACTCTTTGGCAATAACAGGAAACATCAAAGATTTTTGCCTCTGCTTTGTGACCTTGAATAATGATTCATAAATCCATGCTGAGTGTGTGTAAACTCTTACTGAGGCACCAAGTGAGGTAACAACAATGTCTCATTCTCTAGCGGAATTTCCTGTCAAAACAACAGTTTCTGTACTGAGTTGAGGTATGCTGAAGAGTTGGCTAAGGCAGATGAAAGGGCTTAGGTTAAAAATGTTCATGAATTAATGCTGGTGCATTGCTACTGGGAATGTAACACGGTGTAACTGCTTTTGAAAATGGTATGGTGGTTCCCCAGAAAATTAAAAATAGAAATTCAGCAATTCCAATTCTGGGTGTATACCAAAAGAATTGAAAGCAGCAACTTGAATAGATATATGTATACACATATTCGTAGCATAATTATTCATAATAGCTAGAAGGTAAAAGCAATTCAAGTATCCATCAATAAATAGATAAACAAAATATGGTATATTCATACAGGCGTAACTCAGAGATATTGCAGGTTCAGTTCTAGACCACCGCAATAAAGCAAATATTGCGATATAGCAAGTCACATGAATTTTTGGTTTCCCAGTGCACATAAAAGTTATGTTTACATTATACTGTAGTCTATTAAGTGTGCAATAGCACTATGTCTAAAAAAAAGTGCAGGGGCTTCCCTGGTGGCGCAGTGGTTGAGAGTCCGCCTGCCGATGCAGGGGACACAGGCTCATGCCCTGGTCCGGGAAGATCCCACATGCCGCGGCGCAGCTGGGCCCGTGAGCCATGGCTGCTAAGCCTGCGCGTCCAGAGCCTGTGCTCCGCAACAGGAGAGGCCAAAACAGTGAGAGGCCCGCGTACCGCAAAAAAAAAAAAAAAAAAAGTGCATACCTTAATTTAAAAATACAAAACAAAAAACAATTAGAATAGTAACATTAAAGATCATTGATCACAGACCACCATAACAAATCTAATAATAATGAAAAAGTTTGAAATATTGTGGGAATTACCAAAATGTGACACAGAGACATGAAGTGAGCAAATGCTGTTGGAAAAACGGCACCAATAGCCTTGCTCCATGCAGGACTGCCACAAACCTTCCATTTGCAAAAAACGCAGTATCTGTGAAGCACAATAAAAAGCCAAGTGCAATAAAATGAGGTGTGCCTGTAGAATGAAATATTATTCAGCCTTCAAAAGGATGGAAATTCTGACACATGCTACAACATGGATGAAACCTGAAGCATTATGCTAAGTGATATAAACCAGACACAAAAGGACAAACATTGTATGATTCTACTTGGTAGAGTACTATATGAAGTAGTTAGGGTAGTCAAGTTTATAGAGAGACAGAAAGTAGAAGAGTGGTCACCAGGGTCTATGAGAAGGGGGAAATGGAGTTAGTATTTAACAGGTACAGAGTTTCAGTTTGGAAGATGAAAAAGTTCTCGAGATAGAAAAAGGTTGTCTAAATCCCTTTGGGCTACTATAGCAAAATACTGGGTGGCTTAAGAACAAAAGCATCTATTTCTCACAGATCTGAAGGCTGGGAAGTCCAGGATCATGGCACTGGAAGATTTGCTGTCTGGTAAGGACCCACTTCCTACTTCATGGATGGCTGTCTTCTCATTGTGTCCTCAGATGGCAGAAGGAGGAAAGGGATCTCTGTGGGGTCTCTTTTATAAGGGCACTAATTCCCTTCATGACTTAATCACTCTCAAAGGCCCCACCTCCTAATACCATCACCTTAGGGGTTAGGATTTCAACATGAATTTTAGGGAGGACACAAACATCCAGACTATAGCGGTGGTGATGGCTACAGAACAATGCGAATGCATTTAATGCCACTGAAATGCACACTTAAAAATGGTAAATATTATGTATATTTTACAATAAAAAATCTTCTTGTGTCATCAATTATAATGACTTTCATAATATGCAGGCATTAATTATATTATTCTGTGCTCAGGTTTCATCTTCTTTATAAATTTTTTCCTAACCTATTAGAGAAAATTGCCGTTTCAACCTGTATTACGTCTATACTTATGCATACATATTGAACATACACTGCACTGAGTTTATCTGTAGTGATCTTGTACGATCTTTGAGGGTGGGGACTATGTCACATTCAACATTACAGTCTAATGTCATGGGCCACAAAAACCACTCAGATTGTTTACTGGGCTTATCATTTTATAGTTAAGACTTAAGGCCTCCATTCTATACATTAAGTACAGTTGACTGTGTACACAGTCTGCCTGTAGATAACCATCATCATGTCAGTTATTTGATTTTATTATATTTGCACAAAGATAATCCAAAATAACCCAAGTGATGTGCAGACTGGAGTTCCCTATCTGTTCAGTAGTCAACTAGAGAGAAAGACTGTACAAAGTTCAACATTCCCAAGAGAAAACCTCCTGGTTGTCCTAAAAAAGGACCCATCAGGCTGCTAATGGTGCTCTAGAGGCCTGGAGCATTATTATTAGGTCCTATTCTCCCAGGTGCTGAGTTGTACATTAGGAATAGGAATAGAGGTAGCAGTGTAATTCTTTCAAAACACTGCTGATAGACTTAATTGATATTTATAAGACATTCCATCCAAAAACAACAGAATACACTTTCTTCTCAAGTGCTCATAGAACATTCTCCAGGATAGATCATATCTTGGGTCACAAATCAAGCCTTGGTAAATTTAAGAAAACTGAAATCGTATCAAGTATCTTTTCTGACCACAACGCTATGAGACTAGATATGAATTACACAAAAAACACTGTAAAAAATACAAACGCATGGAGGCTAAACAATACGCCACTAAATAATCAATAGATCACTGAAGAAATCCAAAAGGAAATTAAAAAATACCTAGAAAGAAATTACAATGAAAACACGATGGCTCAAAACCTATGGGATACAACAAAATCAGTTCTAAGAGGGAAGTTTATAGCAATATAATCCTACCCCAAGAAACAGGAAAAATCTCAAATAAACAACCTAACCTTATACCTAAATTAATGAGAGAAAGAAGAACAAAAAAAAAAAAAAAACCCAGAGTTAGCAGAAGGAAAGAAATCATAAAGATCAGAGCAGAAATAAATGAAATAGAAACAAAGAAAACAATAGCAAAGATCAATAAAACTAAAAGCTGGTTCTTTGAGAAGATAAACAAAATTGATAAACCATTAGCCAGACTCATCAAGAAAAAAAGGGAGAAGACTCAAATCAACAGAATTAGAAATGAAAAGAAGTTACAACAGACACCACAGAAATACAAAGCATCCTAAGAGACTACTAAAAGCAACTCTATGCCAATAAAATGGGCAACCTGGAAGAAATGGACAAATTCTTAGAAAGGTATAACCTTCCAAGAATGAACCAGGAAGAAATAGAAAATATGAACAGACCAATCACAAGTAATGAAATTGAAACTGTGATTAAAAATCTCCCAACAAACAAAAGTCCAGGACCAGATAGCTTCCCAGGTGAATTCTATCTAACATTTAGAGAAGAGCTAACATCCATCCTTCTCAAACTCTTCCAAAAAATTGCAGAGGAAGGAACACTCCCAAACTCATTCTATGAGGCCACCATCACCCTGATAGCAAAACAAGACAAAGATAGTACAAAAAAAGAAAATTACAGACCAATATCACTGATGAATATAGATGCAAAAATCCTCAACAAACTACTAGCAAACAGAATCCAACAACACATTAAGAGGATCATACACCATGATGAAGTGGGATTTATCCCAGGGATGCAAGGATTCTTCAATATACGCAAATCAATCAATGTGATACACCATATTAACAAATTGAAGAATAAAAACCATATGATCATTTCAATAGATGCAGAAAAAGCGTTTGACAAAATTCAACACCAATTTATGCTAAAAACTCTTCAAAAAGTGGGCAAAGAGGGAACCTACCTCAACATAATAAAGGCCGTATACGACAAACCCACAGCAAACATAATTCTCAATCGTGAAAAACTGAAAGCATTTCCTCTAAGATCAGGAAAAAGACAAGGATGTCCACTCTCGCTACTATTATTCAACAGAGTTTTGGAAGTCCTGGTGGTGGCAATCAGAGAAGAAAAAGAAAAAAAAAGGAATGCAAATTGGAAAAGAAGAAGTAAAGCTGTCACTGTTTGCAGATGACATGATACTACACATAGAGAATCCTAAAGATGCCACCAGAAAACTACTAGAGCTAATCAATGAATTTGGTAAAGTAGCAGGATACAAAATTAATGCACAGAAATCTCTTGCATTCCTATATACTAATGATGAAAAATCTGAAAGAGAACTTAAGGAAACACTTAATTTCCATTTACCATTGCAACAAGAAGAATAAAGTACCTAGGAATAAACCTACCTAGGGAGACAAAAGACCTGTATGCAGAAAACTATAAGACACTGATGAAAGAAATTAAAGATGATACAAACAGATGGAGAGATATATCATGTTCTTGGATTGGAAGAATCAATATTGTGAAAATGACTATACTACCCAAGCAATCTACAGATTCAATGCAATCCCTATCAAATTACCAAAGGCGTTTTTTACAGAACCAGAACAAAAAATCTTAAAATTTATATGGAGACACAAAAGACCCCAAATAGCCAAAGCAGCCCGGAGGGAAAAGAACAGAGCTGGAGGGCTTCCCTGGTGGCGCAGTGGTTGAGAGTCTGCCTGCCGATGCAGGGGACATGGGTTCGTGCCCCAGTCCGGGAAGATCCCACATGCCGCGGAGAGGCTAGGCCCGTGAGCCGTGGCCGCCGAGCCTGCGCGTCCAGAGCCTGTGCTTAGCTAAGGGAGAGGCTACAACAGTGAGAGGCCCGTGTACCGCAAAAAAAAAAAAAAAAAAAACAGAGCTGGAGGAATCAGACTCCCTGACTTCAGACTATACTACCAAGCTATAGTACTCAAGACAATATGGTGCTAGGACAAAAACAGAAATACAGATCAATGGAACAGGAGAGAAAGCCCAGCAATAAACCCACACACCTATGGTCAACTAACCTATAACAAAGGAGGCAAGGATATACAATAGAGAAAAGACAGCCTCTTCAATAAGTGGTTGCAAAAACTGGACAGCTATATGTTAAAGAATGAAATTAGAACACTCCCTTAACACCACACACAAAAATAAACTCAAAATGGATTAGAGACCTAAATGTAAGACTGGACACGATAAAACTCTTAGAGGAAAACATAGGAAGAACACTCTTTGACATAAATCACAGAAAGATCTTTTTAGATCCACCTCCTAGAGTAATGGAAATAGAAACAAAAACAAACAAATGGGACCTAATGAAACTTAAAAGCTTTTGCAAAGCAAAGGAAACTACACACAAGACAAAAAGATAACCCTCAGAATGGGAGAAAATTTGCAAATGAATCATCGGACAAAGGATTAATCTCCAAAATATATAAACGGTTCATGTAGCTCAATATTAAAGAAACAAACAACCCAATCCAAAAATGGGCAGAAGACCTAAATAGACATTTCTCCAAAGAAGACATACAGATGGTCAAGAAGCACATGAAAAGCTGCTCAACATCACTAATTATTAGAGAAATGCAAATCAAAACTACAATGAGGTATCACCTCACACCACTTAGAATGGGCATCATCAGAAAATCTACAAACAACAAATGCTGGAGAGGGTGTGGAGAAAAGGGAACCCTCTTGCACTGTTGGTGGGAATGTAAATTGATACAGTCACTATGGAGAACAGTATGGAGGTTCCTTAAAAACCTAAAAATAGAATTACCATACAACCCAGCAATCCCATTACTGGGAATACACCCAGAAAAACCATAATTCAAAAAGACACATGCACCCCAATATTCATTGCAGTGCTATTTACAATAGCCAGGTCATGGAAGCAACCTAAATGCACATCGACAGACGAATGAATGGATAAAGAAGATGTGGTACATATACACAATGGAATAATACTCAGCCATAAAAAGGAACAAAACTGGGTCATTTGTAGAGACATGGATGGATCTAGAGTCTGTCATACAGAGTGAAGTAAGTCAGAAACAGAAAAACAAATATCGTATATTAACGCATATATGTGGAACCTAGAAAAATGGTACAGATGAACTGGTTTGCAGGGCAGAAACAGACACAGATGTAGAGAACAAACGTTGGACACTAAGGGGGGAAAGTGGCGGCAGGGTGGAGGTGGGGGTGTGATGAATTGGAGGATTGGGATTGGCATGTATATACTGATGTGTATAAAATTGATGACTAATAAGAACCTGCTGTATAAAAAAATAAATAAAATTTTAAAATTAAAAAAAAAATACTTGAGATACTGATATAAAGTGAAGGAATAGGAGTCCTGATGGTTTGAGGTCCAGATAATGTCAAACTCATGCTACATTATAATTAACAAAGAAATGGATGACAAAAGGCCTGACTTCGAGCATTCCTTTTTTATCAGATCATGCGATCTCTTATCTCAGGGTCTTTTCTTCCTCTGCACAGAGAAGATACTTTTGTGCCCAACCTACCTCATGGGATTTTATGCGAATCAAGAAAGAATTACTTTAAAATACACACACACATCTTGGAGTAAAGCTGGCAGATTGAATACAGGATCTATTTCACTCCAAAATGCCACTGAAAACAACAGTGACTTTATTTTTTCTTTAAGTAAAACCCCACAAGAGTGGTGAGGACAGGGGACAGTAGCAACAGAATTTGGGGACTGGAAAACAGATAAAAGTGGAAAAATGGTATCTGGGTCATTAGTGAATCTAGTCAAAAAGACGATGAGTGGAAGCTTAAGAAATATAAAGGAAGGTCTAAAATGTCACTTGATATTGAATTGTGATGAAAAAAAGCTACTGTCCCCCAAATTCCAAGCTTGGGAAATGCCAGCACTGTCTACTACAGAGGTTTTGAAAGGTGGGATTAGGAACAACGTGTCACCTGGAAACTTATTCCAAATGCAAAGTCATTTTTTTTTTTAACTGAAGTACAGCTGATTTACAATATTGTGTTAGTTTCAGGTGTATGGCATAGTGATTCAGTAGTTTTGCAGACTGTATTCCATTATAGGTTATTACAATATAATGGATATAATTCTTTGTTCTATGCAATAAATCCTTGTTGCTTATCTGTTTTATATATAGTAGTTTGTATCAGTTAATCCCATACCTCTAATTTGTTCCTCTCCCTCTTCCCTCTCCCCTCTGGTAACCCAAGTTTACTTTCCATATCTGTGAGTCTGCTTCTGTTTTGTATATACATTCATTTGTATTATTTTTTAAATGTCACATAGAAGTGATATCATACAGTATTTGTCTTTCCGTATGACATTTCACTAAGCATAATATTCTCTAGGTCTATCCATGTTGCTGCAATTGGCAACATTTCATTTTTTTTATGGCTGAGTACTACTCCAGTGTGTGTGTGTATTTTATATATATATTAAAAATACACACACCACATCTTCTTAATCCAGTTTTCTGTTGATGGGCGTCTGGGTTGCTTCTATGTCTTGGCTATTATAAACAGTGCTGCTATGAACACTGGGGTGCATGCTTTGAATTAGTGGGTTTTTTTTTTTCCAGATATATACCTAGGAGTAGAATTTCCAAATGCAAATTTTTGAGCTCATCCATACCAGCAAATCAAACACTCTAAGGCCCAACACTCTGTGTTTTAACAAGCCTGTTAACTATGTAGCAGGTGTCGATGATTGCCAAAGGGGCCCTGCTCTTCACAGGGAATAATTACAATATATAGTATTAGACACAGATTCACTCCCAAGTAATAGGTCTAAAGCCTCAAAAATAAAAGGATTTTTAAGACTTTTCCTGAGAAATTAAAAAAATAGAAGAATTTCAAGTGATAACTAAAGCATTCATCTTTTAACGTTTATAGAAATGAACTTTATATTACAAAATTATTTCTAAAAACTTCAGAAAGCTCATGGAAAACTTTTACTAAAAAAACAGTACCTCCATTTATGAATTTAAAAAAATAAAGCAGAAAGCTCTACCATGAACCAACAGGACTTTGTTGTCTACTAATCCTTGGGATTGCAAAATTTCTTGGATCCCAGATTCAGAAACAGAAGGAGGTAACCCAGTCACTGCTTTTGTCTAGACCAGAAGTCAGCAAACTTTTTACATAAGGGGCCTGGCAGAAACCTTTCTAGGCTTTGTGAGCCATACCATCTCACTGCAGCTACTCAACACTACCGTTCTATCGTAGTTTCCCCTTATCCGTGCTTTTGATTTCCAAGGTTTCAGTTACCCACATCAACCATGGTCTGAAAAATATTAAATGGAAAATTCCAGAAATAAACAATTCATACATCTTAAATTGCATGCCATTCTGAGTACCGTGACGAAATTTTCTGCCATCCTGCTGTGTCCTGCCCAGGTCGTGAATCATGTCTTTGTCCAGCATACCTCACCCGTTAGTCTCGTAATAGTAGTCTGGGTTATCAGATCATCTGCTGCAATATCACAGTGCTTGTGTTCAAGTAACCCTTACTTTACTTAATAATGGCCCCAAAACACAAGAGTAGTGATGCTGGCAATTCAGATCTGTGAAAGAGAAGCCATAAAGTCTTTCCTTTAAGTGAAAAGGTGAAAGTTCTCAACTCAATAAGGAAAGAAAAAATCATATCCTGAGGTTGGTAAGATCTACAATAAGAATGAATCTATCTGTGCAATTGTAAAGAAGGAAAAAGAAATTTTGCTATCACTCCTCAAACTGCAAGTTAGGGCCACAGTGCATAATAAGTGCTTACTTAAGATGGAAAAGGCATTAAATTTGTCTGAATAAGATATTTTGAGAGAAAGACCCCATTCACAGAACTTTTATTACAGTATATTGTTATAACTGTTCTATTTTATTATTAGTTATTGTTAATCTCTTACTGTGCCTACTTTATAAGTTAAACTTTATCATAGGTATGTATGTATAGGAAAAACACAGCATATAGTGGGTTCGGTCCTATCTGCAGTTTCAGGCATCCACTGAGAGTCTTGGAACGTATCCCCCACGGATAAAGGGGAACTACTGTAGTGGAAAAGGAGCCATAGACAATACGCACATGAATAAGCATAGCTATGTTCCAATAAAACTTTATTTACAAAGCAAGACTGCAAGCTTGTAGTCTATCATTTGCTGACTCCTAAACTAGATAATGAAAGATTAGGAAGCATTCTTGGAACCAGATACTGGAGAGTACTTTCAAAGATTATAGATTACCAAAGAGCTTCCCATGGCAGGTCTGTTAATCTGTGCTACAGTTGGCAAAGCATTTACAAAGGAGATTCTGAATTTACTGGCTCCTTGCCAACTTCAGGTTTCTCTGTTTCTTCTAATGTGTGAAAGAAGGTACTTTATGCTTAGAAATACATGAATTGAAAAATACTAATAAAACAAAGGGTAGAGAAGATTGTTCTGATCAGAGAAAGCTTTTATTTATGATGCCAGTTTTATTAAAAGCCACATGTGAAAAAGATTTGCTAATTTCCACTTGAAGGATAACATCCTAAGTAGTCCAAGAATATTTTAAGAAAATGAATAAACTTTTTTAACAAAAGGAAAAATGTAAACTAACTCTATTTGTAAGGTTTTTTAAGTCTATAAAATTTAAGAAGATGAAAAGAAGCACGAAAGGGGGCAAAATTTATTTAGTCCAAAAATGAGTGATGAGACAAAAGTCTATATAAGAGCATCCAAGTAACGAATTCTCAACACCCACCATTCTCCCTGCAGACCCCTCCTATGTAGTCTGGATTCCTCATCTTTGCCACACTGTATTTGATTTAGTATAAATTTTGGTATTTCTTCGCCAGTTTTTCCTTTTAAATGTTTATTCTAGAATAATTTTAGATTTTTAGAGAAGTTACAAATCTACTACAGAGAGTTCCCGTATACCCCTCATCCAGAACCTCCTTCAGTTTCCAGAAGCTGACAAAACAAGAGATTTTAAACTTAAAGTTCAACAATTTATAATGCCAGTTGAAAAACAATTAGATATTTGAAAACAAATTCAAATGCCAAACATGTATTTATTGTTTATGTTTTTTTGGGGTTTTTTTGCGGTACGCAGGCCTTTCACTGTTGTGGCCTCTCCCCTTGCGGAGCACAGGCTCCGGACACGCAGGCTCAGCAGCCATGGCTCACGGTCCTAGCCACTCCACAGCATGTGGGATCTTCCCAGACCGGGGCACGAGCCCGTGTACCCTGCATCGGCAGGCGGACTCTCAACCACTGCGCCACCAGGGAAGCCCAATTGTTTAAATAAACTGTACAGTACTTTCAAATTTAGTTTTCTAAACATGAAAATTCAGTCAGCAAACCACCCTTCAGTTCTCAGCTTCTGTCGCCTCAAAATAGGCACATGCCCTGCCACTTTTCTGCACAATATTCTTTTCATTTCCTTCACAGCACTTATTTCACTCAATAGTTACATTATTTGTTTATTGGCTTATTGTCTATCCCTAGAGACATCATCTGTTTCCTGCTCTCCTTGTTATAATCTCTGCACCCAGAATAGTGCCTGGTACACACTGAGTAGAGACATTCAATACACTTTGCTGGATGAATCAATGAGCAAACACCTTAGATATGACAGGGGTGATATAAGGCACATGATAAAAGACATCTATTTAAATTGTCATTGTTTCTGAAATTTCAAACATTTAACACCAGCCATACACAGTTGAAGTTTGGGGAACCTATGTGTTAGTCTACCATCTTTGTAATCACTTCTTACTGAGACAAAGTCTAGAATTGTTACTTCTAATAAACCCTTGCACTCTGAAAGCCAAATCTTTCAAAGTAGATCTGTATTGTTCATTTATTGCACTCAGTACTTCCTGGCATTATTCATTTGATGTGAAAAGTCAACAAAGAAACATTTTTTTTTAAATAAAATTTTTATTTTTTTTTGGCTGCACTGGGTCTTCGTTGCTGCACACGGGCTTTCTCTAGTTGTGGCAACAGGGGACTACCCTTCGTTGCGGTGTGTGGGCTTCTCTTTGCGGTGCCTTCTCTTGTTGTGGAGCACAGGCTCTAGGTGCACGGGCTTCAGTAGTTGTGGCAAGTGGGCTCAGTAGTTGTGACTCACAGGCTTTAGAGCACAGGATCAGTAGTTGTGGCGCACGGGCTTAGTTGCTCTGTGGCATGTGGGATCTTCCCAGACCAGGGCTCGAACCCGTGTCCCCTCCATTGGCAGGCAGATTCTTAACCACTGCATTACCAGAGAAGTCCAAAGAAACATTTAAATCACCCTTAAAGTTAGACTAATTAAAGTCTAATTAATCATCTTTCTGTACCTAAAAATATATTTGGAAAAGACAAAAATACTGGATTCCAACCTTATGGAGGCTTGGAAATGAGACATTTTGAGAAGACAGGTGAAAAGCATAAATGACTAAAGTGGGAGAGATGCAGCTCTCCTTCTTCCCTCCCACTGCCTACCCCTCAGCTTCAAGTTCAAGGAATCACCTGGTTGTAGGAAAAAGAAAGGAAGGATAGAAGGAAGGAAGGAAGGAAGGAAGGAAGGAAGGAAGGAAGGAAGGAAGGAAGGGAGGGAGGGAGGGAGGGAGGGAGGGAGGGAGGGAGGAAGGGACAGATGGACGGAGGGAAAAGTACCTATTCCTATATTCTCTATGAACACTTACATTTTTCCCAAGGTCAAATATTACAAAATATATCCAAAAATCAAAGCACTTGATCCCTTGACTCACCAAGGGAAAAGAAATCATTCCAAGGTAAGCATCCATAAAATATCCATTTATCAGATAAAAAGAAGCAAGAAGGACAAAACCGTTGGGGCACTTTCAGGCTCTGTGTTTCATTTAGAACATTTATCTTTCTTCTATTTCTGGACCTGCACTGTGATGAAGGGTGGACACTAATAAATGCATTCAGTGCAGCACAAATTGATCCACCATCCAAACAGTACAATAATTCCACTGTCACTTCTGGAACATCTCCTGCTTATGATGTAATGAATTGCAAATAACTCAAATTATTTGGTGAACTAAAGATTTAATAGAAATATATCAACACTAAATACTAAAAATGGAGGTGAGGGAAATTCATTTTTGACCACATACATAAAATTTGAAAGACCAAAAATAATGATAGTAATAAAAGGTAAATAAAACTCTACATTTTTTCTCTATATAAAAATAGAACAATTAGTAGTAGTAATGCTGAGATTATTCATTTGAAGAGAAACGAGATACAAATATAAAATCAAATAATAGTAAAACTCCATAAAGTTAACTTTGAAAATTCAATGTGAACTCATAATTTTTTATTTTAAATATATAATTATTTCCAACTCTGTTCCCTGAAAAAGTCTGGAAACACTGATGACCGATAAGAACGAGCACCCATGGGCTTCCCTGGTGGCGCAGTGGTTGGGAGTCCGCCTGCCGATGCAGGGGACGCGGGTTCGTGCCGCCCTCCGGGAGGATTCCGCGTGCTGCGGAGCGGCTGGGCCCGTGAGCCATGGCCGCTGAGCCTGCGCGTCTGGAGCCTGTGCTCCGCGGCGGGAGGGGCCACAGCAGTGAGAAGCCCGCGTACCGCTAAAAAAAAAAAAGAGAATGAGCACCCTTAATGCCCAGACTCTGGCTTCTAAATTCCATTTTCTACTAAAAGGAACCGGAGCTCCTTGTAATAACTGATTCTTAGACTGGACTGTGAAATGAACAAGAGGAGCTTAAAGTATCCTGTTGAACTAAAAAGCAGTGTCAAAAAAACTAATGGGACATGGATGCTTCTGGGATGTTCTGTATCTTGATCTGGGTGCTGATTATATGGGAATGTTCAGTTTGTGAAAATTCATTGTGATTCACTTCTGATAGGTTCTCTTTTCTGTATGTATATACAGGAACCAATCTCAAGGGGCTCCCAAGGAACAAAGGTGGTTTTATTTGAGCATCCAGAAAAAAAAGTCACTGCAACTAATCAAATCATAAAGATCTTTAAAATCCATGAATTTACAATGATCCTCAAGAAATAAAGGAACTGTCCCCCTAAAAGAACAAAGAAATATATTTGATCACCTTTTGAAGAAAGAGGTTAAGTAAAATGGTCTTAGCACTGCCAATTCTCATTGGATATTCTCTCCGTTTCTACTACTGAGGGAGAAGTCTCATGATCTTCATAAGAGGTAAAAGGGAGCAAACGTCAGCTTTCATGCCATGCCAGGGTTGAATACTCTTTCTCTTCTTCCAGTTTTTGCCAATGTCATATTTGCTGACTGGCTAGCTGATTTACTGGGTTTACCTTTTTCACCACATTTCAACCCGTTTTATATGTCAATAATGGCCCTCATTGGTTTCATTTTTTCAGTCCTAGGTGTCCTTTCCTCAGGAAGTTAAGGGAAGTGGAATGTGGAGCCAATAACAGGAATGCCAAGGAAAAAAGAGATAAAGGGCTTCCTGGAAGCATTTCTGAGTATACATGCATACACACTAATTCCTATGACAAAACAGGAATGAAAATAAACACATTTCCTTAAGGAAATGAGGTGCCAATCACCTGCTTTTTCCTTTTCAGAAGAGTTTAATTTCTTTCTCATACAGTCAAGTCACAACTCCTCAAATGTGTGGAGACAAATTTCTAGTTACTTCATTTCCATGAACGTAAACCTGATAGTCAAAGGGACTCATGTACGTTTCATCTTTTTTTTTTTTTTTTTTTTTGGTTCACGGGCCTCTCACTGTTGTGGCCTACTCCCGTTGCGGAGCACAGGCTCCAGACGCGCAGGCTCAGCAGCCATGGCTCACAGGCCCAGCTGCTCCGCGGCATGTGGGATCTTCCCAGACCGGAGCACGAACCCCCGAGTCCCCTGCATCGGCAGGCGGACTCTCAACCACTGCGCCACCAGGGAAGCCCTGTATATTTCACCTTTACGTGTGGTCAAGTATCAAGAGATCCTAGGCAATACTGACCTAAGAGATCCCATGAGACAGAGCAAAAGTAATGCAGCCAGAGGACAGTAAACTACCAGAAGTCAACATCCAATCCTGTCGGGCTTCTTTCTTGTTTGCTTCAACATTAAAAATGAATATCCTGAGGCCTAAAATCTGCTTGAGTAACAGGCACTATCCGTTTGAAAAATGGGTTGTTGGGATAAGAACCACTGTTTTGGGATCAAGTCAGCTTCTCCCCATTTGTAAACTATGATCAAATAATTAATGGCTGAGTTTAGCTGATGTAGACAGAGAAGTGCTATGCCCATAGGGCCCTATAATTTAAAATGCTTTCATGGTTAAGGCTCTTTATTATTATATAAAAGTTTGGTTCAATATCAAATTAAAAGGAACATTACTGCAAGTAGTTCAGTCCCCAACAATATATAGCGATCAAAGATGGGGCAAGAGAAGGGTTTTTTTTGGGTTTTTTTGCTGTACGCGGGCCTCTCACTGTTGTGGCCTCTCCCCTCTCCCGTTGTGGCGCACAGCCTCCGGACGCGCAGGCTCAGCGGCTATGGCTCACGGGCCCAGCCGCTCCGGGGTATGTGGGGTCTTCCCAGACCGGGGCACGAACCCGCGTCCCCTGCATCGGCAGGCGGACCCCCAACCACTGTGCCACCAGGGAAGCCAGAAATAGAAGTTTTGTGATTAACTACAACCCACTGTGCTTGAAGGTATATCTGATTCTGATGGTGAGATTTCTCAGTGTCAAAAGTTCTGCGCATGTAACACACAGCTCACTGAATCACTCTGGTGTCCAGAATGAGTTAGGGGATAAAAGATGGACTCTAAATGCCTATAGGTGTCGTTCAAAAAGAAGCCAACCCAATGAATCACTTTACCTCCCTGGGACCAAAACAGTCAGATCAGGCAATGGAACCCTTAGGTTGTGACATATTAAACTCTGACATGACGACCTCAAGGTCTGGAAAAAATGATTCAGACCGTATCACTCTGCAAATCAGATTTCCAAACTAAGAACCATGGGCCACCTGGTTTTGGAAAAGTTTTCCTTCTTCATAGGCAAGCCTGGCAGGTGTTAGTTTAACCTCAGAAAGCCACCATTCTCACAGTGCACACATTTTACATAAAATAATAAAATGCCAAAAGAGAATAAAGACTAAGAGAGTGTTATGTGTAAACTACAGGGGACTGACTTCATGTAAGGAGAGACAAAATTGATGCTTAAAGCATGAATCTTGGCCTCAAAAGCCTACAGATGCCAGGCAGGTAACATAAATCTGTATAGCTGGTTGGGTTAAAGACTTAGGGAATGGTAATGACTAGCAAACTTCAGGCCTTGAAATAGTAACAAGACCAGATTTTTAATCTTCCAAGAGAAGCCAGGTATCTGTTTTGCTGGGTTTTTTTTTTTCTTTTTTTTATGTGAAGTTTCCTTTTTGAGATGTTGGCAATTAACTCAATATTAAAAAAGAAAACTTTTACATATTAAAAAAATTATAGTCTAAAATCTGGCCTGTAGGCCACCAGTCTGCAAGCTGTGCTTTAAAATTTAACTTTAAGGGACTTCCCTGGTGGTCCAGTGGTAAAGAAATTTGCCTTCTAATGCAGGGGACGCAGGTTCGATCCCTGGTCGGGGAACTAAGATCCCACATGCCGCGGGGCAACTAAGCCTGCGCGCCACAACTACTGAGTTCGTGTGCCTCAACTAGAGCCCGCGTGCCACGAACTACAGAGCCCACGCACCCTGGAGCCCATGCGCCCAACTAGAGAAGAGAAAACCCGCACGCCACAACTAGAGAGAAGCCCAGGAGCTGCAACGAAAGATCCCACATGCCGCAACGAGGATCCCGCGTGCCACAGTTAAGACCCAATGCAGCCAAAAAAAATAAACTAACTAAATAAATAAAATTTAACTTTAAATGATGCAGCAATAAGCAGAAATCTTCTGACATAACAGTGATTACACTAAATTAGTAAGCCATGGTTTCTGTCCTACCAAGAGGGAGCAGTCCATGCAAGGAAAAGGTCGAAGTGGTATCAGAACACCTGTGAGTATTTTCCAAATTACAGATGTCTGAACTATCACCACCACCACCACCGCTGCTGCCCTTATGCTCCAGAGAAAATAAGGGTTTGAGTAGAGGACACACATTGCAAAAGATCCCCAAGAGCTCTGATGGCACATCCTCCCACTCTGGGGGTCACTGACCTCAGAAGGTAGAAAGCTTCGTATAACTGGGAGGGATGTGTCCAAACGGTGAAGACCAAACCCACTGGGCCTAAGATGTCAAACAGCATATCTGAAGTGGTTCTGAAAATAATGACTGCAAATATCAAAGATGACAAGGACCCCAAAGTGAGCACTGCTGTTACCATATTTATTTCAGCCTCATGTGCAAAAATATCACAGTCAATCGTCTACCTGTTTACTATGAAAGACTATAAAAACTGTATGCATTTTAAGAGTGTGTGTGTCATGCATATATAATGAAAGCGAGGATAACCTTTCAGCCATTTTCAGGCGCAGGTTTATTATTCCAGAAGGGAAGGGGAGCACTTTATTTTCACATGATGCCAAACTGTAGACAGAAAAACGTTCAATATTTCGGCTTTTTTTTTTTTTTTTTTACTTCCTATCCTTAAAAAAAATATTGCAGAACTTTTTATTAAGATGGTTAAACATAACCAGAATCACCAAGTCTTATTTTTCCATCTGATATATACATAAAAAATAGAAACATGTTCCTGTGATTTGGTAATATCTCAGTAATCTTCTGCTATCATTAAGCATTGCCTAATCTAACTCTGCTTTTGATTTTAAACTTGCATTCTCCTAATTCACCTTGTAATTGGGAGTCAAAGCCTTCCAGGTCAGCTTTAAGGTAAAAGCTGTTGGAAGCAGTTTATCCTCAAGTGCCTGTAGCTTTTTTCCTGGGAACTTGGTCTGTCTACTGAGCCTGCTGGGGTTATCTGGTAAGTTATAAGAGTGGCTCCTTGATTTCCTTCTCTTGATCTTTTGCAGGAAGGCACAGAGGCTGAAAAAGAGAGATTACAGTTGTATAGATACATCTCCATAGACCTTTCACGAGCATCTGTGGCTGACAGAAAATTCCTTCCACTTTATCTTCTGAGGAGAAAGTTAGTAAGGGATGGCCCCCCTGCTTTCTACCTCCTTTGCTCAATCTACGTAATCTCAAAGACAACCACTGAGCTCCTCAGCAATCAGTAGCATGTATCATTTACATCTTACCCAGAGCTGCGAGTAAGAAAACTCTCAATTTATAAAGCAAATATTTTCTAAAAGGAGACGAAGCATATTTTTCAGAAACATGTTTAAACCTCTAATTAAATGTAAACCTCAAGAAGTTTTTTAAAACAGTCACTATGAAGTGGTTCCATCACACATGCATATAAATGTACAATACCAATACCCAGATAAAGACCCATTACTAGTCTCTAATTTGTCTTAACAGAGCAGAATTACTGCCAAACTCCTAGAACGATCCTCTAGCACAAAGAGCTGACTATACTGGCAAAGCATAGTGTTCAACCTGACATAATTTCTCAGAAGGCAAAGAAACAATATTTTACGGGAAGATAAAACATGTTCACTTTAAGTTAAAAAAAAACAAAGAGAGAAAGGAAAAAAAAATCTGACCCTGCAATGTGGCAGCAGTTTTTTCCTTCAAGCCATAGACCTTTCTTTAGCAGCCTTGTTTATTCACAAGGCAGCTTTAAAACTTACTCCCCAGGTTTGATTATTTTTCAAGCCTACTGCTTCATTCTGTTTTCGTTTTTTCTCTTTCTACTTATAGAGAAGAAAAAGCACACACACATTCTGAAAAATTATGACTTAATGAAAGTGCAAAAGATTTATGTCTACTGGGTATTTTATGCTGTGATTGCTCTTTAAGTGCCATTTTTCTGCAAAAAAAAAAAAAGTTTGTTCTAAATGCCCCTCTACCTCTACAAAAAAAGCTTTTAAGATCTCTACTGTGTTGTAAGAAAATTCTGTGCATCTTACAATTCCTAAATAAAACTGATGATTACGATGATGACATAGAAAACTAGGCTTAGGGTCCACCAAGATTATTTCTGTATGCTCAGCATTATATGTTTATTTTCTGCAAACACTACTCAATGCATGCTCTTTAATCTCATAGAATTATAGGCAGACTGAATATGAATAGCCAGCTACAGAAACTGCCCTATCCACCTTCTCTTTGCTCTTCCCTATGATGAATTCTGCCAAGCTTAGGAAAAGGAAGAACACTGAAAGAGGAGGGGAAAAAAAGAATACGGTAAAGAGCCCCCTGTGCTCTACTGCAGTTCTTTGTGCACACTCCCACCCCCATTCCTCTTCCCTAGTCTTATTCTCCATAACTTCTTACCATCCTGTAATAGCAAATGGGAAGGTGAGGGAGAATAGAGGACCACGGGGTAATGGTTTCCTCCAATCCAGCAGCAGAGGGGAGGGAGGAGGGAGGGTGAATCTTGCTAATCACACCTAAGGACCCCTTCCCCTCCCACAGGACACACGCTGTGTGCGTGTCCTGTCTCCAGCCTGTGTAAATCAGACCTTGGCCTGGGGATCATTTTCCCCTTCACTCATCTCTTTCCCCACAGTCTTTGCCTAATACATCCTTCAAAGCCCAGCTCAAAACCACAACTTCCAACTCTTTCATCCATTTTCCCAGCTAGAAAGAAGGAGCTTCTCATCACATCTGGTACTTGGGTCAATTCTAACTAATGTGAGATTGTCCTGGTCTTTCTTGCTGCTTACACCTCTTATCTCCCCTAACAGACTGTGTTGACTCTGGAAACAGGGACCAGACCATAGTTCCTTGCACAGCGTAAGTGTGAGAGTTAAAAAGTGAATTTTACAAGGTTTCTATTTATATGTACTTTGTAAAGGGTTTTGGCTGGTTCTAAGACTATAATTGATGTTTATATGGACATTCTGCAAAATTTTCAGAAGGACAACAACCATGATTATAAAGTCTGGTGCCTTCTATAACCTTCAGGGGGGCTGACCGCTCTGCATTAAAAATTACCAATCTATCAATACATGGTTCACATGTAATCAATCATCTCTGATAGTTACTGAAGCGAGAAATATGAGGAATATTCATTTCAGTACAGCTTCAAAAACTTGACTAGGACAGAAAGATTTCTATTGTCGCATTCAAATTCCAAATTTCCAGGTGACTAATATATTAAGTTTTATTCAAAAACCAGGAAGTTAACCAAGTGGCAACTAAACTTTATTTTAGTTAGAAACTGTAAAGGACCTTGTTTTACCTTGCACATAAACTGCATACGGGGCAGAAGTCCAAAGGTGCTAAGCTTACAAAGTTCAAGTCTGATTATTCCTTGTGACAATACACATTGAAGATTTATTCTTTTTTTTTGCGGTACGCGGGCCTCTCACTGGTGTGACCTCTCCCGTTGCGGAGCACAGGCTCCAGACGCGCAGGCTCAGCGGCCATGGCTCACGGGCCTAGCCGCTCCGCGGCATGTGGGATCTTCCCGGACCAGGGCACGAACCCATGTCCCCTGCATCGGCAGGCGGACTCCCAACCACTGCGCCACCAGGGGAGCCCTGAAGAGCAGACTTTTAACCTGGAAATCTATCTAATCTCATTAGTCCTATCATATATCACAGAGGTTAAAGGACATTTCAAACAGTGAGGAAATGTGTATGAAAATCAAGAGATGGGAAAGTGCAGACTGTAGTCACAGTCCTCAGAGTTCAGGGTACAAAAAAGGACAGTGGGGGAAGAAAAGGCAGAGAGTAGGTTTGAAACAGCGTGGAAGGTCTCCAATGCTGGTGAAAGACCAGATTTTGCTGGGTGGGCTACAGAGAACAGGAGCGGAGTTTAGAGCAGGGGAGTCATGTGATCATGCTCCAGGAAGGCAGATCCTGGAGAACAAATTGCAGGAAAGAGAACCCAGATGCAAGAGAGGACCTCAGAAGCCACAGCAGCCAAAAAGGGAGGGGAGAACTACTGAGGAGAGTGGCCATTCACGAGGGACAAGTGAAGAACTTGTATCTGACAGAGCAGAATGTGATCCCATTTGCCCTCACATACTTCTTGGCTTAACAAAAATAATGGCAAATAAAGCACATCTGGAAACATAGCCAATATTTTATAACTATAAATGAAATATAACCTTTAAAAATTGTGAAGCACTATGCTGTACACCTGAAACTTACATAATACTGTATGTCGACTATACCTCAATTAAAAAAAAGAAAAGAAAGCACATTCATTTTCTCAGAAATGTGATTGAAGTATAACGTAAGATATGGTAAACATGCAAATAAACTAAAATAATGTACTCAACACAAAACATATTTTTATCATTCTGTTACATATCTATGATCTAGGTCAATTTTTCCAGATTTTTTTTGGTTTGTATTTAACTTGGTTCCAATTGAGACATATTTCTCTAAGGGTAGGGAAATGTAATATTTCTGCAAATCCCAAAAGCTGAGCACAAGGAAAGACCTGGCATCTACTGAGCATTCAAAGAAAAAGAAATTCTTCCAAATTAAACAGTTCTGTTAAAACTGACAAAAACTCAGATGACTGATTATACAGTTAAGAATTCTGATTCTAGATTACTTAAAGGAGGCTTCAGTTTCATTATTCCCTTGACTGTATCTGTTTTAGACCCAAAGAACAAATATTACAGAAACCACTCAATGGTTCTGTTATTCAGCTGAGTAAAATTTTCTTTAAAGTTTTATTTAAAAGAGAACTGTCTTAACTCTAAAGCACTATAAATATGCTTTGGACAATTCCTAATCTTCCAAAAGTAGTATGCTACAGAGAAAGAGTCAGCACTTTTCTCTGGGAAGGTCCAAATCAGTAAACATTTTAGGTTATGTGGGTCATGCACTGCACCACTTAATGCAACTACTCAACTCTGCCCTTGTAGCAGGAAAGCAGCCACAGATAATATGTAAATGATTGAGCATGGCTGTGTTCCAATAAAACTTTATTTACAAAAATGTGAGGGGTCACATTTGGCCCGTGGACTGTAGTCTGTTGACTCCAGTCTAGCAGATAGTCCAGCTGTGTCAACCTGGTGTGGCTTCATCGTTCTTTCCTCCTTGGTGTGCATAACTCTGATGAAGTAATAAAAAAATCACTGAGAAAATGGGCTCCAAGAAAAATCTCCACTGCTGGTGTACTGATAAAATGGAAAATATAATGAAGATATTCTAAGGAAGGGATGAATTCAAGGAGACAAGAGAAGTTTTGGGTAAATTAAAATAAGAATGTTTGATGATGTCTCAGATCACTGCTAAGAGAGTCCAACGTATATTCTAAGTGGAAATATGAAAATATGACTCATGAAACCATTTCAGGAAGTGCTCCAATTAATGCCAAAAATTCTTATTAATTGGGAGAAAACTTCAGGGAAAACTTAACCTATTAAATAAAAATATGTTTAAGAAATGCATGTATCTTGACAGAATACTCATGTGAGAAAAAGCCAAGGAATTTGGAAATTTATGAAAGTCTCAGATCATACTTTCTTCATGAATTCTGATGATTATACTATATTTACTTGATAGAGCAGGGGGAAAATTAAGGAAATACTATCATCAAAGCTTACCAATCTATATTTAAATCTGTTAAATCTGTAAAACAGTTATGACAAAAACTATCTTAATTCAATCACATCAACTTAATGAGGCTACCACTAATTTACCATTGAAAGCGACTTACTAGCTCTGTGCCCTTGTGCAAATTACTTTACTTCTCTGTGCCTCGGGGTCCTCATGTGTAAAATGTAGCCCTTTCACAGAGGTATCTGAGGATTAGGCCAGTTAATGTATGCGGTGTTCAGAACAGGAAGCTCTCAAACGCTATAATGCTGCTGCTGCTCCCAAGTCTTGTCTCCGCAGCCAGCTTTACCGGATATTCCTCCTCTGCCCTTGTCTTCTCAGTCTGGGCTCTCCTGGGTGGTCCTGACCCACCCACAGGGCTTCAACCTACCATTTGCTAGAGACAGCTGAATCTCTCTCTATCCAATGCTAACTTCTTTTCCAGACTGCATTTCCAACTGTCTACCAGACATTTCCATTGGAATATATCATGGGCACCTGAAACTCAGTGGGTCTAAAAATCAAGCCCATAATCTTTCTGCTCTTGGCCCTTTCCTCTCCTTTAGTTTTTGTTAATGACATGACTATCTATCCTAAACCAAGCTAGAAACAACAGTTACTTTTAACTATTTTATGTGCAACTTTCCCATTTAACTCAGCCCAGATCCTCTCACTTCCATCTCCTAAGTATCTTTCAGAGACATCGCTCTCTTTTTGTCATCTCAGCTAGATTTTTTATATCTGTCCCTGCGATCTCTCTGCTTCCAATCATTCTCTCCTCCCAGGCCATCTTTCATTGGCACGAGTCATCTTTCTTAAAACATATACTGGATCGTATTATTCTCTACTGCTTGGGGGCAAGGACTCTACAGACGTACAGGTGAGTTTCAGAGCACCTGGGAACCTTTTGAAATTGGATACAAAAATTTGTGAGCCCTTGATTTAAAAAAAGGTCACTGCCTGATAGGACAATTTTTAAACTGTTCATCAGGGTACAATCTGCAACCTTAAATTGCATCTTAGTCACTCTCTTCATGTTCCACCCTGTTTTAGATAGAGTGAACATCATACTTTCCTTCAAACATGCACATCAAATGCCATTTCACCTCCTCAAGCCTTTTGCACGTGCTATTCCCTCTACCTGTGATGCTCTTCTCTGCCTGTTGAGCACTTGAGCATCCTTTAAGTCCTGGCTCAGGTCTCAAATGTCACCTCTGTGAAGCCTTGCTCACGTGCACAACACTGCATGGACAACAAACGAGATGCTAAATAGATTTCTGGTGTCTGTATATCATACACTGGTCTGAAATTTCTTAAACTCAAAGCTTCATACTATACAAAATAAATAGCCTTAAATATTTAGACACACATTATGTTTCCTTAAGTCTAGGGACATCCTTGGATTTTAATGAGGTCAAGAGTAAAGACGTTGGAACCCAAGTGCCTAGGTTCAAAATCCTGGCTCAGTCAATTACCAGTAATGGGGTCCCTGGCAAGTGACATAGCTTCTCAATGCCTCAGTTTCATGATCTGTAATGATGGAGAGAGTAACAGTACCTACCCTTCAGGATTATTCTGAAGATTAAATGAGTCCATGTGTATAGTTCTATGTAAGTGCTTGTTGTTATTATAATTATTTTCTAAATCAACGGCCAGGACCAGTGGCTCTAAGAGATAATCAGAGAGCAAAACTAATGGACCTTGCCACATAAGCCTCAAGCTTTAGTCAACTGAGTTAATTAGCCAGAGAATACTAACAATAATGGCCCTTTTCACTAATGTTTTTATGAACTGAAGTGTTCCAAGTCTACCCGATAAAATTCAGATGTTTCTCCTTTTGCCTCCACTAGCTAAAATTATCAGCTCAGAATATTTCCAAGGCACACCACAAGTAGACTAAAATAATTCCTTTGAATAGGAAAAGAGAAAAACAGAGTTGCTGTTTCCTGGGCAGCAAACTAATGAGCCACCTCATTGCTTATGAAGTGCCCAATATGAAGGGAAAATGCTAAGTAGGAAATTGAGAAGAAAGATAAAGGAGCTTAATGACTCAGCTTTCAAACAAACCAGCTTACTTGCCAGACATATGGGGTATTAGGCATTTTAGCACCACCCACCTGGTCAAAAAAAAAAAAAAAAAGGTGTGAAATGTAAATCCTAACATCACTGAACCTAGGGAGGAATCAAAATAATTGCATGCTGTAGCGATGTAGCTGACTTTCATCTGAGTGATAGGATTATGTGACATATTTGGCACAGCCTCTGTGGAAAATTTTCAGCAAAAAAAAGCCATTTGACCCAAACACATACTGCAGTTGCGTAACAGTATTTTTTGTTCTCCAGCAAACTGCCAAAAGGATCATTGTACTCTTTATGAATAATCATACTTGATAATCAGACCTAAGGTAAAACACTTGAGTTCATATCTGAAACTAAGGAAGGAGAGAATAAAGCCCAACTTCCTTATCCTAGTATTAAAGGTCCTCCATGATCTAACTCCAACCAACTTTCCAACTTCATCTTCCATGATAGGCTCCTTGAAATCTTCTACTAAACACAAATCCTTGCAGTTCCCCCAAACATACCCACTCTTTGCCTATTCTATATGTTTCCTCTAAAGAAAATAGTTTTCCTTACATTTCCAAAGTCTAAAGCCCATCCTTCCTTTAAACCCTGTGTGGATGACATGAAGCCACTTCCTATGGCTCAGCTAGAAGCAATTCTCCAGGTTCTTAACTTTCATAATCCTTGCTCAGCACCTCCTGGACTTTCCTCAGTCCATCTTGATCAGAGTTTTTGACACACATGTCTTTCATTCCCCAGAATGGATGGCCTCTGCAGGCAACACCCACACCTGCTCCATCTCTGTAAGCACAACTGCACCTGGCACACCTGCATATGGCAGTGTGCCCGTACTTTTCGCTAATGTATACCAGAAGTATGCTAAAGTGTGCTAAAGCTCGCTGTGACTGATCATTGAAACCAGATGGACAGAACATGCATTCACACAAATTTTGCTGAAGAAAGGCTTCAGGTAAAAAGATATGCAATAAGATTTGTTTTCTTGTGAAGCAAGTTGAGATGAGAATTTTTTTTTTAAGTCTTTATTGAGTTTTGTTACAATATTGCTTCTGTTTTATGTTTTGGTTCTTTGGCCATGTGGGATCTTAGGATGTGACTCCCCAACTAGGGATCGAACCCACACCCCCTGCACCAGAAGGCGAAGTCTTAACCACTGGACCGCCAGGGTAGCCCCGGGAGATGAGAATTTTAATGTTGCTCCCTGGGCAAAGAAACCACCATTAACATTTACCAACTGGTGATTTGTCAACAACTACTAACAGTGGTGCTTAAAAAGCTTCCCTCCCACTTATATAACTGATAATACACTTCCAAAGTTAGAGAAAGCATAAGATAGCTGGTCCTGTATTTCCCCTACTATAGACTCAAAACACTACTTGCCTCTGGGCTTTGGAAAAGAGCCCTAGAGACCTGTGTACGTAGTGATAATTTCAATCATCACATCTAATGCGCCTTAAACTCTAAATATTCAAGGACCAAAATCAGAGAATCTGATAAATAACAGAACCCACAAATGCCAAGAGAGGGAAAGATTAACAAAAGAACCCCTAAACCCTGGCAGTCTGATATAGCTTGGGCAGAAGTTCACTAGTCCTAATAGGTCACTTTAATGGTGCTAACTGAAACACTTATCTGGATCACAAAAGAGAGGCTGACTTCACTCTGGGGTGATGCTCCAGGGCTGTGCTGCTTGGTATGTTCTTGCCAGACCACTGAACAGCTGCCCACTGTCCTATATTCACAGATGACACTTCTCTGCCGACTCAGTTCACAAACTGTTACATACATGAGCTTTAATATGCACTCCTAAATATAAGTAATTTTCCGAAACCCCAAATCCTGAAAGAATAGATGACTTAAGTCCTAAACCCAGATGAAGAACATTTTTATAGGGACGTCTGGATTCAGAGTCATGCTAATAGGAAGTTTTCTGTTGAGTGTGCTCCCTGAGATGGTTTTCATATCAATGACGTTTGGAACATTCAGTCTCCAATATCACGTTGCTGGTGTCTCTCAGATTACTGGAATGGCAATTGAATCCTTCGGGCAGGTAGCAGGAGACTCTTTTTTAACTTAAGCACTTTTACAATAACTATAAAATCACTATATGTTCTTTTACAGTACAAATATGTCCACCACATACACACTGAGGTCAAAATAATATTAAAATCTGTTAACAAATTAGGTATACATTGTCAGTGGCATCACCATAAATTATACAGTGGTTCAAAATGATAAAATAGACCCTAAACAAGTGTAAGTTTTGTATATGTAATCTGTATTTTTTTCCATACATGGCTTAACTGAATAACCTTGGCCTAATTTCTCTTTGAGCCAGTCTCTTTTCCCTCCTATGCTACTTTGATGGAATTACTTCAAGCTGCCCATTTCTTAGGCCTCTTGCTGTATCAATTCACCTAGATTTCTGTTTGGTTTCCACAGCGACTTACTTGTTTGCTCATCAGACCACAAAAAACTTTGACAACTAAATCAGGCCTATTAACATTCTTATGACTAAAGCTTCCTGTATTTAGACAGATGATACTGGCAGTAAAAGCAGAATAAATTTTAAAATGCTGAGACAGTGAACAATGCCATCCATTACAATTCAAAATTGTTCTGGGAATTTTATTTGATGTCATAGATGGATTAAAAAAAATGGATGGAGAAAGCAGGGTAGACTATGATATCACATAAACAGCAATTTTCTTTGAAATTGAGTGCTTCCTTTGGGCTCAAGTGGAAATCTTGAAAAGATGGAAATCTTTTTTCATCATGGAAAGAGCACGGGGCTTGGAGTTAAACAGGCTTACTTTAAATGCCAGTTTTAACTATGATGTTTTTTAGCTATGAAACTGGGCAGGTTACTCAGCCTATCTGATCTTCAATTTCCTCATCTGAGAAATGGGGATTTGGGCTCAAACAAAACCTAGTTCGAGTTGCTTTGGGGATTACAGATGATATATATTCAGGATCTAGTACTGCACATATCCTATGAGAGATGTCCAAATGTTAATTATGTAGAGATTTTTTAACTCATAAATTTTCAGACTTCAGATATTCTTTAGTTCTCGTGACATACACACATAATTTACATAAAAATACACAGACATTATTGAGTAGTATATTTGGCTGCCAGTTTACATACCTTCTGATTCAGATCTACTGATATTAGATTTAAAATTTTTCTTTTTAAAAATTGAGATCTATGGGGCTTCCCTGGTGGCGCAGTGGTTGAGAGTCCGCCTGCCGATGCAGGGGACACGGGTTTGTGCCCTGGTCCGGGAAGATCCCACATGCCGTGGAGCGGCTGGGCCCGTAAGCCAGGGCCACTGAGCCTGCGCGTCCAGAGCCTGTGCTCCGCTAAGGGAGAGGCGAGAACAGTGAGAGGCCCGCGTACCACAAAAAAAAAAAAAAAACAGAAAACTGAGATCTATGGATTATTCTAATACCTCTATAGGTCATACAGTCATCCGTCCATATCTGTGGGGCACTGGTTCCACTCCCTGCGAATACCAAAATCCTAAGATGCTCAAGTCCCTTATATAAAATGGTGTAGTATTTGCATATAACTTATGCACACTCTCCTGTACAGTTTAAATCATCTCTAGATTACTTATAATATCTAACACAATGTAAATGCTACATAAATACAAGCAGACTTCCCTCGTTTTACTGCTCTTCACTTTATTGCACTTCGAAGATGCTGCATTTTTTGCAAATTGAAGGTTTGTGGCAACCCTGTGTCAAGCAAGTCTATGGGTGCCATTTTTCCAACAACATTTGCTCACCTCGTGTCTCTGTGTCACATTTTGGTAATTCTCGCAATATTTCAAACATTTTCATTATTATTATAATATTTGTTACGGTGATCTGTGATTAGCAATCTTTGATGTTACTATTGCGAAAAAGATTGACTCACTGAAGGCTCAGGTGATGGTTATGAGACTTTAGCAATAAAGTACTTTTAAATTAAGGTATGTACATCGTTTTTTAAAACATAATGCTGTTACACACTTTAATAGACTACAGTAGTGTAAACATAATCTCTATATGCACTGGGAAGCCAAAAAAATTTGTGTGACTCACTTTATTGCAGTGCTCTGGAACCAAATCCTCAATACCTCCAAGGTATGCCTGTAGTTGCCGGCACGCCACAAATTCAAGTTTTGCTTTTGAAACCTTCTGAAAAATTTTTTCCTTGAACATTTTCGATCTGTGGTTGGTCAAATCTGCAGATGCAGAACCTGCGGATATGAGGGCTGACTGTACTTTCTTCAGACTACAAATTTGCCATCCCAGTGAGAAATTACATGCAAAAGTCATTGAAATGTTCCTGTCAAATATCCAACTTCTATGAGGCTCTTAGAAATAAAGACTATGAATTTAAGAGTTCAAAGAACCACAACTAATAGGTAACTGTCAGGCAGTAAGTGGCTAAGAGCCCAGTTTCTGGAACCATCTAGGTTCAAATTCCTCTCTGCCCCTCTCTAGCTGTGTGACCTTGGGAGAGTTATGTCTTTTCTCTGTTTTTTGGTCTCCTTATCTGTGAAATGGAGTGACTAAGAGTACGCATTTCATAGGGCTGAGGACTGAACAAGAATAGCTGGTACGTAGGAGCTGCCCGATGTCAGTTTTTATTATTAAAGCAGGTCTGTCCAACAGTCACACTACATATATATCCAGACTCAAATTTAACTCATGGTCATGCTTTGTGGTTTTCCTTGTTCATCCCCTTCCCCACAAAAAGAAAACAAGAGATCTTCCTTGATAAGAGAGACAAACTGAGGAATTTATTGGAAAGCATTCATGCTTAATTCCTGTCTTACTTGGTGCAGACCTGACCTGAGCCCACCCCCGACCTTGCTGCAGGGCCCTATCAGAGATTCCTCTCATGGTGCAGTCCACAACCTGTCCTAAGGAAGGAGTGGAGGGAAGCTCTGGTCATGAATCCATCCCGGCACCAGCCCCTGTGTTATTACCGGCCTTGCCCGACACTCTTAATTTTATTCAGCCGCAACAAAAGGACAAGAGTTCTTGGCATAGAGCAGACTCTCAATTAGGATTGTGGAATGAATGGCATCATGAAACTGACCAGGGATAAAGCTGGGAGCCTTGATAACTATAAAAGTCAGAATTAAATAATTGGTTGCCACAATGCTCTGCTGTTATATTTGTCTTCTTTCCTGAGCTATGGACGTATCTCAGGACCCACTCAGATACTGACTGAATGCCTACGTTGTGTGGCCATGAGGGTTCAGAATCTGGAAATATAAGCAATACTAACATTGGGAAAAACTCATTCCCTCCCTCAAGTTAGAATGACCAGAGTCTTTATACGTTTTGAATACACTTTACTGAAACCTATAAAACAGTTCAGAATCTGTATTTAAATTCTCTTACATTGCCGGTGGGAATGTAAATTGATATGACCACTTCAGAAAAAATGTCTGCTAAAGGTAATAATACTCTGTGACACAGAAATTCCACTCACGGATATATGTTCAAGAGAAGTGAGGGCTTATGTCTATCAAAAGGCAAATCTGAGAATGTTCACAGCAGCTTTATTCATAATAGCCCCAAACTTGAAACCCAAGTGTCCATTAAGAACAATACACAGAAATGAAAAAAAATCAACTACAGATGAAAGCTATTGCAACTACTAAAGCAACAACATGGGTGAATCTCAGCCCAAAGAGAACCACTGTACGATTCCATCTCTATGAAGTTCAAGGACAGGCTGAATTAATGCACAGTGACAGCAGTCAGTACGGTGCTTACCGTTGGGTGGTACAGACTGGGAGAGGCAGGAAAGAACCTTCCAGTGTGCCAAAAATGTTCTATATCTTCATCTGGAGATAGTTTTGCGCATAGACATAGATATAGAAAATTGAGTCTACTTTCAGAATCTGTATACTTTGCTATACGTAAGTTAGAACCTTTTTAACAAATAAGCAAAAACACCACTCATTCGTTCATTCCAATGAACACCTACCACGATGCCAAGCACTGCAAGCATGGTTCTCATTGTTACAGAGTTTGGATGCTACTGCAGAAAGTCTCTTCACTGATAGTACTAATCATTTGGCAATAAATCATATATCATATACCAGCTTCTGACATCTCATCTGTACTTTTCTTCAGTTACTTGACATTTTATATTTTGCTTAGGTTTACAGCTAATCTAACTTAGTATGTAAATTCCTTGGTTGTTTTTTCATCTTGCTATGCCCTTGAATGCCGAGCACAGAGTCTTATACAGAGCAAGTGTTGGATAATTTATTAGCCTATCACATCATAGAACCTCTCTCTGCCTCAGGATTCCTGCCAAATGTTCTTTTCTCCAGGTTTTCACTTTTTCTACCACCTATGAAGCCTGAAGAGCTGTAAAACACTTAAGAGAGTACTGTTTATACTTACACATACTATATCTACCAGTAGAGTGGAGGATAGGGCTTCTTTTATTCTAAGTTTTCTTTCATTGACCCTTTCAACCTATAATAGATTGAAATTCATCCTATATAATTTCATCCTATTATAGGATCTTATAATAAGAATATGTAAGAGGTAAAGTGGGAAAAGTACAGACATAATCAATAAACTCATGTCATTGGGGAGAAAATGATAAGCCTTGCCCTGATAGCTTGCGATGCACTGGCAAAAACAAAAATAGCCATGCCTCTCTCTAGCTTCCCCTTTCTAGAGTGTTCACGGCCCTGCCGATGCCATATCTACCAATGTATCCAGAAAATACCCTTGAGAATGACATGCTGATTCATTTCCCTGGGATCTTTTTCTAAAGGTGACTTTTCGAAGGATCACTAATTTAAAAGAGCTAGGAAAAAGCATGAGCCCCACAACTGAATGTAGTTAACAATAGTTATCATTGTTCTCACAAAAAGGGCAAGAACAGTGGATTACTTTAGTTTCATAGTTTTCTCCTCTGTGGTCTTGTTAAATATAGCAGGTCTCACATGATTCTTGAAGCTAACTGTTATCACCTGAAGTCACAAGACTGAGGGTTGCATCTAGAAGTCTCAGCCTCTCTCTGTGTGTTAAGGTTTCATGTTGACTTTCCTGCCGACCTGCAGCATCGCAGCGACTGAGCACCATCTGTCCCCCAACAAGAGCTATGCGCACTTTAGAGACACAGCAAGGTGATCAACCCCCAGCTTCGTGGCTTCCGTGGGGCTTCTGTGATGGAGCATGGTGACTTGACAGAATCTGTTTCTGTTTGGTTCTTTCACTGGTATTCAAAGGGAGAAGCTCAAATGCTGCAGAGCTTTAAGGTCTGTCCTCTTCTAAGACACCTGCCCACTGTAAATCATGAGGTATGGTCCTGGGAACAATCATCACAAGTCACACTCCGGATTGTGATAGGTCGGTGTTATGTGCTGAATTGTGTCTCCCCTGCTCCCCTCTCCCCCAGTTCATACATTGAAGCTCTAACCCCCAGTGTAACTGTATTTGGAGATAGGGCCTTTAGGATGGTAATTAAGGTTAAATGAGGTCAAAGAGTGGGCTCTAATTTGATAGGACTAGTGTCCTTATAAGGAGAAGAGATACCAGAGATCAATCATCCCCACCCCAGCACACACAGAAGCCATGTAAGGATACAGTGAGAAGGTAGCTGTCTACAAGCTGGAAAGTGTCCTCACAAGAAAGCAGCCCCGATGGCACCTTGATCTTGAACTTGTAGCCTCCAGAACTGTGAGAACATAAATGTCTGTTGTTTAAGCCATCCAGTCTGTGGTATTCTGTTATGGCAGCCCTGGTAGACTAATAGAAGCAGTAAAGAGCTGTGGGGTTAGCACTGTCCCGTGAAAATCAGAGAACATGTATACAGTGGTTCATTGGGCTCAATGTGGTCCTTGAATCGCTTGGGCATACAAAAGCATTTCACATAAGACCCACTCTTAGGATTGAAACCAGAATTCTGAACAGGCAGGCCCTACAAACCTTGGTGTGATTTGCCCTTGCCTCATCCCACAGCATGTCTATCGCTCTTCCATTTAATTGTTTAAGCACATTCTGTTTTCTCTGCCTGGAAAACACATCTTTCCCTTTCTTTATCATCTAGTTAATCCCAAATCAGCCCAACTGTCAGCTCCCCAGGGAAGTGTTCTCTGATCCTGCAGGCAGGGCTGCCTCTCTCTGTCACAGTCTCACAGCACCCACATTTTTGCTTCAGCACTTTATCACAGTTTGCAATTAGAGATTTCTGTGATTTCTTTTGAAGCACATGTTTTAACCACTAATCTGTAAGCTTCCCAAGACTACACGGTGCTCAAGTATCTGTAGAACAAAGTGGGGAAGGAAGGGAAAAAAGAAGGGAGAGAGGGGAGGAGAAGAATAAAGGAGGGAAGAAGAGCAAGAGACAAAGAAAAGGGAAGAGAAAGGTTTGAGAATACAGAGCATCGTCCACATCTGTCGGGCTGCTGTAACAAAATACCAGACTGCGGGTCTTGGACAAAAAACATTTATTCCTCGTGGTTCTTCTGAAGGCTGCAAAGGCCACGATCAAGGTGCGGGCAGATTCAGTGTCTAGTGAAACCCCCCCATCCTGATTCATGGACCACCACCTTCTCCCTGTGTCCTCACAAGGTCGAAGGGTGAGGGGCTCTCTGGGGTTCCTTTTATAAGGAAACTTAATCCCTTTCATGAGGGCTCTAAGCATTTCCCAGAGGCCCCACCTTCCAATCACCTTGGAGGTTAGGATTTCAACATGGATTTCGGGGGGGACACATTCAGTCTACTGCATACGTGCTTCAGTCCTGTCAGATTTAGGTCAATGGTAGGGGAAAGAATGCTGACCTAGGTCACACTAGCCACTAAAATGTTGCTATGCTTACAAAAGCTGGCCTAAATTTTCTAAGTCAAAGCCACCAGAAAAGAGTCCATGACCACTAATACAGCTGTGGGACAATTATTCAATCCTGGAACTTGAAAAACGGCATGAACTAAATTAAAGTGTCCCGTACAAACTTTTGGGGCTGTATTTAGTTATTTTACATATACACACACACTTTTTTAAAGGAAACAAATAATCAGTATAAAACTCTAAAAAGTAAAATATAAAACAAAAACAAAACACTGTGCCCCACTGATAACAGTCTTCACACTCCCTGGAGGTCTACACCAATGATTCCCAACCGAAGGCCCAGGGACCCCTTGGAGATTATGAGATTATTTCGGGGCAGGGAGGGCCTCACAAATGCACCTACGAGCAAGTATTGCCTGTAGACTGAATACATTAAACCCAATTATTACCATGTTGAAAGCCACGAAATTCTGTGTGTTTAAAGAGTCCTCATCATCCACATAGTTCAAAGTCACACAGTTCAGAAATTACGTATAATCGGTCCTGTTCCCCATGGCACTGATGGAAAAAGTACACCTGTGAAATGTGCCCTTATTACTCTGAGCCAAAACTGTTTCCAATCTCCTTACAGAATTCACAAGGCATGCAAGGAGGTATATGGTCAGTACTCACTAATCAACATTTGTGAATTGCTATAAGGTCTTAAAAGGAGATGATGTCCTATAAATCCACAGAGTTGATGTGATGGTCAGTTTGGACATTTACATGACAGAATGATCAAGTAATTTCAAGGACTTAATTTACTTTTTTTCATGTTTAGGGATTTTACTTTCCCCTGGTTAGATAATTTCCAAAACTCAAGAATAACTGGAAGATCTTACAGAACAAAGCAACTGGCATTCATGAGTTAGAAGAGTACAAAAGTAGTTCCCTGGAGGTCCAGTGGTTAGGACTCGGCACTTTCACTGCCATGGCCTGGTTGAATCCGTGGTCGGAAAACTAAGATCCCACAAGCCATGCAGTGTGGCCAAAAAAAAAAAAAAAAAAAACAAGAGTGCGTGAATTGTGTCCCAACACAACTGTTGGTCATAAGGAAAGGAGGCCCTGCACCTGTACCGGAGAGCTCCCTGAGCATCATGTTACCATGTCACAGTCCCCCTTTTTATTCTAAATATGGGCTTAGTGTGACTCTGGCCAGCAAAAGAGGTAAAAGCACTTGCCAAAAGGCTACACTGTCAGAGGCTTCCTGATATCCTGAAGCCAAGTTTAAATTTATCATCATCATTTTAGAAGATACTGAGAATTTTCTGTGCCTCTTCTGAATAATGCATACACATATATATTTCAGTATCTCTGCAAGCCCTTAAGCTTTCCAACCAAGATGTGGAAGACAGAGAGAAAGACGCAATCACCAAGCATCCCAATACAGCTGAAGACACACTGACCAGGGATTGAATGTCTGGGTGCCTAGTCACAGCTCTGCTGCTTCAAAGTGTGTCACTCTGTGCAAGTCACCGAGAAGCAGTGCTGAGGCTTGGTCTCTTTATTTATAAACTGAGGATGTGAGGCAACCAGATGATGGCAAAGCTCCTTCCAGCTCTGACAGACTATTCTATGTGTACTTTTGTCCAGGATCACACTAACACTTTGCTTTTGGAGAAACCCATTATAGAACTAGTTCTCATTTCATAACAGCTTTAAAAAAAGAGGTTAAAAATAAATCTAATTTTTTAAATCCATTTCCATTATAAGTTTGGAACTATATCTACAAAATACTGAATCTTGAACTTCTGATAAAACAAGGGATAATCAAGTACCAGGTGCTGGGTATATTGGGTGTTGTATGGGATGCAGACATACTCCAACTCCGAATTTCAGCTGTATTTGATTCACCACCTCTATTTTATATTTTCCCAATTCATTAATCCCAAGAAACAGTGAGAGATACAGAAACTTAAAAGTTCTAATTTCTTTGTACCACTTTTTCCACGAACATTTAAAAAGTAAGACTTTATTTTTTAGAGCAGTTTTAGGTTCGCAACAAAACTGAGGAAAAAATACAGAGATTTCCTATATACCCCCTGCAGCTACACAGGCAGAGCCTCCCCATTAGCAACATCCGCCCCCCCCCCACCCGCCCCAGACTGGTACCTTTGTTACAACTCATGAACCTACGCTGACACTTCATAATCACCCGAAGTCCATAGTTTACATTATGGTTCATTCACCCTTGCTGTCCATTCTATGGGTTTGGGCAAATGTATGACACGTATCCACCATTATAGTATCTTACAGAGTATTTTCACTGCCCTAAAAATCCTCTGTGTCCACCCGTTCATTCCTCTTCACCTCCCAACCCTTGGCAACTACGGTTCTTTTTATTGTCATCATAATTTTGCTTTCTGCAGAATGTCATATGATTGGAATCATACAGTATGTAACCTTTTCAAATTGGCTTCTTTCACTTAATACTATGCATTTAAGGTTCCTCCATGTCTTTTCATGACTTGATAGCCCATTCTTTTTTAGTGCTGAGTGATACGCCATGGTCTGGATATACCAGTTTATTTATCCATTCACCTACTGAAGGACATCTTGGTTGCTTCCAGGCGTTTGCAATTATGAACAAAGCTGCTATAAACATCCCTGTGCAGGCTTTTGTGTGAACATACGTTTTCAAGTCCTTTGGGTAAGTACTAAGGAGTGTGATTGCTGGATTGTATGGTAAGAGTATGTTTAGTTTTGTAAGAAACTGCCAACCTGTCTTCCAAAGTGGCAGATACCATTTCTGTATTCCCACCAGCAATGAATTAGAGTTCCTGTTGTTCTACATCCTCACCAGCATTTGGTGTTATCAGTGTTTTGGATTTTGGCCCTTCTAATTGGTGTGTAGAGGAATCTCATGGTTGTCTTAATTTGTATTCCCCTGAGGACATACGATGTGGAACATTTTTTTTTTTTTTTTGTGGTACGCGGGCCTCTCACTGTTGCGGCCTCTCCCGTCGCGGAGCACAGGCTCTGGACGCGCAGGCTCAGCGGCCATGGCTCACGGGCCCAGCCGCTCCACGGCATGTGGGATCTTCCCGGACCGGGGCATGAACCCGTGTCCCCTGCATCAGCAGGCGGACTCTCAACCACTGTGCCACCAGGGAAGCCCAATGGAGCATCTTTTTGTATCTTATTTGCCATCTGTATATCTTCTTTGGTGAGCTGTTATAGTCTGTGGCCCACTTGTTAATCAGGTTGTTTGTTTTCTTATTGCTGAGTTTGTAAAGAATTCTTTGTATATTTTGGATAACAATACTTTATCATAAACGTTTCTTACAAATATTTTCTCCCTATCTGTGGTCTGTCTTCTCATTCTCTGGGCATTGTCTTCCACAGAGTAGAAGGTTTTAATTTTAAGGAAGGCCAGTCTCTTCCATCTTTAGTCCATTGGATCCCATAGCCCTAGAGAGGGAGGCTATTACGTTATTTTTTGTTGAAATATTGAAAGGAAACCCGTCCTTATAACATTGCATTCCACTGATGTCTACTTCAAAATATTAACATTTCTTCTTTAAAAATGAATACTAAGTTTAAAGAAACACAATAACACTTCATTTATGTATCCTGATTCATGAAATGCTCCCCTTGGAGACAGATTCTAAATAATAATAATGAAATGGAGTTTTGCTAACATTTTGATACTAACCTTAAAAGCCGATAACATTTGCATTTTTTTCCCATCCAAAACAATTCTCTTTTGCAACATGCATTAAGGAAAATTTAATGCTCAAAGAACTGGGGATATTTAACATATTTATTTCATTTACTGTAGATATTCAATTTGAAAACAGACATACTTTCAAGAATGGCAGTTTTCTTTGTTTTGTTTTGTTTTGTTTTGCGGTACGCGGGCCTCTCACTGTTGTGGCCTCTCCCGTTGCGGAGCACAGGCTCCGGACATGCAGGCTCAGGGGCCATGGCTCACGGGCCCAGCCGCTCCGCAGCACATGGGATCCTGCCAGACCGGGGCACGAACCCGTGTCCCCTGCATCGGCAGGTGGACTTTCAACCACTGCGACACCAGGGAAGCCCAAGAATGGCGTTTTAAACATGTATGGGCAGAGTTTTTCTAGCAAAGCAAAAAAAGAAATTTACCTCTGCATTTAATTCTGAATCTCCCTATGGAGTAAGTAAAGTAATTCAAGTTTCTCTAATTATGATAACATGCATACATGCAATGTTTTGCCTTAGATATTGACTGTATACATGAACACATACGCCTTCCAGACTAAACTGGGGATGCTAAAGCCTGGGCTTCTTGCCTCCACCCTGTATAATACAAAATACTAGTCAAAATGTCCTACATATTGCCTCTCATTAAATAATAATAACAGCAACATTAAAGTTAAGATCAGTAGGAGAAATCTGACAAAAATGATGACCAAGAGCTCTTTTGACCAAAAAGGAAAACCAGAACCACCATGCGTGTAAGGGGCTTGTCGGCAGTTAACTTTGCCCTGTTTTCACATACCAAATTTCTCACTGATAGAGATAAAAGCCTTTTTCCAAGAAAAAGTTCAAAGTGAGAAAACAGTTGCAGGAGGGTCAACTAAAGTTGAAATTTGCTCTATACAAAATTCTCCGTTTGAACTGCTGTAATCTGTTTTCTGATCTCTTCACTTCACACAAATCACTTCACATCGAGGCCTCCAGACATTTCTGTACTGCTGAGGCCAGTAACTAATATTTGAGATTCACCTTCCTGAACCTCTTCTCTACTCAGACAGGTTCAAACTTAGCTTTTATGAAAGGGCAAAGGAATAGGTAGAAAAACAGACCAATGAAACTTCAAAGCTTCATTTCTATTTTAAGATCCCTCTGCAGTTCTATTTTCCATAATTTCATTAATTATTTCGTTAGCGCCTTTTACATTGTCTTACAAGCCCTTGCTTATTCATCCCAATCTTTTCCACCTAATCATCATTTTTTCATAATCTTCAATCTGAATTAGAATTATCAGTATGAACTCACGAAGCAGTTTACGTAAAGGTAAAATTTCCTAACTTTATCCTCGGAAAAGGCCTATAAATAATGACAAACCAAGTAGTGATCTCTACCGCTAGTGTTAATACTGCGTCTTGAAATACAATTTCCGTTAAAAGGAACCAGAATTCCTTGGAGAAGCAGCTGATTTCAGGTCTGGAAACAAAAGGTACAATGAGCTAGGAATATCTTGTTATCAAAGACCAGCAGGACCATATTATAAATAAATAGAAATATAGATAAATGGATGATTGATTGATGCATACATGCATAGGTACATACATACATACCATATATGCAGCTCAGAAGCCAACTGGAAGAGGCTCCCCTGGCCAAAACTGGACAATTTGATCATCAAAATAATTACTGCAAATGGATTTAAACATATCAAATGTGTTTAAATCCCAAAGTTCATTATGAGCTTTTTTTTTTTACATCTTTATTGGAGTATAATTGCTTTACAATGGTGTGTTAGTTTCTGCTTTATAACAAAGTGAATCAGTTATACATATACATATGTTCCCATATCTCTTCCCTCTTGCGTCTCCCTCCCTCCCACCCTCCCTATCCCACCCCTCCAGGCGGTCACAAATCACCGAGCTGATCTCCCTGTGCTATGCAGCTGCTTCTCACTAGCTATCTACCTTACGTTTGGGAGTGTATATATGTCCATGCCTCTCTCTCGCTTTGTCACAGCTTAACCTTCCCCCTCCCCATATCCTCAAGTCCATTCTCTAGTAGGTCTGTGTCTTTATTCCTGTCTTACCCCTAGGTTCTTCATGACATTTTTATTTTAATTCCATATATATGTGTTAGCATACGGTATTTGTCTTTCTCTTTCTGACTTGCTTCACTCTGTATGACAGACTCTAGGTCTATCCACCTCATTACAAATAGCTCAATTTCGTCTCTTTTTATGGCTGAGTAATATTCCATTGTATATATGTGCCACATCTTCTTTATCCATTCATCCAATGATGGACACTTAGTTTGTTTCCATCTCTGGGCTATTGTAAATAGAGCTGCAATGAACATTTTGGTACGTGACTCCTTTTGAATTATGGTTTTCTCAGGGTATATGCCCAGTAGTAGGATTGCTGGGTCATATGGTAGTTGTATTTGTAGTTTTTTAAGGAACCTCCATACTGTTCTCCATAGTAGCTGTACCAGTTCACATTCCCACCAGCAGTGCAAGAGTGTTCCCTTTTCGCCACACCGTCTCCAGCATTTATTGTTTCTAGATTTTTTGATGATGGCCATTCTGACTGGTGTGAGATGATATCTCATTGTAGTTTTGATGTGCATTTCTCTAATGATTAATGATGTTGAGCATTCTTTCATGTGTCTGTTGGCAGTCTGTATATCTTCTTTGGAGAGATGTCTATTTAGGTGTTCTGCCCACTTGTGGATTGGGTTGTTTGTTTTTTTGTTATTGAGCTGCATGAGCTGCTTCTAAATTTTGGAGATTAATCCTTTGTCAGTTGCTTCATTTGCAAATATTTTCTCCCATTCTGAGGGATGTCTTTTGGTCTTGTTTATGGTTTCCTTTGCTGTGCAAAAGCTTTGAAGCTTCATTAGGTCCCATTTGTTTATTTTTATTTCCATTTCTCTAGGAGGTGGGTCAAAAAAGATCTTGCTGTGATTTATGTCATAGTGTTTTGCCTATGTTTTCCTCTAAGAGTTTGATAGTTTCTGGCCTTACATTTAGGTCTTTAATCCAGTTTGCGCTTATTTTTGTGTATCATGTTAGGGAGTGATCTAATCTCATACTTTTACATGTACCTTTCCAGTTTTCCCAGCACCACTTATTGAAGAGGTTGTCCTTTCTCCACTGTACATTCCTGCCTCCTTTATCAAAGATAAGGTGACCATATCTTAAAAAAAAAAAAATTATTGGTCACCTTTAGAGGAGGCCAGCTAACCAACTCATTTTGAAACTGGTAAATAAAGGGAAAGAATCAGCATTTACCCTGCTTTTCTATTGCAAGCCATACCTCAGGATATTGAGGCCTCGATACAAAACAGTTTCTCTTTATAGAAGCTAATAATCTATTCCAGCTAATAATTGAAGAAAAATGTTAGAACTAGAAGAATGCCATTCTCTATCTCCTAGTGAATGAATGGGACCTCAGCAATGATCATCAATGGCTGCTATGACTACCAGAAGCCAGTTACATCCTTCAAAAGTTTAATATGGGGAAACGAGTCATCGAGTACTGACTCAAACTTAAAACACACAGCGAAGGGAATAAAGTCAAAGTTATTCTGACCTTTCAGGCTCTCTTCTTTCCAATCAATTAAAGAAACTATGAATCATTCAGCAACATCAGTGTGTAAACTTTCTTTGGGAAAGAAACTGCTGCCTGTCAAAGGAGCCAGAGGCATCTGTAAATTAGTCCTTCCTTGAGTTCACTGCTCTACTTATGAGCCTTCCCTATATAAATTCTTAAACATTTCTTCCCTAAAAGCTAAGAGTCATTCTGCCTTTTTAAAATTTTTTGGGTCTATGTTGGCCTTTTCTAACCTAAAACAGAGATAACTGAGTTAAAGAATTCAAAGAAAATTCCCTACAGAAGAAAAACACATTTGGATCTAATTCTACTACTGAGTCCTCACTGATTTCTTATAAATAAAATGAAATGAAAAGCAAGATCTGGATAGAGTAATTGAAACACTATTTTGATCATTTCTCTTCTACTTAATTTGCAAAACTTAACCATTAAGTAATCTAATTATAAATGACGAGACAGGTAAATGACTTTCTGGATCTTACAATTATCAGTACTTGACTGTAAAAATTCAGCACAGCCTCAAACGGAGTTTGATCAAGAGGGCGCCAAGAACATATAGGCAGATACATTAGGAGAAATTAGTTGAGGACCTGAGGGGTGAGGATGCATGCCTTAGAAGCAAATGACTAAGTTAGCAAACTATTTCATGGTAAGCACCTCCTCCAACACCAACCCTCAGAACAGAATCAGCTGTCACTGAAGAGAATGATGGATCCTCCATATGTAAAGAAAAATTGTTCATGTCTCTACGTGAGCTCAAACAATAATGAGATGAGGCCAGAGCCTGGGTTTTCTCAGGGTATCATTCAGGGAATCATCTTTCTGTAACTATGAGATGAAGATATAGCTCCCATCTGAACCAACAGCACTGAACTCTAGGTCATGAGACTAGAGCTTCACAGCCATGATGCTGAACAAAAGAAGCCAGACTGAGAGATTCTACTCCTATGAAGAGTTCAAGAACAAGCAAACTAATATCAGGTGAAAAAAAAAATCAGAACAGTGGTTACCTAAGATGGATGGGGAGTTGACTGAGAAGGGGCATGAAGGAACCTTCTGGGAGATGGAATTATCATAATAGGGCTGTAAATTACACAGGTATATCCATTTGTCAAAACTATACAGCTAATTGTTGAGGTTGGGTGATGGGTACGTGGGGATTCACCATACTATTATTCTGTTTACTTTGTACACGTTTGAAACGTTCCAATGTTTTTTTTAAAGACTACAGGTCTTTAAAAAAAAATTCGAACTTAAATCCCCTCTCCACTACTTAGTAGCTATTGGGTCTCTGGACCTTTTCTGAACCTCATTTTACACATCTATAAGCTGGAGATAACAAGCCCTGCACACCTCACTCAAAACAACCCTGGGTTGTTGCTAAGTATCAAGCAAGGCAATGGATATAAAAGTAACTTCTAAACTGTAAGGTAATAAATAAATATAGAAAATTAATAATAATGAAGATTTGTAATTACTAACAGACCACATTCCATCCCGAATGTTTGAAGAGAACATTAACATATTTCTTTCAACAGAAACATGAGGTGTAGACACTCGTTTTTCAATAATTCCTGTCTGAAAAAAACAGTAATAGAACTGATAAGTCAAAAATATGGATAGCACAAATCCTATTTATATTTGGTTACAAAATATACTGTATGATTTATTTTGCATCATAATGCAAAAATTTAGGCCTTTAGGAAAAGTCTGAGTGTCTTGTGCACATATTAACTTGATGGCTGAGAGAAGATGCCTAAAACCACACCGCAGAAGGAAGACGGTTTAGGATTTTAAATGATGTCGATAATTCACAAATTCAAAATTGAGAATGAACCCTTATGAAATCCACTGAAGCCTGCCCATCCAGAACAATGCTCATTAGTTCATATAAAAAATCACAGCATTAGGAATAAGAAACATTAAATTCTTAATGCAAATTGATTATACTTAGAAAGCCAGATGTTAAACTTCTGGCTCTCCAATGTTAAGGCACATATATATTCAACTCAAGGAAGCCCAGTGGACATCTCGGCTTCATTTATTTATTTTTTTAAACCTGTCTATTAGGCTAACCTTACAACTAGTACAAAATAGAACTCAAAGAGAGGGGGCAGGGGAGAGAGGGAGTGTGTTTGTTTTCCCGGTGTGATTCTATTCTAACATCCCAGGCTAATCTCCAAGAGCCAAGATGTACCCTGAGAAGACAAACAGGCTGGCCTGGTGTGCTGTTGTAGGACCAAGTTTCAAAGTAAATAAGCATGTCAAAGCGATGTTTTAAATAAGCACATTCTCGTTCAAAATATATTTAAAAGAAAATCACTTAGATGAATTCTTTTGCATTAATCTTATCTTCAAATAATAGATGTATGTACCAAGTGCCTATTTGCAGTGTGCCACTGTCTTCTAAGATCTGGTTTAGGGGAACATGTTCCTTTCAGTTCAGCTCTCCATCATGGCCTTTAGTTCTGCATGAAGTGACCTGGTGAGCTCCTCAGGTGGCCTCAAACACCACAGCCGTTTTTTTCTATGACTTCCCTAAAAAGTGATGGCTAGGGACTTCCCTGGTGGTCCAGTGGTTAATTAAGACTTTACCTTCCAATGCAGGGGATGCAGGTTCAATCCCTGGTTGGGGAGCTAAGATCCCATGTGCTTCGCCGCCAAAAACCAAAACATAAAACAGAAGCAATATTGTAACAAATTCAGTAAAGACTCTCAAAATTGGTCCACATCAAAAAAACATCTTAAAAAAAAAAAAGTGCCTGTTAACCCTGCCAACCGCTGGATTTCAGGATGGCCCTAGGAAGACCCTCTGAACTGCTGCTGAATATGAAATTACTTAACAAAATCATGATTGAAACTGTCCACTTCTTATTCCTTTGTTATGGTAAAGAACATTGCACAACACCTCTGTTAAAGGGCTGGTCAATTCAAGAAAAACCAAGGCTTGAAGCTAAACCCCCGCCCCCTCCAGCTATCATCCTGTTAGCAAAACCTTCACATTCTAGTTAAAGTTAGGTTCTAAGTTTATATTTCCCCTTACAGTTTAACATCTCCTATCCATAGAAAGGATCTTTTCTCTAAGAGGCTATGCTGCTTTCTCTAAACACCAGCTCTTTGCTTTTTTTTTTTTTTTCTCTAAAACATCACAGGGCTGTACAGCTTTTCTGCCAAAGAGAAAAGCCTCCCAACGTCCATAAAACCATGTAACTGCCCGTGTGGTCCACCAAGTCAAGGAGCTTCGCTTCTCAACTGCTTACCCAATTCCTGATTGCCACCTCTTGTAGCAGAGAAACCAGACATCAAGGTCAAACCTCAGGATGATGTGAACACCAAGGCTTGAATAGATTCATCCCAAGGATTTTGGACCAGATGACTTCTTCAAAGGTCATTTTTAACAATTAAGTCCTATCATATAGGAGGAAACACTGACAAGGGGGAGGACAGAAGAACTTAGTGAGAACAGGGTGTTTGAAAAGGAAGCTCTACAGGACCTTAGACTGAACCATTCCTCTGTCATCCCCCTCCTCCAAATTAGTTCACTTTATCGAATCTGTCCCCACTTTTCCCCTAAACCCAGGCCCAGATATCACACTGTGAATGAAGGAAATGAAGGTGAGGGGCTGAGTAATTTGGTAAATAAGCCTCAAGACAACCTCCGTAGTGCTAACTACCCAATCGATGGAACAAAACTCTGTATTACAGAGTCTCAGCCAGTGGAAAGTAATGGTGTCCAGACCAGAGAGTTACCTCCTTGAAAACTTCTGTTTCAGAGAACACCAGTGAGTGCACATTACAAAACAGCAGGCCCCAAAGCTTTGCACAATCACCTGGGGACACTGTTTAGCAATACTAATACCTGAACCCCACCCCCTGAACCCCAGTCCTACTGATTCAGACTCTCTGGTATGGGCCTGGAAATTAGAATTTTTAATAAGCTCTCCAGGTGGGTGCTAGGATTTGCAAGCTAGCCAATTCTGGTAGCCATCATGGCTAGTCTTTCTCAATTTTCATTTGTGTTCTCTCAGTAGAGTTGCCAAATAAAATACAGGACATCTAGTTAAACCTGAATGTCAAACATGGAATCGTATAGTATAAGTATGTCTCAAATACTGCATTTAATACTACAATTTTATACTAAAAAATGATCCCTTGTTTGTCTGAAGTTCAAATTTAACTTGGTATCCTATATTTTTATTTGCTAAATATGGCAACTGGTAGCCCCACCTCCATTACAATGATGGATAAAATAAACATGCACATGGGCTTCCCTGGCGGGGCAGTGGTTAAGAGTCCGCCTGCCGATGCAGAGGACACGGGTTCGTGCCCCGGTCCATGACGCGGAGCGGCTGGGCCCGTGAGCCATGGCCGCTGAGCCTGCGCGTCCGGAGCCTGTGCTCCGCAACGGGAGAGGCCACAACAGTGAGAGGCCCGCGTACAGCAAAATAAATAAATAAATAAATAAACATGCACATAAAAAAAATAACACTAACTGTTATATCCACTGCTGATTTGCTAGCTCTGAATTTATCCCTTCAGAATATATAGCATGTAGATAATACAGAAAAATAAGAAAATGAGTATGGTGATATTAATCAAATAGCCTCAATTTCCCCAACTGTGAAAGAGTTGGACCAGATCTAAAATTCCTTTAAACCACAGAATTATTAACAAACCTTTACCCATATCAAATTTTGTCATCAATGTCTGAAATTCTCATGAATCCTGGAAGAAGTTTCTTTACAAAAGCAAATAACCAACCAACTCAATTTGTCATCCATTTCTACTTCTCCCTCAAAAGCAATTCCTGAAACCTATTTTTGCACAACTCATCAGTGGTGACAACTTCTCTTTTTCGGTGTTTTGAATGTTCTCTAATATGTGCTACCTTCTACAGATTCTGTCTACAGTCCCTATATCAGAAATGCTCAGGACTTACAGAGAAACTAGTGCTCCCTCATACTGATCTCACCAGGGGCCATGATTACACATGGTAATCCCTGATGTACTGTTTACCAAAAGCTCATATTATTTTAGCAAAGATCAAAAATTATTCTAAGATAGAGTTGTGCCATGAATTCATCAGGTCAGGAAGGAATGAACAGTAGACATCTAATTCATGCTGACTAAACACAGTCTACAGTATTAGCACTAATCGTAAGGAATGGGGTAGGAACTATGCCTCTCTGCATATCTAAATTTAGTTCTATTCAAATGGCCTCAAGTAACCAATGTTTATCTGTGACGCAGATGGCATCTAACTTGGTCATAGTTAACAAAGACTCCCGAGCTCCTCTCTAAAATCTGAGTTTAGGCACTGACCATATGAGAGCAAGTCTCCTATTTTTTGTTTCACTCAAATCATCTCCCCTGCTTTAACTGTTTTGGTTTGGGCAATCATGCTAATTATGTCAACACACTATGGTCCATGGGTCAAATCTTGCCCTCTGCTTATTTTGTAATAAAAGTTTTATTGGCCTACAGTCATGCCCATTTACTTGTGTAGTGTCTATGGCTGCTTTCACACTACAAAGGCAGAGTTGAGTGGTTGGCAACAGACTGTATGGCTCATGAAACTCCTAATATTTACTATCTGGCCCTGCTGTAAATTTTGCCAATCCCTGTTGCAGATGACTAACGTTAACCCCATATTTAAAAAGGAGAAATGAAGTGATAACATTCAAGGCTCTACACCTTTTGGGCAACAATTTTCTAAAAATGCATAGTAGCTTTCCAGTGCACGAGTTATTTCCAATGCAATCAAGAACTCAGTCTTTGCAATCTCTCAAGTGTCCAGCGAACATTTTTGGTGTTAGTAGCTCATATGGTTAAGTGCAGTTTCAACAGAACACTGCTCTTTGGTCTCAGATATTCTTAAGAATCCAAAGGATAAACATGCAGGCGCGGAAATATGAGAAAGCACATTTCTTTCTGCTCAGAGTCCAGCATTTCAAAGGGTGAGATTACACAGTGACAACCACATGTGTAGGATGGCTGCTGCCACCATTATTTGTAGTCTGATGAGGGAAATGCGGTAGAACAGGAATACAGAAATCGTCTCCATGTGGCGCCAGTGCCTATGAGGGGACTGTCATTAAATTTAGAATTTAAATCAACACAGTTCTTCTGTGGCTTCATCGCTTTAGGCAGGAAGAGCGCGTGATCAGAAAAAACTGCCTTCAAAACCGAAACGACTGCGAGCCTTAAAAGGTCCCCACACAGGTGCCTTGTAGGACAGACTGGATTGCCCGAAGGACATACTATTGTTTCTGAACGCCCCCTAATCAACCCTGAAGGCCCCTTGTAACCTCCTTTCTGCTCCCACGGCAAGCCCTTGTAAGCAGACACGGCACACCCACAGTTAATGAAATTTTATGCCACAGAAAATTAAACACAGATATTCCAATAGTTGAGAGGAGCAGGAAGAAGAAGAAAAGAAACCCATAGTAACTGTTGCTAAGTTCGGCTTTACAATATTGACAGAGTAGAGGGCTTACCAAATAAAAACTTTAAGAACCGGTTCTAATTCAATCCTTCAACCCCTATGAGGGATCACAATGGGCTCTCCCACTGGGACGGAAAGAAGCAGAGCTGTGGCTCTTTCTACCCTCCTTTGATTCTTACTCCCCCACTATGGACCATCTTTCACTCCCTGAGCCCACCACTCCCTTGTTTGCCTAAACGTGAGTCCCAGGCCTTCAGTCCTTGGGCTCCGCCTGGACAAACAGAGAATCAAATACACATCCTCACCCCTGTACGGAGAAAGAGACATCCCAGCTCATCTCGCTTCCAGGCACAGCCTGGAAGGAGCTCAATATGTTTATACTTTCTTTTTTCACTCAAATATTTGTTGAATGTCTCCTATCTGCCAGGGATTGTACTTAGGGTTGAGGTTCAAAGGTGAACAAAATAGACACAGCCCCAGCCTTCTCAGGGCACTGACAGGTGGGGCGGCACAGGGAGGAAGGTATCAGATAAATATTCCTCAGAGTCCAAGATTATATTATAAATGAGTCTAAGTCTAAGATTATGAGTCTATAAATCGTATTCGGTATCGTGAGGGTGAGTAAGAGAAGTCTGAGAGCATAAGGGAGAATCCTCATTTATATCAGGGGCCTGAGAAGGCTTCTGCTCAGTGGAAGTACATTTAAAATGAATTCAGAGGGGCTTCCCTGGTGGCGCAGTGGTTGAGAGTCCGCCTGCCGATGCAGGGGACACGGGTTCGTGCCCCGGTCCGGGAAGATCCCACATGCCGCGGAGCGGCTGGGCCTGTGAGCCATGGCCGCTGAGCCTGCATGTCTGGAGCCTGTGCTCCGCAACGGGTGAGGCCACAGCAGTGAGAGGCCCGCGTACCGCAAAAAATTAATAATAATAATAAATAATAAATAAATAAAATGAAATCAGAAAAAGGAACGGAAGTTGTTCGGGTGAAGAAAGGAGCTGAGGGGTATTTCAGGCAGAAGGAATAGCAAGTACAGAAGCCCTAAGGAAGAGAAGGTGTGGCCTGGTCAAGGGAGATGTGAGTGAGGCCAGGAAGAGAAGCAGCACCTTCTAAAACAGAGCGGTGATTTTTATTCATTCTAAATACAATGGGAGGCTATGAACAGGGCAGTGAAGGATTAGATCTGCATTTGTAAAACACCATCCGGTGTGTGAGGACGAGCCTTGAGGGGGTAAGAGCAGAGGCATGGGCTAGGAGTTGTTGAGGCAGGAGATGACAGTGGCCTGCTTTGGGGGGGTTGCAGCAGGTGTGCAGAACAGTGGCATTATTCAAGATATATTTGGAAGGTAGGATCAACAGGGGATACTGACAAAGGAGGGAGAAATAGGTACCAAGGATGTCTCCCAATTTGCTAGTCTGAGCTCCTAAGTAGCGCACCATTTCCCAAGATAACAAATACTTTGGGAAGACACTATAGGGTGAAATTCATCAAGAACTCCATTTTGTAAACCACACAGCATTTATCTGTAAAGAGCACAGTAAGATTTACTAGCCTCTATGTAAGCTTCTGTGCCTCCGTTTTCATCATCTGTAAAATGGGAATTATGGTACCACCTATATGGCTGTTGGGATAAAATAAACTAATGCACGTAAAGTGAAACACTTAGCATGGCACACAATAATCTCAATAAAATATTAGCAGCTGTAGTTATTATTTTGCACTTGAAGTTTGAAATGTCTTATCGGTGACCTTAGTGAAATGTCCAACAGGCAGTTAGAAAACTCGGCTCTGTAGCCCAGAACTCTCCTGCTGGGCGATAGTGGGGAGTATCATGCATGTTCAGGGTTAGAGTATGCTGCTGTCAGATTATGAATCAAACATCTAGTTAGAGCTTTTATAATAGCAATTGAAGATTTACTTATAAATTGGCTACAAGGTCAGTGTCTGGGTGTCAACAGCATAGAGATGGCACCCGAAGTTGTAGAAAATAGAATAATTTGATGTAGAGTGAGCCCGAAGGAAGAAAAACTGAGGGTCAAGGAATGAGCCTGCAGGGGGTTCCTTAAACTCAAACACAAAACAAAGACTGAAAAGTTGAAGCAAAGGAAACAGACGTAAAAAGGTTCTGTACATTTAATTCTATTTCTCCAAACCAAAAAAGGACAATCAATCTTAGCATGAGAATCAGTAACTCCTTACATATCAGAAGTGTTTGCAAAGATACATTTGCAAGAACACTCACTATAATGCTGTAACAGCAAAAATGACCTAAAGCAACCTAATTCAACAATAGCAGACTGATTAGGTAAAGTATGGCACATCTATGTAAGGGACTAAATGTATAGCTATTAAACATCATGTCATAGATGATTTATTGGAAAAATGTTCACATTTTATTGGTACATCAAAAAAGTAGGCTACAAACTAGCACGCACAATATAGTATTTTATTTTTAAAAAAAATACACAATAAAACAAAACAAAACAAAAAAACTACCAGCAGGGCAAACAATACCAGAAAATTAACAAAAGTGAATTCCGGATAATAAGATTTTAGGTGATTTTTTTAGTACTCCTTTATTTTTCAAATATCAGCATAAGTAAATGTTACTCATATAGAGAGAAAATGAAACAAGCCAGAGAATTCTCATCTCTTCCTCGAAAATACCCGACACTCTTAGTCCTCAAATCCCCAAACCAAAGCGCAGGAGAAACACTGAGACTGAAGACATGACACAAACGTCTCCATCCTCCTCCTTGCAGTGAAAGGAACCAGAAGCTGTTGCAGGCACAGACAGCAGTATTTCCTGATCCTTCCTTAACGAAATAGAACTATGTTTTCCACCAGTGGCTGTCCTTTTCTAACCCTAACACAACTGACATCAGGGTCCCAAACTGGACCTCATTCTTTGTTGATCTTCAACAATATGCACTGAGAGAAAATGATAGAAAAAATTTCATTTCGTTGCAAGAAGAGAAAGTCACACAAACTTTCAGTTTGTACACATTTACATACCATCACACCCCCAACCAAACCTGAAATTTCTTTTAGAGAAACACTAAACATTTTCAGAGGACCTTCACTTCCCCATAGCACTCTTAAAATTTATCAAGAAAGTTTACAATGACCCTCTGCCAAACCGCAAATAAGCTTCACAACAGGAGATTAAACGTTTTCTGATGTAAGCAAAAGAAGAAGGTCCCCTTTTCTCCCAGTACACAGTATCTGTGCAATCTTGGCCAAGTCATTTAGCGTTTCTTACGTTTTCTCATCTAAAAGTGGGGAGAATATAACTTTCCTTGCAGGAACTTTCAGGTTTGGAGGACAATGACAGCTGCACGGACCCAAATCACTCTACACATCCTCCCCCAAAGACCACAAAATCAACAAGAGGGCAAATACGATCACGAGACCCAAGCCATTCAGCATTATTAGGGACAGAGAATACCACAGACTTCAAATTACCTGTGCGTGGAGAAATAAACACCAATTTCCAGCGCAGCTCCTGCTACTGCTTTGATGCTGCTGGAAACCAGTGAGCGCGAAGAGTGGGGAAGCTCTGTGAAAAGGAGAACAGGGGCACGGAGATGAAGTACAAACAAAATCACCCGCAAAGGGGGAAGAAGCTCCTTCACCAAGAGCTCACACACCACACACAGGCCTGAGAGCTGGTAGTTCTCAGTACCAGCTACATGTCGAGAAAGGGCCTGGATGTGAGAGAGAGATCCAGGCCTCAGAGAAGTACCGCTTCTGGATGAGAAAGAAATAAAGGAAGGAGTAGCGCCATCACAGTGAGGGACCTTAGAAGGAGCAATTAAGGATACTGCAACACCTCAGACCCTCACGGTCCATCACCACCACCATCATCATCCCTTAAAGAAACTGCCCCTCTGACAGAAATGAGAGTTCCTGAACCAGGAAACACACCCACGAAACGCCTAGCGATAGAAAACTTTCAGCCTAAGATCAAACAGCTGCTGAAAATTCTCCCCACCAAAAACCATGAAGCAGAAGAAAACCGTTAACACCACATTCCAAACTGAATTAAATATCCTCACACAAGCACTTGGAGAATTTTTTTTAAAAATCACCTAGAATCAGAAATGCAAAAATTCACAACAGAAATAGACAAGAACAAAAAAGGAAGAGATGCAATGAAAGCTGACTGAATTCAACAAAGAAATGAAGAAAAAGACCAAAGGATGCTTTCTTCAGAACTGAAAAATAATTTATAAGGTGCCCAAGAGAAAACAGGTTTGAGTTGAAATTTAATAAGGGACACAGAAGTATAAAACCAACAAAAGCAGGAAACAGTTAAGAACTGGAGATGTTTGGGAAATGGTGAGAAGTCGGGTACACAACAGCATGGGGGCAGGTCACAGGGAGGTAAAGTTGACACGCGAGATTGGAACCAGATTTATTCACTCAACAAATATTTTTGAGTGTTTACTGCATTCAGGGCCCAGTTGCTAGTCACTGTGAATGGAATTGGCTCTTGCCCTCTAGGGAAGACAAATGGGAGTCAGGGACCTTTAATCAGGAGAGTGATATAATGAGACTAAACTCAGAGGAAGGTAACTGTAGAAGTGGAATGGAAGACTTTCTGGAGTGGGGTGAGACTGAAAGGGAGGCTAATTAGGAGGCCAACATAAATAATTCTAAGAGAAAAGCATCAAGGTTTCCTGATGACCCCATATGAAGATGACACCAAGGCTTCTATTTTGGGAAACTGGAGAATGATTCCATAATAGATGGAAAGAACTTCTGTTCCATTTTGGGCACAGTGTGATATCATATGTAGAGATCAGAACCTCGGGAGAGCACAGGAACTGGTGGCCATCTTTTGGTGACAAGGTAGCCACTGGACATGAAGAGATGGCCATGGATAATTCAGTTCTCATGCCTCAGAAGACCATGGAACTCTAGAGGTGTCAATACTTAAGGGGTAGAGTGGAGGTAGAGTACTGGAAGACAGAGCAGCAGCAGGAATGAAGCCAAAAGAGAAGGTGCCCAGAATCCAACCCGCAAGCGGAGACATTCAAGAAATGATGGCTGGTCCACAGAAGCAGGTTGCATGGAGACCAAGGAAAGGAAGGAAGATGGGAACTCAGACACCACTGGGGATCTTACTGATAAGTAAGTTTCAGGTTGAGGGGTGAATTGCATTCATACAGGAGATTCAGGAAATGCTCTCACGGTGAAGGGAAGAAGGGAGACAGAGGATGGTGACATGAAAGGGAAGTTGGATCAAGGGGAAAACTGGGAGCAGAGAGACAGGAGAGAACCAGTGGTAAGGTCAGAAGTGCAGAAACACCAAAAAGAAGATAGAACTGATGGAGCAAGAGAGGAAGGGGCCAGCATCTGGTTGGAGGCTAAGAGGTCAGCTTTCAGGGTCTCTTCCAAAACCATGACAGCAAGGAGTGCAGGGGCTGTGTAGGGTGCCCCAAGCCACCACCCCAACGGCACATGAACATCCTCCCCTTCTTTGAGTTCCTATAGCATGTACTATGGAGTTTTAGGCTGGGAGCTTAGAGTCTAAGACACAGGTTTGTGTGCCAGTTCTGCCACTTACCACTTATATACCCGTGAACACGTCATAAGTCATCCGAAGCTCAGTTTTGTCATCAGTAAATTAGGTAGAACAATAACAGTCACACACGCTCCCACCTACTTCATAGGGTTGCTTTGAGGCCCCAAAACACAGTGTATATGTGGATGCACCTTGAAGACAGAACAGCCCTGTGCATAAATCATTGGCTCTAGTTATTCCACGTACACCTGTTTCCCACTAGAGGAGGATCAGTTCAATCTGTGTGCATTCCACACAGGGTCTAACAGTATTTTGTACCCAGGTGTTTACCAGGCACTGACTTGGACTAAGAACCAGCCTCCTCTTCATGAAAGCGTGAGGCTGCATTGTTTTCTATGTCCCACACCACTACACAGGGACACCACCATACTCAAACCTGGTTCCCAACCTGAGTTTTTAGTAAGACTCCTAGCAAACAATAGAAAATGCTTTGTAAGAGCATTTTCAAATTAGCAGAAGTGCAATTATGAAAAGGTTTCCATATATTACAGTCAGTGACTTTTTTAAATTAAGAAGAAAACAATAAGCAATCATACTCCCAGCATACTCAGCCACTGGATCTAGAAAAGGCATCTAGAGAAAAATCAACCACCACATCCCAGCTGAGCAAGGAGAAAGGCACTCCCCACACAGCCCTCCTGCGGTAGAAACCCACTGGAAGTGGAAGACACACTGCCGAACCACCAAGTAAGAAGTTGCTGCAGTCAAATCCATCATGTCATTTCATATTTGCATCCCTGTTACCCCTGAAACAAAGCATACTCTGGAAAAGTACGTTTTAATTATGGCTGCTAGAGCCTTACCTACTAGTCAATCAAAATCTTCTTATTACAGAGATAATACCGGATCTGTTACTTGGCACTTTGTAGGGGGAAAAGATAACACACGTGGAGAAAATACATTTTTTTCACGACCAAAGCAGCAAATTACTTTTGCTGTTCTACACAGTACAGTAAGGCTCATACATTTTAATTAATTTATTTATTTTTGCTGTGTTGCGTCTTCGTTTCTGTGCGAGGGTTTTCTCTAGTTGTGGCAAATGGGGGCCACTCTTCATCGAGGTGCACGGGCCTCTCACTATCGCGGCCTCTCTTGTTGCGGAGCACAGGCTCCAGACGCGCAGACTCAGTAGTTGTGGCTCACGGGCCTAGTTGCTCCGCGGCATGTGGGATCCTCCCAGACCAGGGCTCGAACCCATGTCTCCTGCATTAGCAGGCAGATTCTCAACCACTGCGCCACCAGGGCAGCCCAAGGCTCATACATTTTAAACAACCTAGATAAAATTCTTTTTTTGCATTCGAGGCAAATCTCAGTAGTAATTTAAAATTAAATTGTTAACCAAGCGTCAGGAACCATGAAATAAGCATAAGCGGTAGTCTCCCTCTGAATAGAAACACCAGGATATTCAGGATCACATGAAACTCTAAAAGCACAGAGAGTAGTAGCACCAGCTATTGAATACCTTCAATTCAAGACAGCCATCTACTTACTACCTTTAACACTAGGGGGGAAATGGTAGGAATGTGATATTATTATTATTCTCTTTTTATAAAAGACATTCATTTGTTCACTCATGCAGTATATTATGACTCTTTTATGTGCCAGACAGTGCTAGGAATTGGGGATATGGTGTTACACCAAACAGACCTGCCCTTGCTCTCCTGGACTTATGGTCTGATGGGAAAGACAGATTAAAAAATTAAACAGCTAAGCATATGATTACAAATATTAAATGCTAGAAGGAAAGATACGGTACTATGGGGAAAAATGATAACAGGGACCGAGTTTAACTTGAGAGTAGGAGAAGGCTTCTCAGAGGAATCAGCATTTAAGCTAAAAACTGAAGGTCAAAGTGGGAGGGGAAACTCCAGCCAGAAGGAACAGCATGTGCAAAGGTTCTGAGGCAAGGAAGAGCTGGGCATACTATGGACCTGAAAAGAGACCAGTGGAGTTTAAGCAGAGTGAGCAAGGGGAGGAAGGAGTGAAATGAAGTGATGCTTGTAGGTAAGAACCAAATAATTCAGCGCCAAATAAAGGATCTGAATTTGCTCTGTTGTTTTTGTTTCCTAGTGCAATGGGAGGTGGTGAAAGGCTTCAAACAGGGTACAGACAGAATGGGACTTGTATTTTTAAAAGAATGAACGGAGGAGGACAAGAAATGAGAAAGCTATGGCAATGGAAATGAGAGAAGAGGATGTGTCTGGGATATATTTTGGAGATGACTGGATAGGATTGTTCAATATGGGGGGGGAGCAGTGAGCGAAGAGAGGCATCAAACGAGATCCCAGGTTTCTGGCTGGAGCAACTAACTGAATGAGGAGATATCTCACACAAAGACAGGAGGCACAGGCTTAGTTGGTAAGTAGGGGATGATCTAAAGGTTGGTTTTGACCAAAATGTTAAATAGTTAAAGATACCTGTGAGATCTCCATGTGGAAACGTTAAGTAAATGCTGGGATTAAATGAAACAGACATGTAATGCATGTGCCACTTCACTCTTATGATCTAGATTAGCAGCTCAACCAGGTAAAGGTTGTCCAGTCTTCTTTGAAGGAGTCACTCCCACCCTCTCACTCACCTCCAGATACAGTTCATTCCCTGCCAAGGAGCAGGCCAATGAGAGGGGAACACAGGTCCTCTCGAAGAACTGTGAACAGTGCTCAGCCTCAAGTAGAGCAATTTATATCCTGAGAAAGCAGTCTTTGTAATATACCAGCTACATGGGGTTATAGATTTTATAAATTTTTATATAGGTTAACAATTTTATATAGCTTATAAATTATATACTTATATAAATATATTAATAAAATATATGAAATATAATTTAAATAATATTATATAAATAAATTTTATATCTGAAAATACAAGGACATTTTTGAAGGCTTTATGCATACATATATTTATATATTGTTTTACAGCTGTATTATAAAAAAACCAAAATGATAGTTTTTTAATGTTTAAGACAGGGCTTAGATGATTAAGTGAGCTCATCTAACATTTCTTTGATAAAAACTTAAGGCATTAATATCCTACTCCCATTTTGGCCAGCTAGTAGCATTTTGCAAAGCACCACAGGATGGTAGGAAATCAATGATCGGCATCCATCACTGATTCATGGTTTCAGGTTACAGGAACTCCTAACCCATATCTGATCCCGGGGTTGCTTTTTGGTTTTTTAACCAAATTTCCATGATTCAAATGCTCTGTTCATTCAAAATTTCCACCAATTTACATAAGAGCAAAAACTGCTGAAGCACGCTTGCTACACTTGACTTCTGGCAGGGCGATGATTAACACCGGCCCGACTGCCAAACGAAAAGATGATGTCATCCACAGCTGCTGATTCACGGAGGGGAGGAAATAGGAGGAGGAGACAGTGAAGCTGAGAGAGAGATGTGGGAACTGTGACTACGTTTTACTGGAATGTGGCTGCTGAGGTAGACAACTGCTCAGAACGGTTACCGGTAGCCAGTGAGGAAAGAAAGAAAAGGCAGGTACTTTGTCAAATAAGATAGGAAGACTCAAATACTGGTTAAGCAGGCAAGTAAAACGCAGAGTTTTAGCTGTGAAAGATTAAGACTGAAGTGTTCCCTTTTCTTCTTCTGAGTGCACAATTTCCATATCTAACCTACTTAAAAACAGCTTCTCACTCTTTCACAAGATATATGTTAAAATCATCTTAAAGCCACCCTTGTCCAAGGCAATCATGTTAATTTGGCATAACTTTATAAGACATCTTTTTTAAAGTCACAAAATAAAACTTTTTAAATGACCAATACACAATATGAAGCAACATAATTTCTGGAGTAAAAAAGTCTATCTGTGCTATATGTACTTAACCTCCTTAAATATAAACTTCTGCCATGAGTATGTACCCGTGCAGAATGCCATTAGTACATTTAAGGTATCAGATCAAAATAAACATTTAATCATAAGCCATGCCCATGGTCATAGAACTAAGCTCCTCAAGTAAAAAAAAAAAAAAAAGGAAGAAGTGATTGTAATCCATTGTTGTCACATCATTTATTCAATAATTGTTTCTTAAGTGCCTACTATGTATTATAAGGAACTATGTGATTAATTATTGAACCAATGGGCAAGGTGATCAATTATTGAATCAAAATTAGGACACTGAGAAGTATGAATGGGCCTGTGGAAACAATCAGCAAGGACAGTGGTACAGAAATAATAATAGCAATTATTAACATTAACTTTTATTAAGTGATTATTATATGACTGGTTCTCAGTTGAGCACTTTTTAAATTATTGTTTTTAATTGTGGTAAAATACACATAACATAAAATTTACCATCTAAACTATTTTTTTTTTTTTTTTTTTTGTTACGCGGGCCTCTCTCACTGTTGTGGCCTCTCCCGTTGCGGAGCACAGGCTCCAGACGCGCAGGCTCAGCGGCCATGGCTCACGGGCCCAGCCGCTCCGCAGCATGTGGGATCTTCCCGGACCGGGGCACGAACCCGCGTCCCCTGCATCGGCAGGCGGACTCTCAACCACTGCGCCACCAGGGAAGCCCCATCTAAACTATTTTTAAGTGTACAGTGGCATTCAGGACATTTACACTGTTGTGCAACCATCTACCTCTAGGCTCTTTTCATGTTGCAAAACTGAAACTCTGTACCTCTTAAACAGTAATCCCCATTCCCTCCTCCCCAGCCCCTGACAACCATTCTACTTAAGAATTACAATTTCACAAGCATAGCTAAAAATATACTTCTTCTATTTGAATTCACATGTGTTTGTAGGGTACCTTTTTCAACTAAAACACTAAAATCAAGAATCAAAATAAACTGTACTCAATACAGGGTATTAAATCCAGATTTTAAAAAATGAAGCATATTAAATTATTGATAATATTTTAGAGAGAACAAAAATTTTACTGTTAAAATTTGAAGTATTAACTTCATTTTCCTTTATCTTTGTAAAATTTCTACTTCCTATGTTTTATAACAATCCTACCATATACATAATATTTATTAATAAATATCATGTTTTAGATATAACATGCACAAAACTTTTTACTGTTGTGGTATACAACTAAAAACGTTTGAGAACCATTGAAATAAAGGACTGTGAGCCCATTAACAGGAATCAATGAAAGAAGGGAAGGGAAGGAGTTTGGTTTTTTTTTTTTGTTTTTTTTTTTTTGTGGTACGCGGGCCTCTCACTGTTGTGGCCTCTCCCGTTGTGGAGCACAGGCTCCGGACGCGCAGGCTCAGTGGCCATGACTCACGGGCCCAGCCGCTACGCGGCATGTGGGATCTTCCTGGACCGGGGCACGAACCCGTGTCCCCTGCATCGGCAGGCGGACTCTCAACCACTGCGCCACCAGGGAAGCCCAGGAGTTTGTTTTTAAATATGTAAAAACATATTGTGTTTCATGGGTCATATAGAAGATCAAGTAGAGATAGCCAAAAGGCAAAAGGACACATAAGCTTAGAGTTCAGCTGAGATGGAATCTATATTTAGATGTCATCTATACAGCAATGACCAGAAGAGAAACGGGAAGGCATGAGAACTGTGAAAAAGAACACAGCTGAGGGCTACACAGAGGACAGTGCCCATATTTACAAAGTATAGGAGAAAGGAGATCTAAAGGAAACAGGGAGATAGGAGTAGACACAAAAGAATACATAAGATAGATACCATAGAAATGAGGCTGCAGTGTCAAAAGTTGCAAAAAATTAAGGAACTGAGAAAAGGCCACTCACTGGATTTGGCTGCCAGAAGGGCACTTTGGTCCTCTCAGAATATTTGCCGTAATGGGGGGTGTCAGAAGCCTGATTCACGACTGACTGAATGGTGAGGAAAGGGAGATAAGGAGTGTGAGTAAGCCACAAGGGAAACTTGGTGATAATGGAAATTAAAAGAAAAGGAGAATGGTAATGGATGGAATGGTGTGGTTGGAGGAAGACTTTCTAAGGTAGTGGTTCTCAGCTGGGGGCAATTTTGTCCCTCAAGGGGCATTTGGCAACCTCTGGAATCATTGTCGGTTGTCACAACTCCAGAGTGCTACCGGCATCTGGTGAGTCAAGCGTTGTTGTTAAACATCTTGCAATACACAGCACAGACCCTACAACGCAAGGTTGATACTGCCCAAGTATCAATATGTCGATAGTTCAGAAATCCTATTCTAAAGAACAAGAAAGATACAAACATTTTCATATGGTGACGAGTTACCAAATTTAAGTTACAAAAAAGGAAGGAGATAATGACAAAATAGGGTCCCACAAGAATGGGACGGTATATGATTAAGGGTAGAAGCAGGTGGCTGAGAACTGGAAAAGACCTTTCAAGTTGTTTGAAACAGGAGGAATAGAAGCAAGACAAAAAATTCAGAGAACTGGAGATCAAAATGAAAGTTGGGGTAACTCATATCTGATGACGTTGATCTCCTTAGAAAAGTAAGCAGCAAGAATTCTGCAGAGATATGGGGATGGAACTAGGGTCTTGAGAGAAGAAAACACCTGGAACAGCCCGTGTGGAAGTGGAATCAATTAGAGGGACATGAAAGGTTTACCAAGTATCCATGAGGGCCCAGCAGGAGGAAAAAAAAAAAATCAACTCAGTTCCCTGAATATCTACAACAAAAAAAGTTATTTATCCTTGGAGCCAAAGATAAGAGAATGACAGAGCTTTCTCAAGGTCAGGATTGGCCAGGTGGATCAGTGAAGGACAAGAGATAAGAAAAACTAGGCAGTCCTGCTGAGTCAGCTTACGTGATGTCCAAGCTACGGAAATGATGCCAAGACCAGATGAACTGAGAAGACATAAAGGAGGCTGCGTTCCATGGGAGGGACAGATACTATGTTGGGTAGGAGGAAGAATGAGGGGAGAGAAAGTGATAGGAAGCCAAGGTCAAAGATAGTAACTCTTTGGGGTCTCAAATGTTAGAGGATAAATTGTTTCAAATTATGATGAGGTCCAAGACAAAGCCATGGCTGTAGACTAATTCTAACATTCATTGTGGGGCGGTGGGGGGGACTCCATCCTAGACTGCACCATCCTTAATATATTCCTACCAGCATCAGTCTTTAGAGATCACTTACTTACCAATATGCCTCTGTTTAGGTACACCAATCACACTATCACTAGATCTTGTATATCCCACAGCACACATCAGTGACATGGCCATCTGAAGTTAGTCGAGATTGTGTCACCAGGGCTAGCTAGCCCACGTGGAACTCGAACCTCTCTGACATCAAACTCTCCTGAGAGTTGCACATGTAGAAAGATGGTATCATGATAGAATAGCACATAATATTCCTTATTACAGGATGGACATCATGACCCACAGCTATCGCTATTCTCTACTGTGGTAATGAGTGGATCCAACTTTACAAACAAGACGAAATTAGCTCTCCTTTCTTGCCTTTTGGACTCTAACTGATTGTACTGTCTGAAGACACAAACAACATTAAGCACTATTCCCTAAATGTATCATTTTCTTCCAAGGTGAAGATATAAGAAACACAGTTTTATTGCATCATAATTTTAGCTGCTATCTTTTAGCACAAGGTCTGTTCCAGCATGCCCTATCATCTTAAAGGCACAATTTAATTTTTAAGGGACTGCAGCAGCTAGAAACATGGATTGAACAGAGCAAATGACTCAGGAGAAAACAAAAAATGAGAATTTAATTTGTAAAAATAAATAAATTTTAAAAAGTAGTCTAACTAGTTCAAACAAATGATATAAAATTAAGACATTCTAAAATCGGCATTTTAATAATATTCTGATTACATTCCAAAATCAAATAAAACATCCAGATATGAAACTGTCATTTTTCAGAGGGCTATTAAAGACATGCAAGGAATTCTTTATGCATGTCTTTATATTCTTTATTTAAAAAATACTTTAAATTTTTAAAAAGAGCAACCAAACATCTAAATATTAGATTGTTAAGCCACAGGAAAACTGATATTCATCAAGTGCTGTAAATTCTTCTCCAAATACAGATTCCATGAAATTATCTGCTCCAATAAAGGGAAGAAGAGGTACAAGTATTAGACCAAAAAAGATACAAATAACCCCAAGACTATTTAAATGTATATTTACATATATTTTATATAACTAAACCCCCTCCCCCCAAATATTATGTAATGAAGTAATTTCAAGCATCAGGACCAATGTCTAGGCTTTCTGACAATCTATAAATAATAATTAGGATGGTTTTTATTCTACTACATCTTATATATAGGGGTCCAGAAAAGTAACATCTAACCAATAATCTATTTATTAAGACCTTCTACGTACAGTAGCAGAAAGTATCCAGCAACACAGCTATTCCGGAGCTCATCAGAGGTTGTATAGAAGTTATCTACACATATTTGATAATACAAGGGGCAGAAATGAATGGGACAACCCATAGACAAAGAAGAGCAAGAAGGAAAAAACCCAAACCCAAACTGTGAATCAGTGGTTCTCAGGTTTTAAGAAGCTTCTTAAATTAAACAGTCTACCAGACTCCATCCCTGAGAATCTGATTCAGAATATTTGGGGTGGGGCCCAAGCAAATGGGCTTTGTAACAAGCACTTCAGATGATTCCAGAGCAGGTGCTGTGTGGACCAGCTTTTGAGAAACATGACCCAGTAATTAAAAAAAAAGGAAAAATTGATACATTGGACCTTACCAAAATTAAAAACGTTTGCTCTATGAAAGACCCCATGAAGAGGATGAAAAGACAAGCTATAGACTGAAAAAAGTATCTGCATGTCTGAATAAACTCTGTGGATTGTACCAATGTCAATTTTCTGGTTTTGCCTTATACTATAGTTATGTAAGATGGTCCCTTTGGGGAAAACTGAGTGAAGGGTACATGGGACCTCCCCGTACATTTTTTGGCAATGTCCTGTAAGTCTACAATCAACTCAAAACAAAAAATTTTTTAAAAAATGACTACCTGTCTGTCTAGCTATCTATCACATTGATAACAAGTTGGTGGGTTATATTACAGCCGGAAATGTTATTTATTTTAAAGAACTGTAGTCCAGCAAAGCTTGTAATTTACAACTGTGAAATCTTCAACAATGTTAACCTGAATGGCACAGGCATTCTCTCCTTATTAATTCAGATGTAAGTGCAAAAGTTATTATTGCTGTTGTCATTATTACTAACATTTCACTTTCTGAAGTAGTGTTATAACATGTACCATAGAAACTGAGTAAATTATATGACTTCAGATGTACATGGTAATTAACATGAAGAACTGTTATGATAATATTCTTATTTTCTCCTATTAATGTAATACTGAGTGAACATTAGTTTTTAAGACTTTAAGATTTTAAGACTTTATGATTAGTATTATAATCTATAGTCTATAATACTATAATCTGGCACTAGAGAACTGTTACTGTCTCAATATATAAAACTGTGTCAGCAAGAGTATTTTCAGTGTCTCTAGAATTCAGTGTCTCTATTATTGTAAATAATAATACTAACTAATTACTAGTAATCATAAGGGAATTACTATGTGCCAGATACTGTGCTACTAATCTCATCACAAGTAGATCATCTTTCTTAATACACACAACAACCCATGAGGTAGGTACTGTTATGAAAGATGGGTAAAGAGGGAGATTAAATAGCTTGTCCATGGCCAGACCTCCCATGATGTTAGAACTCACGCTACAACTACTGAACATCCACCTGAAATCCCTGTCATTGCCCCCACCACGTCATCACCACCCTACATTCCCAGAGGATGAGGGACCCCCCCCAGGTCTGCTCTGAAAATGTCAGAGAAATTAAGGGCTCTGGCTTCTGATAAGGTTTTAATTTGACACCAAATATTTTAACAACCAACTAGAGTAAATAATAATGTCAACAGTAATTCCAGTTACTGTGAGTGGATTCACAGTGAAAACAGAATTGCCAGAAATGAAGGTGTCCTGCTCGCAGCCCACTGAGAAGCCTCGACCTATGCAGAGGAAGCAGCCATGATAAAATAAGGCCAAGCAAAACCGACAGGCCAAGCTTCAGGAGAGCAAGGCCATTTAACAGGAATTAGAAATTCATCAACGAAGTGGCTGTTACCTGATTTCTAATTTCACTTTTACTGCGTATTTTGTTTCTGAAGTCGATTCAAGGATTCCCATTGAGTATTTTCTCAATTTTTTTTTTTCTGAAAGGCGAGGCCCTGATTCCACACTTAAAGACTGAAGAAGTAAATCTTGCTACTCTTACACTCAGAATATTAAACATGTTTCTTCAATCAGCTGTTCTGAAAGTGCTTGAAGAATTGTAAGATGTGAAAAATATTAATTTACAGTTCCCAATATTATGAAAACGAATACATTCCAGGCAGCACACCATGGACAGTTTCTAGTCAAGCCATTAGGAAATCTTTTTTATATAATGATTTGTTATCCAATGTCAGTAGCAATTTCAAATTATCTGATCGTTAAAAAAAAATCAGATGCGGTGAGTCACTGTGAAATGTTTCTCACAGCAGTTAAACAAGAAGACCTGAGGCCCAGGAGGAGGTCCTACCACCACTACACTGAATGGAAAGGTTCTAAGGAAGGGTATTGCTGGGGCTATTTTTGCAAGACCAGTTTGGAGCTGTTAATCCAGAAAAAAGTATTGGGCTGAATGGAAACTCAGTGTTCTGGAAATAAAGAACAATACCTCATGTGATTTTAAGACAATAGAAACAAAGGCAGATGTAACATGCTATTCAAACCCTGAGAGTAATGAGCTAGGTAACTCAGTTTCCTCCTCTATAAGAAAATCATAAGAGTGGCTAATAATTAGTTAGTGAGCTGAGGCAAGGGTACTACTAACCTTCATACTTAACCATGACAACCGCCTTATAACATAGGTACTATATCCCATTTTACATATGAGGAAACTGAGGCTCTGATAGGTTCAGTAACTTCCAAGATCATACAGCGGGGAGTGCCAAATCTAGAATTCAAATCCAAGCACTTTGAATCCAGAGCCTTCCCCTGCCCTTAGCCATAGTGCCCTATGCCTCTTGGATTAGAGGTGTCCGAACTTACCTCTTTCAAGTGAAGGCACTCGTGAGAAAGCACCATAAATTACTGATTTTGTAAATTTAAACGTAATAGGTATCTTTATGTGATATCAAGTTATCTTAGGTAGATTTTAGAATAGGCAAACAGCAAAACATTAAACAGTAAACATAAAACAGTAAACATTTAAGGAAAACATACAAGAAAAACTTCAAATAGAGGAAAGCTATACTGTAATTTATTTTGTCTGTGAAGTGAGAAAAGTTACTATTGTTTTACCCAGTTTATGGCTCTGAACCCCAGAACACCTGCGTCCAGTCGTTGGTGGTGGGAGCACAGTTCAAGAAACCCTAAAATGGATGTCAAAGACGTAAATTTGAACAAAGATTAACCTCTTATTTGTTTAAATTTATTAATATGTTTAATCGATTTACAGGGATTTAACAGGATGTTATAGATGGTGAGGATGTGGGCAAAGGACCACTCATGAATTGTTGTGGGTGGAAATGTACATAGATATTCACTGTGGTGCTAATTATAAAACAAAGTAGAAGCAATGAAAATATCCCCACAACAGGAACTGATTAACTTACAGGTAACTTACAGGATGCTATGTAGTCTTTAACAATGCAGATCTATATTACTGACATGAAATGTATTTGTGCTGTAAGTTAGACAGGAAAGGCAGACTACAAAAGAGCAAGAAAGTATAATTTCATTAAAAAATATTTATAGTCTAGGTAGTAGACACATCAAAGTGTTAATGGCAATTATCTATGTAGAATGGAATTGGGACAGTTATATACTCATTCTTTGAACAATCTTACCTAAGGCTAAGTCCTGCCTTCCACAAATGTGCCACAAAGCCTTCTTCACTTCAAAGGAGGATGGTCAGGGCTGATCTTAGTAACTCGAATTCACTCTGGCACCTTTCAAGTTTAGACATATTTCGTAACATCTTTAATACTTCCTTAGGCATTATATGATTCCATATTTCATCTATTCGACTTTTCCAAGGAACCCAATATGCCAATGAAATACTAAAACCAAGCCTAAGCCATAGGTTGCAAAATAAATCAAACTGCACACATCTTTTGTGGTGAGATTGCAAATTGTCCTCAGTGTCCATTCTCCCCTTCCTCCTTTCAGGAACAGAACTTCCTCCACCACCCCACCTCTACAAATTTTAGCTTGGCACAGGATCAGCTAGCCAGTCTACAGTGCCCAGCCTCCCTTGCAGCTAGGTATGGCCACTCAGCTCTCTCTACTCAATGGGATCTGAGCAGAAGGATGTGTGCAATTCAGCCTTTAAAAAAGGAAATTGCTTGCCCACTATACTCCTCTCTCCCCAGCTCTCAATCTTCCTACAGGTAGGATGCAAAAGTGGTCCTAATCAGCTAGCTTCTACTCTGTAGATGAAGTCAATACTACAAGTGATTGGAGAGCAACAAGGTAATAGACAGTTGTCTCTGAATGGCCTCTATATCTGTGGTTTTCAAACTTCAGTGTATATTACAATCACCTGCATGACTTGTTAAACCCAGAGTGTTGGGCCCATCTCCAATTTCTGACTTACACTTTGCATTTCTATCAAGTCCAAGGTGATATTAAGGCTGCCAATCTGGTGGGAGAGGCTGGGGGAGCACATCTTGCTAACTAATGAACTAGAACTGCTCTTTCATTAGGATGGCCACTAGCCACATGTGGTTACCGAGCCCTTGAAAGATGGCTAGTGAGACTGAGGAACTGAATCTTTAATATTATTTAATATTAATTATCTTAAATACCAATGCTTGATTCAGTTAATGGAAAACTTTTAACTGTGTTTAGAACATCTTGGGTATATGAAACTACTTTTTCAACTGTATATTTTATGAACTCTCAGATCAAGTACTTCTGATGAAAATTTAGTGTCTGAGTTGATATGTGCTATAAGTATAAAATACATATAAGACTTTGAAGACTTACTAAAATGAAAATATAAAATATTTCATTAATAATTTTTATATTGATTATGTGCTGGAATAATATTTGATTATATTGAGCTAAGTAAAATATATTATTAAAATTAATTTCACTTTTTTCTTTTTTAATGTGGCTACCAGGAAATTTAATATTGTAACATAAGTGGCTCACATTATATTTTTATTGAATGGCGATGATCTAAATTATTATGTGAACGAGGGAGAGAAAGTGAGAGAGAGACCTTCTATCTTGTATGAACAGTTAGTTTTGTCTGCAGTCTCTTTGTAATAGTTACTTAGCCTGAAGCCTGTTATCCTCCTATGAAAAATATACAATTTCCAAATTTCTGGTGGTAAATGTGCTCTGCTACTGTTCCCTTTCTACTCATCCTAATCCTTTTTCTTGTTTTATTCAACCTCAATTGCACAGAATTGGGTTAATCACCATCTTTGATATGAACACATTCACATCCCTGGGCCACACATGCTGCCCTCATTCACTCATTCTTCATATCTAATATTGTAATATGCAACCATGAACAATAACTGACAATAACTTATCTACCCAAATAGCCCTCCCAGTCTCATCCTCCTGGTTCCCACTACTTGAGGTAACAACCATCCTGAATCCCGCACTCAATATTCTACTGCTTTCCTTTCTATACATTATCATCTCATCTACATGTATTCCTAAAAACTATGGTTATGATTTTAGTTGCTTTTAAATTTCGAGAAAAGAGCACTATATGTAATATTTTTAGAATTTTCTCATTTTATATTGTTAAAACATCTATGCTGCAACTCTTTCATTATACTTTATTTTGACTGGCATATCTCCCACTGGGTGAATAGACTACAGTTTACTCATCCACTCTCTTGCCCACAGACATCGGGGGTTTCCCAGGTTTCTGATGTTGTGTTCAGTGCTACCATAAATATTTCTGTACATATGTGCAAGAATTTCTTTTACATATATACTTGGAAGCAAAATGTTGGAAATGTGGTAAACCTTATGAGATAATGCCAGAACCATTTTCTAAGGTAGCTGTACCAGTTTATTAGCAGGGTATGAGATGCTCCAGATCCCCATCCACCCTAGCACTTGATATTAACACACCTTTCAATTTTTCCAATTGAATGGGTATAAAATGGTACCTCATTGTGGCCCTGAGTTGTATTTCCCTCCAAATCACGAACAATATTGAACATATTGGGACTATTTCTTGGCCATATGTACTTCCTTGTCTGTATCTATAAAATACCCATTCATATCCTTTGTCCATTTTTCTAGTGGGCTATTCATGCCTTTCTCTTTGATTGGTTGGACTTCTTTGTATATTCTACTAATCCTTTCATCTTTTGTGTGTCTAGTATAATGAACCCCATGTACCCATAACCCAATTTCAAAAATGATCAGTTCATGGTCAGTCTTGTTTCATCTATACCCCTATTTCCCCTCCATTCCAACAAATTATATTGAAGCAAATAACAGGCATCGTATAATTTCACTAATGCTTGTTTAGATTTTAAAAACTCTTAATTTTAATATAGTCCAATTTGTCAATCTTTCTTTTATAGTAAATGTTTTTTGTGTCTGAAGAAATCTCCCTTGAAGACTAAAAGTCTAAAAAAAATACCACCTTAGGAAATCCTTTCCTATGACCAAGTTTAAAGTCTTAATGTTTTGTGGGGTTTTTTCTGGCATTTAAGACTTTGATCCTTCTGGAGTTTATTTATTTATTTATTTTTGGTATAGGGTATGAAGTAAGGATCTGTTTTCATCTTTTCTCCTAAGGATAACCATTTATTCTCTGCTCTATTTACTGAATAGTCCTTCCTTTTCCTACTGATCTGAAATATACCAAAGTTCTAAACCTGTGTGTAGGCATGTGTTATGGTCTGAACTGTGTTCTCTCAAAATTCATATGTTGACGCACTAACCCCCAAGGTGACTGTAATTAGACATACAGCCTTTAAGGAGGTAAAATTAAATGAGGTCATAAGGGTGTGGCCCTAATCCGATAGGACTGGTGTCCTTATAAGAAGAAGAAAAGACACCAGGGGAGTACATGCACAGAGAAAAAGCCATGTGAGGACACAGCATGAAGGCAGTCATCTGCAAGCCAAGGACACAGTCCTCGCCAGAAACCAACCCCGGCATTATCTCGATCTTGAACTTCCAGCCTCCACATCTGTGAGAAAATAAATTTCTAATGTTTAAGCCACTCAGTCTGTGGTGTTCTGTATGGCAGCCCTAACAGACTAATACAGCATGTTTCTGGGCTTTTTATTTTATTCCACCGGTCAATTACCTGTCCTAGTGCCAGTACCACATTAAATTTCTATAACTTCAGGGCTTCCCTGGTGGCGCAGTGGTTGAGAGTCCGCCTGCCAATGCAGGGGACGGGGGTTCGTGCCCCGGTCCGGGAGGATCCCACGTGCCGCAGAGCGGCTGGGCCCGTGGGCCATGGCCGCTGAGCCTGCGCATCCGGAGCCTGTGCTCCGCGACAGGAGGGGCCACAGCAATGGGGGGCCCACGTACCGCAAAAAAAAAAAAAAAAAAAAAAAAAAAAATTTCTATAACTTCATAACAGGTCTTGATATATGGTAGGGCAAGTTCATTCTCCTTCCTCTAACCTTATACATATTTTTAAGGTCAAACTCAGAATTAACTTAGTCTACAACAGAGTATCACTGATCCCTCTTCTCTTTAAACCTTTTGCATTTGACTGGCACCACCACGCTCAAGCCTCATTGAGTTTTAGATTGTTCCCCATACATGTTCTATGGGTAATAGTCTCATACCTAGTATAAGGATCAGTAAACGTGTTGGTCACACAGGAGATGCTCAATGAAACCGTTATTTTATGGTTCACAATGAGAGCAGAAGTATTTCTACTGCGGCCACTAACAATGCCAGAGCTTCAGCTGGTAGGGAGCTGAGATTCCTGAATTCTTCCTACTTTTCACTGAAAAAGAATAGTGCAGAAGACCCAGCACTGGAGAAAGAGGATTAATTGTTTAACTATGAAAAACACTATAGAAGGGCTTCCCTGGTGGCGCAGTGGTTGGGAGTCCACCTGCCGATGCAGGGGACACGGGTTCTTGCCCCAGTCCGGGAAGATCCCACATGCCACGGAGCAGCTGGGCCCATGAGCCATGGCCGCTGAGCCTGCACGTCCGGAGCCTGTGCTCCGCAACGGGAGAGGCCACAACAGTGAGAGGCCTGCGTACCGCAAAAAAAACAAAAAAAAACAACCACAAAAAAACACTACAGATGTCAAATTTATCTTGAAAGAGGCTAGGAGCAGTCATTCCATCATTTAATCAAGACATAATTCCCTACTACATGCCAGACACCTGGCTAGATGCTAGGGAGACCAAGACAAATGAAAGGAAGTTCATAATCCAAAGGACCTGAAGTTTAGAGGGGGAGAGACGCACCTAAAGAAATGACAGCAGTTGTAGAATATGCACTAGACTGGATGTAGCACAAACAAGGGAGTAGTCAACTGGGAAAATCATAAGACTGATTGGTGTTCCTGTTCTACTGCCAGTTCCTACAAATGGCATTCTTTTATAAATAACTTCTCTTCTAAATGCTTACGCTCTCAAAGGGTAAAAGAGATCCTTAGAGAACAGAGGAAAGTTGCACACCATACTAGTTCTTCTCCATTTGCCACCCACTTCCAGAACCATTATCCAACCTTCTCTTGCCCTTCCCTGTGCTCCAGGAAGCTGACCTCTACAGACTGCATCACCCAAGATCCCTTACCTCTAGCTTCCAGATGGATGTGGCTAACAGAAGACACCAGCAGGAGATCAGAGAAGAGAGGAGAGGAGAGGAGAGTCAAGGTATTTACACTCATCCCCATCTCCCTGCCTGTTTCTGTCCTGGCTATAGCTGTTTCTACACTTACAGCTCCATGGCCAGAGCTTTCACTCACTAGGTCCCAGGAACAATGCTTCCTTCCTTCCTTGTTCCTTCTGACCTAGAGACAGTCACGGTTTCCACAGTTGCTGGCTCCAGGGTACCTGGGGGTTCTCTGGATCCTGTCTTTGCCTCTTTCAATCATTCCTTCACTAAATGCTCCTCAGTTAAACCTTTAGAATATGCCATCCTTTACCCGCCAGTTCTCTGACTGAAACCATGATTACCTGCAACTACAAAATCCAATCTCTAGAAAATACCTGAGCAAAGCTTAAGTTTTCCAAGGGCCTGAAATCTGGACAACACTGTCACTGTCCAACACTGACTGAAGGACTACCTTGGCCAGCACATTTTATCAAGTGTTAAATGTGCCAGTTTCAACTGGAGTAAAATTTGCATCTCTCTTGCACCTGGTTTGAGATCTGAAAAAGGGGGGCTCTTAAGAGCAGTTCTGGGTATTTCAGGAGTGAGTCACAGACTTTTTTTTAATAGGACGAATTAAGCACCTGACTGAGGGTTCTGAGAGTAGAGAATGGTCAGCTCACTGGTATCCCCAGCTAGGCTTTCTTCCCAGGACCACGCAATGCCTTTCTACCTGAGCCTGCATTCCGCTTATTTGAGCAACTAAAACACTGCTTCCTGTCATAATAACCATCCTGGAATACTGTAGATGTTTTGTTTAAAAAAAAAAAAAAGGACTTTAACTACACTAGTTTCAAATCTATAATGGTTTTGATTCATGAAAGTAACGAGTAAAAGTGTGTCCTATGATTTTGAGTGGCGTCATTCTGATTCCAGAAAAATCATTCATGATTTATTCAGGCTACAATGGAGAGTACTGGAAAGAAAACAATATTAGTTCCTTAAAGCAGAGTTGATCAAATACATCATATACACAAGTCTGTTTCAGTGAAAAAAATATTTTTATTGTATACTTCTCAGAAGTCTCCACTATTCTTTTTTTAATTAAAAAAAATTTTTTTTTTGGCTGCATTGGGTCTTCGTTGCTGCACGCAGGCTTTCTCAAGTTGCGGCGAGTGGGGGCTACTCTTTGTCGCTGCATGCGGGCTTCTCATTGTGGTGGCTTCCCTTGTTGCGGAGCACGGGCTCTAGGTGCGTGGGCTTCAGCAGTTGTGGCACACAGGCCCAGTAGTTGTGGCTCGTGGGCTCTAGAGTGCAGGCTCAGTAGTTGTGGCACACGGGCTTAGTTGCTCCACGGTATGTGGGATCTTCCTGGACCAGGGCTCGAATCCCTGCCCCCTGCATTGGCAGGCAGATTCTTAACCACCGGCGCCACCAGGGAAGTCCCTCCACTATTCTTTTTGTCTCCCCAGATATTCATTTATTGACCACGGATCGTCTTCCTAAGCATAACTTTTCAGTCTTCATTCTCAATGCCTTTCTGCTCACTCTGGGCTATAGTGTTTTCTTATGCATGAACCATTTGCTCGTATTTATTATTTGATTTCTACCACTGACTTCAATGCAACCTTCTCCTTCCGGCCTCTCTTCTTCCTTGTTCTCTTGATTCCCTTTTTTCTTTCCTTCATTCTCTCCCTTCCCTGAGTTCATCATCAGATCATGGCATAAACCTCACCTGCCCTCAATGTTAGTAGAGTGTCCTAAAACAGACAAATGTACTTCTGTTGCTACTCTAAGGACAGAGTTCCTCCCTTCAGATGTGGCATTCCCACTGGGACTTGGGGCGTTCAATTAGAAGCAAGTGAGGTTACCCAGGCAACCGCTCCAAATTGTCCTAGGATGCCTGGCAAGCATGTTTTACGCAGCCCGATATGAAGGTCACACTAGCCAACCCTGTGACAGTTAAAGGCTCAGTCTCTGTGCAGTCAGCCAAGGGCTCAGGGAGCATCCATCAAGATAATCTCATAACATTTGCATAATCGTAAAACTGTCAGACTCCCAAAGCCACAAGGACCCACGCCAACAGACTATTTCGAAGAGCCAAAGATATTAGCTTAGAGAAGGAACACAATAGGTGAGTGTGCTAAAATCATGAAAAAGAACACTTTAGAAACCAACCAGATGGAATCCAATCACTCAGCTGGTGAAAACACTTTACTCAGTTTCTCAAATGATTCAGGAAGAGTTCTACCCCGAGGCAAGGCAATAAATGGAAGGGCCTGGAAAAAGTCACTCTGTATCCTTTTACTTTTCATAATTCCCTTAGATCAGAAGTGTTTAAAACATTATTCTCAAATAGCAAGACTCAACATTGAAAAACATGCTCATACCCACCAAATTAATGTTATACTTGACTAAATCTCAATCAAAATTCCAATTGAGTAGGGAAAATACCTACAATGCAGAGAAGAAACCCACGTCCCTCATACATGAAGTGCTCTCACAAAACAGTAGCCAAGACAGGAATATTCCTATAGAAAAATGGGAAAAGCGAACTAGCCAATTGACCACAAAATTCAAATGGCCAATACAATACAGAGAAATGCTCAGTCCGAAAAACAAAGATGCAATTTAAAACAATGAGAAACCACCTTTCACGTAACAGATGAATAAGGAATCAGAATAAACTTTTGGGAAAGCACTCTAGTAACAAGTCTCCTAAGCCTTCAACATAGGCTCTGCTTTGATCTAATAAATTCTATATTTAAGAGTTTATCTTAAGTGTATAATCAGGCAAGTGCCCAATCATGTGTACAAAGATGTTGATCGCAGTATTGCCTATTATAGCAAAAATAAGGACACAACCAGCACAGGCTTCACAGCCATTCTAAGTGATGATGTAAATATAGTCACCAATATGGAACAGTAGTTCAAATACTTTCTCTGGTTGCAGCAAGGGGTAAGGAAAGGGAGAGGTTTATAAAGTAGCATGTGTCCATTTTTTTAGAAAATAAGTAAATGATATATAGGAAAATAAATCCTAGGGAAGAAAATATGGGTATTTAACAGCAAATGTTATCTGGGTATTTAACACCAAATCTGGAGAGTGGGATTATGAGTGATTTTTATTTCCTGGGGGAGGTTCTATCTTAATTTTTTTTTCTGGCATGAAAAATACTACCTCCCATAACATTTAGTTTGAAGTGTTAAAAAGAAATTGTAACTACCTTTCATGCATACCAAGACTGTTTTATTTTTTTCAGCAAATTTGCTTTAGGTCAGCATTATTAAACCTCTTCGTAAAATGTGAGTCTCTACGAATTAGAATATAGAAGGTCCTTAAACATCTATGGATTTTAGGTAGATGGATGGACAAGAGACTAAAATGACATCACCAGCATCAATTCCTAGAAGCCAAGATGGTACCTGGGAAAGCTGCAGCCTAGGGTTGCTCCCTGACATAACCACAGAATCAGAACTTCGTGGGGTTAGAAGGGAACATGCTACACACCATCACTGGTTACAGGCTCCATAAGGGTGATTTTCTTAGCAAATGTCTTCCTTCCTTCCCCTCCAATCCCAATGCACACCATAGAAAAACAGAAAAAAGCCAACATTGTAACAGAGAACGTGGGATCTGCAAGTGGGATCTAACAGAGGATTTTTCAACCAGGGCCCCGTGGAGGTTTACTCTAGTGGGGACAGTTTAAATGCTGTACCTGTGAGGGGTCACTTGACAGTATAGCTCTGGGCTCAGGAAAGCAAAACCATTCATTTTCACCTGTTCTGCCAAGTAAAATTATCTCAAGTTTGCTACTTCATGCATCATCAATTGTGAGACCAGCTCCCTTCCACCCCCCAAAACATGGCTGGCTGACTGAATCAATCATCCTATGAGTATCACTCACTAATCAAAGGCACACCTTTGCAAACTCAACCCACGTCTCTGTAAGAATACACTGTACTTGACTGATAGACAGTATTAACTTTTATCCTTAAACTGAAGATCAGCTGATGTCATTACAGGGCTATTTAGAAGTTTATTACTTGGAAAAGGAGAGTGAAAATTTTATAACACACACACACACACACACACACACACACACACACACACACACACACACACACCCAACAAACAGGTTTAGGACTAAACAATCTTAGAATATACATTGCCAAGAAAGCACACTCATAGCTTCATCTACCCTTGCAGGGCAGATGCAGGGTGCATCCTTCAGTTTCACTCAATAATGACAGACTCATTTATTAACAGGCTATGTATTCCGTTTACAATGCACTCCTTCAAATAGTGCTGTGTGCTTATTAGGTATTCCCTAGTGATGCTTCTACCCCACACTAAGATAGCTGACAATACTCCCTGCCCACCCAAATTGAACCGATGCCCCTCAAATTCTTTATTTTTATTCAGGTTTATATTTCTTCTTTCTTTTCTTTTTCTTTTCTCTCTTGTTTTCTTAGGCATTTGCTAAGTGGCAATCTCTCAGCTGTGCATAATCGGGACTTCCAGAGGCCTGTTTTGTGGTGGTTAGAATTTACAGTCAATGTGAATAGTCTAGTGGAAATAGCCAAGCCCCAGAATGGAGGGGAGACAAAGAGGTTCTTTACCACAGGGATTCCTTGCGCTGCCTCCGTGGGCTGAAGAGTCAATTACCGCTGATCTAAACCCATAAGGGAGCCAGCATTCTGGGGCAGAACCTGGCTTAATGGATACAGTCCAGTTATCCCACAAGAGCAATTTTTTTTTTCAGATGCTTTCACTGCTCAGCCACACACTAGCAACTTCCTGTAACTGCATTTTCCCATGGAGTGTCTCAGCAGCATGCAAAAATCCAAAATCAACAGGAAAATCCCACCTCAGGAGATAATCCTAATGTCAGCAAAAGAAGCAGAACCACAAGCGACAGTAAGGCTATGTATACAACGCAACTGATGATGCTTCTGCAGCATCACATTTTACTTCTAAAAAAATATGTTTTAATTTCTTCATTTTTCTCTATAAAATAGAACAATATGAAATATATTTTATAAACAAAGGTATCAAATTCCAGTTAGAAGTTTGCTCATTTTTCAACTTAAATACTTCCCATTAATCCAAGATAGTCAATTACCACAACAGAACTTCGTTTCTTGGCCAAGTCTTGGCCAAGCCTGTTCATCCGAGCTTTCGGTTATGTGTACACCCAGATTTCATCGGCACACGGCAGTCATTCTATTGGAGCTGCGTGGGAGCAGTGTCCCCATGATCAGCTCGTAGACCATATCGCGTGACTTCATCCTCTGCCAATATCTCTGTCCCCTTTCCTAGGCACTCAAAATCTGAAAACTTTCAGAATTAACTATATTCCCACATTTCTGAAATCTTCATAATACTAGTTAGGAGAATGTCCTGCATTTGCGCCTTGAAATAGCATTGCTCAGATGGCACTAGGGTGATGGTGGAGGTAGTTACTTAAATCCATCCATCCTGCTAGGATTTATTGTCCACAGTTCGGCATATTGAAGATGACATGTCACAAGGTCACTAATTGCTCCTGACATGTGAGGTTTACCACTGGAACCTCTGAATATGAAATGGGTCTTGGATTTAATAGTGCATAATTAGTTCCTGTTCCACTCCAAACGGAGAATCTTGCGGAAAGGGGTCCGATGGGATGGCTTTCAGCAGCAACATGTGCTCATTATAGATAACTACTCACTAAGAACCAGCCATTCAGATGCTGACATAAAACTCAGCTTTCCCTCCCCCCACTACTAGTGTAATAAGCAATACAAGACTCATTATCTGTGGCTCCCTATTGATACTCATCTAAATGTCACCCTTGGACCCTAAGGCACTATCTGTAGAATCTAATTGTTAATGGAACTAACACCCATGGGCTTTATAGTAGGACTGAAACACCACAAGTTTAGAAATTCACCTTGGATTTTGAAACTTGGCTTTGCCACTTACCACTTACCATTTTTGATTTTGGGTAAATTGTTCAACTTCTGTGCTTCAATTTCCTATTCTGTAATATGGAGATTAAAAACACCTGCTCCAAAACACTGTGAGGATTCAGTGTGACTATGGATTCAGGCCATGTATTCCTTGCAAGAAGACCACTGAAATGATGCTGTGCTCTTTTCAGTACATCACATCAGGAGGCACAGGATGTCAGATCACCCCCATCACTGATGGTGTTAACCTTGATCACCTGGACAACTATGTGTCTGCCAGTCTTCACCATTTCCTTCTTTGTAATTAATGAGTATTTTGTGGAAAATACTATGAGACTATGCCAATATCTGTTCTTCATCAAACCTCCACCCATCCATTGACAATTCCTGCCTTCAACAATCATCACTGTGATGTTTTTTGCCAAATGATGATTTTCCTGTTTTCTACCCATCTACATATAATGGTTGGCATTCTCCTGTAAGTAAGAGCTTACCCTCCGCCATTCCCATTCATTTACTGATCAATGTAGATTCATTAAATCTTATTTCAGTTCATGGTTTATAATATATTACCACATTATTTATTTTAATGCTCCAATTTTTCCAGATTTGATCCGTGACAGCCCCTTGCACTTGCCTTTTTGGAAAGCAGATTTAGTGAATACAATTTCACATACCCAGAGGTATGTTCAGTGCCAAAAAAACTCTGCTTTTTCAATTTGATTTGGGAGGTGTAAGACAACACAGAAATCATTCATGAATGTTAGCTTTTTTTTCTTTTCCAATATCTACTAGCTGACATTCATCTTTAATTATAGGGTTTCCCTGGTGGCGCATTGGTTGAGAGTCCGCCTGCCAATGCAGGAGACACGGCTTCGTGCCCCGGTCTGGGAGGATCCCACATGCTGCGGAGCGGCTGGGCCCGTGAGCCATGGCCGCTGAGCCTGTGCATCTGGAGCCTGTGCTCTGCAACGGGAGAGGCCACAACAGTGAGAAACCCACGTACCACAAAAAAAAAAAAAAAAAAATTATAAGCAGACCCCTTAGAATCCACTGTCAGGTAACTTTCAAAATGGAGTACCTATATTATCCTCTATAAAAAGACAGAAGACCTAAACAAGAATCTTAGACACCAAGCATCTTCTTCAAACATCTTCCTTTGTTCAGGACACTCCTTAGGTGATCTCATACAGGCTAGAAGTCACACTGGCATCTCAACTGACATGAGATAATGGGTGTAACTCACCAGACCTAGTACAGAAGCTCAGTCGGTGGCAGGTGTTACCTTTCATCTTTTTACCTGCCTCAGCACTAAATATCCATTCCTCCTCTGGTACCATCCACCCCCGTTACTCATCTTGTCATAGCCCCCATCTTTAGAGCAATAAACCTCAACGTCACCTTCAAATCTTCTCTCTCCCTCACTCAGTTGATAAACACTGCTAGTGCTAGATTCTAGCTTCTAGTTTAGACTCCTGCCCTTAACATTCTCTCCTTCCCTCACTTCCACACCAGATTCCTCTTCCTAAATAATATGAATGTGCCCCTCCTCAACAGAGAGGATCCAGCCAAATAAAGATGGATCCCCAAGCTTGGCACTCAGGGCACTTCACGCTCTGGCACCAAACCACATCTACATAGCATTCCATACTGTAACCCCACTGAACTCCAGGCCTGCAATTATTTGATTACCTATTTGTCTACTTAAATCCACTACAAGGCTTCAAAATATAAGGCGGTATTCTGCCTCTTCTTGTATCTCCACTGCCCAGCTCTGTGCTCAGTAAATGTTGGCTGTGTTAATAAATAAAAAGTCACCTGAGAAGACACATTTGTCCACCTGTTGGAAGCACTACACACAAAAGAGCCAATTTTCCTAGAATTTTATTATTGATTCACATAGTAATGAGGTTATTTGGAATACTTCAGCAGAACAGGTAAAAATCTCTTTAAAATAGGCATTATTTCTATAGCAAATAAGAAGCCCACTGAATAAATATTTAATTACCATTCTCCATCCCAGAAGTGTCAAGTTTGGTGGGGTTTTTTGTTTTTTAAGTTAATTATGTTTTTAAACTGGTGCTTTGCATCGAAGTTTTCTTTGATGGTCAACTTTGTGTGTCAAGTTGGCTACAGGCTACAGTTTCCAGTTATTCAATTTAATCTAGGTGTTGCTCTGAAGGTATTTTGTAGATGTAATTGAAGTCCATAATCAGCTGACGTTAAGTATGGAAGATATCCTAAATAATCTGGGTGGTCCTGCTTCAATCACTTGAAAGGCCTGAAGAGTGGAGCTGGGGCTTCCCTGAAGAAGAAATTCTGCTTGTGAACAGCAGCCTTCCTGTGCCCCATGCCCAAGAATTCCAGCCTGCCCTTCCTGACCTCCTGCCTTACGGATGTCGCACTTGTCTAGCTGGCCCCTTCAATCACGAGAAGGCGGATTCCTGCAATAAATCTCTTCTCTCCTACTGGCTCTGTTTCTCTGGTAGAACCCTGACAGATACAATCTACTTCTAGAATAGAGGGCGACAGAGTGCAACAGCTGAACAGTTAACAAGATCTAAATAAGGCTTTCACAGTATTGCTTCAGTATTGCTTCACAGTATTGCTTCATTATGGAGTGGGAAGTGTTCAAGTCCTAGAACATCAGATACCCCATATTCAAACCTAAGTGCAAATACACATAACATATGCCACGGCTTCTGTCCAACCGTATTCATTATACATTCATTTGACAAATATTTGTAATGAGAGGCACTGGGGAGTGAATGGTGAGCCAGACAGGCATGGTCCCTGCTCTCAGGGAGTTTACAGGCTAGTAGGAGAATCAGGCATCAAAACAGTAATTATACAAATGCTCATTCAATTATAATTATGATGAGTGCTAGGAAGTACAGGATACTGTTGGCATATTTAGTAGCGGAATCTAATCAGTTGGGGAGGGCTTTTGGAAATGTCGCTGAGGAATGACACTGCAGCTAAGACTAGAAGGGTAGGTAGGCAGTAGCCAGGCAGAGCATAAGAGGAAGTGCATCCCAGGTCCAGGGAACTATCTGCCCAGGGAACTATCTGTACAAAGGCCTTGTGCAGGGAAGGACCTAGATGATTTCAAGCACCTGAAAGATGGCCAGTGAGTCTGAGGTGTCGTGAATTAGGGATAAGAGCATACAAGATCAAATGGCCTGAGGGCTTGACTGGTGGCGCAGTGGCTGAGAGTCCGCCTGCCGATGAGTCCGCAGAACCTGATGAGGTCAAATAGGGAAGGAGTACAGGGAGGGAAGAAGACCTAAGACAGGGCCCTGGGAGCACAGACATTTTAAGTGGGTGGAAGAAAATCCTGAAGAGGAGCAGTCGAGAAGACCCACGTTCAAAGAGTGCACATTCACTTACACAAGAAACTTTTCCAGGAGCCATTTTAGTTCAGCCTCCACATTCAAAAAGGTGTACATTGGGCTTCCCTGGTGGCGCAGTGGTTGAGAGTCCGCCTGCCGATGCAGGGGACACAGGTTCGTGCCCCGGTCCGGGAAGATCCCACATGCCGCGGAGCGGCTGGGCCCGTGAGCCATGGCCGCTGTGCCTGTGCGTCCGGAGCCTGTGCTCCGCAACGGGAGAAGCCACAGCAGTGAGAGGCCTGCGTACCGCCAAAAAAAAAAAGGTGTATATTTTTCACTGAAGAGGAAATAGTAACCAAGGGAGGAGATATGGGGATATATGTATATGTATAGCTGACTCACTTTGTTATAAAGCAGAAACTAACACACCATTGTAAAGCAATTATACTCCAATAAAGATGTTAAAATAATAATAATAATAAAATAAAATTTTTAAAAAAATGGTAACAAAAAAAAAATGGTAACAACTTAGGGAAAACCTAATTTGAACGGACATGAATAATTTCCAGCTAAGGTGTTTTCTACAATGGATATCACCTCACTGATTACTGTTTGCAATAGTTATTCAGTCTTTGGGTCAAACTGTACTTTCCGAAGTCACTTCTTATTAACACTAATGACTTGGTCCTTTATGTATAATTAGTTGAGGCAATTAGTTGCAAGGGTCACATTAGAACACATTGCTTTAATCTTTTGAAAATCACTATGGGTCACATAATTCTAAGAGTGCCTCATGTGAAAGAAAACATTGAACCAATAGGAAGTACTAATTTTATAAGGCTCTAAGAAGAGTGCCCCAGCCCCCAAAGAATCACACGAATTAGTGCAAGCTCAGTGACTAAAAGAACTTAGGCTCCAGGAAAGGACGCATTTAAATTAAAATTGCACTTTCTCAGACTAGGAATCCTCCCCATTAGTACAATACAAGATATGTCAGAGAAAGCTCTACAGTGTGTTGAGGTTCAGAGGGCAATCTGTAAGGTGCCTTATTGTGGCTTAGAAAAACAGGCCCAGCGGGGAGGCCCACAGATCCAGCAGTTACAACAGCAGGATGCACAGCGGGAGCTTAATGAATATTTGATGATGACATTTTTCCCCCTTTGCATGCTGTTACAAGGCAGCCCCCATCTTACCAATGGGAACTTGTGCCGAGTCTACTACCCATTTTTCCTTAAAAACCCATTTTTCCTTAAAAGTTGTGTTATAAATGGTGGAGCCCAGGCCGTATGCTAAACCATAAGAGTTTAACTAGAGCTGCTGACCACCATTTATAACAAGGCTTTTGTGAATTAAATACATTGGGCACAACTTAGTATTCCAAAGCTGTATCTTTCCTTGTCAGCAGTCCCAGAGTGGCCAAAGATGCCACTCCCACTAGCAGCAGGAAAAGGACTCACCTGGCTCCAGGCTGGGAATGTGGGCAGAGGGGTAATGATGGGGCGACAGTTGGGAGTCGGGGCCAGCGGCTACCACGTGACAGATCCAAACCCCAAGATAAGGATGTGGGGGACACATCAGAGGGGGGTAGAGCAAAGACTCAGCCCTAGCAGGGCTGTAGGGAGAGAGGAGGGTTAGGGATTCCCTACCAAAGATGACGAGAGGCCGTGGTCAGAAGGAAGCAGCAAGCGCTGGAAGCAACTATGTTCTGGCAGGAGCCCTGAGGGAAAAGGTGGTTCTGAGGCCGGCAACAACCTGAGAGGCAAGGTCAGATATCAGTCGAAGACTGCGAGCCCTTGGCCCTTCAGGACATACTATTATCCAAAGTCTCTGGAACCGTATCAAAAGCCATGCAGCTACTCCCCTATTTGTACACAGACAGGTTCTCTGCCTGAACTTCCCAGGATTTTCCAGGTGGCTCAGGACCTCCCTGACTTCATCTCGTGGGCTATCCATGTAGTCACACCCCATCTGGACCTGGCAGCTTGGCTTCAGATGACCATCTTCACCCCAGTCCTTGTCTGGGCCTCTGCTCCATCCCAGGAGAGAGTGGTCATTTATATGTCCAGTGTACAAGACTACATTAGTCTTCCAAAATTGATACCCAAACCTGAAAAGCCATCAAGGCACAATATTCAAAGGATGGCCATCAAATAGGTTGAATCATCTAATGGTAAAGTATCTGGTCTATCCTAATTGCAGAGGAAGATGAATTTTAAAGTCTTTGTTGACTTAAAAACAATTTTAATGTAGCTACAGCTTTTATGTTTAATATAGTCTTATTTTTTTAGAATATATAGCAATAATATGGACAAAAGAGGAAAAGACATTTTCTTAAAAAGCCTTTGAAGTTACTTAGCAGGTAAGAAAAATGGCAGCCAGGCCTGTAGCCTTCAGGGAGACGCTTGGGAGATTGTTCTCTGTGAAATCTTTCCTAACCAATGGAAAAAAAACCTAAAGATATTGTTGTGGCAGTGAGGGTGGACCTCCTCATGGAACTGGCTCTGTCTGTGAAGTCCTCAGCTTAGAAGCCCCCTTGCGTGCTGGGAGCTTCCCAATCAGCTCCCTGGAGCCTCACTCTTAAATAGAAGTAAACAATCAAGGATCACCAGATATCTAAGGAAAAGCTCTAACATGAAAGACAGACCAAAACAAGCCAACATAAGGGAAGCAACATGGAGGAAACAGAGGTTATACAGGAAACAGAAAACATTAATATCCTTAAAGGAGTAGGAGAAGACACTGTATCCATAAAACAAGAAAGAAATGTTTAAAAAAAAAAAAGAAATTCAGACATGAAAAAATCAAGAGAAGGGCTGGAAAATAAGGCTTAAGGAAATTTCTCAGAAAGTAGGGGAAGAAGATTAAAAATGAAGAAATACAAGAAGAGATAAGAAAATTAGAGAACTAGTGAATCCTGGAAGTCTAATATTCAAATAAGAAGATTCCAGAAAAAAGAATACAGTAAGAGGAGAAAATCATCAGCAAAACTAAAGATGTTTCAGATCTTAAGGACCTGAATTTTCCAGACTGAACTGGCCCAAGTTCCCAGAAAAATTTGGATTTAAAAAGAGAAAATAATATTAACTACCAGACAGGCCAAACCTGTCCCACTGCCACTGTTTTGTAACAGAGTTTTTCTGGAACACTGCCACATCCATTCATTTACATGTTACCTATGGCTGCTTCACTACTATAACAGCAGAGTTGAGTGGCTTCAACAGAGACATTATGGCCTGCAAAGCCTAAAGTAATTACCATCCAGCTCTTTATATAAGAAGCTTGCCAAACCCTGACATACAATTAAGGGTATAGACACTGAGTTCAAATCCTGTAATACACTAACTGTGTGACCACGAGCAAGTTACTTAACTTCTCAGTACCTCAGTTTCTTTACAGATGAGTCTGTAAGGAGATCATTATTGATCTCCTAGAGTTATTATGAATTTTTAAATGTAAATAAATAAATAAAAGAAAGTACAATACATGTAAAGTTAATTAATAACATAAAATGTGCTTAGAACGAAGCCTGCACATTTTTTAAAGAGTGTGGTAAAAACACAAAGGTTTAAGACCAAATGGTGAGCAATAATAGTGGAAGTATTCTATTGGACAATGCTTCATTTCTAATAAAACCTTACTAATCATCACTTTGCTATACAAGTTCTCCAAAATCAATCTCCACAATTTGGTTAATATTTGTTAATCATCAAATAGCTGAGAAGGAAAAACATTTTCTCAATATTAGCTGAAAGTCACTACCTCTTAGACTTTCTCAAACCATTTACTACTTAGCTTTAGAAAGGCCTCTGAACGTTTGATATTTTCCTCAAGATTCTTTCACAATACTCACTCCACCTCCATCTCTCCCCCTCCTCACACACCCAGGAGCTGGAACTCCAGCCCAACACACCCGGGGTTCTTACAGGTGACTTTCCCTGCATGCTCATGGCATCCAGATGTTCACTAATGTACCTCTGCAGGCATCGCCTGATGGCAGGTGTACTCACAGCTGGAAAAACCAACTGTGGTAGGCTGAAAAATGGCCCCCCAAAGATATATTCACTTCCTAATCCCCAGAACTTGTGAATATTACCTTTATTATGGCCAAGGAAAAACTATTGCCTTATGTGGCAAAAATATATAAATATAGATGATTAAGTTAAGGATATTAAGAAGAAGTGCTTATCCTGGATTATCTAGGTGGGCCCTAAATGCAATTACGTGTATCCTTATAAGAGAGCGGCAGAGGGAGTTTTGAAACAAACAGAAAAGACAGACACAGAAGAGAGGGCAATGTAGAGATGAAACAGAGATTTGGAGAGATGAGGCCACAAGCCAAGGAACACCAAAGAATGCTGGCAGACTGGAAGCTGGAAGAGACAAGGAATGGATCCTCCCCTGGGGCCTCTGGAGGGGCAGTGGCCCTACTGACCGCATGATTTCAGCCCAGACTGCTGGTCTTCAGAACTATAAGAGAATAAATTTGTGTTGTTTTCAGCCACCAAGTTTGTGGTAATTTGTTATAGCAGCCATGGGAAACTAATATACCACCTCACTACACCCACACACACAGAGGCACTCACTCAGCACCACCTTTTTAAGCAGGGACCCACCAGTTAGAAGACTTTCTCATTTAAAAAACCCAACTCTTACAAAGGAGAGTTGGTAAAGAGTTTACTAAAGCCTTTGATAACTGAATTAAATCCTTCTGAGAGTGATTCAACATGAATCAAAATTTCTAACTCTCTCCTCACCTTGAAAACCAGAGGAGAAATAATAATATCACTAAGTATATAGGCTATACTACTGTGGCCTCATGGTTTTGTGTTCTGACTTTGTGTCCCATTGGTCTACTGTAAAACTGTTAAGCAGTGACACTGACTTTCACATGCAGCTGTGGACTCAGTCTCATTGCTACGTCGTAATTTTGTGGTAATCCCTGACCACAAAATATTACATAATCTGTGAGTTCTCACATTCCTTTGTGTTGACATAATGTGCAATAGCCTTTTAACCCAAACAAGAATCCAAGAATCCTATTTCGTCTCATTCTACCTATTGGAAAACTCTTTAATTCTTCATACAAGACAAAAAATAGATGCTAACTTTCTTAAAATAGCCAATAAGATAAACCCTAATCACATGGCCTTCATATATTACATTGTGGAAAAATTAGATGCATAATCTGATTAACCAGCATACCGAACAGGCTTGAATAGCTGAAGGTTATATACTGACTCAGGTGTGACTAGTTTTAACAGTTTGAAATGTAACCTTAAAAGATGGCAGAATTAATACTTCTCTGCCCAGCCTTGATACTTCCATAGTCAAGAGCCAAACGCTTCTAAAGTGTGACAAATGATCATTCTAATTAAAACTGGTCAAACACTTAGCTGTGCTGCTTAGTGGTATAATGCCCTTAAGAGGATTAGACAAATACTTCTGGAAATATACAAAGCCATGGTGTTTGTTAATGAATTTCTGATAGAAAGAATAAAACATTTTAGTGTTTCAATAAATGAGTACATGGAACTTCTCATCTGTCCAAGTGACTGACCTAAAAAGGATTTGGATATATGTACTGAAAATATCTTCTACTCTATTGCTTGCTTTTTTGCTCTCTGTCAGTGTTTTTGATGAAAAGAACTTTAATACAGTGTTTTCTTTATGGTGAGTATTCTTTACATCTTGTTTAAAAAATCTTTGCTTACTTTTTCTAGAATATTTCTGTTTTACCTTTCTTAGGTCTACAATCTATCTGGAACTATTATTAGAGGTCCAGGATTAACTAGAAGATCAGGTAAAATTCTGGGGACCTTCCTTCTCCCACCTCACTGTCATTGTCATCATCCAGGACTAAGTACATGCTCCCTTATTTCTTTAAGGCCATTACAGCCATTGTGAACACAATGGAGACCTTAAGGCCTCTGCAACTTTTCTTCTTCCCATACATCAGCCTTCATCTTTGACTCCCTCCTTTCCTGATCTAGTTAATCATAAGCTGTCCCTTCCACCTCTCCCTTTCTAGCACTCTCAACTCCCCACTCACTCAGCAGAAATCTCAATCTTGGCAAGAAGAAAGTACTATGGACCAACTGGTTCTGAAGGTACAAGGATCTGGGTTTGAAACAGGATTATACAATTTATAAGCTGCAGGACTTCAGCACTCACTTGACAATCCTACTTCCCCTCCTAATATTGAGAAGGGCTGGGGCTGAGGTTAGGGGGACGGTGGATGGGGAGTAGAGAAGAATTATCAACAACAATACCTTTTGGACCTATTGTAGGGGTGAGAAATAATGTATGTCAAGACCTTGGCACAGAATAGGCACTAAACAAACAAGCAGTATCTAAAAAAGAACAATAAATAATAAATCAATAAAACCACTAGCCAACTCACTCAGTTGCTTCGAACACTGCTGAAGAAACTCTTACCACCTCAGCTAGGCTTTCCTATTCACCACATTGACCATGTAAACTTCCACCACAACCCCTGAAGTTCTCTATTTTACTCCTTTGTCAGTCTCCTCACTTTCAACAGATCCCAGGAAAACTTCCACTCCTAGCCAAGATAAAATAACAAGGACAGGATTTACCTTCCTATCTGAAACAACCATAAAGTGGACAAACACACGAAGAAACAGTTTTCAAGACATTATCAGACAACGAAAATAGTGATCTGAAAGATGGGAAAGTGAGGTGAGTCCCCAAGTTGTACCAGTCTATGCCTTGAGAGTTTCCAGCTGTGGCAAAGGGAGGGGAATCCAGGAAGGGATCAGCAGACTTACTGAGTTGAGAGTCTGAGAAGACCAAGGCAGCTACAGTTCGAAGGAAAGGACAGAGCTTCACAGAGTGAGAATTCTGGAGATGTGCAGAGAGTCCCCCTCAAGAATGCAGTTGATTCCTTCTCACAGCTGTAAGGAAACTAAAGTAGCTGGAGAAAGAACCAGCAGAAAGGCTCAGAGGTTACAGCGTAGTGCCTGAAGTCATGCAGAATCAAAAACAGTATCTGGTCCCATCTCCCAGACTGGAAAACCTCATGATTCAGAGGACACTGGACAGAGTAAACACAAGTGTCTTGTCCAGTCCTGTGGAATACTTAGCCCTAAATTAAGCACTGTTTTAGTCCCATCTAAAAAACCTTAAAGCAAGACCTAAAAGAATCAAACTATTTCCAAGTAAATTAACTGCATTACAGAGTAAAGTTCAAGAATATTTACAGAAATTCAAAAATATCCAGTACCCAACAAGGTAAAATTCACAATATTTGGCATCCAATAAAAAATTACCAGGTACACAAAGAAGCAGGAAAATATGACTCATAATGAGGAGAGAAATCAATCAATCCCCTCAACTCAGAGCTGATTCAAATATTAGAATTAGCAGACAAGGACTTTAAAACAGTTATAATAACTGTATGCTCAAAAAGTTAAATAGAGAGACGGAAGACATTTCATCTCCACTTCTAGAGATGAAAACAACAAAATCTGAGATGAAAAATACACTGGATGGGATTAATGTTTTAGACACTGCCAAAGAAAAGATTACTAAATGTGAAGACATAGCAGTAGTAACTATCCAAAGTAAGATAGAAAGAAAAGAGAAATTTTTTAATTGAACAGAGTATCAGTGAGCTGTAAGACAACTTCAAATGGTCTAATATACAGGCAAATACAGTACCTCAAAAGAAGGGAAAGTGAAGAAGGAATAGAAAAAAACTTTTGAATAATGGCAGAAAATTTTCAAACTTTCTTGAAAATGAAAACCCCACAGATCTAAGAAGCTCAATGAATCCCAAGCACAAGATACATGAAGAAAACCACATCAGTGCACATCATAATCAGATTGCTCAAAACCCTAATGATAAAGAAAATCTCTAAAACAGCCAAAGGGGAAAAAAAGATACCATGTGTACCAAAATATGGATAACAACAGATTTTCCATTAGAAACTCTTCAAGTGGGAAGCAACATCTTTAAAGTACTGAAAGAAAATAATACTGCCTACTCAGATTTTCATATTCAGTGAAAATAACTTTCAAAACAGAAGGCAAAGTAAAGATATTTTCAGAAACACAAAAGCTAAAAGAATTAATCACCATCAGACACAAGAAATGTTAAAGGAAGTCCTTTGAGCTGAAGGCAACTGATTCCAGATAAAAATATGGATCTACAAAAAGGCATGAAAGGAACATAAATGGTAAATACATGGTTAGGCATATAAGATTTTTTAAATTATTATTTAATTAGTTGCAGCATGCGGGTCCTAGAGCGTGCAGGCTTCAGTAGTTACAGAGCGTGGGCTTGGCAGTTGTGGCTCGTGGGCTCTAGAGTGCAGGCTCAGTAGTTGTGGCGCACAGGCTTAGTTGCTCCACGGCATGTGGGATCTTCCCAGACCAGGGCTCAACCTCTTGTCCCCTGCATTGACAGGCGGATTCTTAACCACTGCGCCACCAGGGAAGTGCCTTGCTTCTGTTTTTAATGTCTTAGGTTTTGGAGGGCAAGGCATTGGGATCCTAGCTCCCTGACCAGGGATCAAACCCACACCCCTTGCATTGGAAGGCGAAGTCTTAACCACTGGACTGCTAGGGAAGTCACCTAAAGCACTTTTAGATGTAATATTATCATCTGAGTTGCATATTTAAACTAAAACCTAGGAGCAGATATACGAGCTAATTTGTCAGGGATAACATTCTACCATCACCCTCAAAAAGAGATTACTAATTTCCTGTTTTAAGTACAGTCATCATACCTATGCCAGCAGAGGAGAAATGAAGAAAGTTACCTTATGATTTGTGGGTAGCTGTTAAAGTGTCTGAAGAAACAGAACCTTGCTTGTGTTTAATTCATAAGTTATTGCTTTGCAGAGAAATGTCAAATGGTCTGTTTTAAACCAGAAAGAATCAACTAAAACTCTCTAGTATCTCCAACTTAAAGAAATTCATTTTAGCCTTTGTTTACTTTATTCCTGGCTTTGAAAAATGTAATCCCTAAACCTCGTTATTTCATTATGTGACCTGCTCATAAAGAATAATTAGGCATTCTTCTCAAGATATTTTTTAAAAATATTTCTTCTATAGGGAAACAAATAATTGTCAGTTAGCTACCCTATAATGGACATTTAAGAATAGAAGTACAGCAGTGCTTTATCCAAATACATGTTGTGTTTCCTTTTAAAGTTTAAAGGAGAAACTACAGGTTTTTTCTTCAGTTCTCCGGAAGATTATAGAGTGTAAATACAAACTAAACAAACCTATAATTAGCATTTATAATAGCAAACAATGTACAGTGTAATTTTATATGAATCAATTAACAAAAATTACATATTCAACAACTTACTGAATGCCCACTACGTATAAGGCTATATGACGTGGGAGTTAAAAAGATGAATAGAAAGCGCCTTCTAGTTCTATTGAAAGCCCTTTAATAGCATTAGTTTGGGGGATTTAACAAGTGAAAATAAAAAACAACCCTTGACAGTTATCAGTCCCACTGAGGTTCCCATGACATCTGAACAGTCACTCAAAGGCAGCTAAAGGTTGAAGACTCAATATCTCTGCAACCCAGGGAACCATAGGATGGAGCCTCAAACCTAGGCAGTAAAATCAGTCCGTCCTCTAAAAAGACCCAGAAAAACTTCGCAGCAAATATGCAAGCATCCTCAGGAGCAAATTAACAGAAATATTAAGTGTGTGGAAGGGGTAATGGTTGGGGCTTGGGGGAAATAGCAGAGAGAAGGGAAAAGAATGTTGATTTGTATTTGTTTAAAGCAGAATTTCCACAGTAAAGTCAAAAACTGAAATGCTGCCTTTACATACTGACACATGGAAGCTCTCATTTGAATTTAGAAAACTGGATTTTAAGTTTATATTTCTTTTAATCACCAATTGGGATTAATAATTTTAGTCCTATTTTACTATGTGCCAGATAGTATTTATACACTGAAGTCAGCAAAACTAGAGTTAAGAATCAAAGTGTCCAATACATATATGATACAGCCAATTTCCTCTCAGAAAAGAAAAAAATTCGTAAGCTTTCATTAAATAATAGTCACTAAACACCAATGATGTACTAAATGTTGAGTGAGTTAGATAAAGTTGAATTTGAGGGAAACTTTCTGTTTGAATATTTATTCATTAACTGAAAAACTAAGAGCTAATAAATTCTCTGTGGTCATTTTAGTTGTCATGTCTTTGATGCTACCACTTCTATAACAGTGATGATTCCCTAACACTACTGGTGATAACTGGTTAGTTTTTACTGGTGATAATGGGCCAGAAGAGCACAGAACACTCAACACAACATAACGACTCAAGACTTAGGTCCCAATAGTAATCCCATGATTACAGTTAAGGAAATCACTTGGCCAAATTACTTAACCTTTTGTGCTTCAGTTTTCTCATCTCTAAAATGGAGCTGATAACAGCAGTAATCAATAGCATTACTGTGACTATTAAATGAGTTAATTCAAATAAAGTGCCTAAAACAATGTCTGACACATAGTAAACTGCATATATATCAGCTATTATTAGTGTGTCTACGTTTACACCATGCTTGAACAATTTTTTTTTACTAAGCCCTCTCATATATTCTTAGCAAAAAATGGTTTTTTTAAAAAATCTGGAGGCCTAGACTGCTAGAGGATATGTAACGAAGGCCTTAAAATGTTCACATCCCTTAAGCCTTAATCTAGCCATTCTAAGGAATAACCAGAGTTGTACACAAAGATCTTTACACAAGGCCATTTATCAGGTTATTTATAATGCCAAAAAGCTACCTAACTGCCTAACTAGAATTAAGTATGGTATGTGCATAAAATGCAATATTCTGCATGTATTAAAAATTAAATTTAGCTATGGAGATAGTAAAAAGATGAGTGGTTGCCAGGGGCTGTGGGGAGGGAGGAATGAACAGGCAGAGCACAGATGATTTTTAAGGCAGTGAAACTACTTTGTATGATACTATAATGGTGGATACATGTCATTATATATTTGTCAAAACCCATGGAATGTACACCATGGGCAAACCATAATGTAAATTATGGACTTTGGGTAATAATGATGTGGCAATGTAGGTTTGCCGATTGTGACAAATGTACCGCTCTGGAGTGGGGTATTGATAGGGGAGGCTGGGCTTGTTTGGGGGAAGTGGGCATTTGGGAAATCTCTGTACTTTCTGCTCAGTTTTGCTGTGAAGCTAAAATTGCTCTAAAAAAGAAATTCTATTTTAAAAATGAAGTTTAGGAGAATAATGAATGACACAAGAAATACTCATGATACACTGTTGAGTAACAGAAAGCAATTTGTAAAGAATTAAAGGAACATACCCAAATATTACAATTCAGCTTCTAGAAGCAATATTATAGCTGATTTTAAAATATACTTTTCTGGATTTCCCTGGCGGCGCAGAGGTTAAGAATCCACCTGCCAATACAGGGGACACGGGTTCGAGCCCTGGTCCGGGAAGATCCCACGTGCCACAGAGCAACTAAGCCCGTGCGCCACAACTACTGAGCCCGTGTGCCACAACTACTGAGCCCGTGTGCCACAACCACTGAAGCCCACGCACCTAGAACCCATGCTCCGCAACAAGAGAAGCCACCACAATGAGAAACCCGCGCACCACAACAAAGAGTAGCCCCTGCTCACTGCAACTAGAGAAAAGCCCAGGCACAGCAACAAAGACCCAATGCAGCCATATATAAATAAATAAATTTTAAAAATAAATAAATAAAATATACTTCTCTCAGTTTGCAAATTTTACTACAATGAACTTGTATCACTTTCAATACATAAGGAATTTTTAGGACTTTCCTTTAAAATATCATGCAGTTTTCAATTCAAAGTTATTGAAAAAAGGCATGTACGGTTAAATAAGAAAGAAATAATCAGAGATGAACTGATACTTCTAACATTTCCTTCAACCAAAAAATCTCACCAAGTTCTTAAAATCCAATAGCTCTGAGATATTATGCATTCATTCATTCCACAAATATTTACTGAAATACGAACTAGGTCCTGGGAATAAAGCAGCACCTAAGCTAGACATTGAATATTGGGAGGCAAACAACAACAAATAAACACCTAAGGAGGTGAGGGTGTGAAGAAAAGGGAGCCCTCTTGCACTGTTGGTAGGAATGTACATTGATACAGCCACTATGGAGAACAGCATGGAGACTGCTTACAAAACTAAAAATAGAACTACCATAGGACCCAGCAACCCCACTACTGGGCATATACCCTGAGAAAACCATAATTCAAAAAGAGTCATGTACCCCAATGTTCATTGCAGCACTATTTACAATAGCCAGGACATGGAAGCAACCTAAGTGTCCATCGACACACGAACGGATAAAGAAGATGTGGCACATATATATACAATGGAATATTACTCAGCCCTACAAAGAAACTAAATTGAGTTATTTGTAATGAGGTGGATGGACCTAGAGTCTGTCACACAGAGTGAAGTAAGTCAGAAAGAGAAAAACAAATACCATATGCTAACACATATATATGGAATCTAAAAAAAAAACAGGTTCTGAAGAACCTAGGGGCAGGACAGGAATAAAGATGCAGACGTAGAGAATGGACCTGAGGACACTGGGAGGGGGAAGGGTAAGCTGGGGAGAAGTGAGAGAGTGGCGTGGACATATATACACTACCAAATGTGAAATAGATAGCTAGTGGGAAGCAGCTGCATAGCACAGGGAGATCAGCTCAGTGCTTTGTGACCACCTAGAGGGGTGGGGTAGGGAGTGGGGGAGGAAGATGCAAGAGGGAGGGGATATGGGGATATATGTATAAGTATAGCTGATCCACTTTGTTATACAGCAGAAACTAACACAACAATGTAAAGCAATTATACTCCAATAAAGATGTTTAAAAAAAAAAAAAACACCTAAGGAGGGAGCTGTTCTCAGGTTGGGATGCACCAGTTGTGATGGACGGACTTCAGTGGGGTGCTGGGGAAGCCCCTCTGCCATTCAAGCTGACACATGAAAGCTGAGGAGGAGCCCATCAGGCAAGGCTGGGGGGAAAGAGTCCTAAAGAAAGAAAAGAACAAGTGCCAAGGCCCTGAAGTGGGAATAATCCAGGTTTATTTAAAGAACAGCAAGGAGGCCAGCGTGGCTGGTCATCAGTAAATGTTGGTCTTAACAGCTCTCCCTCTAAAATGCCTTGAGGTTACTAAACAATTATTATCTAAAATTGGTTAAGAGTCCAGGCTTTGGGGCCAGACAGGCTGGGTTCGATTCCAGCTTGTTCACTTATTATAGATGGAAGGATTGAGAGCTGGTCACCTCCCCTCTGGACCAGGCCTCCATATCTGTAAAACGGAAGTAACAATATCTACTGCAAAAGCAGCTGCAGGGCTTTACATGAGAGGATGATCATCGCAAATGTTTAGGACAATGTATGGCAGACAAAAACAAAAAAATGCTAAACGAATGGTAGGTAGTCTTAAAAGTGCTCTGTGAGGAATTTAAAAACAAAACCAAACAAAAACGTCCTAGAAATTTCACTGTGTTTGAATCACATCAGTATAAACAGACTCTACCTTAACTGACCTGATGCTTTTTCAGTTATATGTCATGTCCCAGAAATTCTGCTACTACATGCTATTTTGTCAAGAAAAGCCAATGAATCCCCAACAAAGTCTCTCTGGCCCAAAGGAAGATGAGGAGGGAATGTTTTTCATGGTCTTTTTTCGATCCTTACTCCCCTTAAATTTTCTATAGTCTTTGTGATAGCCCATTTCTCTTCCTAGAAATTCCTTCCTCTCTTGACTTGGGGACAAGACTCTCAGTCTTTTGCCTATTTATCTAACTGTTCCTTCTCTACCTCAGATCTCTCCTATTCTTCCTATTCCTCAAAAATGTCATCAGTTCCTACATTTTTACCCATGCCCCTCTTACCCACAAAACCTTCTCAGATGCTTCCCAACCTCCAGAGATACTTGCAGCACGAAATCACATTTCTTGGCATGACACTTACCTCATTACACTTCGTGTTATACTAACTTATGTCTTATCTGCCCTATTGGGTAGGCAGGTTCTTAAAAGCACGATCAACAGCTTAATCATCTTTCCTTCTCCCTTACGACCTAACAAAGTCTCTTGAACATAGTCATTGCTATAAGTAACTAAATAAGTAAGCGTATAAAATACTTTTAACAGATTATTAACATTAAAACAGAGCCTTGCAAATTCTGTTGACAGGTTTCTTATCTCAAATTAGCTTTTGATTTGTAAGAAGGCATAAGAGACATTGACTATATTTACATTTTACATAATAAGTTTTCCAACTAATGAATATTAATATATCTAATTTTCAATTAACATGCTAAAAATAATAAGAGCTAGCACTTACTATCTGCCCTTTCCAGGAAATATATACACATCAACTCACTGTATCCTCCCAACAATGCTTTGAGTTAGGTATTAATTTTATATTTCCCTTTTTACAAACGAGTTAACTAGGGCAGAATGACTTATTCAAGGTCACACATCTGCAGGAAGCAAAGTCAGGATTTGAACCCAGACAGCCTTGGCTCCAGTCTGGTCTTGTAATCCTAAACCCTACCTAAATAGTCATTCACCATAAAAATCTAGTTTTACATAAGCATTTTTTAACTCACAACTTTTTATAGAAACTTGTTATTCATAAGTAATATATTTTCTCTGTAATATAAACAAATATATCTGTATTAATGACACCAAGCTTCTGGCTAAATGTACACGTATACAATGTACTACTGCATATTTCATAATGTCAACTTTGCATTAAATATTACAATGTTTTAAGTTACTTTATCCTACTTCTGAATGCTTAACGGTATTGCCAGTCTAATGTGGCATCTTCTTGACTATCTTAGGAAATTTTTATTTCCATATAGATTTTTCTAGATTCTGTATCTATTTTTAAATTCAAAAAAACTAAGATTTTTTCATAAATACGTAACAAAAATCACACTAATGCTAATTTGCATAGGTGTCACATAGGACAACAACAATAAAGTTACAATCTTGTTGAAAAATGACAATTTAATATATGATGTCAGGTTTTTAAAGAGTATACTTAGCCTTAATTAATTTCCTACCACTAGAAAATAATCTTCACTATTACAAAGTCTGCTTAATTCTCGGTTGTTGTTATATTTAAAGCTTTTAGGTAAATAAACCCAAATACAGTGATGGAGAATTCTACTATTAAAATGCAAACTGAACTTCTAATCAACAAAATTCTTAATATGTGATTAGCTACTGCTGGAAGGCCTGATTTCTCAGCATTTAATGTTTTAAAGAAAAATTTTTTCGGTCTTTGCCTGACCAAAAGCAGAAAGTGTTCAAGAGTGCTCAAAAGTAAAATTCCTTTGTCTTAAAAGTAACCTGCCTGAACCAGACATATTTTTGCCCCTTTTAAGAGTGTAAAACCTAAGGTACATACGTTCCACTCCAACAGGCTCACTCTCCAGGTCCTTGAACTTGCTGTTCCCTCTGCCGGGAAAGGATCTGCTCCCAGACTTTTTTCACAACCTGCCCCTTCCCATCATTCAGGCTCAGCTCAAATGTCTTTACCTAGCAAGGCCTTGCCTGGTCAGTCCACCCAAAGAAGCCCACTGCAATGGGCTGAATCATGTTCCCAAAAAAGATATGTTGAAATCCTAACCCCCAATACCTAAGACTGTGACCTTAGATGGAAATAGGGTTGTTGCAATGTAGTTAGTTAAGATGAGGTCATACTGGTGTAGGGGTGGCCCTTAATCCATTATGACTGGTGTCCTTATATAAAGGAGAGACAGAGACAGAGACACAGGGAAGAAGGCCATGCGAAGAAGGAGGCTTAAAAGCTTTTAAGTGTAAACACAAGCGAAGAAATTCCTGGGGCTGCCAGAAGGTGGAAGAGACAAGGAAGGATCCATCTTGATTTTGGACTTCTAGCCTCCGGCGCTCTGAGAATGTGTCTCTATTGTTTTAAGCCACCCAGTTCATGGTACTGTGTTATGGCAGCCCTAGGAAAGTAATACTCCCACCACCAACAACAACTGCTGTTGCCCCATCAGTCACTTTTATGTCCTTATAGTTCTCAATAGAATTTAAAAGAGCAATGTACTTTTACTGACTGTCTCCCTTCATTATCATGTCAGTTCCAGGAGAGCAGGGGCCTTTTCTGACTTCTAAGCACAAATATTTTGTCAAATAAATTAATGATCCTGTTAGAAACATGATAGGATTAGAGAATGTCAGAATGATAATTCATTGCCAATATTCAGAGAAACTATAAACCCTCCCATAATCTAATAACAAAGTCTAATACCAGATCTATCTAGCACTGAGAGAGACTTCATACCATCTTAACTATCATGTACTATCTGGAAAATGAACCTCTGAGCTAAAGAAAAACAGCTTCAGAAAAATGAGGGGTAAGAAGTATTCCTTACTTACTACTTCAAAGATGTGGCTGAAGAAGAATTACTTCAGTACTTCCTGTATGTCATCTTGTGGAAGGGCAGCATGCACAGGTGTCAGAAGGCTGACTGCTAATGGAAGGAGAAAGCAAAAAAATCTTCCAGGGGAAAAAAAAAGTCAGTTGAAAGTCAAAGGAGAAGAATTCTAGGGTTATTTGGTAAAGGAGCAATTCGTGCTGCCCCACAACCAAAGTCCTCTGTATTACAGGCGTGAACAAAAATGGACACTCTTAGTCTAGAGTTACTAGCGTCACTTTAACGGGCTCTGTTGTTGCATTCTCTATGTGCAATTTTTTTTTTATCTGAAGCATATAAAACATTCTAGAGAGACTTCTATTTTTTTTTAAAGGTTTAAAATTAAGGGGAGGGGGATGTTCACGTTTAATGGAGGTGTCACTTTTGGGAAACACTTCTTTTACTGATGATGTCAGAAAAATGAAGAGTCGCAGAGCAGGGAAGCGTGCTCAGAGGGAAGCAACCAAATGTCCCAGAGAGTGGACATCTAAGGAGCTTGAAAGACAGAATGGAATGGTAACGAGACCTGGTCCTAAAAAAAAGGAGCCCCCTTCTGCTTGGGAAAGCAAAACATACAAGGAGGCAACCAAAGGAAGTCGCACAGTGGAACAGGGGGAATGGAGAAGCCGCAGGGCTGCAGGGAATAGTGACTGCCCAGGGGTTTCAGGAAAAATGAGTTAAGGGGTGGCTGGCATGACGTAAGGGGAAAGAGAGCCCCGGGCGTGGAAAGGGAACTGAGGCTGCGAGGGGACAAAAAGCTGCTGGTGGAGTGGGGGAAGGGCAGCACCCTTGGAAGGAGCCAGAGGTGGACTGACCTTCGTGACTGATGCCTGCTTTCCCCCAAATTGGTCAGAAATTGGGATTTTCTACTTTGATTTCCCACATATAATCAACTAATTTTCAAAGAACCAGACTGCTGACCACTTAAAAAACAAACAAAACTACTGAATGTAATTGTAATTGGTATTTGATTTCCAAGTAACTTCTGAGTTTATAGTGCCACTGGGCAGTTTAGCATTAAATCAGTTGTCACTGGACAAGTCTACAGAAAAAATGTAGTTATTTTGGTTTTCTGGTTATCTGGATTCTAGGTAAATGGGAATTTAAGGTACTGATTAATAATTGCACTTTCATAGGACTTAACAGTTCTCTAAGTGTTTTCACATGCTAATTGGAAATGTGGTCACTCCAACAACCACCGATTTGCCCTCAGATGAGGCTCCTGGAGGTTACTGGCCCAGGGTCAGGTGCATAACGAGAGGAGAAGCTGGGAACAGAACCTGGGTAGCCGTGATACCTGCTCCAGAGCTCTTCCTGTCAAAAATATACTGCTTCTCCAAAGTGCGTACTGTGATAAAAAGCACCACAAGATAGCAGGCTATTTTCAAAGAGGGATATAGTGAAAAAAAAGAAGCTAATGCCTGGCAAGAAGAAGCAGTTTAGCACAGTACCATGTTCACATGTATTTAACATATGCTACCGAATCTCTTAAAGAAATATACATGTTCATTCATGTCAGATTAAACCTACCCCTAAAATTCCATTAGGAATTAAGACACATTAGATACACCGATTAAGGATCAAATGCATCCTGAAATTTCAACAGCCCTGTAAAGTTATGGAAAGGGTCTCCTAGGTACTGGCACACATGACCCACAGGGCCTGCCAGTGCTTCCTCTTCTGTGATAAAGAGCTTCTCCGACCTCTCCCCATCCACCTCTATCATTCTTTGCTCTTCAAATCATCCCACTTTCACACCCAAATCTTCTCACAGTATGCCACTATGAGGCTGCTGCTTATTCCTCCTAGTTTCTAAACAAACTTAAAAAGAACATAGCTACTCCTGTGGTTTATCCACAAGCACCCCAGGGACTGGGTTGCAGGCCATCCCTGGGCAGCCGAATACTGCTCTAGTGTTTCACTCCTCCTATATTCTCTCTCAAGTATGAGTCAGAACAAGACAATTCTCAGATCCCTTGCTTCTGTGAGTGAGGCTGATGCACTCTGTCAGGGCACCACATATAGCTTGATGTCCCTGAAGAGGTAATTGACCAAATGCGACCTAAAAATCCTAAAGTAATGGAAGCATTATTTACTTTTATCATGTTTATGTAAGCACTTGGTTTCCGAGAAGTTTACTCATTTTGGCTTATGATGAATAGTTTGCGTCTTTATAAAAGCTAAATATGTAAAATGGGCACATTTTAGTATTACAGGTAGTGTGGGTATCCTGACAATGCTTAAGTTTAGAGAATGGAGATCTTCGGAAATCAAAATCCAGGTCACCTTGTCGGTCAGTGCCTTTCACCTACTGACTGCCCATCGGACTTGCCTGAAGCTGGGATGCTGAGAAATCATCAGTGGAAAATCGGGCAAATGCCTTGTCAGGACACTTCGAAGAAATGGCTTTACTGGTAATTAACAGGGCTATTAGGCACCCACATAATATATTTCACTTTCTGTATCATTTTAAATTAAAATTAAAAATTTCATCAAGAAAAAAAAGAACATAGCTACTATAATATCAGAGCTTCCACAGAGAAAAGGAATATATTATTTACTTGATTCATTTATTAGGATACATACTTAATCCTAACTTCATGTCTAGAGGTTAAAAGAAAGAGACTGATGTGACATTTCCCCACTGTATAACTGGTGAGTGTCCTTCCTGATTTAAAGTGACCAATTCCAAATGAAGGCCATGTCTATTAACTTTGCATAAATATATATTAATGATGATAATTAAACTATTTTTATTTCTTTTTAGGAAAATTATTTTGCAGTACAATGCCTTTCATTGTTACCAAGTTTTTCCTTTTCTTCAGTATAACTCATAACTATTCATATTATTGCTTTTAAAATTCATATCAGCACATACTTCCCAAAGCTATGACCCACTAACCATTCAGTTGTTTCCTCAGCTTTCTCCTTCTTACTATTCTGTAGCTTAGTATTAGATATCCTTTTGTGGGCTCTAGGAGGGCAAAGGCATGATGAAACTATCACTCTATGAGTGTATGCGTTTAAGAGCAGAATATACAAATGGTTTCAGAACTAATTAGAAAAATACTCCATGGAATGGATATTTCAAGGGATGAAGGGGATCATCTTAGCTACAAAACAAGGAGGGTGAAAGAGATAGTGATTCCCAGAACGGGCAGATTCCTAGACACCATACCAAACCTCAGGGGCAGCAGAGGACCTCAAGACCATGGCCCATAAAATAACATTTCTCTCTATTTTAGCACTGTAAGCTGCCTCTGTTGGAGTCGGGGTAGCAATTACTACCATCTCGCTCTCTGTGCTCTCCCAGCCTCAGGCTTCTGCCACCACCTTCTTCGATGTCTGTTCTCCCTGAACTGTCATCTGTACCCTGGTCCTAATCAACTCCCTTGAGTCTCCTTTCCAGTAAAACCAGTTAGCTGGGGGCACAGTGGCAAAGGCAGGGTAACTGCAGAGAAGCAATGTGCGCCAACTCTGTCCCAAAGGGCAACCGCTTCCAGCTTCCCTCCTCTTTGAACTTTAGCCTGTCAGGGTAGTAGTGAGGGTGAGTCTTTATGGCAACTACCATATTCTTATATCAACACAGAATGGGACCGAAAGTTGCAAAGGAATGCTACTGGTTACAACTACTCAACATTCTTGATCAATACAAGTGATCCTCAAGAAATTTTAAAATTATATTGGTTTGAATACATAATATGTTCAGATATTTAAGAATTCAAATAGTAGTAAAAGGTGCACTAGATTAGTGTGCTAAGTAAGTGTCCTTCCCATTCTCACCCCAAAAACCCAGCTCTCTTCCCCAGAGCCAGTCACTGTTACCAGTTTATTGGGTCACCTTCAAGAGACAGTCTCCACAGTCACAAGCATAAACATATTTATAAACTCATATTTAACATCAACGGCCACCTACTTCTCTGCACCTTGATCTGTTCCCTTCTTACATCTGAAAGATCATGCCACAACAGCAAATATAGAATGATCTCATTCTTTTTAACAGCTGCCTAGTTTCGTTTCTGCTCCGTATTTAACCAATCCCATATTGATGGATCTTTAGCTCGCTCTAAATCTTTGTCATTACAGACAATGCCATGGTGGATGTCTTGATGCAAACTCATTTTGCGATGTACAAATATATATCTGTGGCAAAATTTCTTAAATTTCCTGGCATGAAAAGGCAGGTGGATTTTTAATTTTGGCCATATTGCCAAATTGCTATCCATAGATGCTGTGCTCCACCAACAATGCATGAGCCTGTCAGTTTCCCCAAAGCCTTGCCACCCCAAGGAATTAACAAACGTTAAGATCTTTGCCAATTTAACAGGTTAAAATAGTTTAAAACTGCATTTCTCTTATAAGTTGAGCATAATTTCATATTTGTAAGTGCCACTAGTCATTCCTTTTCCGTGAACTGTTTGTTCATTTCCTCTGCCCCTTTTTCTGTTAGATTTACAGTCATTTTTTCTCATTGATACATAGGAGTTCTTTGGATATTAAGAAGTTACCAGTAGTCTACAACGTGTTATAAACAGTTTCTTCCTGGTGTGATGATGTTTATCTCCTGTTACACATACTATCTTTTCTTAAATGAAGTTTAATTTATCAATCTTTTATCTTATGCCTTCTGTATTCTTTAAGATGTTTAAAAGGTTTTTTTAAGTGTAGAAATAGACATTTCTATAATATCTGATCTCCAAAAGCCTTTAGATTCACACTCTTATTTCCTCTGTTGGCCCTTTTTGAAATAAAACTGGAAGACAAGCTGGGATATAATATCCATCTACTTCCTTCCCTGACCTTCCTGTTCCATCATTCTGAGTTCCTGTGGATTTTGATCTCTTCCTTTCCCTTGCTATCTTCCTGAAGTTTCACGTGGATCCTACATTCGCTTGGCCTACCTTGGAGATCACACTCTTTTTATAGTTCTTGCTTCAACTGGAGGTTTACTGAGATCAAAAAGAATTTCATTGATGTCTTTTCATAATCAACATGCCATTCAAATTGTGCTACTTCTTCTATTCTAGGGAAATTATACAACAAAAACTGTTCAGATTGTTGCCTGATGGGGTGCGAATATGCAAAAGCTTGTCTAGCTGCTACAGTCAAACAGAAAGCAAAAATGTTATCTTAATTTAAAATAGAATCAGACTTTCCACTTTATCTACAGAAATGACATGTAACAAAAAAATTTTTTAATTGTAAGGTTCTTTTAGATACTTTATTCTTTAAACTTTAGTAGTTGATCACAGTATGTTACTTGCAGCAACATTGTATTATGTATAAAAAACATTAAGGTAACTTCTTCAAATTTATGGTAAAACTTAAGCACTGGTTTAGGAGCTGTGAAATAAAGCTATTGCTGGAAATTGAGGCCAGGTTTATTTTAGATTTGACTTTTGAAAAAAAGATTCTGAAAATATACTGCTGTGTTCTCCCTTCTACTTCCACACTCCTTTCAAAAGGTGGATAGGTCTGTCTCAAGAGCTACAGTGAGAATTGCCTCAATAGGATGCAAGATAAAAAAATAAAAGTTGATGTTCTATTCCTGACTCAATTCCCTCTACACTTTGGTTTTGTCTCATATTAGCTTATGGAAAGAGAATGACAAAGGAAAAGAAGCACAGGATAATTTAATTTTCTCTATCCTTTCCCGTCCATTGAGTTAAAAGACAAAGCTATGGGTATCAAAATAGCAAACATGAAAAAATTTTAAATAATCATATTTGTAGCGTTTATTCCTCTCATCATACCCTCAAAAACAAAGCCTTCTCTCTAAAAATCTAAGAAAATTTTAAAAGATATGCTTGACTTTACTTCCTACACCAACCACTCAAAGAGAATGACAGAAAGGAAGCTTAAAATCCACTGCAGAGGTTGCTATTGGTTCATCTTCTTATTCACATACTCATAATTTAGGAAAGAGCTTTATTTCCTGTTACCACCAGAAGAAGTAAATTATTTGACACATTATCTGCTAATGGTGCTAGCACCTCACTGGGCAAGTCTCTGGGCCTCAGTTTTTCCACCTGGGAAATGGGAGAGGTTGGAATTGGAATAAAAGATTTTTTAAAGTCCTTTCACCTCTAACACCTCATGAATCTAATATAAAGGTCATTCAAGCATCAGCACATCAAGCAAATATAAGTATCTCCAGTGTCTGGGTACTTTCTTCATATATTTTACAAACTGACATCTAGCTTTTCTTGAACAGAAAAACATATAATCCATCATCTCTAAGGAGAAGGTAACTTTTGTGTATTAATCATGAATTCTTTGTACTCAGTCTCATAACACTGGTGAAACATATTAAATGATACTCTGGCAATATTTTACTTAAATGTTTTTTACCTATTTAAACTTATTGTTATGTACTTAAGCTTATTTATTTACTTACTTAAGCTTATTTTCAGAGTGAAGTTACATACTTAATGCTCCCTCTAACCCAGTTATCCCTTAGATAGTCCTGGCTATCAGACTACTTGGAGTGACCTCCTTTCAAGCTCTGCCTTTTGTCAGCTTACTATATAGATTTTCTGAGACACTGGCCCCAGCAGATGGAATTCCCTCACACGGGGTAGTTTTTACTTTCAAGTAACCTGCCAAACCACTGTAAGAAAGAGTCCTTGGACGTTTCTGCTTCCCATAATTCACCACTCTATTAACATAATCCTTTTACAAATATTTAACATTTGCATTATGATGTATTTTAATATAAAAACTACATTCATACATACACAAAGTAAGTGAATACAAACTTTCAAGAAAATGGGTTCATATAACCCACCAGGAAATTTGTCTTGAGACCATCGTGACTCAATATACTCAGTTCCCTGTAATACCCAAGTTAGATCTCTTAAAAACCATTCATCTTTGTCTATTTTCTATTTTTCCCTTTAAAAATCAATTCAATACTAAGTCATGGTCCATTCCCAGCAAATCTCAATTCACCTATCCAGATCTCTCTTCCCTGACCTCTGTCTTTCTCCTATTTGATAACATGACAAAAGGACTTACCATGAGTAAGTCCTTCTAAAGCTTCTGCTTTTAAAAAGCCAATAAAATAAAACTATATTTAAGCACTCCCAACTCAAGGAGGTCTAAACATAAATCTGGAAAAAGTTTAGGGAACAAAAGAAAAAATAGATACTTCATGCAAATTCTAAAACCAAAGCCAGATCCACCCCACACACACGTATACATATTCAACAGTGATTTGTTTTTGGTAGAGTCTGTTTTGGGTAGATCCTTGAGGGCAGACATGTTTATGACCCAGCACCTAATATGGTGTTTGACACATACTAGGTGTTCAATAAACACCGGCTGAATGGAGAAGAATGACACTCAATGTGCCCATGTCACTGCCACATGAGACACACAGAAGTGACCGGACAAGGGGTTGGTGATCGAATGGATGGACGTAGAACTGCCTCCAAAGTTCATGGAAAACTCAGAACCACTAGAAAGGCAGACTACTAAGTTCAGTAACTGAGATGGACATCATGTCAGTTACCCCTAAAATTAATTTTAGTTCATTTTCTTGATCAAAACTACTAAGTTCACTCTGGATTTCAAATCATATAAACACACATCTCTGCAGGGGATGTAAGGAATGTATAGCTGAAGCAAGGGATGTAGATAATCATCCTTGAATAACAGAGGTTTTATTATTATTAATAATAATAAAAAAGAGAGTCCTTTACTTTCTCATGAGCTTTTTTGATAACTTCTGACTTTATTGGTAAGCAACAAGCTTTTTTCCTGGGGAGGTCTTTTTTTTTTTTTTGTATTAAAGATGCTGCCACATTGTCATTCAACTGCTTTTGGAATTACCAGCAATGTGTTCTCCAAATCACTATGCCAAGGGAAGGCAATCCGAGACACACACACACACACACACACACACACACACACACGCACACATTTATGCTTGTTTGTATTTGATTATTCATGTTTGCTTGTTTCCCTGGCTTGTGTAAATTAGTACAATTTTAGAAAATAATTTGGCAATATCTATCAGTTGCATATTCACACATCCTACACAATCAACAATTCTATACCTTGGTATTTACCCAAGAAAAACACTTGCCCATGTGCCCCAGGAAACATGAATGATCAAAGCATCACTCTTTGCAATCTTCTTAAAAATGAGAAAAAAAAAAAAAAGGCCATTGGTAAGAGAGCAGGGAAACATATTGTGTTACAGACAAATGATGGAATATTGTACAGCAGTGTAAGTCAGTGAACTACAGCTGCATACAATACGGATGAATCTTAGTGACATAACGTTGAGTGGGGAAAAAAAAGTCTCAGACATCAACAGATAGTATGAGACCTTTTTTTCAAAATTAAAAACAAACTTTAAAAACGTAATAGAATTATTACTTTACCTTTGAAGTAAAAAAAAAAAAAAAAAGTCCCTATTTTGAGAATTCATGCCTTATCCTTCCAAACAAGACAACAAACTCTTGAGGACAGAGGGGCATCTTTTCACTCTTATTTGTATCTCCCACATGCCTAGACCAATGTCCTAAACAGACAGGTGCTCAATAAGTTAAGTATCCACTGAATGATTACTGCATGTTACTTAACCAAGACATTTTAATAAAAATTATACCTTCTCCCTAGTCCAACAGCTTTACGAGTAAAGTCACATAAAACTTTTATCTAGGACTTCCCTGGTGGCACAGTGGTTAAGAATCCATCTGCCTGCCAATGCAGGGGACACGGGTTGGATCCCTGGTCCGGGAGGATCCCACATGCCGCGGAGCAACTAAGCCCATGCACCACAACTACTGAGCCTGCGCTCTAGAGCCCGCGAGCCACAACTACTGAGCCCACGTGCCACAACTACTGAAGCCTGCGTGCCTAGAGCCCGTGCTCTGCATCGAGAGAAGCCACTGCGATGAGAAGCCCGCACATCGCAATGAAGAGTAGCCCCCGCTCGCTGCAACCACAGAAAGCCCGCGCGCAGCAATGAAGACCCAACGCAGCCAAAAATAATTTTTAAAAACAATTTTATCTACTTAGGCATTAACCTAATTCTACTTCTGCAGTGATGCTACAGATCTCCAAAAATAAATATTTCTTCTTGAAAGGACTTTACCTTTTTTCTTGGAATAAAGTTAACTAACTGTAAAGTTAAAGCCATCTAAGGACAAGAAAACTTAAATATATTAAGTGATCCTGTAAAAGTCTAACAGAATCACATTATATTATAACCAAGAGACATCTGATAAACCATCATAATTTGAAACTGAGATATCCCAAAAGGAATCCATCCGCTGAATGTAAAATGGAGTTATCAACATGAAAACTGAAAATATGAGCAAACCCTGGATTTTTAGGCTTTCTAAAAGCAAAGATTTTAATTTCAAAATACTGTGTTTCTACTTGGAGAAAAAAAATTAGTTTTAGGGGGAAACACACGAAATCCAGGGGTAAAATAATAATAGGAATAATATTCCACCAATCAGGGCTTTCCTTATAACCCAAGGAGGGCTATGCATATTCTCTGTAGGTGATTATAGCCCGATTACACTGCAGCTTCCCTTCGACCTTGGGAACCCTGATCACTCTGAGTTACTGTGAGGTCTTCTGTTTCATTTATTATTAGTCTTTGTATCTGCAATGCTGTAGCATTGGATAGGAATATCAACTTTGTGAGCTCGCAGTACCTAAAACTGTAGAAATGCTTCCAAAAAACAAAAAGGGGAGGAGGGAGGGAGAAAAAATACAACCAAGAGGAAAACAAAGTTAATGATATTGAGCAGGAATATTAAAAATTTTTACCTCTGGAGAAAGACCACATATACTAATCAGCTCTATGATATACAACTATCCATTAGCATGCAATTTTTAAATTTAAGAAAAGATAGTCAAGAAAAATTATTTTGTTATTTGGGGAAAAAAAGCACGGTTTGCTAAAACTAATCCAGCGATTTAAAAATGGAAATTCTTATAGAGAAAAAGCCTATAGGACTTTGCATCCAGGAGGAAGAAATAATCTGGCAACCCAATGGGTTCACTTAGTTTCGTGTCAATTGCTTCACGTCCATTATGTAATGCTTTCCCCAGCTTTAGGTCTCTGTTTAAGCTACCTTCAGGTATATAACAGATTGCCACAAAATCAGTATCTGGTCATAACTTTCAAAAACAGCTTTAAAGATGTCATGCACATGTGTCTGTATACAGCAGAGGCTTTTTTAAAAAATGTGCTGGTGTCATTACTTCTTCCCGGCTTCCTCCCTAGGTCTCCCATCCCCTCCTCGCCCAGCATCCCCGGCCCCACATTTTGCAGGCAGCTCCCGCTGGATGCAGGGGAAGCACGTCTTGACTGCAATGAAAACCCTGTCCCGGTCTGAACCGGAGAAGGCAGGCTCGGCCCTGGCCGGGGGTGTGGACGAAGGCTGCAGGAAAGGCTGCAGGGGTGCCAGCAGCTTGTGGGTAGGGGTGCCCCGAGAGGGCAGTCCGCAGTGCACGCGCACAATAAAACCCAATGCACAACTTCCCCAGCCGCTCCTCTCCGCTCCCCAGCTTCCCTGAAAGGTGAGGCGTAGGCGTTAGCTGGAGAGGGCGCGGGCGCGCCGGTCGGGTTCTCCGCAGACAATTATATCAGTCCCTGTCCCTGTCCCTGCCCCAGCTTCCATCCCAGCAGCCGGGGCGCGGGGCTGGGCGGGGGGGATGCAGGAACTAGAGCCGGGCGGCCGGAATTCCCCACTACGAGGGGGAGGGGAGGGCGGCGAGCGCGGACCGGGACCCAGACGCCCCCTCCCACCTCGGCCGCGGGGAGGGACTGGCACCGCCGCCCCGGGCTCTCTGGCCAGGGGAACCCCCGGAGGGCTCGATGCCTCAGAGGCCCAAGCCGGGCTGCCCGGCCGTGCGTCCCTCAGGGTCCTCGGCCCTCCGGCCGCGCACAATGCCCGCGGGCCGGGGTGCGGGCACCGTCGCGCCGCTCCAGAGGTCCCCTCCGCAGCTAGGACACCTACCTGGAAGACGAGCAGCGGCGCCGCCGACTTTGCGGCGGCAGCGGCGGGAGGCTGCAGACGGCCCCGGCGGTCGGGAGGGCGCGAGGGCCGGCCGGGGAGCGGAGGCGCGGGCGCCGCCTGCGTGGATCCGCGGTCTCCGGCGCCCACAGCTGCGGTGACGGCGGTGCTGCGCCTCCAGTGGTCCGCGGCGCCGCAGCCCCTCCTCTCCCACGGGCGGGGCACGCTGGAGGGGCGGTGCTCCGGACTCCCCGCCCCCGGCTGCCGCTGGCTGGCTGGCTGGCTAGGCTGGAGTAGAACCGCGGCGGTCGGAGATCCAGCTGCGTGCGGGACCTGCTGGACACCCTCGCCGCGCTGCCCGGAGAGCCACGGACTGGGCGCGCCGAGCCTCCGAGGCGCGGAGTCTCACTGCCTGGGCTCACTCCCGGCCCGGCCCCCGTGGGAACACCCCTGGTGCCCAGAGATCACAGCTGTGGAGCCCCTGACCGGACATCCCTGGGCCTGAGCGCCGTAGAAACGACCCAGTTCGCCCTAGCTCCAGCCGGCGGAGGTGGGCCAGCCCTGGTTCGCACGGGGTGGCCCCAGATGGTCTCAGCGCTCGGGGCCTGGAGCGCAGCCGCTCCCAGCACCGTTGGAGAGCGGATTCAGAAGGGAACAGCAGCCCGGCCACCTCCCTGGAGGCGCCGCCCGGCCCCTGTCTCAGGCCGTCGCTCAGGCTGATCAATAAACAAACGGGACTGTGTGTGCCTGCTCCCCGCCGGCCCTGACGCTCCCTAGCAAAAACTTCCCCGGCCCAGAGACACACCTCACTACGACCCTTCCCAGCCTCTTAAACTCTTCTACCCTTAAACCGTTCCCAGCCTATACCCAAGGGCAGATTAATCTAAAGGCAAATTTGCTGGGAAAGACGGGGTAATTTTGCACAGACGTTTCTTCTGTAAAGGGATGATTGGGGAAATGTCGGAAGTATCTCAAGACATTTCTGTCATCACCACCTTCAGGAGAAAAAAATCCAGAGAGCAAGGATAGTAACAGGAACTACTAGAGAAACAGCGCTGGAGTGCTTTGTGGGCTCTCTAGGGGTCCAGGTTGGATGAGTCGGGGGGTAGGTGCCCTCAAAATTTGAAGATATTGGTACCCACAGAGGCAACTGTGATGGCATTTCACTGTTCTCTGTACTGATAAAAACCCTACTTCGCTATGAAACATAGTCATTCCCACACACAATTTCTCTTGAATCTCCAGTCTCACTTTTTGGATTAGCTACTTCCACCCTCACTAACAACGTTCTCATATCGTCCTGTCATAAAATAATAGATGCTGAACCCTGTGACATGTCACAGTTTCACCTTAACTCCTTCCCTGTGGAGAAAGTCTCCTCAAGGGAACGACTGGGGCTCTGACCTTCACTTGACTATCACCACCTTTTCACCCCTTCCATCTGGGTTCCACTGAGAGAAACTCTACTGAAACTGCTCTCTCTCTCCAAAAAGAAAGAAAGAAAAAAAAATCCAAATCCCATATACAAGAAAATATGAGTGTGAAAGGAGATGAGAGAGCACACACAGAGTCTTTAACCTAAAGAAATGTTTCTCAAAATTTTTCACTAAACCTCTAATAGCAGAGAACCATAAATTAGTAGAGAGGGGAAAGGAACTATCACAACCTAAATCTCATGCTTTACCTTAAGAATGCTTGTATACTTTCCCTCTACTCCATAGTATCTCTGTCTGTTTTATTATTTTATTTTTGTAATTAATTAACTAACTTGGGGGGGGGGGCGGGGTGTGGCACGCTGCATGGCTTGCGGGATCTTAGTTCCCGACCAGGGATTGAACCTGGGCCCTCAGCAGTGAAAGCGCCGAGTCCTAATCACAAGACTACCAGGGAATTCCCTGTTTTATTATTTTAACAATAGGTTCTAAAGATCAGGGGGAAAGTCTCCTACATGTCTCATTGATTAATGATCATAGAAGATGTGATGGCACTACACCCATCCATTTGAGGAAATGGGTGGAATAAAGTGAGCTGACATGGAACATCAAGGCAGTTTTTCTACTCTGTGTATCACAATATTTTGAAAACAGACTGGCATACATATGTAAAATGAATAACAGGCTTTTCGCTGCTTTTTGAACTATGGCAGGGTTATTGCTCAGAGGTTGCCAGAAAGCAATGTTTTCATTAAGTGTATTCTTGCTGAGAGTTTAGGTCACAAGTCATATGTTGGCTAAAAGGATCTCTGCTTCCTGATTCAGTCCTTCAGTTTGTCTCAGAAATACTTGTTCATAGGCTTTTTCAGTGAAGGAAGATAATGATATTCTTAAATACTACTACTAATGCTATAATTTTATCATATGGAAATAAACTGAGCCTCACAGGAATCATAGCTCTCACCATCAATTCTTTTCATATAACTCTCACACTTCATTTTCATTGCAATTTTTCTATGGGTACAATTTTAGCTGGGATTTCTTAGGAAGGCTGAAATGCTAATGCTTCGTTGAATGATGCAGTCTCAGGGCATCAAGAGTGAGGAAAAAAGACGTGCAACAGGGAAGAATGGGAAGCAAATACATGGCGATATATTACCAACCTGGTCTTTGCTTCATGACCCTGAGGAGACGCAGCCAATTGCTTGGCCATGTGCCGTGTCTATGGGCAGGCTCTATAGAAAACATGCCCAGCAACAGTCTATTAAAGTGAGGACCAAAGAAGAAATTTACCTGCAAGCTCCCTCCCATCTCGTATCTCCCACTGGTCAAAATTTACCGCACTGGTGGTTAACTCCCCCAACTTCCAGGTTCAGTAATCTGATCCCTCTGGCAAAGAGAAACAAACCCCATACCCTGCAGACATGGTATGGTATTTGTGCAAGATTGTTCTATAGGCAACTTGGTTATGTTGGAAACTATGTTTTCCAGAATCCCCTTTCTTATATGCTGAAAGGTCTGTATTTGTCTGGGTGGATAAAACTGAGGTTACCTGAGATTTGAGTTTCATTTCAACAAAAATGAAGCAGCAGCCATTAAACTCTGAAGGTCATCATTGGTTAGATGTGGCAAGAGACAAATGTCTGGATGTAGGAGAGTTCTTGTTCTCACTCTTCTCTGCCCTGCGTTCCCCCTGGTTGAATAACTGTGACCACAGTCAGGCTAACAGACTCTTCACAGAGTCTCAGAGGTAGTAGTCACAAAGAGCCCACCACCTTCCATAGGCATCTCCACCAGCCCTCCTTGTGGTGCCGCAACAGCAGCTGGATGTGCCTAGCTTCCAGATTTCCCTGCAAGCTTGGACTCCTTCGCTTATGTCAGGACTGGCCTCTGATCTTTCAACAACCACTTTTTAGACTCAATTCCCCAGCTCCTCCAGCAAATGTGGAAGTCTAATTCCTTTAATAAGTTCCTGTTTAACATACTCAGAGTGCTTCTGCTTCCCTGACTGAACCTTACTGGCCAGGCGCGTAAGCTTATGGCTGATCTGCTCCAGGAGGCCTGCACTGGGTCAGTCACCTGTAGGGCAATTGAGGCAGGGTAAGTAGCTCAGAGACCAAGAGAAACGTGAGGCCAAGAGAAGCGGAGGAGGTACTGTCACTGTGTCCTATACAAGCAAGAAAAATATTCATAATTTGCTTAGTATTTGTTCATTAAGAGTCTTCAGGCTTGAAAATATTTTTATTATTACTTAATTATTCACTACTTTATTACTAAATTAACCTACTTTAGTGAATCACTCCCATATTATCAAAATGAACAATGGCTCATTTTACCTTTGTTGAAACATCATTTTGGCTCCTTGAGTGGAAAACAATAAATCAAATCTCAGTTGGAAAATTATAACTAGTATCTTTCCCTAGCTATGGAAACATCCTATCCGCGTTTCTCATTTTGTTGTAAAGTTGAGTATAAAGATGAGCATTCCCTTTGTAATTTACTTTTTGTAGAGTAAGGGGTTTTTTTTGGTTTGTTTCTTTGTTTTTGTTTTTTACAAATTTACCATTTTCACAATACCAAAGGAACACAGGGAGAAAATCAAAAGGCAAACTCTTTGAATAAATGAGTCCTTGCAGGAAGGGTACAATATTACCTAGTGCTTCTAGGGTGACGGGTCTTGATCTATCCTTATCTGCAGCTTGTTTGTCTGTCAGACTTGGTGCTATTTTTGAATATGTGCATACATCCCCCCCATAATTCCTACAATGTTTCATAAAAATCACACATATTGTTGAATCTTTTCTTACCAAGAATATTGCCATCAAGAAGTCCTGTGTGGGAAAAAAATAAAAAAGAACTCCTGTGTGGAAAATAGTCAATATTTTATAATAACTACAAATGGACAATAACATTTAAAAATTGTGAATCACTCTATTGTACATCTGTAACTTATGTATTATTGTACATCAACTGTACTTCAATTAAAAAAAAAATGTGTAAACACCTGACAAATTCAGAAGCCTAACCTCCATGTCCCAAACTCCATTTAGTCCCATACGCTTATTCCCCACATTGTCATGATCTGCTCAGATGACTTGCTGATCCAGCCCACAGAATATTATCTCCGTTTCAGAGTGAACCTTTCATTCAGAATGCTTATCAGAGTGCCTAAAAGGATTGAGAATTAGGATTTTGTTGAGGTTATAAGTTGTGGAAGTTGAGGTGGTTTGGGTACCTGCTTTGTTCATTTGATTCAATAAATATTTATTGAGCCTTAGGCATTATTGTGTTAGGCATTATTCTGGGTGATTGAAAGAGGAGTGAGCAAAACATAGAGTCTGCCCTCGTAAAGCTTACATTCCAGCAGGGGGAGACAGACAATCCACAATAAACCTAACAGGTAAGTAAATTACACGGTGTATTAGAAAGTTGTAAGTGAGCACATTAAGATAAATGGAAGTGGGTAGCCAAGCTGCAATACAGTAAGTCCTCTACATACGAACCTTCAAGTGCGAACTTTCCAAGATGCAAAGGTGCTTTCCATCAATGTCAGGCGTGAGTGAAATTGCAGCTTGCCCTCTGTCTCCTATTGCTAATGATCCTTCAGCTCTACCATCTCCCACCTCCTCTCCCTCCTCCAGTCAGTAGGTCTTCTTGCCTGTTCACTCGATGCCAGCCCCTGTATGCCAGCTGTTGTACTGTACTACTGCACTTTTCAAGGTACTGTACTGTAAGATTAAAAATGTTCTCTTTATTTTTTGTGTTTGTTTTTTATGTATTATTTGTGTGAAAAGTATTACAAACCTATTACAGTACAGTACTATATAGCCAACTGTATTATTTGGGTACCTAGGCTAACTTTGTTGGACTTACGAACAAATTGGGCTTACGAACACGCTCTCAGAATGAAACTTGTTTGTGTGTAGGGGACTTACTGTATTAAATAAAGCGGTCAAGCTGGGCCTCGTTGAGCAGATGACATTTGAGGAAAGACTTGAAGGGGATGAGGAAGTTAGTCAAGCAGATGTATGGGGATGGGAGATTCCCATCCCAGTCAGAGAGACCAGTCTCTGCAAAACCTTGGGAGTGAGCATGACTGGTGTATTCCAGAAGGGCAAAGGAGGCCAGAGTGCCTGGAACAGAATGAGCTTGGAAGGGAGTATGAGGAGAGAGAGGGAATGGGGCCCAAATCATGTACGGCCTGTAGGCCATTGTGAGGACTTTGGTTTTATTCTGAGTGAGATGGGCGTCAATCACAGGTCTATGCAGTGGAGTGAAATGATCTGACTTGTTTTAAAAGAGCTACTCTGGCTGCTGTGTCAAGAATAGGCTATAGAGGGTCAAGGGTGGAAGCAGGTAAGAGGCTGGGCCATCGTTCAGGTGTGTGATAAAGCTGGAACAGGCCAGAAGGTAAGCAGCTGTTGAATTTAATCTGTGTTGTAAAGGTAGAGCCAACTGGATTTTTGATGTGCTCAGCGATAAGTGATTGCTTGAGTTATGATTGAGACTTATTTCCATTGTACACTCACTTGCTGCTAAGGTTGTGGGAGGGAACATGGGCCTTGCTGCCTCCGGACATCCAGGCATTAGGGATTCAGATCCTAAGGCCTGAGGGTGACCGTCACCACGCTCATACCATTTGCTGACCAGCAACTCAACCGTGCTCCATTCTTGGGGTTTTTATAAAACACACACAAACCCACACACTCAAACACAGGATTAGCCCACATGGAAAAACAGACTCTTTGGGCACAGACACGACCAGCCCCTTAGTTCCACAAAAATTGAAAATGAAGTCTCCCCCCAAAATTGTTGAATAAAATCAGCAAAATGGAATGCACTCTGTGCTTCATAGCCTAGGGCCTAATTTGAAAAACAACTTCCCTGTAAGTGAACTCAGACCCAGAACATACCTTCTCAGCCTACAGGCCCTTTGGGAGGACTAGATCCTTAAAGTGCCCTTGTTATTACTTGAGTCCTCCGTGTACAGGCCTCCCTCCAGAGGGGCTAAGGGAACAAACCCAACTTTCCTGATGGACAAAGATGCTAAGGGAGTTGAAAGCTCTTGAAGGATAATTAGCATAATGATGGATGCTGCTGAACTGAGGCACTTGATATCTTTCTTCCAATTCTCTGAAAGGGTCATTTCTTTCTGTTTATCTCTAGACTTTCTTCTACTACAAAGAATAGGGCATGTAACAAAAATGTGGTGAGATGATTTAGGTGGTGCCCAGACATGTATTTTAAAGCCATTGAATTACAGAGTTAGTCTTTTCAGATTTTTCTTTCTTTCTTTTCCTTTTTTTTGTTTTTGATTTACCTCAAGAAGCAAGGCTCAATTTGGTGCTTATATGTTTTTAATATCTCCCTTTAACACTTGAAAATGTCCCATTTTAACAAAGAGCAAGCAGACCCCAGGCTCAGAGCCTTTGATCCTAGTAGGATGGTTCCAGAATTTAACGACATTCTATGTTTGTTGGTTTTCACTACACTTAGTTTTATTTTGTTTGTAGCTTGTGGTATAAATTTGTTTATAAAATGCATTCATTTAAGAATATTTTTTAAAAAAGAGAGTCTATTTAAAAACATACAAGGTAAAAAATACTGTAGATGGTACATAGATATCCCCCTCCCAAAAGTCAGAAAAGTAGTAAGAAAACAACTGAAAATTGAGAAAAAACCAGTAAATTGGAAAGAGAAAAGTCAGAAAGACAGCTTATAAGCTCAACCTTTCCTAGCTGTTTGACTTTGAATGTGTTTCTGAACCTCTGAGCCCCAGGCTCTTTTTTTTTTTTTTTAATTTCCCAAACCTAGTAAGGTTGTTGTAAGGATTATTACAGTAACGTGTTACAAGAGTCTCCTATGTAGACGCCTCGAGACAAATATTACTTGGGTTACCTCTGCTTTCCAAAAATCTTCCTTGGAGATGAAACACAAATGTCATGATTTTCATGAAACTTTTGCTGATCTCTGCCAGATTTGAATATGACTGTAACTCCCGCAGACTGCTTCCTGCATTTTTCCTAGATTCTGTTGGACTTGCCTTGTTCCCTGTTTGATTATAGGCTTCAATCTGCTGACAACCACTAGGAGGCCTTGGACTCATCAACACATGGTCTGAGAATCTGTACACACAGAAGGTACTGCCCTAAACAGAATCACCACCTCACACGTAATACGACCTACGCTTTTGCAAATGTACATGGTTGCTCTTGTGATTAATAAAGTACAATTCATTTAAAAGTATGACTAAGATCATAGTAGGTTTTAGTTATGATTTTCTTCTCAGGGAATTCTCTTATGAATTAGCCCACTATTTACTTGTTTGTTTGCTTTTAATATTATGAGTCTTTACACTGAAAGTGGCTAGGAAACACTAGATGAAATGGTCCTCAAAAGCATTATAAATAAATAAATAAATAAAAAAGCATTATATTGCTCTTGGCTTATGCTCTCAAAGCTGGTGTCAGGATAGGTTTAGGTTGGTAAGATTCTTAAGATTGTACCATAATATCAAACTAGCTCATGAGATGTAAGTATGTCTTAATGTGATATACAATATAGAAAAGAAGAGCTATGTACTAGTGTTAGGTGTATGGGCAATACCAAAAGCAGCAGCAGTATGTATTGCTACACAAATTACATGACATTATTTAGATATAACATTTCAAGTTCATTTTCTCATTTTATCACGTGGCCACTTTGTGAAATACACAGGTAAGATTTTCATTTGACATAAGAGGAAACTGAGGCACTGATTGTGACTTGCCCACCGTCACATAGATTCATGGAAGCTCTAGCACTCTGTTCTCGGCCTAAAGCACCTTCCCATTCCCTGGACAAGGTACATTGCCCTGGAGACCAGGACAGGTATACAAATGGAGGCCCACACACCATATGTATAAATAATCAAAAGTTGTAAATCAAACAAAGAGTTTAATGAAATATGTTCTAGTCTACCTTGACAATTGTTTCTTTGTAATGACCTGGAATGTATTCAGAATATTCAAATTCCTTGTAGTCTAACCGGATGACTTGGCAGTGCAGGAAGATACGCCCAGGCTCATGCCTGTGTCCTACATCTCTTCTCTCCCCGCTTCCAGCTCTCACCCATCCCAGGAGGGTCTTCGTGCTCACACAGGAGGACAATCCAGCCCCCATATCTAAGCTCCATCCATACTTTTCTCAAACAGCTGCCCCTTGGCACCAGGGTCCTTGGTGTAGAAGAGGAGCAAAGGCTCTGGTGGGCATGCCAGCTGGGTCCTGCACATCTGTGCCTGAAGAAGAGTGCATGGCTGGAGGAGGACCACAAAGGACCTCTGAAGCACAAGGTCCAGAGCTATGGCTCCCTCATCTAACACAAGGACAGTTCTGATCTTTACATATATTTTTTTTTCTTTTTTTTCTTTACATATATTTACCTTTTTAACATTAGCATTTCCTGGTGAAAACAATCTGTCAAACCAGTCGCCTCATAGATATGAAACCTCGCAATCGTCTTTATTATTAAGCTCCATTCCATAATCGCAGAACTGTAGAAATATTCAAGTCACTGTATATGTCTCAACTTCCAAAACAAAACAAAAGCTGTTGTTTTAAATTACTTTGGAGATGTTAATAAACAGTGGTAGTCAAATTCATCAACATAATATACAGAGAGGAAATTGCCAAAAGTAACTCATAAGATCTAGATTTCTCTTTTCTTTTTTCAAAACCTAATTCACAAACTAAACAGATGGAGACCAATGTCCCTAAAGGGATGTGAGCCTTGACAGAGGAAGGCTAAATGTATATAGATGAATGAAAAAATATACCCTACCCTCCGAGCTTTTATTAAAGGGTAGGTCCAGAATTAAGTGTCAAGATGTGGGGGGCGCTGGATCTGTCTCACTGAGACACTTCTTTAGGTGTCCTCATTTGGATTCTCCTAACCTATCCACACCTGACTCCCAGGAATTCTGGCCCAAACACAAAGTTCTTTTCTTTGGTTCCATTTAGCAGAGCTGATACCCACTGACATTTCCAAAATATGTTCAGTAAACAGTAAAGGCAAAGTAAATAACTAGACAAAAATACAAGTAACTTTATGGCTTTATTTCTAAGATGAGGTATCTGATTCTGAATTAATTAACTACATTTTAACACCATGGGTTCTAATTTTCCAGGTAGCCTTCCCCAAGGGCTTCCTGCCTCTCTCTTGGCTAGCGGCGGGGGTGGGGTTGTGGGTGGAGGTTCTGCCTACCATTTCATCTTCCCAGCTCACCAGGAATAATTTAATCATCCATTTGGCTCTGTCCTGTGGATGAGCAACACATACCCAGATGCATATTCACAGATTCCTTTTTATCCCCTCCCAGAGGCCCTGTTTTCAGTTGGAAAGAAAAGTTTCTTGAAAAACTGAGGATTCTGTTGATTTATAAATAGATAAACTTCAGTGTTCAGCTCTCTCTACAGCTGAAGAACTCAGAAGAGACCTTTCTCCCTTCCGCAATAACAGGGCGATGAACTCATCCATTATCAGCCCCCATGGGGATATATTGACCACAGAACCATGTACAAGCATCAGCGTAACCATAATGTAGCCCAAATGAGTGTTGGCTTAAAATAGTAGAAAAGGAAATTCTCTCAATCGCTGTAGCCATTCAATAATATTATGAAGAAAATGTAATAACCCTCTCTTTTTTGACCAATCAGGATCACCTTTTAAAATGGAATACAATTTAGAACTGCACTAATCAATATAGTAGCCATGAGTCACACGCAGCTATTTAAATTTTTATCGATATTAATTAAAATTAAATAAAATTTTAAAATTGAATTCAACAGTTGCACCAGCCACATTTCAAAGATTCAATAGCCACATGTGGCTTGTGGTTACTCTATTGGCCAGCACAGAATGGAACATTTCCACCATCACAGCGAGTTCTATAGGACAATGGTGATTCACAAGGTGTTCCTACCACTAAAAAGGAATAGAATTTAAAATGTTTTTCCTGTGACCACAGTCTTGGGCAGAACATGAAACACTCAGGAGTAAGATTAAACTACAGGCCTCACAGGTAGAAAAGGAAGATTTTTTTGTTTCCTACGTGCCAAGTTTTAGGACATTTTGGAACATTTTGGAAGGAAGCACCACAATCGATGGATAGGAAAAATATCTATGCTGAAAGTGAATTTTAAGGTGCATAGACAAGGAGTAAGAATAAATATCCTGAGTCTGAAGTGGAGTCCCAATGCAGACCAATTTGTGTGGAACAGAGAAGAGAGAACTGGCAGAACCAGGAAAAAGAGACTGAGACTAGACCAAAAAAGATATTATTGTCTCAGTAGCCATATCTGACTAAGAGATCTGGCCAGTTCATTAGCGAGAAAGAATTCTAAATTAATATCAGAACTCCAGTACATGTCTTTTTGGCTACATATGATTTTGCTTAATTACTCAGTAAGATTGAATGTAGTAAAAAAAATGACATGTGATATCAGAGAGCATTCTAGGATGGTAAAAAAACAGATGAAGAATTTTTCTTTATGAAAACTAAAGGTATGAAAAAGCAAATAGAAAATATAAAGACATATTAGAAAGCAGACAGACCTACATTTGATGCTACCTGCCTCTATTTTAATTTACATTACCTTTAAATATATATTCCCTATGTTGTATTGTTCAGATATATAGGATTTGGTTAATTCAGTCATCTTTCTAAAGGTTCCTGTCTGGGAAATTGATTCTTTTGAGGACTGGCTATCACTAATCATATTTTGGTTGCCGTTAACCATTTACCTCCTGTGTATTTGATAAGCCTATTGCTGCAAGATGATGAACAGGTACAAGTATGCTCCAGAACTAGACTGCTCTTGATGAAGCACCCAGAATTTGATTCAGTGTAAGAAGCAGGAGAGTATATATTTTCTTTTCTTAAATAATGAAATCACGAATTATACAGAGACATACACAAACACAATTAATTTTGAAGGCTCACCTACTCCCACCCCATGACTTAGCAAGTTTTTTTTTTGTTTTTGTGGTACGTGGCCCTCTCACTGTTGTGGCCTCTCCCGTTGCGGAGCACAGGCTCGGGACGCGGCTCTGGATGCGCTCATGGGCCTAGCCTCTCCGTGGCATGTGGGATCTTCCCGGACCGGGGCACAAACCCGTGTCCCCTGCATCGGCAGGCGGACTCTCAACCACTGCGCCACCAGGGAAGCCCAACTTAGCAAGTTTTATAACATATTTCGAATGTTCATGTGACTTCCACTCCTCCACCCTCAATTATAAGTAGAATTCAGCAAAATCATTTTAGGCCTACAGTGAAGTGAAAATACAAAGTTCAGTTTACAGTGGCCTAGATGCCAAAGGGAGATAAGCAGAGTTTAAGAGAAGAAAAAAAATAAATGTGTGCCCAACTGCTGGCGAAGGATGCCTCGCCAACAAAGCCAACACAAGCTACCAGTTCCATCCATCCCACAACTTTCTCACTATCCATCAGTGCTCTACTGTTCTTCATAACCCTTTTTGTCCAGTTTTGATTCCAGGGTCCACCACTATAAGTCTCCAATAAAATAACTTTCATTTCTGCACTGCTTTCTCTGATCAGCTAAATTCCAAACCTGTAGAAACCCAGTTACCCCACCTTCCCTTGTCCTACATCTGAGCAGCTGAACATTGATGGAGAATATGACACATTGGCTTAAACTCCACCTTTGGAATCTTAGTCCTCAAAAGTGCCCTTTCAACAACACAGCCATCACACTACTTTCCCAATAGCTTTCTTTTTTCAGCTCTCAAAAATACTATTTCATGCTTTCTTCTCCATCCTCAAATCTGCTACCTTATGCCACTTCGAAACTCTCAGCTGAAAATCTTGCAAGAGTCTTTGCTGAGAAAATAGACACCATCAAACAGGAACCTGTGCTTTCCATTATTACCCATCTGCAAATGTTGATTCCCCCTCCTATCAGAGCCAATGCCCCAACATGTGCTCTGGATCCCAGCTGCTCTAGTGACCTCAAGGACTTTGCTCCTTGAGTTATCCCCTCCCTCTCCTGAGTTAACCCCTCCACTCCTTCTCCCTGGAATCATTTCCAACAATATAAAAGCATGCCCTAGTGTTGTCCATTCTAAAATGCCTCCCTTGATCTTATCGTCATCTCTCCAGCTACTGTACATTTCTCTGTTCCCTTTTCTAGCAAAATTTCTCCAACTCCTCACTTCCTCTTCCCTCCACAGGACTCTTCAATCTGGCTTCAGCCCTACAGTCCACTAAAACTGCTCTTATTAAGTACCATAGGTTGTTCTTTGTGACCTCCATGTGGTGAAATCCAATGCACACCTTTCTATCCACATCTTACTGGACCTTTTAGCTGCATCTCTATCAGTTTCTTCATGGATCCCCTTCTACCAACTTCTAAATGCTAGGGTTTTTGGAGCTGTCATCCAGGGCCTCAAATGCTTCTCTTCTCTAGGTAATTCCTCCAGTCCAAACCTATGCTCTTAGTTATGGACATTGTTTTCCAACTTGCTACTAAACATTTCCATTTAATGGTTCACAGGCATTTCAAGCTTAACATGTATAAGACTGAAGTCAATGATTTTGGTCCTACCAAACCTCTAGGGTTTCCCATCTTGGTGAATGATACCACATTTCACTTAATTGCTCAAGTCAGAAACCTCACTTCTCATATCTAATCAATCATCAAGTCCTGTTTGTTTTAGCTTTGAAATATATGTAAGATGTCAGTGTGAAGATGCCATTTCTCTCTTCTCTCACTGGAAATCATACAAAAGCAACAAGAAGAAAGAAAAGGAAAGAAAGAAAGAAAGAAAGAAAGAAAGGAAGGAAGGAAGGAAGGAAGGAAGGAAGGAAGGAAGGGAAGGAGGGAGGGAGGGAGGAAGGAAGGAAGAGAAAGAAAAAGAAAGAAAGAAAGAAAAAAGGAAGAAGGAAAGAAAGAAAGAAGGGAGAGAGAGGGGGGAAAGAAGGGAGAAGGAAGAAGAAGAAAAACGGAAGGCCAGAAAAAACTCACAAGCCATATTTTCCATTATACTAAGGAAACAGCTGAAATCCCAAACCACAAGAAAAGTGGAATAATTCCCCCAAAGCATGGGAGATCATGCAGGGGTGCACTTATAGAAAGCAGAGAGAGGGTTCATGGATGTAAATCTTAGAGGCAGCAAAGAACGCCTCTTACCACAGGGTATCAAAATTTTATTCCGCAGCGTTTTTACTAAATGCCTTATTGTTCAGTTTTATAATTTTACCTTTACACTTGTGATTAACTTTGAGCTAATATTTGTACAGGTATGAAGTTTAAATGGAATTTTTTCCCCCATTGTGAACATGTTATTAATTACTACCAGTTTTTGAAAATCCTTCGTTCATTGAATTGCCTTGGTACCTTAATCAAAAATCTGTTGGAAGTACAGCGACCCTTGAACAGTACAGGGAGTTAGGGGTGTTGACTCCTGAGTAGTCAAAAATCCACATATAACTTAACGTTGGCCTTCCATATCCATGGATCTACATGCTTGGATTCAACCAATTTCTGACCTCGTAGTACTGTGGTAGTGTTTTTTGGAAAACATGCACATATAAGTGAATCCACACAGCTTAAACCCGTGTTGTTCAAGGGTTAACTGTATTCCTTTAAGGTTGTTTCTGGTTTCCTCATTCTGTTCTATTGGTCTGTGTGTCTGTCACTCGACTAATCCCATACAGTCTTGATTACTGTCACTGTATTATAAATCTTGTTATCATGTGGAGTGATTCCAACCACTTCAGTATTGTTCAGATATATCAGCTCTTCTATTTCTTTTGCCTTTCCATATTCATTTTAGAAAAATCTTGTTTGCATCTTCAAAAATTTTGATTGGAAATGCATTAAACCTGTATGTCGTTTTGAAAAAAAAAGAAAATCTCTTAAAGGAGACAGGTACACCTTTATTTCCCAAATTGAAATCCCTTGTTTATAACAGTAGGGACCATGCTGGCCATGGGAGTAACCAGGACCTGTCTGGTTCTGAATAGTAGGGAAAGAAGATCTGAACGAGGAAATATAGCAACAAGCTACATCTACAGGAAGCAGTCTGTCTCTATGGCACAGCAGGAAAATGCATTGTGAAAATCCACTGCCTGAGACCACTGGCTGAGGAGAAGTAACAGCTAAACCAATTACACAAAATCGAGGTTATAAAAACATTTAAGCTAGCCTATGACTGGCCCTACTCCTTCCACTACATGAACCTCTTGCAAATAGTGGTATAGGAAAAACTCAGCTACTTCAGAGATAAGTAATCAAAAGGGAATACGCACAGTATCCATACATAGGTGCTACACAAAGAAAAGAAAAAAAAACCCAAAGGATTAATAAAGCACACTTACCAGAAAAATGTTTCCATAGAGCTGCTGAAAATTATGATCAAACATTTTACCATGAATCTTAAGAACAGAATGAATGAATCTCCTTTATGAGGAAAAACCATAAAGCAGAGATAGAAGAGCTCATGTAACAGATGTTAACACAACAGGAAGAAACAAGATGTGAACTGATAGAGCACATGGAAGAGTGGAAGAAAGAAGTAACCACCAGGAAAGCAAAATGGGAAGAATATGTGGGCCAATAGGTCCTGCTGAAAATGCAAAAAGAGACATATTGGATGGAAATGAGGAAGTGAGCAACATGAAATGGAAATGAAGAAAAATTTTAAAGGATTAGAAAGTAATGATCGATATAAAAGGCAAGCAAAGGAGAGCCAAATGCATCATTGAAGTGTGAGGAAAACACAAAAATAATGAAATAATACTTAACAATATCATTACAGAATTTTTTCCTCAAATGGAAGAATACTTGAACCTACATCTTGAAAGGGCCCAATATGTCCAAGGAGAAAGTCACCCAGATGTAGCCTACTAAAGTTGCTGAATTTCAAAGATAAGGAAAAAACAGAGCTAGCTACAGACTTCTCCATAGCAATATTCAACACTAGAAAATCTTTAAGAGAAAAAAAGATGTAAACCAAAGATGCTATTTAATTATTGCTCAAGTGTATATGCATAAAACAAGGTTTTGAGCATGCATATCATTCCCTTGAGCCTACTTAATGATTCATTCAGATGACAAACAGGCTAAACAAGAGATGACCTGAGAAACTGCTACAGAAGACTGGCAGGGAACAATGAATATATTTATCTAATAATAAAACAGTTACAGGAATCAGGGTGACAGAACAAAATGTAAATCTTATATGCTTGGCAATGCAAAAATGAAAAACTAACAAGGGTTACCAGGGGCAAGGGGAAAGACAGTAAATTGCACATAAATATGTTAATTTCCTTATTTTTAATAGCTAAAAGTCAATGGATAAATATAATTTTAAAAGTATGTGGTAGAAAAGAAGTAGGAGGTAAAAGACAAAATATTAATTTAATCAATGCTTATGGTAGGAAAATAGAAATGTCTGAAAAATAGAGGATTGGGGCATTCTATAAAGTTGTAATTGCAAAGAGACCAACTAGAATAATATAAGACTTCCTATTTAGCATAAGGAATACACAAGGAAGCAAATCAAAGGAAACTACTAGTGATATCATTTATAAAATATAAAACAAGTATAAAATAACATGAAAAAATTGAAACCAAATATGTCTGTCCAATCAATGAATAGAAGTGGGCTAAATTCTCCTATTTTTTAAAAAGTATATTTTGCTTGTATCACAAAGTGAATTCAGTGCTGAATTCGAGAGATATACCTAAAACAAAGTAATTCAGTAGGGGTAAAAATAAAAAGATGAGCCAAAGTAAGTTGGGCAAATGCAAAGAAAAAGCAGAGATTGTAATCTTATACCAGACAAGGTTGGATTCTATTTTCAAGCCAAAAACTATTAAATGAAAAGAGTAGGGCCCTTTATAGCATTGAAGAGTACAATTCACTAGAAAATATGAATAATTTATATCTATTATTAAATAAAATAGCATTAACATTCATAAAGCAAAAATATAAGGTGGTGCAATAAGAAATAGAAAGACATCAATGGTGGGAGATTAATCACTTCAGCCCACAATAGATCATGATGACAAAAAATAAGTAAAATTATAATAAATAATATAGTGAATAAGATAGTCCTTATTGTTAAAACAGAGAATGTATCTTCAAGTGTCCAAAGGAAATTTATAAAAATTGACCATGGAGAGGGAGACGCAACAGGGAAGAGATATGGGAACATATGTATATGTATAACTGATTCACTTTGCTATAAAGCAGAAACTAACACACCATTGTAAAGCAATTATACCCCAATAAAGATGTTAAAAAAAAATTGACCATGGATTAAGCCATAAAGAAAATATCGGCAAATTGAAGAAAGGAAAAAGGTAGGCAATATTCTCCAATCACAATGCAGTAAGAGTAGAAATTAGTAGCAAAACCAGATTACACCACGCTTCTACCATTATTACCTAGAAATTTGAAAAGTAGGCACTCTCTTAACTCTTGGGTGATGCATGAGATCCAACTAAAATTGGAGACTATAATAGGAAATAAGAACAATGAAAAACTATATCAGAACTAATGAGATACAGGTAAAGTACTGCACAGAGGTAACTTGTAGCACTTCTACTAATAAAAAGAATAAAAATATGTGAGTTAATAAGTTATAAAATAAATCACAAATTACTCTTAAGGAAAGAGAAGAAAAGAGTTAATAGAGATAAATCAGAAATGAATAATTTAGAAAATTTAAAAATAGTGAAACTAATAAATATATGTAAAAACTACTTTTTAAGAAAAACACAGTAATATAATATAAACTTAAGTAATCACAACAGCAAAGAGATAAAGCACAAATGCACAGAATAAGAAACAAAAAGGGAGAAATAATCACTTATGCCAAAGAAATCAAAGGAATCATGAGACTCTGCTTAACTCTGTCATAGATAATTATATCTATGAAAATAAAGTTGGAAACAGGGATGCAGAGATGAATGGACACTTGAAAATAACTATAGTCCTTGTTTTAACAATACCTTATTTATGATACCATTTAGGTGTACTATAAGGAGGTAAATATAATTTGCCCAAAATTGACTGCAGAAGAGACAGAAAATCTGAATAGATCTACTGCCACAGAAGAAACAATGCCATGAAAAACCTAATCCCTTTTCCCTTCTTTTGATAAAAAACATCAGGCCCAGAGGTTTCACAGAAAATCCATAGGGGAACAGATAATTCTAATGCTATTTAAAGTGCTTCAGAGCATATTAAAAGAAGAAAACCCCTTAAATTATTTTAATGAAACCCAATGACAGCATTAAAAAAAATGTGCAAACCAAATTCACTTATGACTATGGGTGTAAAATTCCTTAAAAAAAAATTGTAAGTAGAATTCAGTAGCACACTAAGATTACAGTATACCAGACCAAGTAAAGTTTATTTTAAAAATACAAGAATAATTCAATATTAGGAATTCTAATACAGAATAATTGATTATATCAGTAGATCTAATGAGAAAATAATAAAATAATTTGTATATATGCCATTAAGTTATTTGATAATGTTCAATATCTAATATTGGTTTAAGAAAATAAACCTCCCAACAAAACAGGAATAGGAGGAAACTTCCTTGATGTGATAAGATGTTGTTACCTAAACCCTAAAATCTAGCCTTATGCTGAATAGATAAATACTAGAAACATCCTTGTTAAAGTCAGGAACAAGTCAAGGATGTTCTAGAAGTTAAAACTAAACATAATATTTAACACTATTTTTGAGGTCCTAGCTAATACATTAAAAAAAGGAGATAAAATGGGGTACAATTATTATAATTTGCAGATGATTATGTATTTGAAAAATCCAAGGAAACTGGAAAAGATGATGTGATTGTATATTTGGAAGCTCCAAGAAAATCTTACAAAAACAGTAAGAGAATACAATAAAGTTGTTAGTTACAAAATTAGTATACAGCAATGAATATATAAATCACTCTCCCTACACCAATCAGAGTGGCAAAGGGATGGAGTTACACTGATTGTCATGGGCCAATCAGGTCCAAAGACCTGGGGTTAGGGGTGAGATAAATCACATTCAAACAGCAAGGAGTAGTTTTCCCCCAAAGAAAATCTAAATGCTGTTTGAACGGAGAAGGAGGAATGGATGTTGGGTAACCAATAAACAAATGTTTACCCAACCAAAGAAGGATTAGATATTTTAGTTCTTAACATTAGTAGCTGCTGATAATCTCCTCTCATAAGATGGGACAATAACAAATAATATCGTGGTTACTAAACAAAGATGTTTAATGAGAACCTAGCAAAAATGGTAATAGTACTGGGTATTTTATTTTCTCCAGCAATATTTAAAACAAGGTAGTGGTGTCTCAAATCTTGATAAATCATAAAATGCTGTGTTACCACTTACATCTTCTTGCTTTCCCTCTCCTGTTCGTTATTTTCTTTTTTGGCACATAAAATTATCCAGATGAGTTGTCTAAGAAGGGGACATTAATTCATCTGGGCATATGTGTATTAAGGGCTTCTGGTACATGCTGTTATATAAAGAATGCTGGATATCTGTATACTGTAATCTATGTATGAGTTCAACAAGTTTTTTAATATACATCACTTGGTTTATTGTAGATTATTGGGTCCCAAATGCCTTACTCATTAACGGAATACTCATATATTTCAATTACTCTCATTTTCCTTGGATAGTTTAAAAGAATTTTTTTATGCCTAAGCTACCTCTTGTCTTTTCATCCCAGATGGCTTGCACAATAACGATAATTATATTGAATTGGGTATATATTCATGACTTTTAAATATAAAAATATCACTATTGCCTTTAGAAGTATACTTTGGAGAAGACTTAAAAAAAAAGTTACTTTGGGTATCTGAGAGACGATTGGGGATTTCTTTTTCAGAATGGATTATTCTTCACTAGACTAAATTTCAATAACTGTTTAAGTTAGATAAAAAATGGAACATTCATGATCCACAACCAACTTGACTGAATTACAGTAATACAGCAGTGGAAAGATGACAGGTATCGTTTGTGTGTGGGAAGAGCATGGCAGCATGTTTTGATGGATTTTATTGTGACATTTGTCTTTAGCAAGTATTACTAGAGTTGGGATGAGAATCTTAAAGTTCTCCCCTGCCCACCCCCTAATTTAGCTTTATTGAGATATACTGGACATATAATATTGTGTAAGTTTAAGGTGTCTGATGTTACAATTTCATATATATATGTAAATGATTACCACAATAAGGTTAGTTAACACATCTATCACCTCACACAGTTACAATTTGTGTGTGTATGCTCACTTTTAAGATCTACTCTCTTGGTAGCTTTCAAATATGTGATACAGTATTGTTGACTACAGTTACTATTTAGATGTTCTATTGAGCATTTTTTAAAGATAAAAGGGCTAAAAGAAATCTTGCCTTTATAATAATTAGGGAAATGAAATAAACACATTAAGAATTTGTGAAAGCATATAACTGTTGCTTGCATTTTAATGACTCAAACTGTAAACTACAAATATGTAAGTTTCATAGAAAAATGCATTTGTATCATATATTTATAATGTAGCTAATGCACATACCAATTTAATAATTAAAATTATTATAATACTGTTTCAAATGCAGAATATAAGAAATCTTGCATACCATAACACATACTGATATGATTCAAACTCAGATTAAATAGCTGGAGACCCAGGTAAGAGCTAATGCTGTAGTTTCAGTCCAAAGGCCATCAGGCTGAAGACTAGGGCTGCTAAGCTGCATTTCAAGTCCAAAAGCCATCTACTGGTAAAATTCCTTCTTATATGAGGGAGATCAGTCTTTTGTTCCATTCAGGTCTTGAGTGATTGGATGAGGTTCACCCACATTAGGGAGGACAATCTGCTTTTTCTAAGTCCACTGATTTAATGTTAATCTTATCCAAAGATACGATCAAAGAAACATCCAGAATAATGTTTAACCAAATACCTGGGCACTATGGTCCAGGCAAACTGACATATAAAATGAACTATCATAGTTCTTTAATGATGGCTATTTAGTTTGTTTATAATTCTTGGCTAATATAATATGTGTCCTAATATATAAATCATTTCATAGACATGCAAGTATATCTATAAAATAAATTCCCATAGTGGAATTGCTGTCTATGGGTGCATGATATAGTTTTTAAATTTATTTCATTTATTTATTTATTTGGCTGGGTCAGGTCTTAGTTGCAGCATGAGGGGTCTTCATTGAGGCATGTGGGATTTTTCGTTGTGGCGCACGGGCTTCTCTCTAGTTGTGGCGTGGGGGTTTTCTCTCTCTAGTTGAGGCGCGCGAACTCAGTAGTTGTGGTGCGCGGGCTTAGTTGCCCCTCGGCGTGTGGGATCTTTGTTCTCTGACCAGGGATCAAACCCGCATGCCCCACATTGGAAGGCGGATTCTTTACCACTGAACCACCAGGGAAGTCCCTATGGGTGCATGCTTTTAAAATTTTGATAAATATTACCAAATTGTCTTCCAAAGTATTTGTACCAATTTGTATTTACAAAGGATGAGAGTGTTTGTTTCCCCAACACTTTACAACACAATGTGTTAGGAAACTTTCTGATTTTTGCTATTTGGATGGATGCGATATGAGTCAGATAACTAATGAGAAGGTATTGCATGCATCTTAGCGAGAACAGCATTCCCCATCACGTACACAGATTCAGGATGGACATGGTAGTGTTATCACAATAATGATAGAATGGAACGTAGAATACAATTTATTTGAGTACTAGAATTAATGCTGAGGTTAGAAATGAACCTTAATCCTGCATTTATTATTAAGACTCTGATGGGGCACTTAAAAATTTCAGTTATACGTTACAGGGGAATTTACCTACTCGAGGAGTACTTATAAATTTGGAGATTCAGTAAAGTTCTCAGAATATTATGTCCTGTTTTAACATCAAAGATTCAAGATTAAAATTGAAAGAGGGGGGCTTCCCTGGTGGCGCAGTGGTTGAGAGTCCGCCTGCCGATGCAGGGGACACGGGTTCGTGCCCCGGTCCGGGAAGATCCCACATGCCGCGGAGCGGCTGGGCCCGTGAGCCATGGCCGCTGAGCCTGCGCGTCCGGAGCCTGTGCTCCACAACGGGAGAGGCCACAACAGTGAGAGCCCCGCGTACCGCAAAAAAAAAAAAAAAAAATTGAAAGAGGTTTGATAGGCATTTGGAAAGTAAATTCAATAGTGAATGATCAGATCTGGAGGTGATGGGGGTAGGAATTGAGAACGGTGCCCTCCATTCTCTCACTTTTCTGGCTTTGAAGATCCGTGAGAATCCAATATATGAAGGAGTCATTTCAAAGAAAGACCAAGTTGTGGACAGATTTAGACTCCTCAGACTGTCCTGTCAGTAGTTACTTACACTGTTGTCTTCACTGGAGATGCAGAGACTAAGAGGTCCCAGTAGCAGAATCACGGTGCTTTCTGGTGTCCAGTCCTCTAGAGCTCCCCTTTCCCCTGCCTCTGCCTTAAGGGACTCTGATGCTCATCTTTAATCAATGACATTAGACCCACAATGAAAGTGAAAACAAAAAGTTTAAAATCTTCTCCCCTCCAACCTTTCCCTCCCCACTTGTCTTTCTGTCTTCTCTTCCCATCTTTTTCACTCCTTTTTTCTTTTTCTTGTTGTTATTTTCATTCTTCCCTTCATTCAACACACATTTACTGAGGGCCTTCATAAGCCAAGTCCTGACCATACTGAGATGAATAAGATACAAAAGTCACAGTTCTTTGAGGAACTGAGAGTTTCCAAAACAAAGTGTAAATTGATCATTTCTCAACTCCTTTCACTTTCATTACGTGCTTTGTTATAGCTGCTGAAATATTTTATTTTAGTAGTCTAAATTTGTTTTTGAAATATAGAAGTATAAATCATAAACACAATGAACATAGTTGCAATAACAACAACAACAAATGCTCAAAGCTGGCCCTACCACTAATCAATTATTTTATTACATATTATTTTAGACATTTCAACCCAATTTCACCAGAGGTCTGGTTTGTTATTAATACAGTATCTTAAGCAAAGCATATGACAGTTATGAAATTTATTATTTCAATGATCATTCGTAATGTATTTATAATTAAATAATAAATGTTGATTACTATACTGATTGTTTATCATCCTAAATTAGTTATCTTTCCTTTATCTGGGAAAGCATTGTTATATTATTATGCTGTCCTATAGTTTAATATATTGCTCATTTAAAATCTCATGTTAATTTTGCTTAATATTTAGAGGAAGTACAATTTCTAACAATACTATAACCAAACTGATCCAGAGCAGAATGGAGACATCAAGAAAATCTGACTTTATTCTCCTGTTCCATTATTGGTACTCTGTGAGACACTGGAGTAGATTTTTTTCCGGTACCTCTTTTCCCACAAGTTAATTTAGATGAATCATTATCACTATTTCATGGCTTTGAAGGTCTAGGGCCTCAGAATCAGGAGTTAAATAATTTTATGTATTTCAAAAAAAGAATTTTAAAAAGTTTATTTCTGATATATAGAAAAGTATTAACATCAAATTATTTTTTAAATTACGATAGTGGGGGCTCCCCTGGTGGCACAGTGGTTGAGAGTCCGCCTGCCGATGCAGGAGACACGAGTTCGTGCCCCGGTCCGGGAAGATCCCACATGCCGCGGAGCGGCTAGGCCCGTGAGCCATGGCCGCTGAGCCTGTGCGTCCGGAGCCTGTGCTCCCAACCGGAGAGGCCACAACAGTGAGAGGCCCGCGTACCGCAAAAACATAAATAAATAAATTACGATAGTGGTTAACAAGATAATAGAAATTTCCTTGACATAAAATTAAATTTGGTTTCATTTTTTAAGGAAGTAAAATATATTAATGCATTAAACTTAGATATAACTTTTATAGAGCAATAGCAATAGATGAACCTCCATTTCATTTAACAGTAAATTATATAACTTGGTTTCTTACCATAGTGGTTTAATATCATGATACTTAAAAAACATAGTTTCATTTCCTTAGTTACGAAAAAGCTCTGTTCATCAGAAAACACACTTTTTGTTCACAGAAACAGATGGTATGTAATAGTTGAACTTCTCAGAGATGATAGAATTGAAAAGTACATGAACATAGAATTGAAAAGTACATGCTGCAGGTGAATATATAATTCCTAGTTAAAAACTCTCAACACAGAATACACCTCTCATCAAATACTAGGCTTTGTCTTTAGACAATGAAACTGAAAGAAGATAGGTAGCTTGGAATGAAGGAAATCATTCATCAGAGTAGTCTGCTTCTCTTTCATACCTCTTTTGCTAAAGAGGAGAAACATAAGACAGCAGGGAATGAAGAATTCAAACTCTAGTAGTCAAGGCTTCTTTGTGTAATAGACACATATTGGGTTGGCTACCCAGTTCACAATGATTCTCGAAATGGCCATATTTGTCCCAGTCATGCCATCCCTCATCTGGGGAAGTTGTTCATCCTCTCTATGCTCTGAATGGGAGGTGCCATCTAGTTACAGAGTAACCCGCACCTCCCAAAATGTTATGCATATGGCTCAAGAAGAGTTAATCATACTACACCCCTTTGGCCATTGTGATTGGTCCAAGGGATGAGTGTATGATTTAGTCTATGCCAGTCAGTGTCCTTCCCTGAGATTTTCCAAGTTGAGGTTAAAAGGAAGTACTATTTCTGTTTGGTTAAGCTATGAGGCTGAGCTTGGATCCATCAGAGATCATGTTTCTAGTCTTATGTGGATAGCAGGTCCCAAATCATAAAGCTCATGATCAAAGAGAAGCAGAGTCAAGATGTGGAGTGAGGAAGAGAGGGAGAGGGAGACAGAGAAAAAAAATGTATCACCTCACACCCATCAGGATTGCTACCATAAAAAACAAACAAGAACATATCAAGTGTTGGCAACAGTGTGGAGAAATTGGAACTCTTATGCACTGTTGATGGGAATGTAAAATGGTGCAGGCACTATGGAAGACAGCATGGCAGTTCCTCAAAAAACTTAAAAATAAAATTACCATTTAATTCCACTTATAAGTATATATCTAAAGGAGGTGAATGCAGGGATATGAACAGATATTTGTACACCCATGATCATAGCACCATTATTCACAATACCTCAAAGGTAGAAGCAACCCACGTGTCCACTCACAGATGAATGGATAAATGAAATGCAGTATATACATACAATGGAATATTCAGTCTTAAAATGGATAGAAATTCTGACATATGGTACAACATGGATGAACTTGAAGACATTATGCTAAGTGAAATAAGCCAGTCATGAAAGGACAAATACTGCATGATTCCACTTATATGAGGTACAAACTCATAGAAACACAAAGTATTGATAGAATGTGGTTGCAAGGGGCTGGGGGAAGGGGAAAATGGGAATTGTTTAATGCAGATAGCTTCAGTTTTGAGAGATGGATGAGTTCTGAAGATTGTATGCACAATGATGTGACTATCTTAACAATACTACACTGTACACTTAAAAAGTGGTTAAGATGTGAATTTTATATTAGCATGTTTTACCACAGTTAGGAATTTGAAAATTAAGCAATTCTTAAAATCATCAGAAGAGAATATGGGTAAAAAATCTATCTAATGTAAGCATGATGTCAAAAGTAAAAGACGTAACAGAAAATGTCTATATATACAAAGAATATGTTAATGTTGGTTATCTGTTGCTCTTGGTGTTATGGCTACTTTTTCTCACCATTAACAAACTGTTTTTCTGTGATGAACATTATTGATTGGCATAATTAGGGAATCTGATATGTAATTTTTAGTTAGGAAAAATAAGATACTAGTTTTTTTCCTTCATCCACCAAAGACTGTAAAAAGTTATGAAATTCAATGTTGGGGAAGGTATGGAAACAGATACTTTTATACATTGCTCATTGGAGTATCATTTGGTACAAGCTTTCTGGAAGGCAATTTAGTGACATATATCAAAAGCCTGAAAAATGTGCACATGCTTTGATCCAGCAATTCCACATATGAGAATTTATCTTAAGGAAATAGGCCTGTAGCCCAAATGTTCAGCTACAAGCTTGTTCATTGATGATCTCAGTGTGGCTCATAATAGTAAGAAATTGAAGACAAACTAGAAGTCCAACAAAAGAAAATGATTTTAAATAAATTACAGTCATATTTACAAAAGGATAATTTATAGTCATTTAAAATTGTGTCTCAGAAGAATAATAAAAACATGGAGTAATAGTCATGTTATACAGTTAAATTAAAAAGTAACTTTTAGGGACTTCCCTGGTGATGCAGTAGTTAAGAATCCACCTGCCAATGCAGGGGACACGGGTTTGATCCCTGGTCCGGGAAGATCCCACAGGCCATGGAGCAACTAAGCCCCTGTGCTACAACTACTGAGGCTGCGCTCTAGAGCCCGGGAGCCACAACTACTGAGCCCGCGTGCTGCAACTACTGAAGCCCGCGCACTTAGAGCCCGTGCTCTGCAGCAAGAGAAGCCACCGCAATGAGAAGCCCAGGCACCGCAACAAAGAGTAGCCCCTGCTCGCCGCAACTAGAGAAAGCCTGCACGTAGCAATGAAGACCCAACACAGCCAAAAATAAATAAATAAATTTGTTTAAAAAATAATAAAAAGTAACTTTTAAAGTTGTATGAGTGGTATGATATCACTTGTGTAAAAATATAAATATATAAGCCCAGGAAAGAAAAGCATGCATTAAAATGTTAACTGTGCTTTCTTCTAATGGAGTTTAGATTTTTTTTGGCATAGTGTAGTAGGTAAAATATTTATAGGTCTTCCGAAGTCAGCCATGCCCAGACGAATGGTGTAGGACTGAAGAAAAATGATCTAAAAATCATAAAACTTATATTGCAAATTTTTACAATATGCTCAAAAGTTAAAATACCAAAAAATTATTTTCCTCTGATTTTCTCCTGAGACACACCACCTATGAAGGAAATAAAGGAAAATGAAGCCATTTTATTACCTAGTAAAATGCAGTGACTTTACTGACATTTCTAAGATTTAAATGTGACTTTCATGCTCTCTACTAGTGAATAGAAACATAAAAAGATTATAAAGTTATATGAAGGCAAAGTGTTTTATTTTCCACTCTATTTCAATAATCACCATGTTTCCATAATCTCTGCCCTATTTCCATAATCATCACTTTTTTTGTTCAAACCCCCTTCTTAATCCTCACCTGAATTCCAGTCCAGACACACGTTTTACTATCCTGTAATCTCCTGAAAATCCACTTTTAAAAAGTGACTCACTTGGACAATGAAAATTGGACACTACAGATTAATTTTGTGCTGTACATTTGATTCTACTTACATGAGTAGTTGGAAACTCTTTGGGGAAAGGTCTTTGACACTTTTCTTTAAACTAATGAGAACACTATATGTGTAAACTGTTAACAGAGGAGAAAAAATGATGTCAATCTTTAGTTGGCTCCTTTAGAACTGTCCTAAAATATAAAAATCAATCTGATACCAGAGATTACAGGAGAAATCTAAAATCTCACAGAATGATAGAGATTTAAATAACCCCAATTCTTAAATAGAACCTTAGGTATAACTTTTAAAATGAAAGAGCTGATGCTAATTCATATTTTAAACTAAAACAAAATTTTACACCACTGATTTCTGAGGTCTATGATTTGACAAAACTCATGTCCTGGTAATCAAAAACACATAGGATGGGGGGATTGGAGCCAGGGAGGGATTTTTTTCCCCCCTGGTGGGGCTGGGGGAGCTGTAGTTGCCCCCCTACTTCTCCCCGCTGAATAAAATATGTTAAACTACAAAAAACAAACAATCGGGCTTCCCTGGTGGCGCAGTGGTTGAGAGTCCGCCTGCCAATGCAGGGGACACGGGTTCGTGCTCCGGTCCGGGAAGATCCCACCTGCCGCGAAGCGGCTAGGCCCGCGAGCCATGGCCGCTGTGCCTGCGCGTCCGGAGCCTGTGCTCAGCAACGGGAGAGGCCACAGCAGTGAGAGGCCCGCGTACTGCAAAAAATAAAAATAAAAAAAATAAAAAAATAAATAAGGGCACTAATGGAAAAACTGAAAAATGACCAATAAAGGGCCAATTTAAAAATTAGAAAAGACATAATTGGACAATCACAAATCAACAAGTTTAATGTCTCTGTTTAGACAGTACCTTGAAGAATTAAGTAGCGACATTCAAATAATATTTTATCTTAGTAAAGAAAAAATGGAAACAAGGGTATTTGGTAAAACAGATAGCATGCCACATTTATTTAACTTGAATGGTTTAAAAAATATTTAGAGATATCTCAAACTACCTAATTTGGCAGAATGTTAAATCTCACAGCTCTAAACATCGATTGTTTTCTTAACCTAAACATTGACTTGTATTTCTCATGGTCTACTAAAAATAGATGTTAACAAATGAAATAGAGCTAATTTATGTCTCTAAGAATTAAACCTCATTCTGTTTCTGCAAAAAATGGTTTAATCTGCTAATGCTTGTGGTAAAGAATTTATAGCAATTTTTCAAATAGGAGTGGCTCCAAATACTATTTTTCCCAAGATATTTCCCCAAGGACTTATTATATGAGGACTTCAGTTGATGTGTAAATGGAGAAGAGGATTGCCTGTGTGAATGATTCAGTAGGGTACCAAAAACATCCATCTTACTAATGCCAACAGATCAGTTACCTTCCTGCTGCCATTCTGTGGGAAGTGCTCTGAGCCATAGTAAGCCTCAAAAAAACAATAGGTTCTTTCAAACTCTTTAAGGAGCATGACACATTAAGTCCTAACACGTCAGTGAGAATGAGTTAGTCTTTTGAGAAAGGAGGAGCCATGTGATAGGAATATACTGGACACAGATCCCTGGGAGGCCAGGGTTGAAAGGGAAAGAAAACAGCAAAGAAAAGGGAGGTAGAGGCAAAAACAAACTTGTCCTACATCTCAATCTTGCCTTCCCAAGACAGATTGTGGCTTCTGTGTATGTTCTTTCTGTTCACATCCTTAGTCCCTGTATCTCATTTTATGCCAGCTGATCAAGAAACAGAGAGTGGATAAGGCAAGAGGGCGAGTCATAAAATTTTAATGTTAAAAAATATAGCCTTGTTTAATAGTTAAAAAATTGAAAAGTAATGATTCTTCTTGGCTCCAGAGAGAAATCATTGAGAGAGGATGTCACAGGTTAGCTTCCCTGAGAAGCAGACTCTGAGCAGGAGATGAGCAGGCAGGAGGTTCATGAAGAGCATTCTAGGGATCATCACCTATGTAAGGGAAGGCAAGGGAAGGGAAAAGGACTGGCAGAGGGGGAAGCTGGGCTGTGATGGGTTCTCAATGAAAACCTTAGCCTTTTGGGACCCTCTTTAGATGAGATGACCCTTTGGAGATGCTTGAATTGGGGTGAGAGGGCCAGGCCTTTATACCACTCCATTGGTCAGTGATTGGATGCAAAGCACCCTGGGAAGGGCATGTGACCTTAGGTAAGGAAACTCTCTTCAGTTAAAGCAATCCCTGCACGGGGGCTAACAGCTGAGGGCTGTCTTGTACACACCACTCCTAGCAGTTGGGGGAATAAGGCCTTCAGTCCTGAAGGGGGATTTTGGTAGTGTATCACAGTGTCCACCAAAGAGGAAATTAGTACCTACCACGGAGCTTGATATGTGTAGTCACTCAACAAACATTTGTTGAATAGATGAATATTCTTGTTTTGTCTTTCAGTTGCTCACCCCTTCCCAACAGAAAAACAAATGTGACGTTATCAAAGCTTTTACAGACAAAAAATTGCCTTCAGATACTAGTTTTTGTCATGCAGAACAGGGGTCCCCTTTTTGGCACCAGGGACTGGTTTCGTGGAAGACAATTTTTCCATGGATGGGGGGGTGGGGATATGACGTTTCAGGCGGTAATGCGAGTGACGGGGAGCGGCAGATGGAGTTTCCCTCACTTGCCCGCTGCTCGCCTCCTGCTGTGCGGCCCGGTTCCTAATAGGCTGCGGGCTGATACAGGTCCACGGCCCGGGGGTTGGGGACCCCTGATGTAGAAAGCTTGGCAATAAATCTTTGTAATAAAGAATGTGACAGATATCTGTGAGTATGTGCTGTAACTTAATGTGCATTTTTGTAAACAACTTTTCATTTTGAATCAATGTCAAACATACAGAATGCTTGCAAAGAGAGTAGTAAGAACTTTTGTTATTTGAACAATTTGGGAGTAAGTTTGTGACCTAACTTCCCATTACCCCTCAATACTTTTGTGTGTATTTCCTATGTATAAGGACATTCTCCTATCTCACCATAATACAACCAGTCAAGATCAGGAAACTAGCATTGATACACTACTACCATCTAATCCTTAGACCCTGTTCAAGTTTTGCCAAATGTTCCAATGCCATTTATACCGAAAGGATCTAGTCGAGAATTAAGTGTTGTGGTAACTTCCATGTCCCTTTAGAAGTCGTCAGTCTGGAACAATTTCTCAGTCTTCCCTTGATTTTCATGACTTTGACACTTTTGAAGATTATAGGTAATTAATTTTTAGAGTGTTCCCATTTTAGCTCTAATGTCACCTTAGAAGGTTATGCCCCTTTGTCAGGAATCTCATAGAAATGATAAAGTGTTATTACCTTCTACTGGGGGAAGGGATGTTCCACATTTTCAATTTGTCCAATTACTGGTGTATTGACTTTGATCATTTGATTAAAATGATGTCTTCCAGGCTCCTTTATTATAAAGTAACCCAATTTTCCCTTTTAATCCATAAGTATTTTGTAGGTGGGTGCTTTGAGGCTATGTAAATATCTCCTTCTCATCGAACTTACAACTTCTTCATTTATTTATTTATATCAGTATGGACTCGTGGGTTCATATTTCACTCAATGAGTTATAACTTATTACTATTATTAGTTATTTTGATGCTCAAATTGTTCCAGATTTATCTAGCGGCATTCACTTCAAGCTGATTTCTGTGTCCTTTTGACATGGTCCCCTTCATCATTTTGAAGGGCATTTCCTATTTTCAAGCACAAAAAGATGTTCCGGGTTTACTTTGTATTTCCTGTGTCCTAACCCTGTAATCAGCCATTTTTCTGAGCCTCTACTTAAGACCACCTCTCCATTAGTGCTCTGGACCCATCACAAGCATGTGCAAGAAATGCTAAAGAGGAATTTATGGAAACTATGTAATGGATTACTTCTTGCTCTTTGAATTTGAAATATACATGCTCTGTGCTTGAAATCCTAAGCTCCAAACGTACAGGTTTCATAAGAGTTTATTGTAATATCTTCACTGTACAGATATGTATCTTTAGCATATCTACGAAGTAATATAGTTAATAATACTTTGCATAGCATAGTGCGTTTATATAACCCAGGTCTGTGAAAGGTGATAAAACCTATTTAAAACTGCTCTATGGTAAGATTTGTGACTGCCACTTCAGCAGCATGGTTGGTAGACTTTAAGCAGACCACATGGGTTTGTGTCTCAGTGGACTCATTTAGTATGAAAATAATCTCTACCCCACTAGGTTGCTGTAAATATTAAATGAGATAGCTCCTGTAAAATTGCCATGTAAATTGTAAAAAGCTATTCTAATATAAAATGTTACATAGATTTCTATGTAAATGCTAATAATCACTTACCTATTATTAAACCTTTTAAAAGTGAACTCCTTGGTCTCAAGAAAAGAAAAACCAGTGTGGCAAAAAAACTAACACTCTTAGCCTCTTAAGAATGTGAGATCGTCTTTATATGCCATATTTTTACATAGGACGTTTAAAGTCTGTAGCTCTTTCAAAGGTAAGAAAATGGCTTGTTAAACTGTGGGTGGGCCTGAATAATGAGTTAGGAAGAAAAAGAAATATTAAAGAATTACCACTTGTTATTCAGTGAGAGTTTTGTGGAAGAGATAAAACTAATGAATTACTAATTTTTTAGTGTAAGAGTGGTATTGTTTGTTAGAGTCCTTATCTTTTATAACACATACTGACATATATATATATATATATATATTTTTTTTTTTTTTTGCCGTACGCAGGCCTCTTACTGTTGTGACCTCTCCCGTTGTGGAGCACAGGCTCCGGACGCGCAGGCTCAGCGGCCATGGCTCACGGGCCTAACCGCTCCGCGGCACGTGGGATCTTCCCAGACCGGGGCACGAACCCGTGTCCCCTGCATCAGCAGGTGGACTCTCAACCACTGCGCCACCAGGGAAGCCCTGACATATTTTAAAATGAAATGTGAAAGATATTTTTGCTGAGGGAAGTGGATGAGAGTACAGTTCAGGGGTCAGCAAACTTTTTTTTTTTTTGTAAATTGCTAGATAATAAATATTTTAGGCTTTGCAGGCCATACAATCTCTGCTGTAACTACTCATCTCTGCTATTGTAGCATGAAAGCAGGCATAGACAACATGTACACAAAAGAGCATGGCTGTGTTCTAATAAAACTTTACTCATAAGAATAGCTGGTAAGCTGGATTTAATATGTAGGTCATAGTTTCCCAACCCCTGCTATAAATGAAACAAGATTTACCATGATTAATAATTATGAAGCTCAGTTATGGGTACATAGAGATTATTATACTATTCTGTATATATTATATATTTGAAATTTTCCATAATGTTCTACATAATAAAAAGTCAAAAAACAAGAGATGAAAGTTTGGATAAGAGGAGAATGGGATTACCAGGTTGTGATAAAATATATTAATACTTAATATATACATTTGAAAGTAGTTTGTTTTAATAATCAGAGTTATTGGCAAGAATAGAGGACTATTTTCTATCTTTGTTTTGTATAGTTTGCCTGATCATTTTTTTAAATGTACTGAATTTGAATATTTATGTCTATCTTTCAAGAAACTGGTTATTTTTTTGTAATGTACTAAATTTAGGCATACTTAAGTTCCAAGAGGTGTTAAAACAAATTTTACGTTTAAAGACCACCACAGAAAATAAAAGAGAATCTTCATATATGATTCTAGGGCTTTGGGTAGCAATGTTGTTTAAAGTTCAAGGTTCAAGATATCCCCCTGCTCTAAATCCATGGCTATGATACATATGAAAGAAAAACAAACAAACAAACACAAGCTTAGAAAAGAAAAAGACACAACTTTGTTCAGTAAAACAAACATTTCTGTGAACCAAGAAAAGAAATGAATTTAAGAAAGTAGGAGGGGGGCTTCCCTGGTGGCGCAGTGGTTGAGAGTCCGCCTGCTGATGCAGGGAACACGGGTTCGTGCCCCGGTCCGGGAAGATCCCACATGCCGCGGACCGGCTGGGCCCGTGAGCCATGGCCGCTGGGCCTGCGTTTCCGGAGCCAGTGCTCCACAGCGGGAGAGGCCACGGCAGTGAGAGGCCCGCGTACCACAAAAAAAAAGAAAAGAAAAGAAAAGAAAGAAAGTAGGAGGTATTGTCATGGGCTTGCTGGCCCCTGGGTGGTGAAGTAGGTAGAAGCAGTTGAGAGTCCATATCCTATTGGGGAATAGAAAAAAAAAAGTGCCCTAGATGAGAATGGAGATTAGCGACAGGTTCACTGCCTAAATCTAGGTGCTGGGCTGGTGACCCTCACCTACCCCGACCCCCTCAAGAGGAATCTTTAAAAAGCTGCTGCTGAGGGCTTCCCTGGTGGCGCAGTGGTTGAGAGTCCGCCTGCCGATGCAGTGAACACGGGTTCATGCCCCGGTCCGGGAGGATCCCACATGCCGTGGAGCGGCTGGGCCCGTGAGCCACGGCCGCTGAGCCTGCGCGTCCGGAGCCTGTGCTCTGCAACGGGAGAGGCCACAACAGTGAGAGGCCCGCGTAACGCAAAAAAAAAAAGAGCTGCTGTTGAGTACGGCTTGGCACTACAGCTCTAGGAGAAACTGCATGTTTCTCAAAGCAGGACAGAAGTGCAGCCTGGCAACCAGTATTTCACATATTACCATGCAGGATGTGAGAAGTTATCGGCCTCAATGTTTCTCCCCTCCCTGTATCCACATCTTGTACTATTCTAGCTTTGAAGTTCTTTACAAAAAAAAGGCAGCATAATTTTCCACGCTTTGACTCTGGGCCCAGCTATGGGGCTTGCTTTGGCCAGGGGGACCTTAGTAGATGTGATGAAAGCAGGGGCTTGAGATACGTTTGTCTAATGCGGCTTACCCACTTGTACTTCTGTCACCTCAGTGAAAAGAGTTTTCCCCAGAGTAGCCACTACCCTTCAACCTGGGCCCCAGTGTGGATATTTGAGGAGCAGAACTGCTCTACTTGCCCACAGACCTGTGATGTGGTACAGAGCTGTTTCAGTCATTGCTACCTGAAGCTGCTCTAGCTGACCTGCAGACCCACGAGAGAATTAAAAGCTTATTGTTATGTGTCACTGAGATTTTGTGGTTGTTTGTTATGCAGCAATAGCTAGCTGATAGGGAAAAATCTAATCCTGGGATGCTACTGTAACAAGAACCTGAAATACATGGTATTAGCTAGGGAACAGGTGGCAGATGGCAAGGAAACCATTACAGAAGCTGGAAAAATGTCAACCTGTATTTGGTAAAACTGCTGCCTGTAGTAACATAAAAATAGTAGAATGGTTTCTAGGCTTATGTTGAAAGCACGAGCAAGTTACTTTTATTTCCATTTTATAAGGTGCTATGAGAGATAAATTCAGAAAAAAAAACCTGCCAGCTTGCAAGAAGAATTTAGAGGGATTTAAACAGCACAGAACTTGCTTATTTGGAAAATACAACTCTTTATTTCCAGCCACTAAGAGTCTGATTCAGCTTGGGGGAAAATGTAATTAAGGGCATAGCTATAACTTCCTTTACTAAGATATCTGAAAGAAGGTGATGCCTGGAAGTTTCTCTCAGCTGGACAAAGGGGTTTCTAGAAAGCTTAAGGGTAGGGTCCCTCAGAAGCCTAATGGGTGGAAGTTCCTCATAATATAGTATGAGAGGCATGTCCCCAAAAGAATTGTGGGTATGGTTTTGTCAAATAGAGTTTACTGAAATCAAATACATGGAAATCCATGTTTTTGAGAGAGCTGTATTGGCAAACAAACTACCAGCTAGGACTAAAAGGGGATGAGACTGAGATATAAAAAGACCTTTGAACCAACAACACTTTACAGGCAGGAAGTGGCTGAGAAAGCTTCTTAGCATGAAAAGGGGCATATTCTCCAATGTGCTCTCTGGAAGTGACCAAGGAGGATGGCAGAAATCTAGTCTTTCCGGGAGGGTGAAACCAAGAGCAGTGGAGAACAACAGACTGGACTACCAGGGAGCAGAATTACAGTCTAACCAAGGAAAATTCCTTACTCTCAGAGTAGGGGGACCTGGCAACATTGTCCCTAGGGTATTTCAGAAGAAGTGAATGCTAATGCCTTCTGATTTTCCCGTTTTTGATTAGGAGTGTTAAATACAGCTAACATACCCTTGTTCCATCATTCCATGTTGGGTAAGGCGGGGGGTGGGAGGAAGATTACACACACTCACACACACTTTAGTTCATAGTTTTCCAGATCAAGGAGAATCACATTCAAATCTGATGTATATCATAAGATTTTGGATTTTGATCCTGAGGCCATGATTGGATGAAGCTGTTGGGGATCTTGGGATTAGGGTGAGTCTGTTTTGCTGTGCAGCAGATATAAACTGCCTTGTAACTTTGAACTTCCTCCCACGAAAGGCAGAGTATGCTTACCAGCTCCTTGATTTGGGGCTCAACTATGGAACTTGCTTTGGCCAATGAGATATTTGTAGATGTTATATAAGCAGGGGCTTGAAATGCTTGCACAATGGGTCTTGCCCTGTTGTGCCCTTGCCTTTATCATGAGATGAGCTTCCCCTAGAGGGCTGCTTCTCCCTCAGCCTGGGCTCAACAATGAACACACCTGGAACTGCCCCAGCTGACCACAGACCTGCAGTTTGAATGAGAGCTACCCCACAGACTTGTGAGAAAAAGAAGTGCTTATTGCTGTGTACAACTGAGATTTTGAGGTTATGTTGGTAGTAACTAATGGAAACAGGGGAGAAATCTCAAATTGTCAGTGTAAGATCTGGTTTGAGATTGGAGAACCTCGGAGCTTGTTGGGCAAGTGCAAAATCCTTAGATAGGGAGATGTGGGTAACAAAACCACCCCTTCCCACTCAAAACGAACACAAAAATCAAAGTTCCAAACCATATGAAGAAATCTACCATTAAGAAGCACTGTCACATAATCAATAATTAGAACAATGATTTGCTCCAGATTAAGCTGAAATAAGAGGACAAGAAAAAAAAGTTTCATATCCTCAAAGAGATGAAGCAATACATACATTAAAAAAATTTATTTATTTTGGCTGTGCCAGATCTTCGTTGCAGCACGCAGGATGTCCATTGTGGCATGTGAACGCTTAGCTGCGGCATGCATGTGGGATCTAGTTCCCCGACCAGGTATCGAACCCAGGCCCCCTGCATTGGGAGTGCAGAGTCTTACCCACTGGATCACCAGGGAAGTCCCAATAAATACATTTTTAAAAAAGAATAAGACATTATGAAACAAAATCAGACATGTTCAATAATAGGTAGAAAGAGTAAAAAAATTAGAAAAACATACCTATTGAAATAAAAAACTTAATGGTCATTCTAGACTGTATACTATCGGAAAGAATTACTATAATAGAAGGCATTACAGAAAAATTACTCCAAAATGCAACAGAAAGAGATTTTTAAAAATAAGAATGAGAGGGCTTCCCTGGTGGCGCAGGGGTTGGGAGTCCGCCTGCCGATGCAGGGGACACGGGTTCGTGCCCTGGTCCGGGAGGATCCCACATCCCGCTGAGCGGCTGCGCCCGTGAGCCATGGCCGCTGGGCCTGCGCGTCTGGAGCCTGTGCTCCGCAACGGGAGAGGCCACAACAGTGAGAGGCCCACGTACCGCCAAAAAAAAAAAAAAAAAAAAGAATGAGAAAATTAGTGACACAGATTGAGAGACTCTAACTATCTAGTGGAACTTCCAAAAGAAGGAAATAGAGAAATTACAAAGAAACAATATTTGAAGAGATTCAATTTCCAAAATTGAAGAATAACCCCTTGGATTAAAGGTACACTCTGTACCAAGCAGGATAAATATAAATTCCTACCTAGACACATCATGGTAAATTTCAGGATATCAAAAATAAAGCAAATCAAACCATCATGCAGGACATATTAAACTTACACGGTGATGTATGCCAATTTTTTCTCAATAAAACTGGGAAAATATAGAGAAAAATCTTAAAGGTAGTAAAGAGGAAAAAAATAATTCTACACTCAACCAAAAGCTATTATCCAAAGAGTAAAAGCAAAAATAAAGACATTTGCAGACAAAAACAAAACCAAACCCCTTAACACATCTCATGGAATAACCACTAAAGGTTGCAAGAAAAGTGAATCCAAGGGAAAGAAGTTAGAGGCACGAAACAATGGTGACTTTATAGTATGTGAATTATAGCTCAATAAAATTGTTACAAAAAAAATGGTGAGCACAAAATACTTTGGCATATTTGAATATTGTTTTTTTTTTTTAAATTTAGGATAAGAAAGTTGATGCTAAGTTCTTAGACAACAATAAAGGGAAGACAAAAATCTGCTAATGGGTAAATAAAATGAACTAATGTTTCCTGTTTGGAAAAAAGATAGAAATACTGAATAGGGGCTTCCCTGGTGGCGCAGTGGTTGAGAATCTGCCTGCCAATGCAGGGGACACGGGTTCGAGCCCTGGTCTGGGAAGATCCCACATGCCGCGGAGCCACAACTAGGCCCGTGAGCCACAACTACTGAGCCTGCGCGTCTGGAGCCTATGCTCCGCATCAAGAGAGGCCGCGATAGTGAGAGGCCCGCGCACTGCGATGAAGAGTGGCCCCTGCTTGACGCAACTAGAGAAAGCCCTCGCGCAGAAATGAAGACCCAACGCGGCAAAAATAAATAAATAAATAGATAAAAACACACAATAAAAAAAAAAAGAAATACTGAATAACTTTAAACTTTGGTTAAAATTTTATAGATGTATATGTAGAAAACTTAAGGGTGGCCACTAAGGTAGAGAAATATAACTTCCAAATAAGGAAAACATAAAGGGGTAGAGAAATAGAGAAAATCTTCTCAATCTAGCAGAAGACCAGAACTAAAGATGCTTATGGAAATAGTGGTAAACAGAATGCAAAATGGTAAAAATTAAGTCCAAATGTCATTAATCACAATAAATGTAATTGGATTAAACTGACATACTGCATAGCAAACAGAATCAGATTCCCTAAAAAAAAATCCAGCTACATGTTGCTTATAAGAGACACATCCAAAGTAAAATGACACAGAAGTTTTGAAATAGAGGGATAAAGATAGACTAGGCAGAGTTCTCCTAGAAATGGTAGGGGAGCTCTTATCAGACTAAGTGTCCTGTAATAATTATAAACTCTGGGCAACATATTAAAAAAACAACTATTTGAAAGCACTGGAGAATGACCAAAAGCAGGCAGAAACTGAGGGGAGTAAACATTTTGAAGGGAGGAAACCATAGATTTGTTTTGTTTTGTTTTTTTGCGGTACGTGGGCCTCTCACTGTTGTGGCCTCTCCCATTGCGAAGCACAGGCTCCGGGCACGCAGGCCCAGTGGCCATGGCTCACGGGCCCAGCCGCTCTGTGGCATGTGGGATCTTCCTGGACCAGGGCACGAACCCGTGTCCCCTGCATCGGCAGGCGGACTCTCAACCACTGCGCCACCAGGGAAGCCCCATAGATTTGTTTATAAAGCTTTTTGCCTGAGGGTACTCTCATGTCCTCCTGAGTGCAGGGATGCTAGTACTCAGAAAAGGGCAGTCCTACTGGCTTGAAGCATCAATGGGCAGAGTTTAAGGATGACCAAGCAACTTTGAAGTGAGGGAAGACACCCAAGAAAGGAAACAGCTACAAAACAGAGAGTCTCAAAATCCGTAATAAACCTCACCCAAATTTTTGGCTGACTCCTTTGGCTATGCTTGTGCAGGGGAGACCATAACGTGCCTGGTGGGAAACAACAGCTGGAAGGCTGAAAGCTGTGACAGAAACATCAGCTGCTGTCCACTGCAAAAGAGCTGGAAATTTGAGCCTAGACAAATTCAGTGCCTGTTATAACAAAAACAAACACTCCTCAGAAGAAGATAATAGAATTCAGAGTCTCTACAATGACTTACTCTTAATGTCCTGTATACAAGAAAATGTTCCTAAATATGTGAATGTTTACAACAAATTTATTTTCCAAACTGAAAACAACCCAAATACCCATCGACAGGAGAATGGATAAATTGAGGGCTAGTCTTATAATGGAAAGCTACTCGGCCATGAAAAGGAATGAATCACTGATATACACAAAAGCATGGATGAATCTCACAGATGTTATGCTGAGTGAAGCAGATAAACACAAAAGCAGATATATTATGATTCCATGAACGTGATGCTCCAGAAAAGGCAAAACTATCTATTGTGGTAACAATCAGAAAGAGGATCACCTCTTGTGAGACTGATTGGAAAGTGGCATGTGGGAACATGCTGCTCCAATGGAAACGACCTGTATTTTGGAGGAGTGTGGTTGTTAAGAACTCTGAAGGGTCTGAGATTTTACCCTGTCTGCAAGATAACAAGTTAACCTGCCACAGACTCACAGATGTTGGCAAAAGCACAAAGATCCTGGGTTACAGGCAAAGGACTTAATTATCCCCAGCACAATAAGCAGTCTGAGCTCCATGTCTGCACTGGTTCCTCTTGCCTCCTAAGCCTTACAGGGGGTGACAATGAGGGGCCCAGATGGATGCTGTACACATAGTTAAGTTTCTGACAGAACTGAGGAACCTCAAGCTTAGGGAACCTAAATCTTTTATAAAGGGCAATAAGTCTGCCTGTCCCTTGCCCTGGAAGGAGACATTATCTTTACTATACCAGACAGTAAACAAACCTGCCTTCTGCTCTAGGAGACCCTGTCTTCCAAGCCTGTTCACTATATAAACATTCCTGAAAAGAGAGACTGTATCTCTGCTTGCAAGAAATGGAAACTTGTAGGGGACCCATGGAAACAGTCTCTAACAGTGGGTTATAAGAATGTATGCATTTGTCAAAATTTATTGAATCTTACATTTATGATTTGCGCACTACACTGTAATTTTAACCTCCAAAACTAAACAAACTGATCCAGTAAAACAAACAAAAAAAGAGAATTAAGTGTGGACAAATTAAGGGGCAGAGAAAAGGCGAATTCTGTTGTTCTGGCAAATCCTTTGAAAGTGGTAGGTTTGGAAGGAACCAGCCTGCCTTTCCCAAATGGCAGCTGACCCCACGTTACATCACTTTTTCAAAATACATCATAATTAGACTGAGCTACAAAAGTGCAAGGAAACTTTCTTCTTCTCCTCACCATTGTGTCCCTTGACATTCATCAGTATATATTACTCAATATATTTTAAGATAAACTTATACAATCAAGGTGAAAAAGGAACAAAGTCTTTGACCCCCAAACCACTGAGTCATTCTCTTTATCCTACTATCTCTAATCCTTTACTCTCTTGCTTTCTTCATGTCTGTTAGGCTTTTCTCTTTTTTTTCCACCCCACTCTCTCAAGGGGTCATTCAATGGAATAAAATTCTCTATTACATGCTCTATTTATATGATAAAAATTTTATACTTCGTTCTTAAACAAAGAACAGTGGTTGAATTAAGTAGTATGTAAACTTAAATGACACCACGGAGTTGTACTTCCTGAGTGTGAATCCCAGCTCCATTATTTACTTGCTGTGTGCTGGCAGAAGTCATTTAACCTCCCTATGCCTCACAGTATTAATTTTATAGAATTGTTATGATATTTAAATGTGAAAGTGTTTACAGTGCTTAGAACAGTAGTGATGTAGAGTTCAATACATGCTAACTATTATTTGTCAATACCACTGAGATTTGTACGTAGACTATGATTTAGTCTTTAATAGGATTGTAAAAAACAACAAAAACATAACATTGAAATTAAAATTAGCAGAACCTTTTAAAATGAGCCTAATAAGTAGGGCTCCAGTTTGTAAAGAGGCATCTGAACAATTTATTAGAATATTTATAGAGAATAGGGACTTGTTTACAGAATCTCTGTAGTAGGAGACATACACAGGAATCCTTTATGTTGTATTCCAGCTGGATAAAAATTTTGTGCCCATTATGTCTAAAGAGGATAGCTGGGTTTGATGTTACAAAGATAGAGATTTGCTTACAAAAGCTTATGATCTTATAGGGGATACAGTACAGTATGCATTTTAGATTAAAAAAAGGGGGGCAATAGTGAAAAGCAAACATACACGTTGGGTTCTTTTCAAACTCATTCTAGCTAAAAAAAATTTTAAACTGCACTATATATACAATTTTGTTTCCTGCTGCTTTCACTAAATAGTAAGCATTATTCCCATGCTCTCCCATAGTTTTGGAAGGATTTGCTGTTGCTGCATAATATTCAATTTGTGTGTGTGGTAGTTTCTGAATTCTTTGTTATAGCCATTGATACTTAAGTGTAGAGGTTAAGAGCATGGGTTTCAATTATGACTGTTTGTATATGAAGCCCAGCTTCCCCACTTGCTGGCTCTGTGTTCTTGGGCAAGTTACTTCATCTCTTTGAATGTACTTTAGCTTCCTTTCTGTAAAACAGGAATAATAGTACCTACTTCACAGGTTTTGAGATGTGTGTAAAACAATTAACCTGGAAAACAGTAAGGGCTCAATAAATTTAGCTGTTTTTCTAAGAAACAGTCTTAGACATTTTCATTGCTTCACCAATATCCATTCTGTGCCACCCCATTATACAGGAATCATGTAGTTAGGGATGAGGGTTAGGCACAGATTTATTTAAATAATTCAGGCTAATCCCACGCCTCCAGCCAGTGGCTGTTTCAAGTAAACCATGCGTACTCTAAAATCTATGGCATTTGTATGATCACAAGAACGGACAAGCAGCCAATTGATCAAACAGATCTCATTATGGCCCTGTTAAAATGTGTATTATAGTAACAGTTTTTTCTTAATGTGAGCTACTTTTTCATCAAAGGATAAACCCTACTTGGCAATGGTGAATTGTTCTTTGGACATATTATTTGTACTTTCTAAAATTTTTAGGTTTGCATCCATATTCCTGGGCAAACTCAGAATCTACAGCTTTGATATTAAACTGTCTTTAAGTTTTGGTGTCAGGGTAAGGTTAATCCTATCTTTATGTTACTTTTGTTTCTAGTGCTGCATGTTTCATTCATTCATTCTCTCTATGCGATGGCTATCGTTTTTCAGCATTGCTTTAAACACATCATCTCTATTTTTGCCATTTTGTTTTCACTGTATTTTACTGCCTTTTTCTTGACAAAAAAAAAGCTGCTTAGAATAGCTTTTAAAAATTATTTTCCAGGTAATTGTGCTTTTATCATTTTCTGGGTTTATTATCTTGTGGTCAAAGAACAAGACCTGTATAACGTCTGCTCTTTAACACGCACTTCAGGGGAATTTTCAGGCTCCAAGGATTGCTTTCAGCTTTTACACTCCACTCATGCTGATGTAAAGTCCAGCACGTGGGCACCAAATGCGGACCCATTTCATTCCTCCAGGAAATTCAAGTTCGTTTAAAGGATCTAGGCTTAGGGCAGAAAAGGGTAAGTGATTTCCTTGCAGTTTGTCTTTAGGACAAAGAGGCTGAAAAGAACAAGTTTGAGGATTTCTTCCTGTTTTGTTTTTAATCCTGCTGTCTTTGTCATTCAATATCACTATCTGATCGAACTGTAAACTATTTGAGAAAAAGTTAGATTCTCTTTTCCATACATATTAATTTTGCTTTTTTTCTCTGCCTCACTTTTTAAGGGTAATTTCTCCCTTCTATTTGATTCATGTTACAATTCACAGGCCATTGTGCTAAAGCCTTCAGCACAAATCTCTACACCATTTTAAAGGCCTTTGTACTTCTAAATTTTAATCCTATATTATCCTGCATATAAACGTTAAGGTTTGTTGTCTTCACTACTGATCCTAATTTTATTAGTGAATGTGCTACTCTTATATAGCCTTATACTTTCTCCCGTAAATTGCACTGAGATACTTTTTGTGTTAAGTGTGTGTGACAGAATTTGATTTAAAGGTAAGTCTCTTGGAAGAGGCTAATTATTTCATTTTGTTTTTAGAATTTAAACAAGCTAAACAGTTTTAATCTTAAGTGCTTTCCCTTTTTCTTTTGACTTTCATATACAGTTTCACTTATGTCTTTTTCAAGGATTTGGACAGGAGACATTCTGTTATTAATTTTATTGTTATCCACCTTGACAGATTTCACAAGATTGTTAAACTTACACTTAACTTTCCAAGTAAAAAACAGTTTTAATTTTTCTTTACAAAAGATAAGAATTTTACTTTTCACTTCATCCCCCCAAAAAGAAAGTGCCATCCCTTCTTAGCCTTCATTAACTTAATCTGAGGTAATAAACCTCACTTAAAGATTTTGAGATAATTTAATAAATCTCTTGCTTTAAGCATTACATTTACAATAATTATCTGTATTACCCTAACAGTTGCACTGATTTCAATACTCACCGACTGGTCTTTCTTTCCTCATTCTTCTACTCTGAATTTTGATTCATTCTGGTAGTGTACTGATTATATTCAAGTAGTTTTTTTCTGTAAAGGGAAAATGAGTAGTACGCTGCACATCACAGAATCCTTTTCTGTTACCTTCACATCTGGATGAGTAGAGAAATCCTGAACTACACAACTCTGTAGACACTGCTCCATTCCAGCTGGCATCTAATGTACAGAAGAGGATCTTCAGACTTGAGCACTTTTTAAAATCAAGGTTTCTTCTATTAAAGCTATTTATTGTTTAATTTGTCTTGTCGTCTTCTTTGGGAACATCTATTATTCAGAGGATGAACCTTCATAGTCAGCCTTTTAAATCTCCACCTTTTCTCTCACTATATTCATCTGAGGGTGCTTTTGATTCATTGTAACTTATTTAAGTTGCAGAATCCCTTAAAGGAGAGCTTATTAAGCACAGTAGATAACACTGATGAAGGTAGCTTTAATTCTGGTTGATGAACAAGTTGGGGGAACCCTTCTGTCTTCCCTTTGTTGGTTCATGAGAGCCCATAGCGCTCTGAAAGCAGTTTGATATTCATCGTTCTTCATTATGGGTTAGATTTTCTTTAATCTGTGACTATTTGCTGTTTCTGACACAACTTTTAATTTAGCTCCTCTCTTTCCTTTCCTCTCTTACTCTTCTCATGTCCTTGTCCTGTCATGCCCTGTTGTACCAGAGCAGGAGCTGAAGCAGATATTTTCTAATACTTCCTTGCTTTAAATGAATTGGATGCATACAGAAAGCCCTTCCTTTTAAATGCCTTAGGATTATTGCTCTTCTCTCACACTGCAGGAGTGTCTGTCCCATTAGCCTCATGTTGATACTGCTTAATGCATTAAGAAACCAAAACTTTAAATGAATTATAAGACAAATACAAAAAAAATGCATAAACTATAGAAAGCACAATTCAAAAAGTTATCACCACACTGGTCAGGAAAGACAAGATTACCAGTACATCATAAGCCCCCTTCATCCCTTTGTGACTCTTCCCCATTCAATTCTGCCTAGGTTTTATTTCTGAACCCTTTCATAAGTGGGAATCATACAGCATTTTCTTTTGTTGGCTGGTCTGTCAACACAGTTATGATATTCATCCAAATTGTTACATGTAGCAAGAGTTAGCTCATTTCCTGTACTTCACTGTATCCATTCTGTTGATGGACACTGGGGTTGTTTCCACTTTGAGGCTATTACCGGTAATGCTTGTATGTTTTTTTGGTACACATATTTTCTTATCTCTTTTGGATACATGCTTAGAAGTGGAACTGCTGAGCTGAGCGTAGATGCACGTTTTAACATTAACAGGTATTTGTCAAATATTTCCAAAGCAGTTTATGAGAGATCCTGTTGCTCCACACTCTCACCAACACCTGGTATTGTTGATATCTTAATTTTTGCTGTTTTTACCAGTGTAAGGGTATCTTACTGTAGTTTTAATGTGCATTTCCTTGATGACTAATATTATTGAGCATTTAACAGATTTTAAAAAGATTCTTCAACTTACATTAACAGTCAAAGTAAAAAACATGTTTTAATGTTTCTTTATAAAAGCTAAGGAATTTACCCAATCCTCTCTTCCTCTGCCAAAAGAAAAAAAAGAAAAAAGAAAGGAAAAAAAAAAGAAAGAAATTGCAATTGCCTCTTGGTCTTCTTTTGTGAAGTGCCAGGAGGTCAAATCTCTTGCCCATTTCTCAATGAGGACAGATTTAGCTAGGCTGATTTCAGAATTGGCAGACTCTGAGGATTGCTTTCAGCTCTTTTACAGTCCACTCAAGTGCTGATATAATATCAAGCACACGGTCAGAAATGTCAGACACATTTCATTCCTCCAGGAAATCCGAGATGTCCATCAGATCTAGCCTTAGGGTGGAAGAGGGTAAGGGATTTCCTGGCAATAAGACCAAAGTTCTTAGGGCAGAGGCTGGAAAGAATACTTAAAAACAATCCTGCTGTAAGTATTCTAAATCTGCCGATGGGCAGAAGCTAAAAGATCTTTTTGGGTTGCTAATGCTGCCTTTGTCATTCAGCATTTCTCTTGTGGTCATAGGTGAGATCTCTTTTATGACCCTACCCACCCCAAGGTGAATGCCAGTTGTGGTTCTCTTGGAACCACAACTCCAAGATAGTGCAGTTTCAGTGTCACTAGTTAAGAAATGCAGAATGAAAGCCTTTTCTGATGGGACTCTCAATAGCTGTCTCAAATTATTAGTCCAGCCTTCTTATACATACGTTAATTGTGTTAAAAGGGGGGAAGCTAAGGTATCATCTTGTTTTACATGACAAGTTGTTTCCATGTGGAATTTGAGTCAGCCATTTTAAAAAAAATCCACACCTTACTGCTTTATTTAGTAAAAATTTTTTCTAGTATCTACTATTCTTATCTAAGTTTCTATGAATGATACCAATTTTTTTTTTTTTTTACTTAAATGTTTTCATGGGTATTTTTACAGAAAACTGGGAGAAGGGGGTTGCAAGTGTTTGTTTACACAGCTTTTATTATCTTCTACTTTCTAGATGAGAAAACAGGTCCAAAAAGGCAATGTTGATACCATATGTGAAATATGCTCTTAGGAGAACTGAAGAATAACAATATTAACAAGACCTAGAAGACGTGATACATTCCTACATTACAAGTAACTGAAAGCTATTAAAGAGAAGCTGGGTATTGCAGGCACACTACTAATCTTGCAGGATGATGTAAGATCTACTTCCATTCTTTTTTATGAAATACTTTCTTTGAGTTACTGCAGTGAAATAAGACTGGGCTGGTGAAAGATGGGACTACATTACAGTGCTTACAGTTCCCAGATTTAGGGTAAAAGTGGTAGAAAATGAGCCCTGCTAGGAGTTTCTGATGAAGGGATTAAGCCAAGATGGTACTAATGGGAGATGAACCCACACAGGAGTTTGTGATGGTAAAGAAAAGGTGGGTGCTCTCTCCAAGTGTACTTTTTCTTTGCCATTGTTGGTCCAATTTTGACACTGCCGAAGCAGGTCAGTCCGTCCCAGTGCTCTCATCAACTACTATAGACTCTTCCTAAAGTCAGTCCTACAAGTAACAAACTGCGAGCCTTTCTGTACCTTCCCCCAATGTCACACGGACACTTAAATTTCTTAAGTTACTAATGTACTAATGGGGAAGAGGAAGAAAGTTTTTTGTGCTAATGGATCAATAATAAAAGAATGCAAAAACTAACTTCTAGGGCCCAAAACCAATACAACAGACAGATTTGTCGATGATGAAAGGAAAATTATGTACTTTTATATATCATATCTTCCAGTAAATCAGTAGATAACTTTAATTAGATGACTTTAAATCTCTTCTTTTAGAGTTAAAAAACCCCACAAAAATAACAGAAGAAACAAAATCCCTAAGAACTCTGTGCTAATGAATGCTGTGACCTGTGTATTACTGACATTGGAAAATGATAATATATGAGCAAGAAAATTAGTAGTACCACCATTTACCTACAAAATCAGAAATGGAAAGGTAGGACAACTCAGAATGTAGATTCATAGGAGTATCTGTGAGTAAGCACTTTGATTATCCTACTGTGCTCAATATTTTCCCAGTGTTTGTGGAAAACAGTACTTGCCTTTTCACACATTCCTGATTTTTGTATCTCCAATACAAATAACTTTGCTTAAACAGCCTCCTGAGGCCTTCCTTCTACCACTTCTGCAGCAGTGTGGTCAGAAAGGCAGTCTCTAGGGTGCCACAGTAGTTGTAGTCTTGGTCAGCTAGCTCACATGGACCCGGACGTCTAGATACTGGCTGCAATTCATATACGACAGTCATTGGACTCCCTTTCCTGTGATAACCACTCAAATGGATTTTCGCAGGGCCTGGTAACTTTCTCAAACTTTAGTGGGAACTGCATATTCTCCTGAGGACAAGTCTCTTCTAATTAAATAAAGCATGTTCATTGTAATGAATGAACTGCAATTTCATATTTTAACTAAATATTTCTGTTTGACCCCCTAGCAATACCATACCTTTGGTTCCCAGGATCCATTGTTCTTGAGTTACTGTTTCTAGAAAAGGAAATAATGCAATCCATTTATTAGAATTCAGATATTAAAATGGAACTTCTTATCTAATAAGGATGACCTTTATGTTTTCTCTCTTTACTGAAATCGTATGTAAAAATTAACTGCCACGATTTTTAATAGAGCTTACCATCCACATACAGAAGAAATAAAACTTGCGTGTGGCTGTACTGCTGGGTGAAAAGGCTATATAAACATTTCATTTGTTTTTGCCTTTACTGATTTTTAGTTTTACTCATTCATAACAAGTACTGACAGGTAAACTGCACTTACAAATCAACAGAATTTTTGGGTGCACCAAAAAAGCATTCATTTTATAAGAAGATTCACTTTAGGACTGCAAGAATACTCACTTACACATACAAGATTTCTGTACCCTTGTGAATATTCCATTTCAGTTTTTTAGACACTGATGATAATTATATCACCTTCATGCTCTTTTGTCATTTAAAAAGAATGACATGTACCTATGCACTTCTTTAGAGACAAAATCTGAAAACTTATTAACATAATTCACTTCAAAATAAATGTAAATAAAAAATAAAATTAGGTAGGAGCTTTGAATGGCATAAAGCAAATAATTACCATCCTTTATAAACATCAGAAAACATTTGCCAACACGAAAAAGTTGGCCTGACATTTTGCTATTTGTAAGACTGCTTGTGTTTTTCAATTTCTTATTGTAATTAATACCTACTGATATTAAAGGGAAATACCTACTGATATTGAGGGAGAGCAGATGCTTAATTCTATTAAATAATGCTCAAGGTAAACGACTTGGAAACTTCTCAGTGTCTTACTTTTACAACAGTCCAACCTAAGGTCCAACACATAGAATCTCTTTAGGTCAGTGAACCACAAAGTCAATGCCAATGACTACCATATTAGAATCACTTAGGGAGCTTGTTGAAAAACTCACCCCAAACCTATAGAATCAGTGCATTTCAAACAAACACCTGAGGTGACTCTTATAGACACTGAAGTTTAAGAACCACTGCTCTAGACAATACAAATTCTATCATTTCAGGCTCAGTGCCTTAGATAACATTGGAATGTTGCACTTTGTTTTTGAGTGGCAATGTTTATCACCACCTAGTGGTAAAGTCTCATTTCTATTCTCTGTCCATTAATATTGAGTAGGTTGAGAACTAATTTCTGAGAAAGCTACAATTTTAGAGTAATAATTTCCTTAGTATTTTGCATTAACTTTTTATCAAGGGTGCGATAAAAAAGTTAAAAAAAACCTAAACTTGTAGGGCTTCCCTGGTGGCGCAGTGGTTGAGAGTCCACCTGCCAATGCAGGGGACACGGGTTCGTGCCCCGGTCTGGGAAGATCCCACGTGCTGCAGAGCAGCTGGGCCCGTGAGCCATGGCTGCTGAGCCTGCACGTCTGGAGCCTGTGCTCCGCAACGGGAGAGGCCACAACAGAAAAAAAACAACTTGTAAATAAAACTGCACCATACCATATGAATAAAAAACAGTCTATATTTCAGAAGGATCTTTCCTAAAATCTACTCCTTGTAACACTAGTGCCTCTAAAAACATACTTATTTCACAGTGCAAACTATGGTCCTCTTTTAGAGATACAGGGATGGGGTATATTAGCATATTAAAGGCCCCGGAAGCTTCATGGTCAAAAATCCTGTGAACTAATAAATAACTGAACATTTCCTAAATATACTGGACCATGAAAATTTCTTTCCTAAAGAATACGTATTGACTTCTCTCAAGAGAACACTATTTCAAGGAACATAGTTTGGGACATGGTGCTCTAGAAGAGCAAATCTGAGAGCTGCTTTCAGCATCCGTGATCTACCGTAAAAGACCTGACAATAAATTTACAAGCAAGTTTTATTGGGCTTTATTTTAAATGTTAGTTATTATGCGAACCACTTATTTGAAAGAGAATTTTATTGATCTGTATTGCTTAGCATTTTCTTTTAAGTAAAAAAAACCCATACCTAATAAAAACCCCACTATATTGGCAATTTTATTAACTGACGTATGCATGGTATCGAAATATCTATACATTATATTCATATACCAAAAGTGCATTTGAGAAGTAAACATTTAGGTGAAGACATAAGCACTAGATTATTAAATGCTATTTCTTAGGTTCTAGAATTTCCTCATTTTAAGAAAAATGTGAGATTCCGGCTTTTAAAGTTTTAGGGATCAACTGCAAGCAAGAGACAGGAAAGCAGGAATAAGGCTAAACGATTAAGATTAAGTGCAACACTGAAGCCAAAGTAACCATTATTTACTGAGGCATGCAATTGGGAGAGAAAACACAAGAGAAACTCACACTGTAAAAGCCAAGAACTGTTTTGTAGACAGAGTATACATGTATACACGTTCTTTTCAGAATTTATATGAAGGACTCAAGGAAATAAACACAGACGAGGCACTTCACTGAAACCATGACGGTTTGCTGCAACTGGCTACCTGAACTTAAATGCAGAATAGAAAATTTGGGGTCATTTAATCTGCACTAGAAAATCAGTGGATGGCAGGAGGGTATATGACAGCTACCATGTGAAATAGCTAACGTCAACAGGGTCCAGTGAAAAACTTTAAGACTAACAAGTAAAATAGCAGGGAATCAGGTTTTATGTCAATTATGGGGATTAACCAAAGATGTAATGGACTTAGGCAGGCAGTAGGGAGCTTCCCATTTTTACATGTTTAGATTAACCACCTGGCAGGAATATTTTTGGGGGAATTCAAGCATTACTTGAGTGTTAGAGCCAGATAACCTACAAGGGACAATTTAATTCCAATCTGTGAAAATGGAACTATGTGTGCAGTAAATGAGTTTGGGATGAATAAATCTATCTATTGGTAATTAATCCTCAACTCTCCTCAGTTAAGTTTTTCATTTCTAAAGACCCATTTGCTTCCTTTTTAAAATATGGCCTTTGGCTCACAGAAAGATACTTGGTTCAATTCTTGTTCAGTAAGTCTTGCCTGGGAAGATAAGACAGGATATTTTCTTATCTAAATTTATTAAAATTACTGATTCAAAAAAAAAAGGATTTTAATTTTTCAGCAGAGAAATGTCCAAGTATGAAATATGCTATTATGCTCAGTGAATTTAATCTTTTCACTATTTTTAATTTAACTCAGGATGTGAAAGGCATAATGCGGAGGTAATTGAGTGATGTTTTAACAACTGCATGCCATTTAATGTCTATTTTTTTTAAGGTGCCAAACTCTTGACTTAGATATACCTTTTCTGATACATATCATTCACCTCAAGAGCAGATAAAATTTTTTTCTTGGATTTTCAAAATACAAGCAGAGTAGGCTCCTCATTTTTAATCTTTTATGAAATGACTATTCTTCCTATCATAGTCTGTTCTGAAAATTGCTTATATATCATATCTTTGGAGTGGTCATTATGTTCTGTACTTATAAATGGAAAATGTCCACCTACCAAAGCCATTGATATTTATTTAAACATATTATCAGTGATAATTTAAATTTTTTTTCCCTTAGCACCACGGCTCTAAAATCTTGAAAGGGACTTCCCTGGAGGCATAGTGGTTAAGAATCTGCCTGCCAATGCAGGGGACATGGGTACGAGCCCTGGTCTGGGAAGATCCTACATGCCGTGGAGCAACTAAGCCCGTGCACCACAACTACTGAGCCTGCGCTCTAGAGCCCACGAGCCACAACTACTGAGCCCACGTGCCACAACTACTGAAGCCCGCACCTAGCGCCCCTGCTCCACAACAACAGAAGCCACCACAATGAGAAGCCTGCGCACTGCAATGAAGAGTAGCCTCTGCTCGCCGCAACTAGAGAAAGCCTGCTTGCAGCAGCGAAGATCCACAGCATACAAAAATTAAAAAAAAAAAAAATCTTGAAAGATCTGTACAAGATTACCAACAAACTGTTGTATCTTGGTATAAAAAAATCATTTCTAATGATATGTCTTTTGGCTCTTGCTTTAGAGTAAGTGTAAGGAGCCAATCTATATGTGTAGGTTGAGTAGCAATTATATTTTATTGAATCTAAGATGCAACTGATTGAAAACACATCTTTATGTTCCACTAAGAAAGAAAAAAAGAGGTTGTCAATTACAGTAATGGATATCAAAATATTTCCAATGTCAGAAGTGTAAAAATGTGCATCTCAAAATCAATGAAATATGTCATTTAGTCAAATTCTAAACACTGACTTTCAAGTTTTTTCATTTCTGATCTTTTACATAAATAAGGCATGATTTAGTTAAGCAAAGAAAACTTTATTTCTGCCACACATAACAACATATTGCTCTAAGAAACAACTACTATATTAGTTTTAGCATTAACGTGTGGTTTAAAAATACATGTCAACAATTCCTGCTCCCCAAGACAAAACAATGCTGTGCAGAGACTATCAGGTATGTGAAAAAAAAAAGCCGTCAACTGTCCACAAGGAGTGCGTCCAGTCACATTTTCAGTCAGTCAGCTGAGGATTATGTCATTAGTCTTTGTTCTGTAGAAAGAACACAACACAAGTATGAAAATCATCACCTGAAAGGAAATAGCTGTTGTATATAGTATACCTAAAAATGTTAGGAGTTATTCCTTTATTTCGTATACACAATGTTACCTGCTTAATTAATCATAGATGCCCCCAAATAAGCAAAACTAAACTTACTCAGAAGGATGATGCAAGCAGGTACTGAATTTCTGGAGGGAAAATGTTGTAAATTAATACAAAAATCATGCATGTGAGGATGACAGCTTTGGGTTTTATCCCTACACACCAGGCTGATGAGTGGGTGTTCGTAACTGTCTTCTTAACCATGAGTCCAACTAGAGCATGTACGCTCAAATATTTTGTTCTTTTGGGTAGCTAAACTCAACTAACCATAATTGTTCAATCATAATTGAGGGACAAGGATAAAATTCAGAGGGATTTTCCTCAAAACAATATGTCAAGATAGAAAACATAGGAAGTGAAAAAAGTGACAGTTGTACAAACCGTTTTATGTGATTAAAAAAGAAAGAAATGGACCTATAAAAAAACACACACACAAAAATCAGAATGCTCTAAAATACTAAAATTTCTGTTTTCCTCAAATAGAAGAAGAAACATATTTTGCACATCAGATCCACCTCAAAATAGAACTCAGCTATTTTCAAAGTGATATTCTTAGACCAGTTTCTTCTCCTATTTCCTAGTCATGGCTCAGTTAATCCTAGGCTTACTCCTCAGAGACAAAAGGAACTAGCCTTCATGAGTAGTGTTCGTGTTCTCTTAAAATTAAAGAAACAAATGAAAAAGTGGCCCCGTCTCCCCTAAAATCTTCAATGGTTACAATCATGTAAAACTTAGAAAAGTCTTTCATACTATCTTATTGAACCTTAAAATAATATATTATTTAACGTACCAACAAAAGAGGTGAATCTCATTATGAAGTCCATGGTAAATGGGGATTCGAAGCAAAAATAAAAAAAGCCGTGCTGCAACTAGAAGACATTCAAAACCAATATAGCTCATTATGTCCTACCATTTTCAACTAATCTGACCCTACTTTACCTTTGCCCTGAATATGTATAACAGCTCAATAAAGGGAAAAAGGATAGATTTATATTTCATGACTAGTCATGCTGAAGAATATGCACTTCCTCTAATGTAGGGAATTGGATGAATGCATATCACTTAAATGTGATATTATAAAGCTTCATTCTCACACACTTGCTGGCCAGAAGGTAGTTTTGTATCATTAATCTTAGTTTCTGATTGTTTTGATGAGATGACATAAAGGTTTCACTGAAGTCACCAATGCACGAGTTTAGCTCACACTTTCAAAGCATATTAAAATTTTATTTTATAAGGAATTTTACTGACTCATTTTCTCTCAATAACCCTATGGAAAAACTCGGCCTCAGAAAGGTGAAAAGATCTGCCAAATCATAGTTAAGTGTCAGAGCTGGAACTCCAACTCAGATCTTCTGATTTTAAGTCTAATATTCTCTATACTATATAAATAATTATTTTAAAAAAGGCTCAATCACAGGAGTAATTTATATATTTTCCCCATACTAAGAAGTTAGTATTATTGTCCTTTTTTAAGGACAAAGATTCTTTGAGTAAGAGTAAGAATTGTTATCTATATTTTGAAAGACTCACAGACATGAATAAGCAGTTTTGTATGCTATTTTAGAAGACAGCTTGTGTAAAGAGAATTCAGTTCTTAACGTTTTATTTGCAAACACAAAAAACTGCTTTGTTATAAGAAAGACTTGCTAATTCTTTTTCACTGGCAAATTTAATATTTCTGAATTGTATGAAGTAATGGGAGTGGATTTTGTAATTAAATAAAACATTTGAAAACATTTCTAAATTGAGATTATTCATAATGGGCCCAAAAGGCACTTCGTATTGACAACTGCCTTCTGTAAGGAGGAACTAATCACTTGACTTGCTCTATAGAGGAAAGGTCATCAGCAGTTAGAATTCAGACAATTCATTTTGATACTTCCTAGTTCTCATAATTGGTCAGAAAGAAAACCTGGTGAAAAGAAAATTGCTTTCAAGTAAGTAACTTCAAACTGACTCTAAAGTACTTGCCAACTGCTATTATTTGACCAGCAGTGGACTTGGGAAGCTTGTGTGTGTGTGGGAATGGGGAAGCTCTCAGCTTCCCCTGAAACTCAGGATTCATTTCCAGAATGAAAAAGTGAAAGAATCGAACATTTCTAACTTTCAATAATGTTTCTCCAAACCGTTGAGATGTGAGCTGTCCTAGATATAGAAATTTAGGTTTGATTTCTTAAAACTAAAAGAAAAAGGAATTCATAAGGCTGTATGTAGCATTATTTATAATTGACAAGAGTTTCTGGAAATTGTCAAGGTTATTTTTGAAAATATATATATGCACATGAGAGTATTTTCTGAACGTGCAGTTTTAATGTACAAACTCACAAATATGAGTGCAGAAAAACACCAACGTTTAGGTTCAAAAGGTTCAAAAAGATGCATTACAATTGACCCTTGAACAATGTGGGGGTTAGGGGTGGCTACCCTCCACACAGTTGAAAATCTGAGGATCACTTATCATGGGCCCTCCATACACGCAGATACTCCTTACCCACGGTTCTGCATCCACAGATTCAATCAACCTCGGACCCAACCAACCTCAGATCATGTGGTACTGTAGTATTTACTACTGAAAAACATCCACATGTCCACAGTGGACCCATGCAGCTCAAACTTGTGCTGTTCAAGGGTTAACTGTATTTGGTATTGCTTTTCAGGCATTTCACTAGTGAATGTCAAGACATTCTTTATAAAGACTGTCATAAATTACCTCAATTCATAACTCAAAACATTAACTGTTCAAGTTAAAAATCTTTAGAAGTATTCCAATTTTAAAGTTTATGTAACCATATAGTAAAGTCCAATTCTTAATAGCAAAGACATTCACACACACACAGACACACACACAAATACCATTTAATTTTCTAAACTGAAATCTGATTTTATTTTATAGGATAGACATTCTCCCAGTAAACATCAAAAACATTTTTTAAGTTTAAAAAGTTCAAGTTTAGGGCTTCCCTGGTGGCGCAGTGGTTGAGAGTCTGCCTGCCAATGCAGGGGACATGGGTTCGTGCCCCAGTCTGGGAAGATCCCACATGCCGTGGAGCGGCTAGGCCCGTGAGCCATGGCCACTGAGCCTGCGCGTCCAGAGCCTGTGCTCTGCAACGGGAGAGGCCACAACAGTGAGAGGCCCGCATACCCAAAAAAAAAAAAAGTTCAAGTTTAAAAAATATACTGTAAAATTATCAGCACAGTGCTTTTAAGCCACAGTGCTTTTAACCAACAACTTGTAAATCCTTAAAAAGAAACTCTATACATATTCCTTTCGTTACACTATTTAGCCAATGTGTTTTAGAATTTAGATTAAAAAGAGCATACCTCAAGAATCAGTAAGTTCTTTGTCGTTTGTTAGATTCTTCTCTTGGGGAGTCTGCCAGCATAACTTTAAGTCTGACTCCATTCAGGATCTTTCCATGTAAAGTAGTAATGGCATCATTAGCACTTACTCTATCTGCATACTTGGCATACCCCACATTTTTTCCTGACACAAGGTAAACTTCGATCAGGTTACCAAACCGACTGAAACAAAGTAAAAAAAAAGATCAACTGAAATTGATAAGTAAAGATGCTCAGGTCTAAAAGTTGGGGTCCATTCTGGACTCCTTTTTTCACTCCTTTTCCCACATCCAATCTCTAATAATGTCAATCTTTCTTCTTAAACATTTCCTCTATCAGTCAATTTCTCCTCATTATCACTCAGATCTCTCCTCATTCTGACCATCATTATCTTTTTCTTAGTTTACTCTAATACCTTCTTCACTAGTTTACCTGCCCCCTGGGTTTATCCTTCTCCAATCTATTCTCTATCCTGTCTTCTGAGTGATCTTTCTAAAACACAAATATGATCATTTCCTCCCTAAAAGTCCCTTCAGCTGCTCTTCATGCCTCCAGGGTAAGGACAAGCTCCCTAATATAGCTTGTGGGCCTTTCTTGACTTGGGTCCTTGTCTTCTGCAGCTTCATCTTCCCTCAGTCTCTCAAATCCCATATTCCAACAACCTCCTTCCACGTTCTCTCCGGCAGGTATAACCACCCACACGCCCAGCTTTCTTCCCTGGTTAAATTATTTGTATCCTCCAGGCCTCCACTATACCTTGCTTCTTTCAATAAGTCTCCTCTGAGTTTCCAAGGCAGATGCCCCTCCTATGTATTTCACAGACTGAATACTCCTTTTCACCACACAACCTCTCTAGGTTGTAATTTCCTATTCACTTATCTGTCTCCTACATGTGATTAGTTCTAAGAGGACAAGAACTAGTACATCTTGTTTACGTAATATAATGTTTGTTTACACAATGTCTCTGGCACTTAGCACAGTGACTGCCTGGTACAGAGGAGAGGTTAAAAAAATAAACGAAATAAATTGGTTAAATAAAAATCAAAATACTTGAACCACATCACTGATATTTTGTGAAGTTCTTTAACAAGCTTTCTATCTATCTTTTAAATAAATTTGCTAACATTGTAAGGCAAATAGGAAAAAGACCAAAAAGAAAAAGTTAAGGTTAAAGAAGTTACATTAAAAACAAACAAGACTCTTCCCCCCTTTTACACTTATTTTATATACGTACATACACACACACACACAAACACACACACACACACTCTTCCCTACAATCAAGTAATTGTTTACTCAATGTAGTTATATAATCTTTAAGGGTCCAATAGAGTGCTGACAAAATAGAAGATGCTTAATAAGCACTGCTCAGCTGAATTCTAGAGGACAGGTCTATGCAGATGTATCTTCTATTAAGAAACAAATGATTTGTTCATTCTATGTATGCAACTTTTCAAAACAATACTCCATGTTTTATGTCTTCAAAACAAAATAAAAGGAAATTCTGTGTGGAGACTTATGACATGTAAGTAACAAAGAAGAGAAGGAAATAATTATATATTTTAAAAGGTGATATAAATAAGAACTTTTTTAAACCACAGAACGAATCATCTGTACCTGAAAGGTACCGCACACAGGAAGCTTCAAGAGTGCAAGGCTGCTTAAATGACTGGTTTAAATAAATTATATTATTTAAAAATGTAACTCTGTGGAATTGAAATCTTACCAGAATATATCCTCTAGTACATCTAAAGGTAAAGGATGTGGATTAAACACAATAAAAAGTCTTTCTTTCACCGGAGTTTCAGGAGGGGCTTTTTTTTTGCATGACGGAAGTACAACATCTGTCTGGATTTGAGGCAGCTGTGATCCAGAACTTCCTCCAAATTGCTGTTGAAGAATTAGGTTCAAAACAAAAAAAAAGAAAAACTGCACTTTAGGGATTTTTAAGTCAAGAGCTAAAGAGATGTGTATCATGGCACCTATGTGGTCTTTTACTATATCTCTGAAAATTTTCTTACACAGGTAATAAACAAAGGCCACATTTATTTTATACTACTGTGAAGGTTAAATTCTTACCTACTTACCAGAAATTGCTGCTGACTTGGGTTATTCCACACCATTGATGCAAGCTGTGCAGCTACCATCTGCGTTGCCATTTTTCTAAGGAGACTGGAGATAAGAACTGGTAATACACAGAAAACTAGAAATATTCAGTCTCTAAACAGTAACTTCTTTTGTGTGACTTCCTCACCTGAGAGGTCAATTCTATTTTTATTCTCCAAGTCATATCATGTATATCCAAAGCTTGGCTTTAGGCTAGCTCCTGGAATGGTACTTACTCTGATGCATTACTCCCATCATCAATGAAGGAAACACCTATCCGATTCCCAGGAGGATACTGAAATCCATGTAACTTGTATTTTGCATAAATAGCAGAAGCTACATTAAAATACTGAACCACTCCATGACCTAAAACAAAGCAGAGAATATACGCGAATTAGAAAAAAAGCAGATTCAGTATCTAAAGTTTGTGTTGCCATAAGAATGAAACAATAGAGAAAAACCCTAATATCACACAATTAGTAAATATATAATCAAATGTGTCAGAAAACCAAGTTCTGTTATACATGTGTTCAATAGCTGTGTTCCTATAGAGCAAAGTATAAACCAGATGTTGGTAAAAATATGAACATGATATTTTTAAAAAAAATGGTATCATTAGCTTAAGTTCTGTCCAATGAATTTAATTTTAAGACCTTGGCTTTTCTTATATGACAGAGATACAGCTAAAAGCCAACCAGTTTTTCTTAAAATTTTCATTCTTTGAAATATACTTTGAAATTCTAAAATTTTCCCTATCATAGTAAGAAATGAAATGAGAAGTGATATATGAAAAGAATATATAGTCATCTTGGCTAGCTGAAGTGGTAGACAGATAAAAAGTGATATATGTAGTAAAACCAAAAAGCAGGGTAACAGAGGGTTTCAGATCAAAAGTCACATATTTCACATTCCTTTGAAGAGCTTTTAGCTAAGGGGATAGATTTCAATTCAGGAAGGTGATGCTACAGGGGGGGGAAATTTTATACAGGAGCCCTTACATGGCAAGCCCAGGAGCTTGTAACACAACCAAAAGGTTTTCACAATACATTTACACTATAACTCACTTTGGGAAAAACAATGTTTTAATTTAATGTTCCTCTCTAAATCTAAGCATCTCAACATTTTAATGAAATTGAAACTCAGGAGCAAATGAACATATAAAACTAATTCAAATAGGATTCTAACTATATAATACCTCTATTAATAAAAAGGTGTTCCAATGATACACATATTTATCAGACACATCCAACCAGAGAAACAATAGAGAAGGTAAAGGAACAAATACATTTCAAAGTACCAGATAAAAAGGAAAGAAAATACAAAACAAATAGAATTACATATGAATATAATAACAGATATGCCAAAACCCACAAAATGTGCACCTTAGAGTCACAACAAAGAATGACAGCAGGGACTTCCCTAGTGGCCCAGTGGGTAAGGCTCTGAGCTCCCAATGCAGGGGGCCCAGGTACGATCCCTGGTCTGGGAACCAGATCCTGCATGCACGCCACAGCTAAGAGTCTGCATGCCACAACTAAGAAGTCCACAAGCTGCAACTAAAAAGGATCCTGCATGCCACAATTAAAAAAGATCCCACATGCTGCAACAAAGATCCTGCATGCCACAACTAAGTGCTGCAACAAAGATCCTGCATGGGGCTTCCCTAGTGGCGCAGTGGTTGAGAGTCCGCCTGCCGATGCAGGGGACACGGGTTCGTGCCCCGGTCCAGGAAGATCCCACATGCCCCGGAGCGGCTGGGCCCGTGAGCCATGGCCACTGAGCCTGCGCGTCCGGAGCCTGCGCGTCCGGAGCCTGTGCTCCGCAACGGGAGAGGCCACAACAGTGAGAGGCCTGCGTACTGCAAAAAAAAAAAAAAAAAGATACTGCATGCCACAACTAAGACCCAGAGCAGGCAAAATAAAAATAAATAAATTATTAGTAAAAAAAAAAAAAAAGACTGATAGCATAAGACTGGGTTAAAGTTGGAGATGGTACAAAGTAGGTCAATGACTTTTTAGTAGGTCCTGCTAAAAGACCAGTGCTGGGTAGAGTAATATTGATTATGCGGGAGTGTCTGTATGAAGGGTGTGGACACTCTAGGTCAGTCAGTCTATATAATCTGACTCATCTATTTCCCCTCAACATCCATAAAAAGACACCCTAAAATGACTAAATCAAGTATATCTATAGTACTGGAAGAGATGCCAAGTATGATTTCTCTATACCACCCCTCACCTCCAATTCTTTAAAAACCAACAAACTGAGTGCCTATTATGTGCCAGGACTTGCAGTAGATATCTTATATATATTATTTCTAATTCTTATCTAACCCTGGCATAGAAGGTACTAATAATCCCATTTTACAGATGAGGAAAGAGAGACTAGATAGAATAAGCAATTTGCTAAGGTCTTACAACTATGTGTCATTGTTGGGATTTGCACCTGAGTTGGCTGCAAAATGGAATGCCAACCTTTTGCCATTACGCCACTAGGGCATTTTAAAAAAGCCTTAAAAAAATCAAAAGGCTTACAAGAATACGAAGATTAACCTAACATAGATAATAGGTTTAATCAATGAACCAGTTACCAAGTTCAAATGGCTGATATTAGAGTCTTGCTTCTATTAAGAGTGGGGAGAAGCAGAGAGAGAAGTAGGGCAATTAAAATGCTTGAAATGGGAAAAATGCTTGAAAAGGGAAGGAGCTCCATTTTGAGGTATAAAGTTTAAGAAAAAGAGACTTAGGGAAGAGGAAAAAACTTTAAGCGTTTTATCACTTTGCCTAGCATTAATGAGAAGTACAGAAAGAGACCCTATTCTAAAGTATTTTTGTTGTACAACTGGAAACAGAGAATGCTCTATTTTATGGGCGTTAAAACAGTTTTAAAAAAATAAATGACTATAAAGTAGATGTATTCCCAGGGATTTGTTTATTGAGGTATCACTATATTTGAAAGTTTAAGGTAGAGAAAAAAGAAACAAAAAACTGTCACACAAACAGTATCTGACATAAAAAGTGCCATTGGAACAAACGAACTTATTTACAAAACAGAAGTAGAGTCACAGATGTAGAAAACAAACTTATGGTTACCAGGGGGAAAAGGTGGGGGGAGGGATAAATTGGGAGATTGGGATTGACATATATACACTACTATCTATAAAAAAGATAACTGATAAGGACCTACTGTATAGCACAGGGAACTGTACTCAATACTCTGTAACGACATATATGGGAAAAGAATCTAGTAAAGAGTGGATATATGTATATATATAACTGATTCATTTTACTGTACAGCAGAGAGTAACACAACATTGTAAATCAAGTATACTCCAATAAAAATTAAAAAGAAAAAGTGCCACTGGAGGAAAGCCAGTTTAATAAAACACAGTATATTAAAAAATAATACAGACATTATTTTTACCATAATTAGAATACGGATCTCGTTGAACTTCACAGTATTCCAACCCTGGTACTATATCAAAAATGCTGAAAAGCTGCTCTTCAGTGAAAGGAACTCTTGATACAACTGACAGACGTTTGGAGATGGATTCCTGGCCTCTGTTGTCATTCTTGTCAAAACTTGAAAATTCAGATTGTTGTTCTCCAACGATATATTAAAAAAAAGCAAATCTTTAAATTTCTATACATTCAGAGATTCATTTAACATTTTAGATACTAGAAAATAAAATGAAGTGTCATTAAGTCCTCTGCATTGAACAAAGGCATTGTCTTTTGTAATATGCTCTTGGTCATCAGCACTATCAGGAGAGACAAGGACAAGAAAACAGACAACGCTCCCCATTTCCCTGCCTTGATACAGAAATATAAGCAGAAATGTGTAGTGTAATTTCACAGGAATACGTTTACTATGCAAAACTGCAAAATATGGCAAGTGTTTCACCTAAAGGGAAGTTTATGCCGAATAACATTTACAGGTCTTACTTTCATCATTCATGTTCCCCCTTTTCTAACTTCTACTTTTGTCATTCCTCTCTTTTCTCTAGCCCTAATTTTAAAGCAGCAGTAATTTAGGGATAAAATTTTAGGATTCATACTGAGGGGATAACTGTATATGTCTTTCATATTTCTTGGTCAGCTGCCTACAAGCAGCAGCTCACCCCCCCAAAATGGCAGTGTAACACTGCCACTGACAGTGACATAGTGTAACACTTAGATAATCCATAACTAACCACAAAAAACTATAATTGGAAATAAGTTAAACAAAATAAGCATTAAATAATGACATTAGGTGTCATGACCAACTTCTTGAAAGAAAAAAAAACCTATAAATTCTTTTATTCACTACGTGAACTTCAGACTGCTGATAAAAGAGTATTAAAAAAAAAACCCTCCAAATCAGATTGCATACACTACTTATGCCATTAAAGTAAAGATAGCCCACTTACCAAATGGAAACATATTCACTCTAGGTTCATGTCCCAAAGTCTCCTGCCTCATATTACTATAATAATCTTGTTCTGAGGATTCAGATGCTTTATTTTTAGGTTCAGCCAAGATTGCCCTAAAACCTAAAAAAGAGAATCCATAAATTTCAAACTTTATAGCAAATTTAACACACCTACAAATATACTTGATTGCTAGTGCTTGACTTAGTTTTATAATTGTATAAAACAAAATCTACACAAACAACCATCTCTACCAGACATACTTCCTTGCTTTTTGAAAGATGGCAAGGAGTAAATGAGAAACAGCAAGAATCCCAAATTATGGGTCAATGTAGACATGAAAGATCAGCAATTCTATTCTATCCTTTCCAGTCTCCCTCTACGACAGATGACATCATCATTCATTCTCTCAGGCTTTCCAACATCAAAATCCAATAGTGCTTCTTCACACCCAACTGTCATCAAGATTCTTCCTTTGAAATATACTTAGATGTTATCTTTCACTCCAACTTCCCTGACTCTGTTTTAAAATTAGATTCTCGTCAATTAATTACAACCCTTCAACTGATCGCTTTGCCTCTGGATCAAGAGTTTTAACTATGTACACCAGCAACGATGAGCTTCAAAAGGTGGGAAGGTTCATGAACCCTCTGAAACTTTAAACATAATGCTTATTCATATGTGCACATGGGCATATTTCAAGGGAGAAGGTTCACAGCTTTCATCATATTATTCAGTGGTTCCAAAAAGGATAAAATGAGCCTCTTTGAATTCTTCCTCTGGAAATCCACTCTTGATACTGTGGTTAGATCAACTGTGCTGAAACAGTTTTTGTTATTTTTCTCCTTTTAAAACAATCTACAAGGGATTTTTCTAATGTGGACTAAGCTTGAACTCTTCATCACCTCCCGTGTACGGTTCCAATGTACCTAGATTACTCTGTCCTTGTTTCTCAACAGGAATACCAAGCTTTATTCAGATTGTTGCCTTCATGCTATTAAGCAAAGACGTTTATTTCTAGCTCTGTGTCTTTACTAACATTGCTCTCATCTTCTGCCCTGCCTACTCTACACCAGTTGCAAATCCTACCTCCAGATGTATTCCCATGCTCATTTGGTGCACTTGTTTTTCACCATTGATAGGCTATATCACATAGTCCTGAACATTTTCTCATTTGGCAAATTTTTATTGAGTCTACTATAAATGGCAGTATCTTTGCTAGAGATCTCAATAAATCTTAATTGAGTACTACTCAACTGAGTACACTACTATATCGAGTACTACTAACAGCAGTACTAGGTACTTGGGGTGACAGCAACAGATAAATAAGACATAGAGCTTTAAAAAATCTATTATTCCTTAACTATTTTTTGCCTATTAGATCTCGGCTACCCAATATAGCTGTCAATTCCTTAAATGCCCAGCGTTGCTATATATTCCATTTGTATCCCTCTACTTATATTGGTGAGTATACCATAGGTACTCAGTTAATGTTGGTTGACTGAGAAATTTAGAAGGATCTGAGAGAAAATTTTGGTGTATACCTTAGGGTTATCTAAGAGTTCTACTGATTAACAATAATCATTTTCAGTATGTATCTATTTTTATAATATCCTGAAACCCACTAACTGAATTATTCTACATCTCATTTCTAAGGGTCAATATAACTAGAAGTATGACAACAAAGAATATTTTCCTTGGCCTCTTTAGAATTCTTATTCTTCAGAATGTACACCAGCAACAGCAGAAGATCCGAATAATGTCACTCTACCTTGAAATTAACCCAATGTGTATTTACTTCACAATGCTAGCAAACTTTAAAAATCCTATCCTTATTATTTATATGTTTATTAGTATACCTAATTCTATTTAGGGTTTAGGTCAAATATAAACAAATATTACAGAATACTTGAATTTCTTTAAAATATAAAGAATATTAAAAAAAAACCCAACCTGAAAGGGTTGGTCAATTTTTTAATACTTAAAATTCTAAATAATTTAATAAACCCCAAAACCCTGTAGAAATAATAACCAAAGTAGGACAACAGCATTTTCACTGAGTTAATGCAGTTGCTCATATTTTTTAAGATAGTGCCTCAATGAAAGCCTAATCACAGCCCCCAAATTATTTTCATCCTAGGACTATATATATTTAAACTCCCATTGCTGAGATTAAATTAGCAGGTATGGCTATTAGCACAAACCAGTATTAGATTATAATTAGAATAATTCGAATTTTTTCAAATGTCTATTACAATGATAAATGAACACATCCTTACTTCGATCACAGTTTTCTATTGCTTGGGCAGCCTGTGATGGTTTTAAGTATCGAACATAGCCCAAGCCTTTACTTTCTCCAGTTACTTTATTCTTAATAATGCTGCAATACTCGATATCTCCATACACCTATGAGAGTTAAAAGAAATGATCTTAGAGGAGTCAAAATTAATAACTGAACAGATTTCAGAACTAACTTAAAATTTACTTGTTCTTCTTGCTTACAAAAAAAGAAATCAGAATTTATAGCTACTTTTAATAATGGAATAAAAATGTCACAAACTAATGAGGCACTAGAAAAATAACCATAATGATGATAAAACCAAATAATAACATAACCAAAATAAAGATACTTTTTATTTACTGAGCATTTGCTTTACGTATATCACTTTATTGTTATAACAGCCCTTCAAGGATATATATATATATCATACTGCTTATTTCATAGACCAGGAAGCTGGGCCTTAGAGAAATCAAATAACTTGCCAAAGTCATGGAGGGAGAGCAAAAATTTGTACATGGTCTGGAAAGCTCCAAAGTCTTGCTCAGTGTTGGTTAAGAGCAGAGGCTCTGGAATTGAACCTTCTTTATTTTAATCTTGGTGCAGCCACTTATTAACTGGGCAGTTGCCTATCTCCTTAGCTGTTAAATGGGGCTAATAGCTGTACCTACCTCATAGGGTTGTCTTAAGGGTTAAAAGAGCAAGTACACCTAAAGCGCATATACAGGGTCTGGGACATAGTCAGCACTCAGTAAATATTAGCTATAATTATTTATCTACCTTCTAACACGAACATAAATGATTGTGTATACTTTTGAAGGAGTGCCTCTTGAAGTACATTTTTAAAATACATTGGTTCACGCAGAAAGTTAATACTCCATGTGAGAAATATGTGGTAAATGTTTACTTTTAATGTGGAAGAAATACGGGATATAAATTCTTACTGTTTATTATTAATTTTATAAAATTTTCATGTAACCGTTAGTAACTTAAATACTATATATGTATTTAAAAATGCCACATTTGTTCAGTCAGAGAAAGATAAAAGTTTATAAGTATATAAGGTAAAAACTTTATTCTTACTATTGAAGGAAGTATGGAATATATATATACTGGGTATTTGTTATTTTTGAAGTATTTTATTCAATCCTCGGTTGGGGTAGGATAGAGGAAGTTTGAAAATTACTTTTTACTACTTGTTTTCTTTCTTGCTTGTTGTCCACATGATTCAGTACTGGGAAGATTAGTAGAAAAAGAATAAAAAATTACAACTCAAGACAATTTAAAAATTGCTTTTTAATAGTTTTTGTGAAAGTGTGTCACTGCTTATAAAAGTCAATGGCTAAAAAGAAATTTTAAATTGTCTCCAAATTTCATTGACTACAATCTAGCTATAGTTCAGAGTTGTAGGTAGTTTTTTTTTTTTCTTTAAATATAATTCCTTCAGAGGTCTAATTTTAAAACAAAAACTATAGAGGATAAGTCTTTCTGTGAATAAGTTCATCAACATGCCACAGACTTGTAACAAATGTGAGATAATACAGTTCACACACTCAAGCTTGCCTGCCCCACCTCTCCATGAGAGGCAATAGAGAGGAGTGCTAAGAGGGTGCTTTGAAAATTTCAAGACCAAGAGCAGGCTCTGGATTCAGACACCCTGGGCATAAATCTTGGCTCCATCACCTACTAGGTAGGAGACCTTACTTAAAACTCTGAGCTTTATACTTCATTTTCCTGAATCTGTATTTTCATTAAAAGGGGGGAAAAACACCATCATCAATATTTTCCAGGTTTTATATATTTTTAAAAACTTAACTTATTTTAGTTTTAATATTTAATAACTAGATTGAAATAGATGACTTAAAAACAGTTATTTAATTCTCCACCACCAATCTAATGATCTAACTCAAACAAAACAAGATTTAGTAATTGTACAACCAATGTAAGACTGTAAGTTATCAAGAACCCTAGCTGATTAGAAAATGTTAAGTACCTTAAATTTTTCCCGTAGATCTTCTTCTGTGTAGGACTTTGGTATCATAACAAATATTCTTGTAAGTTCTTCATCTTCAACATCTCGGTGACTTCCAGATGATCTGGACTGAGCAATGAAAACCTAAGAAACAAACAAAACCCAAAGAATAATGCGGAAATATCAGTCAACTGTTTTCCTACTCCTTAAGAATACTTACTTCATTATTAGTATGGGATTCATGTTAGGTTAAATGCAATGTAATAGCGTCTTATCAAAAAACATTTTGCTAAAGCAATCTTTATTGCAATGACTTTTTATGAGATAACACTGATCTTTGCACTTTTTTTCCGAATTCTTTTTTCCTTTGTATTTTTTTTACCAAGAGCAATAGTCAGTGCACTGAAAGAGAGCAACAGTCAGTGCAATAGTCAGTGCACTGAAAGAGAACGTGTACTCTGCGCTTGTTGGGTAGTGTTCAATAAATGTCAAATATAGTTGATTAATAGTGTTATTAACATGTCATATCCTTACTGATTTTGTCTACTTTTTCTGTCAGAGACTAAGAGGAGTGTAAAAATCTGAATATGAATTTCTCTCTCCTTTTAGTTCTATTAATAATGCTTCATGTATTTTGAAGCTCTATTATTGGTTACATAAACATCTGGAATTGTTATGTACTTTTTGATTGATATTTTTATTTTTAGGAAATTATTCTCTGTTAATACCCTTCCTGTTGAAGAGCATTTTGTCTGATATCACACCAGCTTTTTCTATCCTTTTACTTTCAACCTCTTTGTATCTTTATACTTAAAAGTGCATCTCTTGCAAACAGCATTTAGTTTGGCCTTTTAAAAAAAAATCCTGACAATCCCTGCTTTTTAATAGGAGTGTTTAGCCAATTTATGTTTAATTTAATATTGATACAGTTGGGTTTAAGTCTAGATGGTCATATTTTTAATTGTTTGCTTTCTAATATTAATCCTTAAAAAAAGGTAACATGATCATATTCTGGATCATCTCAGTTACCACCTGAATGACTTATGTGAGCAAGAAAATGCACAGAATGGACTGAGGCTCTATTTTTCTATTAGTAATTTAGTTTTATTGAAATATTATCTGTGACACTAGATTATTACCTGGAATTTAATTTGCTTTGTGGTATTGCTTTAATTTAATTCATAAAATTGCTTTGGTTTTATATTATTCCAGAGGAATGTAAAATCTTTGACTATGATTGTGGATTTGTTTCTAGAGCTACAAGCATAAGAATTTTAACGGCTACTCTTATTTTTTATAACTTGTAGAAATTATTGAAATATTATCTGTGACACTAGATTATTACCTGGAATTTAATTTGCTTTGTGGTATTGCTTTAATTTAATTCATAAAATTGCTTTGGTTTTATATTATTCCAGAGGAATGTAAAATCTTTGACTATGATTGTGGATTTGTTTCTAGAGCTACAAGCATAAGAATTTTAACGGCTACTCTTATTTTTTATAACTTGTAGAAATGTAATAAAAATAATGTAAATCACCAGACAGGGCCCTTGAGTATTTTTTTCCTTTCTTCTTCTTCTTTGTCTTTAAAGGGGGGCTGTATACCATTCAGTATGAGAAAACCTGAACCTATGGAATTCCAGAGGAGAAGGGAGCAACTAAAAGGACAAAGAATTTATAGAGCCACGGGATTTTAGAAATATTGAAAAATAGGGTCATTATGTTTGCTTGGAAAACAGGTGTCACAGAGGTGTAGAACCTTGCTTACAAGATACAGCTGGAGATACACCCCTAGATAGCATCTACTTCCAGTTATTCCTTTGATAAACTTATACCACATGCCAAGCACTGTATAAGGTATTAGTAGTAGAGTATTAAGTAACACAGAAATGGCCCACTAGAAAGTTAGTCCAGTGCATGTATCAGTAATGGATGGTCAATAGGGAAATACAAATAGGGAACCTTTAAGTACAGGAAGACACTAGGAGAAAAAAAGAGTTTCAAGTAAGATTTGTGATTGGAGGTGCCATCAGATCACAAATTTTTAAATTTTAGAAGATTGAAGTATTTCAAATTTCTGATAAAGATGACAATATCTAAGTAGAAAACATGTATAATAATCAACCACCTACTGGATGATTTCTCCTGAGACTTTACGTTCACAGACTATGGCTCTAAATTCTTGCAAAGCTAAGAACTAAGATTTTTCTCTTGTTTTCTAGGTTTACCCTTTTCCTCAAGATAACGTAGCTGATCACTCACAGAATGAGTCTCATTTGGACAATCTTTTCTGGCTGTAGGCCTGGTATTAAAATTTTCTTATTTGTCTTGTAGGGCCTTTGGAACTTTGCAAAAGCAAAGTACATGAGAAACACTGAAGGTGAATTAATTTCACTGGAAATACTGAAAAACAAAACAAAAAACCCCACTACATTCCAGCAGAAGACAGCCCAAGCTGAAGCTGCTGAAGAATGAATTTAGACTGCCTAGCTAAGGCACTAGTGCAACAACCCTCTGGCTGAAACTGAGTGGACAAAAATGTGAAAAACAAAACTTAAGCTTTAATTATCTTTGGGAATCATTTAATTTCTCTGTGGTGAAAAGGGGGGGATACATTTTAGTGCTGGAACTTTTACTTCTCTTGTAGGAATTTAATGAAGGCAAGGGGGGGTCTATAGGTTTCAAATTTGGGGCATTTTGGGGAGTTTCCAAGAAGATCTCTGTGGTTATACTATATTCAAAGTAAAAAAATCCTCCCTGCTAAGATCATAATTGGAAGGAGATGAAAATTATCAACCTAGTGCAGGAGTCAACAAACTTCAGCTTCCTGTTTTTCTACAGCCCATGATCTAAGAATTGCTTTTACATTTTTAGAGGGTTGTTAAAAAACAAAAAGAATGTGTGACAGACTGTGTATGACTCACAAAGCCTAAAATATTTACTGACCCTTTACAGACAAAGTTTGCCACCCTCTGATCTAGTATATACTGTGGCCTTACACTTAATTTCATTGATGATCTGTCCTGACTCAGAGGGTCTGGGAGGTGGGAGGAGAGGGAATGTCTATTGTCTAATGTGTTGTTGGTGTATTCCTAGGCTCCTCTCTTTTATGCAAGAAAGGCCTACAGAGACTGCTACTATGGACAAAGAAGATGTACTGAGGGTTCACCTTGTACTGGCTCTGTGCTAAAAGGAAAGATTAAGTCAAATACCCTCAAAATCACCCTTCCTGCCCTGTGTCAGTATATTAATTTTACAGAGAAGTTAAGTGTAGAAACTTAATATAAATACCACCATTGTTAATTAAGAGTATTCAAAGAGGCATTCAATATTAATACAATTACACTGCCATCACAATGATTTGCCTCTTTTTTTTTTTTAAATTATATACATGCAGGGCTTCCCTGGTGGTGCAGTGGTTGAGAATCCGCCTGCCAATGCAGGGGACACGGGTTCGAGCCCTGGTCTGGGAAGATCCCACATGTCGCGGAGCAACTAGGCCCGTGCGCCACAACTACTGAGCCTGCGCGTCTGGAGCCTGTGCTCCGCAACAAGAGAGGCCGCGACCGTGAGAGGCCCGCGCACCGCGATGAAGAGTGGCCCCGCTCGCCGCACCTAGAGAAAGCCCTCGCACAGAAACGAAGACCCAACACAGCCAAAACTAACTAAATAAATATATATAAAAATTATATACATGCATACTTTGGTACTGGGAAAATGGCTAACAAGGGAGGGCCACAGTTACATGTACTTTTATCAAGTTTTTAAGCACCTTACCTACCTGAGGAAAAGCAAAGTTACTTGTTTTTATACACGGTAAACCGCGAGGTCTGAGGAGGATCAGAGAAGTCCTCAAAGTAGGTCAGGGTCGGAGCTGGGCGGTGGATTAGCGACAGCGGGGGCGCGGGGCTGTCCGGGCACCGCAGCTCTGCAGCCGGAGTAGCCGCAGACGCCTGGTCCGACCCGGGAGCGGACGTTCTCTCTGCATCCCCCATCCCCCCGCACCCCAGTGCAGCCCTGCCGGCAGGGGGTCCGCAAGAACACTCTCTGCAACGCCGTCCTCCCCTCCCCGACCCCCACCCCGGAATGCCAGGTGCTGCCCAGTACGCCCCCGCGAGCGGATGTACCACCCCTACCGCAGCCTGACACCGCCCCCGGGGGCACCCCGACCCGGCCCCCGCACCTTGATGGGCTTGGTGTCGCTGGGGCTGAGGCACTGGCCGTGCATCTCCTCCATGGCCCTGCAGGCCTGCGAGCTGCGGGCAAACTTGACGAATGCAATGCCCTTGGACTCTTTGGTGTGCTTGTCCCGCACCACCCAGATGTCTTGGATCTCCCCGAAGGGCGAGAAGCGCTCCCTCAGCACCGACTCGGGCGTGTACTTGCTGATCACCAAGAAGATGCGGCTGTTGGGCGGCTCGTCCAGGCTGTCCACGCCCGGGCGGAAGCCTCCGCCGCTCGCACAGCTCCCAGCTTCGTCCATGGTGCTCCACTCCGGCGCGGGAGCCAGGCCCGCACCCCTTTACTCCTCCTCGCTCCCGCCGTGCCCGCCACTGCAGCAGCTGCCCACCCAGTCGCAGCCAGCCTCGCGTCCGCTTCCGGAAGACGGAAGGGTCTGGGGCCCGGCGCAGGCCGACCACGCAGGGTGCCGGCTTTGGGGTCGGGGAGCTGCTGCGCCCCTAGCGGCCCGGGGGAGCCTGACGCAGTCTACGGCGCCAATCCCGCGGAGCCAAGGCCCACGCACCAGGTGTGTGATCCTGGTTCCCTGTTGCTATAAGTCTCTGGTGCGCGGGCTTTCCCGTCGCTGGCTCTGCCCCACTCCCAAAGCCCATGGTGTCTTCCCCCAACCTTGCCACCTTGGTCGTAAGCTCACTAGAACAGCTCTATAGGACTGAGTTAAAACGTTCAGCCTTAGAGCTGATCATCCAACTCCAGCCTCATTGTTGAGAAAACTGAGATGAGGAATTGGGGCCCATGGAGTAGCAAAAGGTAATAGAAAAACAAACAACAGAGCCCAAACCAGAAACAACTCCATCTTCTGATCTACTCAACTCCCAGAAGCAACCGTGGGAGGTTTAAGGGCAGAAAGAATGCAGCGCTCAGCTGTGGAACTAGGAGAAATCCTAAGGTGCAAGCAAAGTGGGAAATCTGTACTGACTTCTAAGGCTTGTTGTTAATGGGCCTTGAGGAGAGGTCAGCATAAAACTGGCAGAAATCCAGAAACAAGGCAGTGGCACTGGAATGAACTGAAAGGAACAAACCAGAAAATGGTTCAGGAGCAGAGCTTCTTAAATGTTCAAGTCCAGGGTTACTATGAATGAAAATAGGTAAATACTGTTCATTGGGTGCCAACCGTAAGCCAGGCTCTGTGCAAGGAGATAGACATACAATGCAGAAATGGAAGGACATGATGCCTGCCCTAAGAGAGCTTTTTTTCTATTGTGGAATTCTTACCTGAAAATATATAATGTAAAGTAATATCAGATTGTGTTAAATGCTTTTGTCACTGAATTGTGTGAGCTTGGACAAATTACCTCATGCTTCCAGCTTCAGTTTCCTCAACTGTAAAGTAGAAATAATATTACCTACTAAATAGCATAGTTGTCAAGCTTAATTAATTCATCCATTCTATTAAGCCAGAAATGTTTTTGACTGTCTACTATGTGTTGGGAACTGTGCAATACCCAAGTGATATGTCTTAAACAAAATGATCACTCTCCTTGCCTCATGAAGTTAATAGATTGGGCTTGTCTAGTTAGGATTATTTGAGATAATATATATGGAGCTAATAGCTTAGTGATCAAATAAGATAATATGCGTACAATGCACGATGGAGATTTTCTTATTCCATTTCACTATGGTGTCCACTCCCCCACTCTTGATATTGTACAGTTGTATGATGGCAACCGAAAGTTAGGGATTCTGGGTTCCCACTCAGGCTTTAGCACAAAATTGTGACAATTTCTCCTTGTATTACGGTCCACATCTGTAAAATGAGGGCTCTGTTTACCCTGGAGCTTAGCAAGTTAAGGAAGTATCTTATCTTAACTTTCCACTTCTCTTTATCTTACCCAGACCAATCAAAGTGAATGAAAACAATGTGGTAATGTAATAATTTTATTGATGTGATGAAAGTGTGGATTCTAGCAATACTATTTTCCACCAGTGCCATCTAGTGGAAAATGTATAATTTTCTTAAACTGCACTTACTGGGAAATTTCTATTAGTAGAACAAGATTACTGATTGGTATACTGAAAATTTTAGAGCAGTTAATTTTATTTTAGAAGGGATAAAAGATTGGATAAAACAAAACCAGAATCAGAAATATTGGGTAATGCTGAGAAAGCAAAATTTCTTTACCATTTAATCATGTGAAATACCACATATTCAATGAAAATAAGAAATTTACTTATAAGTTACTAAATTATAGTAAATATATCTTTCTTTGACTTGTCTATTTATTTTAAACAGATTTATTGAGATATAATTCAAATATCACACAATTCACCCATTTAAAGTGTTCATTTAAATGGTTTTTAGTATTCACAGAGTTGTGCAACCATCACCACAATTGTAGAACATTTTCATCACTCAATAATGACAGATTTGTCATGTTTCAAATCATATAAAATCACATTTGAACATGAATCACATGTAACTAAAACAGCTGAAAATTCTGAGATTTGAAAGGATGATTATTAATTTGTCTTATATTAGAGAAAAGATATGCTGGGCCTTTGCAGATTAAATTAAATAAAACACATAGCCTATAATGCACAATTATTAGAATAATAAACACATTAGAATGATAGACACTGAATTTCACATGAAATTCAGATTTCTCTTCAAATTTTTTCTTCTGAAGTTCTTACTAATTTTTTTTAAAAATGAGAGATTATATTGTAACTTATTTTTGAAATGCAAAGATAAAATAGTAAATTCTTGTCATCGTTTTCCAAAATTTCTCCAAACTATGATCTATTTACAATGAAGCTTATTGGTTATTGAGATTAGTTATCATACATTATATTTAAGTAAAAATGTTTTGCCTTACTTGCAAATTTTTACTAGATTTTACCACTGATATTTGTTGGTGATCAATTAGTAACTTTGAGATTGTTCTGTAGGAATAGGGTTCAGAGTATCCATTTTTTTCCCATCCTGTAAGGCTACTGGCTACTGATAATATATGCAAGCACCTAGCCTGGCTTGTGGTAGCTACTCAATAAATAATAGTCTCCTTTTATTTCTTGAGTTTGCATGCTTTGTTTGAGTTTGAGAATAATATTTAACACCAGATTTTTCCCCCCTTTTGATTCAATTTGATGAAATACATCTTTTAAATATGTAGCTCACAGGACAGAACACATAGGTATCACTTGGAGTAGTTTCATTCAACCATCTGGTAATTGTGGCTATTAAAATTAATTAAAGTAAAAAAAAAATCAGTCGCATTAGTCACACCTCAAGGGCTCAAAGTTACTTGCGGCTAGTAGACAGTGTCCACGCTGAATATTTCCATCATGGCAGAAAGTTGTATTGGACAGAGCTCCAGAGAACAAGAATATGGGTAAATCTCACACTTACCTATTACACAAAATTTAATAAATTATTTTAATATTCCTATTTCTCTGCTACAGCCTTACCACTCACATCTCACTGAATTAATTATGTAACCACAGGTAAACTACTTTTCCTTCTCACGTTTTCCTAAACACTTTGACTTTCTTACGTTTCTGCCTTCAATACCCTCGTCTTCTTATAGCTTTCCCAGTCCTCTCCTTTATATCTTCCTCCCTCGCTCATTCTCTCTCTGTTTCTATTCATACTCTATTCTGCTCTTTTGGCGATTAACGAGCAGCTTGCAACCTCGCTGTCTGTTCTTGTATTATTGCACTTTTTATGTAGCTCATTTATAATGATTTAACTTTTAATGTACTTAAATCTTGCCCCAGCTGGATTATAACTCATAGAAAATTGGCGCTTCAGGTCAGTGTTTGTCCTTACGAGTTGCTTGGCACCGTGTCTCGCCCACAGAATAAGTAGTTGCCTTATTCATTTATTGACGTGATTTGACTCCCGCAATCAAATACTAACGGACCATTCATAAAACGTTGGATTCCTACTTCAAGCAAGAGCTGGTACATATTGTGAATATACATAGATAATTTAACTCTTCAGTTAGGTAAAAGTGAAACAAACAAAGCCGGACCCTTACTCTGTCACATTTACACTCAGTCACTGACGGCTCGGCAGCGCAAAGCTTTAGGCCCCTGCGAGAATTGCGATTCCGTGGGATTTGGGAGCCAATCAGCAGTGCCGATGGAGCCCCGCCTACCACTTGCTGGCGTCCACCAGAAGCACATGCAGGCCCGGCGTTTCAGTGCGGCCTTACCAGGCGCTGCAGCCGCCGGGCAGCCAGACTTGAACTTGGGGCGCACGCTTTGGCCGAGCCGCCGCACAGTTGACGTTAAAGGTTCTCTGGGGAAGCGGAGGACGGAGCAGCTGGCCCTGTGGTAAGTATGGGACTAGGTAGGAAGGGGTGGGCCGGGCCCTCATGTGATCTGAGCACTGGTTATGGGCCATGATGCAATTTGGGCCTGGGTTCACTCAGAGAGGAGGATCCAACCGTTTGGTTAGTAAGAAGCTCGCCTTAGCCCCAGCGAGGTGGGGCCTGGGTACCCCTGAAAGTGCTACAGAAGACAGTTTCTAGAGAGGGACCTCTCTGCAGCAGCCTTTCTTTCTTTTTTTTTTTTTTGCGATACGCGGGCCTCTCACAGCTGTGGCCTCTCCCGTTGCGGAGCACAGGCTCCAGACGCGCAGGCTCAGCGGCCATGGCTCACGGGCCCAGCCGCTCCGCGGCTTGTGGGATCTTCCCGGACCCGGGCACGAGCCCGTGTCCCCTGCGTCGGCAGGCGGACTCCCAACCACTGCACCACCAGAGAAGCCCCTCGGTTGAGTTTTGAAGGTAAAAATGTGCTTAGAACTGTACTGTCAAGAATTAGGTATTTTAATTATTTATGTAACAGTAGCCCTTATGTGGAATCCATCCCCATTCCCACCTCCCCCGCAACCATTCTTTAAAGAATACAAACTGCAGGAAAACAAAACCCAGGTACTGCATTCATTAGCATTTTAAACTAAATTTTTTTCAATGAGTTAAAATTATTTTAGTTTTTATATCATTTTAGATGGAAGAGGCATTTATTTAGGTACATAACAGAGTTTTTGGCAGTCTTTTTTTTTTTTTTTTTTTTTTTTTTTGCGATACGTGGGCCTCTCACAGCTGTGGCCTCTCCCGTTGCGCAGCATAGGCTCCAGACGCGCAGGCTCAGCGGACATGGCTCACGGGCCCAGCTGCTCCGCGGCATGCGGGATCTTCCCGGACCGGGGCATGAACCTGTGTCTCCTGCATCAGCAGGCGGATTCTCAACCACTGCGCCACCAGGGAAGCCCTGGCAGTCTCTTTTTAAAATTGTTTTTTATTATTTGTAAGAATTCTTTATTTTATTTATTTATTTATTTAAATTTATTTTTGGCCGCATTGGGTCTTCATTGCTGTGCGTGGGCTTTCTCCAGTTGCAGCGAGTGGGGTCTACTCCTCGTTGTGGTACTAGGGCGTCTCTTTGTGGTGGCTTCCCTTGTTGCGGATCCTGGGCTCTAGGCGTGTGGGCTCAGTAGTTGAGGCACGCAGGCTCCAGGGCACACAGGCTTCAGTTGTTGTGGTGTGCGTGCTCAGTAGTTGTGGCTCGCGGGCTCTAGAGTGCGGTCTCAGTAGTTGTGGTGCACGGACTTAGTTGCTTCGCAGCATGTGGGATCTTCCGGACCAGGAATCAAACCTGTGTCCCCTGCGTTGGCAGGCGGATTCTTAACCACTGTGCCACCAGGGAAACCCCGAGTTTTTGGCAGTCTTACCGAAATATCTTTAGGCAGAATTTATTGTGTATGTCTATCACTGTGTAACAAAACCCTCCTTACTTAGAACTGTGTATTTTCTACTACATGTACTAATGCTGACTGAACTCAGTAATGTTTGATTGTTTTTAGGTAGTGCTTGATTTAGTCTGGTAGATTTGTTTACAGCTGAGAGTGTAAGGTAAATAGGAAATTATGTATTACATGTAGCTTGCTGTGGCCTCATTTCTATATGGTTTTTTATAGTTTTGTCTATTATTGCAGGCATGTAAATAATCATAATAAATATCATACTTAATCACCTTTCCAATTTGTTATGTGATTATTTTTAAGTAAGGGAATACCAATTTAGACATATATGCTTCACGTCATTGTTTGCACCTCTACTTTTTGGAAGTGAAAAGAAAAATAGAATATTGTTGTCTTAGGTAAATTACTGTAATAGTTTGAAGGCTGAAGGAAAACCAGGCTTATACCAACAGCAATTTCTGAAGTAGCAGTGGCTAGAAATTCAAAATAAACCTGATAAGTGAGATGATTCTTTATAAAATTGGATGCTATGTTTGTGTTTTTGAGCACTCAGAATTTAAAGCATGTCTGCTTTAAATTATATTTTGGTTTAATATCATTAGTATTCACTTCAGTCAAAGTGATGAAATTCCTTTTTATCCAGCCTTGCAAATCAGATATTTTCTTTGGTTTGTGGTTTAATGTTTCATTGCAGAACAAAATGGCAAATGCTGAGGCAGGCAAGAAGATCTTTGTTCAAAAATGTGCTCAGTGCCACACAGTGGAAAAAGGTGGAAAACACAAAGCTGGTCCAAACCTCTGGGGCGTTTTTGGCAGAAAAACAGGACAAGCACCAGGATTTTCTTATACCGTTGCAAACAAAACAAAGGTAAAAACTAGGCAGTTGTTGGAGAGAACCAGAAACTTTGTAGCAAAGAAGAAGCCACAGGATTTGATATAATAATTTCCCAATTTGCAGAATTAAAAATGAAATCCACATGTTTATATCATGGAAATATTGATTTATGTCATAAGATCTGTGTTTGGATAACTGGTCATCTTTATGATCAGAGAAATTAGTAATCCTCTGTGGCATAAGTTTTTTTGCCTATACAAGGAACTTCATTTTATGCAATACATATATCTTGAAAAAGCATGAGCTAAATTAAAAAAAATCAAATTATGTTTTAATGGCATAATGGCAATTTTTTATTTGTAGTAGTGATTCTTAGCAGGGTGTGGGGAATGTTATATAGTTTGAAAAAGTTTATTCAATCATTTCTTTGTTGGTGGAAAGCGTGTAGATGACAGTTAATTTTAGGATTGAAATTCAAAATGGTTGCAAAAAACTAATATCTTTGCAAAGCAATTTATTACTCTTGGAGATGTCTATATCTCTATATACTTACGTATATAATTAGCATTCACTTAAAAATAGGGTACCACTCTAGTTTTTAAGCTGTTCTTGGTGTACAGAATGGACTTGAGGACAAGGTGGGTGGGGAAGGGGAAGCTGGGATGAAGTGAGAGAGTGGCATGGACATAGATACACTACCAAATGTAAAATAGATAGCTAATGGGAAGCAGCTGCATAGCACAGGGAGATCAGCTCGGTGCTTTGTGACCACTTAGAGGGGTGGGATAGGGAGGGTGGGAGGGAGACGCAAGAGGGAGGAGATATGGGAATATATGCATACATATAGCTGATTCACTTTGTTGTACAGCAGTAACTAGCACAACATTGTAAAGCAATTATACTCCAATAAAGATGTAAAATTAAAAAAAAAATTGTTCTTGGTATCTCAGCATTTCTTACAGGCCCAAATTTCAGATCACTACTACACCACTGTTTGGAAAGGTTTTTATTTTATTTTGTTTTGTGTTATTTTACTTTATTTATTTTTCTATTTTTCTAATTGAGATGAAATTCACATAACATACAATTAGCCATTTTAAAGTGTAAAATTCAGTAACATTTACTGTATTCACAGTGTTGTACAATCACCACCTCTCTTTAGTTTCAAAACTTTTTCATTATCCCAGAAGTATCCCTGTACCCATTAACTAATCACTTTCCATATCCCTCTACCCCCATCCTTTGGTAACCACTTATCTGCTGTCTCTATGGATTTGTCTACTCCAGATATTTCATATAAAAGGAATCATGTAATACATGATCTTTTATGTCTAGCTTCTTTTGCTTAGAATATTTTCAAGATTCATTGAAGTTGAAGCATGTATCAATATTTCATTCTTTTTTTATGGCTGAATACTATTCCATTGTATGTATATATCACAATTTGTTTATCCGTTCATCAGTTGATAGACATTTGGATTGTTTCCACCTTTTACCTGTTGTGAATAGTGCTACTATGAACATTTGTGAAAAAGTGTTTAAGTCCCTGTTTTCAGTTACTTTAGATCTATACCTAGGAGTGGAATTGCTGAGTCAGTTAACTATGTTTAACTTTTTGAGGAAAGGTCAGATTGTTTTCCACAGTGGCTGCACCATTTTACTTTTCTATCAGCAGTGTAGGAGGATTCTTATTTCTCTGTATAGTCACCAACACTTGTTCTTTTCTTTTCATTTCTTTCTTTTTCTTTTTTAATTGCTGTCCTAGTGGGTATGAAGTGGTGCCTGGTGAGTTTGCTTTGTATTTCCTTAATGATCCATAATACTGAGCATTGTTTCGTGTGCTTGTTGGCCATTTGTATATTTTCTTTGGAAAAATGTCTGTTTATATTCTCTCCCCATTTTTTATTTGGGTTGTTTGCCTCTGTTGTCGAGTTATAAGATTTTTTATGTATTCTGGACACTAAACCCTTATCCAATAAGTGACTTGCAAATATTTTCTCTTATTCTGTAGATTGTCTTCATTTTTTAAAATAATGTCTTTTGATGAACAGTGATTTTTAATTTGTATGAACGCCATTTATTATTTTTGTTGTTGATGTTGCTTGTGTTTGGGTGTAAAATCTGAGAATCTATCATGAAATCTAAGGTCATAAAGATTTACCCTATGTTTTCTTCTAATAGTTTTATAGTTTTATCTCATATTGATATTTAGGTTACTGACCTACTTTTAATTAACCAAAATTAATTATCATTAATTTTTTATATAGAGTGAGGTAGTGGTCCAACTTCATTCTTTTGCATGTGGTTATCTAGTGTTCCTAGCACCATTTGTTGAAGAGATTCTTTTACGGTTGAATTGTTAAAAATCATTTTACAGCCTTGTTGAAAATCAGTTGGCCATATATGTTAGGGTTTACTTCTGGACTTTCAATTCTCTTTCATTTGTCTGTACATCTATTCTTATACTAGTGCTACACTGTTTTGATTACTGTAGCTTTGTAGTAAATTTTGAAATTGGGAAGGGTGAGCCCTCCAACTGTGTTTTTATTTTTCAGTATTGTTTTGGCTATTCAGGGCCCTTTGCAATTCCATGAGTTTGAAGATCACCTTTTCCATTTCTGCAAAAAAGGCCTATGGAATTTTGATAGAGCTTGTATCTTATCTGAAGATTGCTTTGGGGAGTATTGCCATTTTAACACTATTAATGTTACATTCTGTGAACGTGGGATGCCTTTCCTATTATTTAGGTCTTCTTAAATTTAGCAGTATTTCGTAATTTGCAGTGTGCAAGTCTTTCACCTTCTTGATTAAATTTATTTCTACCTATTTTATTCTTTTAGGTACTATTATTAATAGAATTGTTTTTAAAATTTCCTTTTCAGATTGTTCACTGCTTGTGTGTAGAAACAGCTGATCTTTGTATGTTGATCTTGTGCTGTGTAACTTTGCTAAATTCATTTATTAGCTCTAGTAGATTTTCTGTGGATTCTTTACAATTTTCTATATAGAGAATTATGTCACCTGTGAATAGAGATAGTTTTAGTTCTTCCTTTCCAATCTGAGTAGCTTTTATTTCTTATTCTTCCCTAATTGCTCTGGCTAGGACTTACGGTAGAATTCTGAATAGCTGTGGGGAGAGTGAGCATCTTTGTTTTGTCTTGTTTGTTTTTTGGTTTCTTTTTTTTTTTTTGCAGTACGCTGGGCCTCTCACTGTTGTGGCCTCTCCCGTTGCGGAGCACAGGCTCCGGATGCGCAGGCTCAGTGGCCATGGCTCACGGGCCCAGCTGCTACGCGACATGTGGGATCTTCCTGGACCGGGGCACAAACCCGCATCCCCTGCATCGGCAGGCGGACTCTCAACCACTGCGCCACCAGGGAAGCCCTTTTGGTTTCTTTTTAAATTAATTTATTTAATTTATTTATTTTTGGCTGCGTTCAGTCTTTGTTGCTGTGCATGGGCTTTCTCTAGTTGAGGCAAGCGGGGGTTACTCTTTGTTGCGGTGTGCGGGCTTCTAGTTGCAGTAGCTTCTCGTGTTGTGGAGCATGGGCTCTAGGCATGTGGGCTTCATTAGTTGTGGCACATGGGCTCAGTAGTTGTGGCCTACAGGCTCTAGAGCGCAAGCTCAGTAATTGTGGTGCATGGACTTAGTTGCTCTGCGGCACATGGGATCTTTCCGGACCAGGGATCAAACCCGTGTCCCCTGCATTGTCAGGCGGATTCTTAACCACTGTGCCACCAGGGAAGTCCTTTGTCTTGTTCTTGATCTTAGGGGGAAAGCTTTCAGTGTTTTACCTTGAATATGGTGCTAGCTGTGGGTTTTGCATAAATCCTGTTTATCATGTTAAGCAAGGTCCCTTCTATTGTTGGATGTTTTTATCATGAATAGGTGTTGGATTTTGTTAAATGCTTTTTCTGCATCTGTTGAGATAATCATGTGTTTTTTTTTCCTTTTGCTCTGTTAATGTGGTATATTATGTTGATTTTCTTATGTTGAACCATTCTTGCATTCCTGGGATAAATATCACTTGGTCATAGTGTGTTATTCTTTTAACAGTGCAGTTGGATTTAGCTTGCTAGTATTTTGTTGAGGATTTTTGCATTAGAGTTATTGGTTTTTTAATTTTCTTGTGATGTCTTTATCTGGGTTTGGTGTTTGGAGAAGTTTTAAATATAAATTATTGGCAGCTGTAAGCCCTCTTCATAAGTGATTTGAATTTAGTATTTAAAAATCCCTTAATTGGTTTTTTAGTGCTTGTACAGACTAAAGTACCTCATTTGATTGAGCTTTGTAGACCATGTTGCAGGAGAAAGGCTTTAATAAGGTGAGTTGGCATCTTGTGCATTATTTTTTGAGTGCACATATAGTAGCTTACACTTTGTCAAAAGAGGGATTCTACTTATTTCAACCTGTGTTAATGTTTCTAGTAAGATAGTGTTTGCAGTTCGTTTCAGCCTGTTGCGGTTTTTGTTTGTTTGCTTGTTTTTGTGAAACTTGTACAGGCATACCTTTATTAGACTTCTCAGATGTTGCAGGTTTGTGGCAACCCTGCACCAAGCAAGTCTCTCAATAACATTTTTCCAACAGCATTTGCTCACTTCGTGTCTCTGTCACATTTTGGTAATTCTCACAATATTTTAAACTTTTAAATTATTATTTTACTTGCTTTGATGATCTGTGATCAGCAGTCTTTTTTTTTAACATCTTTATTGGAGTATAATTGCTATGGTTCTTATTATGATTGCAAGACACACTTTACTTTAGCAACAGCCATCAGGAAACTTTGAAAAAAAACAAAGTTTATTACTCACAGGTCCTGGAGGGTACACAGCATGTGTGGGGCTACCCAGTGTGGTATCAGGTAGAAAGAGAGCGTGGGCTTGGGGTTTTGCTTTTATTGGGGCTGAGAGTGGGGTGCCTAGGGTTTTGTGGGTTCACTCTTTATTGGTGAATTTAAAATATAAAAGCAGGAATTAAAGCATGGGAAGGGAAAAAGCAAGGCAGTCAATCAAATGGTCAGTTATATGGGTCTGCCTTTCTGAAAAAAGGGAACTTCATGGGTGGGCATCCTTGCTCTTTATCTATTTTTATAGCTGGCAGTGCATTTATTCAAGATGGATGTATTTGAAGGGGATGCCTCAGCAATTAAAAGCTTAATGTCCAGCACTTACATTACAATCAAAAAGGCTAATTGTCAGTTACTTACACTACAGATAGATAAGATGTAAAGAAATTTTTGTTACCTGGAATTTTTGGGAAAGAAACCTTATAGATAGTCAAATGGTTTGATTAAAACAAAGTTCACACATGTCTAGATTGTCAGTTTTTTTGTGTATGTGAAAATAAGATACTTTGCATTTTCTCAAAGCCTTGAGAGCAATACAGTTTAGTAGGATGGAGGGCTGGCAAAGCCATTTGTTCCTAGACTTGGGTGTCCAAGCAAACTAGGTTGGGGTGGGGAGTATATGGTAAGTCTGTTTTAGAGCACTACTACTACATCTTAGCATTTGAGGATGGTAATAGTTTCCTAGGGCTCCTGTAACCAAGTACTATAAATTAGGTGGCTTAAAATAGTGAAAATTTATGGTTTCATAGTTCTGGAGGCTAGAAGTGCAAAATCAAGTTGTTGGCAGGGCCATACTCTTTCTGAAACCTGAGGGCAATCTTCCCTTGCTTCTTCCTAGCTTCTGGTGGTTTGCCAGTAAACTTCGTGTTTTGGGCCTACAGCTGCATAACTCTAGTCTCTACCTTCATTGTCATATTGTCCCAATGTGTCTCTGTCTTTACATGGCCTTCTTACAAGGATAATAGTAAAATTGGATTGAGAGACCTATCTTACTCAGTGTGACCTCTTTTCAACTTAACTAAACACACCTGCAATGACCTTATTTCCAAATAAAGCCACATTCTGAGGTACCAGGGGTTAGGGTCTCAACATAACTTTATTCAGGGGGCACCCACAGTAAAGGACCACATATATATCAAATAAATACATAGATAATTGATAAAAATACTTATATTAAAACAACATAGAATAAAATTTAATCTCTGTCAAGTCAAGCATGTTTATCACCTTCTTAAACATCAGTGTAGTTGTTAGTAATACAATATTATTGTATTTAGTATATGCAGAAATGCTGGTTAGTAGATATTCTATAATAAAGAATTGTCTGGTCTTTGTCTCAGGTTCCTGGGAGGGATCTCTAAAACCTTGGAATTTTCCAGTGATAGGAGCATCTTTGTTACTCAGGGTTGGGTTCTGGGACTACAGCCAGTGTTTATGCTAATGAGATGACTTGTGGTAGGCTCCTTGATAGTTTCAGGATGAGGGCTGGGCAACCTGGAAAGACCAACCATGTAATTAGAGAATTGAGGCTTTGGGCTAGGTGATATCAGTCTGACCTCCAAGGATAGAGGACAGGGGCTGGAGATTGAGTTCAAGCACATGGCTAGTGATTCAATCAATCATGCCTACGTAATGAAACCCCAATAAAAACTCTGGCCACTTTCAACTGGAAGCTCTACTTGAGCTTCCTGGTTGGTAAACACATCAATGTGCTGGAGGGGGATGAGTCATGATTCCACAGGGCCAGGGCCAGGAACCTCTGTGTTTGTGAGTTTCCCAGACCTCACCATCTGGGTCTGTTCATTTAGCTGGTACTGATTTATATCCTTTATAGTAAAACTGTAATTTTTAAGTAGTGCTTTCCTGAGTTCTGTGAGTTGTTCTTGCAAATTATAAAACCTAAGGGAGTCCTGGGAACCCTTAAATTTATAGTCAGTTGGTTAGAAGTTTGGATGGGCTGGGGACCCTGAACTTGCAGCTGGTGTCTGAAGTGAGGCAGTCTTGTTGGGGACTTTGGAGTCTGTGCTAACTCCAGGCAGTTAGTATGAGAATGGAATTGCATTTATTGCAGTAGGATTTACAGTTGATAGACTATTGAATAAATCAGTCTTAAACTTGCATTTATTGTATGCATTTATATGGCTCTTTAACTTTTAAAGTAATATTTTTCTATAGTGTCATTTTATTATTTTATTATCCAATTATAAGAGCAGTCAACTTTTGAAGTCCTGATTTTTAGAACAGTTATAACCTAACATTTGTCCCTCTAGCTGCCAATATGTTAAAGACTTTTTTGCTTATTAACATTGCTTTAAAATCATATTAAAGCTTATTACAAATATATCTTTTATTATAGGTTTTTATCAAAGATAAAAGGCTGTATACGGCTTGTCTTTAACATTATTTAATAATTAGAAATAAAATTTTCCAGAGTCAGATTGTTTAATTAATACTTATGACTTATTTGGGGATATAATATTATTTTTTAGTTCTACTAATGAAATAAGAATAATAGGTAGCAGAATGAAATTGGACTCTTATTGTTCACCACTGACAAAAATTAATTTGAAATGGATTAAAGATTTAAACATAAGACCAGAAACCATAAAACTTCTAGAAGAAAACATAGGGAAAAGTTCCTTTACATTGGTCTTGACAGTGATTTTCTGGATATGACACCAAAAGCACAAACAAGAACAAAAATAAATAAATGGGACTAATTAAACTAAAAAGCTTCTGCACATCAAAAGAAACAGTCAATAAAATTAAAAGGCAACCTACTGAATGGGAGAACATATTTGCAAATCATATATCTGATAAGGGATAAATATCTAAAATATATAAAGAACTCATACAACTCAATAGAGGAAAAACCAACCAGATTAAAAAATGTACAGAGGAACTGAATAGACATTTTTCCAAAGAAGACATATAGATGGCCAACAGATATATGAAAAGGTACACATCATTACTAATAATCACGGCAATGCAAGTGAGATTATCACCTTACACCTGTTAGAATGGCTATTATCAAAAGACAGGAAATAGCAATTATTGGGAAGGATGTGGAGGAAAGGGAACCCTTTTACACTTTGGTGGGAATGAAAATTGGTAAGCCACTGTGGAAAACAATATGTAGTTTCCTCAAAAAGTTAAAAATAGACCTACCATATGATCCAGTAATCCCACTTCTGGGTATATATTCAAAGGAAATGAAAGCAGAATCTTGAAGAGATATCTGCACCACCATGTTCATTACAGCATTATTTACAATAGCCAAGATATTGAAATATCCTAAGAGTCCATCAGTGGATGAATGAATAAAGAAGATGTACTGTATATACACAATAGAATATTATTCAACCATGAGAAAGAAAGAAATCCTGCTATTTACAACAACTTGGATGAACCTTGAGGGCATTATGCTAAGTGAAATAAGTCAGACAGAGAAAGACAAATACTGTATAATACCACTTACTTGTGGAATCTAAAAAAGCCAAGCTTAGAAAAATTGAAAGTAGAGGGGTAGTGACCAGGGGTGGGGAGTTAGGGTAATGGGGAGATATTGGTCAAAGGGTACAAACTTCCAGCTATAGGATTAACAAGTTCTGGGTATCTGATATATAACATGGTGATTATAGCTAATAATACTGTATTATATACTTGAAAGTTGCTAAGAGAGTATATCTTAAATGTTCTCACTACAAAGAAGAAATGGTAATCATGTGATGGGGTGGAGGTTTCTGCTAATGCTATGGTGGTAATGATTTTGCAATATGTAAGTGTATCAAATTAACATATTGTACACCTTAAGTTTATAGAATGTTATATATCAATTATATCTCAGTAAAGCTGGAAAAAATAATGTAAGTAGCTTACTAGGTTAATTGAACAGGATTTTAAAATAATATTATTTAGAATAAATAAAGATTTAAAAAATACTTTAGGACAGCTTGATCAAAGACAGACTTGATAAGAGGAGCCAAGAAGTCAGTAGTTCAGTTTTAATACAAATTGTGGAAAACTGTCAGCCGTAGTTTATTTTCCATGTATGGTGTTGGAAATAATTAGACCATTTTAGTTTTCAAAAGAATAAGGAAATTCTCATATTTTAAAGACGATTGTTCCATATGACTTGCTTAGAGTATAGTTTTACAAAATTCATGATTGTGGCAATAATTTTATATAGTGTGGTTTAAAAAAATTGTAGCTAAATATGTATTACATAACATTTACCATTTTAACCATTTTAAAGTGTACAGTTCTGTAGCATTAAGCACATTCACATTGTTCTGCAGCCATCGCCACCATCCATCTCCAGAAGTTTTTTATCTTCCCAAACTGAAACTCTGTACCCATTAAACAGGCTCTGGAAGCCCCCATTCTGTTTTGTCTCTGAATTTGACTACTCTAGGTACCTCATATAAATGTAGTCACATGGTATTTGTCTTCTTGTGACTAGCTGATTTCATGTAGCATAATGTCTTTAGGGTTTATTCATGTTGTACCATGTGTCATAATTTCCATCCATTTAAAGGCTAAATGATATTCCATTGTATGTATATACCACATTTTGTTTATCAATCAGTGGACACTCTGGTTACGTCCAGTTTTGGCTATTATGAATAATGATGCTATGAACACAGGATATAAATATTTGTTCATGTTCCTGCTTTCACTTCCTTTGGGTGTAATACCCAGAAGTGGAATTGCTGAATCATATGAAAATTCTGAGTTTAATTTTTTGAGAAATAGCTGTACCATTTTCCATAAGGGCTCTATCATTTTATGTTCCCACCAGCAATACGTAAGGATTCTGAGTTCTCCACATCTCAGACAACATTTGTTATTTTGTTTTTTGTTTGTTTGTTTGTTGATAATAGCTTTCCTAATGGGTGTGAAGTGATATCTCCTTGTGGTTTTGGTTTGCATTTCCCTAAAGATTAGTGATGTTGAGCATCTGTATTGTTTTTTTTAAACATCTGTAAATGGATACAATTTTTCTTTTGAGAATAGTACTTTATACATATTATTGAATAACTATATGCTGTTTGCATTTTGGGGGCAATGATAATTGAAACAAATTGAATTAACTCATGATTTGCCCAGGGTTGTGTGCTAACAAGTGATGTAACTACAATTCAGACTCAGGTCTTCTTCAGCCTTTGATGAAATCATATCATGGGGTTAACATATTAGCTGAACTAACATTATTATTATTATCTTTTTCCTTTTGTCATGTCAGATCTGTTAAAATAATCAGTAGGACACAAAATCATAAATGTACTAATAATTTAAAAAATATTTTGAAACCCATTTATATTATATGAAAATTCAGATAGTTTAAAAGGATACTTCCCAGTATGAGTGATAGGAAATTATGTATATTCATGTCTCCCTATCCTCCCCTATTCCTTTCCCTTTACCAACTAATTTTATATGGTAATATTATTCTTTATAATTTTAGTGGCTGTATTCATACTTTAAGTTATATTGTATGCCTCTATTATTTTATTTAACTACTTTAAGCAATATCTGTCTATTCTTCACTCTGAAGGATGAGAGAATCAAAGTGGTTATACAACCTCCAATTTTTTCATACTCTTTTTTTTTTTTTTTTGCGGTACGCGGGCCTCTCACTGCTGTGGCCTTTCCCGTTGCGGAGCACAGGCTCCCGACGCGCAGGCCCAGCGGCCATGGCTCATGGGCCCAGCCGCTCCGCGGCATGCGGGATCCTCCCGGACTGGGGCACGAACCCGCGTCCCCTGCATCGGCGGGCGGAATCCCAACCACTGCGCCACCAGGGAAGCCCCAATTTTTTCATACTCTTAACTGAGCTACTTATGTTGTTATTTCTGATTTGACATGATACATATAATTTATATCCTATGTAACTATAATTACCACAGTTGCTTTAACATTTGTCCTACATTTAGATTGTATTAGTGCTTATTCCCAGCTTTTACCACAGTGTCTATATTTACTTTTTGGTTGGTAGAAGATTATCTATCAGTAGTTATGCCAAGAAAGAATTACTGGAACCATATTACTCCAGTTCTTGATGTTTGAAAAGGTCGATGGATTCCCATTACACTTGAATTGTTTGGCTAGACGTAAAATGATTGGATGATACTTTTACTTCCTCAGGATTTTGTATGCTTCATGTTGAATTTTTCTTTGGAGAAATCTGAAGCCAGCCTGATTGTTTTCCATTATAAGTTACTTGTTTTTATTTTTATTTTACTCTTTTCCCCCTAAGTTTCAGTAAAATTCGTATTGAAATTTAGTAATTTACTAGGCTGTGTATAAGCCTTGATTGATCTGTTTCAGATTTTCCTGGACATGTGTTCTTCCAATTGGCAGATTCAGGACTTTTTTTTTCTTCTTAACATTTTTATTGGAGTATAATTGCTTTACAATGGTGTGTTAGTTTCTGCTTTATAACAAAGTGAATCAGTTATACATATACATATATCCCCATATCTCTTCCCTCTTGCATCTCCCTCCCTCCCACCCTACCTATCCCACCCTTCTAGCTGGTCACAGAGCACCGAACTGATCTCCCTGTGCTATGTTTCCCACTGGCTATCTATTTTACATTTGGTAGTGTATATATGTCATATATACACTACCACTCTCTCACTTTGTCCCGGCTTACCCTTCCCCCTCCCCGTGTCCTCAAGCCCATTCTCTAGTAGGTCTGCGTCTTTCTTCCCGTCTTGCCCCTAGGTTCATGACCACTTTTTTTTTTTTTTTAGATTCCATATATATGTGTTAGCACACGGTATTTGTTTTACTCTTTCTGACTTACTTCACACTGTATGACAGACTCTAGGTCCATCCACCTCACTACAAGTAACTCAATTTTGTTTCTTTATATGGCTGAGTAATATTCCATTGTATATATGTGCCACATCTTCTTTATCCATTCATCTGTCAGTGGACACTTAGGTTGCTTCCATGTGCTGGCTATTGTAAATAGAGCTGCAATGAACATTGTGGTACATGACTCTTTTTGAATTATGGTTTTCTCAGGGTATATGCCCAGTAGTGGGATTGCTGGGTCATATGGTAGTTCTATTCGTAGTTTTTTAAGGAACCTCCATACTGTTCTCCATAGTGGCTGTATCAATTTACATTCTCACCAGCAGTGTATGAGGGTTCCCTTTTCTCCACACCCTACACCCTCTCCAGCATTTATTGTTTGTAGGTTTTTTTGATGATGGCCATTCTGACCGCTGTGAGATGATACTGCATTGTAGTTTTGATTTACATTTCTCTAATGATTAATGATGTTGAGCATTCTTTCATGTGTTTGTTGGCAATCTGTATATCTTCTTTGGAGAAATGTCTATTTAGGTCTTCTGCCCATTTTTGGATTGAGTTGTTTGTTTTTAAGGACTTTTATTTTTGAAAGTTTTCTTGAATTATATGTTTTAATAATTTTATACTATTTCATTTGTTTTTATTAAAGAAATCTTACTTGGGCCATCAATTGTGCATATTTGGGATATCTGTTGTCTAAATGTCTTCTATATCTGTTATTTTTCCTATGATTGTTTTAAACTTTTTATTCTCATTTTGTTTTTATCAATATTTTCAAGCCTGATTGTGCTATCAGTAGTATCTATTCTTTTTGCTGTTATTTATGTCTTTCTGTTTTATCATCTCCTTGAACCTTTGTAGCTCTGCTATAAGCCCTTGATTTATAAAGACCTTTTTTTTAGCTGATAAGTTGTTTTTTTTTTGTCTTTATTGGAGTATAATTGATTTACAATGTTGTGTTAGTTTCTGCTGTACAACAAAGTGAATCAGCTATATGTATACATCTATCCCCATATCCCCTCCCTCTCGAGCCTCCCACCCTCCCTATCCCAGCCCTCTCGGTCGTCACAAAACATTGAGCTGATCTCACTGTGCTACGCAGCAGCTTCCCACTAGCCATCCATTTTACATTTGGTAGTGTATATATGACAATGCTACTCTTTCATTTCATCCCAGCTTCCCCTTCCTCACTTGTGTCCTCAAGTCCGTTCTCTACATCTGTGTCTTTATTTCTGCCTTGTCACTAGGTTCATCAGTACTGTCTTTTAATTTTTATTTATTTACTTTTATTTATTTAATTTTATTTTTTAACATCTTTATTGGAGTATAATTGCTTTACAATGGTGTGTTGGTTTCTGCTGTATAACAAAGTGAGTCAGCTATACATATACATATATCACCATATCCCCTCTCTCTTGCACCTCCCTCCCACCATCCCTGTGCCACCCCTGTAGGTGGTCACAAAGAACCAAGCTGATCTCCCTGTGTGATGCGACTGCTTCCTACAAGCTATCTGTTTTATATTTGGTAGTGTATATATGTCCATGCTACTCTCTCACTCCATCCCAGCTTACCCTTCCCCCTCCCTGTGTCCTCAAGTCCATTCTCTATGTCTGCGTCTTTATTCCTGTCCGGCCCCTAGTTTCTTCAGAACCATTTTCTTTTTTTTTAGATTCCATATATATGTGTTAGCATACGGTATTTGTTTTTCTCTTTCTAACTTACTTCACACTGTATGACAGACTCTAGGTCCATCCATCTCACTACAAATAACTCAGTTTCCTTTCTTTTTATGGCTGAGTAATATTCTATTGTACATATATGCCACATCTTCTTTATCCATTCATCTGTCGATGGACACTTAGGTTGCTTCCATGTCCTGGCTATTGTAAATAGAGCTGCAATGATCATTGTGTTACATGACACTTTCTAAATTATGGTTTTCTCAGGGTATATGCCCAGTAGTGGAATTGCTGGGTCATATGGTAGTTCTATCTTTAGTTTTTTACTGTCCTCCATTCCCACCAACAATGCAAGAGGGTTCCCTTTTCTCCACACCGTCTCCAGCATTTATTGTTTGTAGATTTTTTGATGATAGCCATTCTGACTGGTGTGAGGTGATACCTCATTGTAGTTTTGATTTGTATTTCTGTAATGATTAGTGATGTTGAGCATCCTTTCATGTTTTTGTTGGGAGTCTGTATATCTTCTTTGGAGAAATGTCTATTTAGGTCTACTGCCCAATTTAGGGTTGGGTTGTTTCTTTTTTTGATATTGAGCTGCACTAGCTGCTTGTATATTTTGGAGATGAATCTTTTGTCAGTTGCTTCGTTTGCAAATATTTTCTCCCATTCTGAGGGTTGTTTTTTCGTCCTGTTTATGGTTTCCTTTGCTGTGCAAAAGCTTTGAAGTTTCAATAGGTCCTATTTGTTTAGTTTTATTTTTATTTCCACTTCTCTAGGAGATGGGTCAAAAGGGATCCTGCTGTGATTTAAGTCATAGAGTGTTCTGCCTATGTTTTCCTCTAAGAGTTTTATAGTGTCTGGCCTTACATTTAGGTTTTTAATCCATTTTGAGTTTATTCTTGTATATAATGTTAGGGAGTGTTCTAATTTCATTCTTTTACATGGAGCTGTCCAGTTTTGCCAGAACCACTTATTGAAGAGGCTGTCTTTTCTCCATTGTATAGTGTTGCCTCCTTTCTCAAAGATAAGGTGACCATATGTGTGTGGGTTTATCTCAGCTTTCTTTCCTGTTCTATTGATCTATACTTCTGTTTTTGTGCCAGTACCATACTGTCTTGATTACTGTAGCTTTGTAGTATAGTTGGAAGTCAGGGAGCCTGATCGCTCCAGCTCCATGTTTCTTTCTCAAGATTGCTTTGGCTTTTCGGGGTCTTTTGTGTTTCCATACAAATTGTGAAATTTTTTGTTCTACTTCTGTGAAAAATGCCATTTGATAGTTTGATAGGTATTGCATTGAATCTGTAGATTGCTTTGGGTAGTAGAGTCATTTTCACAATGTTGATTCTTCCAATCCAAGAACATGGTGTATCTCTCCATCTGTTTGGATCATCTTTAATTTCTTTCATCAGTGTCTTATAGTTTTCTGCATACAGGTCTTTTGTCTCCTTAGGTAGGTTTATTCCTAGGTATTTTATTCTTTTTGTTGCAGTGGTAAATGGGAGTGTTTCCTTAATTTCTCTTTCAGATTTTTCATCATTAGGGTATAGGAATGCAAGAGATTTCTGTGCATTAATTTTGTATCCTGCTACTTTACCAAATTCATTGATTAGCTCTAGTAGTGTTCTGGTAGCATTGTTAGGATTCTCCTTGTACAGGATCATGTTATCTGCAAACAGTGACAGTTTTACTTTTCTTTTCTGATTTGGATTCCTTTAATTTCTGTTGCTTCTCTGATTTCTGTGGCTAAAACTTCCAAACTTTGTTGAATAATAGTGGTGAGAGTGGGCAACCTTGTCTTTTTCCTGATCTTATTAGAAATGGTTTCAGTTTTTCACCATTGATAATGATGCTGGCTGTGGGTTTGTCATATATGGCCTTTATTATGTTGAGGTAAGTTCCCTCTATGCCTACTCTCTGGAGCGTTTTTATCATAAATGGGTGTAGAATTTTGTCAAAAGCTTTTTCTGCATCTATTGAGATGATCATATGGTTTTTCTCCTTCAATTTGTTAATATGGTTTATCACATTGATTGATTTGCGTATATTGAAGAATCCTTGCATTCCTGGAATAAACCCCACTTGATCATGGTGTATGATCCTTTTAATGTGCTGTTGGATTCTGTTTGCTAGTATTTTGTTGAGGATTTTTGCATCTATGTTCATCAGTGATATTGGCCTGTGGGTTTCTCTTTTTGTGACATCTTTGTCTGGTTTTGGTATCAGGGTGATGGGGGCCTGTAGAATGAGTTTGGGAGTGTTCCTCCCTCTGCTATATTTTGGAAGAGTGTGAGAAGGATAAGTGTTAGGTCTTCTCTGAATGTTTGATAGAATTTGCCTGTGAAGCCATCTGGTCCTGGGCTTTTGTTTGTTGGAAGATTTTTAATCACAGTTTCAATTTCAGTGCTTGTGATTGGTCTCTTTATATTTTCTATTTCTTCCTGGTTCAGTCTCGGAAGGTTGTGCTTTTCTAAGAATTTGTCCATGTCTTCCAGGGTTTCCATTTTTTGGCATATAGTTACTAGTAGTAATCTCTTATAATCATTTGTATTTCTCCAGTGGCTGTTTTTACTTCTCCTTTTTCATTTTCTAATTCTGTTGATTTGTCTCTTCTCCCTTTCTTTCTTGGTGAGTCTCACTAGTGGTTTATCAATTTTGTTTATCTTCTCAAAGAACCAGCTTTTAGTTTTATTGATCTTTGCTATTGTTTCCTTCATTTATTTCTGATCTGATCTTTATGATTTCTTTCCTTCTGCTGACATTGGGGTTTTTTTGTTCTTCTTTCTCTAATTGCTTTAGGTGTAAGGTTAGGTTGTTCATTTGAGATGTTTCTTGTTTCTTAACGTAGGATGGTATTGCTATAAACCTCCCTCTTAGAAGTGCTTTTGCTGCATCCCATACGTTTTGGTTCGTTGTGTTTTCGTTGTCATTTCTTTCTAGGTATTTTTTGATTTCCTTTTGGATTTCTTCAGTGATCTCTTGCTTATGTAGTAGTGTGTTGTTTAGTCTCCATGTGTTTGTATTTTTTACAGTTTTTATCCTGTAATTGGTATCTAGTCTCACAGAATTATGGTCAGAAAAGTTACTTGATACGATTTCAGTTTTCTAAAATATACCAAGTGTTGATTTGTGGCCCAAGGTATGATCTATTGTGTGGAATGTTCCATGAGCCTTTGAGAAGAAAGTGTATTCTGTTGTTTTTGAATGGAATGTCCTATAAATATCAATTAAGTCCATCTTGTTTAATGTATCATTTAAAGCCTGTGTTTCCTTATTTATTTTCATTTTGGATGACCTGTCCTTTGGTGAAAGTGGGGTGTTAAAGTCCCCTACTATGATTGTGTTAATGTCAGTTTCCCCTTTTATGGTGTTAGCGTTTGCCTTATGTATTGAGGTGTTCCTATATTGGGTGAATAAATATTTACAATTGTTATATCTTCTTGGATTAATCCCTTGATCATTATGTAGTGTCCTTCTTTGTCTCTTGTAATAGTCTTTTTTAAAGTCTATTTTGTCTGATATGAGAATTGCTGTTCCAGCTTTCTTTTGATTTCCATTTGCATGGAGTATCTTTTTCCATCCCCTTACTTTCAGTCTGTATGTGTCCCTAGGGCTGAAGTGGGTCTCTTGTAGACAGCATTAAACAGGTGGTGTTTTTGTATCTATTCAGCCAGTCTGTGTCTTTTGGTTGGAGCATTTAATCTATTTACATTTTTGGTAGTTATTGATATGTATGTTCCTATTACCATTTTGTTAATTGTTTTTTGTGTGTAATTGTAGGTCTTTTCCTTCTCTGTGTTTCCTGTCTAGAGAAGTTCCTTTAGCATTTGTTGTAAATCTGGTTTGGTGTTGCTGAATTCTCTTTGCTTTTGCTTGTCTGTAAAGGTTTTCATTTCTCTGTCGAATCTGAAAGAGATCCTTGCTGGGTAGAGTAATCTTGGTTGTAGCTTTTCCCCTTTCATCACTTTCTATATGTCCTTCCACTCCCTTCTGGCTTGCAGAGTTTCTGCTGAAAGTTCAGCTGTTAACCGTATGGGGATTCCCTTGTATGTTATTTGTTGTTTTTCCCTTGCTGCTTTTACTATTTTTTCTTTGTATTTAATTTTTGATAGTTTGATTAATATGTGTCTTGGCGTGTTTCTCCTTGGATTTATCCTGTATGGGACTCTCGGTGCTTCCTGGTCTTGATTGATTATTTCCCTTCCCATATTTGGGAAGTTTCCAAGTATAATCTCTTTGAATATTTTCTCAGTCCCTTTCTTTCTCTCTTCTTCTTCTGGGACCCCTATAATTCGAATGTTGTTACATTTACTGTAGTCCTAGAGGTCTCTGAGACTGTCTCAATTCTTTTCATTCTTTTTTCTTTTTTCTTCTCTGTGGTAGTTGTTTCCACTATTTTATCTTCCAGGTCACTTTTCTGTTCTTCTGCCTCAGTTATTCTGCTGTTGATTCCTTCTAGAGAATTTTTAATTCCATTTATTGTGTTGTTCATCATTGTTTGTTTGCTCTTTTGTTCTTCTAGGTCCTTGTTAAGCATTTCTTGTATTTTTTCAATGATTTTGGATCATCTTTACTATCATTCTGAATTCTTTTTCAGGTAAACTTCCTATTTCCTCTTCATTTGTTTGGTCTGGTGGGTTTTTACCTTGCTCCTTCAACTGCTGTGTATTTCTCTGTGTTCTCATTTTGCTTAACTTACTGTCTTTGGGGTCTCCTTTTTGCAGGCTGCAGGTTCATAGTTCCTGTTGTTTTCGGTGTTTGCCCCCAGTGGGTAAGGTTGTTTCAGTGGGTTGTGTAGACTTCCTGGTGCAGGGGACTGGTGCCTGTGTTCTGGTGGATGGGGCTGGATCTTGTCTTTTTGGTGGGCAGGACCATGTCCGGTAGTGTGTTTTGGGGTGTCTGTGACCTTATTATGATTTTAGGCAGCCTCTCTGCTAATGGGTGGGGTTGTGTTCCTGTCTTGCTAGTTGGTTGGCATAGTGTGTCCAGCACTGCAGCTTGCTCGTTGTTGAGTGGAGCTGGGTCTTAGCGTTGGGATGGAGATCTCTGGGTGAGCTTTGGCCGTTTGCTATTACACGGGGCCGGGAGGTCTTTGGTGGAGCAGTGTCCTGAACTCAGCTCTCCCACCTCAGAGGCTCAGGCCTGACACCTGGCCATAGCACGAAGACCTTGTCAGTCACGTGGCTCAGAAGAAAAGGGAGAAAAAGAAAGATAGAAAAAAGAAGAAAAGAAATAAAATAAAGTTATTAAAATAAAAAATATTGTTAAAAATTTAAAAAAGTAATAAAAGAAAGAAAGAAGCGAGAGACCAAACCAGAAAACAAATCTACCAATCATAACAAGCACTAAAAACTATACTAAGAAAAAATACCAGACAGGCAGAACCCTAGGACAGATGGTAAAAGCAAACCTATACAGAGAAAATCACACAAAGAAGAATACAGTTACACACTCACAAAAAGGGAAAAAGGAAAAAAATATATATATTTATAAAAAGAATAAAGGAAGAGAGCAACCAAGTCAATAAACAAATCTGTCAATGATAATAAGCTCTAAATACTAAACTAAGATAAACATAAAACTAGAAACAATTTAGATGCAGAAAGCAAACCCCCAAGTCTGTAGTTGCTCCCAAAGTCCATGGCCTCCATTTTGGGATGATTCCTTGTCTATTCAGGTATTCCACAGATGCAGGGTACATCAAGGTGATTGTGGAGATTTAATCTGCTGCTCCTGAGGCTGCTGGGAGAAATTTCCCTTTGTCTTCTTATTTGCACAGCTCCTGGGGTTCAGCTTTGCATTTGGCCCCACCTCTGCATGTAGGTCGCCTGAAGGTGTCTGTTCCTGCTCAGACATTATGGGGTTAAAGTAGCAGCTGATTAGGGGGCTCTGGCTCCCTCAGGCCAGGGGGAGGGAGGGGTACGGAATGCGGGGCGAGCCTGAGGCTGCAGAGGCCTGCGTGATGTTGCTACAGCCTGAGGCGCGCCGTATGTTTGCCTCAAGAAGTGGTCCCTGGGTCATGGGACCCTGGCAGTGGCGGGCTGCACAGGCTCATGGGTGGGGAGGTGTGGATACTGACCTGTGCTTGCACAGAGGCTTCTTGGTGGCTGCAGCAGCAGCCTTAGCATTTCATGCCCGTCCCTGGTGTCTGTGCTGATAGCCGCGGCTCGCCCAGTCACTGGAGCTTGTTTAGGCGGAGCTCTGAATCCCCTCTTCTTGCGCACCCCGAAACAGTGGTCTCTTGCCTCTTAGGCAGGTCCAGAGGTTTTCCTGGACTCCCTCCCAGCTAGCTGTGGCGCACTATCCTCCTTCAGGCTGTGTTCTTGCAGCCAACCCCGGTCCTCTCCCCGGGGTCTGACCTCCGAAGCCCGACCTCAGCTCCCAGCGCCGCCCGCCGTGGCGGGTGAGCAGACAAGCCTCTCGGGCTGGTGAGTGCTGGTCGGCACCGATTCTCTGTGCGGGAATCACTCTGCTTTGCCCTCAGCACCCCTGTTTCTGTGCTCTCCTCCATGGCTCCAAAGCTTCTCCCCCACCACCCCCCATCGTCTCCACCAGTGAAGGGGCTTCCTAGTGTGTGGAAACTTTTCCTCCTTCACAGCTCTCTCCCTGAGGTGCAGGTCCTGTCCCTGTTCTTTTTTTCTGTTTTTTCTTTTGCCCTACCCAGGTATGTGGGGAGTTTCTTGCCTTTTGGGAAGTCTGAGGTCTTCTACCAGCGTTCAGTAGGTGTTCTGTAGGTGCTGTTCCACATGTAGGTGTATTTTTTTTGTATGTAGTATGCGGGCCTTTCACTGTTGTGGCCTCTCGCGTTGCGGATCACAGGCTCCGGGTGCGCAGGCTCAGCGGCCATGGCTCACGGGCCCAGCTGCTCCACACCATGTGGGATCTTCCCGGACTGGGGTGTGAACCCATGTCCCCTGTATCGGCAGGCGGACTCTCAACCACTGCGCCACCAGGGAAGCCCTTTAGGTGTATTTTTGATGTGTTTGTGGGGAGGAAGGTGATCACCACATCTTACTCCTCCGTCATCTTGAAGGTCCCCATATTTATTTATTTTAAAAAAATAAATTTTTATTTTCAAAAATAAATTTATTTATTTATTTTTAAATATTTATTTTTAAAAGTAAATTTATTTTTAAAAATTTATTTATTTTTTAAAAATAAATTTACTTTTAAAAAATAAATTTATTTATCGTTGGCTGCATTGGGTCCTTGTTGCTGTGCGTAGGCTTTCTGTAGTTGCACTGAGTGGGGGCTACTCTTTGTTGCAGTGTACTGGCTTCTCGTTGCAGTGGCTTCTCTTGTTGTGGAGCATGGGCTGTAGGCACAAAGGCTTCAGTAGCTGTGGCACGTGGGCTGAGTAGTTGTGTCTCACGAGCTCTAGAGCACAGGCTCAGTAGTTGTGGTGCGTGGGCTTAGTTGCTCTGCCACAGGTGGGATCTTCCCGGGCCAGGGCCCGTGTCCCCTGCATTGGCAGGCAGATTCTTAACCACTGTGCCACCAGGGAAGTCCCAGTACCTCTTTTTAGATTCCATATATGTGCTTTAGCATACGGTATTTGTTTTTCTGTTTCTGACTTACTTCACTTTGTATGACAGACTCTAGGTCCGTCTACCTCATTACAAATAACAAAGACCTTTTCTGAATCCATGGGAATGTGCTCCTGATTTTTTCTGCTTGGTGTATATAATTTTTGTTGTGTATATTTCATTTAACTTTTTTTGTATTCCTTTCTGCTGTGTGTGTGTATGTTGTGTGTGTGTTTTCAGTACTCTTTCATGGTGATTCCTTTCTGATTACTACTCATCTTTTGATTAGGACAATTTGTCCTTGATTGGTTATTTGCAGAAGGACAGTAAGAGTGAGGGTCTGAGTGTTCCAGTTGGTTATAAGATCTTCCTCACCCACAGTTATGTGTTAGAGCTATGTGTATGTGTATGTTTGCTGCAGGGTTATTTGGCTCTTCAGCTGACAAAGACGGGCAGCTCCAGGGTTATCCAACACCTCAAGTTTCTCTTTTATCCTATTACAAGGTAGAATCTTTCTTTTAAAGATGTGTTTTCTTCTTTACTCCTGGCTCCCCTGGCCCTCCATGTTATCAAATTGAATTTAGGGAGACTTTCACAGCCAGCCAATATGTACTCTACTCTCTTTGGGCCCAACAGAGGGTTATGACTCTGCACCTCAGGATTTGTCACCTATTTTGGAGAACTTTTCTCTTCTTTAGAAATTAGTGAAAAGTGTCCTTTCACTCTGGTCCAGGTTTTATGTCCTTGGTAGTCTTCTAAGTGTATCAAGTTTGGTGGTAGAGGCACTCACTCAAAAATTTTATTGAAAATGGAACTAGCATTTCTGTTTCTCTTTGTTCATGTTCTTTTCAACTGACTTTAGAAAGGAAAAACGTTGGATGCAACCTCTCTCTCTCATTGTAAAACTGGATTCCTGAACTCATAGGTTTTTGTTAGAGATCCTGACAGAGGCAGCTTGGTGTGATTGGGAAAAAGAGAAACAAAAAAACATGGAAATATAAGTTACTAGTTACCAGTTCTTTACTCTATGTAGCCTTGTCATCTTAGGGTAAGTTATTATCCTCTCTTTGGGTCATCATTTACTCATCTGCAAAATGAGGATTTTGGTTAATTGATCTCTAAGATAGAAGGAATTCTCTGTGATTCTAGGGGGATGGCATACTGCTTAGGCCCAACATGTCTGGGTTGGTCATTGGTGTACCTTAGATAATCTTAAACAGCATTGGATTTCTACAAAGAAGCCCAAGAGTAGATCACTGAAGACTAATTTTGGAATTTTCTTGTAGGTCAGAAACTAAGTGTTCTCAGTTATAATAACCTTCCTACTGAGTCCAAGAGTAATCTTTTGTTCACAAATGTGGGTCACATCAGAAAGTAAACCTTACAAATGTAACTTCACAAACTTAAAACTTATTTTCACCTTTTTAGGTGTTATCTGGGGAGAGGAGACTCTGATGGAATATTTGGAGAACCCAAAAAAATATATCCCTGGAACTAAAATGGTCTTTGCTGGTCTTAAAAAGAAGAGTGAGAGAGAAGATCTTATTGAGTATTTGAAACAGGCAACATCTTCATGAAATGCTCTTACAACTTAAAAATTATTAGTTATAAGACAAATTTTTCCTATTTCAAATATTGCATGTTTGAAGAAGTCATATTTGACCTTTCCTGATCAGCTTGTAGTAAGTTTAACATTTTAAATTAAAAGTTGATTTTTTTTTTTTTTTTTTTTGCTGTACGTGGGCCTCTCACTGTTGTGGCCTCTCCTGTTGCGGAGCACAGGCTCTGGATGCGCAGGCTCAGCGGCCATGGCTCACGGGCCCAGCCGCTCCGCGGCATGTGGGATCTTCCCAGAGTGGGGCACGAACCTGCGTCCCCTGCATTGGCAGGCGGACTCTCAACCACTGTGCCACCAGGGAAGCCCAAAAGTTGATATTTTTGATTGTGTGTAATCTACTGATCAAATGTCCTTCAGAGTCTGAACTTGATTTTATCTGGTCGCTAAGGATGTGGACAAGGTCAGGATGGAGGAAGAGAGGGAAGGAAACGGAAACATTGCTCTTCAGTAGTCTCTACATGCACAAATATTTTATACGCCTAGCAACTGCTGTTGATGATGGAGATAGCTTCCACATACTTATTTCTCTGCAATTTAAATGTAAATATAGCAGACATTAAGTTTAATTTTCATTAAGCTGTTTGGTTATATGTTTGCCTTTTATTATAAACAATACTTAAAGTAACTTTAAGGGAAAAAAAGTAGGGAAGATGAAGGCAAATATGTGATCTTAGGAATATCATTGGGGAAAAAAAGGCAATTGTTGACCATGGGTGACATAAAATAAAACCTAGAGAGAAGGAGAAAAGCATGTTCCATGTTAATATGCATTTATATCACATAACATTCTTTTTCTGAATTAATCTTTTTATGATGCCCTTCTAATCCTGAGTAATATAAGGCTGGACTGTAGGGAGGGATAGCAGGGACCCTGAGAGAGAGGGAGAAAGAAAAACAACCCTCACCCTAAATGTAAAAGACCTCCCACTTCACAGTAAGTGGGAATGAGGCATGGTGGGGCAGGTCCACAACAGGGCCCGTGTGGAAGGGAACGGTGGCTCTGAGATGGCCCCTGAAATGGCTTTGAAATCCTACAAGTACTCTGTCACCCAAACGACACGGCCCCATACAAGGACAAGCTGTTTCCTTACCGGAGAGGTGGATAATGGACTGGTCAGGGTCATTATGGGTGAGGATAAGATATTCATTGTCTCATTTCCACTTCACAACAACACCTCTGTAAGGTGAAGTTTACCTTCTACAGTGAGACTTAGAAAGATCTGGTGCCAGAACCAAAACTTACATCTTCTACTCCAATTCTTGGTGACTTTTCAACATGTCCTAGGAATATGTTAGCTAGTTAACTTACTAGCAAATGCCACTACTGAGAAGATATTCCTGTCAGAAGGTTTCCAAAGTGAGGGGAATGTGGTTGAAAAAGCTGTGATTTCCAGAAGGTTCCTCTAAATCATTTAAGTGCCTGGTATCACTCTTAATGCTCTGGCAAGTGGGAGAGAATGAACTCCTCCTGGAGCCCAGGGCGGGTGTTGAATAGGAGAGTGTGTCCCTGTGGGCCAAGAGAGGGCCTTAGGCAAAGCTGACCTTGTGACTTTCTCCCTGGAGGAGTTCTTTGATGAGGGCAGAGACATCTGTAGGGATTCCAAGCATGTATTAAGGATGTTGCTAGTGTCAGAGCTGAGTTGGATTTGCAGGGATGTAGAACTGGGTGACATACCCTGTGTTCTAATTTGCATGAGACATAGGGCTCTGTGAGAAAGAGCTTGAACTCAATTCAGATTTATAATTATAGTTCAGATTTGTACAGTCCTGATAGATAAACTTGGTGGTACTGAGAAAAAGCCACATTGCACAGGAGCAAGAAGGCCTCCTGTTTGGAGTTTAAATACTTTTTGACTTAGGAATAGTAGAAAGAAGATAGTGTGAGAAGAGCTGAAATGATAAAACGTAGTTGGTGGAAATGGAGAAGCATTAAGTAGATTTTTTTACATTTAAAAAATTGTTGAGCTAGTGATAAGGTGTTGAGTGTTGTTTTACATTTTATGTTTGTCTAGGTAAGAGCAAAATAAGTACCTCTTTGCTGGTAGAAATGTTTCTAATATTAGATAGGAAAAAAATTTGGAGGAAAATTTGCAAATAAATACAGTAATTAAAATTCTGTATTTTCATAGGCTTTATCACTGAATGAATATATGTCGACTTTGAGAGGCTTAAATCCATCTTAGGATCAATTTACAGTACATGAAGGAGCTTCTGGGCACTGTGGTAATTTGATGTTGTGCCAATTTAGCTAAGTTGGAACTGTGTTTTCCAGAGCTCTCTTCTCTGTATGGCTCCTGGTTAGGGCTGGTCATGTGAGAAATCTGCCTGAGATTTGGAAAGCAGCAGTTAAACGGAAGCCTTTACATTTGTAAGCTCCAGGTAGGGTCCCAGGTGCAACTCATACTTGTCACTACAGCAGCCTTTGGGTGGTGGGGCAGCAGCTGGGCACTCAGCGCCTCCAACTCCTACCAGATCTTTTTCAGCTTTTCTGAGTCCTAGACCAGCGGTTCAGGGTATGTACTGCTTTGAGGGGGAAGGCTTAGGTCAGCTCATCCATATAATCAAGGTGTGAAATGGTGAGAAACAGACAACCCTGGTACCAGTTTGTCCTCACAGGTTTGTCCTTGCTCTCTGTAGTTTGTTCTTGGCTCTTCTTCCTGACTCCCTGCCCTGCTGACCTACAGGTTCATCACCAGATGCAGAGACAGTAACCTTCCGTAATCTTCACCAGCTCCCCTTTGTGGTCTTAGGAAATTTGATCCTTTAGCTGTCCCTTTCTGAGACATTATTTATTTCCTTAGCTTCTCCCCAAATTATGTAAAGTCTAATCTCTGTAGTAATTCCCTTATTCACATCACTCATAGCGGTCCTGCTTTCCTGGTCAAACCCTAACTGATACAGGCACCATATCTGTGCAACATACCTTCTTGTGAATAACAGGACCCTCTAGGGGAATTACCCTCTGAGTGCTCTTCAAGCTAAATTTGGTGTACCTTGACAGAGCAAAGGAAAGAATAATTAACTTTCAGTGACCTAATGTTGTCAAGATACTGAAGTCTGCCAATGTCTCCTAATCTTGAATTAAAGATTCAGTAGAAAAAAGATTCATGTTAATAAGAGAACACATTCTTATTATTATGAAATCTAAAATAAAAAGTAAATGTCCTTGTTTTATAGCACCATTAATAGGAACCAGGAGACTTCAGTGACCAGGAAATGTTATGCTGTTTGCATACTAACAAAAAGATATCTGAAATGTATTGTAGACAGTTGGATGATTATATAAGATCTACATTTATTACTTTTAGCATAGGCAATTTTAATATATATCTTGATAGGGATCTGGAAGAATAAAGTGTTATTTCATTTAATTAGAGTGAAAACATGAGATCACTTGGCAATTATTTGTGTCTTGGAAGGAAAAGAGAGAACTCATCAGAAAGCAGTGGAACATTGTTAGTTCCTGTGTTCTTAAAATTTTTTACACTAGTAAGTGAAGTACTTTTCAGATATAAACCTCTAGTCAGGGGTTCTTGTGGGAAACAACATACCATTTGTTTCTTAAGAAGAGTAACTTTTTGAATTGAACCCTTGTGTCCTACAAGAGGTTGTGTATAATATAGCATGATTTTGAGAATATTTTATTGGCTTATTCTCCCTCATCATCACATTAGAATTTAGAATCAAATTTTCTTTTCTGTATTTTTCACTCAGTGATCATTGTTACCAGCTTGTGAGTTTGAAATCACAATCTCATGGAGTTCTTCATCTTGAATTCCTCATTCCCCACAGAGTTGGGCCTCATTTAAGCACAGAATACTATGGTTGTAGGGCAGCTGAGAGTAGGGAGCCACTGGAGGAGTGAGGTGTTGTACGAAGGAACGAGAGCTGATGACAGGCACTAAGAAGGCAGAGAGAAGGGTGCAGAAAGGGGCGAAATCTATAAAATTCCTCATCTATAAAATGGGGGTTTGGGGCCAGATCTCTCATTTTCAAATACATTTTATTTACAGAACCATTTGTTTATATGCAGTCCTCCAAAGAAAACTCAGTATTTAAAACAAAAGTACTCTGATTGGGGAAGGGTCAGACACATCCCTACTCCCCCACATCTTATTTCCCTGCCTCCTATGAGTAAAACTACTTTTGAATAAAGTATACAAGCTAGAAAACGTTTGAAAACTGTTGGTTCCCATATTCTCATTTTATAGTTGAGAGAACTGAAGTTCAGAGACTTTTCCAAAATCAAACACTTAGTCAGTGTTAACCTTCAAAACTGAGACTAGAACCTGTGTCCTGATTTCCAAATATCTGATTTTTCAACTTTTTATGTGGGATTCTGGCTAAGTCCATACTCATTTAATTACTGTTGTCAAATCTACATCTTCACATTTAACTTTCCTTTATAAAACTGCAACAATGATATGGAATCAGAATCTTTGAAATAAAATCTTTCTGTGTTAATCCTGCCAAGAGGTTTATTTTTGGTTCATTTTCCTTTTTTGGAATAGTGTGTGAAAATCATGACTATATAAATGCTGTTTGATAATGAAAATAAGGGTGATGATTTTAAACCATTGTGTGCCTGTCTCTACCACAATAAGAATATGGTCTGCTACAGTAGAAGGTTATTAATAAGTGAGCTTGTATAATAAATATTTATTGTGCATCACGGCAGCTGGTCTCCAGAAATGGTGGTCAGTAAACTGGCTTGCAGGTATTCGTGCCTTTTTGTAGTCCCTTCAAACGTTGAATCTGGGCTGACCTTGTTTCATTTTAATGAATAGAACGTGGTAGAAGTGATGGTATGCCAATTCTGGTCTTAAGCCTTAAGAAGCCTGGTAGCTTCCTCTTTTGCGTTTTTGGAAGATCTAAGCCACCATGTAAGAAGTCTGGCAATCCTGCTGGAAAGACCACATGGAGAAACCTTATGGTGAGTGAGAGGGCCTGAAACTGTCGAGAAAGAGAGAGAAGGAGAGGGAGAGAGATTGATTTAGCTGGGAGAGAGAGTGAGAGAGAGAAATCAATTGATTCAGCTGTTCCAGAGACCCACTGAGCCCGGACTTCAACCATCTCTGTGAAGGGGCCACACAGCCTGGGCCATTTAGTCCAGCCAAGCCCCCAGATGACAGCAGCCCAAAGATTGTTTTATGTTTAACAGTCACAGTCCTTTTGAAACACTGTCCTTTTTTTTTTTTGTGGTACGCGGGCCTTTCACTGTTGTGGCCTCTCCCGTTGTGGAGCACAGGCTCCGGACGCGCAGGCTCAGTGGCTATGGCTTACAGGCCCAGCCGCTCCACGGCATGTGGGATCTTCCTGGACCTGGGTACAAACCCGTGTCCCCTGCATTGGCAGGCGGACTCTCAACCACTGTGCCACCAGGGAAGCCCTAAACACTGTCCTTTTAAACACAGTCCTTTTTTAATACAACTGTCTCCAAACATCTTTTTAAATTTTGTTCTTATTGTTGATGGTTCTTTGTGCTTATCAGGGTTTCATGGAGTCATATTCTTTTTCTGAGCCATTTCTCAGCCCCAAGACTGTCTTATTTGGCCTTTGTTGCACAGAGTATTTTCAAATTTTATCTGAAGTTGAAATGAGAAACAGTTGTAGCTTTCAAGGTGGCAACTCCTAGGATTTCTGGGTTCTCTATTTTCCCTTGCATCATGCTTGTAGATAGGCCTGTTCTTTTCATGAGCTCACCTTTTTTGTAGAATCTTGTTAAATACAGCTAGGAATGACCAGAGTACACTAGTAACATTTTGTTTTGCATTCTCTTCACCCAAAGCCATAAATTTATTAGGTTTATTACCTGCTGTTTAAGTTATTGCAGGTGAAAATTTCACCAAATATTTGATCCTTGCATAACACGGGTCACCATTTTTCTAGCTCCGAATAATAGTTTCCGTGCCACCTGCTATCTGGTGCAGAAGGTAGGGCCACATAGCAGCACCCCACTTCTAGGTACCAATTTCTGTATTAATGAACTTTGCTCCAGTAACAATATCTTAGGGGCTTGCAACAACAAAACATTTATTTCTCATTCACATGGCTTGTATCCTGTAGTCAACTGTGGCCCTACTCCAAGTGTCTTCTCATTCTGGATCATGTTAAAGGAGAAATACCTCTATGAGACAGTCCCATTTCCCATTCTTATGGAAGAGGAAAAGATCAAGAGCCCTGGAAGAAGCTCCTGATGCTTCATAAAGCTTCTGTTTAGGTGTGGCATACATCTAGTGACCAAAACAGGGTAAGTAGCCTAGCCCAGTACCAGTGAGATGAGGGGGTATGCTCCCTCTGCAGGAGGAATGGCAAGCCATATAACAGTAGTGGGTCATCCCTTCAGAAGGAAGAGGGTAGTGAATAATGCAAGCAAAATACCATCCACCGTAAACATGTGTATGTATTTCTTTTGCTCATATTTTCACTTCAGACAGTTACTCTGTTGGACCCAGCCTTTTCGCTCTTTGATTTACCTGTTACCCTGATCAGTCATGCTGTATATAGGTGTTAACTTTACTCTTTTTTTAAAGTTAATTTTTAAATTTTATTTTTTTAAATTGGGGGTTGACATATAGCATTATATTAATTTCAGCTGTACAACATAATGATTCAAATTTTTATATACTGCAAAATGATTACCACAGCAAGTCTAGTTAACATCCATCACCATACATAGTTACAAAACTTTTGTTTATCCTTGATGAGAACTTTTAAGACATACACTCCTTAACAACTTTCAAATATGCAATACAGTATCGTTAAATATAGTCAGTCACCATGGTGCATATTATATTCTCATGATTTATTTATTTTATGAGTGGAAGTTTGTACCTTTTGACCACCTTCATCCATTTTGCCTATCCCCCACCCCCACCTCTGGCAACCACCAATCTTTTCTCTGTATCTTTGAGCTTGCTGTTTTTGGTTTTTAGATCCCACATATAAGTTAGATCATTTGGTATTTGTCTCTCTCTGTTGGACTTATTTCACTTAGCGTAATGCCCTCAAGGTCCATCCATGTTGTCACAAATGGCAAGATTTCATCCTTTTTTACATCTGAATAATATTCCATTGTGTATATATACCACGTCTTCTTTATTCATTCATTCATCGATGGACACTTAGGTTGTTTCTATATCTTGACTGTGGTAAATAATGCTGCAGTAAACATATGGGTACAGATATCTTTTTGAGTTAGTGGTTTTTTCCTTTGGATAAATATGCAGAAGTGGAATTGCTATGCCATGTGGTAATTCTATTTTTCATTTTTTGAGGAACCTCTGTACTGTTTTCAATAGTGGCTGCACCAAATTACATTCCCACCAACAGTACACAGGGTTCCCTTTTCTCTGTATCCTCACCAGCACTTGTTATTTCTTGTCTTTTTGATAATAGCCATTCTAGCAGGTATGTTAATAATCTCATTATGGTGTTGAGTTGCATTGCCTTCATGATTAGTGATGATGAGCACCTTTTCATGTATCTGTTGTCCAGCTGTATGTCTTCTTTGGAAAAATGTCTGAATGTTCCTCTGCCCATTTTTTAATTGTTGCATTGTATGAGTTCTTCATATATTTTGGATATTAACCCCTTATCAGGTAGATGATTTGGAGATATTTTCTTTCATTCTGTAGATTGCGTTTCCATTTTGTTGATGATTTCCTTTGCTGTCAACTGCTGCATTCTTGTTTCTCAATTCTCTACTTGCTTGCAGCTGCCTACTCCTATTTCAGACTTGCTCATATCTGCATTCTGGATTGTGAAACCATCAGCTTTGCTCTAACTATCCCTACCCTCCTGCTACTTCTCCAATTCTGATATGTGAGGAAAAAAAACCAAAGCCTTTGAAAATTCCAACTTTAGATTAACTATACACTAATGATCAAATTATTGTGCAGTTTTACTTGAAGCATGAAAAATTAGCTACCTTTGGTAGCTAGGACTAGAAGATTCTATTCTACTATTATATCTGAGAACTTCGGTAAACTACTCAATATAATTTATCATTGGAAGTTAAATTCTGATTTAGAAGAGACAGTCACTTCTCTTATAATTCTGGATAGGATAAACATGGTCTTCTTGGAGAGTTAATTTTACTTGATAAAAACCTTTTTTGGATTTTTATTCTTTTGAAAGGTTTTATTCTGATGTGGAAGAATGTCTTTAATACACTGTTGAGTAAAGAAAGTAAATTTCTTGGGGCTTCCCTGGTGGCGCAGTGGTTGAGAGTCCGCCTGCCGGTGCGGGGGACACGGGTTTGTGCCCCGGTCCGGGAAGATCCCACATGCCGCGGAGCGGCTGGGCCCGTGAGCCATGGCCTCTGAGCCTGCGTGTCCGGAGCCTGTGCTCTGCAACGGGAGAGGCCACAACAGTGAGAGGCCTGCGTACTGCAAAAAAAAAAGAAAGTAAATTTCTGATCAATGTTACAGAACAGTTCAATTTATATATGTTTTTTTTCTGTGCACATACAAAAATATGTATATATAAAGGTATCTGTATATCTATTTGTCTATTGATACATACTATACTGATAAGTGTGTTTCTAGGGAACAGGGATGGAAGACTTTTATTTTTCCTTTATATAATCTTCTTATATTTAAAATTTTAGAAGTATATATTATCCTGTCAGTAAAAAGAAAAAAAGAAAGCACAAAAGTCACTAAAATTTTGTTGCCGATGTAAAAGTAAAATCTGTGAATTCTTTTTGTGTGTCAGTAAATCTCATTTCATGAAAATTTAGAAAGAAGAACATTTCCATGCATAGTGAGTTATTGGGAAGCTTACTTTGCGTGTATTTTGGGAATGTGGAGTTAGTTGTACCGCCTGCCGGAAGGCATGGTGGCTACTGTAGCAGGGAGCAGTAATGCTGACACGTCCTGAGAGGGCTGGTTGTGTTGATCTGCAAGACTCCCCTGAACATGTGCAAAACCAGGACAGCCAGTTCTTTTGAAAAGCAAGTGCGTCGTCTTTCTAAGCAGTGTTTTTTATTTGTTTGTTGTTTATGTTTTTTGGCTTCTCAAATTGGTTCAATTTCCTGCCACGATTGTGCTCTTTCACATATTTAGTTCTGTTAAATTCTTTCTCTACAGTGATTTTTTTTCAGTTACCCCCAACTAGCAGAAATTATGGTTTTAAAAATAATTATTCATGTCAGCATTTATGTTCCTTAAAAATAGTGTATTTAAAATTGTATTTCCTTAAGGAATATGGATTGGTGGTTAAAATAGTGATAGCAATAACAATAATAGAATAGCTAACATTTACTGAGAGCTTACTATTTGCCAAATACTGTTCTAAGTGCTATACATGTATGAACTCATTTCATCCTCCAGACAATCCTGTTAGGGAAATGATTCACATTTTATAGACGTAGAACCTGAGGCATAGAGAAGTTAAGTAAGTTGCCCTACCATACCTAGCTTGAAACTAATGAAAATATGTTAAATAGAAATTCTGACCAACCTAAAATCATTAAGGGCAGTGACAGAGATTGCCTTGTGCTCCCCACAATGGCCTTCACTGTGACCATGATTATGATAGATAGCAACACTCCCACTTCACTAGGGAATCTGCTAAAGGAGAAAAGCCAGCCTACAAAGTACATATTTAAGACACAAGTTTGCAATTTCAGAAAAAAAGATCGGGTTAGAAGCAATACAATGAAGTCACTACCACAGACAAACAAACAAACAAACAAAAAATGCTTTAAACTCCCTCCAAGGTCATTGTCAGAATATCTTTGGAGGGTAAAGTTCATTTAATAGGGAAAATTTGGAGAAGCCCAACCGAACAGATGGATGAAAGAGTGCAAGAAAAGGCAGCCAGGCTGAAAATGACAAATTTTACTTTGCTGGAAAGAGTATTTGGATGAGAAACTGAAATTAACCACATTCTTTATCTTATTATTGTATTATGGCATGAATTTAATAATTTGGCCAAATTTTTTGTTTTTTTCTTTACTATATTTATTATGTTGATATCTGGTGAGACATTTAAATTGTTCTATTTCTAGGTGGTAAAATAACTGGTAAAGAAATTTCCTACACTTACAAGAATCTCATTAAGAAGCAGGTTTTGTGCTGAAAAAAAAATATATATACACAGTGAGAAAATCTTTCAGAGGCTAAATTTCGGGGGAAATATCCAGCATCAAGATCTATCTTGGATTGACTGTTTGCATAATGCACAAGGCTACACTCATTATCTGTTCTTACAGCACATAACAATGATGTGATTAGAGTTTCTGGAACGGTAACTAATTATGTTAGCTGCTATTTCACATTATATCCTATATTAGGAAGATTATTTTGGCAAGAGATTCATAGTTTCTCAAGTTCAAATTGTTTTAATTTTGATATATTTATTTGAGGGAAGGTAAATTCTAACATTAAAACATTATAAATGTTTTATGGAGAGCATGTGGTATGTTGTCAAAAATGTTTATTTGAAACTTATAGATTGGCCTTGTTCTCATTTATCATAATCACTCGAAAGATAAAAAATAATTAAGAGTTGACATGTTTTCTTTTTGATATTAGTTGCTGTTAAAGTTACTCTTGGGAGTAGTATTTCATCTTTGAATCAAACTGTAAATAACAGATGAGACAAATGGAGACTGTCTTTTAAGTGATAAGGCATCCTTATTCTATTCTTACAGTGTTTTTCCTATAATACATGTAAAGCAGTAACTGGAATGATTAATTACTTTTGATTTAGTGAATGAAGGCATGGCAATTAAGCAGAAAGGCCTCAGTATTTAATATTTATTATCCTTCTTCTTATGTGTTAATTCCCTAAATGAAAACTGAACCATCTGTAGTTGAATTTTCCTCCAATTTTTCCTCCTTTTGTTCTGGTATTAGTGGGCCTACACTTTCAATATTAATACTAATTATGGATTATTATTAGATATAAACAATATCATACGGCATTTAAGAATACGTCTGATTTCTTTTTATAGATTTCCTTGTCTGTCCTACTCCATCAATGGTAGCTTGTAGTGTCAGCTGTAGTTTAATGTAAATATCTCCCTAGCTAGACTATAAATAATGTTCTTTGAGGAAAGGGATAATCCTTTGACTATTTTATATTCTCAGCGTCTAACTCAACATTTGATTGTTTAAGATAGTTTTAGCAAAGTTACCTTTATAAAGATTCAAGGAATTTTTAAAATATTAAATTTGTGCGTATTCTACTAAGTTTGAGTCTCCAAATGTAGAGAAAATATTTTGAGACTGTTAAAAGCCAATGAATTAATTTTATCAGCATATCATTCTTCAGCAAGATACTTTGAATATTGCTGATTTTTCTTCTGAGATAAAATACTCTATTGATTTTAAGAAGAAGAAAACAGAATATGTAAAACATTTATGGCATGATATGGAAACATATTTTTCTGTATCTTCATGGGTCATTATTGTTCACCTAGATATCTTTTAAAATTTTTAAATTTACCTTCTAGGTACTTATTTTTCTTTAATACAATTATGAATGCGGGTGGGCCTGTTGCTCAGAGTGGTTTCAATTTTTTAATTGAAAAAAGAGATAAATAAAAGAATAATAAAATGTGCTTTGATGTAAAATTTTTTAAAATGGAGAATTAAATGCATCATATTGGGTTAAATAAATACCAAGTATTAAATAATTTATAGCAGATATCTGACCAAAATATATGGAAGCAGGAGGACAGATCACACAGGAGGATAGAACACTGCTTCTTATTATGGAAACAGGTAAAACTTCATGTAGGATGTGACATTTCAAATGGGTCTAAGTCGAACAGAGAAGTTAGAGAGGCAGGACAGGGGAGAAGGGCTTTTCAGGAGGAAGCCAAGAAGAGAGAAGGTATCTGCATGCTTGGAGACTGTGTAGTAGGGAGTAGCAGAAGATGAGAACAGAGATGGAAGACAGAGATACAATGATGAAGGATCTAATATTTGTTTCCCAGGGTTGTTATAACAAATTACCCCAAACTTGGTGGTTTAAAGCAGTAGAAATTATTCTCTGACAGTGCTGAAAGCTGGAACTCCAAAATCAAGGTGTTGGGAAAGGTTTATTTATTTATTTATTTTTCTGGAGGCTCTGAGGGAGAATCCATCTCTCACGTCTCTTTTAGCTTGTGGTGGCTGCCAGCAATCCTTGATGTTCCTTGGCCTGTAGATGTATTACTTCAATCTCTGCTTCTGTCTTCACATTGCCTTCTCTTCTATGTATCTCTGTTTTCTGTTCTGTATCTTATAAGGAAAACTGCCACTGGATTTAGGCCTAAGTTCAGGATGCTCTTATCGTGAGATCCTTAACTTAATTACATCTGCAAAGACCCTCTTTCTAAATAAGGTCACGTTCACAGGTTCTGGGAGGACATGTCTTTTGGAAGGCTGCCATTCAACCCACTACATGTCTTTGACAAGGACTTATGTCTATAAATAAAGAGTTTATTTAAAAATAAAGTTTATAAGTAAGGCTGTGCCATTATTACACTTGTTATGTGGAAGACAGTACTGTTCAGTAGAGAACTGGACAGTTAATGAAGGCTTGAATTAAGGCGCGTGGGTTTGGAGGAGAGAATCTGGTTTCAAAGAGAAATTTCTAAAGTAAAATATATAGAATTGAATGACCTAAGGTGTGGAGGAGTGAGAGTGATGTTGGAGATGATAAATTTGAGGTGTCTGTGAGATATTTAGGCGCAAATTTCTCGTAGCAATTGTAAATGTGGGTTGGGGATTCAGGGGAGAGCTTGTGTGGTTGACTGTCAAATTGGTGGCTCCCAGTGAACCACAGCTGTAAGGATTCACATCCTTGTCCTTCCTCTGCATTTACTTGGCTATATGATTGGCTTTGGCCAGTGGGATATTAAGTATGATGCAAGCTTGGTAAGCTCTTGCACATTGGGCTTATCTTCTTGAAACACTCCCCCTTGGAACCCAGATGCCACACTGTAAGGAAGGACAGGTTGTCCTTCTGGAAGGAGAAGCCATATGAAGAAGAACTGGAGGATGAGACAGTGAGAAAACTGGAGGCTTCTGTGGCAAGAGCCCTCCTGGAGGAGAAATGAGTAACACCAGCACTGAGGTCCTGGATGTGTGTAAGAGGCCTTCTTGGAGGTTCCAGTGCATTCCAGCGGCCAGCTAAATGCAGCCATAGAAGCAATTCCTGCTAATACCAAGTGGCACAGAAGAACTACTGGTCAACCCACACAACTGTGATAAGCAAAAAACCAAACAAACAAAAAACACCCCTTAGTTTTAAGCAACTAAATTTTGAGGTGGTTTGTTATGCATGTGTTATGGACTAAATGTTTGTGTCCCTGCAAAATTCGTATGTTTAAGCCCTCACCTCCGATGTGATGGTACTTGGAAATGGGGCCTTTGGGCGGTAGTTAAGGTTAGGTGAGGTCTTGAGGGTGAGGCCCTGGTTTGAAGAGATTAGTGCCTTAATAAGAAGGGACACCAGAGAGCTTTCTCTCTCTCTCTGCCATGTGAGGACACAGTGAGAAGGCAGCCATCTGCAAACCAAGAAGAGAGCTCTCACTAGAACACAGCCATGCTAGTACCTGACCTGACCTCAGACTTTCGGCCTCCAGAACTGTGGGAAATAAATTTCTGTTGTTTAAGACACCTAGTCTTTGGTATTTCATTATGGCAGCCCAGTTAAATAAGATAGCATCTGTTGGTAGAAAACGGAATCACCTTGGAACATGATATATGGATTGGGGAGTATAAAAACAGGAGATGCAGTCATGGGAATGGACCTTAAATGAGTAATTGCAACAATTAAGGAAGGCCACAGGAGGTAGAAAAACTAGTGAGATAAACTGAGAAATGATGGTTACTCATTGTTTTGAGAGAATGTAATTAAAATCCATTCAAGTAATACAGAATCAGGAAATGGTGCTGTTGAGAAAAAGTTTCACGAACAGAGCACTATCATAAAACTAGGATGAGGATTAAAATGGACATTATATTTGACAGTTGGGAGGCCATTGAATGACACTGGTGAATAAACACTGAATCTTAGGGCTGCAGATGATCTTAGAGCAGCACTCCCAAATAGAACTTTCTAAGATATACACAGTCCAGTATGGTAGCCATTAGCCACACATGGCTATTGGGCACTTGAAGTGTGAGTAGTTTCCCAAAGAACTGAATTTATAATTTTATTTAATTTTAATTAATTAACATTTAAATTTAGTTAGCCACATGTGGCTAGTGGATACCATATGGGATAGCACAGTATTGGGAACACTAAATCTAAGGAAGCTGAGGTCCTTGTAAGTTAAATATGAGAGCTATATTTTGTTCAAAGATAATTTGGGGAGAAATAGCTAAAAATGGTAATAGTGAGGGGAGGGAAAAAAGACAATTGAAATGGAGTAAAAAAGAAAATTTAACATTAAAATATTTTAAACAAAAAGTATACCATTGTAATTTGTTGTACATGACTATTGCTAAGAGTATAAGAGCTATTGAGGGCAACCTGTTAATTTGATTAGTGATACTAGGAATTAAGTCAGTTATACTTTGTAACACAGCTATACTTGTCTAGGGAGCGTGTAAATGCGTGCTTCAGAATTTACATGCACAGTTTCTTCTTCTGCAGTTAAAGAAACAGACTTCAATCCCAAATGCCCAGCTGGACAGTGCTAATCTAATTTATCCCTCCTGGTGTATATTAATCCACACAGTTACTTTATATATTTACCATTCTCTTGTGAGTTACTATGGGTACAAAATTTCACTGGATTAAGGTGAAATCACTACTGGGATAGGGAGTGACAAATTTAAACAGGCACATGTAGAGATTCTGCACAAATAGAATGGGAAAAAACGGTGCTTACAAACTTTAAAACCAGGTAAGGTACTTCTAGTGGTTAATTTTATGTGATAAATTGAGTAGGCCATAGAGTACCCAGATTAAACATTGTTTCTGGGTGTGTCTGTGAGAATATTTCTGGATGAGACTAACATTTGAATTGGTGGACTCAGCTCTTCCCATTGTGGGTGGGCATCATCCAGTCCATTGAAGGCCTGAATAGAACAAAAGGTGGAGGAAGAAGGAATTCACCCTTTTTCCCCTGCCTAACTGCTTGAGCTGGGACACCTCATCTCATCTTCTCCTGCCCTCGGACTGGGATGTACATCATTTGCTCCTCTTGCTCTCAGGCCTTCAAACTCAGACTGAATTACGCTACTGGCTTTCCTGGATTTCCATCTTGCAGACAGCAGGTCATGGGACTTCTCATCCTCCATAATCATGTGAGCCAGTTCCTCCTAATAAACCTATCTCTGTCTCTATCTCTATCTCTGTCTCTATCTCTCTTTTCTCTCTCTGTATATAATGCTATTGGTTCTGTGTCCTCTGGAGAACCCTGAGTAACACAGCACCTCAGGTTTTGGATTTGGTATAGACTATGACCAATTCTGATAATGAAATTTCTATAAAGGTAAACATCTCTGTGGAAGTTTTCATCTTTTTGGAATGGGAATAACCCATCTTCTGTTTGATCCTGTGGACTCCTATTTCCTAAAAGAATACTATGCCAATTTTAATTAATTTTGAAGTGAATGTTTCATTTTGAAAATTGGATCAGCGTATCTGGTGATGTTTACTGGCCACATTAATGGAAGTCTGTTTCAGGAGATGGAATGATTATGAGACAGGCTTAGGCAACAGAATTTCTTTGGCTTCAAGAGGTTGGTATCGAGTTCTGGGATGTATGGGTAGGATGGAACCAGGAGCAGATCAGAGGTCGTTCTTGGCAGGTGACTTTGGAGGAGTTAGGTGTCTGCTCTGGATCTCAATTTACACATATGTGAAATGAAAGTGGAGTATTAGATTATCTCTAAGGTTTCATCCAGTACTAAAATTTAATAGGTCTTCTTTGGAATAACAAAAGTTACCTTGCAAGTAACCCAGTGCTTTGCATGTTGCTCAATAATGGCAGTGATGAAGTAATGAATACTTGGATCATTATTCTTGAAAACTAGTTATTCTTGAAAACTACAAATAGGAGGGCCCCTTTATCTTCTCCGATGAGAGGCTACTTGGTCAATATTTACAACTTGGTGGAAAGGGGGAAGTGTAGGTAGGGAGGGAGTCTGCAGAGTTTCTTACTTGAGCTGACTATCTTCACAATATTGTATCTTTTCAGGGTGAGTGCCATAGAGGGTTTTGTTGACTGCAAATGTAGTTGTAGGGTGTATTATAGACAGTTTTGGTGGAATTAACAGGGAGCAGAAGAGGGCAGAATTACACAGAAAATTCTCTGGAGTTATATAGCATCCATTATTTCCTAAGGGGACTCCTTCAAGTTTCCATTTTGGGCCAATTATTTTCCATTTGCCCCTGCAGATCTTACACAAATCCCTTGTCCTATTCTACTCTCTGCCCAGGAGGGATGACATATGGATTCCATCAACAAGCTCCTGACCTCTAGCTTCTAGCTAGGTCTGGTCAGGATATGAGGGAGGGAGAAAAATGAAATCAAGGTATTTATTCCTGATATCCCACCCTTTGAAGTCAGCTTGAGCTGTCCATGTCCTTTGACAGGTTGTTACTGCTTCTCTGAAGGCAATAGTCACTCACAAGTCTCTCTTCTTCTGGGTCCTGGTAACTGTTCCCTTCCTGCTCTCATCAGGTCTAGGGGTGGTGACTTCTCTGCTGCTGTGAGTCCCAAGTTCCTTCACTATCCCTGTGGTTTACCTGTGTAATTAGTTCCTTTTAAAATTAACCCTCTTAGAATTTCTTTGAGTGTGCTCTGTTTCCTGCTGGAACCATGACTAATAGCTATACCATTCTACAAATGGAGAATGGAGATGAAATGGCAGCTGGTGCCAGATCGCCACACATCTTATCATGCAGCCCTCCATCACAGCCCTCTGGAGCATCTTAATTGTGCCCTCTGTCACCTTTTCATTTTCTTCCTCAACAGTTGGCTTCTTCAGTGGCCTCATGGACCAAGCAGGGAATAAGGCTATAGCCAATTCAAAACCAAGCTGCAAATGCTCAATTCCTTCTCCTACCCTTCCCAGTATTCTACTCCAGCTCTTCTTGGCACTGTAGACTATGAGATTCTCAATCAAAGGCAGAGGTTTTGTCTTGGTCTTCTTTTGTTCCTAGAGCCTGGAACATAATACATGTGAAACATCTGCTTATGTAATGAATACATGGAAGATGGAATTAAGGAAATGTCTATTTATTAAGCCCTGTTTCCAGGCAGCCCAGGGGTGCTCTGCTTCTCTCCCTTCCTTGAGGATGCTCATTGCTTTTCTTGCCTCCTTGCACAGCAGTGCTGCTCTGTTCTGACCAGTCATGTGCTTTTGTAAATGGCTTTTGTTTTTTTTTCTATAACAGCTTTAATGAGATATAATTCACATGCCATACAATTCACCCATTTAATATGTACAATTCAGTGTTTTTAGTATATTCACAGAATTGTGCAACCATCACCACATTCAATTTTAGAACATTTAATTACCCCCCCAGGCCTTATACCCATTAGTGGTTACCCCTCCCCCACCAAACTTTCGTACATCTCCTCTTGCCCTCATCTTCTGGCAACCACTAATCTATGGATTTGCCTATGCTGGACATTTCATATAAATGAAATTGTACAGTATGTGGTCCTTTGTGAGCGGCTTCTTTCACTTTGCACACTGATTTCAAGCTTCATTCAAGTTGTAGCATGTATTAGTACTTCATTCATTTTTGTTACATCTAAATTTATTCTACTATATGGATACACCACATTTTATTTATCCATTCATCAACTGGTGGGCAGTAGAATTGTTTCCTCTGAATTCTGGTAGGTGTTTGACAACTAGCAATCTGGGAAAAAAAGTCCTTCTTCATAGCATTTGTTGATTTCCTTGGTGTAAATACCCCCATCATGGCTGATTGCAAGCTACATGATGTCACTGAACATGGAGTTGGAAAGAGATGCTAAAACAGGCTCTTGTGAGCCCCTATAAGCCAGCTCCAGCATACCGCTCTGACCATCTTTACTGATGGGTCACCCAAGTTACCAGAGATGTGGCCACACACTATTACTTTAGGATAATAATAATGATAATAAAAGTAATACAACAGGGAACATTTATTGAGCACTTTATGTGTACCAGGCACTGTGCTAAGCTGTTTTTTCTCATTTAATTCTTGATCACAACTCATCTCCTTAGCAGCCTGCAGCTCCAAACTACCAATATTCTGTGCTTGGTTCAATGTCTCCTAGCTGGTCCCCCTACTGTTTCTTAAGTACTCCAAACACATTACATCTCACAACTTCAGCACATTTCCTCTAACTGTTACACTCTTTTCCACAGATATTAACATAGCTCATTCCTTCATTTCTACCAGATCTCCGCTCAGGTATTCCCTCCTCAGAAAGGCCTTTCTACCACCTCATCACTTTATTTAATACTTTGCCAAGTTTTGTTTTTCTTCATAGCACTTATCACTGGCATTCTCTTATTCTGTATACAGTTGACCCTTGAACAAAGTAGGAGTTAGGGGTGCCGACCCCTGCAAAGTTGAAAATCCGCCTATAACTTATAGTTGGCTCTCTGTATCAGTGGTTCTGCATTCATGGATTCAACCAACCCCGGATCATGTAGTACTGTAGTATTTGCTGCTGAAAAATATCCATGTATTAGGGGACCTGCAGTTCAAACCCCTGTTGTTCAAGGGTCACCTGTATTTACTTTATTTGTTTACTGGCTGTCTCCCCACCACACTGTAAGCTCCGTGAAGGCAGAATCTTTTGTTCACAGTTGCATTGCCAGTGCCAAGACCATGCCCTTAATCACACTACTAAGCTGGGAAATTTGGAATTTTCAAACAAGTGCCTCTCTTCTCCCTCTCTGCTCCTCCTGCTGCTGTCAAAGGAATGTTTAGAGAACATTATGCCCCAGTCCCTGCATCTCTGTTACTGGCCCGAATCCCAGTAGAGCTAGGGCTCAACTGACACAGGTGGGAGACAGTCCAGTGATGTGGCCGAGCGTGTACCTCACTCTGGGGCCAGTCTCAGTGGACCCACATCCCAGCTCTGGCAGCAGCTCACTGTGTGCGCTGGGTAGGTTACTCAGAGTTTCCTATCTTTAAAACAGGATAATAAGAGTCCCTACCTCATAAATCTGTTGTGAGGATTAAATTAACATGTTAATTTAAAGTGATCAACACACGGCAAGTGTTCAATACACCTTGGTGAGGACATCGTCTGGAGTAAGCTTTACTTACTGCATAAGTCACCTGTGTGTCCTGCCACATGGAAGCCCCATAAAACTCGCTACCTACCTCCTCTGCAGCTTTTCTATTACCCTCGTCACTGGCATTCTTTTTTTTTTTTTTGTAAATGCAGTTTATTTATTTAAATTAATCAATTATTGTTTATTTTTGGCTGCACTGGGTCTTTGTTGCCGTGCGTGGGCTTTCTCTAGTTGCGGTGAACGGGGGCTACTCTTCGTTGCGGTATGCGGGCTTCTCATTGTGGTGTCTTTTGTTGCGGAGCACGGGCTCTAGGCACGCGGGCTTCAGTAGTTGTGGCACACAGGCTCAGTAGTTGTGGCTCATGGGCTCTAGAGTGCAGCCTCAGTAGTTGTGGCGCATGGACTTAGTTGCTCTGCGGCATGTGGGATCTTCCCCAACCGAACCTGTGTCCCCTTCATTGGCAGGTGGATTCTTAACCACTGCACCACCAGGGAAGTCCCGTCACTGGCGTTCTGTAAGAGCACTTCTAGATTGTCCTGCTGTCCCAGGGAACTGGATGGTTCTCCATCTGCTTTTGTTTCTCACAAAAGAGGAGACCCTTGGGCTTCAAGAAAGTGTGATCAGCCTGCTTCTCTTTCCTGGCAAATCACCTAAGCTTAGCCACTAAGTTGGAAAAGGCCTAAGGGAAACCTGGTTATTCTTAGCCTAACTAGCTGAGACTTGCCAGATCTGGAGCATCCCTAGGGCTTGGGAAAGAAAAGCTCCCACAGAGGAGAATCTTTACCCACAGCCCTAATATATTGAAAGTAAAGGAAGCCAGACTGAGTGAAGAAAGAAAGAGATGGCAAGTCATTCATGAAAAGAAGAGTAACCACCCCATATGCAGGACTGGCTTGGAAGGAAGCCCTGAGGCCCTCAAGTCCACTTTACTATGTGCTCCTGCTAGGCAGGGTCCCTAATCCAAGGACCTGTGTTTTACACCCTCCTTCCATGTACCACCCTCCCGTCCCCAACTCCAGGACCATGAATTTGGTTCAAGTCATGAATTGCTCAGATGGGGAACTTCATTTAGTAATTTTCATAAATCTAGATCTGTTACTATTTACTGAACGCCTACAAGGAGCTGGGCAGTATTAGTAGGCAGTCCCAGGAATCCTAGGAGCCAAGAATCCACAGTCACATCCCAGAAAAATAATACCCCTGTCTCTCAGCATCATTATTTCCTCCGAGTCAGCTTCTGGGTCTGATCCATGCACAACACAAACACTTCCTAGTACCTGGGCTCCCGCGGGGCCTCTGTGAAACGCTGGAGGATTAAGGGGCGGGGAATAGGGAGGGCTGGGGAGGTAAGGAAGGAAGGAGGGGGAAGCAGTAAAGTGCGTCTCCCCCTCTAATCGTGTTCCGATCAGGAGTCGGCCGTGTTCCCTGGCGCCGATTCCGGCCGGCAGTCCAGAGACTCTTCCAGGAACCGCCTGGCATCCTGGCCGCGGACTTCGGCTGGTCTGGCGCTCGCGTCTCCCTGCTCCCACCTCTCTCCTCCTCTCTCCGGGATCCGTGCCTCACTCAGGGGCGTGTCCTGCCCTACCTCCCTTTCACAGTGGTCCACTCATCCTGTTACAGCGACAGCGGTAGCGGCGGCGGCGGCAGCCAGAGCAAGAGCAGCGGTAGCTCGGGGTTTTCAGAACGAGCGGCAGCAGCTCTGTGGGGGCACCTGTGCGGCGCAGAAGTAGAAGGACGGGGGGTGGGGTTCGTGCCAGCCGCTGAGCCCGAACGGAGGGGCGCTTCCCAGCCCCTTAGGATTCCACTGCTCTGCAGAATCTCGGCCCGGAGCTGGGAATACCGGTGGGGTGTCATGTGCAGGGCCGGCTAGACGGCTGGGGCAGGGAAACATTTGGTCCAAGTGTAGAGAGGCAGAGAAAGCTGTGTCTGGGACCATGACAGCCTCCCGCCTGGACTTTGGGGAGGTGGAAACTTTCCTGGACAGGCACCCAGAGTTGTTTGAAGATTACTTGATGCGGAAGGGAAAGCAGGAGATGGTGGAGAAGTGGCTGCAGAGACACAGTCAAAGTCAGGGGGCTTTAGTGGCTGGCACAAGCGGCGTGGCTCACGGCGGTGGCAGAGGTAGTAGCAGCAGCGTTGGTGATGGCACCGGACCAAATGTCTCTGCTAGCAGCCAGCACACTCCGGGTGGTGGGGACTCAGGTGGGGTTCCCCTGAATCCCAGCTGGGCCAGTGGCAGCCGCAGCGATGGGAGCCTGCAGCGGAGAGCTTCTCAGAAAGAGCTAAGGAAGAGTTTTGCCCGCTCCAAGGCCATCCACGTGAATAGGACCTACGATGAACAAGTGACCTCCCGGGCCCAGGAGCCCCTGAGCAGTGTGCGGCGGAGGGCACTTCTCCGGAAGGCCAGCTCCCTGCCCCCCACCACTGCTCACATTCTCAGTGCACTGCTGGAATCGCGGGTGAATGTGCCTCAGTACCCCCCTACCGCCATGGACTACAAGTGCCACCTCAAAAAGCATAATGAGCGTCAGTTCTTCCTGGAACTGGTCAAGGATGTCTCCAATGACCTTGACCTTACCAGTCTGAGCTACAAGATCCTCATCTTTGTCTGTCTCATGGTGGACGCTGACCGCTGCTCTCTCTTCCTGGTGGAAGGGGCAGCTGCTGGCAAGAAGAGCTTGGTCTCCAAATTCTTTGACGTGCACGCAGGAACCCCACTGCTGCCCTGCAGCTGCACAGAAAACTCAAATGAGGTGCAGGTCCCCTGGGGCAAAGGCATCATTGGCTATGTCGGGGAGCATGGAGAGACGGTCAACATTCCTGATGCCTACCAGGTAGGACTTTGCATTGTCCCCTTCCAGAGCCCCATTGGTCTGGGAACCAAACCTTCTGTTACCCTTTGGCATCCAGGAACACATTAATGTAGACTCTTTACAATATGAATTTTGCTATTTAAATTCCTTCTGAGTTTAGACTAGTTAGAATGTTACTATACTATCTTTGATCTAATGGTCTTTTCCTAACACACAGTGGCTTGTGGAATATTCATATATCACAGGGGCTACGTTTTGTACCCAATAATACCTCGTGTTTCTCTGTCAAGATACCTTGTCTTTAAGAATATCACAGAATGGTTTTAGAATGCATTTGTTAGGTGCTAGAAAAAGATGTCTACTCCAAAATTCCAGTGTTAGTCTGAAGAAAATGGGCATGTTGGTGTCTCTGATGTCATTTTGGGACCGTAATGCATTTCATTCTCATTCAAGATTGGGGAGAGATCATGAGTTCCAAGGTAAGGAAGACGAGGAAAAGAGGAGGAAAGTCAGGGGAAGAATGGGCCTCTGATCCATTTATGCCTTTTTAGCATCTATTTTAACTGTTTCTGTTGTTGAGCTGAGAGAGGCTGGACAAATTGAGGGGTTATTTAGGCTTGAATCCAGCATTATCTGCAGTCAGCTTTTGACAGGACTGAACAAGTAGGTTTTTAGTTTGTGAAACAAACAAAAAATGGATAATTTTCTAGCAATTCCAAAGGCAATGAGCAGGGTGAACGTGCTAGTTTCAGGGGGAAAAGGAAACCCAACATGCTGTCGTCTGCCTTTAATTTTCACAGTGATTTGAACTTGCTATTAGATCCCGAATCTGAAAGCCAGTCTGTTCTAATTTCTTCAGTATCTATTCACTGAGCATAATGAAACTGGATGCCACTTTCTATGGGACTTCTTTCGTGTTCATAATAGTGGAAAGTTCTTATCCTTGGTCATGCAAGTTTTGTAGTCATTTGATGAGCTCTTCTTCCAGTTGTCTAATAAAGCTGCATGTTTCTCTAGAGTTTGTTGCTGTTGCTCAGAATAGCAAAAGTGGTGGGAAGGACACTAAAGGTATTTCATCTGAAAGTTGGCAATATTATGTAGAAAATTGACGAGCTTGTACTGAATCCAAGTTTCATGTTTTTGTGAGATGTCTATCAATATAACGCTTTAATATTAAGGAATGCCTATCAAAATACCATTTTATTTACTTTTTTATTTATTAGATGCATTATTCACTATATCCTTCCTAAAGACTTTGATATGTTTAGGACAGGCAAGCAGTGAGTGATCTTTAATAAGTGTCTATTTCTGTATAACCCTAGAAAGCCATGGGAAGAAATAAAAGCATTTAATTATTGATATGTTGAAGATTCTTTAAAAAGTTGAACAATCACAAATTCTTCTCTTTCTCATTATTTCCACATCCTTATTGTGTACTTGGGCTAAAAAAAATCCCTTCCTAGTAGAATGGCTTATTATAGCCCAGAATTGCACTCTTTTCTCTTTATTGCCCTTACTTTTCTTATTCTTCCCCAACTGATTTTCTCCATTTCTATAGCTTTTGTTTCTTATTCCCCTCTGTCAGCTCCTAACTTTTATTTAATACTGTTCATATACTGTCTTTTCTTCAAGAGCATAATTCTCAGCTTCCTCAGCAGTTAACTTGTCTTCCTGCTTCCTAGAATTGCGGCTAGAGGTATTACCACAGGCATAGAAAATCAGGTTTTCAGCTGCTGATGTTTCTTCAGGGCCCTACTCTACTCTGAAGACAGAGGGTAAAGGAAAGTTGCCTTTTAATATTTGGGAGCTGACTTTGGGAATGGAGAGTTCTTCTTTTATCCCCCCCAGGGTAGTAATGATGGCTGTAAAGACTAGGTTGTTGGGAGGACTGGCAAAAGGCAGGGAGGGGAAGTGTGTTATAGAGTTTAAGATCTTGGTTCAGTCTTTGTCTTCATTTTGATCTGCTTAGAAAGTTTCTCTTTTCTTTCTCCATTATCTTCTACCATATATGTCTGTATTTTTAACCTGGTGTGTTTTTCTTCATTTTTACTTCACTACTTTTCTTCAATAAAATTACTTTTTTTTCTTTATTATGGTACACCAGTCACCATTACTGTGACCCTGGGAAAATTTCTTGATCTCTGAGTCTCAATTTACTCATATGCAAAATTGGAATAATAACACCTCTGTGGTCAAGATTATTGTTTTGAAAATAAAATGAGATATATTGCATTAAAGCCCCCAAAACAGTACCTGGCACACTTTAATTATTCAAGAAATGGTAACAGTTTATGATGACCATGGTGATATCTAGTTTGCTAGTATTCTTTTTCTTTCTCTTTGTCTAATTTTCCATTTTTTTCCTCCTTATCTGGGGCTGAGATATGAACTCAGCACATCCTGACCAGCCTTATCTTTCCCTAAGCAATACTCCACCCTTAAGTTAAATATTTTAGAACCAACTTTACATTCAAGGAATATAGAAATAGCTACTCTTCCACCTTCTGCTTAAGATTCCTCTAAATGTGATTGATAATACTTGACCATATACTATCCTATCAAAAGTTCTACATTTTGTTCCTTTTAGAACTCATGCAATATAAAACTTTTTATAGAGTTGTATTAATGTTGCATCCTTCCCAAGTTCTAGTGTTTTCCCTTCTCCTCTCCATTTCCTGCTGTTATAGATTTCTCTTAATGAAAATTGACGGCCTTCCAAATGCATGTTCTTTTATCACAATATTGTTGTAATTCTGAGAGTATACATAAACATCTTGAAGTTTCCATGTAAAAATGTAACCATCCTCCCTGATTCTTTATTAACTACTATATTTTTAAGGTGTTTCTTGCTCAGGATCAACTAGTGTGCTTTTTTTTCTTCAGGAGATGAACTTTGAAGAACTTATCACATGGAGTTTAAAAATTTAATTATTTGATAAATAAGATTGATGATCCTCTTAGAGGTTCAGAATATGGGTGAGAGAAAGGCATTGAAAACACTTACAAAATTATAATAAACATGGCGTCCCGAAGTCAAGAGTAGACTAATGAACTACTAAAGTCGAATAAAAGTTTTGACAGCAAAAAAACCTTCACAGTTTATTTCATTATTTTTCATCACTTTCCTCAATTAGTCCTAAAAATCAGACTTGAAATTAGGAGACAAATAAAGAATTGCAAGTGAAAAAAAATTTATTCTACGTATCCAGTATCATAGTGACTGCAATCTACCTTTTTTCCCTGTTATAAGTTATTAAACAACCCACTTTAATATAGTAATGAAAAAATAGCCCTCAAGAGGTTGAAAATAAGAGCACTCAAGTAACAGGTGTTCTCTTTGAGGTTATTCTAAGCATTCAGAATACAGAACTTTAAACATTAATAAAAAGTGTGAGATGATATTTTTGTTAGCGTTGATAATGATGATACAGGTGTTTGATGGGCTTTTGGTTTGAAAAGCAGCCAGGATGTTTTGTTAGGTGAGCTGAGAGGAGGAAAGGGGATGACGCAGAATGGTTATGTAGGTGTGCCAGGCTTTCAGAAAGCCTGATCTATTTGCACAACAGATTCATTTATTCATCATTTCCAACAAACATACACTATACATTGAGTGCCCATTATACCTAAGCCCCGGGTAGGGGCCCTATGGGTGTACAAAACTAAGAGGACATGCTTCTTGCCTTCTAGGTACTTCCAAGTTCTTCCAAGTACAAGGTTTTGTACTGTTCACAAACAACTAATGTCAAGCTGTACTATTGATAAATTGATAAATAAATGACACAAACTAAGTGGCATTAGTCACAGAGGAAAATGGAGTCACATTGTGACTTGGATCATTATAGAAGACTTCATGGAGGAGGTGTCAGTCAAGCTGGGAAGAGAGTTAGGTTTCACTGTTGGAGATAGCTGTGGAGTAGGGGAAGGCATCCAGGTACAGCAAAATGGCTTTAGCAGAAACACAATAATGAGCAACCCAAAATATGTATAGGGGATAGTGAGTGGTTTAATTTGGCCAAAGTATTGCATATGCTATAGAATGGGTATGCAAAAATAGGATGGGGGCAAAAGAAGAAAGAACCTTGAGTACCTGACTAAAGAATTCGAGCTTCACTAACAGTAAGCCACAGGGAGCCCTTGAGAACCTTTTAGCATGGTCAGAATGGGGTTTTGGGTAACCTGGTGGCAGTGGCTAAATGGATTGAACAAGGGGAGACTCAAAGCTGTGAAAATAATTAGGACTCTATTATGATGGACTGGTGGAGCCAGATGAACTACTGAACTAAAGCACGAACAGTAGGAATAGATAGCAGAGGACAGATGGGGTTGTCCTGCAGGTGTGAATTTGGGCAAGGAGGGAGGGAAGTCAGTGATGACTCAGAGATTCTACACCTGAGAAATATGGAGAAGGGTAAAGACATCGTTAAAAATAGTTCTTCCTATTTTGGATGAGTAGAGATTCTAAGTAGAGCCAGCTACATAATTTGTGGAGCTCAGTGAAAAATGATTAAGCAGGAGCCTGGCTGGAGGTGGAGAAGTCAATTTTCCCTTCCCAAGGTTCTGCTCCTCCAACCCACAGCAGATGTATGACCCCCAAGTGATTTTAACCTCCATGCTGAGAAATTCTCAGTACCTGGATTGGGTGTGAGTGAGAGGCCCTTGCTGAGTTGCCTGCTGAATGTGCCATAGTGCTGCGAGCTCTGGGCGGGGATGACCACAGCCTTGCTCCTCTTCATGACGGCATGGGGCATGCGCCTGACCCTCCCCCCACTCCCACCCAGGCCCCAGCCAGGAGCAGAGGGCAATGGCAGATCAGTTGGGCCTCACTCTCAACAGTTTTGACCTGCTTGTGGCTCCTGGTCTTAGGAAAGGGCTGACAAGGGGGTAGGCTGGGTGGGGCCCAGGGTACCAGGGAGCAGGAATCCATGGCCAAGAACCAGTCCTGGGCAGGCAGTGGGAGGGGAGACTGAGTGTGAGCCAAGGCTCCAAGCTCTGGACTCATACACTATTGTTCTGTTGGACTTCATTTACAAAGCACAAGTTCAAAGATAAAATTATTGAGAATTTCACACAGCACAGCATTAAACCTCAAGCAGGGAGCGCCTGTGCGACTGCCCTGGTCACATGCCCAAGAAGCCGGCCCTGATTCTGAGTCATAGTGAGTCTTAGGTGGAAAAGTTAAATTTTATTCCAGCGTAGTATCTACTGCTTTCGCATGGCCTCAGCTCCATTCTAATTAAATTCCGTGCCATTTTCAATGGCTGGATAGTGCTTTTCTATTTCTGTGTTTTTCATCCTTTCTGCCAGGACTCCTCTTTCTCCATCTTTGTTCATTCAGATCTTGCTCTGCCTTCTCATGATATAAGAAAGGAGAGCTGATTGCTTCTCTTTGAAAAGAAGAGATGAAAAACCAAACAAAAAATTATACTGGGAGTTATATTTAAGAATGCATTGCACTGGGACTTCCCTGGTGGTGCAGTGGTTAAGAATCCACCTGCCAATGCAGGGGACACGGGTTTGATCCCTGGTCCGGGAGGATCCCACATGCCACAGAGCAACAAGACCCGTGAGCCACAGCTGCTGGGCCTGTGCTCTGGAGGCCGTGAGCCACAACTACTGAGCCCATGTGCCTGGAGCCCGTGCCCACACACTGCAACGAAGACCCAATGCAGCCAAAATAAATAAATTTATATATAAAAAAGAATGCATTGTACTATACTGCTATTATATATAAAATATTAATGTAATGATATTTAATAACTTATTTTCACTGAACTTCATTTTTAATTTTATTTTAGAATGATTTCCATTGAAATAAATATATTTAAAAGTGTTTGGTCTCAGAAGGGATTAATTTCATGTATGTAGAAGATTCAGTGGTGAATATGCTTATTCCCTGATAAGCCAGCGATGACCGACATGGGTCTATAGTCCTGTGATTGAATTGCTGAGATTTGCTTAAAAGGCAGATGTTGCTTCCACTCCAACACTAGAATTACAAAGGAGTTTCATGAAATCTCATTTCAACTTTGCACATAGTGTTTTAAAAATTCCCTCAAGCCCACAACCATGTTCACTAGTCCAGAACCTGAATCGATTTTGTGTTTGAAGCAGGAAACATTTGCTGTTTCAGCCCCTCTTCCTGACAGACACATGATCATAAGAAACACAGTGACAAATTGCATTTGCTGCTTTGAACATGAGGATAGATTATAGAAAAGTACAGTTCCTACAGAATCATGGGGAGGTAATTTAAGGTTAACTCAATTTTTTCCCAGCCCATAATCTAAATGTTTACTAATCTGACCAATTTATTTTGGTTCCTGAGGTTTGGGTCACCCATTTATTTACAAGGCTGGCTTAATTTAGAAGTTAGTGTTTCATGTTTCGTATAGTGTTGAAGAGTCATATGAAGCTTTCCTCTGAAATAGTTTTGAGTTGTCTTATGGAAAGTCAACAAGATCCTTGAGGTCCACTACTTGGTACTTTAATCACTTATTTTAAGGGTAGTTTGCATTTAACCACATTGTTTTGGAAAGTGGAATTTGAATCACAGAAACAGTTTAGTCATAAAAGAGTGGGTTGGATTTCTAATATTTTAGGAGAAACTTGGGTTTCCGATCATTCACAGGCATTCAGGCTAAATTTATTTGTTTATTTATTTATTTTTAGGATTAAAATAGTAAAGATGTTTTCCTGGCATAAAAAATGTGTATTTTCGGCTGGTCCGAAGGTAGTGAGTTATCTCAATTGATTGTTCACAGTCAGTTACAGATCGAACTCCTCGTTCTACTCTTTCCCCCCTTCTCACTACTGCACTTGACTAGTCTTAAAAAAAAAAAGAAAAAAAAATGTGTATTTTCTATAATTCCAAGAGTTTCTTGATAATTGGTTGTTTCAGCGGCTGAACAGTGGTTTCACATATTAATGATAAATTCTGTTTTCTTTCCTAAAACATAGCTTTAGGCTGTTGCAAATTTAGTTCAAAAGATCTTTTTCACCTGAGTGAAAAAAATGAGGAACCTTTGAGATACCTCTTTAGGGTATCAAGTTTTAAAAAATGTAAACATGATAGAAGGGAAATGGAAGCTCCACTGTTGATTAACAATAACTCTATTTATGGAGCACTAACTACGAGCCTGGAATTAGCTCTTCAGCAAGCATTGCCTCTTTTAATCCTCTCAACAGTCCCCATAGGTAGCTTATTCCCACCCCCATTTTACAGAAGGAGAAACTAAGGCTTGGGAGGTTAAGTAATTTGCTCAAAGTCACTCAGCTGGTAAGTGAGGGAGCTGGGATTCAAGCTGATGTCTTCGGATTGCAGAACCTTCATGCCCGGCCACTCTTGTTGTGACCTCTGCTGACCATTAACTATTGGGTGTACAAATCCTCTCATCCTTTAAAGCCCATCTTCATGAAACTCTTGGTGATCCTCGCCACATCCCACGTAAACTGGATATAATCTCTCCCTCTTGTGAACTTCTGTAATGCTTTAAATATACTCCTTTCTATTTTCTTAATATTATAAGTATTTGGGTATATAAATGACTACTTGACTATGAACTCAAGGTCATGACTTCTCATTTTTCACTGCACCATAGGGCTTAATGCAAGGTTTTCTATTCAATTGAGTAAAATTACCACTGATACCTCCTTATGTGGTCAGTTCAACCACCTCTAAGCAGAAATTTCAGTCTATTCAGCCAATATAGCTAATATTATTCAGCTAATATAGACAGTTAAACGAGGAAATTCATTTCATGAACACATCTTTTAATTATTTGGACGTTATTTTATAAATTTTTAAAAATAGAACTTATAAAGCCTGGATAACTGGTGAATTATCTGAACTGCTTTTCTGCATTAATTGATCTTTCTTTTAAAAATTTATTGATTTTATTTATTTATTTTTGGCTGCGTTGGGTCTTTGTTGCTGCACGCTGGCTTTCTCTTGTTGTGGTGAGCGGGGACTACTCTTTGTTGCGGTGCGCAGGCTTCTCATTGCGGTGGCTTCTCTTGTTGCGGAGCATGGACTCTAGACGTGCAGGCTTCAGTATTTGTAGCCCACGGGCTTAGTTGCTCCACGGCATGTGGGATCTTCCCGGACCAGGGCTCAAACCCGCGTACCCTGCATTGGCAGGTGGATTCTCAACCACTGTGCCACCAGGGAAGCCCTGCATTAATTGATCTTTATGTTAATTGCTGGACCCTCATCTCCTCATCCCTTCCATTGTTTTCCTGTTTGTTTTTTTCTTTTACTCCATTTCATGTGGAGACCATATTATAGAGAAAGTATGCTGTTGCTGACCAAATGGTAACTAGCAACAGCCCACTGCCAGCTTCTTCTAGGCAAAAGTATTGGATGAAGCATGACTGTTCCAGCTAACTGAAATTTCTAGTTTTCTCATGACTACTTCATTCATACAGTATAACTTACTGAAGGTAAAACTCCTTCCAGCATTAGGCCTTGAAGATGTTAGGATTTTTTCTTTGAAAATATTTTCAGATATGGGAGATTATATTGACCAACCATATACTTACTTATAATGGGCTTATGAAGTCCTATTATTATATTGACCAACCTTTCAGGAACATTGAATTTTCAGGTTTATTGATTACATATCTTATGTTTCATATACGCCCAAAAAGTCTCATAAAAATTTTAACTTCTGAGTTGGTTGCCTTTACATCCTACTCTTTCCAAGATGTAATTATTAGATATGCATTGAGCATGTCCAAGTGAGAGCATCTCTATCCTTTCTGATACGTATAGTAATCAAATTTGGCTGTTGGCTACACCTCCTCCTCAGCCCACCTCCCAGAAGAAATAATAAGGTATTTAAGGGTAAACAGTGTAGCTAGTCTTGCTATGTAGAAATTAACTGCCACTCCTAGATCTGAAGAGGAGAGTGCAACTACCAGAGCCTTTCTCTCAGAGGTTCTGAGAGAGAGTTACAGCAGTGGGAGAGCCAGAGCTGTGGCCCTGGGAGAGAGGAACTCAGACACTGGCAAACCATGACCTGGACGAGAGAGCCGGGGAAACATTACTCTCCTCACACCCTCTATCTCCTGCCAGCGCCACTCATTGGTTGAACCCAGCCTTGCTTGAGGCCAAGAGGGCAAAGGGAGCCCTGGTGCAGTAGGTCATAGGAGTCAGCCTTCTGGCACAGAACAGGGCAGTGAAAGGTGGCAAGTGCATCTGGAGAGACAAATGGGGACTATCCAGAGTCACCAGGGATATTAGTTTACTCACCAAGGATGTAAGTATAGGAAGCCCAAGTCGGGTAGTAATATCCTTCACTGAACACTAAATTTCATCAGTCTATAGAGCATAGTGATTGAAATCTATCGAAAACAAGTTCAGAAATGCTGTAGTGGTATTTGACTGTCTTATTCTCTCCAAATAGTTTTGTTTATTCCTGGCATCCTATTGCTCAGAAGAAACCCTATAGGAGGGCCAAAGGCACCTACAGGGAAGAAACGACATTGGTCTAGTTTATGGAACCTCTTCCCTGCAATGCCTGATTAAGCCCATTTGTTTGAGAATTAAAATCTTAGATCACTAATCACTTTGTTAAACTGTAAAGGACATCAGAGTGTAAGAGAACATGTTCTAGACTTGGAAACAGGAATCTTGGACTCTATTCTCAATTCTGCCTTAGTTTTTTCAGCTATAACATAAGGATGATATGTTCAGACACATCTAGCCCATATGATATTTTGTAAGGATCTAATCATTTGATTCTAATGAGATAATTGGAAAGCATATTTAAAAGGGTAAAGTAAGAAATGTAAGACCGCTCTCTCATTTTGTCCCAGCTTACCCATCCCCCTCCCCGTGTCCTCAGGTCCATTCTCTACGTCTGCATCTTTATTCCTCTCCTGCCCCTAGGTTTATCAGAACCTTTTTTTTTTTTTAGATTCCATTTATATGTGTTAGCATACGGTATTTGTTTTTCTCTTTCTGACTTACTTCATTCTGTATGACAGACTCTATGTCCCTCTACCTCACTACAAATAACTCAATTTCATTTCTTTTTATGGCTGAGTAATATTCCATTGTACATATGTGCCACATCTTCTTTATCCATTCATCTGTCAATGGACACTTAGGTTGCTTCCATGTCCTGGCTACTATAATAGTGCTGCAATGAACACTGTGATACATGACTCTTTTTGAATTATGCTTTTCTCAGGGTATATGCCCAGTAGTGGGATTGCTGGGTCATATCATAGTTCTATTTTTAGAACTAATACTCTTCTCCAAAGTGGCTGTATCAATTTACATTCCCACCAACATGCAAGAGGGCTCCTTTTCTCCACACCCTATCGAGCATTTATATTTTGTAGATTTTTTGATGATGGCCATTCAGACTGCTGTGAGGTGATACCTCATTGTAGTTTAGATTTGAATTTCTCTAATGATTAGGGATGTTGAGCACCCTTTCATGTGTTTGTGTGCAATCTGTATATCATCTTTGGAGAAATGTCTGCTTAGGTCTTTGGCCCATTTTTAGATTGGGTTGTTTGTTTTTTTTTTGATCTTGAGCTGCATGAGCTGCTTGTAAATTTTGGAGGTTAATCCTTTGTCAGTTGCTTCATTTGCAAATATTTTCTCCCATTCTGAGGGTTGTCTTTTCGTCTTGTTTATGGTTTCCTTTGCTGTGCAAAAGCTTTTAAGTTTCATTAGGTCCCATTTGTTTATTTTTGTTTTTATTTCCATTTCTCTAGGAGGTGGGTCAAAAAGGATGTTGCTGTGATTTAAGTCATCGAGTGTTCTGCCTGTGTTTTCCTCTAAGAGCTTTATAGTGTCTGACCTTACATTTAGGTTTTTAATCCATTTTGAGTTTATTCTTGTATATGATGTTAGGGAGTGTTCTAATTTCATTCTTTTACATGTAGCTCTCCAGTTTTCTCAGCACCACTTATTGAAGAGGCTGTCTTTTCTCCATTGTACATTCTTGTCTCCTTTATCAAAGATAAGGTGACCATACATGCCTGGGTTTATCTCTGGGCTTTCTTTCCTGTTGCATTGATCTATATTTCTGTTTTTGTGCCAGTACCATACTGTTTTGATTACTGTAGCTTTGTAGTATAGTTGGAAGTCAGGGAGCCTGATCGCTCCAGCTCCATGTTTCTTTCTCAAGATTGCTTTGGTGATTCAGGGTCTTTTGTGTTTCCATACAAATTGTGAAATTTTTTGTTCTACTTCTGTGAAAAATGCCATTTGATAGTTTGGTAGGTATTGCATTGAATCTGTAGATTGCTTTGGGTATTAGAGTCATTTTCACAATGTTGATTTTTCCAATCCAAGAATATGGTATATCTCTCCATCTGTTTGGATCATCTTTAATTTCTTTCATTAGTGTCTTATAGTTTTCTGCATACAGGTCTTTTGTCTCCTTAGGTAGGTTTATTCCTAGGTATTTTATTCTTTTTGTTGCAGTGGTAAATGGGAGTGTTTCCTTAATTTCTCTTTCAGATTTTTCATAATTAGAGTATAGGAATGCAAGAGATTTCTGTGCATTAATTTTATATCCTTCTACTTTGCCAAATTCATTGATTAGCTCTAGTAGTTTTCTGGTAGCATCTTTAGGATTCTCTATGTATAGTATCATGTCATCTGCAAACAATGACAGTTTTATTACTTCTTTTTTTTCAATTTGGATTCCTTTTATTTCTTTTTCTTCTCTGATTGCTGTAGCTAAAACTTCCAAAACTATGTTGAATAATAGCAGTGAGAGTGGGCAACCATGTCTTGTTCCTGGTCTTAGAGGAAATGGTTTCAGTTTTTGACCATTGAGAACCATGTTGGCTGTGGGTTTGTCATATAGGGCCTTTATTGTGTTGAGGTAGGTTCCCTCTATGCCTACACTCTGGAGAGTTTTTATCATAAATAGGTGTTGAATTTTGTCAAAAGATTTTTCTGCATCTGCTGAGATGATCTTATGGTTTTTCTCCTTCAGTTTGTTAATATGGTGTATCCCATTGATTGATTTGCATATATTGAAGAATCCTTGCATTCCTGGGAAAAGCCCCACTTGATCATGGTGTATGATCTTTTAATGTGTTGGATTTTGTTTGCTAGCATTTTGTTGAGGATTTTTGCATCTATGTTCCTCAGTGATATTGGCCTGTAGTTTTCTTTTTTTGTGACATCTTTGTCTGGTTTTGGTTTCAGAGTGATGGTGGTCTCGTGGAATGAGTTTGGCAGTGTTCCTCCCTCTGCTATATTTTGGAAGAGTTTGAGAAGGATAGGTGTTAGCTCTTCTCTAAATGGAAACAACCAAGTTTATTCTTTAGAGATTGCCTCAAAATAATCAGGATCAAGCATTCATGTATGTATCAATAGGAATATAACAATATTAATTGCTTCTTGTAGCAACCTTGCGAGGTTGTATAATTTAATGCAGAATTATATGGAAATAATTTAATGGAAAATGATATGAAAGATATGAAAATATAAAATGAAATAGATGTGCTTTCTCTCTAGCAAGTGAAGCCAAAATTTACTTCCAAGTCACCTCCTCTCTTTACTCGTGGCTGTTGATATGAGCTTCCTCCTTGGTTGCTACCTGTGCACCTACCACAGTATCTGGCATATCGGGCATATAGTAGGTTCTTTTTAAATTATATTTGAATGAAGAGAAGAGCCCTTATTACAGCCTTTATTTCATCTCAAGAGTAACATACACTGATGGGACCATTATGTCAGTTTGAGTGTCTCAACAGTGGCACTATTGACATTTTAGACTGGATAATTCTTCGTTGGGGGAAAGGGGGGCTGATCTGTGCATAGAAGGATGTTTAACAGCATCCTTGGCCTCTACTCACTAGATGCCTGCCAGTCCTGACAATTAATAATGTCTCCAGACACTGTCAGTTGTCCTCTGCGGGCAGTTCCTCCCCTTTTTAGAAACCGCTGATGTAGAACAATTTGGCAATAATCATGTACTGCCTTAGGAATATTTACAACTTTTGATGTAGCAATTCCAGATCGCCCTAAGGAAATTTTTATGGGTATGTGCAAAGATTTGTCTATATGAATACTCACCACAGTCTTATTTATAATAGTGTAAACATATCAACCCAAACATCCAACTAGAGGGCTGGATAAATAGACTATGATACATATAAAATGGAATATTTAATCAGAGGAAATTGCTCACAAACTATTAGGTGAGCAAAGCATATTTAGAAAACAATAGCACCCCAGTTTTCTTAACAGTAACAACAAAAGCATGAGATAAGGGGTTGAGTTTACAATCAGACAGACTGGATTCAATTCCCAGTTCTACCACCTAAAAGTTATATCATATTTCACTTCTCCAGTTGTTAGTTTCTGCAATCCTAAAGTGGGAATATTGATTCCTATCTTAAAAGGTTGTTCTCAGAGTTAAATAAAATTATATATGAAAAGTTTAACATTCTGTTTGTTACCTTTTGAAGACTCAGTGAAAAGTAATTGCAATAGCGCCTGCGGAAAGGCTGTAAGGTGATAAGCCAAAACATTAATAGAGGTGATCTCAGAGTGGTGGGCTTACTTTTCTCTTCTCTTTTGTGTTTTCTATTTATTTTTCTGAAATTTCCACATATGTATTAATTAATAGAGTAACTGTAGTTGCTTTAATAGATACACCTCCTAAGCTCGGTGGCGCACAGTGGTAACACAACAGAAGCTTATTTCTCACTCTTCCTAAGCTCAGCAAAGTCTTCCTGATTGATGGGTAGCTCTCCTCCAAGAAGGGATTCTTTCCTTCCTAGGTCTTCACTCCTTCAAGATGGGGCTTCCAAGGTTGCCCTCAGCATCAACATCTTTTCAGCAGATGAGGGGAGAAAGAAATGGACAAATGAAGCAGGAGGACTTTGTGGGTCAGGTCTGGAAATGGCACATATCATTTTCTGCTCCCATTTCATTGATTTTCTAGACTCTAGAACTCAGGCAGGTAGCCATACCTAACTGCAGGAAGGCTGGAAAATGTATAGCCTTGTCCCAAAGTGGCTCCCAGCCTCAGATCCCATCTAGCTAATTCATGCAGCTCAAAGTGCAGGACCTTCAAGTGGGGAGCCGTCTCCTCTAGTGGATCCTCCTGGTTTTCACAGGCTGGGATTCATGTACATCATTAATTGCCTACAACAAGATTTGAGAGGGAAAATCAGCTGGGCTTTGGAAAAGGGGGAGAAGATTCTTGCTGTTTTATTTGACGTTGTTGAGAATGGATTCAAGAATAGGACTCTGCAGGCAGGAAGTTTGCTAAGGAGGTTGTTGCCTCTAAGCTTGAAGGTCTGAGGGTTAAAAGGTCAAGGAGTGGGGCCAAACCTACCTACGTAATTTGTGGAACCCAGAGAAAAATCAAAATTGGGGTCTTGGCAGAGATCAGGGAAGTCAGTCTCCCCAGGCCAGCCACCAGATTGCAGTCTCTGTGCCAGAACATGCTCTCTGTCCCTGGATCATGGTTGGGTGAGAGGCCACGGCAGAGTTGCTTACTGAGCGTACCGAGATGCTATCAGCCTGGTGGGGACAGCCAGCACGTTGTTTCACCCTGAGACATTTCAGGGCTCTTGACCTTCCCAGTATCCATGCCCGTGACCTCACTGGGAATGGAGAGCAACATCAGAATGTGGGCACCCGCCCCCATCACATCACCCGTCAACCAGACCCTGTTGCAGCCCTGGATAGAGGAAGTAGAGGTCATGGGGCTGGGGCAAGGAGTGGGAGGCTGAGAAACCATCAGGTAGCTGGATGGTGTGTGAGCCCCTGGAGCATGTTCCATCTGACTTAACCTACAAAACAAATTCAACTTAAACTTCAAGTGGCGGGACAGGAAGGGGGGCTTCTCAACATGGGGCACTGTGACTACACTGGATGCTCATCCATAAAGCCATTTTGGGGTGGCACCTATACTTTGACTTTAAGAATAAACAATGAGGATGGCAAACTCCCCATGACAGTTTTTTTCCCACCTACTTCTGTAGCACTTTGCCCATATGACGCTTGCTATTTATTCAGTTTTTGGTAATTTCAATTTTGGCTCACCTGTCTTTCTCTCCATTAAGCTGTGAGCTCCTTGAGGGCAGATGCTATGACTTTCTTAGCTTTGTAGCACCCCGTGTGTGGCCCAATGCCTAGCTCGTAGTAGTTGGGTACTCAACAGATACTTGTTGCGTAAATAAATGAGAAAAAGGAATGTAATTGAGAATTTGGTCACAAGGGCAAGTGGCCTAGGTACTGGTACCAGGTTACAGGTCAGATTAAGACCAGGGGTTTAGCTAATAATGCTGAACTAGGCTACTTATAGGCCAAGGGTCCTTTCGTTGTCCTAAGCATAGGGAGGGGTTGGGTTCCCAGGTCAAGTGTCAGGTACAGGGCTCTAGTGGTCCAGGCTCTGAAAGTTAGAGAGATGAAGGCACAAGGAACCAAGCATTTCATCTATTATCAGTAAAAAAGAGGAATTAGCAGAGTTGGGAGGATAAGTGAAAGAGAAAAAGGATACCAACTATGACAGCAGTCCCAGGGCTTCGAGAAAATAGTGATTATGTAGTTAATAATGGCAGCGTTGGAACAAAGAGGATATTGTCTACTTTTCATATGTTTATTTAAATGGCAATAGTGATGTCTTTTAGGCAAGGCAGGTGATTCGCTAGGGAGAGTATAAAAGGTCAGACTGGGAGCTCTCTGATTTCTGGAGTGGTAATTTAAACCAAATTCATGCATGTAGAGAGCCCAGCACCAAGCCTTTGATGAAAGCAATGCACTACCACTACCACCATTTCCATTTCTCCCCCAAGAACCAGAAGTATTAATATTTATGTTTCTCTAGTCTGTACTTGTTTCCAGGAAGCATCCTCCAAGATTGTCAGATTCTTTTTTGGACTCTAGATATTTTAATTTGCATTATCTATCATTACCTTAGAAAAGATTCAGTCCTTTGAGAAGTATGTAATTCTTCAAAAGTCATCTGTGACCAATTGTGTTAAACTGTTAAATGACATTCCCACAGACAGTTATCACAATTGTTACCACTTCAAAGTTCAATGGAATGATACTGTCAACAAGTGCATTTACCTAACATAGTTCAGAATCTTCTGAACCACTGGCTTGCCCCAACCTCTTTCCTTTTCCTCTGTCTTCCTCTTTTTTCCTTTCCTCTCTCATTTCTTTGTCTTATGCTTTCCATTTCCTCTTTTCTGACATTCTGCACCTGTCTTCCTTTTTTGTAACTGCTTCCCTTTGTGCCTCCCAAATTTCCCTCTCTTTTCCCCCTCCCTATCCTATTCTCCCCCAGCCATCCTTCGAATTGGCTATCTCTCTTTTTCCTTATTCTTTCTTCTCTTTTCCATGTCTTCTTCTTGCCTTCTATGATATTACTGACTTGAACATAAAGCAGATATAACATGAAAATAAGTTTTAGTTATAATTTCCAAATCAAAGTTTAAAATCTCGTAGACCTACCTCAGAAAACAATTGAGTTTCTTTTTTACGTCCATGTGGCCCGTGATTAGTATCTCTCTTTTAAATTTTAAAATTGGGTACATGGAATATTTGCCTTTCTTTTAAAACACACAAATTTTAATTACATTTCAAACTGTTAACCCATGTGGCCCATGGTTGTAATTTAGTTCCTGTAGGTGAATGCCTTGCAATGTGAAAAAGACCTTGCCCCTGAAGTATTGTACATTCTAAGTAGAACAAGTGACAGGGAAATTGGTATTTAAACACTTGGTATACAATATCCAGGCTTTTATTAAAGTGAGAACAATGATAAATATTATTTCTTTGGTATTTCTCTTAGCCTAGTATCCACCAGGAATTCTTAGCAACAGTGACACAGAAGTTACCATGCCAGCAGTTCTCAGGCTGATTGATTATTTGAGGTTTTGCCTCTGTTAACCTAAAGTTCCTGCTGGTGAATGTCCTCTTCAGGGTATTTTTTTTTCTTTTTTTCCTTTTCCTTTTGTAGGCAGAAAAGAAATATTTTCCATCCTCCTGAATCCACTAGGAAGCATGTGGGATTTAATCACCTCTGTTATTATATTGCTTCTCCCCCAATGTACTAACACTCTGAAACTTGCTTAATCATTTGTAAAATTTAGCCACAAGACTTGCTGCTGCCCTTCTGTGGCAATCCATCACAGGGAAGGTCCACCAAACTTTATAAGCTGTGTGACTCTGTTTCCTAGAGTTGATGTTTTCTCTTGACTGAAAACCACATTGAACCTTAACATCTGTATCTTGCTTCCTCCTTTCTAGCAGAACGTAATACCTGGCTTGTGTGTGGAAGTGTTCTTTTTTAAATTGTCATTCCAGCTTTATGAAAGATAATTTTTTTCCCATCCTTGATAAAGGAAGCCATTCATTAGAATGTGTTTCCAATTCTCAAATTCTGTATAAATGTACAAAGCTAAAGAATAGGGCAGTTTTTCAATATTTGAAATAGGAAAATTTGACTAAATGAGCATTAGACTACTTTTTTTTCCTTTCTTTTCCTCCATGCCTGTCACCTTTGATAAACCACTGTTTGCCTAAGGAGACATATATAATAAGATATCTATAATAATTATTATTACAAGAGAAATATTAATTTGTCCATTGTTTGGTGTTCTCTTTGCAGAAATTCCATCTTTAAGTTCCTTAGTCAGTGCATTTGGAACTAAAAGTAATGTTTCCTATATTTGAATATTAATTTGAGCCTGGTATTTTTTCAGGATTATCTCATGTGATCTTCATAATAATCTGATGAGAAGGGGGGGAGTGCATGTTATCTTCTCCCTTTTTTAGATTAGGAAACAAGCACTGAGGCCTTTTCCCGAGACCACATGGCCATAAGTGTTAGACTTAGGATTCTCTATTCCTCTATCACTGTTTCTTCTACTCTTGGCTTTGAGAAGACCCAGTAAACAACATCTCTGTTTCCTACCCTGATCTGACGTAGATGAGAAATAAGACAAAAGAGGAAATGGGACATCAAAATATCACATTTACAATTTACTAAGCAGATGCTGGAGTATGAGCTTATAATACCTCCAAAATTAAATAGCCCTACACTCCCAGATATAGAAAAAGCTGGATGCCTACAGTCCTCCCCACAAGAGAGGCCCATCCCTTTGAAACGTACAGCATTGAGGAACAGAGCAGAGGCATGCTTCCTGTGGGCAGAAGATTAAGAGGAAGAAGGGGTTGGCGATGCATGCCCAATTAGTCTCCCTAGTACCCTAATAAGGTAACTCACCCTACCTCCTTGGGGAGGAGCAAGGAGACGGTACAAAGGCTGGCGAGCTTAAGGAAGATCTCTCCTCATGAAATCCAAAGAAGGAGGAAAGAGTTGTTCCTCCTCTCACATATGCCATGCCATCTCTCAAATAGATTTTCATATCTGAAACACTGAGAGCACTCTGTCCTTCACCACCTTGACCTGCAACATTCTCCTGTCCCTATCTTATCTTCCTTATCCTCAGTTACCCAAGCCAGAAACCTAGCTGTCATCTTTGATTCCTTCCTTTACTCACCCACCATACTCAATCTATCAGAAAGTCCTTTTGATTCAGTCTTTAAAACAGATCTCAAGTCCATCCATTTTTCTCCATCTCTACTGCCACAACTCCACTCCAAGTCCCCATTTTCTTTCGCCTAGATGATTGAATCTGCCTCATAATGGGTCTAATTCCACTCTTAGCCATTTCCCACAGAGAATGTTTATGAGGCAACAAGGAGCCCAAGCAATGGATAGGAAAGTGGGACCAGATTTTTTGAGAGACTTGTTATCCTAGTTACCTTCACTTTGAAGGCAAAGAACCATAGAAGACCTATGAGCAGGAGAGGGACACAGATCTGGGCTGCCCTGCACTCATCACCCTTGGGAACTTGGGCAGATGCCCTGCTCTCTGTGCACCTCAGAACCTTCATATGTAACATGAGAGAGCTGGGAAAATGATTTCTGAGAGTCTTCAAGCTCTAAAATTTAATCTTAGTTATGGAATCGAAGAGCAGAAACCTAACAAAACAATACTGGGTATGAGTTGTAAAATTAACAGTTTTGTAACAAGGCATGCTTAGTTTTGAATAAGACTCATGTCTGAGCCACTCACAGTGTTACCAGTGGCTGCTCCAGAATGTTACAGGAGGGGCTCAGGACTGCCACCTGGCTGGCAATATAGTCTAGGGGACTTGTAATAAAGCTCTATTTGTATAGCTACACATTATCTTTACATATCTTTGGGAAGGCTGGAGATAAGCCATTCCTTGGTATTGTCACTGGGTGATATCTTTAGGAAAGAAATGATTTGGGTTCAGGATTGCATTCTGGGTCTTCCCATTAACTGCAATAGAGGAGATAGCCAACTATTATGTAATAGGATCTGAGTCTCTTCATCTCCAAATCAGAAATCAAAGAAAGTTTTTCTGCATAATTATTCCAATCTAAGGACATTAATGAGTCCACAGGAACAAGATATGCCCTAGACAGAGGAACAGTGGGTAAAAAATATCAGGCAATGATCTTTCCCCCAAACTAACAGCTTCACAACCTATAATTCTACTATCATAGCTTAATTTCCCTCAGTATTTCTGGTTTTTCCAACTGTAAGAATCTCCAAACATCTCTGAGAGCCCATCAGCTGTGAACAAGTTAATTAGCAGTTAACATGAACAGAAATGAATTGACCACTTGGTAAGAACAATAATGGGACCAGGATAGGTTCAAGGACTGAGAAGAGTAAAGAAAAGCTACCAAGGAACCAACGACGCCCAGACTAGTTCAGCTTTGCCAAAGACAAACCATGTTTAAGTCATGTCTGCCTGACTTCAATGGGGGCAGTTAAGAGCCTTCCTCTAGACATCCTCTAACCTTCTAACTCTATGACTTTATCATTCTGAAGTTCTGACCCCAATTCTTACATTATGAAAACAAACAAGAAATTTAAGTAGAAAGAAAGCATTGATGATTCTTTTCAGAGGTCAATCACCTTTTCAACATATTTCTATATATTTGTTAGACAGATGTTCCAGGATTATACTGTAAGGTTTATAATAAAATCTTCCAAAAATGCCTCTTCATGTGGAGTAAACCTGACACAAGATAATGGCACAAGAAAAGACTTCTGCTAGTAAAACTTCATCCTTACATTTTATAGTCCTTAAAGTACCAGCTGCTAATAGAATTTTTCAATTAACACACAGGCAAAGAACTCATTTTCAACTGGACTAAGCAAACCAAAGAAAAATTAATATGCTATATTCTAGGCACTATGCTAAGATTTAGTTATCTCATTTAATCCTCACAAATCTCTGTGAGATAGGTATCATTACTTTCCACATTTTACATGTGAAGAAACTGGATTTTGGGAGGTTTAGTAAGTTGCCAAGGTTTACAAAGCTAGTAAATGGTAGAGCCAGGATCCAAGCCCAGGTTGTCTAACTTTGTCAAGACTGCACACTTTTACTACTATGGGAGATATTAAGGATTATACTCATGTCTTGTTCAGGTATTCAAGGTTGTAATAGTCCTGCCCATGAAAGAAGACGGCTCCTTGACAGAATAGGAAGTTCAAAAATCTATTAGAATGCCTTTCAGAAGGTGTGTTAGCAATTTACATCCATTGACGTGAGGAGTTGTTGATTATTTACAAGCAAAGATCGCAGGAATTGTATCATGTTTGGAGAGTTTGGGACACGATGACTCAGGAAACTTCACTGCATGCAGTATAACCCATTAATGCCTGTGAAGGCAAAGTAATAAAAGTAGTAAGAGCTAACATTTATAAGACACTGTTTGCCAGGTATTGTCTTAAGCACTTTACATAGTTCACGCAACAATTTTGTAAGGTAGGTCTATTATCAATCTATTGCACAGTTGAAGTAACTGAGGTACAGAGAGGTTAAGCAACCTCCCCACGATCACACTGCTAATAAGTTGGAGAGCCAGGGTTTGATCCCAGAATGTTTGGGGCCACAATTTGTGTTCTTGAGAACCACTACCTGCAGCCTCTGTTGTGGTGTGTAAACAATGAGTAATGAGCTATTCAACATCTTTTCATAATGCCCTTTACCAAAGTTGTGAGACAACTTTGACATGGACTACACAGTTGATATTTTTGGAAGCTGGGTTGTGAGTGTACAACATGGATAGTTCCTTTAAAGATGAAAGGTTTGAAAAACATCACAACTGCTTAGTACCTAAACCTACCAAGAAAATCTGTTTACATCATGAGGATTTAACTGGAGGAAATTGTTAAGAGATTTCCTGTGATATTTGAGAGATACTGATAATTTTTAAGGCAGAGATAGAATTATTCTCTGAAGATCTTATAATTGCATATATCCATTGTAGAGTAAGAGATGTACACTTGTTTCCAAGAAAAGATCTGGAGCTCTGGAGTATATAAGCAAGCCAATTATCCTAGAATAAATTGCTGTGAAACTTTTTGGAAACTATAGGTGAACTGTAAGGCATTGGAGTTAATAGCCATAACAGTGATTTATTGGTTCATCAGCTTTTTCCTGTTTGGCTAGAGGGGAAGTCCTTTGGGGGCATTTGTTGCTTTAGTCATGGGTTTGTTTGATTGCTGGGGACAGACACCCACTGAAGCAATCAGAAATAATAAGTGGGGTGAGGGATAACATCCCAGAAATAACATATAGGAAAATATCACAGAACTCAAGACAGGAAGTAAGTCAAGACTTGTGGGGACAGAACTTGGGAATTGGAGAGTTCCTAATGCTTCTAGTCTGATTCCTGTTCTGTATTCTGAATGTGGTGGTATATTTGTGTGGAACTTGATTTATAAAATGCTTCAACCTACACTATCTCAGTTCATCCTTACTGCTGTGAAAGGTAGGAATCATTATCCTCATTTAAAAAAGTGAAGAAACTGAGGCTTAGAAAAATTAAATGGACCAGAATTTTGGAGCTAAACAGTAGCAGAGCTGGGATAGGGAATTTAGGACTTCTGTCATCACATCCAGCGTTTTTCACATTTCCCGAGAACTTCCTATATGACTGTGATCATGAGAGGTTTAACTCAGGGGAATATATGAGGAAATCACACATTGTACTTGCATATCATCCTTCTGTTTTTGGAAAATAAAATCAAATTGGGATTCTAGCTTCACTTTCTTTGGTCATTTCATCTTTTCTGTGAAATGGGCTGCACCTGGGGAAAGATATTTGCAGTTCGTGGTGTGCCTACTCTTCATGAAACAAGAGCTTCAAGCTTTTGGGAGGCTTACTTGATTCTTCTGTGTTTTCCTTCTACGGAAGTCAACCTTTGCTAATATATTTAATTATAGACTAGAAAAAAATGTGACCGTGGTGTTGAGCTGGCCAGCAAGAAGAATGACAAACAGTATTAACTTCTGACTCTGTTCTAGTACATTAAATTGAACGTAAACTATTGTTTATTACCACTGACAGATCTCTTTATGGTTTTGGAGCTGCATTTAACAACATGGGCAGTGGCCCAGAGCACAAATGGCTAACTCTTCAAAGTAACATAGTATGGTAAAAAAATGCCCAAGCTTTAGACTCAAGCATCTCTGAGTTATTCACACTCTAGCACAGTTATTGGTAAATTACTTACACTATGTAAGTTAGTTACCTTTTAGCCTCAGGTTCCTTGTGTGTATAATGGGGCCAGTCATATTCACTTTGCATTGCTGTTGTGAATATTATATGAATGTAAAACACCTAGCCCAGATACTGGGTCCATGATAGGCTCTTGGTAAATGATAGCCATCATTCTTATTATCTGAAGAATCGCTTAGCTCCATTATTACCTCACTTCCTTTACAATTTAAACAGATCGCAAGGCTCATTTAGTACCTCTGTTAAAGGCTAACCTAGCACATGCAGTGCTGGAGTAATTGGTATGACACTGTCTACTGTATGCTTGTCTGATGACTTAGAAGGCCAAGGTTGAAAGTCAAAGTCATGGATTGCCCGCTGCTGCAAAGCCAGATTGTGTTACTGTTCTCTCTTCAAGTTTAGTGTCAGTAAAATCCTGACTTGATTTATATATATACTTAGCACTGAAGGATTTGGCTAATATCTTGAATTTAGTGTGAAGGGAGGGGTTGTGGAGAAATTTCCTAAGGAATTCATGCTATTTATAAGGCATCAATGTGAATCATCTGCCCATAACAGATACTGTCTGTGAGGAAAATAGCACTGGTTCTTATCAAAAAGCATGCCATTCCTTAAATTCCACTTCACAAATGCGCACTGAGTACCTAATATCAGCCAGGTATGATTGTAATAGTGTAAGGCCACATTGTACGAACCACAACCAGAAATTGTCTCTATGACAATACATTAGAATCTATGTCTAAAGGCTTATAATTCATCCTTATACTGTAAAAGAAAAAAAAACTATAAAATCTTTTTTTCCAGCATCTTTAAGATGCTACTCACCACCCACGCCCAAGGGGAGCAGTATCCCAGTTTCTCATCATAGGAATTTGTTTCAGGAGTTGCTTTCCACCATTCTGTGCCTCCCACCAAATGCTGTGAGTGTCCCAGTCTTCTTCTTGATACAGTGTACCTAGATTGTTCCTCTCTTAATTGCCCCTCTGATTGCTTTTTTTTTTTTTAATGTTTGTCGTTTGTTTATTTATTTGGCCGTTCCGCAGGGCTTGTGGGATCCTAGTTCCCTGACCAGGGATCGAACCCGTGACCTCGGCAGTGAAAGCGCAGAGTCCCAATCACTGGACTGCCAGGGAATTCCTGATTGACTGCTTTTTACAAGCGCCTCTCACTTTTCTGATTTGGCCTTTTTTTCAAATGCTACCTCTGTTCGCCACCCTTTTCCACCTTTTGACCTCTCAAAAGCACATGATACCCATCCCTGCACCTAACCAAGGCTTCTGCTGTACCACATACTGATCCGGAGCCAGTGTCCTGAGCCCTCAGTTGACTGTTAGAGGAGACAGGAATAGAGCTCAGGCTTCCTGTCATGACCCATCAGAAGCACTTACCTTTCCTTGGGAATTTATTAAGAAACCTTGGCCAAGATGTATTGATTTTTACATGATCAACCCATGGAAGATTATTTTAATTGTGGTAATTCCTTCTCATGATGGCTTTAAGGAGATGATATTGTCTCAGATTATTACTGCAGCAAGTACACCTCTAAGCCAGTTACTTGCAAAAATATGGGTTATAAGAATTATTTCTCATCTGCTTTTATCTCAGTTGAATTTAAGGAATTTGTGGCTAGGAAATTTACAAGCTGTCATGATCCTATTTCATGCAAGAGGCCAATCTGAAAAGATGGTATCAAATGCTAAGGGCGTCCTTGGGTGGATTGTTGGAGATGACAGGTCAAGGAGATTAAGGAGGTTTCTGTTCCTCAGTATGTCACTCTATGTCCTACAATGGAATCAATTAGTATGAATTATTAAGGGCCTTAAGACCTCTATTGAGACTAAATTTAGGAGTATAAGACAAAAAACAACAGAGAAAATTTTATTCCAGCTGTCTTTGCTAGCTGTTGTGGATCTGGACCAAAGTTGGTTCAAGTTTTTCTAATTAAGATTCAGACCACGTGCCATATAAAATCTGAGTACACAGTGTGGATTCAGAAAATTAAGCAGTCGTCTGTTAGTATCCAGGCTCAGTCACTTATTGCCCGTGGCCTTGGTGCATTGCTTAACTGCTTTTTGCCTCAGGTTCTGTATATGTAAAATCTCTACCATGCAACTCCGATGGTATTCTTCCCAGTTGACAAGAGCAAAGCCATTAAAGGCATTAGAGTCTTCTCTCATTGGTGTTTTGGATATATTTTCTTGGTACCCTGAACATTAAAATAGAGATTGGTGTTATGACTGCTTGGAAGCTCTGGAGTCCAATGTTGGTGAATTGTTTGGATATTTTTACCCCTAGTTGCCTGCTCCAGTGATTTAGTATGAGGTTGATATAGAGCAGTTTTGCAGGAAGAAGCTATGTCTTGCTTGGTTACAGTCTTCTTGCTCTAACTGTTGTTTTTTAAAAACTTCTATGTGACATAATAATAACTTTAGAGACTTCATAGCAGAATATCTTATATAATTTTAGGATTTTAAAATCATTTTTCTATTCTGAATATTACTTAACAAAATCACATACTGAGGCCCACTGTGGAGAGTGGAAGATAATATCATCTAAAACTGATTACCTGTACTTTAATATCTTCTAATATGCATACAAGTTGTTAATTTTGATTAGCCACTTACTCTTTAAAATTGCATTTGTAGAAATTTCTGTTACATCTTTTATAATATAAAATAGATAAAACATATAACTAGTGTAGATTTTATTTAATTCTATGTATCTTCAGAATTATTGCATATTTATGTGATATGTGAAGCCAGCTGAGCCTCTATAAGAAAACTACCCTCTCTACCCATTGTCCCCTTTGCTCACAAAAGAAAGCATGCTCATCACCCTGATCCCTATAGAAACATAAAAAAATAATAGTAATATTTATACCATTTCTTTAAAATTTTTTCAAAAGAAAGCAAAAACTTCTTATGTGGGAAAATTATTTTTGTGTGGTCATGTAAAGCTTTTGTCAGATGATAAATATGGGTCTTATAAGAAACTTATGTTCAAGGGAGTCCTTGAATTCACAGGCAGGTACAGCTATTTGTATTGTGACATGTAGGGGGATAATGCTTGAAATTTTGTCTTTTCTTAGAGAAGAGGATATAGAGCAGATAGACTGGACAGATAGTAGTTCAAAAGCAGAATTAAGTGCTTTGGTACCTTGACAGTGACATCTGTCATACAAAGGATTATGGAAAAACTGGAGAACTATTGCCACGTGGACTTAAATATTGGCTTGTGCCACCTTTGAAAAAATTTTTTTTGCGTGTGAAGATAGCTCATTGTAAGTTTTATCCAGTTAGAGGTTAATATTTCTTTGGAGAAATGATGTAGGTTGAAAAAATTCTGATTGCTTATTACTATCAATCTGTATTTGTTGATTAGATTATTAACTTAAAATTACATATCAGTAGTATCAAAGTCATAAAAGTTAATTGGGACAGAACAATGTGGAAAGAACTGTAGAGAAGGAAAGCAGTTCTGTTTAGTAGATTATCTGTAATATATGGTAATGTCAACACACTAAAAGAACGAGAAAAGTAAACAAATTGAGGTGTGTAGTTCTTCGAATAAATATTCCATTTTAGTACCAATAACTCAATGGAGTAAAGTTTTAGTTCCCATTAACACAGTGAGAGCTGGGTTGTTAACTGCTCATGTACGTTGCTAAAGCATACCCCTTGTACCCCTGCAAATTAAAGTAAAAGCAAAACGAGTGCTGAACATATTGGCAATGACAAGAGCTTTGGATCTTCAGTTTTCATTGTATTGTCCATTGCCTTTATTGAAAATTATGAAATGTATTACATATCCAAAGGGGAGAAAATATACACGTACAGAGTAAAGAATAATTACAAACTGGACATCCTTCTGATTACTCCAGGTTAAAACATAAAACATTGCCATTACCCTTGAAGTTGTCTGCTGCCCCTTCACAACTTTACTGTCCTCCCTCCTGAGCCCTACCCCTGTTATCACCATCCTGTAATTATTCCCTTGCTTTTTTTGTTTTTATGGCTTTGCCACCTATGTATGTTTTCCTATACGATATGCAATTTTATTTTCTCTGTCTTTGAACTTTGTATAAATGGAATCATTCTATGTACAATCTTCTGTTTCTTGCTTTTTCTGCCCACCATTATGTTTTTGAGATTAATTCATGTTGAAATGCATAGTAATACTATCCACTGCTGTATAATATCTCTTTGAATAAATATATCACAATTTAGGGCTTCCCTGGTGGCACAGTGGTTGGGAGTCCGCCTGCCGATGCAGGGGACATGGGTTCGTGCCCTGGTCCGGGAAGATCCCACATGCCGCGGACCGGCTGGGCCCGTGAGCCATGGCCGCTGAGCCTGTGCGTCCGGAGCCTGTGCTCCGTGACGGGAGAGGCCACAACAGTGAGAGGCGCACATACCGCCAAAAAAAAAATCACAATTTATCCATTTTATCATCGATAGACTTTTGAGTTATTTCTAGGGTTTGTTGTTGCTGTTGTTTTTGCTGTTACAAATAATGCTGCTATAAGCATTTTGTACATGTCTCCTGGTTTACTTTTGTGGTATGTTGAGTAATGGCTTCTCAAAGATGTCCACATCGTAAACTTCAGAATCTGTGAATATCTTACCTCATAAGACAAGAGGGACTTTGAACAAGTGATTCAGCTAAGGATATTGATATGGAGAGATTATTCTGAATTATCTGGGTGGGTTCAGTGTAGTAACAAGGGTCCTTACAATAGGGAGGCAGGAGGGCCAGAGTTTGTAAGATAATGCACTGCTTTGAAATTCAGTTGAAGATGGAGAATTGGTCCATGAACCAAGGAATGCAGTCAGCCTACAGAAGCTAGAAAAGGCAAGGGACTGAATTGTCCCCTAGAGCCTCCAGAAGAGATGCAGCCCTACCGACCTTGATTTTTAGGACCTCTGACCTCCTGAACTGTAAGAGAATAAATTTGTGCTGTTTTAAGCCACTAAATTTGTGTTAATTTGCTAAGGCAGCAATAGGCAACTAATATACTTGAGTGAGGGTTTCTTTGGACCATATATATAGAAATAGAATTTGGGGAGTCATATTTTATGCACATGTCAAAATTACTATTAATGACAAACTCTTTCCCAAAGTAGGGCTGACCAGTTACACTCCTTCTAGTGATGTGTTGGTTTCTGTTGCTCCACATTCTTAGTATACCTTTTTCTTACTGATTTGTAGGAGTTCTTAAAATATATGCATGTATCTTTCTAACACTCCTTACTGCTTATATATATTTCAAACATCTTCTTCTCTATTACTTGCATTTCATTTTTAATCATGAGCTCAAGTTCTTAATTTTAATGCAATTTAATTTATCAATCTTCTCATTAAATTTTGCATTATTTGCTTCTTTTTTTTAATTTTAAGAAATAAAAGGTTATAAAGAAAAGCATTCTAGGGACTCCCCTGGTGGCGCAGTGGTTAAGAATCTGCCTTCCAATGCAGGGGATGTGGGTTTGATCCCTGGTCAGGGAACTAGATCCCACATGCATTCTGCAACTAAGGAGACCGCCTGCCACAACTAAGACCCTTCTGCAACTAAGGAGCCCGAGAGCTACAACTAAGGAGCCTGCCTGCTGCAACTAAGACCTGGTGCAACCAAATAAATCAGAAAAAAAAAAAAAAAGAAAGCATTCTATATCATCTTTAGAAAATTTTATAATTTGGTATTCCATATAAAGTATTTAATCTAATGCAGTTCATTTTTGTGTTAGAATAGGGATACAACTTTTTTTTTCTTTTTGGATAAACAATTGACATAGTGTCATTTCCATATATAAGTAGTTTTCCATTTTCCATATTAGCATGGGTTTGTTACTAGACTCTCTATTCTTCTTTTGATCTATTAGTCTATGCCTGTACCAGTATCACACTGATTTAATTTCCATAACTTACAGTAAATCTTTGTATCTAGGAGAGGGGAGCTCCCAACCCCACCCCACATTTTGCTCTTCAGGAGTGTCTTGGCTTTTGTTGGCCCTTTATTTCATGTAAATTTTAGAATCATCTTGTTGAGTTTCACATGCACATAATACACAGTCTGATAGAAATTTTACTTGAATTACACTGACATTGTAGATCAATTATGGAGAGAATTATGATATGCTTTATGATGTTCAGTCTTTCCACCCAATAATATGATAGATCTTCCTAGTTATTTTTGTTCTTTAATATCTTCTAATAAAGTTTTTTAGTTTTCTCTTTAGAAGACTTACACCTTCCTTATTTTAAACTAGGTATTTTTAAATGTTTATTGCTATTTTAAATTGTATCTTTAAAAAACTTTACAATTTTAGCCAATTGTTGTGGGTCTCTAGAAATGCAATTTACTTTTGTATATTGATTTTGAATCTAACATCCTTCTTTTTTTTAAACATTTTAACCATTTTAAAAATTGAAGTATAGTTAATTAACATCCTTCTTACTAATTTAAATTTTTACTTTTTATTTTTCACTTGCTAATACTTTATTGAAGATTTAAACATTTTTTTATTGAAGTATAGTTGATGTACAATATTATAAGTTATAGTTGGACAGTATAGTGATTTGTAATTTTTAAAGGTTATACTCCATTTATAGTTATTATAGAATTTTGGCTATATTCCCTGTGCTGTATAATATATCCTTATAGTTTATTTTATACATAATAGTTTGTACCTCTTAATCTCCTACCCTTCTCCCTCCCCACTGGTAACCACTAGTTTATTCTCTATATCTGTGTCTGCTTCTTTTTTGTTATATTCACTAGTTTGTTGTATTTTTTAGATTCTGCATATAAGTGATATCATACATTATTTGTCTTTCTCTGCCTGACTTATTTCACTTAGCATAATACCCTCCAAATTCATCCATGTTGTTGCAAATGGCAAAATTTTCTTCTATTTTATGGCCGAGTAGTATTCCATTGCATGCACGCATTGCACACACACACACACACACACACACACACACACACACTTCTTTATCCATTCATCTGTTGATGGATACTTAGATTGCTTCCATATCTTGGCAATTGTAAATAATGCTGCTATGAACATCGGGTTGAAATTTTTACTTTTTAAAAATCCTTTTCCCTTGTGACATAGATACCTAAAAGTAAACTTTAAGGGAAAGGAAATTAGTAGTAACTAAGTTCCCACTATGTGCCAAATAGTCAACATAGGTGATCTCACTTAATCCTCACATATTTTATTGCTTATTTTTCTCAGCAAACATTTATTAAATAACCCTTATGTGTTAAGCTGTGTTTTTTGAGACTTTCTATGTAAGTGATCATATCTGTAAAATAATGAAGGTTTTTGTTTCTTTTTTTTCTAGTCCTTTAGCTTTTATTTCTTTTTCTTGATTTACTATGCAAGGTCCTCCAGAACAATGTAGAATAAGATTGATGAAGACAGGCATCCTTATATTGAACCTGATCTTACAGAAGATGCTCTCAGAGTTTCATTGTTAGATATGATGTTTCTGTGGGTTTTTTGGAATGCCCTTTATTGGGCTAAGTGCCTTCTATTCCCAGTTTGCTAAGGAGGTTGTTGCTTTTAGTTTTTTACATCACAGATGGATGTAAAATTTTATCCAGTTTTTCCTACTTCTGTTAAGATACAATATTTTTTCACCTTAACATGTTAACATGGTGAGTTACTTTAATTGATCTTCTCATGATAAACCAATCTAGGTTTCTTAGGAAACACCAACTTGGTCATAACAAATTATCTTTTTATCCACTGTCTGATTTGTTTTATAAAAATATTTATTTTTTAGAGGTTTTGAATCTGTATTCATTCATTACTGAGACTGGCCTATATTTTCCTTTGCTTATAATATCCTCATCAGGTTTTGAAGGCAAAGTTATATCACAAATGATTTTTTTCCCATTGTGTGAAATAGTTTGTATAAGATTAGAATTTCCCAATGCTCAAACATTTAGTAGAATTTCCTAGAAATCTGTCTGGATCCTGTGTGTGTGTGTGTGTGTGTGTGTGTGTGTGTGTGTGTGTGTGTGTGTGTAATGGGACTATTTTGAACTACTGATTCAATTTCTTTAAAGCTTATAGGACTCTTGTTAAGCTGTATATATCTGTTTATTTCATCTAAGTTTTCATGTTTATAGACACAAACTCATAACATCTTATCTGTTTAATGTCTGTAGCAATTATAGCTTTGCCCCTTTTCATTCCTGATTAACATTTTTTTAAATGCCTCTTTTTTCCCCTTGATTATTTTCTCCAGAGATTTGTATATTTTATTACTTTTCTGACCTCTGTTGATCCTCTTCATTATATGATTATTTTCTTTTTCATTAACTTCTGCTATTATTTTTATTATTTTCTCTCATCTTGAGTTTATTTTGCTGTTCTTTTTTCTAATTCCTTATGGTTGTATGATCACTTCATTAAGTTGAGCTTTTCTTTTTAATGTAAGCATTTAAGACTAAACTTTAAGAACCTCTTTAACCGTGTCCTACCATTTTGGACACTATTTTCTAAATAGTTTATAATTTCCATTTATTTTTTTGGTTGATAGTTTGTTTAGAAATGTATTTTAAATTTTCAAGTATTTTTTCCTTTAGTTACATATTTTTTAATAACTGCATTAGGGTGAAATGATATGTTCTGTGTGATACCAGTTATTTCATATAATGATTTCAAATTGGCTAGCTTTATGACCTAGCTTTTAGTCAATTTTCATAAATATTCAATGTCAACTTGACCAGTTGTATGAAGTATCTTCTTGTTGGGTGTAGTGTGTAGCCAGATGTATCAGATGTACTTGTATATGAGCATGTTGGTGGGTGGGTTATCGTGGGGGAGATAATACGCAATGATGCCCATTGATAATCTTTCTTTTTATGTAAGGCAGAGGGACTGACTTAAAAGACAGAGGGACTCACTAGTAAGTTTTAAAGTTGGAGTTTCCATAGATATTGGAAGTGTATTATTACTCTGTCTAAGAGAGCATGTGGAGGGCTTTTAGATTTGAGCAGCCCAGGATTTGCTGTGGTTTCTGCTTTTGTTGTTCCATCCTATGCAGATCCTAAACCAGGGAAGAATTGTAGTTGGTTAAATTGATTGCTCATTCAATTGAAGCATCTCAGAAGTAAATTAAGATTTATAAAATGGTTCCTGACCCTGTTGCTTCTATGAGAGTAAATGCTAGCTGATATGTCCAATCTTTCTAACCCAGCAGAACCCAGACCTGCAAAATATGATGAACGGTATAATTGACTGGCTCTGCTAAGGGCTTGATCTAGTTCATAAAACAGCCAGTGCAGAGTTCTGCCAGCTGGCCTAGGAAATACCTGGAACAAGGCAGCAGGCAGGAGACCAGTTCTAGGAGGCACTAACCAACTCTATCCAAGATGGAATAACTTAGCCAAAGCTGCCAAAAATCAGGCTGACTCAGTTCTCCAGTGTGTATGTCTAGAAGGCTCCTACTTACAAGCATTTCTTAGAAAGTATCTTGGTGCTTCATCCAGGAAAAGGCACCTTGGGTGCTGTGTCCACTCCTGTGTCTCTCTGGACTATTTATGAATAATTCCTGTTGATGAAAACAATCCTCTGGTGGAAACAAACCATGTTTTGACACCTTCAGTTTGATTCATCACTCTTACTCTCAAATCTGAGGGCTGGAGATACATGCCCCCATTATTTTGTGGAGCACATGGCCGTATACCTTCTGGAGGGAGTCTGAGTACTCTCAGCACAGCTGCTTATTTGCAGCCAAGCTAGGGTGAGCACCAGGGGAATAGAGCCTGGCCTAGGAACAGGAAAGAAAGGCTTCAGGGACACAGTGGCTGTCAGTGGGGAAAGGAATGTGCGTGGAACCAGCTAGCCCCAGGGATCCACCTGGAAGATCAGTGGGAAGTAGTGACATGCTGCTTCCAAGTCCTCTTTGCAGTGGATGATGTGGCTTTTTCTAACCTGGGTTTTCAGTGGCTGAATGCAATCTTGTGATTGGAAGATTTGTTTTTATCATTTTCTTCCAAACTTACAGCTATTGATTTAATAGTTTGTTGAGAATTTTGTTTTATAAACCAATATGAGGCTACTAGTTTTTGGTTTCCAGTATTCATCCTTTTGGAAAATCAGATGTTTTCCACCATGATACTGTATATGCTATGCCAAATTAAGTTGCTGTGATATTTACCAGTTAAATGTGGAAAGGGTCAAAGGCCGAGAGAGTTGAAAGATCCATCCATTTCACATATCAGAACATTGCCCAACTATAGCATCTTGACAGTCTTTTTGTTCTTAGCTCTCTGTGATTTTCAGAAAATACCAAATTCCTTTAGCATTCCATGTAGCAATTCAGTTGGACTTAATTTTTATGGTAAAGGGTTTTGTAGTCAGGATGATAATGGCTTTAAAAACTAGGGACATTTAGATGGCTGCTATATCCTGCTAAAAGTATAGAGTGCTATGCTGTCTGTTTTTCACATATTTATATTACTTATGAAGATTGACTCACCGCCATCTTGACAGTTGTCATTTGGTATATCTTGCCTATCTATTTTACTGGCAGTTCAATAGTATAAAGACTTCTGTCTTTTTGGAGGGCACTTCTGAAGCTGTAGTGCTGTCCTGAATGGTAATCTCATCACTTTGATGTAACTATGCTAATTAATACTGTTTTTTAAATTTCTTTTCCTTGTGTCACTTTCTCATGTCAGAATACAATTATTTATAACATGTATAATAGTAACCTATAAACTTTTTTAGTGATATTGTGAATATACCATAACATAATCAATTTCCTGTTGAATATTTAGGTATTTTTCAATTTTTTCTTATGAATTCCTAGAAATAAAATTATTGTATTGAAAAGTATGAATATTTTAAAGGTTTTTGTTATTTACTGCCACATTGTCTTCCATATGTATATTGCACTAACTTGTATTCTCTCCAGCAATGTATAAAAGTAGACTTCTATACAAAAACTTTTCACAAAAACTTTCAATAAATCTAGGTATCTTGACACCTCAAATTTTAAATCTTTGCCAATTTTATAGAAAAACTATAACTGTTGTGGTAATTTGACAGTTTTCAAATATTTATGTGAAATATGAGACAATTCTTTCCCATCAATTTTTTATTTTGTTAATTTCTGATTCTTACCCATTGTTCATTTTCCCTCATTAATTAGTAAGAATTCTGTATGTTTAGGATTTAACACTTTGTCAGCCAGATGTGTTTAAAAATATTTTTCCAATTTTATTTTACTTTTAATTCTTTGTATTATTTTTTAGGTACTGGAATTTAAAATTTTTATTAGTCAAATATATTAGTGTTTATGTTTCCTCCTTTTGGTATTATGGGTTGAAAGACTTCCCTCTAGTGAGATCAGACAAATTTCCAGTTATATTCCTTCCATTCTTTTATTATTTTATTTTTGACATTTAACTTTTTAGATTATAAATATGTTTTAACATAATTTCCAAGTAAAGTAAATGATGATTTAGTTTATAGTTTATCATGTCATTATTCATTCTTCTACTGAAAACTTTCAACCATTTGTACTTCTGATAAGACTCTTAGCTGAAATGAACAAATGAAAGAAATGGAATTAATCTTACTTTTATTGGCTGCTTTGGTTAAAGATTTGGTGGAAAAGAAGGCCAACATTTGAACATAAGGCCATTGACTTTTCTGAGTGCAAATTTAGGATTTACTTGATAATATTTGGAATATATGCATTCTCATATTATTGACTATTATAATTAATATTCAGACATTTTTCTCGTATTTCATGTTAAAATAAGAAATGTGTCTTGGCAGGGTTTGAGTGATCTGTTCCACTTCTGTAATTCATCAAGAGATGAGTATATTTATCTTCAAATTCTGCTTGAAATTAATTTTGATGTATAATGTGAGGAAAGAATCTTACTTTTCCCAAATATGTAACTAATTGAATAATTTATTATTTTCTGACTGATTTGAAATGATACTCTTATGATTAAATACACTTATTCACACACATATATACGTATGTATATATACACGTATATATTTGGTATTATACTCTCATCAATTTTTCTATTTTTTGAACAAGTATCACATTGTTTTAATTATTGTAGCTTTAAGATATATATATATATATATTTTTTTTTAAATAAATTTATTTGTTTTTGGCTGTGCCGGGTCTCCATTGCTGCACACGAGCTTTCTCTAGTTGTGGCAAGCGGGGGCTACTCTTCGTTGCGTTGCACGGGCTTCTCATTGCGGTGGCTTCTCTTGTTCTGGAGCATGGGCTCTAGGTGCGTGGGCTTCAGTAGTTGTGGCATGTGGGCTCAGTAGTTGTGGCCCACGGGCAACAGAGCGCAGGCTCAGTAGTTGTGGTGAATGGGCCCAGTTGCCCCGCGGCATGTGGGATCCTCTTGGACCAGGTCTCGAACCCGTGTCCCCTGCATTGGCAGGTGGACTCCTAACCACTGCGCCACCACGGAAGTCCCTAAGATATATTTTAATATTAGGTAATCATGTACTTTTATCTTCATATTCTTGCAAGAAAGAATGATTCAAAATGTTTTTAAAAACCTTTGAAAATAGGTTTTAAAAGGTTTTAGAATTTTTAGAACTTTTAAAGCAAACTTTAAAATTACCTTCTTTTTTTTTTTTTTGCGGTATGTGGGCCTCTCACTATTGTGGCCTATCCTGTTGCGGAGCACAGGCTCTGGACGCGCAGGCTCAGTGGCCATGGCTCACGAACCTAGCTGCTCTGCGGCATGTGGGATCTTCCCGGACCGGGGGCACAAACCCATGTCCCCTGCATCGGCAGGCGGACTCTCAACCACTGCGCCACCAGGGAGGCCCTACTTTTTTTTTAAACTTCATTATTGGAGTATAATTGCTTAACAATGGTGTGTCAGTTTCTGCTTTATAACAAAGTGAATCAGCTATACATATACACACATCCCCATATCTCCTCCCTCTTGTGTCTCCCTCCCACCCTCCCTATCCCACCCCTCTAGGTGGACACAAAGCACCGAGCTGATCTCCCTGTGCTATGTGGCTGCTTCCCACTAGCTATCTGTTTTACATTTGGTACTATATATAAAGTCCATGCCACTCTCTCACTTTGTCCCAGCTTACCCTTCCTCATCCCCATGTCCTCAAGTCCATTCTCTACGTCTGCGTCTTTATTCCTGTCCTGCCCCTACGTTCTTCAGAACAATTTTTTTTTTTTTTAGATTCCATATATATGTGTTAGCATACGGTATTTGTTTTTCTCTTTCTGACTTACTTCACTCTGTATGACAGACTCTAGGTCCATCCACCTCACTACAAATAACTCAATTTCGTTTCTTTTTATGGCTGAGTAATATTCCATTGTATATATGTGCCACATCTTTATCCATTCATCTGTTGATGGACACTTAGGTTGCTTCCATGTCCTGGCTATTGTAAATACAGCTGCAATGAACATTGTGGTACAGGACTGTTTTTGAATTATGGTTTTCTCAGGGTATATGCCCAGTAGTGGGATTGCTGGGTCGTATGGTAGTTTTATTTTTAGTATTTTAAGGACCCTCCATACTGCTCTGTATAGTGGCTGTATCAATTTACGTTCCCACCAGCAGTGCAAGAGGGTTCCCTTCTCTCCACACCCTCTCCAGCATTTATTGTTTGTAGATTTTTTGATGATGGCCATTCAGACTGCTGTGAGGTGATACCTCATTGTAGTTTTGATTTGCATTTCTCTAGTGATTAGTGATGTTGAGCAACCGTTCATGTGTTTGTTGGCAATCTGTATATCTTCTTTGGAGAAATGTCTATTTATGTCTTCTGCCCATTTTTGGATTGGGTTGTTTGTTTTTTTGATCTTGAGCTGCATGAGCTGCTTGTAAATTTTGGAGATTAATCCTTTGTCAGTTGCTTCATTTGCAAATATTTTCTCCCATTCTGAGGGATGTCTTTTGGTCTTGTTTATGGTTTCCTTTGCTGTGCAAAAGCTTTTAAGTTTCACTAGGTCCCATTTGTTTATTTTTGTTTTTATTTCCATTTCTCTACGAGGTGGGTCAAAAAAGATCTTGCTGTGATTTTACTCATCGAGTGTTCTGCCTATTTTTTCCTCTAAGAATTTTACAGTGTCTGGCCTTACATTTAGGTCTTTAATCCATTTTGAGTTTATTTTTGTGTATGGAGTTACGGGTCATTCTTTTACATGGAGCTGTCCAGTTTTGCCAGCACCACTTATTGAAGAAGCTGTCTTTTCTCCAATGTATACTCTTGCCTCCTTTATCAAATATAAGGTGACCATATGTGCATGGGTTTATCTCTGGGCTTTCTCTCCGGTTCCATTGATCTATATTTCTGTTTTTGTGCCAGTACCATACTGTCTTGGTTACTGTAGCTTTGTAGTATAGTTTGAAGTCAAGGAGCCTGGTTTCTCCACCTCTGTTACTTCTTCTCAAGATTGCTTTGGCTCTTAGGGGTCTTTTGGATTTCCATACAAACTGTGAAATTTTTTGTTCTACTTCTGTGAAAAATGCCATTGGTAGTTTGATAGGTATTGAATTGAATCTGTAGATTGCTTTGGGTAGTAGAGTCATTTTCACAATGTTGATTCTTCCAATCCAAGAACATAGTATATCTCTCCATCTGTTTGGATCATCTTTAATTTCTTTCATCAGTGTCTTACAGTTTTCTGCATGCAGTTCTTTTGTCTCCCTAGGTAGGTTTATTCTTAGGTATTTTATTCTTTTTGTTGCAGTGGTAAATGGGAGTGTTTCCTTAATTTCTCTTTCAGATTTTTTATCATTAGTGTATAGGAATGCAAGAGACTTCCGTGCATTAACTTTGTATCCTGCTACTTTACCAAATTCATTGATTAGCTCTAGTAGTTTTCTGGTAGCATCTTTAGGATTCTCTATGTATAGTATCATGTCATCTGTAAACAATGAATGTTTTATTACTTCTTCTTTTCCAATTTGGATTCCTTTTATTTCTTTTTCTTCTTTGATTGCTGTAGCTAAAACTTCCAAAACTATGTTGCATAATAGTGGTGAGAGTGGACAACCTTGTCTTGTTCCTTATCTTAGAGGAATTGGTTTCAGTTTTTCACCATTGAGAACGATGTTGGCTGTGGGTTTGTCATATATGGCCTTTATTATGTTGGGGTAAGCTCCCTCTATGCCTACTTTCTGGAGGGTTTTTATCATAAATGGGTGTTGGATTTTGTCAAAAGCTTTTTCTGCATTTATTGAGATGATCATATGGTTTTTCTCCTTCAATTTGTTAATATGGTGTATCACAGTGGTAGATTTGCATATATTGAAGAATTCTTGCATTCCTGAGATAAACCCCACTTGGTCATGGTGTATGATCCTTTTAATGTGCTGTTGGATTCTGTTTGCTAGTATTTTGTTAAGCATTTTTGCATCTATGTTCATCAATGATATTGGCCTGTAGTTTTCTTTCTTTGTGACATCTTTGTCTGGTTTTGGTATCAGGGTGATGGTCGCCTCGTAGAATGAGTTTGGGGTGTTACTCCCTCTGCTATATTTTGGAAGAGTTTGAGCAGGATAGGTGTTAGCTCTTCTCTAAATGTTTGATAGAATTCGCCTGTGAAGCCATCTGGTCTTGTTTGGTCTATTTGTATTTTCTGATTGGTCTGTTTGTATTTTCTGTTTCTTCCTGGTTCAGTCTCAGAAGGTTGTGCTTTTCTAAGAATTTGTCCATTTCTTCCAGGTTTCTGTTTTATTGGCATATAGTTGCTTGTAGTAATCTCTCATGATCTTTTGTGTTTCTGCAGTGTCAGTTGTTACTTCTCCTTTTTCATTTCTAATTCTATTGATTTGAGTCTTCTCCCTTTTTTCCTTGATGAGTCTGGTTAATGGTTTTTCAATTTTGTTTCTCTTTGCAAAGAACCAGCTTTTAGTTTTATTGATCTTTGCTATTGTTTCCTTCATTTCTTTTTCATTTATCTCTGATCTGATGTTTATGATTTTTTTCCTTCTGCTAACTTTGGGTATTTTTGTTCTCCTTTCTCTAATTGCTTTAGGTGTAAGGTTTGTTTGTTTGAGATTTTTCTTGTTTCTTAAGGTAGGATTATATTGCTATAAACTTCCCTTTTAGGACTGCTTTTGCTGCATCCCATAAGTTTTGGGTCATCTTGTTTTCATTGTCATTTGTTTCTAGGTATTTTTTAATTTACTCTTAGATTTCTTCAGTGATCTCTTGGTTATTTAGTAACATATTGTTTAGGCTCCATGTGTTTGTATTTTTTAGTGTTTTTCCTGTAATTGATATCTAGTCTCATAGCGTTGTGGCCAGAAAAAGTACTTGATACAATTTCAATTTTCTTAATTTACCAAGGCTTGATTTGTGACCCAAGATATGATCTATCCTGGAGAATGTTCCATGAGCACCTGAGAAGAAAGTGTATTCTGTTGTTTTTGGATGGAATGTCCTATACATATCAATTAAGGCCATTTTGTTTAGTGTGTCATTTAAAGCTTGTGTTTCCTTATTTATTTTCATTTTGCATGACTGTCCATTTGTGAAAGTGGGCTGTTGAAGTCCCCTACTCTGATTGTGTTACTGTCAATTTCCCCTTTTATGGCTGTTAGCATTTGCCTTATGTATTGAGCTGCTTCTATGTTGGGTGCATGAATATTTAAAATTGTTACACCCTCTTTTTGGATTGATCCGTTTATCATTATGTAGTGTCCTTCTTTGTCTCTTTTGATAGTCTTTATTTTAAAGTCTCTATTGTCTGATATGAGAATTGCTACTCCAGCTTTCTTTTGATTTCCATTTGCATGGAGTATCTTTTTCCATCCCCTTACTTTCAGTCTGTATGTGTCCCGAGGTCTGAAGTGGGTCTCTTGTAAACAGCATATATATGGGCCTTGTTTTTGTATCCATTCAGCCAGTCTATGTCTTTTGGTTGGAGCATTTAATCCATTTACATTTAACATAATTATCAATATGTATGTTCCTATTACCATTTTCTTAATTGTTTTGGGTTTGTTATTGTAGGTCTTTTCCTTCTCTTGAGTTTCCTGCCTAGAGAAGTTCCTTTAGCATTTGTTGTAATGCTCGTTTGGCGCTCCTGAATTCTCTTAGCTTTTGCTTGTCTGTAAAGGTTTTAATTTCTCTATCAAATCTGAAGGAGATTCTTGCTTGGTAGAGTAATCTTGGTAGTAGGTTTTTCCCTTTTATCACTTTCAATATGTCCTGCCACTCCCTTCTGGCTTGCAGAGTTTCTGCTGAAAAATCAGCTGTTAACCTTATGGGGATTCCCTTGTATGTTATTTGTTGGATTTCCCTTGTTGCTTTTTTTTTTTTTTTTTGGCCATACGCGGGCCTCACACTGTTTTGGTCTCTCCCATTGCAGAGCACAGGCTCTGGGCGCGCAGGCTCAGCGGCCATGGTTCATGGGCCTATACGCTCCATGGCATGTGGGATCTTCCTGGAGCGGGGCACGAACCCGTGTCCCCTGCATCGGCAGGCAGACTCTCAACCACTGCGCCACCAGGGAAGCCCTCCCTTGTTGCTTTTAATATTTTGTCTTTGTATTTAACTTTTGATAGTTTGATTAATATGCGTCTTGGCATGTTTCTCCTTGGATTTATCCTGTACGGAACTCTTTGTGCTTCCAGGACTTGGTTGACTCTTTCCTTTCGCATATTAGGGAAGTTTTCAACTATAATCTCTTCAGATGTTTTCTCAGTCCCTTTCATTTTCTCTTCGTTTCTTGGATCCCTATAATTCGAATTTTGGTGCATTTAATGTTGTCCCAGAGGTCTCTGAGACTGTCCTCAGTTCTTTTCATTCTTTTTTCTTTATTCTGCTCTGTGGTAGTTATTTCCACTCTTTCATCTTCCAGGTCACTTATCTGTTCTTCCGCCTCAGTTTTTCTGTTCTTGATTCCTTCTAGAGAATTTTTAATTTCACTTATTGTGTTGTTCATCACTGTTTGCTCTTTAGTTCTTCTAGGTCTGTGTTAAACGTTCCTTGTATATTCTCCATTCTAGTTCCAAGGTTTTGGATACTGTCATTACTCTGAATTCTTTTTCAGGTAGACTTCCCATTTCCTCCTCATTTGTTTGGTCTGGTGGGTTTTTACCTTGCTCCTTCATCTGCTGTGTATTTCTCTGTCTTTTCATTTTGCTTAACTTACTGTGTTTGGAGTCTCCTTTTCGCAGACTGCAGGTTCATAGTTCCTGTCGTTTTTGGTGTCTGCCTGCAGTGGCTACGGTTTTTTCAGTGGGTTGTGTAGGCTTCCTGGTAGAGAGGACTGGTGCCTGTGTTCTGGTGGATGAGGCTTGATCTTGTGTTTCTGGTGGGCAGGATTGTTTCTGGTAGTGTGTTTTGGGGCGTCTGTTACCTTATTATGATTTTAGGCAGCCTCTCTGCTAATGGGTGGGGATGTGTTCCTGTCTTGCTAATTGTTTGGCATAGGGTGTCCAGCATTGTATTTTGCTGGTCATTGAGTGGAGCTGGGTCTTAGCATTGAGACGGTTATCTCTGGGAGAGCTTTCGCCATTTGACATTACATGGAGCCCGGAGATCTTTGGTGGACCAATGTCCTGAACGTGGCTCTCCTACCTCAGAGGCACAGACCTGACACCCCGCCAGAGCACCAAGACCCTCTCAGCCACACGGCTCTCTCTGGGCTTCTGTTTCAGCAACAACAATGTGACTGAATGGTGTAGGCCACTTTTTTCACCAATTGTCCGAGGAGAAGTCTAAGATTACTTTTTAACATTAAACTTCTGTCAAACAAAAACAGTAACTTCCACATATTAATCGTAAAACCTTAATAAAATATGTATTAAAATATAACTTATACACTTTGATACTAGAAATTAGTGTATTTGCCATAAATGTGGGAAAGTCACAATCTTATTGATACAGCTGTTTAGCAATTAGTTACATTTGGGGGCCAACTTTTCTGGTTGTCTCAATTGGTCACAGCGGGAAGAGTAAAATAGGCTTTCTGTTGGAGGTGGTCCTTGTTGGTTTTTTTTTTAAATCCAGAGCTTTTATTTAATTTTCCTTTCAGTTTTATCCAGATTTAATTGACATACAGCACTGTATAAGTTTAAGGTGTACAGCATAATGATTTGACTGAAATACATCATAAAATGATTACCACAGTAAGTTTAGTGAACATCCATCATCTTGTATAGATACAAAACTAAAGAAGTAGAAAACAAATTTTCCCTTGTGATGAGAAGTCTTAAGATTTCCTCTCAACTTTGAAATATGACACACACAGTTTTCATTCTATGATGTTGTACATGATATCCCTAGTGCTTATTTGTCTGATAACTGGAAGTTTGTGCCTTTTGACTACCTTCATCCAATTCCCCCTGCCCCCATGCCCTGCCTCTGGTAACCACAAATCTGATCTCTTTTTCTATGATCCTTGTTAGGTTTTAACAAATAAATGAGACCAAATCTCTGGTGTGTCTCTGTTAATCTGTACCCCTGATTCAGATCTGGCTTTTCATGCATCACTCTTTTGACCTTGGCTTTCCCTATATTCCCTGGTTCCTGACTGTTTGGCTTTGAATCACAACTCCATGTTGACAATCCCTTGTCCATAGTTATAGACTTCATGGCCTTCTTGGTTCCACCTGTAGCCTCACCTCCCTGATTCACCAAAGTTCTTAGATGGCTCCACTGTGACAGGAAGAAAGGTGCTTCTGGCCAGCTGACTCTTCCTATGTCTATCTCTTCAGATACTGGTCTTTGGCTCAGACATTTTAATTATACACAATAAATCTTATAGAAATGGAGTTGAATTTTAACTCTACATACAATTTATCTGCACACTTACAGTATATCCTTAGTAGATATCTGTGCTATGTATTAAAGAAGTTTAAGATTTCACCATTTTCTTTCATACCACCTCACCAACTTTGGTTTCACCTGTGCTGTGGTTCTTCCATTTTCCTGTGTCTTATGCCTTGAGATATATTTGTATTTCTCATAAGAAAGATAAATAATAATAGTCATGATGACAACAATAAGACAGGACCAAAGAAAAGTGCCAACTAAGAAAGGCAGAACAAAGAAATAAGATCAGCAAACCAAGTTTACTTTAGAAACACACCTAAAGTACAGTGACTTGGTAATAACAATGGCTCTTTCTAAACCTCATATTAAATTCTTTTATGGTGTCTGTTAACCACTAATTCAGCTTGGAAGACTTAATTGAAAGTGTGCCCATTAAGCATTAACCAAATAGAGGTGACCTGTACATATTTATAAACTGCTCCACCACCTATACCACACCACTTCAGGTCCATAAAAGAGTGACGTTTCAAAAACATACATACTTTTTGGTAATATTTTATAGTATTTAAAGCTATACACGTTTCTTTGTGAAAGAATTCAGAGACAAGATTTTTGTTTGCTGTTGAGCAATGACATTCTATGAATACATATTAGGAACAACCATGATAACTTTGCACTTTTTCTCAAGTATCAAATTAGGATGCCCAAAGCGTTAGCTATCTACTTACCATATGCTGTGTCTTTGTTTTTGTGCAGTATATTCTCAAGCCTTCCATCAGTTCAGAACAATTAGTTATGCTTCCTTGTATGGAGAAAAGCAGAATAGTACATTTCAAATGATTAAAGACTAATCAAAAATTTTGAGAGCTTAGCTTTCCAAGCAGTTTTTGGAAAATAAGTGATGTTTATGATCAGTCATAAATGTAAGGAGATGCTTTTATGAATTGGAATTAAATGAGTGTTACTAATTGATGTACCAATAAAAGCAATTTTCTTTTAAGCTTCAGATAGTGGGCAATCTTTTGGTTTGAGTTTCAATGGCATATTCATTTTATATTTTATATTTCCATTAGCTTCTCTACATTGCAGCTCCATAAGGCATTTGAAAGAAGATGTAGATGAAATGCGGGACTGAACTTGGTCTCCAAACCTTCCTTTGTTGTGGGGAGGATAGGAGGGTTCTGCGTAAGGTATGCAGGCCCAGTGTATTAAGCCTATGAGGAAAGTGGATGGAAAACATAACAAACTGAAACAAAACAAAAGCTAACGAACAATCTTATTCTGAAAGCTCTAAAGCAGTGGTTTACAAGACCCCTCAGAACTCTGGAGGCCTTGGATTTATTAAGGGACCTTTGATTCAGTGGTTCTTAACCCGGACCAACAGTTAGAAGTCAGATCCCCTGCACAACCCCTCCTCCCACCGATTATGATTTAATCGGTCAGAATGGGGCTAGGGCATCAGTAGTTACCTAAAGCTCCTCAAGTGATTCCAATGTTAGGAACAGTTGCCAACCACTGCTCTATTCTTATGAATACCTAACAGTGTTTGTAGACTGAAGAATTACCATATATACACACATCTTGTATTACTTTTCCTCTATAATTTATGGACACAGTAACTCAGATACAAATTCATTAAACATTTCATGGAGTTAAGAGGAGCTTTTTGCATTTACATGTTTTCTCATCCATATGTTCTAAAAACATAATTCTCATCATGTGGATGTTCTCAGACTTGAAGAGTTTGATCATCTTGGCTCTGAAGGACCCAAGGTAAAGTTGAAATTGTGGTTAAAACAATCACCGTTATAGGTTAAATGGTGGTCAAGACTAGTTCTTGGCTTAATCATGAGCACTGGATAATTTTACTGTAAAGTGTTGGGGAGAGAAACCTTAAACACAGAGTGGGTAAAAGAGATCTTATGTGACCCATCCTTGCTATGAGTCTGAATAAGATTCTTAGCTCTGGCTCCTGCCTTAGGGAGCCTTGAGTGGCTTCTCTGAGAAAGTGAAAAGAAGAGTGGATAGTTTCCCTTTTGCTTTGAGGCTTCTTATGTGCCTCAAAAATATGTCTCCCTGGGGCTGGCTGGGATTCTTGAGCGCAGTGAACATAGCTCTTTTTTCAACGACCTGCAAGCTCAGACTTCAGAAGTTGGTTCTTTCTACAGCCTTAGTGGACTTTGCAGGTGGGATCCACTTTCTGGGTGTGTTCTGTGGCATCATATTCAACTCAGGAATGTGCAGAGGAGGCTGCAATTGCAAGGTCCTGGGTCAGAAGTACATGCACTTACTGTTCTCTCTGTAGCGGGCACAGGTCAGTTCCATTGCTAAAAATTCAAAATTGCTTTTGGCCTTATGACTTTATCTTTTTAAATATTAAAAATCATAGCTGACTGTCACATGCAAAAAGTAGGTCTACACAAAAGCACTGAGAAGATCCCTGCACTTCTCAAGAACAGTTATACTTAAAGTATCTGTGATATGAAAAATATTATGACATAAAAATACTCGAAGCAAAAAAGAGTCTGCCACATTCATAAGAAACTCATTCCAGATTTTAACAACCTTATTAAAGAAGCCCTTTAATTTATTAGAAATCTCTCCTGTTGTAGATCATTTCTTATTTTTTTGTCCTAAGGGAGATGAATAAAAATTGGACACCATTCTCAATGTGATATTTCATTATAGACCTAGAGGCGTTTGTTAGTTTCCTACTCAAGTTTCCATCTCCAGCAGTAAGTAGGCCCAATGTTTCTACCTTCTCATTGCTCCTGTCACCTCTGTGCCTGGCCTTCTGTGAAGCTTTGCTGGTGAGTGTGGTGAAGACCTCAAGTGAAGTTATTGAGAAGAATCTCTCATTCTTATCTAATTAGTCTCTTCCTTGCCTTCCTTTTCCTGAAATTAAAACACCTATCTATATATCTATCTACCTACCTACCTATATCTCAAACTACTTTGGGGGCAGTACCACCATGTGGATGGCCCGTAGTTAACTAAACCTCAAAACATCCACAAGGGATCTCCTATTACCCCCTCAGAAGCTGTCCCCTCCCTGTGTTCCTCACTCAGGGAATCTACCACTCACCCAGGTACCTGCACTGGCTATATGCAGCTATTTTTTACTTCTCTAGCATTAGCAACCTTACATCAAATTAATCAGCAAGTCCTATTGATTCTACCTCCTAAGTATCTTTCAACTCAGTCCTTTCCCATCACCCCTATCACCAATAGCCACCATCCCAGTCCAGAGATGGTTTATCTCTCACCTAGACTTCTTGCTTCCCATTCATTCTTTACCTGTAAGCCATACTAACTCTTTCGAAAATGAAGAATCATCCATATTACTCCCACCTACCTTCTTAAAACCCTCTAGTGACTCCGTCTTCCTCTATGGTAAATTTACAGTTCAAAACCTGGTCGCTAAGCACCCCTTCTTCAGCTTCCACCTGGTCTTTTTTGTTCCATCTCTGACTCTTCCCTTGAGAACCATCTTCAACTTTTTTCAGTTCCTCAAATTCACCAGCTTCCTATTGCCTCTGAATTTTGAATACTATTCCCTCTTCCTGGGAAACCAATCCTTTGGCTGTCAGCTTAAAAATTTCACTTTCCTTGGGAGATTCCCCCACGCCGCCCCCCCTCCCTCAGACTGTGTGTTCCACAATGCCCTATGTTTCCTTTACTACTGTACTCATTTGTGGTCATTGCTTGCCTAGCAAAATCTGTTTTTTGCTATCTTCCATTTTTAAACTTTCCCTCTCTCTGTAACATCAGACTAATATGTTCCTTTATCTAATTATTTCCTTAGTTTTCTTCATCTCCTATGATTAATTTATACCTCGATTTTGGGCTCAGCTTTCTTCATTTTCTTAAATTGGAAAATTAATCTAGAGATTAATATAATTGTAAAGTATACAATTGTATCAGCTCTTCTGACCTCTCATTAGATGGATTATATCAAGTTTTGAGTTAATTTGTGAGACTAATCCCATAAATAGTGTAATGAAGACATGGACAAAGTATGTTTTATGATGCATTATTTTTAAAAAATCATTATGACTTAATGAAATAAATTTAATCTTCCCAGCTTTTAAATTAGAAGATTAACACTTACCACATATATCAACATAATTATCTTTTTCTCCTCAAGTTACAAGTTTATCAGGTGAGTGTAGAGAGTTGGAGAGATGGTGAGGAGGGTTTACTATATTTTTGTTCCCCCTGGTCATGATGAAGCACCCCTGTATCTGTTGTTGTCATGTGGCTTTGGATATTTTGGCAATGAATACCCCACAGTCTTGGTGGTTGATTTACTCAGAGTTGGCCTTTGGTGGATGACGCCCTTCTCCAGAGATACAGACTATCACAAAGGTAAGAGTAGAAAGGCTTGCCTATTCCAGAGTAGATTTTCAAGTCGTCTCACATGGTCCACACCAATGATATGTAACCACCAGAATACATGCCACTCTCTTTGTTCCTTCCCATTTTAAGGCTTTTCTTATCAATGAACTTTATTGATCTTACTAGTGACTAAGCCCTTTATCATTTTGGATAATTGTTCTCATGTGAGAATCAGCTATGAGCATTTAAAACCAATTAAAAACCAATGCTTCGTATTGATTGGTTCAATTTGGGATGGGGTGAAGCCCAGGCACTGGTATTTTGAAAACCTTCTCAGGTAATTCTCACATGCAGCCAGGGTGGAGAACCACTGATTTTAGGTTGCAGGATATACCTCACTGATTTATCAACCTTCTTGACTTTCTTTATATGTAGACTTTCACCTTCATCTCAAACTTACCCACTCCAGTAGATGGCACTTCCATCTATATAGTTTCTCAAATTAAAACCTGAGATTCATTCTTCTTTCTCTAGACCCCCATCACCAACCAATTCATTAGGAAGTACTGTAGACTCAACATATCCATCTATTTTTCCTTAGCTCTATTGCTTTTCTTTTAACCCAGACCATCTTCTTGCCTAACCTGGACCACTGAAATTTCCTTACTGGTTTCTCCTATTCCAACCCTATATCATCTTCCACAAAGTTCTTAACTTTTAAAAGTTGGTCTTAAACTTTTTGTTATAAAATATTTCAAACCTTTAGATAAGAAAAGACCATCAGAGTTTATAGAATTTTAGCACTGTACTACATTTGCTTCACAGTTTTTTTTTTAAAGAAGGAAAATTGTGTTGTTAGAATTGAAGCCTCCCTCTACCTCTCCCTCATGCTATTTCCTCCCTTCCTCCCTGGCGGTAACCACTTATATCAATTCAGACTTTATTATTCCCATGCATGCATTATACTGTTGCTACATGTATGAATCCATACATAATATTTAGTATTGTTTTTAAATTTTGGTGGTATTATATAGATGGTATCAGTTTGCAGCTTGTTTCATTTAACATGTTTTTGATGTTTGTTCATGTTAATACAAGTAGCTTTAGCTGATTCCTTTAAATTGTTATATAGTATATCAAAACAAGACATCATAATTTGTTTATCTTTCTATTGACCAATATTCAAATGATTTCCAGTTTTTTTCTTTTCATAGTTGATGTTGCAGTAAACATTTGTGCATCTCTCTTCTGTACATGTACAATGGTATCACAGTGAAATGTGGGGCCTTAGGGCCTTTTCAACTTTCTAATATTTTGCATAATTACAACACAGTCTTTAAAAAAAAACCCATCTATTACTCAGGAAAAGTGTTGTGGAACACCTCTAGTAAGCCAGTATGAAGTAGTAAATGAGAAATAAAAGCTTTGCTCTCTCAGATCTTATATACCAGTGGTGGGAGAACAAATAAACTAAGATGATGATTTCAGAGAATGCCAAGTGCTGCATAATGAATCATACCATCCTTCTGCTTCAAGATCTTCAGTGATTTTCCATTGCATTTAGGAATAATATAACTCCTGTCTGGTCCTGTAAGACTTGGTACCATCTGGCCCCTGCCTTCCTCTTCCATTTTCCCTGTGGCTTCCTGTGCTCTTGCCTTTGACCTTTGAGTTTTTGGAAATTACTAAGCTTTTTCTTGCTTCAGGACCTTCACGTGTGCATTGTTCCAGGTTCCTGGAAAGTTTTTCCCACCATTATTTGACTGGCAAATTATTACTCGTGACTCAAGTCACAGCTTACTTGTCCTGTCTTCAGAGAGAACTTCCTTGATCCCCATAAAAATAGGTTCCTTCTTTTGAGCCTCTCTCGTGATACCTTGTCTTTTCCTCAGTATCACTTAGCACAATATATGATTATACATTTATATGTCATCTGCCTCATCTACTAAATTTCAAGTTCATTGAAGGCAGGGATGATGCTTCTTCTGTTTCCTGCTGTATCTCCTAGCTCACAGCCTGACACATAATGTTTCCTCAGTGAATGAAAAAAAAGTAATACAAATTAGTGTTTTTCTGAAAGTTTAGTTGCAGGCTCATTTTGAGCAGGAGATTTGGTTTTGTCTGGGTTTTGATTCCCCTCTCTCTTGAGGGCTCCCCTCTCCCTAACTAAGGGTTTAGAATGGCCTCCATAGGCCCCAGACCAGAATCAGGCCTTATTACAAAGAGGGTTCCTGTTCTTTTGATATTGGGGATATCACAGAGGTCTTTTGATATTGGGGATATCACAGAGGTCATAGAAGCCCAGCACTGTTTGGTCTTGAAGTTATCACCTTGTCTGCAGCCAGCCTTCCTAGGCCCTCAGTCAGATAAAATTTATAGCTCTCTATGGTGGTTGACAACAGTGCTTTGTTTTTGATTTTTTTTTTTTTTTTTTTTTTTTTTGCGGTACACGGGCCTCTTACTGTTGTGGCCTCTCCCATTGCGGAGCACAGGCTCCGGACGTGCAGGCCCAGTGGCCTTGGCTCACGGGCCCAGCCGCTCCGCGGCATGTGGGATCCTCCTGGACAGGGGCACGAACCCATGTCCCCTGCATTGGCAGGCGGACTCTCAACCACTGCGCCACCAGGGAAGCCCCTGTTTTTGATTTTTAAGCCTCTTTTAACAAGGAAATATCAAGAGCATTGGGAGAAGCCTCACTTCAGCCCCTGGCTTGAAGCAGTGAGCCTGGATCCAGTTTGTCTTCTTCCTTGGAATGTTTTTAGTCCCTATTACCCTTTTAGGAGCCAGTCTTTTCTCTCTCTCTCACTCTCCGTTCTTCCTTCTTTTTTCTCCCTTCCGTTCCCTTCCCTTCCTTTCCTTCTTTCTTTTTTTTTTTTGGCCCACTCAGCATGTGGGATCTTAGTTCCCCAACCAGGGATCAAAACCGTGCCCCCTTCAATGGAAGCACGGAGCCTTAACTACTGGACCACCAGGGAAGTCCCTCTCTTTCTTCCTTCCTTTCTGCCTCCCTTCCTTCCTTCCTTCCTTTTCTTTCTTCCTCTTTCTTTCCATTTGAAAGTAAGTTGAAGGTAGTATGACATTTCACCTCAACATACTCTAGCATGTATATCCTAAAAATAACATTCTCCTACATAATTACAATACCACTATCACACCCAAGAAAATTTATATTGATACAGTGATATTATCTAATGTAAGGTCCTTGTTCAACTTTCTCTAATTGTCTCCCTCCCAAGTTGCATAACAATTTTCAATGAAGGATCTCACATTTCATTTAAGTTTCAGGTCTCTTCAGTCTTCTTTAAACCAGCACAGCTCCCATGGCTTTATTTTTATTTTTAATTTATTTCATCTCTCATGATATTGACATTTTTGAAAAGTGCAGGTCAGGCTTCTGAAGGAATGAGCAATAATCTGCATTTTTCTTAATTTTCTTTTCCTGAATGATCAGATTCAGCTCTTTGACAAGAACATTCCACATTCTTTTTTTTTTTTTTTTTTTTTTTGCGGTATGCGGGCCTCTCACTGTTGTGGCCTCTCCCGTTGCGGATCACAGGCTCCGGACGCGCAGGCTCAGCGGCCATGGCTCACGGGCCCAGCCACTCTGCGGCATGTGGGACCTTCCCAGGCCGGGGCACGAACCCATGTCCCCTGCATTGGCAGGTGGACTCTCAACCACTGCGCCACCAGGGAAGCCCCATTCCACATTCTTGATGACGCTGTGTCCTTCTTATTGCATCACATCAGGAGGCGCACATGGTGCTGTTTTGTCTCATTAATGGTGATGCTAAGTTTGATTACTTGTTGAATATGATGTCCACTAGATAATGATAAAGACATCTTTTTCTCTTTGAATTTAATGAGGCGCTTTGAGACTAAGTGAATACCCTGTTTACTAACAATTTTCATCCAATGGTATTGGCATCTATTGATGATCCTTGCTTGTATACATTATTGTATCTGTAGTTGCAAAATAGATATTATATAATTTTATCAGTCCTTCTACATTTTTTAGCTGACATTGTGTAAAGAAGCCTTTACCTCCTCCCTACCCATCACATTAAAAACATTTTTTAGAATGTTTAAAAAGTATCAGTATGGGCCTATAAGTTCTGTTTTTTCACAGGATCATTTTGACTGAGGAAACATAATTGCTTTTTCTGCATACTTTTTCATAATGCTTAATATATATTTCTTATATGATACTTCATAGCCAGTTGTCTATGCGAAATAACATATTTTAATAAATAGCACAGTGTGAAGTTCTATTAAAAATACTTGCCCCTTCCCCAGTTTTGATATATTGTTGTAGTGGGGTTTAAAGTTTCTCTCTTCGTTTACCATGGTTAAAAACTATGGTGGTGATTTATTTTCATTTATGTTCCTTTGGTGAATTCAACATGAAATCAGATCTGTTCTTGTTATTAAAAATCCGTGGGGTGAAGTTCCCAGTGATAAGGTATCACACACAGAAACATTCTCTCTCCTTCTCCCTGACAACAATGCAAATGCAGTTAATGATGCCCTCTTTGTCTTATTTTTAGGATCGCAGATTCAATGATGAAATTGACAAGCTAACTGGATACAAGACAAAATCATTACTGTGCATGCCTATCCGAAGCAGTGATGGTGAGATTATTGGTGTGGCCCAAGCAATAAATAAGATTCCTGAAGGTGCTCCATTTACTGAAGATGATGAAAAAGTAAGATTTCATGCTTTTTGTGACTTGTACTTTCCTTCTTGATCATTGATTGCTATTCTCCCTGAAAAGGACAGGAATTATGTGAATAGCTGTTGGATTAGGCCATTCATGGATCAAAGAGCTTTTTCTCATATTACACAAAATGTAATGGGAGTTTTTTGCTATTTTGTAGAATGTGGTATAATTGAAAATAATTACTTCATCTGCTTAGCTTGCTTTTCATTGCAAGCCCTAGTAGTATTCTTATTATTCCCTAGTCTTTATCTTCCTTATAAATAAGCCTTTTTTTTAAAACATAAATAATTTGCGATATTTTAAAAAAACACCAAGAATACTGCCAGTACCATCACATCAATGTGTGTGCTCTTTTTCTAACCCATTTCCCTGCCTTCAACCACACCCAAGGATAACCACTAAACTAAATTTTCATTGATATTCCTTTGCTTTATGAAAAAATAATTTATATTTACAATCCCTAAACAACATAGTGATTAATTTTGCTTGTTTTGGAGTTTTTTTACAAATGGTATTATAATGTAATCTTCTACAAGTTGCTTTTTTTACTTAGTATGACGTTGCTAAAATTCATCCATGTTGTTATATGTATCTGTAGTGCTTTTGTTTGCACTGCTGTGTAATGTTCCATCATGTAACTATTTATGTATTTATGTATTCAAAATGAAAATTCATTTCATTTTCCTTCAACAGATATTTGGGTTGTTTCCAATCTTTTTGGGGGGTGAGAGAATATAAACTATAAATATTCTTTTGTATATCTTGGCATACCTACAAATGGAACAGCTGGGTCATAGGCTATGTGAATATTCAACTTTACAAATAGTGCTAGTATTCCAAAGTGGTTAAATCAATGTATGCTCCCTCCAGTAGGGCTTAGAGAGTTCTAGCTTACTAACACTTGGTATTATCAACTATTTTGGGGGGTGGGGGTGGAATCAGGTGGATATAAAAGGATATATCATTGGAATCTTAATTTGTTTTCCTGATTACTAATGAGGTTGTTCTTTTTTTTTTTCCATATGTTTATTGGCCATGTGTTTTTTCTCCTTTGTGAAATATCTACTTGTGTCTTTTACCTACTTGCTTTTGGTTTAAAAAAAAAATCTTTTTCTAATAGATTTGTAGGCGTTCCTTATATATTCTGAATACCAATTTTTTTCTTAGTTTGTGGCTTGTCTTTTTTTTTTTTACATCTTTATTGGAGTATAATTGCTTTACAATGGTGTGTTCGTTTCTGCTTTGTAGCAAAGTGAATCAGTTATACATATGTTCCCATATCTCTTCCCTCTTGCGTCTCCCTCCCTCCCACCCTCCCTATCCCACCCCTCCAGGCTAAATAAGCTTTTTAATTGAGGATCACAGCACTACCACACATGGCCCAGGGAAAGATAGGGGAGTTAGGAAGATTACTGTGTTTCAGAAGCTCAGCACTTTCTCATATTTTCATAATTACTGTGAAGAATTGTTTTCTCAGTTTTTATATAAAAATCTCAATAATATGAATGTTTTAAATTGTTATTCCAAATTGCTAATAAAAAGAACATTATTTGTGTCCATGAAGAGCAGTTGGCTTTGGTAGAGTGATGTACTTTTTGCTCTGAAATGTTGAGTTCTCTCACCATTATTTTATTCACCAGCTCATTTTAAAGAGAGACCTTCGAAGAGCTGAAGTTCTGGCTTTGAATCTCTTACCTTCATATTGAATAGAATCTGGTGGACTATTTATAAGATTTATGGTAAAAGCAAATCTCAAGTTAGTTTGTTTAAGTTTGATGACTGCCATATTCTTACTTGATTATAAAAGACACTTTATAATTTAACCTTCTGGCTATGAGGTTGCTATTTGCCAGTGCTGATTACTAATGCATTAAATTAATGCAAATGTTCTGGTATAAAAGGTCAACATAAATTATGATTATAAGGAGACAAGATTTTTTAAGTGTGAAGAGAGTCCTTTATTGAGGTCATTTCTGTGGTCAAATTTGAACAACCCAGATCCAAGAAAATGTTTATAAACTCTTAGAGCATGATAGGACCTCAGGCAAGGTCTTACCAATTCAATAATCAACTACAGTGTTCAAGGCACTTGTGTTGGGGCCGTAAGAGACAAAGATAAATCCCAGATGTGCTATGCCATGAGGGAACTGCACAAGGAAGAAGGCAAGGTCAGCAGTAAGATGTTCTAGGACATGTTGTGAGGGCCTAGGAAAGGGAGGATGAGTCTTACTTGAAGAATCTGAAGAGGCTTTGATCTGACCTCTGAAGAAAGTGTAGGCTTCCCTAAGACAGAGCCAGGTGAGAACGTGAGGCTGTTTAGGAACGTATAAAATGTAGTCTACCTCATTCACTATGCAAATGTTTCCATGGGATGTACAGATAGAACAAAAATTTTATTTTGTGCATTTTGTACTGAAGATGACAGAGTCCTATAATTATGTGCCTCTTATAAGGAATTAGATAGAAGGATTTGAGCTTTGTCTTTCCAAACATAACAGCCACGTGCCCACAACATCTCCCAAACCGTTGAGTTTATACACAGATATTAGTCCTGCTTTCACTCTGTCTCCTTCATTTAAGAGGATCCCATTGTATATTTAATTTTCATCTATGATTCCATTTATGTTATATTTGTTTTCTGGACTTTTCTCATTGGATTTATACTTATGATGTAGGGCTTCATGAGCTCTGGACGGTTTAAAGGGAAGGTATGCACAGAGCTTTGTCCCTGTCTTGAACAGCATCAATGCTTAGCTCTACTGAGTACGAGAGCTGGGACTGAGCTCCAGCTTGGCTAGAGACAAGCAGCCTGCTCTGGGTGAGCCACTTAACCTCTGACTTTGTTTCCTCTTCTGTCGACTAGACTGTCTACCATTCTACAGTATGAGAATTCAGTAATCATTAACAAATACTTTGCAAAGTATAAGAAACTAGGCAAATGTAAACATAAAATTTTTTTTTAAACTATCATTTTCCCAAAGAGTTTCAAAATGTTATTCTATATTTGTCAGTTATCCCAAGCCAATTTATTTCTTAGGTTTAACTTCATTTGAGTATTTCCTTGCTCAAATGTTATATTTTTTCTCCTCTGCAATTATCCCATGTGCCCACAGTAACATTTTATTTTCCAAGCTCTACGATTTCCTCACCTGATTAAAAAACCCTGCTTTAGTCTCACTTCTTGGGAAAAAAAACCTTACCACTTAGGGCAGGTAGGTTGTGTTCTTGTAGGTGACACTGGATGGAGAATATTTTTATCTCAAATTTTGTATCTGGCTCTTTCCTGCAAGAATTCTATATATTGTAAACCAAACAGGAGTGATGAAGAAGAAAAGCAGAAAACAAAATCTAGGAATGATTAATGGGAAAGAACAAGGTCTAGAAACTTTTCTTCAAATAAGAGAAAACATTGTGGCATAATGGGTACATACAGTCCAGATAGTGAGTCTACCTGGGTTGAAGTTCCATCTCGGCCATAGCCTGTGTAACCTTGGGCAAGTTACTTAGCTTCTCTATGCTCCCATTTCCTCCTTTTAGGAGAGAGATTATAATAATAATATGTATCTCCTAAGGCTATAGGGGGTTAAATGAGAAAATACAAGGAAAGAACTTGGAAAAGCACCTAGCACTTAGTAAGTCCTCATAAAAGATTAGCTTTTACTGATACAATGTTAATACATGTAAGATACAGTCAGGTCTCAGTTAAGAAATTACCTTTGTATAATTTAAGTCTCTAAGTTTTTTTTGTTTGTTTGTTTGTTTTTTATTTTTAAATTTTTTATTGTGGTACGTGGGCCTCTCACTGCTGTGGCCTCTCCCATTGTGGAGCACAGGCTCCGGACACGCAGGCTCAGCGGCCATGGCTCACGGGCCTAGCCGCTCCGTGGCATATGGGATCTTCCCGGACCGGGGCACGAACCTGTGTCCCCTGCATCGGCAGGCGGACTCTCAACCACTGTGCCACCAGGGAAGCCCCTCTAAGTCTTTATTAAATACAATCTATATGCCAGTTTCACTGTTGGAGTTTTAAAAACGAAGTGAGGGATATACTTCTTTATAAATTCACAGTTCTCTTGTGTGATTGTTTATGCACATACTGTTTTACTTGATTGTACAAGATTATGCTTATACCAATTTGTATTCTATTTTTCAGAGTAATTTCTTACATATGTGTCCTCATGTGAATGTAGTCTACATTTGCCATTTTTAGAGATTATAAAGTTTTCTTCTTTTTCTATGTAGTTGAGCTTGCACAGTCATTGTCCTATTACTGGAAATTCGGGTTGTTTCCAGTTTTTCACTAACACAAATAGCCCCTGAATGAACATCTTGAACAAGTCACCTTTTTCTTTTGTGTTATTTCCTTGGGGTATATTCTAGAGAAGGAAATTACTGAGTCAAAGGGCAGGAAAAGTTTTATAACTCTCATTCCAAGTTACCAGATAGCTTTCAGAAATACTGAACCCATTTACAACGGTAGCAACATACATATACCTCTCTTCACAGAGCCCTGCCAGGTTTGTTCAATTCACATTTAAAAACTCAAATTAGTTTGCCTTAGTCTTCTAGGCAGGCTTCAGAGAACCTCCTCCCGCATTTACCAGTATAAACTCCAGCAACAGAAGTTTCAGTTGCCTGCAAATAAGGAAACACGGGAGGGAAATGGAAGCACAGTGTTTAGTGTTAGGTGAGGGGCACCATATCAGAGTGCCTTTGGGGCAGGCTCAAGTCTTTGCCTGCTACATGTTAGCTCAGTGACCTTGAGCAAGTTGCCCCATCCCTGTTAGCCTCAGGACCTCCTAGCGTTGTGAGGAGTAAAATAGAGCACAGATGTAAAGTGCTTAGGGTAGCACTTATATCAATAAATGAGCTTCATGAAATCTCACCATCTACTTCAAACCCAAAAGAAAATAATTTGAACTATATTTGTTATTTTACTTTATACATACAACTCCTATGTCATCGTCCATATGGGTAGTGGTAAATTTATTGCACATTTAGCCTAATGTGATTTGTATGTCCTGATATCTTAAAATGTCAACTTCTGGAGACTATCAGCTGTGTTATGTTTGGTGTAATTCCAAAACATTTTGCAATATTAGAATCAGTAAATTATTTGCCTGAGATAAATTAAAAATTAAATGTGGTACATTCATTTCTAGTCTATTTACATCCCTAACATAATTGTCCATAGGATCATATTGTGTTTCTTGAAAATTCGATACATACCTAAGTTTCAGTGACTGTGCTGTATCGTGTAATAGTTGATGGCAGCACCTAGAAAGGTCATCAGGTCCATTTCCTACCAACCCTGCCCTCATCCAATGCATGAATCCACCTGACAGATGGTCATCCAGGCTCTGCCTAGAAACTTCCCTTTCAATGACTTTAAAATCATCATGCTTGGGGCTGGGCTTCAAGATGGTGGAGGAGTAAGACATGGAAATCACCTTCCTTCCCACAAATACATCAGAAACACATCTACATGTGGAACAACTCCTACAGAACACCTACTGAATGCTGGCAGAAGACCTCAGACTTCCCAAAAGGCAAGAAACTCCCCACATACCTGGGTAGGGCAAAAGAAAAAAGAAAAAACAAGGACAAAAGAATAGGGATGGGACCTGTACCTCTGGGACGGAGCTGTGAAGGAGGAAAAATTTCCACACACTAGGAAGTCCTTTACTGGTGGAGACGAGGGGTGGCCGTGGGGGAAGCTTCGGAGCCATGGAGGAGAGCACAGCAACGGGTGCAGAAGGCAAAGGGCAGAGATTCCTGCACAGAAGATTGGTGCTGACCAGCACTCACCAGCCTGAGAGGCTTATCTGCTCACGTGCTGTGGTGGGTGGGGTCTGGGAGCTGAGGCTCGGGCTTCGGAGGTCGGAGGTCGGATCCCAGGGAGAGGACTGGGGTTGGCTGCATGAACACAGCCTGAAGGGGGCTAGTGCACCACAGCTCGCCAGGAAGGAGTCCGGGAAAAAGTCTGGACCTGCCTAAGAGGCAAGAGACCATTGTTTCAGGGTGTGTGAGGAGAGGGGGTTCAGAGCACCTCCTAAACAAGCTCCAGAGATGGGCGCAAGCCGCAGCTACCAGCATGGACACCAGAGACGGGTGTGAAATGCTAAGGCTGCTGCTGCAGGCACCAAGAAGCCTCTATGCAAGCACAGGTCACTGTCCACACTTCCCCTCCCAGGAGCCTGTGCAGCCCGCCACTGCCAGGGTCTCACGATCCAGGGACAGCATCCCCGGGAGAACACACAGTGCAACTCAGGCTGTTGCAACGTCATGCCAGCCTCTGCCACCACAGGCTGTCCCCGCATTCCGTACCCCTCCCCCGCCAGGCCTGAGTGAGCCACAGCCCCCTAATCAGCCACTCCTTTAAACCTGCCCTGTCTAGGTGAAGAATAGACTCCAGAGGGTGACCTACACAAAGAGACGGGTCCAAATCCAAAGCTGAACCCTAGGAGCTCTGTGAACAAAGAAGACAAAGGGAAATTTCTCCCAGCAGCCTCAGGAGCAGTGGATTAAATCTCCACAATCAACTTGATGTACCCTGCATCTGTGGAATACCTGAATAGACAACGAATCATCCCAAAACTGAGGTGGTGGACTTTGGGAGCAGCTATAGACTTGGGGTTTGTTTTCTGCATCTAATTTGTTTCTAGTTTTATGTTTATCTTAACTTACTATTTAGAGCTTATTATCATTGATAGATTTGTTTATTGATTCGGTTGCTCTCCTCCTTTTTTGTTTTTATAAATATATATATATATTTCCCTTTTTGTCTTTTTGTGAGTGTGTATCTGTATGCTTCTTGGTGTGATTTTGTCTGTATAGGTTTCTTTAACCATTTGTCCTAGTGTTCTGTCTGTCCGTTTTCTTTTTTTTTTATTAGCGCTTGTTATGGTTGGTGAATTTCTTTGGTGGTTTGGTTTCTCTCTTCTATCTTTTTATTTTACTTTAAAATTTTCTTAATAATATATATATTTTTATTTTAATAACTTTATTTTATTTTTCTTTATTTTTTACTTTCTTTCTTTTTCTCCCTTTTATTCTAAGCTGTGTGGCTGACAAGGTCTTGGTGCTCTGGCCAGGTGTCAGGCCTGAGCCTCTGAGGTGGGAGAGCTGAGTTCAGGACATTGGTCCACCAGAGGCCTCCTGCCCCGTGTAATATCAAAGGGCCAAACATTGCCCAGAGATCTCCATCCTAACGCTAAGACCCAGCTCCACTCAACGACCAGCAAGCTACAGTGCTGGACACCCTATGCCAAACAACTAGCAAGACAGGAACACAACCCCAGCCATTAGCAGAGAGGCTGCCTAAAACCATAATAAGTTCACAGACACCCCAGAACACACCACTGAACATGGTCCTGCCCACCAAAAAGACAAGATCCAGCCTCATCCACCAGAACACAGGCACCAGTCCCCTGCACCAGGAAGCCTACACAACCCACTGAAACAACCTTACCCACTGGGGGCAGACACCAAAAACAAAAAGAACTACGAACCTGCAGCTTGAGAAAAGGAGACCCCAAAGACAGTAAGTTAAGCAAAATGAGAAGACAGAGAAATACACAGCAGTTGAAGGAGAAAGGTAAAAACCCACCAGACCAAACAAATGAAGAGGAAATAGGAAGTCTACCTGAAAAAGAATTCAGAATAATGATAGTAGAGATGATCCAAAATCTTGGAAATGCAATGGAAAAAATAAAACGTTTCACAAGGACCTAGAAGAACTAAAGAGCAAACAAACAATGATGAACAACAGAATAAATGAAATTAAAAATTCTCTAGAAGGAATAAGTAGCAGAATAACTGAGTCAGAAGAACGGATAAGTGACCTGGAAGATGAAAGAGTGGAAATAACTATCACAAAGCAGAATAAAGAAAAATGAATGAAAAGAATTGGGACAGTCTCAGAGAACTCTGGGACAACATTAAATGGACCAACATTCGAATTATAGGGGTCCCAGAAGAAGAAGAGAAAAAGAAAGGCACTGAGAAAATATTTGAAAAGATTACAGTTGAAAACTTCCCTAATACGGGAAAGGAAATAGTCAAGTCCAGGAAGCGCAAAGAGTCCCATACAGGATAAATCCAAGGAGAAACATGCAAAGATGCATATAAATCAAGCTATCAAAAGTTAAATACAAAGACAAAATATTAAAAGCGGCAAGGGAAAAACAACAAATAACATACAAGGGAATCCCCATAAGGTTAACAGCTGCTCTTTCAGCAGAAACTCTGCAAGCCAGAAGGCAGTGGCAGAACATATTGAAAGTGATGAAAGGGAAAAACCTACAACCAATATTGCTCTACCCAGCAAGGATCTCATTCAGATTCGACGGAGAAATGAAAATGTTTACAGAGAAGCAAAAGCTAAGAGAATTCAGCACCACCAAACCAGGTTTACAATTAATGCTAAAGGAACTTCTCTAGGCAGGAAACACAAGAGAAGGAAAACCTACAATAACAAACCCCAAACAATTAAGAAAATGGTAATGGGAACATACATATTGATAATTACCTTAAATGTAAATGCATTAAATGCTCCAACCAAAAGACAGAGACTGGCTGAATGGATACATAAACAAGACCTGTATATATGATGTCTACAAGAGACCCACTTCAGACCTAGGGCCACATACAGACTGAAAGTGAGGGGATGGAAAAAGATACTCCATGCAAATGGAAATCAAAAGAAAGCTGGAGTAGCAATCCTCATATCAGACAAAATAGACTTTAAAATAAAGACTATTACAAGAGACAAAGAAGGACACTACATAATGATCAAGGGATCGATCCAAGAAGAAGATATAACAATTGTAAATATTTAAGCACCCAACATAGGAGCACCTCAATACATAAGGCAAATGCTACCAGCCATAAAAGGGGAAATCGACAGTAACACAATCATAGTAGGGAATGTTAACACCCCACTTTCACCAATGGACAGATCATCCAAAATGAAAATAAATGAGGAAACACAAGCTTTAAATGATACATTAAACAAGATGGACTTAATTAATATTTACAGGACATTCCATCCAAAAACAACAGAATACACTTTATTCTCAAGGGCTCACGGACCATTCTACAGGATAGACCATATCTTGGGCCACAAATCAACCCTTGGTAAATTTAAGAAAACTGAAAACATATCAAGTATCTTTTCTGACCACAATGCAGTGAGACTAGATGTCAATTACAGGAAAAAAAACTGTAACAAATACAAATACATGGAGGCTAAAGAATACACTACCAAATAACCAAAAGATCACTGAAGAAATCCAAGAGGAAATCAAAAAATACCGAGAAATATATAATGGTGGAAACACGATGACCCAGAACCTATAGGATGTAGCAAAAGCAGTTCTAAGAGGGAAGTTTATAGCAATACAATCCTACCTCAGGAAAGAAGAAACATCTCAAATAAACAACATAACCTTTCACCTAAAGCAATTAGAGAAAGAAGAACAAAAACCCCCAAAGTTAGCAAAAGGAAAGAAATCATTAAGATGAGATTAGAAATAAATGAAAAAGAAATGAAGGAAGTGATAGCAGAGGTCAATAAAACTAAAAGCTGGTTCTTTGAGAAGATAAACAAAATTGATAAACCTTTAGCCAGACTCATCAAGAAAAAAGGGAGAAGACTCAAATCAATAGAATTAGAAATGGAAAAGGAGAGGTAACAAGTGACACTGCAGAAATACAAAGGATCGTGAGAGATTACTACAAGCAACTATATGCCAAAAAAATGGACAACCTGGAAGAAATGGACACATTCCTTTAAAAGCATAACCTTCCAAGACTGAACCAGGAAGAAATATTAAATATAAACAAAACAGACCAAACACAAGCACTGAAATTGAGACTGGAATTAAAAATCTTCCAACAAACAGAAGTCCAGGACCAGATGGCTTCACAGGTAAATTCTATCAAACATTTGGAGAAGAGCTAACACCTATCCTTCTCAAACTCTTCCAAAATATAGCAGAGGGAGGAACACTCCCAAACTCATTCTATGAGGCCACCATCACCCTGATCCCAACACCAGAGAAAGATGTCACAAAGAAAAAAAACTACAGGCCAGTATCACTGATGAACATAGATGCAAAAATGCTCAACAAAATACCAGCAAACAGAATCCAGCAGCACATTAAAAGGCTCATGCACCATGATCAAGTGGGGTTCATCCCAGGAATGCAAGTATTCTTCAATATATGCAAATCAACCAGTAGGATACACCATTTTAACAAATTGAAGGATAAAAACCGTATGATCATCTCAATAGATGCAGAAAAACTTTTGACAAAATTCAATACCCATTTATGATCAAAACCCTCCAGAGTAGGCATAGAAGGAACTTACCTCAACATAATAAAGGTCATATATGACAAACCCACAGCCAACATCATTCTCAATGGTGAAAAAACTGAAGATATTTCCACTATGATCAGGAACAAGACAAGGTGGCCCACTATCCCCACTATTATTCAACATAGTTTTGGAAGTTTTACCCACAGCAATCAGAGAAGAAAAAGAAATAAAAGGAATCCAAATCGAAAGTGAAGAATAAAAGTAATCCAAATCAGAAAAGAAGAATCTAAATTGGAAAAGAAGAAGTAAAGCTGTCACTGTTTGCAGATGACATGATACTATACATAGAGAGTCCTAAAGATGCTGCCAGAAAACTACTAGAGCTAATCAACGAATTGGGTAAAGTAGCACAATACAAAGTTAATGAACAGAAATCTCTTGCATTCCTATACACTAATTATGAAAAATCTGAAAGAGAAATTAAGGAAACACTGCCATTTACCATTGCAACAAAAAGAATAAAATACCTAGGGGTAAGCCTACCTAAGGAGACAAAAGACCTGTATGCAGAAAACTGTAAGACATTGATGAAAGAAATTAAAGATGATCCAAACAGATGGAGAGATATACCATGTTCTTAGATTGGAAGAATCAACATTGTGAAAATGACTCTACTACCCAATCTACAGGTTCAATGCAATCCGTATTAAACTACCAATGGCATTTTTCACAGAACTAGAACAAAAAATTTCACAATTTGTATGGAAACACAAAACACTCCGAATAGCCAAAGGAATCTTGAGAAAGAAAAACGGAGCTGGAACAATCAGTCTCCCTTCTAACTCTACTACAAAGCTATAGTAATCAAGACAGTATGGTACTGGCACAAAAACAGAAATATAGATCAGTGGAACAGGAGAGAAAGCCCAGAGATAAACCCACACACTTATGGTCACCTTATCTTTGATAAAGGAGGCAAGAATATACAATGGAGAAAAGACAGCCTCTTCAATAAGTGGTGCTGGAAAAAGTGGACAGGTACATGTAAAAGAATTAGAACACTCCCTAACACCATACACACAAATAGAACACTCCCTAACACCATACACACAAATAAACTCAAAATGGATTAAAGTCCTAAATGTAAGGCCAGACACTGTAAAATTCTTAGAGGAAAAAATAGCCAGAACACTCTATGAGTTAAATCACAGCAAGATCCTTTTTGACCCACCTCCTAGATAAATGGAACTAAAAACAAAAATAGACAAATGGACCTAATGAAACTTAAAAGCTTTTGCACAGCAAAGGAAGCCATAAACAAGATGAAGGACAACCCTCAGAATGGGAGAAAATATTTGCAAATGAAGCAACTAACAAAGGATTATCTTCCAAAATTTACAAGTAGCTCATGCAACTGAATATCAAAAAAACAAACAACCCAATCCAAAAATGGGCAGAAGACCTAAATAGACATTTCTTCAGAGAAGATATACAGGTTGCCAACAAATACATGAAAGAATGCTCAACATCACTAATCATTGGAGAAATGCAAGTCAAAACTACAATGAGGTATCACCTCACACCAGTCAGAATGGCCATCATCAAAAAATCTACAAACAATAAATGCTGGAGAGGGTGTGGAGAAAAGGGAACCCTCCTGCACTGTTGGTGTGAGTGTAAATTGATACAGCCACTATGGAGAACAGTATGGAGTTTCCTTAAAAAACTAAAAATAGAACTACCATATGACCCAGCAATCCCACTACTGGGCATATACCCTGAGAAAACCGTAATTCAACAAGAGTCATGTACCACAATGTTCATTGCAGCACTATTTACAATAGCCAGGAAATGGAAGGAACCTAAATGTCCATCGACAGATGAATGGATAAAGAAGATGTGGCACATATATACAACGGAATGTTACTCAGCCCTCAAAAGAAACTAAGTTGAGTTATTTATAGTGAGGTAGATGGATCTAGAGTCTGTCATACAGAGTGAAGTAAGTCAGAAAGAGAAAAACAAATACCGTATGCTAATACATATATATGGAATCTAAAAAAAATAATGGTTGTGTAGAATGTAGGGGCAGGACAGGAATAAAGACGCAGACGTAGAGAATGGACCTGAGGACACGGAGAGGGCGAAGGGTAATGTGAGACAAAGTGAGAGAGTGGCATCACCTATATACACTACCAAATATAAAACAGATAGCTAGTGTGAAGCAGCTGCATAGCACGGCGATGAGCTCGGTGCTTTGTGACCACGTAGAGCGGTGGGATAGGGAATGTGGGAGGGAGCCGCTAGAGGGAGGTGATATGGGGTATATGTATATGTATAGCTGATTCATTTTGTTATAAAGCAGAAACTAATATAGCAATGTGAAACAGGTATACTCCAATAAAGATGTTTAAAAAATTCATCATGCTCTTTAAAGTTTTTTCAGAATTAGCAATAATTTTATCGGTAGTGGTTAGAGTTTTGTGTGAAATATAGTCTACCATATGCACGTATTAATAATTTAAGCTATGTACTGACAAGTTACTAGTTTGGTAGTTCACATTGCAAGTGCACCCAAAAGCAGACCATACAGAAGAGATGGTCAGAATTTCCTGGTTTACCTCATGCGTTTTCAGCAAATGTTCCTATTTTTCCGTGATATGTATAAGGTAGCTGATTTTGGTCATATGACTAGATTCCTTGCATTCAATTAATTTATTGCTTCATTTTCCTGAGTGAGTAAAAGGAAGTGTTACTTTGCAGAATAAAGTAATGAGACCTCGATAGGAGCAAACATTTGAGTTTTGTCAAGTTGTATGTGCACACCAGAGGAAACCTGGGATATGGAAATAAGCATGGGCTCTTATCCGACCTTCCTAGATTGGGACTCAAAGGAGCTATTTCTTATTGCATTGTTGCATGAAGACTATGTCTATTTGCGGTTACTTTCCAACAGCCGACATGTAAGAAGTTGTGGCTTGAAGTTCTTCTTTGGCTAATCTGTATAGGGTCTCCTTAGCCTGTAATCACCTCTCTCCAGCTCATAATTTGGAGTGTTCAGCTACCCTGCTATTCTCCTTCGTGCTAGCATGTTCAGACACCCTGCAGAGCTGGGATGCAGCCAGCCTAGCTTAGCTGCCACAGGACTGGCCACACTCCAAGAACTGTTATGGTTGATGCTGCCCTGCCAATTGGTGTTGAGGATGGTGCACGAATGATGCTAATGAGTCTTGCAAAAGCTGGAGTTTTGTTATTTCCAACAGGCCTGAGACTCAGCCAGATAAGGGAAGGATTTCATAAGCTCTTGGTCTTACATTTTTAAACTGTTCCTGATTTTGTGAAGGCCAGTGTTTAGGATCCTGGTGAGATGTCACGGGTGCAAAAGCTATTAAATTTCACATTAGTGGGGCAGGAGGATGTTGAATACTTCGCGCTGATAGGGGTAACAAATTGGTGGTCCCAGAAGATTGAATGCAGCTCACAGATGTATGACTTGCATGGTATTGGACTGGCATAGGATTGAATTTCTTTTTTTGTTTTTGGAAAGCCTTTAGACATGCCTACAAGCTCCAGTTCTGCCGTAATAGCCAATCCCCAAGTTACTAGTCAATTTAATAAAATCAACTTAAGCAGAGATGGACAGTTTTTTTCTGTCATCTTATGAAGAGTTAGATGCTATATGAAGGTACTTTTCAAAAGTGCTTTTTAAATTGTTATTTTTCAAAAATCTTTTTATACGTGTGGCTAGTGGTCCTATAACTCTGTTATGTGTTTCCTATTAATACTGCATTGTCTTTTGGATACCGAAATGTTAAACGAGCAGTGAGTTAACTAATTGTAGGAATTGGCCTTTTTCCCCCTTTCCTGTCTATATTCCAATTAAGTTAGATTTTCGAAACTGTTGCAATAAAATTAGAATAAAAATCAGTGTTTGGCAAAAGGTTTTAAAAGTCCTGGCAGATGGCTTATGATTTCAAGTTATATTCAATTAATAAGATTTCAGTCCTGAAAAATTTGGATTGAATTTCATAACTTGTTAATTGCAATATCTTATCTACATTTAAACTGTCTAGTCACTGCCCTATTTGCCTTTTAACATCTATTACCCAGGTCGTGTGTAATCACTGAAGCTACAAGAGCTTCAAGACCTATTTCATGTTCTGTGTGTTCACTGGACTACATCTGACTGAGAATTTCAGAAAGAAGCAAGATTTACAAGAAAACTATTATCAACACAGTACCTGTCAAAACTCAGGTTCAACTTCAGGGAATTATTTTCTATTGGAGAAGTGCTGTCTCTGACTTTTAGCTCTATTCTCTGCCCCTTCCTTAAGCAGGGTCTAATTTTGGGGTAAGAGTGTGAGTCTGCCTGCCAGGGTCAGCTTAAGGGTTAACGCTCAACAAAAAATGGTCATTCTGGGGACTTCTCTGGTGGCGCAGTGGTTGGGAATCTGCCTGCCAGTGGAGGGGACATGGGTTCGAGCCCTGGTCCGGGAAGATCCCATATGTCATGGAGCAACTAAGCCTGTGTGCCACAAGTACTGAACCTGTGCTCTAGAGCCTGCAAGTCACAACTACTGAGCCCACGTGCCACAACTACTGAAGCCCGTTCGCTTAGAGCCCGTGCTCTGCAACAAGAGAAGCCACTGCAATGAGAAGCCCGCACACTGCAACAAAGAGTAGCCCCCGCTCACCACAAATAGAGAGAAAGCGCTCATGCAGCAATGAAGACCCAAAGCAGCCAAAAATGAATAAATGAATGAATGAATAAATTTTTTTAAAAAACAAACAGAAACTGGTCATTCTGCCCCTGATTTGGTCATGTCCTTACTCCTGTACCTTTACTCATATTCTTATCTGATTGCACAAAATTCTCCTCTTCTTCACCCTCTTTCAAGGTTTAAGTCAAATCTTGTCATCTTAAGTAGGTACTATTCCAAAAGTGATTATTACTTGTCCTTAATAGTGGTTCCTAATGTTTTATAGTTTAACTTTTTTTTCAGGTGTCCCCAGGGATTGCAGTTGGATTTTGACTAACCATTCATTGAGAAAATATATAATGACCAAAAATATCAATAATACAACAGTTGGCAAAATGAAAGGCAATACGTACATAGTATATTTTGTATTTCAGATGCAAATAATGCTTGGTATGCATGCAGATTTACAGGCTCCTTGCAAAAAATTCCAGTGTCTTCAGATGGCTGATATGCTGGGTTTTGTCATTTCCTGCTTTTTGAGCTTCTCTTTTTATGTTTCTAAGAGTTACCAAGGAAATGATAAGTGCTTGTCCTTCTTTCTGTCTCTTTCCATATCCTTTGCAGAACCTTGTAAGGTAGTTTGCATTTATCAGGGACATGAAACAGCAGGACACAAATAAATGAACTAAAGTTATAGGGCTGAAACTGTTACAGTGCAGAATCAGGAGTTTTGAGTGATCATTGATCTGAATATCATTTTTAATGGCCAAATAATGTTTCACTGTGGAAGAACCATCCATTCATTCACTACTTATTGAGTTCTACTTAGTAGACACTACTATTTTTGAGGCACTGTTCCAAGTACCAGGGTTAAACTGCTCAATAAGAGATAAAAGTTCCTGCCTTCTTAGAGTTTACATTCTTGTGGTAAAGAGAGGTAATAAAGAAAGTAAATATGTAAGTATATAACATAACTTCAAGTAGTGATTAGAAATATAATTCTTATAATTTAGATAATTCAACCATTTTTTTTGCAGCTTTTATTCACAGTAAGGCTCACAGTAAGGCTTCCCTAGTGGCGCAGTGGTTGAGAGTCCACCTGCTGATGCAGGGGACGCGGGTTCGTGCCCCGGTCCGGGAAGATCCCATGTGCTGCGGAGCGGCTGGGCCCGTGAGCCATGGCCGCTGAGCTTGCACGTCAGGAACATGTGCTCCGCAACGGGAGAGGCCACAACAGTGAGAGGCCCGCGTACCACAAAAAAAAAAAAAAAAAAAAAAAAAAAAAGGCTCACAGTAAAATAGGATCTTTCAGTAGGGAGCAAGATTTGATCCAAATCTGTTTCTCAAATAACCATGATAAACTATGACGGACTCTTCAACTGAATCTCTTTTTCCCTCTAAACTTCAGGTGTTCACATAAGGTGTGTGTCCCTCTAGGCTGCCATAAGCACTAAACTTGAACTACAAGAAAGTGCTGTCTTTTTATTATGTTCACCTCAAGTATCTTTGTGCTGCATCGTCTCATGAGTATCAAGCTGTAAGCAAAATCTCAATTTACCATCACCTGAATTGGAGAAGTTAAGAAGACTTGATGATCTTAACTTGACACAGCCAGGCTGCAGACCTATAGTGCTAGACAGACAGGACGCTGGGGCATCTGGGAGGAAAAGGTGGTGGGGCCGAGAGGAGTCCCATGCATTCTGATTTTCAGAGACCAGTACATCCATGGCTTTTAATAGTTGGCAGGACATGAAATAGTCTTGTAGTCAAGTCACTTCTAAAAGTGCAGAATGACAAAAAACTGTCTCATAAACTCTACCTCTGATTTATACAGGGCTTGGACAAGGTAGAGTGATCTGCAATCGCAGATTAGAAATAAATAAGCACTTGTTGGCAGGAAGAATGATTATTAAAGAACTAGAACAGGGTGTTGTGGATTCTTGTTTACTGGAAATTTCAAATTAAGATAGATAATTGTCTTCTCTGAGTAACTAGTTTAGTGTTGTCATCTGAATAAAAGAGCAAGGTTGCTTCTTTTCACCTTAGAATGCTGAAATACTTGAATTGGAATTTTGAAAACTTAAGTCAGATTCTTCTTTGATTAAAAGTGGAATTTAATAGAATTCCAAGTGGCTGTCTTTGAACTCGGCATATCTGTCTTTCTTGGTTTATTTTCCTTTCCTTAGGTGATAAGGTTATTTCCTAATTGTAAAAGTAATACAAGCTTATTAAAGTGTATTTTTAAAGTAGAAAAAGGAAAACATAAAATACCTATAATCCTAATTTACAAAGAGAATATTTTTAATATTCTTGATGTATTTCCTTATATTTACTTTTACTTATAAACAAAGGTACATTTCCAGATTTGCATCATGTAGTATATGTAATATTTTATCATGCTTTAAACAGTTCTGCAGAGCTGTGGCCAATTTTTCAATCAAGCGTGCTTAACTGTTTATGGGCCTATGTAAGGAGACCGCCCTTGAAAGCGCTATAAATGGGGGTCTTGGTGAGCAGCTGGGTTGAATATGTGGTGGTACTGGGAGGTTTGCATCCTGGAAAGAGCGTGGAAGCTTCACATACCTTGCCCTGTGCATCTCTGCTGTTTGGCTGACTGGGTTCCTGGGTTGTACCCTTGATAATAAACCAGTAGTCTGGACCTGTGGAATCCAAGTGTGGCTGCCAAGAGGAATCCAGAAAAGCCAAAGAGCCCGAGCGTGTCAGACCTTCCTGTAGCCACACACACGTCAAACCCCAAGGAAGTGAGTGAGGATCAGTGGGAAGAAGATCCAACCAGCTCCTTACACTTTACAAAGTAAAAACAATCCAAGAGTCATAAGCAGCGGCCTAAGCTGAGGTGCTGGCACAGCCATTTCACAATAGGAACTCTCATCGGAAGTGCCTGGTGCAGGTACCTGTGGAGGTACCACCTCCAAATGTGGTACCCTACGAGCAAGTGAAACTAGACTAAGCACAAAGGACGAAAAAAGTCTCGTTTCTGGTTTGGATGCACTCAGATGACCATTGTCTCCCAGCTCACTGACAACCCACAGGAGGGTCTTGGTGCTCCTGCCGGATGTCCGGCCTGAGCCTTTGAGGTGGGAAGCCGAGTTCAGGACATTGGACCACCAGAGACCTCCTGGCCCCACATAATGTCAATTGGCGTGAGTGCTCCCAGAGATCTCCGTCTCAATGCTAGGACCAAGCTCCACTCAACGATCAGCAAGATTCAGGGCTGGACACCCCATGCCAAACAACTAACAAAACAGGAACACAACTGCATCATTAGCAGAGAGGCTGCCTAAAATACTGATCAGCTCACAGACACCATGAAATACACCACTGGATGCAGTCCTGCCAACCAGAAAGACAAGATCCAGCCCCACCCACCAGAACACAGGCACCAGTCCCCTCCACCAGGAATCCTACACAACCCACTGAAACAACCTTACCCACTGGGGGCAGACACCAAAAACAATGGGAACTACGAACCTGCAGCCTGCGAAAAGGAGACCCCAAAGACAGTAAGTTAAACAAAATGAGAAGACAGAAATATGCAGTAGATGAAGGAGCAAGGTAAAAACCCACCAGAGCAAACAAATGAAGAGGACATAGGCAGTCTACCTGGAAAAGAATTCAGAGTAAGGATAGTAAAGATGATCCAAAATCTTGGAAATAGAATAGAGAAAATACAAGAAACGTTTAACAGGGACCTAGAAGAACTAAAGAGGAAGCAAACAATGATGAACAACACAATAAATGAAATTAAAAATTCTCTAGAAGGAATCAGTAGCAGAATAACTGAGGCAGAAGAACGGATAAGTGACCTGGAAGATAAAATAGTGGAAATAACTACTACAGAGCAGAATAAAGAAAAATGAATGAAAAGGATTCAGGACTGTCTCAGAGACCTCTGGGGCAATATTAAACACACCAACATTTGAATTATAGGGGTCTCCAAAGAAGAAGAGAAAAAGAAAGGGACTGAGAAAATATTTAAAGAGATTATAGTTGAAAAATTCTGTAATATGGGAAAGGAAATAGTCAAGTCCAGGAAGCGCCGAGAGTCACATACAGGATAAATCTAAGGAGAAACACACCAAGACACACATTAATCAAAGTATAAAAAATTAAATACAAAGACAATATTAAAAGCAGCAAGGAAAAAGCAACAAATAACATACAAGGGAATCCCCATAAGGTTAACAGCAGATCTTTCATCAGAAACGCTGGAAGCCAGAGGGAGTGGCAGGACATACTGAAAGTGATGAAAGGGAAAAACCTACAACCAAGATTGCTCTACCCAGCAAGGATCTCATTCAGATTCGATGGAGAAATTAAAACCTTTACAGACAAGTAAAAGCTAAGAGAATTCAGCACCACCAAACCAGGTTTACAACAAATGCTAAAGCAACTTCTCTAGACAGGAGACACAAGAGAAGGATAAGATGTACAATAACAAACCCCAAACAATTAAGAAAATGGTAATAGGAACATACATATTGATAATTACCTTAAATATAGGTGGATTAAATGCTCCAACCAAAAGACACAGACTGGCTTAATGGATACATAATCAAGACCTGTATATATGCTGTCTACAAGAGACCCACTTCAGCCCTAGGGACACATTCAGAATGAAAGTGAGGGGATGGAAAAAATATTCCATACAAATGGAAATGAAAAGAAAGCTGGAGTAGCAATTCTCATTATCAGACAAAATAGACTTTAAAATAAAGACTTTAACAAGAGACAAAGAAGGATACTACATAATGATCAAAGGATCAATCCAAGAAGAAGATATAACAATTGAAAATATTTATGCAACCAACATAGGAGCACCTCAATACATAAGGCAAATGCTAACAGCCATAAAAGGGGAAATCAACAGTAACACAATCATAGTAGGGGACGTTAACACCCCACTTTCACCAATGGACAGATCATCCAAAATGAAAATAAATAAGGAAACACAAGCTTTAAATGATACATTAAACAAGATGGACTTAATTGATATTTATAGGACATTCCATCCAAAAACAACTGAATACACTTTCTTCTCAACTGCTCATGGAACATTGTCCAGGATAGATCATATCTTGGGTCACAAATCAAGCCTTGGTAAATTTAAAAAATTTGTAATCATATCAAGTATCTTTTCCGACCACAACACTATGAGAGTAGATATCAATTACAGGAAAAAATCTGTAAAAAATACAAACACATGGAGTCTAAATAACTACTAAATAACCAAGAGTTCACTGAAGAAATCCAAGAGGAAATCAAAAAATACCTAGAAACAAATGACAATGAAAACACGACGATCCAGAACTTATGGGATGTAGCAAAAGCAGTTCTAAGAGGGAAGTTTATAGCAATATAATCCTACCTTAAACAAGAAAAATCTCAAATAAACAACCAAACAGTACACCTAAAGCAATTAGAGAAAGAAGAACAAAAACCCCACAAAGTTAGCAGAAGGAAAGATATCATAAAGATGAGATCAGAAATAAATGAAAAAGAAATGCAGGAAATGATAGCAAAGATCATTAAAACTAACAGCTGATTCTTTGAGAAAATAAAGAAAATTGATAAGCCATTAGCCAGACTCATCAAGAAAAAAAGGGAGGAAAGTCAGATCAACAGAATTAGAAATGAAAAAGGAGAAGTAACAACTGACATGGCAGAAATACAAAGGATCATGAGAGATTTCTACAAGCAACTATATGCCAGTTAAATGGAGAACCTGGAAGAAATGGACAAATTCTTAGAAAGGCACAACCTTCCGAGACTGAACCAGGAAGAAATAGAAAATATAAACAGACCAATCACAAGCACTGAAATTGAGACTCGAATTAAAAATCTTCCAACAAACAAAAGTCTAGGACCACATGGCTTCACAGGCGAATTCTATCAAACATTTAGAGAAGAGCTAACACCTATCCTTCTCAAACCCTTCCAAAAAGTAGCAGAGGGAAGAATACCCCAAACTCATTCTACGAGGCGACTATCACCTTGATACCAAAACTAGAGAAAGATGTCACAAAGAAAGAAAACTACAGGCCAGTATCACTGATGAACATAGATGCAAAAATGCTCAACAGAATACTAGCAAACAGAATCCAGCAGCACATTAAAAGGATCATATGCACCATGATCAAGTGGGGTCATCCCAGGAACGCAAGGATTCTTCAATATATGCAAATCAATCAATGGGATACACCATATTAACAAATTGAAGGAGAAAACTGTATGATCATCTCAATAGATGCAGAAAAAGCTTTTGACAAAATTCAACACCCATTTATGATAAAAACCCTCCAGATAGTAGGCATAGAAGGAACTTACCTCAACATAATAAAGGCCATATATGACAACCCCACAGCCAACATCGTTCTCAATGGTGTAAAACTGGAACCATTTCCTCTAAGATCAGGAACAAGTTGAGGTTGCCCACTCTCCCCACTATTATTCAACATAGTTTTGGAAGTTTTAGCCACAGCAATCAGAGAAGAAAAAGAAATAAAAGGAATCCAAATCAGAAAAGGAGAAGAAAAACTGTCACTGTTTGCAGATGACTGATACTATACATAGAGAATCCTAAAGATGCTACCAAAAAACTACTAGAGCTAATCAATGAATTTGGTAAAGTAGCAGGATACAAAATCAATGCACAGAAATCTTTTGCATTCCTATACACCAATGATGTAAAATCTGAAAGAAATTAAGGAAACACTCCCATTTACCATTGCAACAAAAAGAATAAAATACCTAGAAATAAACCTACCTAAGGAGAAGAAAGACCTGTATGTAGAAAACTATAAGACACTGATGAAAGAAATTAAAGATGATCCAAACAGATAGAGAGATATACCATGTTCTTGGATTGGAAGAATCAGCATTGTGAAAATGACTCTACTACCCAAAGCAATCTCCAGATTCAATGCAACCCCTATCAAGCTACCAATGGCAGTTTTCACAGAAGGAGAAAAAAAATTTCATAATTTGTATGAAACTGAAAAGACCGTGAATCACCAAAGCAATCTTGAGAAAGAAACATGGAGCTGGAGGAATCCGACTCCCTGAATCCAGACTATACTACAAAGCTACAGTAATCAAGACAGTATGGTACTGTCAAAAAAACCCATAAATATATATCCATGGAACAGGAGAGAAAGCCCAGAGATAAACCCAGACACATATGGTCGCCTTATCTTTGATAAAGGAGGCAAGAATATATAATGGTGAAAAGACAGCCTCTTGTAAGAGGCTACAGCTACATGGAAAAGAATGAAATTAGATCACTCCCTAACACCATATACAAGAATAAACTCAAAATGGATTAAAGACCTAAATGTAAGGCCAGACACTATAAAGCTCTTAGAAATCATAGGCAGAACACACTATGACTTAAATCACAGCAAGATCCTTTTTGACCCACCTCGTAGAGAAATGGAAATAAAAACCATTTTATTTGAGACCTATTGAAACTTAGGTCTCATGAGACCTAATGAGAGCTAATGAGACCTAATGAAACTTAAAAGCTTTTGCACAGCAAAGGAAACCATAAACAAGACGAAAAGACAACCCTCAGAATGAGAGAAAATATTTGCAAATGAAGAAGCTGACCATGGATTGATTAATCTCCAAAACATACTAGTAGCTCATGCAGTACAATATCAAAAAAACAAACAACCCCATCCAAAAATGGAAAGAAGAGCTAAATAGATATTTCTCCAAAGAAGATATACAGATTGCCAACAAACACATTAAAGAATGCTCAACATCAGTAATCATTAGAGAAATGCAAATCAAAACTACAATGAGGTTTCACCTCACAGCCATCAGAATGGCCATCATCAAAAAATCTAGAAACAATAAATGCTGGAGAGGGTATGGAGAAAACGATACTCTTGCACTGTTGGTGGGAACATAAATTGATAGAGCCACTATGAAGAACAGTATGGAATTTCCTTAAAAAACTGAAAATAGAACTACCATATAACCCAGCAATCCCACTACTGGGCACATATCCTGAGAAAACCATAATTCAAAAAGAGTCATGTACCACAATATTCATTGCATCACAGGTTACAATAACCAGGACATGGAAGCAACCTGAGTGTCCATCGACAGATGAATGCATAAAGGTGTGGCACATATATACAATGGAATATTACTCAGCCATAGAAAGAAATGAAATTGGATTTTTTGTAGTGAGGTGGATGGACCTAGAGTCTGTCATACAGAGTGAAGTAAGTGAGAAAGAGAAAAGCAAATACTGTATGCTAACACATGTATTTGGAATCTAAAAAAAAAAATGTTTCTGAATAACCTAGGCGCAGGACAGGAATAAAGACAGACATAGAGTATGGACTTGAGGATATGGGGAGAGGGACGCTTGGGCTGGGACTAGGTGAGAGTGGCATGGACATATATACACTACCATATGTAGAATGGATGACTGGTGGGAAGCGGCCGCCTAGCACAGGGAGATCAGCTCGGTGCTTTGTGCCCACCTAGAATGGTGGGATAGGGAGGGTGGGAGGGAGATGCAAGTGCGAGAGGATATGGGGATATATATATATATATATATGTAAAGCTGATTCACTTTGTTATACAGCAGAACCTAACACAATGTTGTAAAGTAATTATACTCCAATAAAAATGTTGAAAAATAGAAAAGCAAAAAAAAAATTCTTCAAGGGCATAATTCATACGTGTGCATTATATTCTCTCATGTAATTATACGATAGTTTGTTTAATCATTCTATCCCTCAGCATTTAGGTTTTTTCCCAAATCATTTTATCATAAAATTATAATTATTAACTTCTTTATAAGTAAATCTAGGACTTCATTTTAGAATAGCTACATGGTTTCTCTTTTGTACGTCAAAAATATTTACACTTCCCTATGGTTCAAACTGATGCTTAAGATTATTGGTTCAAGAAATTTTCTTGTCTTGTTTTGAGTTTACGATGTCTTTTTTAAACTTGAAGCATATTTGATCTATAATATGTTAGTTTCAGGTGTACATCATAGTAAGTCAATATTTTTATAGATTATACTCTATTTAAGCTATTACAAAAATAATGGCTATATTTCCCTGTGCTATATAATATATCCTTATTGTTTATTTTATAATGGTTGCTTATTTATTTTGTAATGGTAGTTTGTATCTCTTAATCCCACATCACTATCATGCCTCTTCTCCTTTCCTCTTCCCACTGGTAACCACTAGTTTATTCTCAATATCTGTGAGTCTGTTTCTGTTTTGTTATATACATTCATTTGTTTTATTTTTTAGATTTCACATGTAAGTCATAACATAGAGTATTTGTATTTCTCTCTGTGACTTATTTCACTAAGAATAATTCTCTCCACAGAGTTGCAAATGGCAGAATTTCATTCTTTTTTACAGCTAATACACCACATCTTCTTTATCCATTTAACTGTTGATGGACACTTAGGTTGCTTCCATATCTTGTCTATTGTAAATAATGCTGCTATGAACATTGGGCTGCGTGTATCTCTTTGATTTAGTGTTTTCATTTTCTTTGGATGTATACCCAGCAGTGGAATTGCTGGATCATATGGTAGTTCTATATAAACCTCCATGCTGTTTTCCACAGTGGCTGTACCAATTTGTAGTTGCACCAAAAGTGAGTGTACTAGGCTTCCCTTTTCTCCACATGCTCACCACCATTTGTTATTTGTGGTCTTTTTGATGATAGCCATTCTGACAGGTGTGAGGTAATACCTCATTGTGGTTTTGGTTTGCATTTCTCTGATGATTGATGAATGATGTTGAGCATTTTTTCATGTGCCTGTTGGCCATCTGTATGTCTTCTTTCGAAAAATGTCTGTTCAGGTCTTCTACCCATTTTTTTTTTTTTTTGCGCTACATGGGCCTCTCACCGCTGAGGCCCCTCCCGCCGCAGAGCACAGGCTCTGGACACACAGGCCCAGCGGCCACGGCTCACGGGCCCAGCTGCTCCGCGGCATGTGGGATCCTCCTGGACCGGGGCACAAACCCGCGTCCCCTGCAACGGCAGGCGGACTCCCAACCACTGCGCCACCAGGGAAGCCCCCCCTCCATTTTTAAATCAGGTTGTTTGTTTTTTTGATATTGAGTTGTGTGAGCTGTTTATATATTTTGGATATTAACCCCTTATCAGTCATATCAGTTGCAAATATTTCCTCTCATTCAGTAGGTTGTCTTTTCATTTTGTTGATGGTTGTCTTTGCTGTGCAATAGCTTTTAAGTTTTAATTAGGTCCCATTTGTTTTCTGCCTTTGTTTCCTTTGAACGTTAATTTTTAATAACCACCTTATTGAGATATAATTCACATACCATTCAATTCACCCATTTAAAGTGCACAATCCAGTGGTTTTAGTATATTTGCAGAGATCTGTAACCATCGCCACACTCAATTACTTTTTTCTTTCTTTCTTTTTTTTTTTACCACACTCAATTTTAGAGCATTTTCATCACCCCAAAAGAAATCCCATGCCCATTAGCAGTCACTCTCCATTTGCTCCCGGCTCTCTGTCTTAGACAACTGACATCTACTTTCTGTGTCTATGGATTTGACTGTTTTGGACAATTCATATAAATTGAATCACACAATATGTGGTCCGTTATGACTGGCTTCGTTCACTTAGCATAATGATTTCGAGATTCATCCATGTTGTAGCAGGTATCTGTACTACTTCATTTCTTTTTGTGGCCAAATAATAGTCCGTTGTATGAACATACCACATTTTATTTATCTATTCATCAGTTGATGAACATTTGCGTTGTTTCTACTTCTTTTTTTTTTTTTTTTTTTTTTTTTGTGGTATGCGGGCCTCTCACTGTCGTGGCCTCTCCCGTTGCGGAGCACAGGCTCTGGGCGCGCAGGCCCAGTGGCCATGGCTCACGGGCCCAGCCGCTCTGCGGCACGTGGGATCCTCCCATACTGGGGCACGAACCCATGTTCCCTGCATCGGCAGGCGGACTCTCAACCACTGCGCCACCAGGGAAGCCCTTGTTTCTACTTCTTGACTCTTATGAATAATGCTGCTGTGTACATTCACATATAAGTTTTTGTGTGAACATATATTTTCATTTTTCTTGGAGACAAACCTAGGAGTAGAATTACTGGGCCATACGGTAACTCTAATGTTTAACCTTTTGAGGAATTACCATACTCTTTTTCAAAATGGCCACACTGTTTTCCCTTTCCATCGGCTTTGTGTGAGTATTCCAATTTCTCCACATCCTTGCCAATACTTATTATCTGTCTTTTTGATTATAGTCATTTTAGTGGGAATGAAATAGTATTTCATTGTGGTTTTGATGTGCCTTATCCTGATAGCTAATGATGTTGAGCATCTTTTCATGTGCTTATTGGTGGAACTTTTTTTTAAGGCTCTTGATAAATTTCACCCATTTTCTTTCCATAAAATTGTATTACTTTATAATGCCAATAACTGTGTATCAACTCACTGAGCATTTACTAGCTTCAATATTATAATTTTTAAAAATTGCATTCCTTTGATTTCTGATTTCACTTTATTTCCACTTCTTTGATTTATTCTGTATGTGCATGCATTTCACAAGGAGTTAATTAACCATAGGTCTAAGTTAACATAATTTTTTGCCTAGAAAATAGACTATTATGATGCAAACTGACCTAAGCCAGTATGGTCACATACAACTACTAGTTTATTCATAACAGCTCTTAAGTACATCATAATAGCTGCCTGAAAGTTTGAAGTCAATAGGAGCTGACTGCTTTCCTACAACTTTGCTACTTGTTTTTAATGAAAGCAGGTCTCAGACAGGTCTCATTATCTGCTACATAAAATACATTTATCTAAACCAAAATTTATTGATAAGTCTAAACCAAAATTTATTTATTGATATTGATAGTTCAGACACTGTATTCAGTAAGTTTCATGAAGTCCAACTATCTTTGTTTTAGGTGATCTGAATACCCCTGGCAATATTTCAAAAGCAGAATCTGGTTGCTCTTGTGGTGGGTATCAGGCAACCAGATCCTTTGAGCCAATGGCAGGATTGGATAGCCTCAGAGTCTATCCCTAAGGATACACATTTGGAACTTGCTTGATTTTTACACCTTATTAATACAAGGGTTGGGGTGTCTCTAGAGTATTATTACCAGTATACGTATCTTGAATACCACTGTTTCAGTAGAGTCCATATCTAATATCCATTGTGCTGATTAACAAGCTACTAATTTCACCGTGAAAGTCCATTTCTAACATTGGCAAAATCCCTATGCTATTGATGGCAGGTAAAGATCTCTGGAGCACTTGTAATAACCACATTTGAGATGTTTTCTGATTATCGGATTGTATATTCTTGAAAGGGGAACTGTCTTCTCCTCCATAGCATATTAAACCTAGCCCCCTCCACATGCACACATAATTTCACATTATCTTTGCTAAAGAGCTTAAAGCAAATTACAGACCTCAAAAAAGTGTGCAGTATCTGTCAGTGTTTGGTTTTTTTCTTAAATAAGAAAATGAGAAAATGACAGAAACCATTTATTAAGTGCCTACTCTGTGATATGTGCTTTGCATTCATTATCTCATTTAATCCACAACAACCCTGTGAGTAATTATTATTACTGTCATTTTATGAATAGGAAGACTGATTATGAGAGATTTGAATAATGTGTCCAGGATCACTTGGCTTGTGTCCACATCCACATGGCATGTGGGGATTCTTGGTGGATGTTTATTATTTTCCTATTGTGTCATCTTCACTTCAGGGACTCATGGACACATAGATCATGTTGTGCCTGATGCATGTGTATAGGTGGTTAAATAAAATTTGAGATTCTGCATATTTAATAAATTTGGGGGAGAATATATTATTGAGTAAAACATTATTTCTAAATTACATGAAATGTCTTGTGGCATTTCAGCTTCTCATGAATATCTGTAACCAAGTTTGAGCTTTATGTCTGTAAGAAACATAGAAAACCAATAGGCTAAGAGTTAGGAATTATTTTTTAAAAATGATGGCTTTGAACACATTCAACTCTGAGGTAGATAATTTAATATTTTCCTTTTATTCAATTTTTGTCTTTTCACTGACAAATAGCAAAACATTTTAAATTTATGGTTTTTTAATGTATATTTTTCTCTCCTGAGAATGAAAAGGAGCTGAGGATCAGTTTCTCATGCTTTAAAAAGTTGTGCTTCAAGCCAGAATTTGTAAATACAGTAGTGTTCAGTTTCAATGAGCAGAGAAGTGAGGTGTTCCAGTGTAAATTACCCTGCAGCCTGCTTAGAGGGTTTTTTTTCCCCTATGTTTAGCAAAATTATGGAGTATGCTGTTTAAAAGAAGCTATGTTATATTCTTTGTTGGAGAATTTCAAATGGAATATAAGATGACTTCGTAATTTTTAACAGTGTATTTTGATTTTTAAAATATACTTGGATATTTTTTTCCTTCTCTTCTTTTCTGTATTGAAGGTAGAAATGAAGCCATTTCTTTTTGTCATTTTCCATTATTTCCTTTTATTTCTCCCACTTGCGCCCTGGATAATATCCTGGCTAGATAGGATTACAGGCTATTTTCACTGGGAGATTCTGATTCCATTACCAATCAACAAAGTTAAGGAGCATTTCCCCCACCCCCTTTATAGTGTGCACACTCCATTTCGAAATGAGAAAAAGTCTCAAAGGTAGGCACTACTATATTACCAAAGCAGGCAACTTTGGCCCGGGGAGGCCCTGAGCCAGAGTGAGAGCATGTTAAGAGGGGGAGAAAGTAATGAACAGTTTTGAAAATGAGGTTATGTAAGTTAGAGCTGCCAGAGATGCTCCGAAGGTCTATTAGATACAGTTCTTGAAAAGGGGTTTAAATGAACTAAAATGCAATAATGAAATTTTCTCACTGGAGAGGATTTAAAATGATTACTCACTAGAATTAATTGATACCATCGGAGGGCCAAAACATGCTTTGTCTGTCTGAAATGTGTGTTTAGTGTTTTGGAAGACTTTCTATAGCATATAATAAAAGACTGGGAAATCAATACCTTTTCTTTAAAGGTGCACCCAGTGTTTAATAGCACTAAGTAATTATATCCCCCATAGCATCTGAGAAGTCTTAACTCCATCTTCAGTGCTTGGTGATCTGGTAAACCTCATTTCCAAAAACCTATCCATATCTGTTTTCTTTCCATCTCTTAAAAAAAAAAGTGTTTTTGAGTAATTTTATGAATCCTTTAATACTGACATCAATTTTGTTTGTCATAATTTCTCAGTGGTATTTTTGGTTTAATATAACTGAAATTTGTTCTAGGTATTTTGTCCAAACACAGGATGAGGCTTCAAAATAAGCCTTGAATTATTCTCCCTTGTCACGAAGACAGAATCATAGTCCTTGATGAACCTTTAAGTGTCCATTGCTCCTTTTCAATTGTTAACTCTAAATTTATTTAAAAATCTCAACTTAGGGCTTCCCTGGTGGCGCAGTGGTTGAGAGTCTGCCTGCCGATGCAGGGGACACGGGTTCATGCCCCGGTCCGGGAAGATCCCACATGCCACGGAGCGACTGGGCCCGTGAGCCATGGCCGCTAGGCCTGTGCGTCTGGAGCCTGTGCTCCGCAACGGGAGAGGCCACAACAGTGAGAGGCCTGCGTACTGCAAAAAAAAAAAAAAATCTCAACTTAGTAGTTTGACATGATACCCTCATAGTTAGGATAGTGATGGGACATGATGGGAGTTTTGCAATTCGTATTCTCTTAACCTCTGAGGCAGAAATTATCTTTTTGAGACTGAAAATAAACTCATTTTGCTCTAGATCCAGAATGCCAATTGTTTGAAGATTTGATCCGGATGCTTATGACTTGTTGCCATGGATGTTTCCATTGTTTTACACATTAAAGACCCATCCAGTTATGAACAACAAAACTGTACAAATCATGGCAAACTTCTGGTCTGTAGCATGAATTTCTTAAGTAAAAGAAAACTGGAAACCAAACTGCTTCTTCTTTTCTTGTCTTCAATTTGTTGCCAGGGGGAAGATTATGCACAGATCATTGGGCTAAGCAAGTGTTATTGTTCCCCCTGCCATGCACAAAGTAATAAGTCATTCTCCTTCTTGAAATGACATCTTCACTAGGACCAGTATATAAAACACAGTTCTATTGGTGCTGGAAGTACAAGTTCACAGCCATTCAACTGGAAGATGATCCTTCACAATTATTCCCAGAAAAATACTTCAGAATGATGCTCTCTGCCCTTTATAGTTCAATGATGTAAAGTGTTTGTACTGCACTTGTTATGGGCACTAAGGTCAGAGAGCTTATCCAACAGATAGACCTGTGGGTCTAGCACTATATTTAGAAAGACAGTCAACTGGAAGATGGTAGAATACATGCCAGGTGTACAGCTTGTTACATTTACTATCTTAGAAGCTATTAGAAGAATCAATCTTCATAATAACATCAAAATTTACACTTATAAAAACTTTAATCTTCACTCATATTAACTCATATGATTCTGTCAGTATTCTTAGGTAAGATAACTGTGAAATTTTTTTATTGAGGTAACTGTAGTCCATCTTGTCTAGCAAGAAGTTAATAGTGGAATTGGGAGATCAGTGTTCTTTCCTCTCCTTCTGCTTGGCTTGTTATTTTTTGTAAACAGTGCATTGACTATTCCCACTACTTAGAAAGATGAGCGCTGCAAGCAGAGAGCACAATTGAGTTAATTGTAGCAGTGATGCCATTTCATATGCCAGAATGTACAGTTTACTGATCAGTAGGAAAGGGAAGATCGTAACAATGAAATCAGTTTTTCACATACAATGTACAATGAGCTTGTTAAATAGATAAAGGTGACATCAGAATCTTCCCTGATACCTCAGTGGAAAATTGTTAAGAAACATCTGCTCTGAATGTATGAAAATCATAGAAAGTAAAGATACCTCTGAAGTTGTTTTTGTTCAGTCTTATTTTACAGCTTAAAAAAAAGAGGTTTAGAGATTTTAAGTGATTTGCTCCATGTTACACAATTGAAAATGACAGAGCTGAGAGTTGAATCTGTCTTTAAACTCCAGTGTTTCTGGACCTTACTCTATACCATGCAGATGTTTGGCTGCCTATGGGCAGAGGGTCAGACAACAGTGGTGGTCCCATTCATCTCTGTGGTTCCTTTGTGGGCCATACCACATAGAGTAGCCCCATTTTATGGGTAGGAAATCCTGGTTAAGGAGTGTCCCCAGCAGCAATTAGCAAGTCAGTGGTGTAATATCTCTCCCACGTGCTTCCTTGCCTGTCTTCTCACAAATGTTGGAGCCTACAATGTTTCTGCTTCCACCATAAAAAGGGTTTGTGGAAAATCATCTCTATATTTCAGCCATAAGGATTGAGAATGAAAAGAAGCGATTGAAAAAGAATCTCTGTTCTGCAGTCAATATTGAAGTAAAGTACCTATTGTCATGTTCTATTATAGCCTCGGTCATGCTGGAATCAGGTGTGATTCTAGGCTGTGATTCTAGGCTGGCGTAGTTTTGATGCTCCTAAGCTGATATTTGGATAGTTCAAGGTATCTGTCATTTGTGTCATGTCAGACCGAGGAATCTTCAAAAACTGTTACATGAATCAGTAGTCTGCTTGGCTTAAGAACCTTGAAAGAGAGCTACAACTGTTTACCTACTGTTGATTATTGATTTTTGATAGTTAACACAATGTATTTAAGAATAAAATGAACCATTGGAATGAAACTCTATATGGAATGTACTCTTAAGAACCATAGGAAACAAAAATTTTTGTGGAAATGGGTTAAGAGTAAGTAAGAGATGGATGTTTATTGAAGAGGCAAATAGTATGAATGGTAGGAATATTTTAGTAATTTCTCTTTATCACCTATCTACACAGAACATTTTGATTCAAGTGTTTTTGATGCAGGCATTTTGACAGAATTAAAGCCAGCAGACACCTAATTCTACCTTAATCCCCTTCCCAATTCTGGGAAATTTTTACTTTCCAATTTATTAATTTATTTATTGTTTGGAAACTTTTGAACTTTGGGTTTGTCTTGCTTTTATTTCTGGGATGACTGCTGTTTGGTAATGTATTATTGTTTTGTTATATTGCTGGGTTCAGTTAGCACTTTATAAATGAGACTGATCTCTAACTTTTTTCTTACTATTTCTAACTCTGCTATTTTTATTAAGATTATGTTAGGCATGTTATTTTAGAATTAGGAAAAAAGCAGTAAAATATTGTTTAGTCTATTATAATTGGAAAGCCACCAAGGGGTTATTAGATACACCCCAAAGGCATTACTATAAATGAGTTTTATTATAAGTGTAAATGTGTTATTTAGAGAAGAGTTAGAAATTTAATTAAGGTCTTCTGTGTGATCTGAAGCTGAGAATGAGAGATTTTTATTATGGTCCAGGTGTCCTCCCTACCCAGTGGCCCCTAATATATACCAAGTTAAAGAAAAGAAACTCAGGAAACTTACAGGAAGAAGATAATGCTTTTCCTTTAGATAGATTGTTTTGCAGCATTTAAAAACTTGTGCCTTCATAAGCATTTACAAGAGTCCTATTTTTTTTTTTTTTTTTTGCGGTACGCGGGCCTCTCACTGTTGTGGCCTCTCCCGTTGCGGAGCACAGGCTCCGGACGTGCAGGCTCAGCGGCCATGGCTCACGGGCCCAGCCGCTCCACGGCATGTGGAATCTTCCCGGACCGGGGCACGAACCCGTGTCCCCTGCATCAGCAGGTGGACTCTCAACCACTGCGCCACCAGGGAAGCCCAAGAGTGCTAGCTTGACTGGCCCAGAAGATGTTGTCTGACCAAATATTCTGCAGTTTGTTTTATGGTAACAGTACATATATTTCTATTTACAAATATAAACCAGTATTATATTTTAAATATTTTTTCAAATTATCCCCTCAGGAATTTGTAACTGAAAATTACTGCTGTAAATTTTTTAAGTAAAAAGAGTTAGTTCTTTTATTGATCAACTACATTATTTAAAAGACAAGAGTAAGTGAGTGTCACAATTGTGACATTAAAGGTGGAATTGCAATATCTGAGATGCAGAAAATTCAAGATACAAATGGATTCTCATTGACGAAGCAGTATTTGATTGGAATAATTCATGTTTCCTTCTGAGCTGAGTGCATGATTTCTAACCATATGTACTTCGTGCTAGATTAACTCCAACACCATCCCCACCTACTTCTATTGGTGCTGGGATGAGGTTCACCAGAGAAAGAAGGTCAGTTTTGCTTACTATTTGAGATATATAGATATAGATGTTTTTAACCTGAAACTGTAGTAGTGTATGTTTAATTTGGATCAAAATATCACACAGTTAATTCTCTCTCTCCATCCCCCCCTCCCTCCCTCCCTCTTTCTCCATTTGGTTCCTTAAAGGATTTGAGATAAATGTTGGAAAACATTGGGATATGAATAAAAGTCTCATGGCCAGGATAACCAACAAGGACCTCCTGTATAGCACAGGGAACTCTGCTCAATATTGTGTAATAACCTAAATGGCTATTTGGGGTCTTCTGTGTCTCCATACAATTTTAAAATTTTTTGGTCTAGTTCTGTAAAAGATGCCATTGGTAATTTGATAGAGATTTCATTGAATCTGTAGATTGCTTTGGGTAGTATAGTCATTTTCACAATATGGCTTCTTCCAATCCAAGAACGTGGTATATCTCTCCACCTGTTGGTATCATCTTTAATTTCTTTCATCAGTGTCTTATAGTTTTCTGCATACAGGTCTTTTGTCTGCCTAGGTAGGTGTATTCCTAGGTATTTTATTTTTTTTTGGTGCAGTGGTAAATGGGAGTGTTTCCTTAATTTCTCTTTCAGATTTTTCATCATTAGTGTATAGGAATGCAAGAGATTTCTGTGCATTAATTTTGTATCCTACAACTTTACCAGATTCATTGATAAGCTCTAATAGTATTCTGGTGGCATTTTTAGGATTCTCTATGTATAGTATCATGTCATCTGCAAAGAGTGACAGTTTTACTTCTTCTATTCCAATTTGTATTCCTTTAATTTCTTTTTCTTCTCTGATTGCCGTGGCTAGGATTTTCAAAACTATGTTGAATAATAGTGGTGAGCGTGGACATCCTTGTCTTGTTGCTGATCTCAGAGGAAATGCTTTCAGTTTTTCACCATTGAGAATGATGTTTGCTGTGGGTTTGTCATATATGGCCTTTATTATGTTGAGGTAGGTTCCCTCTATGCCACTTTCTGGAGAGGTTTTATCACAAATTGCTGTTGAATTTTGTCAAAAGCTTTTTCTGCATCTATTGAGATGATCATATGGTTTTTATCCTTCAGTTTGTTAATATGGTGTATCTCATTGATTGATTTGCTTATATTGAAGAATCCTTGCATTCCTGGAATAAACCCCACTTGATCATGATGTATGATACTTTTAATGTGTCGTTGGATTCTGTTTGCTAGTATTTTGTTGAGATCTTTTGCATCTATATTCGTTAGTGATATTGGTCTGTAATTTTCTTTTTTTGTAGTATCTTTGTCTGCTTTTGGTATCAGGGTGATGGTGGCCTCATAGAAGGAGTTTGGGAGTGTTCCTTCCTCTGCAATTTTTTGGAAGAGTTTGAGAAGAATGGGTGTTAGCTCTTCTGTAAATGTTTGATAGAATTCACCTGTGAAGCCATCTGGTCCTGGGCTTTTGTTTCTTGGAAGATTTTTCATCACATTTTCAATTTCATTACTTGTGATTGGTCTGCTTATATTTTCTGTTTCTTCCTGGTTCATTCTTGGAAGGTTATACCTTTCTAAGAATTTGTGCATGTCTTCCAGTTGTCCATTTTATTGGCATAGAGTTGCTTGTAGTAGTCTCGTAGGATGCTTTGTATTTCTGCAGTTTCTGTTGTAACTTCTCCTTTTTCATTTCTAATTGTATTGATTTGAGTCCTCTCCCTCTTTTTCTTGATGAGTCTGGCTAATGGTTTATCAGTTTTGTTTATCTTCTCAAAGAACCAGCTTTTAGTTTTATTGATCTTTGCTATTGTTTTCTTTGTTTCTATTTCATTTATTTCTGCTCTGATCTTTATGTTTTCTTTCCTTCTGCTAACTTTGGGTTTTGTTTGTTCTTCTTTCTCTAGTTCCTTTAGGTGTAAGGTTAGATTGTTTATTTGAGATTTTTCTTGTTTCTTGAGGTAGACTTGTATAGCTATAAACTTCCCTCTTAGAATTGCTTTTCTGCATCCCATAGTTTTAGGATCATCGTGTTTCATTGTCATTTGTCTCTAGGTATTTTTTGATTTCCTCTTTGATTTCTTCAGTGATCCCTTGGTTATTTAGTAACGTATTGTTTAGCCTCCATGTGTTTGTGATTTTTACATTTTTTCCCTCTAATTCATTTCAAATCTCATAACATTGTGGTGAGAAAAGATGCTTGATATGATTTCAGTTTTCTTAAATTTACTGAAGCTTGATTTGTGACCCAAGATGTGATCTATTCTGGAGATTATTCCATGTACATTTGAGAAGAAAGTGCAATCTGCTGTTTTTGGATGGAATGTTCTATAAATATCAATTAAATCTATCTGGTCTACTGTGGCATTTAAAGCTTCTGTTTCCATATTTATTTTCATTTTGGATCATCTGTCCTTTGGTGTAAGTGTGTTGTTAAAGTCCCACACTATTATTGTGTTACTGTCCATTTCCTCTTTTATAGCTGTTAGCAGTTGCCTTATGTATTGAGGTGCTCCTGTGATGGGTGCATATATATTTATAATTGTTATATCTTCTTCTTGTATTGAGTCTTTGATCATTATGCAGTGTCCTTCCTTGTCTCTTGTAACATTCTTTATTTTAAAGTCTATTTTGTCTGATATGAGTATTGCTTCTCCAGCTTTCTTTTGATTTCCATTTGCATGGAATATCTTTTTCCATCTCCTCACTTTAAGTCTGTATGTGTCCCTAGGTCTGAAGTGGGTCTCTTGTAAACAGCATATATATGGGTCTTATTTTTGTATCCATTCAGCAAGCCTGTGTCTTTCGGTTGAAGCATTTAATCCACTCATGTTTAAGCTAATTATAGATATGTATGTTCCTATGACCATTTTCTTAATTGTTTTGGGTTTGTTTTTGTAGTTCCTTTTCTTCTCTTGTGTTTCCGACTTAGAGAAGTTCGTTTAGCATTTGTTGTAGAGCTGGTTTGGTGGTGCTGAATTCTCATAGCTTTTGCTTGTCTGTAAAGCTTTTGATTTCTCCATTGAATCTGAATGAGATCCTTGCTGGGTAAAGTAATGTTGGTTGTAGGTTCTTCTCTTTTATCACTTTAAGTATATCATGCCACTCCCTTCTGGCTTGTAGAGTTTGTGCTGAAAAATCGGCTATTAACCTTATGGGCGTTCCCTTGTATATTATTTGTCGTTTTTCCCTTGCTGCTTCCAATAATTTTTCTTTGTCTTTAAGTTTTGCCAATTTGATTACTATGTGTCTCGGCATGTTTCTCTTTGGGTTTATCCTGTATGGGACTCTCTGCGCTTCCTGGACTTCGGTGGTTATTTCCTTTCCCATGTTAGGGAAGTTTTTGACTATAATCTCTTGAAATATTTTCTCTGGTCCTTTCTCTCTCTCTTCTCCTTCTGGGAACCCTATAATGCGAATGTTGTTGAATTTAATGTTGTCCCAGAGGTCTCTTAGGCTGTCTTCATTTCTTTTCATTCTTTTTTCTTTATTCTGTTCCACAGCAGTGAATTCCACCATTCTGTCTTCCAGGTCACTTATCTGTTCTTCTGCCTCAGTTATTCTGCTATTATTTCCTTCTAGTGTAGTTTTCATTTTAGTTATTGTATTGTTCATCTCTATTTGTTTGTTCTTTAATTCTTCTAGGTGTTTGTTAAACATTTCTTGCATCTTCTTGATCTTTGCCTCCATTCTTTTTCCGAGTTCCTGGATCATCTTCACTATCATTATTCTGAATTCTTTTTCTGGAAGGTTGCCTATCTCCATTTCATGTAGTTGTTTTTCTGAGATTTTATCTTGTTCCTTCATCTGGTACATAGCCCTCTGCCTTTTCATCTAGACTATCTCTCTGTGAATGTGGGTTTTGTTCCACAGGCTGCAGGATTGTAGTTCTTCTTGCTTCTGCTGTCTGCCCTCTGGTGGATGAAGCTATCTAAGAGGCTTGTGGAAGTTTCCTGATGGGAGGGACTGGTGGTGGGTGGAACTGACTGTTGCTCTGGTGGGCAGAGCTCAGTAAAACTTTAATCCGCTTGACTGTTGATGGGTGGGGCTGGGTTCATTCCCTGTTGGTTGTTTGGCCTTAGGCAACCCAACACTGGAGCCTACCTGGGCTCTTTGGTAGGGCTAATGGCCGATTCTGGGAGGGCTCATGCCAAGGAGTACTTCCCAGAACTTCTGCCGCCAGCGTCCTTTTCCCCATGGTGAGCCACAGCCACCCCCCGCCTCTGCAGGAGACCCTCCAACACCAGCAGGTAGGTCTGGTTCAGTCTCCCCTGTGGTCACTGCTCCTTCCCCTGAGTCCCGATGTGCACACTGCTTTGTATGTGCCCTCCAAGAGTGGAGTCTCTGTTTCCCCCAGTCCTGTTGAAGTCCTATAATCAAATCCCACTAGGCTTCAAAGTCTGATTCTCTAGGATTTCCTCCTCCCATTGCCGAACCCCCAGGTTGGGAAGCCTGACGTGGGGCTCAGAACCTTCAGTCCAGTGGGTGGACTTCTGTGGTATAAGTGTTCTCCAGTCTGTGAGTCACCCACCCAGCAGTTATGGGATTTGATTTTACTGTGATTGCGCCCCTCCTACCATCTCATTGTGGCTTCTCCTTTGTCTTTGGATGCCCATATCTTTTTTGGTGAATTGCAGTGTCTTCCTGTCGATGATTGTCCAGCAGCTAGTTGTGATTTTGGTGTTCTCACAAGAGGGAGTGAGAGCACGTCCTTCTACTCAGCCATCTTGGTTCTTGCAGAGATGTTGAGAGGATTCTTTGTTTTGTTTTTTTAATGTAGATTTTAGGAAATGTAAGGATCTCTAGCTGCTAGGATGTGATGGTGATCTGACTACGTTCAGTCTTGACCAGAATATGTCATTGATCCACCCCATCTCTCTTGCATAGGATGAGTCTGGAGGATTCCATTGGACTCCTAGTATGTAGATAGATGCTTCCAAGTCTCAGGTGGAAGGAATTTAGGAATGGGGGGTGGCTCACTGAGAATGCACAAAACAAATAACACTATTCAAGGAGATAAACAGTTTGTGACCTGCCAATCAGGAAAACTGCTCTCTCAAAGTGGAGAAATTCATCAACTATAAAGAAGAACCTTGCCAAGGCATAAGTATAACTATTAGGATTTTGGCCCCAGTGGACAAGTTAGTGGATCCATTTTCCCCCTGTGTAAATGGCATAAATCCGCAGTTTGTGCGTAAAGAAATTCACAGAAAAATATCCTCTGTTTTACAGAGGAAATGGGCCTTCATTTCCTTTCTTATTTGTAACTCGCCTCTGGTGTGAAAGGAAGATTTAGGCCTGGGTAGAGTATTCCTCTGAACTTCATTCATTCTGTGCTGTGACTAATAGTTTTTCCTCATAACCACATCAAAAATTGATACTGCTTTAGGAAAACAGCATTCCACATCTCTAGTGACTTGCTTATCTTTTTTAAAGCAGAGTGTATTCCTCACATTGTTCTTCTTATGTATTTTCTGACATAAGAGAGGCACTAAAGCGATCAATTGTTTTAGACTGTATGATGGGTTTTAAGGACCACTTAAAAGAACTCTGTGCAAAATAACTGAGTCAGACTCTGAAGTCACCAAAAAGTTCAGCGTGTATGCAGGGCGCTTTGAGCGTGGTTAGTCGACAGACCTCTTTTGCCGATCTAGTTGAGATATCGTACTGAAATTTTGCAAGAAGAAGCGATACATTTTTATGTATAACACAAGTAACCTTGGTGCACCTGGAAGATTCTGGTTAGTTTTGAGCAAGGAAAAAATAAGGGGGCTACAGAAGATGCCAGGAAAGTTTCAGAGGCTGTAATTTCGATGTATATCTCTTGCTGCCCATACACTAGTTGTGGGAACAGGCTTTCCACAGCTGCTGTCTGTGGACCTTGGTTCCATTGTCCTTTTGACTTAAAAGGACATTAATTCTTGACTTAATCGCAGAGGCACAGACAGTGAAGAGAAAATGGGCTTTCACATGAGAATAGACCTAGACAATTCAGACTCTGTGGCAGGGCTGGCTGCATAATTTGTAGGGCCCAGTGCAAGATGAAAATGCTGGGCTCCTTGTTCAAAAATTATTAAGAATTTTAAGCCTGTCACAGGAGAGCACTAAGGCAAGCTCAGGACACTTTGAAGCACAGGGTACTGTGTGACTGTACAGGTCGCCCACCCAGGAAGCTGGTCCAGCTCTTTAGTCTGGAAATATAAAGGTAGAGAGGGAGTTGCTTAAATCTGCGCAGTTTAGAAATGAATAGAAGAATGGATGAATTTTGTTTATGGCATCTCACAATATTATATTTAAGGAAACCACTGAAGTTCCAAGGTGGATGATGATAGCATGCACTCCTTCTCTGCAGTAGAAGCAAACACTTTCTTCGAGAAGCTGCACAGGGCGGATCTGAGAGTTTCTTATTTGTGCCAGTCACAGGGTCAGGTAGAGCCATAGAAGCATCGAGAGGTGACCCCCGAAGGCTCAGTCTGGGTATAGGTGACATTCGCAAATTCCTGAAGGCTCACGGTGAATGTTTGTTTATGGACCCAGATATGGGTTGCTTTCATTAGTTACAGCTTTAGAGTCAAGATTCTCACAGAACTTAGAAGAGACAAGAAAACATTGCTTCAAAAGATTTGGTGTGCGGCAGTGGTGGTGGCACCCAGTGACTTCTCACACTTAACTCCCTGGAAGTTATGTTTGCAGTCACTCTTCTCACTGACTTTCATTTTACACAGCTGGTCACCTTTTACTGGATGGACTGTGACAATGGAGGAGAAAGCATTAATTCTGAGGAATGTTTCAGAGCCATTGGAAAGCTAGTAGGAGAATATTGCTTGGTTCTTTTTGCTATAACACAAAATATTAAGCCATACAAAAAATTAAAACAGTACATGACAAAAAACACAACAGAGAAATTTCTTCTGTTTTTAAAATTACTTAAGAAGAGAGTAGACACCATTTTTTTTTTAATTTTAAAAAAATTTTTATTGGAGTGTAGTTGATTTACAATGTTGTGTTAGTTTCAGGTGTACAGCAAAGAGAATCAGTTATACATATACATATATCCATTTTTTTGTTTTTAGATTCTTTTCCCTTATAGGCCACTACAGAATATTAAGTAGAGCTCCCTGTGCTATACAGCAGGTTCTTATTAGTTATCTATTTTATATATAGTAGTGTGTATGTGTGAGTCCCAATCTCCCAATTTATCTCTCCCTCTCCTTATTCCCTGGTAACCATAAGTTTGTTTTCTACATCTGTGACTCTACTTCTGTATTGTAAATAAGCTCATTTGTACCCTTTTTTTTAGATTCTGCATATAAGGGATATCATATGAAATTTGTCTTTCTGTGTCTGACTTACTTCACTCAGTATGGCAATCTCTAGGTCCATCCATGTTGCTGCAAATGGTATTATTTTGTTCTTTTTTATGGCTGAGTAATATTCCATTGTATATATGTACCACATCTTCATCTATTTCCTATAGCCACCATATTTTTAATGTAATAGTCACACATGGAATATTTGTCTCTAAACAAAATCATTCTTAGAGACAATGGCCTGTTTTCTACTCATCTAGAAGTTTAATAAAGCATCTGTTTATTTCTGAAGAGAAAAAAATAACTCATGTAGGGACATGAAACTAACATTTGTGGAGTGGCTTACTGTAGTAGACAACTTTGTCTGTAGCATCCTTATTTTACATGACTATGCAGTTTGGTATGTACCATTGCTTACACTTAGAGATGAGGAAGATGTGGTTCAGAAAACAAACATTTCACTAATGATGTCCCTCAGAATAGTGATTCTGTAAGGTGTCAATTAGTAGTTTTCCATGATAGTCAAATGCTTGGGAAAATACTTGATTTTATCAAGCATTAGAGAAGATTAGGAAACTTGGACTATATAATTAACATTCTGGGGTCCTTTGCTCTTTGCCCTTTGCCCTCTTCCCCTCTATAAGCGTTAGAGGGTCCTCTGGCCCTCAATTCTGACTGTAGGAAAAGCTGCTCTCAGAAAGCAATAAGGAAAACAGTATCAACTGTAGCCCTGTAGACATCTGCAAGCTAGTGGGGGTATATTGAGGGACAGAGGATCTTCATGGAATCCCTGAAATTTTACTATGAAGTTTTACTATGTAAGCAGACATCAGTGGGTGAATCTGCCTCTGTTTGTAAAAATACCCAGAAGGATGTAGTCAGGAATGTTTGCTGAGAAAAACTGGACACTAAGTACTGTATGCCATCTTTAGAGTTAACATTTCAATTTCCAAGATTTGAGTCAGTTATCTAAATACAGTTCTTTGAGTAAAATAGATGTAATTTTAGGGTTATTGTGTACTCTGTAAAACCTGATAGATATGACTATACTAAGTTAGGTTGAAATAGGATCACAATAATATAGAAGAATGCTTCTTATCTGATATGATCAGGACTGGTAATTGGTTAGGTAGGCTGCAAATTCATTAAAATAGCAAATTATTGCAAAGCAATACATATACATCTTAAACATGTTATTTTAATTAAAATATTAATGTACATCCATCAGACAATTTTTTTTTGTCGGGCAAGTGTTTTCTTTGATTGAGGATCCATTAACTAGAGAATCACTTTGTTTTCCTTACATAAACCACACCCGTAATGCATTATCTGTGGTTGATAATTTAGTTTGACTTAAAATGGAGCTAGAGTTAAAAGGTACTTGTAAAGAAATCTAGAATCATTCTAGGCTTTTTTGATTTTTCTTCAGCTTTTTATGATTGTCTTATCTACATCTAACTTGAGAGTTTTTTCTTCTTGATGACACAATTTTATCAAACTCTCTGGATTTCCACTTAATTTTCCTAGGGAAAAAAAGATTTTCTTTTTTTCATGTTGTTTGGTTTATAAAAAAAAAACCCATATCTGAACTTACAAGAACAACTACAACTGACATAAACAGGCTTGGAAGCAAATACAGTTGACACTTGGTAAGCAAAAACACTCAGCTAGTAGGGCCAGGTGTATGCAGGAGTATTGGTCTCCTAGCTAAACCTTTCAGCATGCTTTAGATATGTCACTATGTTTTACAGAAGTCATCAATTTATACTGTAGATTGCTTAAGTGGAGGTCATTAAGAGAGCTTCTGTTGTAGTAACATTATATTTTTCTACCTTTCAACCACCTTTGATACTGTGGTGTCTTCAGTTCCTCAGACCTTACTACCTACTTCTGGGAAGTCCCAGGGTGACGTTTGTACTCATAAACCCTGGGAAGTCCCAGGGTGACACCCATGTACTCATAAACAACTCTTTTTATTTTCCTTAAAATAAAATAATTTTCCTTATTTTCTGGGCATCTGTTGGTCTAAGCCTCATGAAGGCGGCATGCCTTAGATGATGACAGCTGGGCTGTCTCCTACTGGACACTCCATCATGGCTGGAAACCACCATTACCTTTCATCCCCTAAATGTAACCAGCTCTTTACAGGGTCTACTCGTATCTTCCTTTGTTTTTAAAAATCAAACATAAGCATCTGGAGGCCAGGTCAGCCACAGTTATGAATGTCAACAAACAGGATATCCTACTAGTCACTCCCTTCCCTCTGACAATCGAGGCATTGTTACAGGGCTAAGCGTGTAGGTCTGCCTTTCTCTTCCCTTAGGAGGAATTATTTCCAGGGAGACTCCTCTGTGTCTAATGTAAATGGACTCTTGGCAAATCCAGGCTGCCAGACATTGTGTAGACATGGGCCCACAGCTCAGACATTTCTCAAGTGTCCATATTATATCAGGTCTCCATTTTTTTCTTCATTAGTTGCTGCAGCTGTAGCACGCATGGTAGAGTAATTTAGTGAGGTATTATAATCCCCGTTTTTAAAAAGAGGAAACCAAGCCCAGAGAGTTAGACACACAACTGGTAAGCAGTAAGTTGGGATTGGAACCAGCCCCCTAACACTCTCCATATGGTTCTAAGAGAGAACACAGAGCGTCCATCCCACTCATGAAACAGGGTCTGTAGTGGGCAGAGTAAGCCCACAGGGCTGTGAAAAGGCTCTGATCCCACTGCCAGAGATGCTCCTGCTTGTCCTCTGCTCTGTCCAGGTACATGGCTCCCCCAGGCTGACACTGCAGCAAGAGGGAAAGACATAGCTGAGAAGAGGGGAAGGGAGTCAAGAGTGTATTAGCCTGATGGTAGGGGCTGGGACCCCACGTCCCTGAATGTCTCAACATGTAAGATGATAACAGGTGTGTTCTTACTCCCAGGGACATGGTAGTTCAGTGCTATTATCTTTTATTCATTTCCATGTCTGTAGTTGCATGCAACAGGGTGGGGTTAATCTTACTCTAGTTTTGGACCAAAAAAAAAAAAAAGGACACTGAAAGTCAGGATGTCTTTTTCTCTTTTTATATTTTCCTTGATAGTTGAAATAGTTTGGCAGCCTCTTGTTTGAGAAAACTTGCACTAGAGCAAAAGGTTTTTGTCTAAGATCACTTTGGCTTATGTTTTTTAGGGTAACTACTCCTTTTTCCAACATAATGTCTCAACTTTATTTTTTATTTTTTTGTGGAAGAAGGAAGGATTTATTACTTGCAGCAAGTAAGGAGAACACCGGGGATCTTTCCCAAAGCAGTGTCTCGATGTGTCAACTTTAAAGAAGCAAATATAAGCACATGGGCCTTACTCTGGCTCTTCATGTAGCATTTTATAAAACTCCTGGGTTCCCACCTAGATAAATATTTTTGTTTTTACACTGTACCAATTCTTAAAACTTTAAAGTTCAAGAACAGAAATCCTCTTACTTTACAGAGCAGGAAACTGAGTCAGATAGGAGAAGTGATTTACCTAGTGAGACACAGCTGATTAGTAGCAGAGCTTGGTTTAAACTCAACATTTCTTAACATTGAGTTCAGAGTTCTTTCAACTACAATGTGTTGCCTCCTATGCCACTGATTAAGGGATTAATGAATTTCTCTGTATATGTTGGCTGAATGCCCCAAAGCCTTTGAAAGTAAGAAGAGAACATTATTCCTTATTGTTTTGGCTTAAATGAGTCACTAGAAAATTATAGGAACCTCTCTTATGCTTCTGTGTTCCCTGATTTATGTAATTTTAGCTCAAATCACAGTTTCCCCAGTACTCCCAGAAGGGTATTGATATTTGGTAAATGAAAGCCACACACAGATTAAATTAAATAAAACTGAAGGTAAACCATGGCAATCCTTCAGTCAGGTTTAGTAATGTTCAAATTCAGTAGTACTCCAAATTATCATTTTCCCAAAAAGGTTTACTATTCATCTACACTCTTCATTTCAGTTACCAACCCTGCTTGACATGTAGACATGTAGTAGATTTGTTGGAGAAAGCAAGCGCTATTTTAACTACAATAGCCTGAAATGCTAGTAGTCACAGCACAGTGTAACCTGTCAGAAGCCATTGAGGACCACTACTGGAAATCAGATATCCACCTTATTTCAGTTCTATCAAATGCCAGTTGATTTACTCGCCTATTAAAGCAGCTGGAGAATGTTTCACAAAAGCTTTTATTTGTTTGGAGGTACCTGAGAGGAATTGGAAGGTTCTTAGTAAGAGTTTTTGAACTTCTACTTTATGAACTGCCGGGTGGTATAATAACTAAATTGAGACACAGAGTACCTGAGTAATATACCAAGACCATAAAACCAGTCAGCTTGAGAGCCAGAGAGACCTCAGGCAATGTGCCATTAACCACCGTGCCTCTACCTCCACTCTACGAGGCAAGCCAGGGGATTTGGCATAAAGTTTCTTGGATTCTAAACTGGGTTCTGCTACTCAGTAGTTGTATAAACCTGGCAAATTAACTTGTACCTTTGTTTCCTCTTTATTAACAGACAGGGCGTTAGGACTCATCTCATGAGATTTTTTGGTGAGGTCAATGTGCAATGATACCTACTTATCACAATACCTAACATCTAATAAGAACTTAACAAATGGTAGACTTTATTATATTATTGTTATTATGACTGTGGGGGACTTAAAAATTAGGAGGTATATTACTGAGTCCAAGAAGCTTTTTATTTAATTGGGGACTGAAACATATAAGTAGGTGCAAATTAATGCAGAATCAAGAATAAAAGCATAAGAAATTAAACCTCATAATTTGAAAATGCTCAAAGGAAGCACTGGTATAAACTATGTTTGTCTTCTTTCTGGGTTTACTTTGGCTCAATTAAAAGTGTCCTTGCAAATTTTGCCATTTGCAGTAACACAGATGGACCTGGAGGGTATTATGCTTAGTGAAATAAGTCAGACAGAGAAAGACAAATACTGTATGATATCACTTATATGTGAAATCTAAAAAAATAAAACAAACTAGTGAATATAATAAAAAGGAAACAGACTCACAGATATAAAGAACAAACTAGTGGTTACTAGCCGGGAGAGGAAAGGCGGGGAGGGGCAAGATAGGGGTAAGGGATTAAGAAGTACAAACTATCATGTATAAAATAAATAAGCTACAAGGATATATGGTACAACATGGAATATAGCCAATTTTTATAATAACTATAAATGGAATAGAACCTTTAAAAATTGTGAATCACTATGTTCACCTGTAACTCATATAATATTGTACATGATATATATCTCAAATTTTTAAAGAGTGTACATGCAATATATATAAATATTGAATCATTCTGTAGTACACGTGAAGCTAATATAATGTTATATGTCAACTATATCTAAATTTCTAAAAAGTGTACTTATGCCAGTCATACATACCTTCAGCAATATGCTATTGATTTCATGAGAGAAACTTTAGTTCTAGATTTTTTATATGGACTGTTTAACTTTTCATGTGCTCTGTCGTTACAAACTGCTTAGATGAGCAAGCAATTTCATGCATTTTTGCTATGCATCATTTTTAGCTCTTACATTCACCACCAATTTAAAATCAGCAGAGTATTAAGATACTCTCAAATTATAGTAGATCTTTTTCAGCAATAGGCAAATTTCAAATTTTTATGTAAATCATTTCTTTTCCTAAGCCCTGCAACAATTGCACAGCAAGAGATAGTCATTTTGGTGTAACTGATAGGCTAAGTAGAAGTCAGAATTTCACAGAAGGAAATATAAGTACATTAAAGAGAAGTTATGTTGCTAATTTATTTTATTAATTGGTTCTACTTTGGGGGTTGACTTTGTCATGTACTCCTAATAATGGGCCGTCATTAGCTTCAGAATTCTTGATCTGGAAGGTCACTCTTTCTAAGCTGTCAATGCCAGTTGCCTTACTTAGTTGACTGAAACAATCATATTACACAGACTTGATGACCAAACTTATTTATCTTATGGCTATAACTAGTGTACTATTAATTCTTAGTTTTCTGTCTTCTGGTTCAACTATAAACTCACTGGTGCCATGTCTTTCAAAATAAAAAAAAATTAAGAAACGCATAACATATGAAAAAGTTTCCTTTAGTCCATCAAGTAACAAAACCCTCATGAATTTGTGTTTCATTTTTCAAGTAACTAATTCATTACAGTAAATAAGAGCAGTCTTTAAAGTAGCTTCTTATGTGTAGTAGAAGACCTGGATTGTGTTTTTGATACAATAATTATAGCTGCTTTTTTTTCTATTTATGTAATCTTTTCTTTTCTCCATTTTTCATTTGAGTCTCAGAGTTTTCCAGTTTTCTTTAGAACCATGTGGACTAGATCAGCTTTTAGAGTAGGTGCCAATTAAAATAAGCACCAGAGGGGGAACCTTCAAGATGGTGGGGGAGTAAGATGTGGGGATCACCTACCTCCCCACAGATACATCAAAAATACGTCGACATGTGGACAACTCCTACAGAACACCTGCTGAATGCTGGCAGAAGACCTCAGACTTCCCAAAAGGAAAGAAAATCCCCACCTACCTGGGTCGGGCAAAAGAAATAAAAGAAAAACAGAGACAAAAGAATAGGATGCAACCTGCACCTCTGGGAGGGAGCTCTGAAGGAGGAAGTTTCCACACACTAGGAAGCTCCTTCACTGGCAGGAACTGGGGGATGGGAAGCTTCGGAGCCGCGGAGGAGAGCGCAGCAACAGGGGTGCAGAGGACAAAGTGGAGCGATTCCCGCACAGAGGATCGGTGCCGATCACCCCTCACCAGCCTGAGAGGCTTCTCTGCTCACCCGCCGGGGTGGGTGGGGGATGGGAACTGAGGCTTGGGCTTCGGAGGTCAGATCTCAGGGAGAGGACTGGGGTTGGCTGCGTGAACACAGCCTGAAGGGGGCTAGTGCACCACAGCTAGCCAGGAGGGAGTCCGGGAAAAAGTCTGGACCTGCCTAAGAGGCAAAAGACCATTTTTCAGGGTGCATGAGGAGAGGGGATTCAGAGCATCGCCTAAATGAGCTTCAGAGACGGGCACAAGCCATGGCTATCAGCTCAGACCCCAGAGATGGGCATGAAACGCTAATGCTGCTGCAGCCACCGAGAATCCTGAGTGCAAGCACAGGTCACTGTCCACACCCCCTCTCCCCCCAGAAGCCTTTGTAGCCCGCCACTGCCAGGGTCCTGTGATCCAGGGACAACTTCCCCAGGAGAATACATGGTGCACCCCAGGCTGTTGCAATGTCATGCTGGACTCTGCCAATGCAGGCTCGCCCCACATTCTAATTGTAACTACCTTACCCCTCCCTCCCCCCGTCCTGAATGAGCAAGAGCCCCCTAATCAACCACTGCTTTATCCCCATCCTGTCTGGTCAGGAACAGATGCCTGAAGGTGACCTACACACAGACGTGGGGCCAAAACCAAAGCTGAACCCCAGGAGCTGTGCAACCAAAGAAGAGAAAGGGAAATCTCTCCCAGCAGGCTCAGGAGCAGCAGATTAAATCCCCATAATCAACTTGAAGTACTCTGCATCTGTGGAATACCTGAATAGACAAAAAGTTATCCCAAAATTGTGGTGGTGGACTTTGGGAGCAGCTGTAGACTTGGGGTTTGCTGTCTGTGGCTGATTTGTTTCTGATTTTTATGTTTATCTTAGTTTAGTGTTTAGCGCTTGTTATCATTAGTGGATTTGTTTATTGGTTTGGTTGCTCTCTTCTTTTTTTATTATTATTTTTTTATTTTAATAATTTTTTTTCTTTATTATTATTTCTGTTTTTCTTTTTGTTTCTTGCGGTATGTGGGCCTCTCACTGTTGTGGCCTCTCCCGTTGCGGAGCACAGGCTCCGGATGCGTAGGCTCAGTGGCCATGGCTCACAGGCCCAGCCGCTCTGCGGCATGTGGGATCTTCCCAGACCGGGGCACGAACCCGTGTCCCCTGCATCGGCAGGTGGACTCTCAACCACTGCGCCACCAGGGAAGCCCTCTTTCTTTATTATTATTAAAAAAAATTTTTTTTCTTTCTTTTTCTCCTCTCTTTTCTTCTGAGCTGTGTGGCTGACAGGATCTTGGTGCTCTGGCCTGGTGTCAGGCCTGAGCCTATGAGGTAGGAGATTCGAGTTCAGGACATTAGGCCACCAGAGACCTCCTGTCCCCACATAATGTCAGTTGGCATGAGCTCTCCCAGAGATCTCTGTCTCAAAGCTAAGACCCAGCTCCACCAAATGGCCAGCAAGCTCCAGTGCTGGATGCCCCATGAAAAACAACTAGCAAGACAGGAACACAACCACACCCATTATCAGAGAGGTTGCCTAAAATCATACTAAGTTCACAGACACCCCAAGACACACCACCGGACATGGCCCTGCCCACCAAAAAGACAGGATCCAGCCTCATCCACCAGGACACAGGCACCAGTCCCCTCCACCAGGAAACCTGCACTAGCCACTGAACCAACCTCACCCACTGGGGGCAGACACCAAAAACAACGAAAATTACAAACCTGCAGCCTGAAAAAAGGAGACCCCAAACACAGTAGGTTAAACAAAATGAGAAGACAGAGGAATATGCAGCAGATGAAGGGCAAGGTAAAAACCCACCAGAGCAAACAAATGAAGAGAAAATAGGCAGTCTACCTGTAAAAGAATTCAGAATAATGATAGTAAAGATGATCCAAAATCTTGGAAATAGAATGGAGAAAATACAAGAAACGTTTCACAAGGACCTAGAAGAACTAATGAGCAAACAAACAATGATGAACAACACAGTAAATGAAATTAAAAATTCTCTAGAAGGAATCAATAGCAGAATAACTGAGGCAGAAAAACAGATAAGTGACCTGGAAGATAAAATAGTGGAAATAACTACTGCAGAGTAGAATGAAGAAAAAGGAATGAAAACAATTGAGGACAGTCTCAGAGACCTCTGGGATAACATTAAACACACGAACATTTGAATTATAAGGGTTCCAGAAGAAGAAGAGAAAAAGAAAAGTTCTGAGAAAATATTTGAAGAGATTATACTTGAAAACTTTCCTAATATGGGAAAGCAAATAATCAAGTCCAGGAAGTGCAGAGAGTCCCATAAAGGATAAATCCAAGGAGAAACATGTCAGACACATATTAATCAACTATCAAAAATTAAATACAAAGAAAAAATATTAAAAGCAGCAAGGGAAAAGCAACAAATAACATACAAGGGAATCCCCATAAGGTTGACAGCTGATCTTTCAGCAGAAACTCTGCAAGCAAGAAGGGAGTGGCAGGACTTATTTAAAGTGATGAAAGAGAAAAACTTACAACCAAGATTGCTCGACCCAGCAAGGATCTCATTCAGATTCAACAGAAAAATTAAAACCTTTACAGACAAGCAAAAGCTAAGAGAATTCAGCACCACCAAACCAGCTTTACAACAAATGTAAAGGAACTTCTTTAGGCAGGAAACACAAGAGAAGGAAAAGACCTACAATAACAAACCCAAAACGATTACGAAAATGGCAATAAGAACATACATATCGATAACTGCCTTAAATGTAAATGGATTAAGTGCTCCACCAAAAGACACAGGCTGGCTGAATGGTTACAAAAATAAGACCCATATATATGCCGTCTACAAGAGACCCACTTCAGACCTAGGGACACATACAAACTGAAAGTGGGGGTATTCAAAAAGATACTCCATGAACGTGGAAATCAAAAGAAAGCTGAAGTAGCAATTCTCATATCAGACAAAATCGACTTTAAAATAAAGCCTATTACAAGAGACAAAGAAGGATACTACATAATGATCAAAGGATCAATCCAAGAAGAAGATAAAACAATTGTAAATATTTATGCACCCAACATAGGAGCACCTCAATACATAAGGCAAATGCTACCAGCCATAAAAGGGGAAATCGACAGTAACACAATCATAGTACGAGACATTAACACCCCACTTTCACCAATGGACAGATCATCCAAAATGAAAATAAATAAGGAAACACAAGCGTTAAATGATACATTAAACAAGATGGACTTAATTAATATTTATAGGACATTCCATCCAAAAACCACAGAATACACTTTCTTCTCAGGTGCTCATGGAACATTCTGCAGGATAGATCATATTTTGGGTCACAAATCAAGCCTTGGTAAATTTAAGAATATTGAAATCTTACCAGGTATCTTTTGTGACCACAACCCTATGAGACTATATATCAATTAGAGGAAAAAGTCTGTAAAAAATACAAACACGTGGAGGCTAAACAATACACTACCAAATAACCAAAGATCACTGAAGAAATCCAAGAGGAAATCAAAAAATACCTAGAAACAAATGACAATGATACCACGACGACCCAAAACCTGTGGAGTGCAGCAAAAGCAGTTCTAAGAGGGAAGTTTATAGCAATACAATCCTACTTCAGAAAGGAAGAAAAACAACCTAACCTTACTCCTAAAGCAGTTAGAGAAAGAAGGAGAAAAAACAAACCACAGTTAGCAGAAGGAAAGAAATCATAAAGATTAGATTAGAAATAAATGAAAAAGAAATGAGGGAAATGATAGCAAAGATCAATAAAACTAAAAGCAGTTTCTTTCTTTCTTTTTTTTTTCCTTACGCGGGCCTCTCACTGTTGTGGCCTCTCCCGTTGCACAGCACAGGCTCTGGACGCACAGGCTTAGTGGCCATGGCTCACGGGCCCAGCCGCTCCATGGCATGTGGGATCTTCCCGGACCAGTGCATGAACCCGTGTCCCCTGCGTCAGCAGGCAGACTCTCAACCAGTGCGCCACCAGGGAAGCCCTAAAAGCTGGTTCTTTAAGAAGATAAACAAAATTGGTAAGCCACTAGCCAGACTCATCAAGAAAAAAAAAGGGAGAAGAGTCAAATCAACAGAATTAGAAATGAAAAAGGAGAAGTAACAACTGACACTGCAGAAATATAAAGAATCATGAGGGAATACTACAAGTAACTCTATGCCAATAAAATGGACAACCTGGAAGACATGGACAAATTCTTAGGAAAGCACAAACTTCCAAGACTGAACCACGAAGAAATAGAAAGTATAAACAGACCAATCACAAGCACTGAAATTGAAACTGTGATGAAAAATCTTCCAACAACCAAAAGCCCAAGTCCAGATGGCTTCTCAGGTGAATTCTATCAAACATTTAGAGAAGAGCTAACACCTTTCCTTCTCAAACTCATCCAAAATGTAGCAGAGGCAGGAACATGCCCAAAATCATTCAATGAGGCCACCATCACCCTTAACCCAAAACCAGACAAAGATGTCACAAAGAAATAAAACTACAGGCCAATATCACTGATGAACATAAATGCAAAAATGCTCAACAAAATACTAGCAAACAGAATCCAACAGCACATTAAAAGGATCATGCACCATGATCAATTGGGGTTTATCCCAGGAATGCAAGGATTCTTCAATATACACAAACAATTCAATGTGATACACCAAATTGAAGGATAAACACCATATGATAATCGCAATAGATGCAGAAAAAGCTTTCAAGAAAATTCAACACCCATTTATGATAAAAACTCTCCAGAAAATAGTCATAGTGAGAACCTACCTCAACATATTAAAGGCCATATATGACAAACCCACAGCCAACATCATTATCAGTGGTGAAACACTGAAAGCATTTCCACTAAGATCAGGAACAAGACAAGGTTGCCCACTCTCACCACTCTTATTCAACATAGTTTTGGAAGTTTTAGCCACAGCAAGCAGAGAAGAAAAAGAAATAAAAGGAATCCAAATTGAAAAAGAAGTAAAATTGTCACTGTTTGAAATTAAAGGAATCCAAATCAGAAGAGAAGAAGTAAAACTGTCACTGTTTGCAGATGACATGATACTATACATAGAGAATCCTAAAGATGCTACCAGAAAACTACTAGAGCTAATCAATGAATTTAGTAAAGTAGCAGGTTACAAAATCAATGCGCAGAAATCTCTTGCATTCCTATACACTAGTGATGAAAAATCTGAAAGAGAAATTAAGGAAATACTTCCATTTACCATTGCAACAAAAAGAATAAAATACCTAGAAATAAACCTACCTAAAGAGACAGAAGACCTGTATGCAGAAAAGTATAAGACACTGATGAAAGCAATTCAAGATGATCCAAACAGGTGGAGAGATATACTATGTTCTTGGTTTGGAAGAATCAACATTGTGAAAATGACTGTACTACCCAAAGCAATCTACAGATTCAGTGCAGTCACTATCAAACTACCAATGGCATTTTTCACAGAAGTAGAACAAAAAATTTTACAACTTGTATGGAGGCACAAAAGACCCCGAATAGCCAAAGCAATCCTGAGAAAGAAAAACAGAGCTGGAGGAATCAGACTCCCTGACTTCAGACTATACTACAAAGCTACGATAATCAAGACAGTATGGTACTGGCACAAAAACAGAAATATAGGTCAATGGAACAGGATAGACAGCCTAGAGATCAACCCACGCACGTATGGTCACCTAATCTTTGATAAAGGAGGCAAGGATATATAATGGCAAAAAGACAGCCTCTTCAGTAAGTGGTGCTGGGAAAACTGGACAGCTACATGGAAAAGAATGAAATTAGATCACTCCCTAACACCACATGCAAGAATAAACTCAAAATGGATTAAAGATCTAAATGTAAGGCCAGACACTATAAAACTCTTAGACGAAAACATAGGCAGAACACTCTGTCAGAAATTATAGCAAGACCTTTTTTTACCCACCTCCTAGAGAAAGGGAAATAAAAAGAAAAATAAACAAATGGGACCTAATGAAACTTAAAAGCTTTTGCACAGCAAAGGAAACCATAAACAATATGAAAAGACCACCCTCAGAATGGGAGAGATTAGTTGCAAATGAAGCAACTGACAAAGGATTAATCTCCAAAATATGCAAGTAGATCATGAAGCTCAGTATCAGAAAAAAAAACAATCCCAATCCAAAAATGGTCAGAAGATATTTAGAGAAATAGATATTTCTGTAAAGAAGATATACAGATTGCCAACAGACACATTAAAAGATGCTCAACATCACTAATCATTAGAGAAATGCAAGTGAAAACTACAATGAGGTATCACCTCACACTGCTCAGAATGGCCATCATCAAAAAATCTACAAACAATAAATGCTGGAGAGGGTGTGGAGAAAAGGGAACCCTCTTGCACTGTTGGTGGGAACGCAAAGTGATACAACCACTATGGAGAACAGTATGGAGGTTCCTTAAAAAACTAAAAATAGAACTACCATACGACCCAGCAATACCACTACTGGGCATATACCCTGAGAAAACCATAATTCCAAAAGCATCATGTACCACAGTGTTCATTGCGGCACTATTTACAATAGCCAGAACATGGAAGCAGCCTAAGTGTCCATCGACAGATGAATGGATAAAGAAGATGTGGCCCATATATGCAATGCAGTATTACTCAGCCACAAAGAGAAACGAAATTGAGTTATTTGTAGTGAGGTGGATTGACCTAGAGTCTGTCATACAGAGTGAAGTAAGTCAGAACGGGAAAAAAAATACTGTATGCTATCACATATATATGGAATCTAAAAAATGGTTCTGATGAACATAGTGGCAGGACAGGAATAAAGACGCAGACACAGAGAATGGACTTGAGGACATGGGGACGGGGAAAGGTAAGCTGGGATGAAGTGAGAGAATAGCATTAACATATATACACTACCAAATGTAAAATAGCTAGCTAGTGTGAAGTAGCCACGTAGCAGAGGGAGATCAGCTTGGTGCTTTGTGACCACCTTGAGGGGTGGGATAGGGAGTGTGGGAGGATATGGGGATATATATACACATATAGCTGATTCACTTTGTTATAAACAGAAGCTAACACAACATTGTAAAGCAATTATACTCCAATAAAGATGTAAAATAAATAAATAAATAAAATAAGCACCAGTAGCCTATTGCTTATAGTGCCACCTTGTGGCTTTGATCATTACTACTGCCATTTAGCAATGACTGCAGTCCCTTTCCTGGGGCCAAATATGAAAATAGCAGTTTTTAAGAAATGTATCCGGAGTGAGTGTAATTATGCGTTTTCAGGTTATTAATACTTGAGAAAACTGAGGTAATGACAAACTATAATTAAAATGAGAGTTCTGTCGGAGGAGGTCATTAATGCATTTGAGTAAATGTGGATCAATACAGCACTGAATAAAAAATAAAGGTGCTGAATTCACTACTGACCTGCATTCAGTCCTCAGATATTCCTGTTTTTATTTCTTAGGTTAATTAATTTAAAGCCTTTGATAGCTATACCCATGACTGCAGTGTTAGGAGATCAAACCTTCATAGTATGGTCCAGTTTGGGGCAAAAATATATGTCATTTTGTAAAGCATATGAAGTAGAAATGAATGTTTAATGTTTGGGTATCATTTTGCATGATGAAAGTGGGTTTAGAATCAGGGTCATGGCAGAGAAAACTGGACAACAAGAAGTCCATATTACTCATTAAAAACATTTAACAAGACAAAAAAGTACTTGGCTGAGAAGAATTCATTTTGATTAATAAGTATATAATTTATACTCATTTAAATTCCATTGAAGAGCCATTCTCTCCCAGTTGTGACGAGTGCAATTGAAGTTGTTATGTGATTAACAAACCGTTCAGAGTGGAGGTATATGCTCTTTTTCTGTGGCGTGTTCTTCTGCAGGCCTGGCTGCATAGGCCTGTGGCTGTTTTCTTTTCCTGAAGACCAGGAAACTATAGGATGACAGAGAAGTCACACCCAGCCATTCCAGAGTCAGCTAAGAGCCGGAAACTCAATTTCTACACAAGTCATGACATGAAAAAGATCAAGTATTCCTTCTTTTAAAAAGAAAAAGAAACAGAAAATGAATCACTAGAGAAGGATATTCTACAATTTTAAAGTCCTTTACTAACTTATCTCTTGCAAAATATCTGTAGCAAGATAATTTAGTGAATCACTGTTCGGGTTGAATTGTGTTCCTCTCAAAAAGATAGGTTGCAGTCTTAACCTCCAGGACCTCAGGATGTGACCTTATTTGGATATAGAGTCTTTACAGAGGTAATTGATTAAAAATGAGGTCTTTGGGGTGGGCCCTAATCCCATATGACTGATGTCCTTATTAAAAGGGGAAATTTGGATAGAGAGACCGACATGCTCAGAGGAAAGACTATGTGGAGAGACACAGGGAGAGCACCATTTGAAAATAAGAGTTATGGTGCCACAAGCCAAGGGATGACAGGGCTGCCAGAAGCTGGAAGAGGAAGGATCCTTCACTAACAGGTTTCAGAGGGGTTATGGCCCTTCAAAAACCTTGATGAAGGCTGCTGATTCCAGAACTGTGAGATAATACATTTCTGTTGTTCTAAACCACCGGGTTCATGGTACTTTGTTATGGCATCCCTAGGAAAAAAATGCAATCATAATATTGAACTAGTACTTAGTGCATTTCCCTGTGAGCACTTTACAGGAATTGTCCTATTCCCACCTAATAACAACCTTGAGAAGTCTATTTTTATCATCCCAAGATACTATCAGATGAGGATATTAAATTACTGAGGTTAAATGATTTGCCCAAGATCATAGTTAGTAAGTGAGTGAGCTGGGATTGGAACCCAGGCTGGTTTAACTCTAGACTCTGCTGTGTGTGTGTGTGTTTGTGTGTGTGTGTGTGTGTTGCAGCCACTGTCACACTACCCTCATGGCTCATCTAGAACCACTCATCTCCATTTCGGAGGAGAATCACTCTTGGCATACACTGGCAACTCCATTCTTCGTTTTCAAGGGCATGAATAAGATTCTTCATTTCTCTGACAATAAAGGATTGGTAATATTCTCTTGTCTCTTTGTAATTTGAAATTTATAAATTTATTGGCCTTTTCCCTCACACCTCTCCATTTCTTTCCACCTCTTTCCATCACCCAAATCAAAGTTTAATATGTTAACAGAGTGAAAAAACTACAGAGTCAATTTTCTGCTTCAAAAGAATTTCTTTAAAAAATCTCTTTGTCAAAAGACCAAATAAACTGGGATTGAACTGTGTAGTTATCAGAGATACTGAAAACCGGGCTAACACTTAAAACTCAAAATTCTATCAGTGAAACTAATATCATTATGAGAGCAGAATTATTTTTCTCAATCACAGAATGAATGCCTTATTTTTATTAATAATTATCTCTGTGTTTCAGTTTAACTCCACTAACTGATCCAGAAAACCCAAGAAATTAGTTTATAAAGTGCCATGGGTTGAAACAATTAAAAAAGGAATTCTAGTTAGACCAGTAGTTAGACAAAACAGTTGATTATACATTAGTCATAGAATGTAAAAGCTCAAGCCATCAAATTAGATTTCTATTAGCTCATTAGAGAAACAAAGAGAGAATTAGGAATCTCAGGGTATACTTGATTGTTAAGCTCTGAAACTTCTCCTTGTCTGTATTCTTGATCTTGATTTAAGATGTCACCTTCTGCTCAGTGTTCCACATTGAAGTGGTAGGTTTCAAACTTTTTTGTCTACAACCCATAGTCAAGGCAGCCAGGGGAGGAGTTTCAGGAAGGAGGGATGGTGGACACTGTCAGCTGCTTCAGGGAGATTAAAAGGATGACTAACAATACTTCATACTTAGGGGATCAGTATTTATTGACGCAGATGTTTTTGCTGTTGTTCAGTCAGATAGTCATCTAGGGAATCAGGCATGAGTAATAAAGCTGCCAGAGGAATAAAAGTCACTGAATTTGTTAAGACTGTGAAGCTGAATAGCAAGAAAACCCACCTGCTTGGCAGGTGTACCATGCTCCAACAAACACTGCTGTAGAGACAAACCATCCATTAGCAAGGCTTCAGGCAACTCACAAAACAGCAGCCATGCTGTTGGGCTGGCTATCTTATAACAATACAAAAATAGTCAGCAACCCTCTGCAGTATATTTCCTTTTACTTTTTCTTTTCAAATTGTTTTGTCTTTCTTTTCTCTAACACATTGTTTATAAAGTAGAAAGGAGAAGTTAGCAGTTTTACATATTTGGAGATTAAAACTCTTGAAGGTTAAATGACTTGCTCAGAGCCCCACAGCTAGTTAATGGCTATTCTGGGGAGGCTGGGAAGGCTCAAAAGTCACCTGCAATCATCCTGCCCCTTACCGATCCTTTCCATTTTAGCAGGCTTTTCACAAAGCCCTGGACTTCAATCCTGCCACGTTGCCTGGCTAAACTAAACTAAATTAAAACTGCACTAAACTAAACTAAATGACTAAAACACAGATCTGTCCTGAGTTGAAGAATGTCAGGTAGGGACACCCTCTGTTAACCAGTTATCAGCAACCCAGCACATGTACATATGTATATATTTACATATATAAGTGAAATAGTAACAATACTTACCCTCACTATGGGCAATGCTCTCTGATGTTTTATTTCATTTACAAAATACACTGCTCAAGACAAGATTTCATAACACAACTCGTGGGTCGTGACACATAGTTTGGGAAACGCTGCCTGAGAGCCATCCTTGCCTGATCTGAATCACAGCACACACATCTGATGGGCTGGCAGAACCTGCCTGCTCTGCCTCACAGTTGTTCTCTTAATCTGTCCTCTCCTCTCTAGCCCTGTCCTGTCTCTAGCTTAGTGGCAGATTTTCCCATCTATCTTCCAAACTGTTAATAGGTGCACTTTCTCTCTTTACTCATTGGTGGATCCAAAGCTCTTCGTCTCTCCTTAAGGCCACCACCAAGCTCACCTTAGTCACACTCAGTTGGTAACTGGCTCCTCAGCCACACATAAAGTATTTGGCAGAAGCTCCAACCTCTAAAATCCTAACCTAGCCTCTAACCCAGAGGCGTCCTCCTTCTGTCTAGGGCCAACCCCTTCTCATCTACACCAGACCCTTTGCCCACCCACTCTTTCCAAAGCTTGTTTACTCAGCTCTCCCTTCTCCTTGGACTCAGTCCCCTTGGCTCACTTCTCCCTCTTTATAAAATATCCTTTCAATTCAACTTCCCTTGAGGGATGAAAATCTCAAAAGGTGGTTTTACCCTGATGTGACCAGGTCACTCATTTCCATTTATTCTTTGCCCCAGTTTTGTTGGGCTTTCTCCCCACCATTCACCGAAAGCGTGCACTGAGATTATGACCTCCCTGCCAAATCCCAAGGCGTATTTTGAATTATCAGTCCTTCTTGATTTCAAAGCCATAATGGGTACAACTTTGAATCTTTCTGGCTTCCTTCTCTCACTATTGTCTTCCGGTCTGGTCTCTCAGACCATCCCTTCTCTGGCTCTCCTTTTTTTCTGCATATTCTTCATTATCAGGATTCTTTACCTAATTCTCTTCTAGTCGTGGTCTACAAGCATTTTTTTTTTAATGAACTTTTCGATTTCCATGACATCGCCTACCACTTTTACCTTAAAATTCCTAAATCTCTCTTCATAGCTCTGTCCAGCTATTATAGAAATCTAGTTTTGATGGATTTAGCTTTTACATCCTACGGATAATATTGCTGTTATCTAAGTTAGAAAGACATGCAAAAAGTGACAAATGTTACTTGCTTTCCTATGAGAATCTCGCTGACATCTAGATGTCTCGCTGACATCTCGCTGGACTAGTTCCAGCAGTCCACAGCGGAAAGCCACCACTCCATAGTCACCTCTTATATACATGGTTTTTTCCCCCTTTCTTAAGAGGTTCCTATCTTTTAGAATTTTCTCTTTGAATTGTCTGAGTGTTACCCACCAGCTCTGAAATAAGCTGCATGACCGGTACTGTCATCCTTTTTCTTCATTTTATTCATAGGTAGGAACAGAAATACCCTGGTGGCCTTAAGTAATGAGACATTGTAAAGTATCAGTGTCTCTCTAGCCCTCTTCCTCTCTTTTCCCTCTTCATGACCAATCAATAAAGCATGTCCCTACCTGACATTCTTCAACTCAGGACAGATCTGTGTTTTAGTCATTTAGTTTAGTTTAGTTTAGTGCAGTTTTAATTTAGTTTAGCCAGGCAACGTGGCAGGATTGAAGTCCAGGGCTTTGTGAAAAGCCTGCTAAAATGGAAAGGATCGGTAGGGGGCAGGATGATTGCAGGTGACTTTTGAGCCTTCCCAGCCTCCCCAGAATAGCCATTAACTAGCTGTGGGGCTCTGAGCAAGTCATTTAACCTTCATGAGTTTTAATCTCCAAATATGTAAAACTGCTAACTTCTCCTTTCTACTTTATAAACAATGTGTTAGAGAAAAGAAAGACAAAACAATTTGAAAAGAAAAAGTAAAAGGAAATATACTGCAGAGGGTTGCTGACTATTTTTGTATTGTTATAAGATAGCCGGCCCAATATTCTGCATGCACGGCTGCAGGTGCGTTTTCTTGCTATTCAGCTTCACAATCTTATCGAATCCAGTGACTTTTATTCCTCTGGCAGCTTTATTACTCATGCCTGACCAGGTATTCCCTAGATGACCATTTTACTGAACAACAACAAAAACATTTGCTTCAATAAATACTGATCCCCTAACTATGGAATATTACTAGTCATGCTTTTAATCTCCCTGAAGCAGCTGACAGTGTCTACGATCCCTCCTCCCTGAAATTCCTCCCCTGGCCGTCTGACTCCCTGCTGCACTGCTCTGGTTCACCGCCTGCCTCAGCCTCCCCTGTTGTACCTCCTCTGCCTCCTTTCCTTTACCTGGTCTTGAAGTGGTGGTAGCTATCTTCTGCTTTCTCTTCTGGTCTCCACTCTGTCCCTTAGGAGTTGCCTAAGTGCATGTGAGTTCAGCTCTCACTCTGGTGCTGAATGTAGGTCAGTAAGCTTATTTCACTTCTGAAGCTCCAGGATTCCACAGGTCATTCCTACTTGTATCTTCTGCTCCCTCTCAAATGCTACAAATTCCAAACCAAACTCACTGCCTTCCTGCACTGGTGCCCCGACTGTAGTCTTCCTCTGGAGTTTTCTGTGTTTCATCCTTCTTTTAACCACCTGGCTAGAGACCTAGCCATCATCCTTGATTCTACTCCTTCCTTTAATCTCATGTCCATGTCCAATATCTAATTGGTTGTCAAATTCTATCCATTTTACTTACAAAATACTCTTGGTCTATAACCTTTAGAAGTGATGGTTTGTGTCCCCCCCATTCTTGATTCTTCGCCTTTCTCTGGAGTTCTGTTGGTAGAGTTCTATTTTTGTAGTCCTGATGTGACCATGCCACTCACTGTAAGTCTCACAGATCTCTGTGGCTTCCAGCATAAAACCCAAACTCTTCAGAATGGCATTTGAATCATTTCAGGATTGAGTCTCAAATACTTTTTCACTCTCATTTCTCGACACATTGCCCATATATTGTTCACACTTAAGTCTCACTGGGATTCTTGCCATTTACAGGACACAAAATGCATCTCCCAACTCCTGAATTTTTGTTTATTCAATTCCTTCTGCCCAGAATTCAGTTAATATCACTAAATTCTATTAAAAATTCCCTATAATACTACTCAATAAATTTTTGTTGGATTGAAATATAATGATTAGTCTCTCTCCTGCACATAATATGAAAGCAGAGATCAAATCGTTTCATCTTTGTATTTCTAGCAATTAACAGAGATTACAATAGGTACTCAAGAAATATTTACTTGGAGACAAAAGCTAAAGAATTACTGATCTGCATGGTTATATGTATTTTTAATATCCATCTTTTCCCTAAGAGGGATAAAATAGTAAAATAACCAGTTAAAGAAATAAACATTCTTTACTACCGAGCAGCATGAATTGTTATTCACTGGGGAGAATAGCTATTTACAAGATTGGTACTGACATAAATAGTTGCAAACCACTCTTTTAGTCCCTAAGATCTGATTGGATAATCAGATGGATATAGTGGATAATAATGAATATTTGTAATAAAGAGCTTGCTTACAGCTTTTCTCTGCATGAAATCTTGCACATATAGGACCCTCAGATTTCGGTATCATAGAGTATTACAGGTGAAATATCTGTTCCCTGCTTTCTGGTAGCAAAGCTTCCCAATGTGAAACATTGTTAAACACATTGGGTGTTTAAATATGTATCATGATTAACAATGAAATTATGGCCTTGTTGCAAACACTGGAGAGTTTTAATAGCTGAAAAGTTGGCTCATCCTATAGGAATTTACTTGACTGTGTATGAATAAAGTATTTTCATCTGGAAGTTTGTTTTTTGAAACAGCTATATTCCTAAACTTCAGTTTATTTAGCTTGTATATAGTAATTCTTTTTACCTTCTGAACCAGTCCGTATTGATTGGGAGAGCACCAGTATTCTAAATCATTTTTAGTTTGCTATAGTAAAAACAGTTTCTCCCTTAGGATAATTCTATGATACAGATTAAATCAGAAATTAAAGAAAATCTTCCAAATCAGAGAAATATTTGTCTTCTTAACTAGGTTTGCCTGAGTGAATTATTTTATTATTTTGAGAACCACAAGGAGAATTCATTGCTGTCGTCATAAAAGTAAATGTAGGGACTTCACTGGTGGCGCAGTGGTTGAGAATCCACCTGCCAATGCAGGGGACATGGGTTCAAGCTCTGGTCTGGGAAGGTCCCACTTGCCAAGGAGCAACTAAGCCCATGCACCACAACTACTGGGCCTGCGCTCTAGAGCCCGCGAGCCACAACTACTGAAGCCTGCGCACTTAGAGCCCGTGCTCTGCAGCAAGAGAAGCCATCGCAATGAGAAACCCATGCACCGCAACGAAGAGTAGTCCCTGCTCACTGCAACTAGAGAAAGCCTGCGCGCAGCAACGAAGACCCAACAACAAAGACCCAATGCAGCCAAAAATAAATAAGTAAATTTATTTTTTAAAAAAGTAAATGTGTACATTGATAAGCCTTGGTTTTTTAGGAAAATAATCTTCAATTAAGGGTTAGACACATATATATGGAATCTTAAAAAAAAATCGTTCTGAAGAACCTACGGGCAGGACAGGAATAATGACGCAGACATAGAGAATGGACTTGAGGGCACAGGGAGGGGGAAGGGTAAGCTGGGGCGAAGTGAGAGAGTGGCATGGACATATGTACACTACCAAAGGTAAAACAGATAGCTAGTGGGAAGCAGTCACATAGCACAGGGAGATCAGCTCGGAGCTTTGTGTCCATCTAGAGGAGTGGGATAAGGAGGGTGAGAGGGAGATGCAAGAGGGAAGAGATAATGGGGATATACGTATATGTATAGCTGATTCACTTTGTTATAAAGCAGAAACTAACACACCACTGTAAAGCAATTATACTCCAATAAAGATATTTAAAAATTAAGGGTTAGAATAAATATGGTCCCTCTGTCTTTTCAGTCTGTGTTATCAAGTCTATGTGGGATGAGTCAAAATGAGCACTTTGTCTGACTAAATCACCGCTCTCCCATTTGAGAGGGTGTGGGAGAGTGCTTAAGACCGTGGGCATTGGCATCAGTCAGACTGTGTCTGGAATTCTGGCTTCACCACTTAGTAACAGTGTGACATTGGGCAAATGGCTTGGTCTCTCTCAGCTTCAATTTCCTGATCCATAAAATAGGTATTCATTTATTCATTTGTTCGTTCATTTGTTCGGTTATTCAGCAAATATTTATTGAGCAACTACTGTGTGCCAACTTCTATTATGGGAATCTGGGGAGTAACAGTGAACACAACAAGCAAAAATATTTTTATTTTTTAAATTGAAGTATAGTTGATGTACAATATTATATAAGTTACAGGTGTACAATATAGTGGTTCACGATTTTTAAAGGTCATACTCCAGTTATAGGTATTATAAAATATTGGCTATATTCCTTGTGCTGTACAATATATCCTTGTAGCTTATTTATTTATACATAGAAGCTTGTACCCCTTACTCTCCTACCCCTATTGCCCCTCCCCCCTTCCTTCTTCCCACTGGTAACCAGTAGTTTGTTCTCTATATCTGTGGATCTGCTTCTTTTTTGTTATATTCACTAGTTTGTTGTATTTTTTAGATTCTGCATATAAGTGCTGACATATGGTATTTGTCTTTCTCTGTCTGACTTAATTTAGCATAGTACCCTCCAAGTTCATCCATATTGCTGCCAATGGCAAAATTTCATTCTTTTTTATGGCTGAGTAGTATTCCATTGTATATACATCATCTTTTTTTATCCATTCATCTGTTAATGGACACTTAGGATGCTTCTGTGTCTTGGCTATTGTAAATAATGCTGTTATGAACACTGGGGTGCATGTATCTTTTTGAATTAGTGTTTTTGCTTTTTTCAGATATATACCCAGGAGTAGAATTGCTGGGTCATATGGTAGTTCTATTTTTAGTTTTTTGAGAAATTGCTATACTGTTTTCCACAGTGGCAGCACCAATTTACATTCCCATCAACAGTGCGTGAGAATTCCCTTTTCTCCACGCCCTCGTCAACGTTTGTTATTTGTGTTCTTTTTGATGATTGCCATTCTGACAGGTGTGAGTTGCTATCTCATTGTGGTTTTGATTTGCATTTCTCTGATGATTAGCAATGTTAACCATCTTTTCATGTGACAACAGGCAAAAATCTTAGCTCTCATGGATTTACTTCTAGTAAGGCAGTATTAATAGTACCTACCAACAATGGTTGTTTGGGAATTAGCTGATATAATGCAGGTAAATTGCTTAGCACAAAGCCCAGCACCTAGTACATTCAGATAGCTTAGGAAAGTGAGTAGTCTAGTTTGACAGGCATACAAAAGAGGTGCTGGGGGTGGGGTGTGGCCTGGGGAGAGGGCAGATTGGGGTCAGGGTAAGTTGGGGCTGTAGAGGCTAAGGTTTATTGAGTATTTACTATTTGTCCAACTCTGTACTAGGTGCTTTAAACTTACAACAATCATATGAAGCAGATACTGGGAGTAAGCTTTTGCTTTAAGGTAAGAGCTATTTTAGATACCATATCTCTGAAAACAGATTTTGAGAGAGGAGCAGGGAAGAGAGCAAGAATGAGTTGGATATGTCCATGGACCTGCTCTCTTACCGTTTAGGTAGACAAGGAGAGAAGGACACTTGGGTAGCTAGACTGTGGCCTGAGTGGGCCTGTTCACGTCACTTCACTGGATCTCATCTGTCAGAATCGGGAAAAAAACTTCCTTTCTTTGGGGTCATTTTTTATATTTGAAGGAGTTGTACTAGAGGGTTGTCGAGATCTGTTCCTGTACCGACATTTCCTGATTCCCCATGTAGGAGGGTGGATCACTGCAGAGGAATACATCTTTGTGGTATGTGGAACACAAGGTTACACCAGCACATGCTCATGTATGATTCTTGTTTGATGATTCCCCTAAGCATCCATGTAGAGCTCATCCTGAGATACAGGAATACTGGTGTGGCCAGGGAATGACTGATGGAATTGAGCAGCGACGCTTGAAAATAGAGCAGAAGATACTTGATAATTTTGAAGCAAGAGTTGAGTTTCTTATTTTTTCTGTGAGATAATTACAGGACATAGATACAGAAAGCTCATTGACTGTTAAATTTTATTTATTTTTCCAACACAAAGCATAAGGAGCTGGAATAAGTCCCACCACTTCAAAGAGTTTCCCTATTTAATTTGTTTTAATATTTCTTGTAGGCAACTTTTTTCTGCTGAAAATGAAAACTTTGACCTTTGGGAAGTAACAATTCAAAACTTAAAAAATATTTAGATATAATATTAACTAAATCTCCAGTTCAAATCTGAAAATTTCTGATTTTTTTTTAGCTTTTTCTCTCCCCTGCATCAGTGTTCATTTTTATGGTAAAGCACACCTTAATTTATGTACTAAATATGTTCCCAAAATAAGAATCAGATCATATTTAAAATGTAGTGAGGATTTGCTGTTTAAATGGTTTCTATTGTAAATTTATTTGCAGTGTAAGTTATTTGACCTTAATTTATCGTTGATGTATCCTTGGATTTTAATCTATTAGGTTTGTCTAAATCAAGGCACATCGATTAACCATTGGAACTATTCCTGTTTATTACTCTCCTAAAACTATCACTTTGAAATTTAAAATCCAGAATCTCCTGTGGTTAGCACCGTTACTACTAACAGCAATGTAGAGTTTTTGTTTATTTACAATGTATTTTATATCCAAGATAGTATACTATATATATATATATAAATTCAGTATATAATTAAATGGCCTTGTTAAGTTTAACTGAAGGATTCAGTATCTTCATTTTACTGATTATATACCTACAAATTATGACTAGGAATATTGATATATTTGTGGTCATTTATTCACTGAACCAAACATTTATTTAATGCCCACCATATGCCAGGCATTGGGCTAAAAGCACTGGGAAATGTAACGTATAATATGTGATCTCCTTTAGAGACTTTCAATTTATTAGGGGAAACAGATATAAACACATAAAAAGTTACGTGATAAAAGAAAAATTGCAATATGAGACAACAACATGAAGTAGCATCTCTCAAATTGTGGTATGTGAGATAATTTAGGTAGTAGGCATGAAGAAACATTTTTTACATTAATGGTTATATTTATAATTATATAATGCTGTATATATACAATTACCTTCAATTTGTGTAAAATGTTATTGGTTTTCCATTATGGTTATAATCTAAAATTTCCTATAAAATTAAATGTACTTAATTTAAAATATGGGAGTTGGTTTTAAGAAAATGTTAAAGAGGAAAACATAATAGATAATATGTGGATATGGAAAAAAATAGTGAGGGATATGTGAATACTGAGATTTGGGACACTGATGAAAGAAATGATTTGGTAACAAGGCACATTACCATCAATGCTATGTGCTGGAGGAAGGAAAGGTCCTGGCAGGCTGGAGGTTCGGGCATGCTCCATGGAGAAGGAAGGACTTAAGACTGGATGGAGAGGAGGGAGGATGTCAAGGGCGTGGTTCTCACAGTGGTAGAAGAACCTGGAGGCCAGAATTCACATTATATTAAGGGGAAGAGGAAGAGTTTAGAGTGGGGGGTCTGTGTAGGAGAGTATGGGAAGGGAGACTGAAAATGTAGGCTGAAGGAGGAAGATTGTTCAGGGCATTGAATGTTATGCTGAGAAACCTGGGTTGTTCGGGCTATTTATAAGAGGGAGTGTTTTATTCTACTTCCAGCCTCCAGGAGGGATGATTGATGATTGGGAAAATCTGGAAAGCCTTTTGGATCACATACGTTTCCCAACATGAGATTCTGACCATTGTCAATACTGAAGGATTTGTTATCTGGTATTAATATCTCCTTTACCACCAACTGTGGTTCTATAGCAATTAGTAGCTTGAAAGGCCAACTAGTCAGAAGGCAGCATTAGAATGTGGGTCCTTTAAACAGGGGATGTATAGGGCAGGGCTAGAATGGCATCAAAATATGGGATGCTGGGCAGCCCAAGATTACTTTCTCTCAATAGTTTTGCTTGAGGCTGACCTGTCTTCTCTATAGAGCAATGTGGTACACATAACAGAGTTGCAATCATGTGTTATTGGATTTGTCATAATGTGTTTCCTTTTTTCTTCTAGACTCAGCAGCTTTTCTGTTTTAGACAATTATACATGACTATGGCAGTTCTCAAGTTCCCTTACAAATATAATTTGCCTTAGTTCTCTTGGGATTTTACTTTGGGGCAACCTGGGAGTCCATTTTCAGCAACCTGGGTGTTCCCCTAAGTTTATTTTTATTTTATGGTTAAATAAAAATTTGCCTTGAAAAAAATAAACATTAGATGACCCTAATGCTTTATATTTGTAAATAATGAAAAACATTACTAATTTTGCTATTCAGTTGAAATTTCTTCTTTCCAAATGAATTCCAAAATGGTATCCTTCTTGAAAACCCAAGGATATCAAAGTGGAACTATTTTCAAATTGCTGTCTGTCCTCTATAGTGAGTGAGAAGGAAAACTTTGGGTCTTGATCTCTACTTCAACTACAGCAAATCTGCTTTAATTTATTTTTTATATCTGTCGTCTAAAGACACTATGAAACTCGAAAATACAGATGAAAAAAGATAAAACTCTAATCCATGGGGTACTCCCCCAAGTGATCCAGAGATCAAAACGGTAATGACAGTGATTGCTCATCACCCCTGCCAGGAGGTGCTTGGATATTACTAAACCTTTTGAGATATATAGATAAGCAAGACCATCACTATTTGGCTGGGATCAAGGCTTGGCTACTTAGAAAAAGAAGAGAGTGTTTTTACTCAGTTACTCTGTTAAAAGTATGCTATAATGATTTATTCTAATTATAAACATCAACCTCTATTCCTAGTATCTAAAAATTTAAAGGCATCACAACAAGAGTGAAATTTAGAGGAAAAAAACCATATATCTAACCTCCTCACTAATACTACTTGATAAATTTGTGTATCTACTCCTACCTACCAATCCAACTATCTAGTTGATTTGACTTTTGGATATCTAATTGATATATCAAATCTAATAATGGTCCAAACCAAAATTATGGATCCTCCTTGTAACCTATTTTCCCCCTAGTCTTCCCTATTTCAATAAATGAGCCCACCATCCACTCAGTTACTCAATGCCCAAAACTTTTTCTCACTGTTCAAATGGAAGCAACCCATAGGCAAGTCTTGTTGGCTAAAAATATATCCCAATCTCTCCTTTCCATCTTTACAGCTACCATCCTGGTCATGATCCAAGCCACCACCATTTCTTGCCTAGAATATTGAGATAGTCTTCTACTTGGTCCTCCTGATTCTACTAACACTCCATAACAATCTATTCTCCATACGGTGGCCAGAAAGATCTTTTAAAAATGTATATCAGATCATGGCACTTTTCTGGTTAAAACCTATCCCTGCCTTCTCACTCTATCCAAATTCTCAGCCCTGGTTACAAGGTCCTACACAATCTAGGCCTAGTCTTCCTTTGAGACTCTTCTCCTACTGCTTCCCTCCATGTTCAGTACTCTCCAGCCACAGGGATTTTTCTGTTCCTGGTACATGCCAAGCTCATTCCAGTCTTAGGGCTGTTAACCTCTTCACCCCTCAACTCTTGGTCTCCAGATCAGCTTCTTCTTGTCACTCAAATGCCCATTCAGGGTCTCCATGGGGAGACCTTTCCTAAATTAGTCCCTCCATCCTCAAGTCACTCTTTTTACAAAGCAAGAAAATTATCTCATTCATTTCCTGTTTGTTTGTTTACTGTCTGTCTCTACTTCCCCTACTCTAGAATGTAAGCCACATGAGAATAGGAACCTTATCTTCAAGAGAACCACTGATTCCCACTAATTAGCACAGTCCCTGGAACAGAATATAGATAGGCTCAATAAATTTTGCTCCATTACCCAGTTTATGGATTCAGTATTTTTTCCCTTCTTTTATTTAATGAACTTAAGGAGAGAAACCTTTAGTTCTTTCTCTCAGATTCTGTCTGCCCTTACTATTATATCAATCTCCATTTAACTCTTGAATGAAATTATATGGAGAGACAGGAAAAATATAGCACCTACTTCTTCTGAACCCCACTCTGAGAATTGCTCAGTTTAGGGAATTTTGTCTTTTCCTTATGGCTTGATTCTTTTGAAATTCACCAGCAGTTTTAGTATTTCTCCTTTGATAGCCATTCTTTCCATTTCCTTCATGAGGCAGAAACCAAAAGAGGGAAATTAATAATTCCCAATGTGTGCAAGAGTGATGTTCCATGATTAACTCTTTAAAATTGCAAGGGAATAATTTACCCCTCTCAACCTTATCTTATTTTCTTTTGTAGATAGAGATTTGTTAGTCTGGGTATTCTCTCTCCACATCCAAAATAAAATATAATTATTCAACAAGTAGGTAAGTTGCACACAAAAATTTAAAGTAGAGATAGAATGATAGTGGTTTAGCAAATGGCTTGGTCTTGATCTTGGGATGCGCTTGCTGCCCACCTCCACTCCTCTCTGCAGGCCATTTAATCACACCCTGCTATGCCCTTTCAAGTATTGAGGGGGAAAAAGCATGCTGCGATACTTTATGTACTTCCGGGTTCTAATTATATTGAAAATGCATTGAAAAAAACAGAGGAAGGGAAAACAACAGTATATAGATCCTCAGTATATAGGTTTAGAATGATGGATTTTTAAAAATATCTTCTAATACTTTGTAAGTTTAAGAAATAACATGTATTATTTTGTTTATTATTTTTATTATTCTTAAAATCAGAAAAAAGAATACTCTTTAAAAGAGAGAATTATTGGAACTAAACCCCCAGGTAGGCTGTGAGCTGCCAGGGCTCTGGTACCTTTCTGTGTGACCATCACTGAACTCCCAAGGCTGGTCTAATAACCTCGAAGATCACATAGCTCAGTGGGCTCTTGTGTTATTTTCTGGTTCAGAAAAGCTGGTTTTAGGTTTACAACTGGTTTGATGTATAATTCTTTTCCAGACAAAAGCTGATTTAAAAATCACATTGTACTACATAATGGAATTTCGTTTCTTCCTGAACAGTGAAACCCAGGGGAGGTTTTTTGTTTTGTTTTGTTGTTGTTGTTTTTAGGATTAAAAAAAAAATTACTTCCATTGAATTGATAACATTTGGTTCCATGAAAAGAACACTATTGAATTTAACAGTTCTAACAGTTGGAGTTCTGAGACCATTGAAAATAAAGAATTAAGTTTGCCATCTTCTTTATCCCTTTTTGTTGAGAGAAATAACATATGTTACATACAATATCGGGTTTTCAAGAAAGGTGGAAATATTTGTACATTTATGTTCTTAGGTACTAGGGAAAGCCCGTAATGTTGATGACATATTTCCAATACCTTGCTGCTCCAAATCTGATGTATGGAGCAGCAGCTGATTAGAAATGTAGACTCTTAGGCCCACCGCACACCTACTGAATCAGAATCTGCAGTTTAACAGATCTTTAGGCAATTCTTTTTCTTTTTGATTTTTAAAAATTTATTTTATTGACGTATAGTTGATTTACAATGTTGCGTTAATTTCTGCTGTACAGAAAAGTGATTCAGATATATATATACACACACACACACACACACACACACACATATATATATACACACACGTATGTATATTCTTTTCCATTATGGTTTATCACAGGTTATTGAATATAGTTCTCTGTGCTATACAGTAGGACCTTGTTGTTTATCCACTCAGTATATAATAGTTTGCATCTGCTAACCCCACACTCCCAATCCATCCCTCCTCCACCCCCACCTCTTACTTGGCAACCGCAAGTCTGTTTTCTATGTTTGTGAGTCTATTTCTGTTTTGTAGATAAGTTCATTTGTGTCATATTTTAGATTCCACATATAAGTGATATCATATGGTATTTGTCTTTATCTTTCTGACTTACTTCATTTAGTATGATAATCTCTAGGTCCATTCATGTTGCTGCAAATGGCATTATTTCATTCTTTTTATGGCTGAGTAATATTCCATTGTATATATGTACCACATCTTCTTTATCCATTCATCTGTCAGTGGACCTTTTGGTTGTTTCCATGTCTTAGCTATTGTAAATAGTGCTTCTGTGAACATAGGGGTGCATGTATTTTTTTGAATTAATTTTTTTTGATGTATGTCCAGGAGTGGGATTGCTGGATCATATGGCAACTCTTTTTAGTTTTTGAGGAACTACCATACTGTTTTTAGTAGTGGCTGCACCAATTTACATTCCCACCAAAAGTGTAGGGGGTTCCCTTTTCTCCACAGCCTTTCCAGCATTTGTTATTTGTAGACTTTTTAATAATGCCCATTCTGACTGTAGTTTTGATTTACATTTCTCTAATAATTAATGATGTTGAGCATCTTTTCATGTTCCTGTTGGCCATCTGTATGTCTTCTTTGAAAAAATGTCTGTCTAGGTCTTCTGACCATTTTTTGATTGGGTTGTTTGGTTTTTTGTTATTGAGTTGTATGAGCTGTTTGTATATTTTGGAAATTAAGCCCTTGTCAGTCACATCGTTTGCAAATATTTTCTCCGTCTATAGGTTGTCTTTTTGTTTTGTTTATAGTTTCCTTTGCCTTATAAAAGCTTCTAAGTTTGGGCTTCCCTGGTGGCGCAGTGGTTGAGAGTCCGCCTGCCGATGCAGGGGACATGGGTTCGTGCCCCGGTCTGGGAAGATCCCACATGCCGTGGAGCGGCTGGGCCCGTGAGCCATGGCCGCTGAGCCTGCGCGTCCGGAGCCTGTGCTCCGCAACGGGAGAGGCCACAGCAGTGAGAGGCCCGCGTACCGCAAAAAAAAAAAAAAAAGCTTCTAAGTTTGGTTCGGTCCCGTTTGTTTATTTTGGATTTTACTTATATTGGATCCTTAGGCAATTCTTATGCACATGAATTGAGAAGCATTGTCCTGCTATACTTTGGGAATTTCCAGTTCCTAATTGCTTCCTTTACTGCCCTCTCCTTTTCCTTCTCTCCAGCCCCTAATGGCAAAGTCCATAAAGTAGGAGTTCTAAGCTGGGGTCTGTGGACTCTTAGGGAGTTGTAGGTGGTGATGTGTGAAACCACTGAAATTCTACATAAAATTATGTTCCATGTGCCTACTCAGCCTTCATTAGATTCTCGTGAAGCCAAAAAAAGAAAAAGGTTACCTATTCCAGGCTGCAAAAGCATGTTCTGCCTTGAAAGATGGATTAGAATAACTCCTGTAATTACAGAATTATTTCCCTTGTCTGGGAAAAATTTAGGAAAAAATATCAATGAGCCTTTTCTACTGTTTTAATTTAAAAATATCAAGCTGACCAGAGAGCTGATCACAGAGATGAGGAATTTTTGGAAGCAGCTCCCTAGTTCCCCAAAACTGCAGTTTGCCCCACTGGTCCTGATGTGTTTAGATTAGGAGAAAATTGCTCATTCAGTTCTCATAGGTCCTGCATACTTTAGGATAATTTAAAAAGACTAACTTCTCTATAATACGAGTTTTGTGCCTTTAACTTTATCTTTTTGACTATTTTGATTTCCTAAGACAGTGCTCTTTAACCTTGGCTGAATATCAGATTCATCCCATGGCAGATCACTTGAATCAAAATCTTAGAACCTCTGGGGTGAAGACCAGGCTTACTGGGTTTTGTTTTGTTTTGTTTTAATTCTCCTTGGGTGATTTTAAAGTATAGCCAGGTTAAGAACTATTTGCACAGAGCAATGTGTTCAATAAATTCCAAAATGGCTTTCTTGGGGAATTGTGTGTCTTTCATATCTAAGGAATACTGATTCTGTTTCCTCTGGACAATGAAGTTCCTTTTTCTATTGGAATATCATTAAATACATGCCCTGCTGTGCTATCTTCCTGCATGTCCATGGAGGCTGATATACAAAGAAGTTGTTCAAATCTGGAACTGATTCTAAGAACTATTGTATTTTCTAATTTTTTATCTGCTGCTCTAATTACCAGTCCATCTCAGAAAAGCACCCTGATTTTTATGTTATGAGTGACTTTTCAAATACAATAAGTCTGAAAGGGTCCTCTCTCTTGAGCTCCTTTGTGGAGAATACTTGCTATGTTGTAAGAAATGTTGGAAATGAGTAATTGTGCTATAACTAAATAATTGTAAGTAACTGGTTTTTTTTCTCCATGTAGGAGTACTTGGCTAATACTGCAGTTATAAAATGAACAGTCTCGGACATTTTATAAGCCTAAGAACACATAAGAATCTGTAGGATTCAGGATTTCCAAGAGAACAGGAAAGAGCATATAGACTGGTAGTAATTTACCATCACTAGTAATGCCTTTCATCAAATAAAGGAAGTGAAATTCTATGATAAAGTTCCCATTTATATTGCCCCCAAGACACATTCACAAATTGATGTGGAATTTTACATATTTACATTTTTCCATTTTGTACCTCAAGCATTTCTAGCATTATTAGATTTTGCAGCCAGTCCTCTGAAAAATAACCTAAGAGTTTATTTGTGTATTATCCTTTTCTAAAGGAGATTTCTGGCAATCTGAGTACTTGCCTTCTTACTCTTTTGGGAATTTTCATGAGAATTAGTGGGATTTATGTTCACCTCATTTTTACCTCTGGGATGGATTCACCAAGGGTTCATTTAATCACTGTTTCCTTCAAGATCATGAGAATGAATGCCTGAGAATGATAAATTAGCTTCAACATCATTTGGGGGTATTGGAAATGGGGGATGGAATTACAGAATAATTCAAATCTGATGAAGATATTTTTGAAGTAGCAGCTTGTACTCAACATTAATGAAAAAAATTGGAGCTGATTATTTTCCTAGTATTAATGCTTCAGTGTTCTCTATAAACACTCAGAAGGATATAACATAACTTGTATGATATTAATTTTTATTAACCTCCTTCTAGCTAAGGGATTTCTCAGTTGTCTCCTGGTAAATATATATAAGCAAAGTGATTTTTCACTTGGAATGGAGAATGCATGTAGATTATATTTATGCTTTTAATCTTTACATAAGATTGCTTAACTTTAGGAACCTCAACAGGAGGCTTTGTGATAAAATTGCTTTTGTTTCTGATATGCTTTAGCATTAGAATTTTGTTTTTCTTGGTGGAGGCTACAGTTTTGGCTATTATTAAAAAAAAAACCAGACAGTAACCAGTATTAGGGAGGATATGCAGAAACTGGAGCTCTTGTGTACTGTTGGTAGAATTGTAAATGGTACAGCAGTTATGGAAAACCTTATGGCAGTTTTTCAAAAAATTAAAAATATGATCTAACTGTATGATCTGGCATTTCCACTTCTGGGTATATATCCAAAAGAATTGAAAGCAGAGTTTTGAAGAGATATTTGCACACCCGTGTTTATAGTAGCATTATTCACAATTACCAAGAAGTAGAAGCAGTTCAAATGTCCACCAACAGATGAATAGAAAATAAAGTGTGGTATATATATACAATGGAATATTATTTAGCCTGAAAAAGGAGGAAAATCCTATCACAAGCTACAATATGGATGAACCTTGAAGACATTATGCTAAGTGAAATAAGCCAGTCACAAACACCATATGATTCCGCTTACGTGAGGTACCTAGAATAGTCAGATTCATAGAAACAGAAGGTAGAATGGGGATTGCAGTGGCTAGGGGAGGAGGAAAAGAGGAGTTGTTTGATGGGTAAAGAACTTCAGTTTAAAAAAACAAAAGAACTTCAGTTTTGCAAGATGTAAAAATTCTAGACATCTGTTTCACAACAAAGTGAATATACTTAACAGTACTGAACCGTACACCTAAAAACAGTTAAGATGGTAAATTTTACGTTATGTGTGTGCTTTAGGGTGCTTTTTAAATTACCATGGTCAATGGTAATCATGATATACAATCATAATATTATTCAGAGCACTCAGTGTTTTGGAAAAAATCTGAATTTCTACTCCTGGAATATTCCAGGAAAAAGTGCCCTGCTGCTATAAAACACTTGCATAAAGAAAATGTGGGATTTTAGGGATTTGGGAATTTAACTGGTGGGAGAATGTTCAGATAAGAGAATTAGAAGAATTAGAAGAAAGTGTGGGATGGATCTGGTAGAATCTGGTAGAAGCTTTGCCACTTACTAGGTGGAAAGGTTAGGGCAAGCTGCTTGATGTCTTCAAGGCACAGTTTCTTAGTCTGTTAAAATGAGCTAATGATACTCAAATCAGAGGGTCGATGTGAGGATTAAATGAGATAATCTATCCAAAATGCTTACCACAGGATCTAGCATGGAGCAGGCATTGGACAAGTGCTAGCAGGAAAGGTGAGAAAGGAGCTCTCATTACCTGGAGGTGAGCCTGGGAGTCGTGGAGAAGGTTAAGAGCCCTAAACTTCTTGGCTGGTGCTAATTTTTACTACACATTACCCTTCCAATACATCTTTCAGATTGATCTGGTCCAAAATATCGTCACTTTAAGCTAGCTTTGACTTTGATTAATTAAGAAGTACATTAACTTGGAAATAAGTCCATGTGCATCATGAAACACCATTCCCTTTAGAATCTGCAGAATAGAGGCTACGCTGTGTGTTCTTCCTAGAGATTCACAGTGCATACTCACCTGTGCAAGGTATGAAAAGTACTGCCCAGCTTTCTGTTTAATTCAGTGATTCATGGACTTATTTGACAGAACCCTAATTAATATCATGCAGAACAAATTTTTGAGTAATTTCTCAATGATTATTGTTTGCAAAGAGAATTGCTCATATTTAAATAATAATTTTAATGTATTGGAATGTTTGTTTTCGAAATGAAATTGATAATGGTATTAGCTAGGAGCACAACTGGCTAATAGGAAGGCAAATGATTATAAATAGGACTTGCATACTTCATTCAAGCAGCTGCTGAAATCTCACATCCTTTATTACGCTTTCCTGAGATAAATAAAATAGCATAAATTCCCAGGACCCCATTATCTGTCCTAATTATAAATAAAATAGCATAAATTCCCAGGACCCCATTCTGTCCTAATTATCATCTCATGTACTTTTTCAAATACAGTTCCAATATAATCAGGGCTGCCTTTGGGCCCAGATGCCTTTGAAGAAACAGCCCAGAAACAAATAGGATTTCAGTTACTTCAGATATTATTCTGCCTCTGAAGAAGACACTAAATAGGAGAGTATATTCTTAATATATGGAAAAAAAATCTTTCAAAAACTTGTTACTATGGAAAACTTCAAACTTATACAGATTAAACAATAGTATAAGCCCATCGCCCAGTTTCACAGCCATGTACTCTTGACCCATTCTGCTTCATCCCCACCCCCACTCTTCCTCCTCCTCCCATCTTATTCTAAAACAAATTTCAAACATTATTCAATTTTATCTATAAATATTATATATCTTAAAAGAGATGGATTCACTCTTTTACAAAACATAACAATACTGTTATCACACTGAAAAATTAACAATACTGATTCGCCTCATAACATTTTTTACTAGTTCAGAATAAGTTCCACATATTATGATTGGATGATATGTCTTTAAGTATTTTTAATGTATAGAGTCCCTCTCCATCTCTTCTTTTCGGTTGCAGTTTGTTTGTGGAGGCATGGCTAGGGTGACCAACTTGTCCTGGTTTGCCCATAACTTTCCCTGTATTAGCAGTGAAAGTCCCATATCTTGGAAAAATCCTCCAATCCAGGGACATTTGTCCTACAGTTTCCCACAATATGGATTTGACTGATTGCATCCCTGTGGCAAACACATTCCTCTCTCTGTATCTGTAAATTGGTAGTCTAATGTCTTGGTTAAATTCAGGTTCAATTTTTCTTTCTTTTTTGGGGGCAAGATTGCCTTATTACTTATAATGTTGTACACTTCCATTATCTCTTTTTGTGATGTCAGCAGTTGTTGATAAACAATGTGTAGAATATCAAAACATCTTAAAAATGCTTTTCCAGCTCTTAGTTCTTCCCTTGTTGCAAATGTTCCCAGTTGTGTATGTACTAGTCAGCCCAGGCTGCCATAATGAAATACCATAGACCAAATGGCTTAAACAACAGAAATTTATTTTTTCAGTTCTGGAAGCTAGAATTGTGAGATCAAGTTGTTGACAGGGTTGCTTCTTGGTTGTTCTTCTTGGTGTGTAAGTGACCATCTTCTTCCTGCATCTTTAGATGGTCTTCTTTCTGTATGGGTCTGTGTCCTCATCTCTTCTTCTAAGGACACCAGTCATTTTGGATCAGAGCCCACCCATGTGACCTCATTTTATGTTAATTACTTCTTTAAAGATTAACTATGGTTATATTTTGAGGTACTGGGTATTGGGACTTCAACATATAAATTTTGGGAGGACACAATTCATCCCCTAACACAAACCAAACACTCCTTATTCCTCCTCCTCCTTTCTAATAAGAATCTACCCTGTGCCTCATTACCATGGGTTCCAGCGGAGGGGAGCCTCATTCTGAGCCCTAGGAGGGTGAATTATGATTGATCTAAGCCATATGGTGATCCTCTTTTCCTTTCCCAGGAATGGTTTAAGCATGGGTATAATATGGCCTATGAGATGTGAGAGTCTGCTGGGAATCTTAGAAGGATTTTCCTCACTGAGTAAAAAGATGACACATGGGTAGAAATGGAGCTTCTTCTGCTGAAACACGAAGGGAGCAGGCTGAGCCGACTGTTGACAAAACATTCAAATTGACATGGAGTGCCAGGAGAAAATAAAGCAAAATTATGCACAGGTGAGACAAAGTATGTTGACAAGTTATTTTATAAGACACCAAACGGAGCAGGTTGAGAGCTGATTAGGTATTCTGGTCTTTCTGACACGTGCTTGAGATGGGGAAGTCGGGCTGAGCTTCTTTTTACTCCCTTTGGCCGATGTTAGTTGTCTTACTTAGTTTCACACTTCTGGTAGGTGTTATGGTCAGGGCCAGGACTCAAACCCAGATCTTCTGGCTCCAGAGCTCAAGCTTATTCTGGCGGCGTGCCCTTGAGTAGCAGCTCTCCGACAGATCTGCCTCTGGCTGATCTTTCCCCAAGGATCCTGGGACACTGCCTCAGGCTGGTGGGGATAAGGCAGTGCCCTCCCCTCCCACGCCACCACCCTGCCTTGAGCATGGAAGGAATCGGTTTGGTTTGTGACGTCTTTTGGGTATTGCCTGCAATATGCTGTGTGTCATGCCTCTGGACAAATGCAACCTTGCACCTGGCATGGGCTAAGATGCCAATTTGAGGTGATCAATATTCATGTCAAAACAAAAGCACTGCCTTGAAAATTTCATACGTAGATGAACACAGTAAAATCATGTCTCACTGTGACATTCACTACAGCTGAACTACTCTGGTGTTCTGGACTAAGCAAATTTGTAGCTATTTTAGCTCAGTGATTCCCAGCATAAGGACTCCTCACCCCTAGCAGTCCAGGAAGGCAGTCGTGTTTGTAAGAGTTGGGGTGCTTGTTAGTGCTTGGTAAGAGGTGGGATCCATGAATAATTTAAACAGTTCAAAAAGACTAACAGAGACAATATGCTCAACCACGACAAGTCTACACAAGTAAAACAAGAGTTTTAAATGTCTTTTGGTGGGAATTTTATCAATATTCTTATTGGAAGTCCTCATTGGCACTTATATATGTCTATGCTGAATAAAACAATGAGAAACAAATTATTAATAATAGCAAATTTAGAGAAAGATGAAGATTTTACAAGATAGTACCTATAAGGGGAAAAATAACAAAAGGTGTTCTTGATGGTGAAAAGCATGGGAATCAGTGGATTAGCCTGTGAGTATAAGTCCCAAGGGGAGGTGGGCCTGGCTAAGAAGCCACAGTACAGACTCTTCTTGATGTGCAAGTTCTAGAGCTTTTCCAGTTAAGTTTCAGAGACCAGTTAAGGATCCAGTCCTCTGTGGATCCTTACAGGTGCTAGTTGGCTCATGGATCCTCTATAGGATTCAGGTCACTGTAATCAGAGGAACCAGCATTTGGGTTTTGTTCAGGGTTCCCAAAGTGATTCTGGGCCTTGTATTAGTCGATGCTTAGGTAGTAGCTTCCTTATGAATACTTGTGGGATGAGATTTCCTCCCTTTTTTACTCTGCTCTGCATCACATTTCCATGTAGAGTAAGGATCGGGCCCTAGAGCTTGGTAGTTATTCAGTATTCTACTTTCAGCACTGATTGCTGCTTCTGCCTTTGACCTGGTCTTCCCCAGGATAAATACTGGGACTCATGCCAAGACAATATTTTTTATCTTTCCTGATCTTGTTTTAGTTCGTTGACTACTAACCCAGATATTGGATATGGCTCTTGATTACCTGCAAGGTAGGCATTGTGCAGCTGCTAATGCATGCTTGCCTGCTTGCTTGGATGCATGCCTTTTACTCTAGAAGCATGTATGGGTTGTCTACTGCATGCACTGAGGAACTTGTTTAAAGAGTAAATTTGCCTCTAATACAGCTTTAATAATTGAAAAATTAGCTTCGGAAACACTAGTCATTTTATGACAAGCTACACAAATATAAAATGATATTGTGAGATAGCTGTTGAATTGTACATAATTAATTGATCAGTTTAAACCTCAAAGAATAAGCTTCAAATTGAGCAAAGAGAAATTTGAAGTATTAACTGCCAAATCACACATGTATGCTGACAAAGTGAACAGCCCACTCATTCTATCAAAGTTGTAAATGGTGTTTCAGTGCTGTTTCTTCTCAGGGACTTTATTTTGTTTATTGTAATCATATTTATCCTGAAACTTTGGTTTATTAAGTAAATAACTTTTACAAAAATGGGATAATTGTTCAAACAGCAGTTACTTATTTACAGATCTTACTGCCATCTTTAGATCCCCACTTAGAAGCAGTCTGGAAGAAAAAAAACACTGTGCATTGTGATTTCTGTACTGAGAGTTTGATGTGAACTTGGGGAGAGGGGGAGCTTTAAAAAATTCTAAACAGAATTTATTCAACTATAAAATTCACTCTCCCTCCCCACACCTCCACATTCACCCACACACAACCTCCTGAAGAAGTTTAACTGAGATTAAGTGTAAAAGAAACCCAAGACAATAGCAAGCATACAAATGTGAAAAGAAGGAGAAAGAAAACCACAGAAGCTGCCTCACAGGAATTATGAGCTGAAACAAGAGTCTTGTCCTTGTACAGAGGAAGTTCCAGGTTCATGCCACCAGACTTTGCAATACTGATACAAGTATTTGTATCCTTTAAGCCAACACAAGTTGTGTCCTACTTGGTCACTTGTTAAATAATGAATTGCACTTTAGGGTAGAGTAGATCTCTGTGTTTCTTGTTGTGGTTAATTTATGTATTTATGTTTGAAATTTTCTATACATTATCTTAGATATTATTTTACAGACTGTGTTATTTATTAAATCATTCTCTTATTTAATTAGAAATATATTCCTTGAGCAGCCACTGTGTGCTAGGTATTATGCTGGAGGTTCAGAAACATGAACCTAATGCTCTTAAGAACCCAAGAATATTTTCAGGGATAGATTTCACATTTATGAAATATCAAATCAGAGAGGTAACACTGAGAATACTGTCTGACAGGAAAGTTACTGATAATTTTCCCCATTAATTGTAAAATACCTGTGTACACTTATTATTTTGGGCACTCAGCATCTTGGTAGTTGGGCCTTGATTTTCCTCTAGAGAGCTAACCCATCCTCCATTCTAAGTCCTTGTTTCCACCGCAAGCTCAATGATGGACATATGGCTCCGTTCTGGCCTAACAGAAGATTGCTTTTCTTTGGCTTCATGGATTGGTTCAGCAATGATCATGTAACCCAATTTGGGCCAGTGAAGGCCAGGCCCAGCATTCTTGTGCAAATAGGGAAAGGAAGCTCTACCAACATTGCTGAAATTTTACCTTGAATGATATCTAGAGCTACTGTGGTGTTTGAAAATAAAACCCACATGTAGAGTAGCTAAGAAGTAAGTAGGGACAGCATTTTACGAACTCATTTGAGCTCTGATCCAGTATCTACTCCTGTACTTTTTATTATGTGGACAGATAAATTTCTTTTTTCTGCTTGTACCAGATCCCGTTGGGATCTTTTTCACTTGTAACAGAAAGAGTCTAAAAGCTATGCTGTGGAAACATTTGTTGAGGTCCTACCTTGTGTCTAGGCCCTGTGCCAAGTGGCTGAAGGACACAAAGATGAGTGAGCCATTGTCTCTGCCCTCAAGCAATTCACAATCTATCCAGGGTTATAGATATTGATAAAAATGTACCATAATATAAAAGTGATGTATTAGTGGTATGTACAAAGAGCTATAAAAGTATGATGGAGTACCAGTTACTTGTTTGGTAGCGTGAAAGAGTGGCAGAGAGAAAATGGTAGGGCAAAAGGAAAGGTTCAGGAAAAATTCATCGAGATGATATTTGAGCTGGGCCTTGTAAAATAAGTAGAGTTGAACAGATGGACAAAGTGAGCAAGAATATTCTGGAATGAGGGAATAATAATGAAGAAAGACAGAGACATAAAACTTTATTATGCATAAGAGTGAATAACCTACTGTAGCTAGCATAGATGGAATATGGAGGGAGAAGAGTGCTGGAAGACAAGTCTAAAAAAATATGCTGGGGCTCGACTGTGAAGGTCTTTGAATGCAGATCCTCTAGGCAGTAGGAAGCCATGGAAGAACCCTGAAGGTAGCTTGGATTGCAGTGGAGGTGAGGGAGTGGGAAGAAATGATTGAAGAGAAGCAGACAATGTTGAGAGATAAGTAACAGGTAAAATCAAAAGGACTTGGTGATGTGTTGGGTATAGGGCATGGCTTCTAGGCTTTTGGATTCAACCCTTGTTTGAAAGGTGGTATCTTCACTAAGACACCACATTCCTCTTGGAAGAGAAATAAGTTGTTGAGGGTGAGTTCTATCATGGATAAGGTATTTGAGGTCCTTTTGAGGTATATAAGACATGTAAATGAAAATATTGAGGAAGCAGATAGATCCAGGTCTCAAAGGAAAACTCTGGGTTAGAAATACAAATTTAGAGGTCAAAGGCATGTAGACAAGGCATGTAGATTGGTTCCAGGAGCCCCTATGAATACCAAAATCCATGGATGCTAGAGTCCCTTATGTAAAATGGTGTAGTATAGTAAATACACGTATTTAATATATGAATATATATATTTAATCTTCTAATATGTTAGGATATTTCCTATTTGTTTTCATAAGGGACTTAGATAAGTTTAATTTTTGTACTATTTTTAAAAAATTTTTTCTTTCTTATTAGTCATCCATTTTATACACATTAGTGTATACATGTCAATCCCAATCACCCAATTCATTGCACCGCAACCCGCACTACCAGCCGCTTTCCCCGCTTGGTATCCATACGTTTGTTCTCTACATCTGTGTCTCTATTTCTGCCCTGCAAACTGGTTCATCTGTACCATTTTCTAGGTTCCACATATATGCGTTAATATACAATATTTGTTTTTCTCTTTCTGACTTACTTCACTCTGTATGACAGTCTCTAGATGCATCCACGACTCTACAAATGACCCAATTTCGTTCCTTTTTCTGGCTGAGTAATATTCCATTGTGCATATGTACCACAACTTCTTTATCCATTCGTCTGTCGATGGGCACTTAGGTTGCTTTCATGACCTGGCTATTGTAAATAGTGCTGCAATGAACATTGCGGTGCATGTGTCTTTTTGAATTATGGTTTTCTCTGGGTAGATGCCCAGTAGTGGGATCGCTGGGTCATATGGTAATTCTATTTTTAGTGCTTTAAGGGACCTCCATACTGTTCTCCATAGTGGCTGTATCAATTTACATTCCCACCAACAGTGCAAAACGGTTCCCTTTTCTCCATACCCTCTCTAGCGTTTGTTGTTTGTAGATTTTCTGATGATGCCCATTCTGACTGGTGTGAGGTGATCCCTCATTGTAGTTTTGATTTGCATTTCTCTAATAATTAGTGATGTTGAGCAGCTTTTCATGTGCTTCTTGGCCATCTGTATGTCTTTTTTGGAGAAATTCTATTTAGGACTTCTGCCCATTTTTGGATTGGGTTGTTTGTTTTTTTAATATTGAGCTGTATGAGCTGTTTATATATTTTGGAGATTAATCCTTTGTCCAATGATTCATTTGCAAATATTTTCTCACATTCTGAGGGTTGTCTTTTAGTCTTGTTTATGGTTTCCTTTGCTATGCAAAAGCTTTGAAGTTTCATTAGGTCCCATTTGTTTATTTTTGTTTTTATTTCCATTACTCTAGGAGGTGGATCAAAAAAGATCTTGCTGTGATTTATGTTAAAGAGTGTTCTTCCTATGTATTCCTCTAAGAGTTTTATAGTGCCTAGTCTTACATTTAGGTCGTGAATCCATTTTCAGTTTATTTTTGTGTATGGTGTTGGAGAGTGTTCTAATTTCATTCTTTTACATGTGGCTGTCCAGTTTTCCCAGCACCACTTATTGAAGAAACTGTCTTTCCTCCACTGTATATCCTTGTCCCCTTTGTCATAGATTAGTTGACCACAGGTGCATGGGTTTATCTCTGGGCTTTCTATCTTGTTCCATTAATCTATATTTCTGTTTCTGTGCCAGTACCATATTGTCTTGAGTACTGTAGCCTTGTAGTATAGTCTGAAGTCAGGGAGTCTGATTCCTCCAGCTCCGTTTTTTCCCTCAAGACTGTTTTGGCTATTCGGGTCTTTGTGTCTCCATACAAATTTTAAGATCTTTTGTTCTAGTTCTGTAAAAAATGCCATTGGTAATTTGATGGGGATTGCATTGAATCTGTATATTGCTTTGGGTAGTATAGTCATTTTCACAATATGCCTTTTTCCAATCCAAGAACATGGTATATCTCTCCACCTGTTGGTATCATCTTTAATTTCTTTCATCAGTGTCTTATAGTTTTCTGCATACAGGCCTTTTGTCTCCCTAGGTAGGTTTATTCCTATGTATTTTATTCTTTTTGTTGCAGTGGTAAATGGGAGTGTTTCCTTAATTTCTCTTTCAGATTGTTCATCATTAGTTTATAGAAATGCAAGAGATTTCTGTACATTAATTTTGTATCCTACAACTTTACCAAATTCATTGATTAACTCTAGTAGTTTTCTGGTGGCATCTTTAGGATTCTCTATGTATACCATCATGTCATCTGCAAACACTGACAGTTTTACTTCTTCTTTTCCAATTTGTATTCCTTTTATTTCTTTTTCTTCTCTGATTGCCGTGGCTAGGACTTCCAAAACTATGTTGAATAATAGTGGTGAGAGTGGACATCCTTGTCTTGTTGCTGATCTTAGAGGAAATGCTTTCAGCTTTTCACCATTGAGAATGATGTTTGCTGTGGGTTTGTTGTATATGGCCTTTATTATGTTGAGGTAGGTTCCCTCTATGCCACTTTCTGGAGAGGTTTTATCACAAATTGCTGTTGAATTTTGTCAAAAGCTTTTTCTGCATCTATTGAGATGATCATATGGTTTTTATCCTTCAGTTTGTTAATATGGTGTATCTCATTGATTGATTTGCTTATATTGAAGAATCCTTGCATTCCTGGAATAAATCCCACTTGATCATGGTGTATGATCCTTTTAATGTGTTATTGGATTCTGTTTGCTAGTATTTTGTTGAGGATTTTTGCATCTATATTCATTAGTGGTATTGGTCTGTAATTTTCTTTTTTTATAGTATCTTTGTCTGGTTTTGGTATCAGGGTGATGGTGGCCTCATAGAACGAGTTTGGGAGTGTTCCTCCCTCTGCAATTTTTTGGAAGAGTTTGAGATGAATGGGTGTTAGCTCTTCTCTAAATGTTTGATAGAATTCACCTGTGAAGCCATCTGGTCCTGGACTTTTGTTTGTTGGAAGATTTTTCATCACAGTTTCAATTTCATTGCTTGTGATTGGTCTGCTCATATTTTCTGTCTCTTCCTGGTTCATTCTTGGAAGGTTATACCTTTCTAAGAATTTGTCCATGTCTTCCAGTTGTCCATTTTATTGGCCTATAGTTGCTTGTAGTAGTCTCTTAGGATGCTTTGTATTTCTGCGGTGTGTGTTGTAACTTCTTTTTCATTTCTAATTGTATTGATTTGAGTCCTCTCCCTCTTTTTCTTGATGAGTCTGGCTAATGGTTTATCAATTTTGTTTATCTTCTCAAAGACCCAGCTTTTAGTTTTATTGATCTTTGCTATTGTTTTCTTTGTTTCTATTTCATTTATTTCTGCTATGATCTTTATGATTTCTTTCCTTCTGCTATCTTTGGGTTTTGTTTGTTCTTCTTTCTCTAGTTCCTTTAGGTGTAATGTTAGATTGAGATTTTTCTTTTTTCTTGAGATAGGCTTGTATAGCTATAAACTTCCCTTTTAGAACTGCTTTTGCTGCATCCCCTAGGTTTTGGATCGTTGTGTTTCGTTGTCATTTGTCTCTAGGTATTTTTTGATTTCCTCTTTGATTTCTTCAGTGATCTCTTGGTTATTTAGTAACGTATTGTTTAGGTTCCACATGTTTTTGTTTTTTACATTTTTTTCCCTGTAATTGATTTCTAATAATGAAAGCATTGTGGTCAGAAAAGATGCTTGATATGATTTCAGTTTTCTTAAATTTACTGAGGCTTGATTTGTGACACAAGATGTGATCTATCCTGGAGAATGTTCCATGCGCACTTGAGAAGAAATTGTAATCTGCTGTTTTGGATGGAATGTCCTATAAATATCAATTAAATCTATCTGGTCTATTGTGTCATTTAAAGTGTGTGTTTCCTTATTAATTTTCTCTCTGGATGATCTTTCCTTTGGTGTAAATGAGGTGTTAACGGCCCCCACTCTTGTTGTGTTAGTGTTGATTTCCTCTTTTAGAGCCTGTAGCAGTTGCCTTATGTATTGAGGTGCTCCTATGTTGGGTGCATATACATTTATAATTGTTATATCTTCTTCTTGGATTGATCCCTTGATCATTATGTAATGTCCTTCCTTGTGTCTTGTAACATTCTTCATTCTAAAGTCTATTTTATCTGATATGAGTATTGCCACTCAGCTTTCATTTGATTTCCATGTGTATGGGAATATCTTTTTCCATCCCCTCACTTTCAGTCTGTATGTGTCGCTAAGTCTGAAGTGGGTCTCTTGTAGACAGCATCTATATGGGTCTTGTTTTTGTATCTATTCAGCAAGCCTGTGTCTTTTGGTTGGAGCATTTAATCCATTCATGTTTAAGGTAATTATCGATATGTATGTGCCTGTTACCATTTTCATAAGTGTCTTGGGTTTGTTTTTGTAGGTCCTTTTCTTCTCTTGTGTTTCCCACTTAGAGAAGTTCCTTTAGCATTTGCTGTAGAGCTGGTTTGGTGGTGCTGAATTCTCTTAGCTTTTGCTTGTCTGTAAAACTTTTGATTTCTCCATCGAATCTGAATGAGATCCTTGCTGGGTATAGTAATCTTGGTTGTAGGTTCTTCCCTTTCATCCCTTTAGGTATATCATGCCACTCCCTTCTGACTTGTAGAGTTTGTGCTGAGAAATCAGCTGTTAACGTTGTGAGAGTTCCCTTGTATGTTATTAGTCGTTTTTCCCTTGCTGCCTTCAATAATTTTTCTTTGTCTTTAAGTTTTGCCAATTTGATTACTATGTGTCTCGGCATGTTTCTCCTTGGGTTTATCCTGTATGGGACTCCCTGCGCTTCCTGGACTTCGGTGGCTATTTCCTTTCCCATGTTAGGGTTTTCGACGATAATCTCTTGAAATATTTTCTCTGGTCCTTTCTCTCTCTCTTCTCCTTCTGGGACCCCTATAATGTGAATGTTGTTGCGTTTAATGTTGTCCCAGAGGTCTCTTAGGTGTCTTCATTTCTTTTCATTCTTTTTTCTTTATTCTATTCCACAGCAGTGAATTCTACCATTCTGTCTTCCAGGTCACTTATCCGTTCTTCTGCCTCAGTTATTCTGCTATTGATTCCTTGTAGTCTAGTTTTCATTTCAGTTATTGTATTGTTTATCTCTGTTTGTTTGTTCTTTAATTCTTCTAGATCTTTGTTAAACATTTCTTGCATCTTCTTGATCTTTGCCTCCATTCTTTTTCCAAGGTTCTGGATCATCTTCACTATCATTATTGTGAATTATTTTTCTGGAATGTTGCCTATCTCCACTTTATTTAGTTGTTTTTGGGGGCTTTTATCTTGTTCCTTCATCTGGTACATAGCCCTGTGTCTTTTCATCTTGTCTATCTTTCTGTGAATGTGGTTTTTGTTCCACAGGCTGCAGGATTGACTTGCTTCTGCTGTGTGCCCTCTGGTGGATGAGGCTATCTAAGAGGCTTGTGGAAATTTCCTGATGGGAGGGACTGGTGGTGGGTAGAGCTGGCTGTTGCTCTGGTGGGCAGAGCTCAGTAAAACTTTAAACCACTTGTCAGCTGGTGGGTAGGGCTGGGTTCCCTCCCTGTTGGTTGTTTGGCCTGAGGCAACCCAACACTGAAGCCTACCCAGCTCTTTGGTGGGGCTGATGGCAGACTCTGGGAGGGCCAAGGAGTACCTCCCAGTACTTCTGCTGCCAGTGAGCCACAGCTGCCTTCTGCCTCTGCAGGAGGCCCTCCAACACTAGCAGGTAGGTCTGCTTCAGTCTCCTGTGGGGTCACTGCTCCTTCCCCTGGGTCCCGATGCACACACTACTTTGTGTGTGCCCTCCAAGAGTGGAGTCTCTGTTTCCCCCAGTCCTGCCGAAGTCCTGCAATCAAATCCCGCTAGCCTTCATAGTCTGATTCTCTAGGAATTCCTCCTCCCGTTGCCAAACCCCCAGGTTGGGAAGACTGACATGGGGCTCAGAACCTTCACTCCAGTGGGTTGACTTCTGTAGTATAAGTGTTCTCCAGTTTTTGCGTCACCCACTCAGCAGTTATAGGATTTGATTTTATTGTGATAGCGCCCCTCCTACCATCTCATTGCGGTTTCTCATTTGTCTTTGCATGTGGGGCATCTTTTTTGGTGAGTTCTAGTGTCTTCCTGTCAGTGATTGTTCAGCAGTTAGTTGAGAGCATGTCCTTCTACTCTGCCATCTTGAACCAATCCTCTAAAATGATCTGCTCTATTTTTATTAGTATATGCTGTCAGAATTATTGTGTCTTCAGAAAATATTTGAGGGTTTTCTGTATTTCTCTGGATTCTGGAATAGTTTGAATAGCTTATGAAGTACCTTGTTCTTGAAGGTTTGAAAGAATTTTCCTATGAAGACATCTACACCTGACACCTTTTCTGAGAATGATTCCATTACAACTCTCTCTATTATTTATTTCTGTGGTGACTGCTTTACTCAAATTTTCTCATTCTTTTTGATTCAGTTTTGTTAATTTATATTTTCCTTAAAATTCATAACTTGCCAATATATAACTTTTCGAATATATAAGCTTAGGGTTGTGTGGAGAGTGTATTATAGTTCTTTTATTTTTTTCTTTGGCTGTGATTATATTTTCTTTATCATTTCTGTTTTAATATATTTGTGGAGTTTTCCCCTGATTTTTTTTTTTTTTTTGCCCACGCCGTGCAGCATGAGGGATCTTAGTTCCCCCACCAGGGATCAAACCCGTGCCCCTGCATTGGGAGTGCAGAGTCTTAACCACTGGCTCAGCAGGGAAGTCCCTTTTTCCCCTGATTAAACTAGCTAGTGATTTATATATGTTTTATTGATTTTCTCTACAAGGACCTTTTCTGGAATAATTTATCAGTTTTGCTGGTTGTTTTCCCATGTATTATTTTCAGATTTTACTTTTATTAATTCCTTCCTTCCATCCATTTCTTTGGGTTTGAATTTTTGTTCTTTGGCTTACTCATATGGAATCTACCCCTGAAAATAAATAGTTGAATTTTGAAGAGAAACAGCACCTAAAGGAAGCGATGAGACACTATTGCCGACTGGCTGAACCTGGTTGAAAGTGGGAAGTGCTTATGGGGGCAGTAACGCATTATGGTTTTGAAGATTGCTTCCTAGCTTGTCAGCTAGACTGTTCTAAGATACAGAATGAGAGACCTTGGCTGAACTACTGATGAACCACATGGAATGCTTCTCCCTCACCTCTTTGGATTGATATGCCACTCTGGTAATAAACGATTAGCCCTTCCAAATTTCTCTTTGTTGTTAGGCCAAGCTTTAAGCTCTCTCTGTGTTCAAGGTTGTCCATTAAGAATGTCCTGAATTTACTAGGTACCAGTTCTATATTTTAGTTGCATAGACACAACTTACAAGGCTTTTACAGTTATAATATTCATTTTAGAGTCCTATTACATTAATTAAATATTAATGCTCTAAGCATATTTTTCATAACCTTCTCTGTTTCTTCTCCACTGGAGAATATTGCCGGAAATTAAAAAATAGTGTGGTTTATTATCCATGTCATTGGTGTTGCATTTTGATGACAAATTATTTTTGGAAAATGAAAAAAGATAACTAGAAGAATCCCCTCTGGGTCTTATGCATTTCTGTGAATAGCAATTTTATATTTCCTCACTATTTTTCCTGAGATTATTACATATCTTCCATAAGCATCTATAAAATACTTAGCCATAGTCTTAAATATTGGAGATACTTTCTGAAGAGCTTCTAATGAGATTTTTTAAAAATACTGTGTGTGGTATAAAAATGCTCATACAAAAGTAGTTTAAAAAAACCTGGTTTTTAATATGTGTAAGGCCTTTATATAGTTTCTTACCTTCTTTACTTATGACAACAGGAAACATTGGGATGAACAGTCAGTGTGTTTAAACTCATGACTTTTCTGGATGGGAAACCTGAGGTTAATGAGTTCTTGACACATTGTAAGGATGAGAGCATCTTGGCTACAGTGAAAATAATTCAGAGATGGTGAGGGATGGTAGTGCTGAGCCAGAGAAGCTCAATGGTATGGAGATGGAGGCTTCAAAAACTGCTGAATTGCTATGATGTGATTATGCCTATTTATGGACAACAATCCAAGAGGACTTCAAGGGTTTGGAACTGGGTGATTAAATCATTAATGGTTCTTTTGGCACATGGGACATTTTGGAGAAGGAAGCTCTTTCTTCAGGAAGAGAGGGGGATTGAAATGACAAACTTGGTTTTGGAATGCTGAGTTTAAGGCAGTAAACAGACTTCCAAGTTGAAATGTCCTGTAGGCAACTGGTGATGTGGAGCTACAGCACAGAGAAAAGGTCAGCACCAAAGCGCCAACTTTGAGAATCATCCCACAGGTTACCACTGAGACACAGGTAAGAGAAAGAGACTTTGGCACCTATTTAGTTAATAAGGTTGAATTCAGAGTTGAGTTCAATTTAGGACCAGCAATGCTAAAATTAGACTATAAGATAGAGGAAGCAAATGTTTTCAGAACTCAGGTTGGTGGATCAGGGTCAGAAACTACAAAACCGAAACCTGAGAAATAGCAGAGCGGGGCTGAGAGGAAATGGGGTAGGAAAATAGGAGAATGAAGTCAGAGGCAAAAGGAATTATCCATGGACCAAAGTGCAGGAGTGAGGTAGGAGAAGCAAGTAAGCAGGAGGAAGTTTCTCAGCTACCTTAAATATCTGGCTGTACCAAGTTTGTTGTGTTTTCTAGCTAACTCTTGGTCAAAGGTTAATCCTTGCATGGCCAACCCACCGTATTTTGTAGGATTCTTATATTGTATGAATAAATCAATCCTTAGAGGGAAATTGTAAAAAAAGAGGATTAGAAGGCCAAAGACTGAATCTGGAATTATAACTTAAATGGGGGAATCAGAAACACAGAAAGAGAAATAGGAGTGTATAGTACATGGAAACCAAGGTTTTAATATCTAGCTGGTGATCAAGTGTTAAAGGCTTCAGAGAGAACTTAGAATAGTTGATGGATCTTATGATCTTGTGATTGGAAAGTTATAGACAATCTTCCTGTAGACTGAAGGTTGTAAGCTAGAAGGTAGGATGTGAGGACCTGAAGACAAGCAGATGTAGGTCACACAGTGAAGATGGAAACAGCAATACCAGGTGAAGGGGAACACATTCCCCTTTGAAGGGAGAGGAGAGGAGTTGGACACAAGAGACAGAAATGATGATGATAGAGAGGAAGGGCCTAAGGTCTCTCAGAAAGGACAGGATGAAAAACTCCAGCAAATGACTTGCCTCCACAGACAAAACATGCCTTTTTCCTTGGGCCTAGGAAAAAAGATATCGTCCTGTGTGGACTGATATTGAGATAAGGTCGAGAGTAGATGAGGAAATACGTTACAACTTTGTATTAAGCCTAAAGTTCTCTGGAATCAGAATGGAAACAAACAAAAAGTCTGGTTAAGCTTTATACAGAAATAACATATGATAAACAGATAAGCTCCAGACTGGGAGAAAATCTTTGCAAAACACATAGCTATAAAGGACTAGTATCCAAAATATATAAAGAATTAAAACACAACAATAGCGAGCAACTCAATTTAAAAATGGGCAAAAGATCTGAACAGATACCTCACCAAGAAAGATACACAGATAGCAAATAAACATATGAAAGGATGCTTAACATCACATGTCATGAGGGAACTGCAAATTAAAACAACAAGGAGATACCACAACACACCTGAATGGTTTACAGCAGGCTTTATTCAAAATTGCCAAAACTTGGAAGCAACCAAGATGCCTTTAATAGGATTAACAAACTGTAGTACATCCATATAATGGACTATTATTCAGTGATTTAAAAAAATGAGCTACCCAACCATGAAAAAACATGAAGACACCTTAAATGAATATTGCTAAGTGAAAGAAGCCAATATGAAAAAGCTACATACTATATGATTCCAACCATATGACATTCTGGAAACAGCAGAACTGTGGGGTCAGTAAAAAGATCACTGGTTGCCAGGGGCTTGGGGAGAGGGAGGGAGGAAAGAATTGACAGAGCAGAAGGAATTTTTAGGTCAATGAAACTATTCTGTATGACATTGTAATGGTGGGTACATGTCATTATACATGTGTCAAAACACATAGAATATGCAACTCAAAGATTGAACCCTAATGTAGACTGTGAACTTTAGTTCATAGTAATGTATCAATACTGGCTCACTAATTTTAACAAATGTGCCACACTAACGTAAGATGTTAATAATTGGGGAAACTGTGTATGTTGCGGGAGGGAAGAAGGTATATGGGAAATCTCTGTACTTTCTACTCAACTTTTGGGTAAAACTAAAACTGCTCTAAAAAATAAAGTCTATTAATTAAAAGAAAATTTTAAAGGAATGAACTACTGATACATGTTATAACATGGATGAACCTTGTAAACAGTATACTACGTGAAAGCAGTCAGCCAGACACAAAAGGCCAAATATTATGTGATTCCATTTATATAAAATGTCCACTACTTTAAGAACCATGAGTTATAAAAAACAAGGCGCTAGATAAATGAGATGGCTAAAGGAAGTATTGTGCTGCTAATAGGAAGAAATCATGTGACTATGTTTCAAATGTAAAGAAAAGTGTATGTATTTCTCATCAGAAAATAGTCTAAGAGGATTTTTTCTGTTCATACATTGATTGTGATATAATAGAATTTTTCTAGCATCAGGGTGTTGATACCATGACTAAATTACTATATAGTGTGTCTTCCTGCATTTATACCTATGCTTGGTAAGTGGAGAGATCATAACAGTATTAATAGTTAAGACTCAAGAATGCCTGGATCAAAATGTAGCTTAAACTGATTTCTTATAGGAACTTTGAGTTACAAAAACAAATGGAGCAACTGGGCAGGCTGAGATATGTAGGTCAACCTACTTAAAAAAATAACCTTGACAGAGTTACATAGGTAGATATTGCTGTAAAATTTCTTCACACAGTGAGAAGGAGTAGGCCAAGTTTACTGAGCCATAATATCTATTCATCTTAGACAAAGCAATCATAGCTTGTAGACCCATTGGACCATATCACATAGATGGCAATTGCTAATTATCAAGAAAGAGTCATGATTTTCAAAAATGAAAGATGGTTAATATCCTTAGAATATAAAGAGTCCTTACTAAGCAATAAAGATAGATGAATGTCCAGTAAGAAAAAATAAATAGGGCACATTAAGAAAAAAAGAGATAACCAAGAAATTATGTAAAGTGTTCAGTATCACTAGTAATCTAATGTAAGTTGATACAAAAATGAGTATTGATTTAATTGATCATATAGACATAATTTTAAAAGGATAATAATACCCAATGTTACATGAGAAGGGCATTACTTTTAGTGGGGATATAAATTGGTAGAGCGTTTTTGGAGGTTGGTTTGGCAGTAGCTCTTAAGTTTTTTTTTAATGCACATATTCTGCAACCTTAAAATTTCACTTCTAGGACTCTGTCCAACAGAAGTATTGTCCAGGTGAACAAAGATATATTTGTAAGAAAGTTTATGGCAGTGTTATTTGTAATAAGGAAAAATTGGAAACAGTGTGAACCTCTACTAATAGGTACATCCACCCCCTAGAATATTAGGCAGAGATTAAAAGAATTAAGTAACTGACAATGATTTCCAAGATACATTGCCAGGTGAAAAAGAAGGCATAGAACATAACTTACAGTGTGATCCCTATTGTGTTTACCACCACCCTAAGACTAGATATTATATGTATGCAGTTCATAAAAAAGTACCCAGAAGAATACACTGTAAATGCTAATAGCGGTTGTTCCTTGGGAGAGGAGTGGGTAGCAGGACAGGAAACGAAGGGGGATCTGTAGTTATTTTAATGTATGTACTTCTATACTGTTGGATTTTTTTAAACGAAAACTAAAAATGTGTTTATTGTTAGGAGTTATTTAAAAGTGTACACACATCAGTGAATTAACATTAGTAAATCATGCAGAATACTGCCTGATTCAGAGGAAGTGCCATGTAAACGTGCGTTAAATAAGTAAGTTCAAATATTAGGGCTTTATTTTAAGAAAATAATAATGGGATGTGCAAAGATTTAATTGCAAGGCAACCACTAATCTACTTTGTTTCTCCATGCATTTTCTTTTTCCAGACTACACAATGGGATATTTTTGCATCCATAAAAATTGGCCATTATAAGTGATAGTTGGTTATAAAAAGTGAAAAAAGCAGATAGCAAAATATTACGTAAAGGATTATTATTATTCTATAATATACCTATTCGAGTTTATGTGAAGAGAGAAGAGAGAGAAGAAAACTTGAATGATGGTCTCCAGAATGTTAATGATGGTTACCTCTGAGTGGTGGAAATATGAGTACTTTTATTTTCTGTTGAAATCTTAGGACAATCCAAATTATCTTAGAAAGGACACAGCTTCTGAAATGGGTTCTTTCAGGGTTTTCCCTTCGATATCTGTGAATAAGTGGGTGGGAATTTAGAACTGCCTGTGGACATGAGAGGGTTATTTTTCTAAAGTCTTGGGGGTGGGGAATGGGGTCACATAGAGATAAGATTATTGGTTGATGTGATTAGTACCTGCATGATTCAGGTGCTCAGCGGACCACAGACCTCTAAAAAGTCCAAGAGAGTATTTGATGTTGTACAGCTACTTGCCAGGAATTGGGCTCGACCAGTCTGCCGTGCAGAAGCTTGTCCTCTTGTGGATATTTTAGCCAATACTAGCTTCAAAGAGAGAGGTGAGGATAGGGTGCTCACTCCAATTCTTCTGGGGGCCCAGCTTTAATACCTAGGGGCAGGAGCAGAAGCACTTACATCCCCCTCTCCTACGAAGAGAAAGTGGAGGACCAGTGAACCTTTCCTTCCTCATTTGCCATCTTGCTCTCCTGCATCTTTTGTGAATACAATTCTCCTCCCACCCCATTCTCTTTATGAGTGTTAATTCCTAAAGTGGACAGTTGCAAAAAATATGTAATTGGATCATCTACTCCATGCCAATGTTTTTTGAAACAAAGTTGGTACTTTATGCCTCTGTGTATTTTTTGGAGACTTTTCTTCAAAGAGGGCACAGCTCTGAGAGAAAAAGGCATGCTTTAGCCAAGAGTATGTACTTTGGTGTGATCTGACAAGATGCATTTGTTATTCTGATTCTCAAAATAAAAACCCGACATATTATCTTTACTGAATTTGCATAGAAACAAAATTACAGTGAACTAAACTATACCTCTGGTAGCAGGAATTTCCTCTGGAGTTTCTAGAAAACTTCAAACTAATTTTTTACTATTTCAAATATTCTATTTCTGAAAGATGTAGAAGATGTTTCATTATGTGAAAATACTGTGACTGTTTCCTATTTTGATAACTTATTTTCCAAATTACTCTACTTGAGGAGTTTATTTAGCTTTTGAATTACAATTATGAAAACATCCCCAGTTCCAAAATCAGTGTGGCTTGAATCAGTGAAGCTTTGCCTTATAGTTAATGCCTGAGGGCAGAAGTGACTTGAGAGCACAAATCTCAGGATCTGCACAGAGAAAGGAGGTGTTGGTGGGAAATCCCCTCACCCATTAATTTGGCTGACAGTGATGTGGCCCCTCCAGCTGTGTTGCTTTCAGGAGTGGGGTCCATAAAGGGGATGGCCTCAGGCCCCTCACTGTGAACCTCCAGTGTAGACCTCCAGTGTTCTTTAATGATATATAATTGGACCAAACCAGACCATGGGGCTTGAATAGCCTTACTCTGTGGTCGGCAAGTTTGAAAGTGCTCAGTACCTACTGTCTTTCTTTAGGATATTGATGGACAGTCCCAGTGCTCAGATTTTATGCTTATTAGTGATACTTTTCATGAGTTTCCAGGGCTAAAGTGACTTTTTCACACTGTTTAATGATTTTCAGTTTAACTACTTTTTTGAGTGGGATGTTGTAAAGATTAATTAGCCAATGTTCATAAAGTGCTTTCAAGCTGAAAAGTGCTGCACAAGGGTGTACAGACTCATTAGCTTCTTAGTCATTTAAGGCTTTTTAGATCTTTTGGCATTCAGAAACTAGATGGTGAAGGCCAAATTAGTATTTTTTCTTGGAGGAGGGGAATTTCAGAAAGAGCAGAATAGAACAGTATATCTTTTTCTAAAAAAGACATCTTTTGCACTGGAATGGACAAAAGATATAAAAATATTTTTATTTTTCATTATCTCCTATTTCCATAATGCTTCAGCTTCTTCTTATTCACTTCTTTCAAAATGTATTTGACCACTTCTCCTGCACATTTATTTAGAAATTATATAGATTGTCATATAGTTATCCATAATGGAGCTGAGTGTGGCCCCAGAGTGTTGAATTGTTGTGCCAGTGAATGACACAGTATAGATCATTCCCTTGGTAAGTAAAGACCCCCTCTCAGTTTGCAGTGTGTCATGAAGGTATGTATCGTCTCCATCAATAGTAATCTTCAGTTTTATGTATGTATGTATATATATGTATATATATATATATATATATATATATATATATTCACATGTTCCTTTAGTCATTCTCTTCTTCCTACTTGCTTGACCTATAAACCACCTTATATAATACTTGGCCCCAGAAGGCAACTAAATACAGGAAGGAAGGAAGGAAGGAAGGGAGGAAGGGAGGGAGGGAGGAAGGAAAGAAAAGAGGGAGGGAGGGAGGGAGAGAGGGAGGAAGGAAGGAAGAAGTGGAAAGTTAACCATATCTTCTCTCTTCCACCTCCATCATAGTCACTGTCTCCACGGTAGAAAAAAACCCCCAGAAAACTGCAAGGAAGGTGCTCTGTGTGTGTGTAAGTGATGTTGAAAGTGGTCCCATTCTGGCTAAAGGCAGGGAAATTCTGGCAGTATATCTGGCAGCTTTAGGTCAACAGCTTTATACGACTTACCAACATACTTCCTAAGGCATGAGGGGGACTGGCAGGAAGAGCGGGTGACAGAAATAATATCTAGTTCTAGAAGGCAACATGTTGTAAGGAATGATCACCAGTTGTAGAATGTGATGACCTGAGTTCCTTTGTAGGTTTGAGCAAGTTTCCTGGGTTTCCTGATCTCTAAAATGTACATAATGTTCCTCCATGAGGAGGTGATGTGAGATTCAAATGAAGAAATGAAGTGAGAGTGTCTGACACATAGTAGGTCCTCATTAAATATTAGTTTATTTTGAATCAGAGTCAGTGAAGGAATTTATCCTGAAAATATCTGTAAAAATCAATTCATTGATTTTTTTTAACCTCTATTCAATACCTTAATTCTCCCTTCTTTAAAAGTGGGGTCTCAGCTATCACCTCACACCTATCAGAATGGCTGTCATCAAAAAGACCACAAATAACAAATGTTGACAAAGATGTAGAGAAAAGGGAACCTTTGTACACTGTTGGTGGGAACATAAATTGGTGCAGCCACTGTGGAAAACAGTATGGCGGTTTCTCAAAAAGCTAAAAATAGAACTACCATATGACCCAGCAATCCCACTCCTGGATTGATATCTGAAAAAAGCAAAAACACTAATTCGAAAAGATACATGCATCCCAATGTTCATAGCAGCATTATTTACAATAGCCAAGATATGGAAGCAACCTAAGTGTCCATCAACAGAGGAATGGATAAAGATGATGTGGGGTGTGTGTGTATGTGTGTGTGTGTGTGTGTATACACACACACACACACACACATACACACACACAATGGAATACTACCCAGTCATAAAAAAAAGAAATGAAATTTTGCCATTTGCAGCAACATGGATGGACTTGGAGGGCATTATGCTAAGTGAAATAAGTCAGACACAGACAGACAAATACTGTATGTTATCACTTACATGTGGAATCTAAAAAATAAAACAAACTAGTGAATATACCAAAAAAGAAGCAGACTCACAGATATGGAGAAAAAGTTAGTGGTTACCAGTGGGGAGAGAGACAAGATAGGGGTAGGGGATTAAGAGGAACAAACTATTATGTATAAAATAAGCTACAAGGATATATTGTACTACACAGGGAATATGGCCAAAATTTTATAATAACTATGAGTGAAACATAACCTTTAAAAATTGTGAATCACTATGTTGTACAACTGAAACATATAATATTCTACATCAACTATATCTCAGTAAAAAGTGGGATCTCAGCATTCACTTCTACAAAATTCTGAATTACTTTTAGGGACACTCTGTCAGAGTTGAGTATACCCAGGTAGCCAAAGCAAGATTTTAATAGGAAAGAAATGATAGGGATTGTGAAGTGCCAATCATCTTTTGTTCACCTCCAGCCCCTCTACAAAAGCACCTCCCACTCCAGGTAATTCTGTTCTGGGTATCCCAGGGGTGTCTCACGCTTGCTCCTGGGTGGATCTGCCTCTGCTGTTTGCATCCCTCACCCACGGTGAGCACTGCACTGCCCTCTTCCGGGCATGGCAGGAACTGCTCGGTTTTGCTGCTGCCTCTTGACGTGGCATCATGGTGCGTGTGAGAGAGAGAGACAGAGAAAGAGAGAAACTGACTGTTATATAAAACATGCCCACATGCCCGTTTCCCTCTACTTTAGAAAATCCCAAAGCGTTGTCTCTCTTCACAATGTCCTACATTGTGAAGAGTTTATGGAAAGAATTCTTTTGGTTTTTACTTGAGACATTCTCTCTCTCTCTCTGGAATCAGAGATTCTGGAGATGAATTTGAGTGAAAGTGCCAGGAATTACTGAGAATCCCTAGACCTAGACCCCCTTTGATAAGAAAATCTTTGTTAGGATCATGCCCATCGCACGTGGCTGTTTCTTCCCATAGGAGGAGTGCTCTCTTAAAGGGTACCCAGCCTTTCCTGGGTAGTTATAGCAACAGAGCAGTGGGTTCAATTTGAACCCTTCTGCATGAGGCTCTTAGGCCCTCTGGCGCCTAAGTTCCTACTGGGCCCATCCTAACAGGCATGCTTAAGTCTGTAGCTGACAGAGTTCTAGCGTCAAGCTGAGATCCCTGCTGTGGATACATATGTACAAAGAAATTGGCTTATATCCTGCCTACCTCCAAGTGTGAGTATGGGCACTGCCTTAAATTCTAAATATATCAGACTTCATTTACTCATTTTTCATTGATCAAGGAAGAATACAAAGATGATTTAGACACAGTTCCTGTATCACAGCCATCACAGTCTGTTGCTTCACTTTATATCTTCATAGATGTGACTGTCCCTAGTTAAAGCTTGACTGTCCCTAGTTAACTCTGAAAAATATTCCTTCTGAAGTTAAGATACTAGTATCAACAACACCATACTCAGTCTCTGTGGTTGAAAAGATAGTATTGAAATCAGGCATATGAAGGAAATGTGAAATTTAGTTCCATATTTTTATGTTTTAATGTTTATAACTCTCTCTTTGCCCCCAGGTTATGCAGATGTATCTTCCATTTTGCGGAATTGCCATATCTAATGCTCAGCTATTTGCTGCCTCAAGGAAAGAATATGAAAGAAGCAGGGTGAGTAGAAAGAAACATTGCTGACAACCCTCAAAGCTCTCTTTCAAGTGTCTGTGAGTCATTATGTCTTTTAAAAACAGCGGATGATCTTTGAATAGTCCAGGAATCCTTTTTATTTGTATAATCCTTCAAGTCTATGGTTGAAGATCCCCTTTAAGCAATAAACCCAAATGGAAGTGGATATAAATTCTCTGTTGTTGTTTGCAGGAAATAGCTTCTTTTAAAAAGGAAATTAATTTCACATCTATACTTCAAGGCAGCAGATATATTCTTGCTTACTTATAGCTTTGAAACAATAACACAATTTAGTGATTTTTTTGCAGTTTAGTTCCCTTAAGAAGCAAGGTATGTTACAAATGATTTCACCCCACCTCACAAATTTTGAATTGAAAGTTTACCTGGAAGAGCATCACAAGGTAACTGGACAATAATGCTACAAACACCATCTTATAGATTATAAAGAAACTCACATAGAGGGATTGATCTCATACACCTTCACCAATTATAGGGTTAAATAGTAAAAAACAAAACAAAACAAAAACAAAGACTGGTGCTCAAATAATTGCAAAATGATCAAATACAGATTAAATTATATTAGGCTCACTATACTTTTAAATATAGGGAAGTTACTGTCACAATTTAGAAATATATTTAACAAGAAGATGTTCAGAAAGGTTAGAAACCCTCAGTTAACTGGTAATCAAATTGATTAAAAGTTTCATTTGCTAAGCATTATGATTTATTAATATTTCACAGGGGACAATTGACAGCTACAGCTATCTTCTTTAGCACAGCATACCACCTGTTTTCTCTGACTTGGATCCTGTTGTCATCTTTAGCCCCATGTCTTACCATTCTCCTCCTTTCATTGGACATCCCAGCAATACAGTCCCCAATTTCCAAAAAACAGTCTGTTTCACTTTCTCATTCCCTTAGTAATATTTCTTCCTCTGCCTTCAATGCCTTATGTCCACCTTCTTCCTCCCACTGCTTTTGCCTTGCATTTCCTTCAGGACCCAGCTCAGTCTTCCATTTAATCTTTCCTTTGCTTGTTGTTTTGCCTTATATATACCACCACTGTTTTATTGTGGGCACTTACCACACTGTATAATATGTATTGATGGCCTTCCTCTCCAACTACATTTTAAATTCCTTAAGGAACACTTCATGAATTACGAATCTTTGCATCCTCATGTATTCATTTACACGCTCAACAAATATTTATTTTGTGATACTCTTCAGACACTGTCTGTCCAAAGCCCCTGCCTTCACAGAACTTACTATTTTAGTGGGAACTGTAGATAAGAGACAAACGAGCAAATAAAAATTAATATAGTATCAGGTAGTGGTAAGTTCTATAAAGAAGAATGAAGTGAGTTAATGGAATACAGACTGGTTGCTGAAGGATAGTTTCGGAGGATGTTTATTTCAGAAGGTGATCAAGAAGTGTCTATAGAGAGATGATATTTGAACAGAGACGTGAATTAAATGAAGGAGTAAAGCCACACAAAGATCTGGGAAGAACATTCCAGGCAGTGGAAATACCAAGTGCAAAGGCCTTGGGGTAGGAGAAACCTTGGTCCATGTGTCTAGAGAGCAGAGAGGAGAGACCTCAAATAGCCAAAACAATCCTGAGAAAGAAGAACAAAGCTGGAGACATCACACTTCTTGATTTAAAACTATACTTCAATGCTACAGTAATCAAAATAGTATGGTACTGGCACTAAAAACAGACACATAGACCAATGGAATAGAATCAAGAGCCCAGAAATAAACTCATGCATAGATAGTTAACATCTCTTTGACAAGGGAGCCAAGAATACTCAATGGGGAAAAGGTAGTTTTTTTTTCAATAAATGGTGTTGAGAAACCTGGATATTCACATGCAAAAGAATGAAATTAGACCTGTATCTTACATCACTCACAAAAATTTCCTTGAAAAATATTAAACATTTAAATGTGAGACCTGAAACTGTAAAACTCCTAGAAGAAAATGTAGGGGAAAAGCTCCAATGATTTTTTTGGATCTGATATGAAAGCTCAAACAACAAAAGCAAAAATAAAGTGGGACTACATCAAACTAAAAAGCTTCTTCACAGCAAAAGAAACAACACAATGAAGAAGCAACCTACGGAATGGGAGAAGGTATTTGCAAATCATACATATCAGTAAGGGGTTAATATCCAAAATTTATCAGATACTCATACAACTCAATAGCAAAAAAAAAAAAAAAAAGTAATCCAATTAAAAAATAGGCAGAGGATTTGAATAGGCATTTTTCCAAAGAAGACATACAAATGGCCAATAGACACATGAAAAGATGCTCAACATCATTAGGGAAATGCAAATTAAAACTACAATGAGATATCACCTCATACTTGTTAGAATGGCTATTATCAAAAAGATAAGCGATAACAAGTGTTGGTGAGGATGTGGAGAAAAGGGAACCCTCTGTGCACTGTTGATGGGAATATAAATTGGTATAACCATTACAGAAAACAATATGGAGGTTCCTCAAAAAATTAAAAATAAAATTACCATATGATCCAGCAACTCCACTCCTGAGTATATATCCAAAGGAAATGAAATCACTAGCTCAAAAATATCTGCACTCCCATGTTCATTGCAACATTATTTACAATAGCCAAGACATGGAAACAACCTAAGTGTCCACTAATAGGTGAGTGGATAAAGAAAATTGTGATACACACATACACACACACACAATGGAATGTTATTTAGCCATAATACAGAAGAAAATCCTACCACTTGTGACCCCATGGATGAAACTTGAGGGCACTGTGCTAAGTGAAATAAGTCAGACAGAGAAAGACAAATACTATATTATCTCACATATATGTTGGATCTATGGAAAGCAGAACTCAAAGAAGCAGAGTGTAGTATGTTAGTTGCCAGGCATTGGGGTGTGAGGGAAAAGAAATGTTGGTCAAAGTATACAAACTTCCAGTTGTAAGATGAATAAATTCTGGAGATCTAGTGTTCAGCATAGTGACTATAGTTAATGATACTGTATTATGTACTTGAACATTGCTGAGAGAATAACTCTTAATGTTCTTACCACACAAAAAATGTAATTAATGTAAGGTGACGGGTGTGTTAGCTAACCTTAGTGTAGTAATCATTTTGCAATATATAGGTGGATCAAATCATCACATTGTACACCATAAACTCACACAAAGTTTTATGTCAATTATATCTCAATAAAACTGGGGGGGAGGAGAAATAATGTGGTTGGTCAGTGAGAAGTGAGAGATTATACAAAAAAATTAGCAGTAAAATATATAAGGCTTACTGATATTGGAAATGAGTGAAAACGACTTTAGGCTTGTACAGGTGGCAAGTAAACGGTTGGATACAGGAATCTATAGAGTTTTGGGGAGTGTGAAGACTCGAGATTAATATTTGGGAACCATCAGCATATAGATGGTATTTAAAACTAGGCTACAGGTGGGGAAAATATATGGGTAAGAAAGGGAAGAGGTCTAAGGATGAGCCCAGGAGCAAAAAAGGTGATAAGAAGAAGGAGGTGGGGAAATGCAAGTGACATCAAGAAGCAAGGAGTATTCAGCTGTGTGCAAGGCTTCCAATGTCTGTTGAATTGCATGTCATCCTAGATTTTCTTCTTTTTTTCTCCTATTTTGGAGCTAGTCTGCATTGTTATTTGTGAAATTTTTATCACTTGTTAGTAAAGCAGAAATTTTTAATTAGAAACAATAAAATTACTATAATGTAATTTGTCAGTGCAAAACTCAAGGCACAATTAGTTTTTCCTCTGAGATAAAAGTTTTTGTATATGGGTCCCAGAGGCCCCATCCATGCAGTCCCAACAAATTGAAAAGTTAAATAATTGTTCAGTTAATATGATCCATCTGAAGAAATAGTCTGGATGATTAAGGAAATAATGTCCTCTCCCTTAATAACAGGGGATTTTGTTGGTAATTATGCAGACAGTTGCCTCATTTTTGTTTTGTTTTGTTTTTGTTTTACGGTACGCGGGCCTCTCACTGTTGTGGCCTCTCCCGTTGCGGAGCACAGGCTCCGGACGTGCAGGCTCAGCGGCCATGGCCCACGGGGCCCAGCCGCTCCGTGGCACGTGGGATCCTCCCGGACCGGGGCACGAACCCACGCCCTCTGCGTCGGCAGGCGGACTCTGAACCACTGTGCCACCAGGGAAGCCCGCCTCATTTTTAATGTTATATTTGCACATGAAATTATCGCACATTGACCTCTTACAGTGATTTGCTGTCCAAATGCCAAATGGACAGGATACATTTAAAACTTTTTTCACCTCCTGGTGTTTCTCTTTGCTTTGGGTTCATAGAGCAATGCATGGCCCTTAGCCATAGTCACAAGCTCTCTTTAGAGAAAACGCTACCCAAGATATTGGGTCCTATTTTAGATGCTCAGTGAACTAGACTTATTTCATGGATCTCTTAACTCATTCAAATGCTTTTCCACCTGAATAGACTCAGAGAAGAAATATTCACATGTTTCAGATGGTTTCAGGACAAATCAAATTCATTACCAAAGTTGAAAATTAGTCAACACCATCTACCAGAATAGATGTGAATTTGAAAACTCATGAAATCCTTTTGTGACAGGTCAGACTGGAGAGTGCACATCTTATTAAATTCTATTGAATAAAGCAGGCTCTGGTCAATTCACTGGCTGTGTAATTTTCTGATTGCACTCTTATAGAGGCATAATATCTGCCACCTGTAAATGGCCCACTATTCCTCCATCTCCAGAAATATCCATGTAATTAAAAATTCTAAATAAATATTATCTCAATGCATAAATTGTAAGCTAACTTATCTGGATAGAATGACAAGTTATTACAATTTCATTTTTAAATGAGTATACAGTTTTCAAGTTAGAATTTAAGTTTTTTCTTTAATTTTTGTGCTTTTCATTCTATTGTTTTAATAGAAGTTTTAATGGTGATTTCTTTTTGAGAAGTAAAATGGTATTTAAATGTTCTCCTGGACAGATTGGGATGAAGCAGTACTTCTTGTGTAGAGGGATTAATGGAGTTTTTATATATTTTTTTGAAGGCTCTGAAACTTAAGTAGCATCCGCCACTGTGATTCTTAAAGAGTTCTGTGAGAGATGGGTATTAGTGAAAATAAGTCTTGAGTTTGACCATGAAGCTATTTCTTCTGGTTGGTGAGGAAGAGATGCTTTGTAATTTTCTGAAATAAATGTGCATTAGAGAGAATCAGGTATCTGTTATTCATAAAATGTTGGTTTTATACCTAGTCACATTGCAGAAAAACTACTGTAGGAGGGGAAAAGCCTATCAATAATGATTATATGAGATCATGTAGTCATTAACTATATGGAATATAGTCATACAGATATATGAGGAACTTATGTGGGATTTTATGGACTGGCACTATTCTCAAGTTACATTTTACAATTCAAGACTGTGTTATAGGGACTTCCCTTGTGGCGCAGTGGTTAAGAATCTGCCTGCCAATGCAGGGGACATGGGTTCGAGCCCTGGTCTGGGAAGATCCCACAAGCCGTGGAGCAGCTAAGCCCGTGTGCCACAACTACTGAGCCTGCGCTCTAGAGCCCTTGAGCCACAACTACTGAGCCCGCGTGCCACAACTGCTGAAGCCTGTGTGCCTAGAGCCCGTGCTCCACAACGAAGAGTAGCTCCTGCTCGCTGCAACTAGAGAAAGCCTGCACGCAGCAACGAAGACCCAACATAGCCAAAAATAAATAAATAAATTTACATATAAAAAAAGACTATGTTATAAAATGAAATGATGGAAGTTTGTCAGAACAACCATAAACACTATAAAAATTAGCCACACAAAAATGTTTATATTTTTATAGCAAAGACTAAATGGAATTTTGAGAGAAAAATTTTAATTCAGTCCCTTAGCCACCTAAATACATCCACTTTATCTTTCCTAGGCTTTGCTAGAGGTGGTTAATGACCTCTTTGAAGAACAGACTGACCTGGAGAAAATTGTCAAGAAAATAATGCATCGGGCCCAAACACTGTTGAAATGTGAACGCTGTTCTGTTTTACTCCTAGAGGACATCGAATCACCAGTAAGTCGTCTTTTATCTGTCATCTGCGTTAATGAAGTAAAGTTTAGTTTTGTTTAGTTGTAATTAAGTTTGTGAAATCGTGACTTGAACCACTCTTTTGTGACTCTTCTAACCATGAGGTGAGGTGACTTTTTATAAAAGTAAAATTTTTTATTTCCTTTACATGTATTTTCGGTCTTGATCTGCTGTCACCTGAGAAACATAGACTCTTCCACTGATGGGGGACCTTCGATGTCTAGCCTAACCCTGAGGTTAAGATGAGGCAGATGAGGCAGCTAAGGGTTGGAAGGGTTTGCCCAAACTCACACAGCTGAATAGAAGAGAAGCTTGGGTGCCAGCCTCCCATCGTACCCACCCAGCAAGGGAAGGCCCTCAGCACTTGTGGGCATGGATTGCAATCCACGCAGTGCTCCACAGCCCTCTTCTGGGGGTGGAGTGAGGAGAAGCAAACGAACCCTGGGGAAGCAGTGCCCTTTGTGCTTGAGCTGAGTGGAGCAACCCTGAGCTGGGCTGTGCTCTCCAGCAAAGGTCTGTCCTGCTGCTTCCCAGGTGCAGTTTCCAGGTTCTTCCACTGCTGCTTCAGACCTGTGGACGCTTACACAGTGTACTCCAGTCAGGAGGCGGAGGCACCTTTCCTCCTTATGCAGGGGCTGCTCTTACTCCAAGGGCGAGCAGCTAGGTCTCAGCCTCAGGCCTGCCACACCTTGGCTCTCAGGTTCTGTTAGACATTCTGGCTCTTTGTGGGAAATCTGCTGGTTAAATACATAACAGTATTGAAAATAATGATCATCTTCAGTCTAACTTCTTTTTTTTTTTTTACATCTTTATTGGAGTATAATTGCTTTACAATGGTGTGTTAGTTTCTGCTTTATAACAAAGTGAATCACTTATACATATACATATGTTCCCATATCTCTTCGCTCTTGCGTCTCCCTCCCTCCCACCCTCCCTATCCCACCCCTCCAGGCGGTCACAAAGCACCAAGCTGATCTCCCTGTGCTATGCGGCTGCTTCTGCCTAACCCTCAACAGCAGTTTAATATCTTTGCCATGAACTCTTGCCAAAGACCAGGAATTGTCTAGCAATTAAGTGCTGTTTTAATACCTCAGAGAATGATGTTTTACCATACTTTACTTAAAAAATGTTATTGTCTTTACCTTTAGGTTTGCTTTCCTCAAAGAATGAGAACCTTAGGATAAATTTTGGAGATTTAATCATAAGTATTGTAAAACTTACAACATTAAGTTTAAAAAATTTTTTTTATTGAAATAAAGTTGATTTACAATGTTGTGTTAGTTTCAGGTGTACAGCAAAGTGATTCATATATATACATATATATATATGTAACTGAAAACATATATATATTCCTTTTTAGATTTTTTTCCGTTATACGTTATTATAAGATATTGAGTATAGTTCCCTGTGCTATACAGTAGGTCCTTTTTGGTTATCTATTCAACATTAAATTAAAAAAAAAATCTATATATGTTTAAAATGTTTAGGAGTGTTTCCCTATATCTTAGCAGAGTTTGGCGTTATTTCTACTCAGCAGGTGTGGTTTAAGCAAACAATAGCTTTGCAATTATCCTGCGATTGTGTAAAACTCAGTAGAACCTTGGGAGAACACGCACACACACACACACACACACCAATAGCCCATATTTGTGAAGCGCTTCCAGATGCTTTGTGAAGCATCTGGGTTTATTCAATACTCACTGCATCCTTACGGGATAGGTATTATTATCATCCTCACTTACAGGTGAGGACTTAAGGCTCCAAGAGTCGAGTGACTTATTAGTCTTCCCCACCACCTGACTCTGAAACCCCCACAAGGAGTGGGAAGAGGTGGGGTGCTCGGTGGTTCTTGGCAGGCTGTGGACTCTCCCTGAGCAAAGGCAGGAAGGGGCAGTGGTTGGGGCTTTTCAGCTTCCAAGGTTCCTGAGCCACTCCCAGGTCCCTGTGAGGGCAAGTGGCTGGGGGACCATGTGGAATCTAAGCAAGGACAAGCTCACTGTTTGCTAGTTCAGTTAAAACAGACATGGAACTAATTTAAACCAGCTTAGGGTGGTCACTTTTGTAAACTTCTAACATGGACTAGTTTTTACCCTGCAGTCTTGCTCTCTGGCAAGTCCGATGAAAAAATACATAAGACAGACAATGATATGGAAAGTGCGGGCAGAGCTGGAGAGAATAACAGCGACAGTAATAGCTTCAGGGTATAAAGTAGGGAGGGGGTCAAAAATCACTCCCTAGACTAGATGACTAGATGGTACATGCATAAAGGTGTTGGTATAGTACTGAAGGTTAAGAAGACCTTTTCACTATCACAGCTGAACATTCTAAGACTGTAATATTGGGGTCAGGGCAGAATATCTGGGCCTAGCCTATCATTTCTTCTTTGCCCAACCCCTCCCCCTCACAGTAAGGAGGAACTCCTTTACTCCAGAGGGGCAAGGTCTGCAGGTAAAAGTGAACTATGTGCAAAAAGAGGAGACTAATCTGTTTGGTTCCATTTGAGAAGCTGTGAAGATTTTTTGCCGAGGTTACTGCCTGGGGAGGTGGGGTGGGAATGGGGTATAAATGTGGCATCACCATGCAGAAAACCCGTCAATGCCCTGCTTTCCTTTAACACGCTTCTCACCAAAGGTTTGTTGAAACTTCAGACTCAAAGGGATAGCTGTTCTGTGCACTACCCTGATTGTCAGGTAGAAATGATAGGAAGGAGATCAGATACAGTCACTCCATGTGTAAGAGGAGAAGCCAACTCAGGACACCAGACGCCAAAATCTGGTGCTGGCACAGCAAACAGAAAATCATGCCGAGTCAGACTTCTCTGGCTGGAACTTCGTCCTCCTCACCTCAGAATACTGAATGGATGGAATGATATTAAAAACCTTTGTCATCTAGATTTAATCAGGGGGTTGAATGATTATTATAGAGGGACCCAAGCAACACCTGTAAATGCTACGTGATCTTATTTTACTGATTAAGAGCACACTTAGATTCCTATCCCAATATTAGAAAACAAAGATGGAACTTGACAACATGATTTTTAATTCTGAAAAGTTCATATGGAAAAATAACATATAAAAGTAGCCAGAAAAAATGTTTTAAAGGCAACAAAGATGTAAAATGGATGAGGTTTTGCCTGTGAAGCTGTTAAAATATATTATAAAACTAGAGATTTGTTCCTTATAAGAAACAACTGAACAGAATAGAGTCCAAAGACCCCTATACATGTGAAAAGCTAGTAAAGACTGTTCTCTTTCCTGTAGAGTTTAGAAAATTATTTCTGAGAAACAAAAGTGTGTTGGAGGACTAGAGAGTTTCAGACTTGAAATGACAGTGTTTTGGGTTTGTTTTTTTACTGCAAGCATTTCAACAATAAAGATGCTTTTGTAATTATAAAGGAATACGTATAAGTTCTCAATGTCACTGAGCAAATCCAGAATTCAGTCATGCCTTGCCCTTGTTACTTATGACCTTTCTTTCTTTATTATCATCAGCAAACCTATCACTCTCCATCCCTCTCTCCAACCCTCCAGTTAGCCTGGTACGTTGTTTCAGGCAAGGGATTGCACTGAATACAGAGACAAAGAACTCCATTCGGGGTTTGTGAGTGCCAAAATGGGCTTTAAAAAGTTATGACAGAGTTATTATTCTCAAAAACCAAGACTTTTTCATTGGCAAGGACAAGGCTTTCTTAGAGACTTGAAGGAACCAGAGCTTAATGTTGTACCCAAAACAGTAGATTGGAAAGAGAATAGATGAAGCCCTAGACTCTCCCATTCATGAGTTGCCCGGACTAAAGTGGGAGAGTTGGAGAGAAGAGGAAATACGGTTTTCCAGCTCTCCTAGCCCTGCCCAGCCTCAAGGCCACTCATAGTGGAGCTAGGGGGGTGGTGGGGATTGAAAGTCCCCCCAGACCCCGCGACAGGGAAGAAGACTGGAGGCGGCAATATGGGAGGAGCCATGGGACAGCCAGAGCCCCACGAAAGCATGAGGGGCAAATACAGTTTTCCCATTTACTGATAAAAGGTAACAGAGGGAGGGCTGAGACCTGAAGAAAGAAGCCTAACTGTCAGGACGAGGGAGGCACAGAGGATCTGACCTGGGCCTGGGGAGCTATAGGTGTAGATATTTAAGCACATCCACTGTTAGGAATGACTAGGCTGAAGATCAGTGAGGCTGTCTTGCCTCTTAGAGGCCAGCCTGGCTGAGAGGGTGACTATAGATCAGATGCTTTGCTCCAAAGAAGCCAAAAAGTTGCATGTCATCCTGGTGAAAATTTCAGTATTAAATGAATTGAATTCTGAAACGATTGAGAAAATCTTAAGTGGCTGAGTTAACTGGATTGTCTCTTTTGCCTTCTGTCAGCAAGCAGAACTAGGGCTCAAGAAGAGATTCAGTTGCCACAGGAAAATAACATAAGTGACTTTTTGTACAGCTATGTCTGTGGCCTTTGAAATTTATAATCAGTATACAAATTGTATTCTCTAGTCAATCATCTTATATTCAGTACACAAATATGACAAAGCAAGCCTTTGAAATTAGATTGGTGGGAAGATTGATGGATTGTCCTACAAATGTTTTGGAAACAAATAGCTGGCAACTTAGGAAGAAAAAATTCAAAAAGCTGGATTCTTACCTCATACTTGTCAAAATATAATTTTCTATAAGGCAAAATCGTAACTTTCATGTAAATATTTAATAAATACATATCAAAGATTATTTTTAATTCATTAATTTATGAGGGAACAAATAAGATGTTAAAACAAGTCCAAAGAGCATTTGAGAAGTTAGGTATTTATAGGCAATGTTAAGATAAAATTTCTCAGAGACAAAACTTTTTAGAAACAAAGCAAGTCCATAAACTGTAATCTTTAAGGTTATCTTTTCCGTAGGATAGAAATTTTTAATCAGAGAAAAAGCTACAAATTAACATGTAACTTTATTAAGTCTGGAGTCTTTAATAAGTAGTAACCAAGGATGGGACTTAGTACATTTCTTAGATTGGGGGTGGCAAATTTTTTTTTGTAAGTTTTCAGATAGTATATTTTTTAGGCTTTGCAAGTCACATGATCTCTGTCGTAGCTACTCATGGTAGCATGAAAGCAGTCTTAGTATGGCTATGTTCCAATAAAACATTAGTTATAAAAATAGGTGTGGGGGGGACTTCCCTGGTGGTCCAGTGGTTAAGGCTCCGTACTCCCAATGCAGGGGGCCTGGGTTTGATCCCTGGTCAGGGAACTAGATCTCACCTGCATGCCACAACTAAAAGATCCCGCATGCTGCAACAAAGATCGCACTTGGCAACAGAGATCCCACGTGTGACAACTAAGACCTGGTGCAGCCAAATAAATAAATATTAAAAAAAAAAAAGTAGGTGGTGAGCTATATTTGGCAGCAGGCAGTAGTTTTCAGTTCTCTGCCCTAGATAATTCTTGTGTGGCCTTTACTCTCTTATGACATTGAAAGATGAGCTGCCCCCCTTTTTGCTTTATTTCTGTAAGTCAGTATAAATTTCAGATGGATCAAAGACTTAATGTTTAAAAAAAAGAATGTAAAAATACTGGTGAATATTGTTTTATAGTCATTCTGTGGGTAAAGGCTTTCTAAAACATTCATGCAATTCCTTAGAGAATATAAGCACATTAAAACACTTCTATGATTTTGCAGCCATCAGACTGGTAAAGATTTAAAAGTATTATAATAGTGAGTTTGAGTGTGGTTATGAGAAAATGGACATTATCATTACTGATGATGAGAATTCAAATTGGGGTAACCTTTATGGATATAAGTTTGGTGAAATATATTTCAATTTTAAAAGGGCCTAGCGTTTGCACGCAGCAATTCTTCCTCTTAAAATTTAGCATAACGAAAGAGATGGAGAAGAAAGTAAAATCAGTATATAAGAATGTTTATTGCAGTATTTACAGTAGTGAAACTATAATTCAAATATCAACAGAAGTTTTATATAATGAAATTTTATATGTCCTTTAAAATAATGATGTATATCTATAGGAACAATATCCTTGATATATTTTTAATCAAATAATAAAGGAGAGAAAACAAATATAAAAGGAAGTGATTTTTATCAATATATGGGTACATAAATGAGATCATATTTTCACAACTATTAAATTGATGGAATTTAAATTTTCTCCCTTTGAGTTATGTTTCCTTGTATCTTCTCTGTTAGGCAGAGTCAGGAATTTATCACCTCATGGGAAAAAAGGGCAGGTACTGGATCTTCCGGTAAGAGAGTGAACTTGAAAGTCGGGTGTCAGGAGAGAGGATCTGCTAAATGGATTTATATTGCCTTTTACCAGTTAAGGGCCAACCTGAAAACAAACAAACAAATAAACAAACAAAAAGGACAGGAAGTAAAACTCCATAATCCACAAAAGAAGAAGCATTCACAATCCTATGCTTCCAATCATCACCCCACCCATGCCGCACATAATGCGGGGAGAGCTGCCCGATGCAGTGAAAATTGGGCGGGGTGAAGTAGAAAGCTGAGTGTGGTTGTCTGCATCCAGCTATCTTGGGCAGAGTACAGTGTTCATCAGAACAAGTCGCACATACCTGCTTGGAGCAGTAAGGGCGAGTGCCTGGCCAGGCTCAGGGATGTTTCTTGAGTCCTCCTTGCTGCCATAGCGTGGCAGGAGAGGTGGGGTGGAACAAGAAAACTTTCAGACAAGCCATCTTGGAAACAGGGCTGTCAGTGTGTCAGGATAATTGACAGTGTGAGTGACAAGTCACCCTGCAGCTGCTAATATTGGTCAGCTGAAGAGAATTTCGTCACACAAAAATATCTATGTCATATGAGACTTCAGAGTAAGCAAGGGAGGCTTCTGCTAGGCAGGGGCTGAAATTGCTGCCAGAGGAGAGTGTTGGTGAGAAAGTACTCAAAGACGATAGACCAAAATTCAAATGCAGTCACCCTAATCCACTTCCCTGAAGTCACCCCTCCTCCATTATTCACTTAAAGATAAGCATAGAACAAAAAGTCCCCAGCATGGGGCTAATGCAAAGATACCACAAGAAAAAAGAAGGAAAGGAATGTGAAAACAAAAACCAGATGAAGAACACACCCCAGAAAAATTGCTAACAGTTTTCCATGAAATGAAATTAAAGATAGTGTGATCTCTCAGGGGGGAAAAAAGTGTTCAAAGATGAGATACAAGACTCAAGGAATAAATGATAAGCAGTAAATATTAATAGATAAGAAAACTGAGTTGCAGAGCTTAGAAAGAAATAGAAGAAAAATATATAACCATATAGAACTGAATATTACATTAAAAACATCAAAAAAGAAGAGAAGAACTTCTAAAATACTTTCAGGGGCATGGAGGATAAAATTGGAAATGAAATGGAAAATAATACAGAATAAAAAGACAAGATAGAATGATTAAAATGGAGTCAAAATAAAGGAAGTCCAAAATAAGGATAATTGGTATCTCTGAAGAGAACATGACAAATGAAACAGGAAACAAAGTCAAATTATAACAATAGGACATTTTATTGAAATGAAGGCAAACTTGAATTTACAGACTGAAAGAACATATCATTTCAGGAAAAGTTGATGCTCACTGCTTAGTACTGAAACACATTCAGTGATAATGAGCTTCAAAGATAATTAAAAAATTCTTTGGGCGTCTAGACAAAATCGAGTCACCTATTGGAGGAAAATTCATCCTGGTGTTAGTCTTCCTGGTAGCACTCTCCAGTTCAAGGAGACAACATAGTGATAGCTACCAAGTCCTCAGGGAAAGAAAATATGACTCTACAATTCAAAATCCAGCAAAATTCATATTCAATTATGTAAGCCACAGATAGACATAGAATTTCATCACACAAAAATATCTGTGTCATATGGGACATTTATGCATTTTAAATATGCAAAGGAGAGTGCAGGAAACATAGTTCCAAGAAGCCCTTCCTGAAAAATATGAGAGGTTGAGATCAAGCCAAGCAAGCAATGGAGAAAACATGATAAATAAGAGTAGTATTGAGTATTGAATATAGAGCTAAGGCAAAAAAACAGTAGGCATATGCTTATAGAGGAACACTGTGCCTAGAGACTAGATCCCTTTTACATTGAGTGGTGTCTAGTCTGCTGTTTGTCTGGGGAGAGATGATACCTCATTGCTCAAATGTTCCCTGCGAACACAATCCTGAGAAATGAACCAGACAGAGAGCAGGGCCTTGCGGTCTTGGCATACACAGCCAAGACTTTCCACTTAGCACTATGCCTCTTTCAACAGGTATCTTGATTGCATGGAATATTTTAATTTTAATGTGTCAAACTTATCAATCTTCCTTTTTGATTTGTGGCTTACAGTTTTTGTTTTTAAAAATTCTTTATCTACCTCCATGTTATAATGACATTCTCTTATCTTTTCTTTAATCCATCTGGTTTTTATGGGCTTTTATATCCATCTAGACTTTATTTTGTGTATAGTGTAAAGCTGTATATGTATAACCAATTGTCTCAGAACTATCCCCCCCTCCCCCTTTCTGAATTATATCAAGTCTCCATATATACCTGGGACTGTTTCTGAGCTCACTATTTTGTCCCATTGCTCTATTTGTCTATTTCTAAACCAGTATTACACTTTCTCAATTTCTGTAAGTTTATAATCCTCTTTGATATTTGATAGGAGAAGTCCTCAATGTTGTTCTTCTTTAAAATTGGCTTGCCTATTCTTGACCTGTTGCCCTTCCATATAAATTTTAAGAGCAGCTTATCAAATTCCATGAAAAACTCTGTGTAGATTTTGATTGAAATTGCTTTAACTGATAGATTGATTTGCGGGATTTCTGCAAGTAACAGAATCTACAGGGGAAAATGGCTTAAACAATAAGAACATTTGTATCTTAACATAACAGGAAGGCTGCAGAAGGTAGTTCTGGGGATGTTGCAGCAGCAGATAATGTAATCAATGATCCAGGCTTTGTCCTTTTCCTGTGCGTGTCTCAGTGGTTGGCCTTCACCAGCTGGCTTTCACCCTCATGGTCCAAGAGGCTGGCACAGCTCCAGGCAGCTTGTCATCCTGTAACTGTGTCCCCGAAGAAGAAGGGAAATGTCTTTTTACATATCCTTCTTTTTCTCAGGGAGGAAAGCCTTTTTCAAAAGGGTTTTTTCCTAGCTGACTTTCCTTCCAGACCCATGGTCAAGAACAAGATGTTCAAATCATTTATATTCTCAATATTTTTTTGTTCTTTATCTATCATTCTCTGATAGACGTGTGTTCAGCTCTTCAATGTAACTGATTTATCACTATTTTCTTGTCCAATTCTGTAGGTTGTTGACTTAGTTGTCTGTATGAATCCTAATTGTTTATGTGTTTTTGAATTTGGGATTGGAGCTCATTTTAGTGGGAGGGTGTTTTATTTGTTTGTGCCATTGTTTTTTTCATTCTCTCTTATACTCTTCCCTCCCTGTCTAATAGTTTGCACAACTCCTTTGTCCCTAGTCAGGAACCAGGTCTTATATTGATGGCTTGGGTCTCCTGCTGTGTGGTAATATTACACTATACCAGAAGCAGCTTGGTTCAATTTCTGGGGGTGAAGCTAGGCCACCTGTCTCAAGGGAATGCTTTTAGTCCCCAAACTGAAAGTAGAAGCTGAAATCCCAACCATTGCTCCTTGCCTGTTTCTGGACTTGGAGCACAGTAGGTCTAAGTCTTCAGGCTCATGCCTTTAGAGATCTTATTTTTTCTCTCCCCTCTGCTCCCCTCCCCTTATCTTTTCTCTGCCTTTAAACCTCTATATGTCTCTCTGGTGTTTTCTTTCTGTAGTTTATCGATCTTTGTTCTGTTTTTGGAAGAGAGCAGAAGAATCAAAGCATGAACTTATAGCACCATCTTTATTGGCATTCCATACACTACTTTTTACACTCAGGAAAAAAGTATCATTTCAGGAAAAAAATCTGCTCAGTTTCCTCTGAAAATAGCTTTTGCTTTTCTCTATTTTATTAGAATCATTCCTGGAAACAAAAACTTCTGGTTTTTGTGTGTGTGTGATTTGTATATTTTTAAAAGCTGGTTATTGCAGATGTATGGTATTTCATGGCCTCTCTACATTTGAGGGAAAGAGGGAGAAAAAAGCATTTAAATCTAGTTGTAGAAGCTTTGATTCACCAAGATTTTAACTCAGTGTTAAGACTGCATTCATGGTCTTTAAACTGGGCAGTCAGGTGTAAACTGATCAGTTTACTCCGTGGATGCCAAAAATAGAAATGAGAAATGCCTTCCTAGCCCTCTCTCCTGCCAAAATTAATGTTTTACCCTCTTTTGCTTTTCTTTAGTGTTTCAGTCAATCAGTTTTTTTTTAACACCTTTATTGGAGTATAATTGCTTTACAATGTTGTGTTAGTTTCTGCTGTATAACAAAGTGAATCAACTATATGTATACATATATCCCCATATCCCCTCCCTCTTGCATCCCCCTCCCACCCTCCCTATCCCACCCCTCTAGGTGGTCACAAAGCACCGAGCTGATCTCCCTGTGCTATGCAGCAGCTTCCCACTAGCTATCTATTTTACATTTGGTAGTGTATATATGTCAATGCTACTCTCTCACTTTGTCTCAGCTTCCCCTTCCCCTTCCCCGTGTCCTCAAGTCCATTCTCTATGTCTGTGTCTTTATTCCTGTCCTGCCCCTAGGTTCATCAGAGCCTTTTTTTTTTTTTTAGATTCCATATATATGTGTTAGCCTACGGTATTTGTTTTTCTCATTCTGTCAGTCAATCAATTTTAAGTGACTTTGTCAATGGTATTTTCCACTAGACTGAAAAAATAAAAAGATTGTTCCATAGCTAGCTGCTGTCAACATTAGGAACTACTTAGTCCTTTGAACTGAATATTCCCTGCTTAATGTTATTCCATTCCATGAACCTGTCTAAGCAATTCCTGTCAATTCTCTTAGCTCTTTTCTAGCTCGTATACTTACTATTATCTCTGTTTCTCTTTGCACTTAGTCGAGGAAAGCGAGAATGAAGACATTTTAATCTTCTGTCCTGAGGCGCTGTCTCAGCACTGGTGTTTACACGTGTTCTTCTTTCATGGATTATACTGATGGCTGGCAGCTATTTTGTTGTTCAGAGCTCCATGAAGTACTTTATAGCTGAGCTTATCAATATGAGACTGGTTTCTGGAGTTTATTTTCTAAACCATGAAGCACAAGCTCCACTTGTTTTCTAATGTGTTCCTTAACTTCTTGGTTCTTATGTGAATACACATACAATTTAGCCATTGAACTAGATGATCTTCCTGAACCCAGCACTTGAAAGGAAGAGATGGAGATAGTAATTGTCATCTGATTGTTCTGAAACAGCCACTATCCTAAGTGGATGGTAAAAATTGCTTCAGGCTTTCCTTTCTACTTCACTTTCTCTTCCTTTTCCCCATCCTACTTTCTTTAATTTTCCTTATCCCTGTTAGGAAACCAACTTAAATTCTATTTGATTTTTATTCCAAGTGCTTTTTCCAGAGTGCAGAATAGAAGGTATCTAAAAGAATTCCAAGAATTACCCAAACATTGTTATGTATATGTATGTATATACATATGTATGTACTCACATTATTAATATATCATATTATGTATTTGTATATATTGACTCACTTTATTAGTAATTATATGTCAGTATATTAACTCACATCATTAATCATTTATATATGTTAAATATACGTATATAGGTATGTGAATATATGTGTGTGTATGTATATGTGTATATGTCTCCAACTTGTGAACTTTAGTCCCCACTGTCCATCTCCACCGCATCCTGTCACTTCTGAGGTTTCCTATTTCAGTTAATGGGTAACTCAAGCTAAAAACCACAGAGTAATCTCTGAGTGTTTCTTACCATTTACATTCAATTGTTTGTAAGGTCTGTTGCCTCTACGCTGAAACATCATTTCTAGCCCCTCCCTCCCACCCGTTCTACCACTTTCTTTACTCTGACTTTACTAGTCTCTAGCTTGGAAATTTTCCTCTTCACTCATTTCTTTACTTGCAGACAGGGCACTCTTCCTTTTCATCAGTTCTTAATACTACTTCTAGTTATCTTTCTAAAACATGCATCTGCCCGTCTCATGCTTCAAAATATTTATTATCTGTTGCCTACACAGTAAAATTCAAACTGCCCAACATTCAAGGTCCATCACCTGTGCTCCCAACTTAACTTTTAGCTTTCCTCTCTGGTCCTCAGGCTCGCTCTATCCCATTCTTCCTCTATCACCTCTCCTCCCCATGGTCAGCCTATGCATCTGTTGCCTCTGTATCTTTGCATATATAATTCCTGTGAAAGACAAAAGGCACCAGGCAATTAAGGAGATGATTTCATCTGGGCTATTGCAATAGGAAGAACGTTCATTTATGAGGAACATTTCAAAGAAAGGAAAGGGTGCCTGGGGTCCTACAGAAGCATGTAGACAAAGGAGTTGACTGCATCATTTGTGCATCCCAGAGGAGTCATGAGGACAAAGGTCTTATTTTGGAATGTTCTAGGGCAGGGTGATTCTTTGAGGTTAGCCAAATCTGGAAGACAAAGCAGTAGGGGTATTTCTTCATCATTATACCATTTTGGGGGGAGCAGGGCTCAGGTAAAGTTCAACATTGTCACCTCTGTACTGACTATTCTTTACAAATCCCAATTCCCCCATCTCATGCTGGTTTTTCTTTCTTCAGCGAAGTGCCTTTGAAGGCTGATTTCTATGTACTGCGCCACTTGGGCTTTCTTGTCCTCTGGCTTTCAGTTGCGTTTGACAAATGGGAGGAAGCAGCAGAAGATTTAAGAGCTGAAGGAGAGAGCTACTGGGAGTAGTTATTCCCCTCGTTCTTTCTCTGTCAGTTGTAGAGGTGGCTGAATTCTTCCAAGGCCCCTCTCCATGGCCCCGGGGCACCAATAACATTATCCCCTCCCTTCCTCCATCTCTCCTTCTCTCCCTCACTCTCTCCTGTGTCCCCTCAGACCTAGGGGTGTTAATGACTTTCCAAATGTCTACTCCCTGGGTACCTCACCATTCCTTACTGGTTTCTTTTAATCTTGCCCATGCTTCTGTACCTAGTCCCTTTGTTAAATTACTTTCAGTTAAACCATTTTGGAGTGTTCTTTCTGTTTTCTGGCAAAACCCTAACCTATTTAGTCCCTCAACCTGGAAACCTTTCCCCACTTTTCAGCCTAGAGCATGCCTGCTCCCCCTTTAGGACAGAGTTCACATGAAAACTTCTTCAGCACTCTCCTCTGTGTGCTTGTAGAATTTTGACCATATGTTGTGGTGAGATTATACCTTTGTGAACAGTTTCTCCCTCCATACTGTGTTGTGAGTACAAGGAGAGGACGTGATTTATGCCTCTTGTTATTTCCAGACTCTGTCACGGTGCCTTGTACCCTAAGTATTTGGAAAATGTTGATTGAGTGAATAAATGACTAGAGTAAATTACTCATCGGTGTAAGAGAGGAATTAATCAAGAAGGATGGCAGTGAATGGCCATTTAATTCATTCTTTTGCCCTATATATTAGTCCTCTTATGGAAAAATAGGAATTAAGAAAACTCAAACCCAAAAAATGGTGATTACTTGTTAGATCATTCCTATTTTCTTCTTGGTAGCAGGAATATCTATTTGAGCATAGTTTTTATTTTTTTAGTTGTATTTAAATTAAAAAAACAGAGAGCAACCAGACCAGCTAGTGCTTGATAAATATTCAAATCAAAAAGACTTCTGCCTATGGAGCTTTTCCAAAGAACAGTCAGAGATGCTTGGGGATATTTTGTTTACTTCCCTGTGGCGTGTGTACCGCCTTCCCCAGGGTGTAATGCCCAGGGCTGATCAACAGCCAGAGGAGCTTGGAATCATTTGTTCAGTTTCATTGACCTATAAACCACTTCTGATATTTCTCGTATAAGATTCTCTTTTTACTTAGTGTATGTGTGTGTATTTATTTATTTAATCTATGTTCATTTAGTGCATCTATAATAAAAATCAGAATTAGAGAATAAATTTTAAAAAATTAATGAAACTAAGAACCATTCAATTTGTCCAAGTCAAGAATAAAACATGAACTTTATTCTCATTTACTTATGCTTTCATCTATTTTTTATTGGTCATAATCTCTGCAGTGACACTATATATATCCCATTAAATTGCATCAAAAAATTTTAGCTGTTTCATTTTTTAACCCAGGTGTCTGACTATAAATAATTTTCCACTGGATGCATTATATTTTTAATAAATTCCTTTTAAAAATATAAATTGTTTGAGGCATGGCTGCCTAGAGTTTTGCTTTTCAAACAAAGATATTTTTGAGAGTGCAAGGAGGTACTTTTAATAATTATTGCATGACAACAGGCTTTATTAGGCTGGGATGGTCCCGTGACAAGTGGGACATATGCATGTCCTCAGATATACCCCCCATCACTCACCCTGGTGCCTAAAATTTCTGTCATTACAGTGTTGTTTTAGAATCTCCTTTCTGAACTATAGATAAATTACATGGGAACACGAATACTTTAATCTATCATTAGCCATTAACGATTTAGCAGAAAATAGCTAGTTGACTTGGTTCAGAGATCTCTCTGGACCAGAAGTTAGCAAATTTTTTCTGCAAAGAGCCACCTAGTAAATATTTTAGGTCTTGTGGCCCATAGGGTCTGTATTACAACTACTCAACTCTACTGTCATAGCGAATAGCAGCCATAGGTAATATTTAAATGAATGAGTGGGCTCTGTTAAAATAAAACTTTATTTATAAAAACAGATGGGGGGACAAATTGAGCTTACAGAGTTTTTTTGCCCAACCCCACTCTGGAGGAATGGGAGGCAAGCAGATAGTTTACATCTCCAGAACTGTAATACTTCTTTGCTGTTCCTTGCTGTCCTCAAGGACCAAGGCCCATGTGTATGTCGCCTTAAGGGCTCAATATTCTGGTGACTTTGAGGGTTAATTTGCTTGTGAGCCTAATCTCAGATTGCCCTAAGTTCAGAGAACTTAGGGGGATTCCACCAGCAACCTTGCGTTCTTGAATATATGATTTAGGCTAGAATTTCTGTGACAATCTTAGATTTATTCTAGAATGTTTTTGAAGCCCTTCATAGTCTGATGGCTTGGAACCAGGCTAACTTTATGCACCTTATGGAGCCAAGGCTAGTGTTTTGCCACTTCGTTGATCTTATCTGGCTTACAGTCAGCAGTGTGTTTGTCTTCACAGTTTCATTGCTCTGCTTATATTTTGTCACTCTCTTGATGGGACTCAAGCTTGCTTCTCTTTTATTCTTACATTGTTTGCTATCAGCTGTAGATCCTTAAATATTGTATTTCTCTTACCCACCATTCCAGATTCCTTTCCCATGCCTCTGAAAAATACTCTTTTACACAAATTAATGGCCCATAATAGCTTTGTTCAACTGTAATTAGTTGTACATAAGCAAATTTATGTGATTTCATGTGTAAAAGTATTTTTATATACTTCATACATTTTTCAAGTATGTAAGTACTTCATCCCCTTTTTGTTTACACTTTTACTCAATTAATCGCCGAAAGCATTTAAGGCACCCTTCAGCAAAAATACAAAAATTCATAGTGAACAAATATTTTCTGAGTGCTTATTGTATTCCAGACACATAGCAGAATGAAAGGCAAACTTTCAAATTAAAAGGAAGAAAGAGAAAGTAGATGTTGTAAGTGAAACAAAATCAAACAACAAACTCAAAACCAAATTGTGGTGCAAAAAATGATACAACTTTGAACCTAAGGCTTTTCTCTGAGCTTCTCAACAGCCAAGGTAAAAGAAAAAAATGAATAGGCTTTTATAAATCCTTTGGTTTAGTAAAAGGAACACATCAACAGATTAAGAAAGTTTTTCTGACCATTAAGTTAAAAAATTTTTCTTCTCTAAAATATTAATTCTTTAAAAGTTGGAGACTGTATTTACTATTTCTTTTCTATCTCTCTATGCTATCCAGTACTTAATACACATTGGATGATCAGTATGTATCCAAAGACAAGGCAACATTAGTATTGTCCTCATTTTTCTTCTAAAGACACGGGAACCTAAGAATTATACAAGGTATGAAATTAGGAAACATAGTCTATAATACTGTCCTCACTTCTGATACCAAGTACAAGTTCAAGAGTTCCCAAGACCACTCTCAAACTCAATATTTTGCTAGAAGGGTTCACAGAATTCACTGAAAGCGGTTATATACACGGTCATGGTTTATTATGGGAAGAGATACAAATTAAAGTAAGCCAAGGGAGAGATCAGTCCAGGAAGGTTCCGAAAGTGGTGCTTCCAATTGTTCTCTCTCCATGGAGTCATGGAAAGCATTAACTTCTCCCAGCAGTGATGCACACATCACTGTGTGTGCATGAAGTATTCAATATGCATGAAGTATTGCCAGCCAGGGAAGGTCACCTGAGCCTTGGCATCCAGGGTCTTTGTTGGGGCTTGATCACTAAAACCTATTTGGCCACCCTCATAGCTGCCCTCAGTCTCCCTGCCCTCCAGAGGTCAACTGATACCATGTGACCCAAAGGCTCCACCCTAAATCACATTGTTGGTGTGGCTCAAAGCCACCACTTTAAGTTACATTGTTACTATCTGGCTGGCCCAAGGCACCCAGGTAAACAAAGACATTTTTACCCAGGCTGGACATTCCAAGGGCTTAGAGGTTACCTCTCAGGAGACAAAGGCAAAGGCCAGACCTTTCTTTGGGTGAGCTTACTTCTTCCTACACACAAGGTCAACATTGTGGTTCATGAATCTAGTATCTGACTTTGATCAGGACACCATGGGCTGGTTTACTGGGGAACACAACTAGTACTTTCCATATGGAGTGCTAAAGTTGAAAGATGCATAATCCTTGACTTTCCCTTTACTCATTAAAAAGGAATTTAGAAACTAAAACCAAAAAATAAAATAAAACAAAATATTTGACCCTGTTTTTCTTTTCAGCATGTGATTTATGTTAGAATAAAAAGTTAAAACATTTTAGAAAAAAGAATTTCTTCCTTTTGTTAGTTTTAACAAGTCCTCTCTTACATTTCAAGCGTTCAAACATTCTGACATTTCACTGAGGTACTTGTTGATCTTATCCGTTTTCTTTGTGATTCTAGAGCTGTAAGTTATATAACTTTAAGATTTCAGGATTTTCTGTTCCATTTCTTCTATCACTCAGAGGGTTTCTTTTTTTAATTCTTAGAAGATCTTTATTCTTTTTTAATCTCTAGACATTTTTCAGGTTTATTTCTTAAGGTATGGAGAGCAGAAGTTCACTTTTTATTCCAGGGAGCACTAATTTTGATGAGCCAGGACAAATTAAGCTCCCTACCATAAAGTAAGCTCCATGCATGCAGGGTTTTTTTTTTTCTTTTACTGTGTAGCCCCAGTGCCTATTGCACTACTTGACACATACAGACACTCAGTACATATTTGTTGTGTCAAACAACAGTTTTCAAAAAGTTAAAAACCTAACCCTTGCACAAATCTAAAACAAGCAAGTATCAGAGATGTAGTTAACACATTAATGAGAGAAGCCAGCAAGGTAGTAGTCCGTTCTGAAACAGACACCAGATGAATGCAGGCACAAGATTGCTAGGTTAGAGTTTAAAAATGCTTACCGGGCTTCCCTGGTGGCGCAGTGGTTGAAAGTCCGCCTGCTGATGCAGGGGACATGGGTTCGTGCCCCAGTCCGGGAAGATCCCACATGCTGCGGAGTGGCTGGGCCCGTGAGCCATGGCCACTGAGCCTGCGCGTCCGGAGCCTGTGCTCCGCAACGGGAGAGGCCACAACAGTGAGAGGCCTGTGTACCGCAAAAAAAAAAAAAAAATGCTTACCATCATCCAGGACAATAAAATTGTAATTATGGGCTTATCTTTTCTACTGCACAGAAGCCATTCGCATTTCTGCTTGGATAAAATTCATTTGCATTGCTATAGGACAAAAATCATTTTTGTAATGTCAAACTGTTCTTTGTTGCCCCAGTGGCTTCCTGAGTGACAACACTTGCCCTGCTTGTTTTGAACTTCTACTTAGTTATTGCCCACTTCTGGGTACCCATCGTCAACATAATGTACGCAAGCCACAAGCCTCATGATGACTTCCTCATTTTACCCCTTGTCTCCTTTCCATGTAGACCCAGTCACATTCAAATTACCCAAGGGGAATGCTTCCTGAGTGCCACAAGTTACCCTACCTATGACCCTCTATAAAGGCACTTACCTGTGGGTCCTTGCTCTGCTGTCTGCCTGCCTGCAGTAACCAAACTTTGAGCTTTGGGTGACTTTCTGTGGTCCTTTGGGCATACTGTCCCCCCCTCTCTAGGGCCTGTGAATATAATAAACCCTTTAATTTCACATGCGTTTCTGAGTGTAATCTCTCATGCGTTTCTGAGTGTAATCTCTGCGGCCGTGTTAGAGTGATCCTCAAAAACCCCGCCAAGGGGGCTTACTCCCCCTTTTACCACCCAATGGATATCAGTTTTTCAGAAATTAACATATGTCCTTTCAGAGTTGTAAAGTATTCTAATCAGCAGTGAAAATTAAGCCAAATAAAGTATTCTTAGTAATATTGGAGAGTTTAATTTCATCTATCAAGTCTGGAAATTAAAAGATATATCCTTCTTGATTTCCAAATGCAAAAACAATTATTAGTTGATTGGTAACTTGAGTTACTATATATCAAGCCAAGTGTTTTACTTCAAGTTACTTTTAGTCTATGTTTATTCAGATTCAGGTATATAGTAGGTACTCAATAAATATTCATAGAATTAATAAATAAAGGCAGAATTTATCTATTCTGGCTCTGAAGGAGTCATGTCCAAATAATTTTCTCTGTCAATGCTACTTGCTCATGTTTATGAAAGCAGTGAGTAGTGGGGAAATTAGAAGCTGTGGAATCAGACCGACATGGTTCAAATCCCAATTCTGTTAACATATTGGTTATATGGTTTCCAGGAAACCACTTAACCCTTCTAAGCTTTCATTTTCTTTCAGGAAAATGGGGATAATAATACCTACCTTGCTAGGACGTTGTAAGCATCGATACATACATAAAGGATTGGTCATAATGTATGCAAAATGCCTCATACAGATTTGCAGTAAAATGGTAGGATATGGTTGTCTTAGTCAGTTTGAGCTGCTATTGCAAATTATCATAGACTGGGTGGCTTAAATAACAAACATGTATTTCTCCCAGTTCTGGAGGCTGGGAAAGGGAAATCCAAGATCAAGACACTGGCAGATCCAGTGTTTGGTGTGGCCACCCTTCCTGGTTTGTAGATGGCCATGTTCTCTTTGTATCCTCACGTAGCAGAGAAGAGAAGAAGAAGCAAGCTCTCTCTGTCTCTTTTAAAAGTACTAATCCCCTTATGAGGCTGCACCCTCACAACCTAATAACCTCTCAAAGGCCCCATCTCCAATAACCATAACATTGAGGATTAGGGTTTCAACATATGAATTTTGGGGGGGACACAAACATTCAGTTCATAGCAACAGCCTAAAACATGATTAAAAAGTAGAAGAATTTACTGTCATCTAACAAAATAATGGAAAGAAATCACAGATGATGAGAGATCAAAGTAGAGATATGACTTTCTCTTTTAAAATCTGTAACAGTTTCCTATTCTGCAAGCATAAATGAAATGCTTCTTTTTATTATCCTGTTATTGTTTTAACTTTAAGAGTTATTTAGGGTATGGTTTGAGGAATTTATTATTTGGTGATAGCAAATAGTCTGTTTGTGGCTTGTTGGCCATGTGAGACCCCAAGAATATTGCAGCTAGATCAAGATTTCGGTGTTCTAAGTGATTGGTTTCTGTTTAAGCCCTCAATTAAGATAAGTGTTCTAGTTAATTTTGCTGTGTAACAAATAAGCCCAACATTGAGAGGCTTAAACCAACCATGTTGGTTTAAACTGATCTTGTGGATCAGGAATTTGAAGAGGGAATAGCCAGGATGGTTTACCTCTTTCCAGGATATCTGGAACCACTGTTGGAGATCAGGGGTGACTTAATGGCTGGGAACTAGAATCATCTGAAGGTCTGTTTGCTTTTATGTCTGGCACCTGGGCTGGGAGGGCTTAAAGACTGGAGCTGCTGACCAGAGCATCTACATGTGACTCCTCTGTATGGTTGGCTACCTTTCAGCATAGTGTCCTCAGGGTAGTTGGACTTATGACATGGTGGCTCAGGGCTCCAGGCACAAGTATTCCAGTCAGATGAGGCAGAAGCTGCATTGCCTTTTATGACAACTTCAGAAGGCACATAGCCTCTCTTCTATATATTCTATTTGTTGTAGTGCTCTAGAGCCCACCTAGATTCAAGGGGAGGAAACATAGACCCTACAACTTGGTAGGAAGGTGGCAGGGTCATATTGTAGAGAAGAATGTGGGATAGGAGATATTGCTGTGGCCATCTCTGGAAAATAAAATTTGCCACAATCAGTAATTTTGTAGAGGCTTATTTCACATTAGAATATGAAATGAAATATGTCCTATAGTTGTCAAGGATATTTCCTTTTAGTTGAGCTATTGTCACTGCCCTGCTAGTCACACACAGTTTTCTTTGTGATGGGCTTTTATCTTTTTCTTAATGTTGCATTTTTTTTAGTATGGGTTCATTACCTCACTGATAGAGCTGTTTTAATATTTAATCTATTCCCAGTTCCCAAGTCATTTTCTCAAGTGCCCATCAATTCCTTATAAGTGGTTAATTTAAACGGCCTTTGAAGCATGACTGCATCTGGCTAAGGCAAATCTAAATGTCAACCTTGGAAGCATCCAGTGACATTCAGATGACTCCTTTCAGTATAGGGCCTCCTTTTTCTATCATGTGTTACATCTTGTCTAAAGAGGACCAGAAACGGTGCCTTTCCCACTCAATATTTTTAGCGTTGTTGAAAAAACTGACACTCTAGAGTCATGCAGACTTGCTTTAATCCCAGAGGCCCCATTTAGTTGTGCGAAACAGTGTAAGTTTCTTAAAAGTTATGGGTTGGTTTCCTCATCTATACACTGAAGATAAAAATCCCCACTTCAAAGAGTTGTAATAGGGAAATTAAATAGTCAAAGAAGCTTCTGATGTAGGGCCTGGTTTATAGTAAGAACTCAACAGTAGCTAATGATAAGAAAAACTGTCTTTGCATTTTCTGTGCCTATAAATTACCTTTCAGCATAATAGGTCTTGATCAGGATTTTGAACTGATTGTGCCAGTTTCACTGGACAGGTAAGGTAGGAAGTGTCCACACTAGGGATGATCTTAAGTGTCTTCCTCTTCTGCAGGTGACAGAAAAACATTCACCTGAGGACAGTGATAAGCCAGGGAAGGTAATTTCAGGAACCTGGGGTTGATGGAGGGCAACCTTTTGAAAGATGTTTTGTCTCTACCAGGTTCTCTATGGATGGTGACTGGGTTGTTAAACGGACAGTAAAAAAGTTTTCAAATGAGATGTCCCTTTGCCTGACCACCACAGGATTCTTACACCTTATTGTAAAAATATATACATATTTAGAAATGTATTAAAACTTGGGCAATATGTGCCGTGTAAGAAATAAAGTACAAAATGTAGGATAAAATTTTCTCGTATCCCTCGGGATTTCTCCACTTAAAATCTCTCTTTAATCTCCAATTATTGTAATAGTCATTATAAAGATGAAAAATGTTTACTGGAATATTTTAAACTGTGAGAAAGCTTTAACTGACTTGGATTTGTTGTCTTTCTGTGTGGCAGGTGGTGAAGTTTACCAAATCCTTTGAATTGCTGTCCCCAAAGTGCAGTGCCGATGCTGAGAACAGGTAGGGTTTATGACTTTCAGTTTTGTCTCTAATCCTCATCTTCCATCCGTGGTGTTGGCAGCATTGCATAATTTCTGAGGATAAGAGTTTTTCTTTCTTTAGATCAGCAAGTGCAACCAAATATCATCACTCTTCTATATTTCAGGGCTTAAATTAAAACTATACATAAAAATACATGTATATATACATCTAAAACTGCTAATGAATAAAGTAGATTTTTAGATATTCCATAACTGCATAGATAACCTTTTTTTTTTTTTTTTTTTTTTTTTTTGCTTTATTCTGGTCCCTTGTTTGTCTTCTTCCCTTTCGTTTGCTTGTGTTTGACCAATACCCCTTGGGGAAAAGACTAAGAGTTTCTGGTAATTCACTTTTTGTCCCTATTGGTATCTTTGAAGCTGTAGCAGGGTGAAAATTAGGGTTGGGGACAATCAGTGAATTTCTTTTAGTTTGCACTACCCTGAATAATAGTTTGGCTACTACAAAAATAGATCCTCTTTACTTTGGTCACCTCTAGAAGAAGGGCTAAAAAAATAGTGAAATTGACCAAAATGCAGAAATACGGAGAAGGACAAGTAAAGCATGATGATGATAATGATGACAATATCAATGATGGTAATACCAGCTAGATAAGCAGCTTCCATTTATCTGAGTACCTGCTGAGTGTGCCAGGTACTATTCTAAATGCTTTATATGCATTGAATCCCCCCAGGTAACCTGATGAAGTAGGCATCATTACCCATGCGTGACAGAGGAGAAAGCCAAGGTTCAGTGAGTTTAAGTGACTTGTTCAAGGCCCTGCAGCCAGTAAATGGTAGCCATATCTCAGGACAAGATCACCTGCATAAAACCCTCCCAATCTCTGAATTTTGATCCCATTGCCACACATAATTTACAGTCTGGTAATTAATCTCATATAGTGAATGTCTGCTGGATTGTTTCCCAATCTGACTGGATCAATCAGAATCAAACTTGGAGAACTGAATAAAAACTAAATTCTCAGGACCCACATGAGTGCTTTTGATTCAATATGTTGAAAGTGAAGTCCTAAAGATCTGTATATTCAAAAGGCTCCTTGGGTAATACGTGTTTCAAGATGTAGTAGTTGAGGGTAATTTGATCTTATGTACTTATTATTGCCTTTAAGTTCAGAAAATAGAAATCAGTACATTAAAATGGGCACTTTAGTTGCTTCACTTTTTATCAAGTGTATGATATTCAAAAGAGTCCATTTCTAATTCCAGTTATAGAGCATTCTTGAAAAGGCAAAATTATAGCAACAGAAAGCAGATCAGTAGTTGCCAGGTGTGGAGATAGAAGAGTTTACTGTGAGGGGGTACAGGGGAATTTTGAGTGGTGAAGGAACCGTTCTCCGTCTTGCTTGTGGTGGCAGTTATACAACTGCATTTGTCAAAACTTGCAGAACTGTGCGCTTAAAAAACATAAATTTTACTGTTTGTAAATTATACCTTAAAATGGGAAGCAAGAGGTCTTTTGTAAGAGGTTTTTGTTTTCATGAAAATGTATGTTCACATCTATGTTTAATGTCAGCTAATCTATACCCAAAAAAGATTTAGACATAGAGTTACTAGTGGTGTATTCAGCCATTCTCCTAAAATTTTCATGTAAAATAACATGAAATACATTTAAAAATATCTGTCTGTACTTAGTCCTTTAGCTAGTTATGGCCTCATATAGGTTCTCTCTCTCATATATGAGGGGGAAAAGCCTTCCTTTGAAATCCTAATGTTTTAATATTGTTCTTTTTTTTTAACTACTGAATGTGTCCTCATGGTCACTGCAGAGTTAAATATTTCATTATTTTTAATGCTGAGAGAACTTCCATGTCAAAACGAAATGACCCAGGGCCCATACTGCTCTTGGCAAACTTCTGATAATAAAAAAGAAAGAAAGAAAGAAAGAAAGGTCAGATTTTCTTTAAAGAGACATTTGAAAAGTGCCTTTGAACTTTGACATTATGAGATAGTACTCTCCATCATTCTATTTGTGGCCTTTATGTAGAATGTCCATTTATTTCAGAAGCTCTTTCCTGCATTGTCTAGTAATTTTCCTTATGTAGATGTGGGATCCTTTGGTCATTTATTGCAGGTTAAAGGAATAAAGACAAGTGGCTCTAGCATTTATTTTGCCAGTGGCCATGGAAGAGACATTGAAACAGGCTATGAGTCTACAAATCACAGCCTGCTCTCAACATGTTGTAAATCTGTCCTTTAACCTTCATCACTTAACATCTTCTCTATAGCTAATGTCCATTGGATACCTTAGTCCTCTGGACATCATTCAGAGTTTTAATAGGATAGCTCTTGAAGATAATGTCTAGGGTTTCATGCAACAATGTTTCAGGGCATTAGTTTAATTCTGATGAACTTTGATTTAAAGCTTGCTGATTTTTATAGACAGTCCTTGAAGACTTTTTTAAAAACCAATTTTGTTGCTGACTCATCATTTCTGCCTCCTGTCTTATGCGGCTAACTCTTTTGTCATGGCCAGTCTCCTCTTGGTCTCCATGTAATTAATACCAAGCAATTTGAGAGTTGGAAATGATTTGATCTGTCTTTCTTCATGCGGTGTTTACCTCCTCTGGGACAGCCTTGATGACTCTTCTAGTGATAAGATTCTCACAATGTCACGGTGGGCTTTTTCTACTGATAGGGAGTTCTAATTGTTAGAAAGGCATTTTAGGTTGAATCACATTTCTGTAACTTCCACCTCTTTGTCCTAAATTTGTCCTTTGGAGATAGTTATCCTTTCATTAATTTTATTACTTCATTCAACAGCCATATGATGAGTACCTACTCTCTGATAGGTAATGGGGCTACAGAGATTTTTTTTTTAATCAGCAGTCTCTGCCCTCAAGGATCTCAAGGCCAATGAACAGGGGTAGGAGTGGGTTAAGAATATAATATAACCATACCTGGATTTCACCAGGCCTCCAGACCATGGCTCTAAATAGAGTCACGGTAACAGTGATCATCTATACTTGGCTGCTTGGTCATTTCTCCCTCGTAGTGTAAGAACCCAAGCCCTTTGCAAAAGTCACTCTTGAAGTAGCTCTGGGAATCCCCAAGATTAAAAAAAATTTTTTTATTGCTCACCCATCATTTCTTCCAAGTATTCCTAAGTCCTCTTCCTCTAGACATGGCAGAACAGCATCTGCTGGACATGGGCTTCCTGGCCCACTGCAGAATTCCCATGAGCATAACTGGACCCCTCACCACCGCTGTGCCACAGCTCCCCGGGCACTGTCTCAGATGCACTGGTGGCCTTTCCAAATCCAAGCAGCGCTTGGTAGTTAGTGCAGAAGGTAAGAAGGTTCACTTTCCCTACAGTGTGCTATAGTTTGTTGCCTGACCCCTAATCAGTCCTGCATGTACCTCATTTTTTTTTACAAGTCTTTTAGTTCCTAAAGCTTTTCTTTCTCCATAGGACTTGGATTTAGTCCATGGGGCCAGGCTTAGGAACCAGTCCCCAGATTGAGAGCTAGCCACTAAGTTGTTCTTTTGATTTCTCCACCTTTCTTCCATCTTAGCCACCAGACTCAGTTGCTCAAGACCTCCTCCTCCCAGTCCCTTCCCCTCCATGCACATCAGCTTATATAACACATAAAGGCCCCCTCATATACAGATGTGTCCCAGATTAGGCTCATATGTCCTGCTGTCAAGTACATCAGTGACGGCAAAGCAATTCAATACTTTCTGTAAAAGGTTTGTGCAAGGTGGTATTTTAATATAGAGGAAGGGGCACCCAACTCATCTGGGGAAAACTGGAAGATGATCCTCAGAGAAAGCTTTCAGACATGGTAAAAATTCATTTAGGTACTGTAGAATGATGGGAAGTTAGTGACACGACTACCTTCCAGGGTGAGGAAACATCGTAAACAGAAGCATAGAGGTGGGAGAGAAAACATGGCATGTTTCAGAATCTTTAATTAGGGCTGTGATCTGTTGTCACAAGGGTCATCATAATTGATGGTGATGGCCCTTAACTCCTTCTGAGGGCCTCCAGCTCCCCTGAATGCCATCTCATAGGGGTTTGGGTCCTATCTGGTCCTCAGATGCTCAGACCCTCTTAATTGGCCTGGAGACTGGCTACATGCCTGCTTGCTCACAGCGGAGTAGCAACAGATAGTGAAATATTAAGATTTGTCTTGAAAAATCCTCTGGGCAGTGGTGTGGGAGAAGGACCAGAGGATGACAAGCTAAAGCCACCAAGGATTAAATTTACTGCCTTACCCACATGGCAGTGGTTCAGTTATGGTAGACTGCACAGATCCACTATCCTTAACTTTTCCAAGTCAGCAACTGCTATTTTTAGACTATTTTCATATTTCATGGTCCCCAGACTCTTTACCACCCTTTTTATTCTCCCCTGGACGTGCCCCAGCTTAGAATGGAACATGATATTCCAGTTTTTTCCAGAATCAGAACAGTTTAGAAATAGACATGTGCCTCTCTTTTGCAGAATATAATACTGTTGATGCATTTATTATTTACAATCCTCTTGGGTTGTCAATACTGACTTTAAAAAAAATTAAGATCTTGTCTGATCCATTCGACTATCCCTCAGATCTCACTCTAGGACCTTTCATGTGAAGCCTAATTTAATAATATATAGTGAAGCGGCCAGAATAAACTTTCTTGAATCTCTTATTCAAGCTTTAATAAACCTCTTTCTGTTCTCAATGGGAATAGGGTGTCTGAATGATCATATGTACTTAGAAATGAAAAAGAACATTGATGGACATCTTAAGAGTTAGAAATTTTTATTTAGTTTAAAATATATTTGGCCACATTCTATTGATGTATCTCCTAGGTATAAATATGGGTGCTTTGGAAATTGCACTTTCTCAGCACTGCTACTTAAGGCTAAAAAAAAAAAAAAAAAAAAGAAGAAGAAATTTTTTAAAAAGCCAAATGTCTGTAATTTCTAGAAGGTAACAACTGACTAAAAGGGAATTTTCACATAATCATTTAATGGAATATAATGGAAATATATATTGTTTAAAACACAAGCACTGTAATCATTTCAGCATTTTGGGAGTAAGGGAGTTGAGGGGAGAAAACTTATTTCAGAGGGAAACAATCTTTTTTGAAAAGCCATCTTTTTACTATATTTTTCATTTGGTATGACTAGAAGGGGAGGAGAAAAATAAAGCTAGAAATCCCAGAGGAGGTAAATAAAGGGTAAGAATCTCTGTTTAATGAGTCTTTCAGCATGCAGGTCAGCCTGGAGGGTGGAGAGCTAAAATGTTCTGTTTCATAAGATGAGGGTATATGGTAAGCAGAGTAATGCCCCCTCAAAGATATACAGGTCCTAATCTGTGGAACCATGACAAAAGGGACTTTGCAGATCTGATTAAGAATCTTGAGATGGGGAGATCATCCTGGATTATCTGGATGGGTCCAATGTAATCAGAAGGGTCCTTATAAATGGAGATGTGGTGACAGAAGCAGAGGTCACTAGCCATGGCAATCAGGGAAGAAAAAGAAATAAAAGGAATACAAATTGGAAATGAAGAAGTAAAACTGTCACTCTTTGCAGATGACATGATACTATACATAGATAATCCTAAAGATGCCATGAGAAAACTACTAGAGCTAATCAGTGAATTTGGTAAAGTTGCAGGATACAAAATTAGTGCACAGAAATCTCTTGCATTCCTATATACTAACAATGAAATATCAGAAAGAGAAATCCAAGGAAACAATCCCATTCACCACTGCAGCAAAAAGCATAAAATACCAAGCAATAAACCTACCTAAGGAGACAAAAGACCTGTTAAGACACTGATGAAAGAAATCAAAGATGACACAGACAGATGGAGAGATATACCATGTTCTTGGATTGGAAGAAGCCATATTGTGAAAATGACTATACTACCCAAAGCATTCTACAGATTCAATGCAATCCCTATCAAATTACCAATAGCATTTTTTTTACAGAACTAGAACAAAAAAATCTTAAAATTTGTATGGAGACACAAAACACCCCGAATAGCCAAAGCAATCTTGAGGGAAAAAAACGGAGCTGGAGGAATCAGACTCCCTGACTTCAGACTATACTACAAAACTACAGTAATCAAGACAGTATGGTACTGGCACAAAAACAGAAACATAGATCAATAGTACAGGATAGAAAGCCCAGAGATAAACCCATGCACCTGTGGTCAACTAATCTATGACAAAGGGGACAAGGATATACAGTGGAGGAAAGACAATCTTCAATAAGTGGTGCTGGGAAAACTGGACAGCCACATGTAAAACAATGAAATTAAAATGCTTCCCAACACCATACACAAAAATAAACTGAAAATGGATTCGCGACCTAAATGTAAGACCAGGCACTATAAAACTCTTAGAGGAAAACATAGGAAGAACACTCTTTGACAGAAACCACAGCAAGATCTTTTTTGATCCACCTCCTAGAGTAATGGAAATAAAAACAAAAATAAACAAATGGGACCTAGTGAAACTTCAAAGCTTTTGCACAGCAAAGGAAACCATAAACAAGATGAAAAGGCAACCCTCAGAATGGGAGAAAATATTTGCAAACAAATCAACGGACAAAGGATTAATCTCCAAAATATATAAACAGCTCATGCAACTCAATATTAAAAAAACAAACAACCCAATCCAAAAATGGACAGAAGACCTAAATAGACATTTCTCCAAAGAAGACATACAGATGGCCAAGAGGCACATGAAAAACTGCTCAACATCACTAATTATTAGAGAAATGCAAGTCAGAAGTACAATGAGATATCACCTCACACCAGTTAGAATGGGCATCATCAGAAAATCTACAAGCAACACATGCTGGAGAGGGTGTGGAGAAAAGGGAACCCTCTTTCACTGTTGGTGGGAACGTGAATTGATACAACCACTATGGAGAACAGTATGGTGGTTCCATAAAAAACTAAAAATAGAACTACCATATGACCCAGCAATCCCACTACTGGGCATATACCCAGAGAGAACCATAATTCAAAAAGACACATGCACCCCAATGTTTACTGCAGCACTGTTTACAATCTCCAGGTCATGGAAGCAACCTAAATGCCCATCAACAGACAAATGGATAAAGCAGTTGTGGTACATATATACAATGGAATATTACTCAGCCATAAAAAAGAACGAAACTGGGTCATTTGCTGAGACATGGATATACCTAGAGACTGTCATACAGAGCGAAGTAAGTCAGAAACAGAAAACAAATATCATATATTAACGCATATATGTGGAATCTAGAAAAATGGTACAGATGAACCGGTTTGCAGGGCAGGGGTGGAGACATGGATGTAGAGAACAAATGTATGGACACCAAGGGGGGAAAGTGGGGGTGGGGTGGTGGGGGTGGGATGAATTGGGAGATTGGGATTGACATATATGCACTGATATGTATACAATAGATAACTAATAAGAACCTGCTGTATAAAAATAATAAGTAAAAGAGAAAAAGAAAAACAGTAGAAGTCAGTGTGATGCAGTTTGAGAAAGACTCAACCTGTCATTGCTGGCTTTGAAGGTGGAGGAATGGAGACATGAGCCAAGGAATGTGGGCAACCTCTAAAAGTTGGAAAAGGCAAGGAAAGGAGTTCTCCCCTAGAGAATTGTAAGATAATACGTTTGTGCTGTTTAAAGTTACTTAAGTTTGTAGTAATGTGTTACAACAATGACAGAAAACTAATACAGGGGTTTGAATTTAAAAGGAGTCCAAGAAGAAGAGAATTCAGGAAAAAATGAAGGAATAAGGAGAGGCAAACAAAGAACCCGTGGAACTGAACAATATGGGTAGAGGCTGAAACTTCTGGGAAAACATGGCCAGTGAGAAATTCCCAGGGGTGGGGCAGTTAAAGGATTTGTGTTAACTGTATGTTGTGCACTATTGTAAAATATTACATCTGCTTGTCCTTTGCTTGCTATTCAACTTACTGTCTTCAGTTGCCACTCACATCTTGTAAAACCAAAAATGCATGTTTTTACAGGCTACTGCTGAGAATATAGAGATAGAAAATATAAGATCTTTAACGCTCAAATAGGAATATTCAAAGTTACAAATTTGTTTGATTTTAAATGTTATTTCAGTGAAACTTGTTTCCCCAGTGTAGTGGGTTGAATAGTGTCCCCTCAAAATTCGTGACTATCTGAAACCTTAGACTGTGACCTTATTTGGAAATAAGGTCTTTGCAGATGCAGTTAGTTAAGGATCTTGAGATGAAATCATGCTGGACATACATGTTGGATTTTCCCCACGGGCAGTAAATCCAATGACTGGTGTCCTCATAAGAAGAGGAGAGGACATACAGTGACACAAAGGAGGAGACCATGTGAAGACAGAGGCAGATATTGGAGTGATAAGTACAAGCCCAAGAACACCAGGAGCCATCAGAACCTGGAAAAGCCAATGAAAGATTCTCCCTAGAGCCTTCAGAGGGAGCATGGCCCTGCCAACACCTTGATTTCAGTCTTCTGGCTTCCAGAATTATGAGAGAATACATTTTTGTTGTAAGCCACCAAGTTTGTAGCACTTTGTTATGGCAGCCCTAGGAGACTAATACACTCAGTTATTAAATGAGGAAGATATATGTGGAATCTAGAAAAATGGTACAGATGAACCTGTTTGCAAGGCAGAAATAGAGACAGAGATATAGAGAACAAGTGTTTGGACCCCAAGTGGGGAAAGCCGGGGGTGGGGGAGGGTGGGATGAACTGGGAGATTGGGATTGACATATATACACTAACATGTATAAAATAGATAACTAATAAGAACCAGCAGTATAAAAAATAAATAAATAAAATAAAATTCAAATAAAAAAATATGAGGAAGATAAAATAGATAATGTCTACTAAATGTCTCTTCCAGCAACAAAGTTCCAGGAAGCTGTGATTCTGTGCATCCACTATTGTTCATTATAGTGATATCTACTTTAATTAGGGAAAGAGAATAACTGTCACTGAAAGTCTAGTATCCATCACACTTATGCTGTCTTAGTCTCACAAATGCCCAATGAGTTACATGTAATTGTCCTTATTTTACAAATGAGGATCCTGAGGCTCAGAGAGGTAAGTAACTTGCACACATTTGCAGCACTTCTGGCAGTACTACCTATGCTCCTGCAGGCTTATGTCTGGAAGCAATTCTCTTAGCCATCTAATGCTCATTCTATTAAGACCATGGCCTTAGTTGAGTTAGATGCTATTTAATGTCTTCAACAAGATTATACTATGATTTAGCATTGAAATGAAAAGTATCATTTTGCAGAAAAACATGGAAGCAAGAAGTGAAATATAAATTTGTTACTAGTGATGAAAATGTTTACTGTTAGAAAACTGGCCACATGTCTATATTTTCTTGCAAAGGTACAACCAAGGAAGAAACTCACAAGGAGACGAAACTGTGCTATATTTTGTTACTAAAATACATACTAAAGGATCATTTACTACATGCCAAATGATGCCACCGAAGGCAGGAAAAATTGACCAAGTACTCACAATAAGTGAAAGAAATTTCAAAACAATAAGAGGCCAGTGTAACTAAATTCATGCATGATGCAGAACTGTTATTAAAGTATAGAATGTTAATTTGTCAAAAACTTCCAATGTTTTGGAAGCTGCTTAGATTCCAGTGACAAGGGATTCAATTGAGTAAAAAAAGGAAACTGAATTTAGTCAAATAAGAAATGCTGAGAAAATTCCAGTGTCTTCTGACATGCCTGTCAATGCCAAGTGTGCTAAATTGATCATCCTCAAGAGCACAGATGACAAAGTATAGCATTTCAACATGAGGCCTTGCATAACATCAGATGGTTAAAACTTGCCACCATATTTGATTTTAAATGACAAAGTCAAACTAAAGGTGGTAGACAGAATTTGGGGCCCCATTACCTTCACCCTCTGTTGTCATACTCGTGAATGCATTTCGTTACATGGCCAAAGAGACTTTGCAGATGTAATTAAGGTTGTTAATCAGTTGATCTTAGAATAGGGAGATTATTCTGGGATTAACTTGGTGGACCCAATGTAATCACAAGTCCTTGAATACAGAGCTTTCTCCCAGTTGAGGACCAAATAGGAAGTTAGAGAGATACAACAGAAGGGGGAAGTCAAATAGATTGGAAGCATGAACAGGATTCAACACATATTGCTGGCTTAAATATTCAGAGGGCCATGTGTCAAGGAAACCAGGACTTCCGTGCTACAACTATAATGAATTGAATTCTTCCAACAACCTGAATGAGCTTGATTCTTTCCCAGAACCTCTAGAAGGGGATGCAGTTCCATCAATACCATGATTTTGGTCTTTTGAGGTCCTAAGCAGTAAATCCAGCTGACAAATGCCATAATAAACTTCTGGTCTCTGGAACTGTGTGATAATAAAAGGGTGTGGTTTTAAGATGATAATTTTGTAGTAGTTTGTTATGCAGAAATAGGAAATGAATGCAATATTAGTGTATGAGTTTAAACCCAGTCTCATCTGAGAATGAGATTGAACTCAGTGATGTTACTGTGTGTGCGCGCACGTGCACACACACACACACACACACACACACACACACTCCCACAGATGGATGACAGCTGAGCTGATGAATGAGCGATGTACAGCCATGTGGAACAGATGACCAGGAGCCCTACGTAACCTTCCAAGTTATGTTAGGTCTTGATACAGTTTTCAGACATGTATCTGCACAGTAAAAGAATTGCTGGTGATGTGACTGGACAACAGTAGCCCCTTAAAATTTCTGTCAACAAACGAACTAAGGAATACTTAAGGAAGGAATGTCAGTCTGGTTGTTGTCTAAAAACCCGCTAATGACACCTCTTACTAAGTTCAGTAGAATGACAGCATCAAGACTTGCAGGAGGGGTTGGCAGCTTGGAAGAGAGTCCTGGAGATGATAGCAGAGCACTCTTCTAAAAACGGCTGCATCCTGATGACTCAAAGGCTCATATCTGTGAACATCAAAGACTCTATATTGAAAAGTGATTCAGAAGAGTGACACTGAATTTGAAGGAATTTTAGAATGTCTTAGTCAATTTATTTTGCCCATAATTTTTCCTTTTATATGTAATCAACTTGTATAGTTAAAATTTTCCTTCAAGAATGGTATATGATAACATTTATATCTAATCCAAAAGATCTCTAAAATAAGATTAAAATATTTTAAGTGAAAAGAACACATTGACTCATTGCAGCATTTTTTCTCCTTTCAGTGGTTCAAAAATAACAGTGCATCTTACAATCTGTGGTACTGTAGATTCAATGAAATAATATGACCTTCCACACATGGTTTTTCTTGTGGATTTTCTATTCCTTAGCTCATCTACATCTATCCCTGAGGGTACATATATCTCAACTTTGAGAAGCATCTTGGAGACCTTTAGGGTTTCTTTCATTTTTAAGATGGAACAGCCCTATGATTCTTCTCAACATTAGGTTTCTTTGTTGCATTTTTGGGGTCAGAATGCTGAAACTCATGTTTCAATGCCTTACTGATTTTTTTCTTTTCCTTTTCAATTCTGTGTGGAATCTAGTTTTGCAAACAAATTACTCTTTCCAACATTCCTCACTTCTCTGTAACTCTTTCCTTTAGGCTTCCAGCCTCCATGACCCACATCTGGCCTTTTTAGGTGTGTGTGGAGGCAGGGACTGACTTCCATGAGATGTGACTGTAATGAGACAAAACTACAGGATGAGCTCTAGCGTTGGGTCAAGAGTCTGTAAACAAGCCTTCTAGAGATGTTCTTTGTCTTGGGCCAGCAGCAATGATATTTTCAGGAATAGATTTGGGATAGACTGTGTTAGCCTGGAGAGACTAAGTATGATGAGTGAGATTTTGTTTATCATGTTTACTGTGATTGTACCTTGCAGTCATATTGTACATTTTATAACTCTGAGACCTGGCCCAGGCGAGGTAATCTCCAGCTCTTATCCAGGTTATGAATATGAGTTTGGGCTCATGCTTCCAGAAAGTGTGATGTGACTCACCCTTGCTTGGACATTACCACTCAAAAGCATACCCCCTTGATGAGGCTCTGGGGAATTAGAAATTCTGTTCCTACCTTGGAGAATGTTGCTATATATCTTTTTGTACGCAGGCCTCTCACTGTTGTGGCCTGTCCCATTGCGCAGCACAGGCTCTGGACGAGCACGCTCAGCAGCCATGGCTCACGGGCCTAGCCGCTCCGCGGCATGTGGAATCTTCCTAGACCGGGGCACGAACCCGTGTCCCCTGCATCGGCAGGCGGACTCTCAACCACTGTGCCACCAGGGAAGCCCGCTAAATATCTTTACCATGAATCCTAACCTTGCCAGCTTCACTGTGTATCCCTTAGATTGTAACTTTCAACCTTTTTTGATTGCAACCTACAACAAAAATACATTTTATATCCAAACCTAGTTAATGTATATAAATATGTACACAAATACACACACACACATATATCTAAAACAAGTTTCATGAAACTATACTTACCTTTACTATGTATGTATCTTCTGATTTATTCTGTTCTTAAAAAAAAACCCCACTTGCTGTCTTGACCCACAAAATTGATTTCATGATTCACTATTTTGTTGTGATCCACAACAAAACGTTAGACTTTTAAGCCACATCTGATTTACACTTGCAGTGTGTGTGGCCTCAATCAATGCCTATATTTGTTATTTTAAAATATAGTAGTTGTGTGAAACTGATTTTTCCCAAACATTTCAGAACTCCTTCACTCAAATACATATTGTTCTTCAAATAAGACACCTTGGGGAGAATTTGTTTGTGTAAGTTCTTTATACAACTGTTTAGTACAAGTGAATGAAATGTGTTACAAGATCTGATTTTGGAATCCTGGGGGTGCAAGAAGTAATGATGTCCCCACACTCTTTTTTGCTAGAGAGCAGACACATTCAGTCCTACCAGGACTTTTCAGCCACATTCTTCAAGTCTTGTGCTAGAGTCATTCTTATATATACCTTAGTGAGTCAGTTCCTGCCCTCTAAGAAGCATATGCTAAGATTAAATGAGCAAAAGATTTTTCAGGGGAAACAGCTGTGAAGGATAAAGGGTTGGACAAGGAGTAGGCAGGGAGAACCTTTTACTACCCTGCTCTGAGAAAGGAGAGTGGAAAAAAGGAGTGAACAGGAGGAGTGATAGATTGCAGCATAGTTTGGAGAACATCTCTGCCAGGCCAGTGGGGAGTTCTAAGCGGAAGATGCCCATGGGAAGAATCTCATCGCCAGGAATGGCTCAGTTCCTACCCTTGCCATGCTCAGTCATTGGCAGACAACAGCCCCAGAGGAAGCCTGGATCCAAAGGTCGAGAGATGGAGACTTTCAATCCACTGTGCCCTCTGTTGCAGATTCTTTTAAAGGGGAATATGAATGGGGCATCTCCCACAGCAACTGCACTAGTGGGCCACTCATATTACTTGCTTTAATTAACTATCCAAAAATCTTTTTCAAATTCTCACTTGGCAGGTTAATTATCATCTTTGTCCTAATTATTCTTATTTTTTAAATTTTTGCTTGAGATATAATTTACGTACAACAAAATCATCCTTTTAAAATGTACAATTAAGTGGGTTTTAGTATATTTCATATATTCACAAGATTGCACAACCATACACTGTATGTTTCTGGAATATTTTTATCACCCCAAAAAGAAACTCTGTACCCATTAGTAGTCACTCCCTACTCCCTTCTCCTTCCAGGTTTTGGCAATTTCTAATCTAATTTCTATTTCTATCAGTTTGCCTATTTTGGGCATTTCATATAAATAGAATCTTATAGTATGTGGCCTTTTGCATTTAGCTTCTTTCACCTAGCACATTTTCATGATTTATCCATGTTGTAGCATGGACTTTATTCCTTCATTCCTTCTTATGGCTGAATAATAGTCCTTTGTATGAATAGACCACATTTTGTTTATCCATTCATCATCAGTTGATGATGCTGTTTCCACTTTTGGGCTAGCAAGAATACTGCTACTATGAACAATCATGTACAAGTTTCTGAGTGGACGTACATTTTCAGTTCTTTTGGGTATAGACCTAGGAGTGGAATTGCTGGGTCATATGTTAACTGTATGTTTAATTTTTAGAGCAACTGCCAGACTGTTTACTACAATGGCTACACAATTTTATATGCCCATCAGCAAAGTATGAGGGTTCCAATTTCTCCAGATCCTCATCAACTTTATTTATTTACAAAATTAAAGCCATTCTAGTGAATATGAAGTGGTATCTCATTGTGGTTGTGACTTCCCTAATAGCTAACAGTTTTGAATATGTTTTCATGTCCATATTGGCCGTTTGTATATCTTGTTTGAGAAATATGAATTTAAATCCTTTGCCATCCTTTAGTTATGTTAATAGTCTTTTTATTGTTGAGTTGTAAAAATCCTTTGTACTTTCTGGATATAAGTCCCTTATAACATTTATGATTTACATATATTTTTCTCACTCTATAAGTTGTCTTCTCACTTTCTTGATAGTATCCTTTCAAATACAAGATTTTAATTTTGATGAAGTCAAATTTATATATTTTTTCTCTTGTCACTTGTGCTTTTGATGTCATATCTAAGAAACCAGTGCTTAATCCAAAGTCATAAAGATTTTTGCCTTTCTTCTAAGAGTGGGATGGTTTTAGCTCTTACATATAGGTCTTTGATCCATGTTCAGCTTACTTTTTGTATATGATGTGAGAGAGGTGTTCAGTTTCATTCTTTTGCATGTGTATATCCAGTTGCCTCAGCATCATTTATTGAAAAGACTATTCTTTCTCCATTGAACTGTCTTGGCACCCGTGTGGGAAATCAACTGACTATAGATGTATGAATCTATTTCTGGGCTCTCAATTCTATTTCATTGATCCATATGTCTATCCTTATGCCAGTATCATACTGTCTTTATTATTGTAGCTTTGAAATAAGCTACAACTTACTTTTATTCCAGCTTTGTTCTTTTTTAATATTGCTTTAATTATTTTGGAGTAGGTTTCCTTCTGTTCCTAGTTTGTTGAGATTTTTTTGTCATGAAAGAGTGTTGGATTTTGTCAAATGCTTTTTCTGTGTCTATTGAGATGACTACATGATTTTTTGTGCTTTGTTCTATTAATATGGTGTATTGCATTGGTTGATTTTTTGAATGTTAAACCAATCTTGCATTCTTGGGATAAACCCCACTTGGTCATGGTATATAATTGTTTTTATATGTTGCTGGATTAGGTTCATTAGTATTTTGTTGAGAATTTCTATGTATATATTCATAAGGGAGGTTGGTCTGTAATTTTGTTTTCTTGTGATATCTGGTTTTGGTATCAGGGTAGTGCTGTCCTCATAGAATGAGTTGGGAAGTGTTCTCTGCTGTGCTGTTGAAATGAAGGATTGGTGCTTACAGAAAAATTCTTCTTGAAGCACTGGTGGAATTCACTAGTGAAGCCATCTAGTCCTGAGCTTTTCTTTGTAGAAATTATATATTTTAATTTTTTATTAATTCAACCTCTTTACTTGTTATAGTTTTATTAGATCTTCTAATTCTTCTTGAGTACATTTCAGTACTTTGTGTCTTTCTAGAAATTTGTCCATTTCATCTAGGTTATTGAATTTGTTGTACAATTATTCATAGTACTCCCTTACCATCTTACTTCTGTAAAGTTGGTAGTAACAGTCTTTCATTCCTGATCTTAGTAACTTCAGTCTTCTCTCTTTTTTTTTCTTGGTAAGCTTAGCCAAAGGTTTATCAATTTTATTCATCTTTTCAAAGAACCTACTTTTGTTTTTGTTGATTTTCTCTATTGTTTTTCTGTTCTCAGTCTGTTTATTCCTCCTCTAATCTTTATTATGTCCTTCTATCTGCTTGTGTATGTAGGTGTAGTGTGTTCTTCTTTTTCTAGTGTCTCAGATAGAAGGTGAAGTTACTGATTTGAAATCTTTTTTTTTTTAATGTAGACATTTATAGCTGTAAATTATCTCCTGTGCACTGCTTTAGCAGCATCCAGTGTGTTTTGGTATGCTGCGTTTTGTTTTCATTCATCTCAAAATATTTTCTTATTTCCCTGTGATTTCTTCTTTGACTCATTGATTCTTTTTTTTTTCATATAAGGATATTTTATCATTGATCCTTTAGTAGTATGTTGTTCTATTTCTAAATATTTATGAATTTCCCAAATTTCTTTTGTTATTCATCTCTAATTTCACTTCATTGTGATTGGAAAATACATTTTATGATATCAATCTTTTAAAATTTATTGAGGCTTCTTTTAAGGTCTATCCTAAGAATGCTTCATCTGTGCTTGAGAAGAATGTCTATTCTGCTACTGTTGCTTAGTGTGCTCAATAGGTGTCTCTTAGGTCTAGTTGGTTCATAGTGTTGTTCAAGTCTCTTACTTCCTTGTTATTCTTCTGCCTAGTTGTTCTATCTGTTATTGAAAGTACAGTGTTGAAGATTCCAACCACTATTGTTGAATTATCTATTCTCCCTTCAGTTCTAAGTTTTTGCTTCACACATTTTGGGGCTCTGTGGTTAAGTGCCATATGTTTGTAACTGTTATTTTTTTTTTGATGGTTCATTCCTTTTACCATTTAAAATATCCTTCTTTGTCTTTATCAACTTTTTCTTAAACTCTATTTTGTCTGATATTAATATAGCCACTGAAATTCTCTTTTGGTTGCTGTTTGCACGGTATGTATTTTTCCATCTTTTTGCTTATTTATTTATTTTTATACAGCAAGTTCTTATTATCAATTTTATACACATCGGTGTATATATGTGAATCCCAATCGCCCAGTTCATCACACACTCCCCCACCCCACCGCGGCGTTCCCTGCTTGGTGTCCATACGTTTGTGCTCTACATCTGTGTCTAAAATTCTGCCCTGCAAACCGGTTCATCTGTACCATTTTTCTAGGTTCCACATATATGCGTTAATATACGATATTTGTTTTTCTCTTTCTGACTTACTTCACTCTGTATGACAGTCTCTAGATCCATCCATGTCTCAACAAATGACCCAATTTCGTTCCTTTATATGTCTGAGTAATATTCCATTGTATATATGTGCCACATCTTCTTTATCCATTCTTCTGTCGATGGACACTTAGGTTGCTTCAGTGACCTGGCTATTGTAAATAGTGGTGCAGTGAACATTGGGGTGCATGTGTCTTTTTGAATTATGGTTTTCTCTGGGTATATGCCCAGTATGGGATTGCTGGATCATATGGTAATTCTCTTTTTAGTTTTTTAAGGAACCTCCATACTGTTCTCCACAGTGGCTGTGTCAATTTGCATTCCCACCAGCAGTGCAAGAGGGTTCCCTTTTCTCCACACCCTCTCCAGCATTTGTTGTTTGTAGATTTTCTGATGATGCCCATTGTAACTGGTGTGAGGTGATACCTCATTGTAGTTTTGATTTGCATTTCTCTAATAATTAGTGATGTTGAGCAGCTTTTCATGTGCTTCTTAGCCATCTGTATGTCTTCTTTGGTGAAATGTCTAATTAGGTCTTCTGCCCATTTTTGGATTGGGTTGTTTGTTTCTTTAATATTGAGCTGCATGAGCTGTTTATATATTTTGGAGATTAATCCTTTGTCCATTGATTCATTTGCAATTATTTTCTCCCATTCTGAGGGTTGTCCTTTAGTCTTGTTTATGGTTTCCTTTGCTGTGCAAAAGCTTTTAAGTTTCATTAGATCCCATTTGTTTATTTTTGTTTTTATTTCCATTACTCTTGGAGGTGGATCAAAATTATCTTGCTGTGGTTTCTGTCAAAGAGTGTTCTTCCTATGTTTTCCTCTAAGAGTTTTATAGTGTCCAGTCTTACATTTAGGTTTTTAATCCATTTTGAGTTTATTTTTGTGTATGGTGTTAGGGAGTGTTCTAATTTCATTGTTTTACATGTGGCTGTCCAGTTTTCCCAGCACCACTTATTGAAGAGGCTGTCCTTTCTCCACTGTACATTCCTGCCACCTTTATCAAAGATAAGGTGTCCATATGTGTGTGGGTTTATCTCTGGGCTTTCTATCTTGTTCCATTGATCTATGTTTCTCTTTTTGTGCCAGTACTATATTGTGTTGATTACTGTAGCTTTATAGTATATTCTGAAGTCAGGGAGTCTGATTCCTCCAGCTCCGTTTTATTCCCTCAAGATTGCTTTGGCTATTCAGGGTCTTTTGTGTCTCCATACAAATTTTAAGATTTTTTGTTCTAGTTCTGTAAAAAATGCCATTGGTAATTTGATAGGGATTGCATTGAATCTATAGATTGCTTTGGGTAGTATAGTCATTTTCACAATATTGATTCTTCCAATCCAAGCACATGGTATATCTCTCCATCTGTTTGTATCCTCTTTAATTTCTTTCATCAGTGTCTTATAGTTTTCTGCATACAGGTCTTTTGTCTCCCTAGGTAGGCTTATTACTAGGTATTTTATTCTTTTTGTTGCAGTGGTAAATGGGAGTGTTTCCTTAATTTCTCTTTAAGATTTTTCATCATTAGTGTAGAGGAATGTAAGAGATTTCTGTGCATTAAATTTGTATCCTGCTACTTTACCAAATTCATTGATTAGCTCTAGTAGTTTTCTGGTGGCATCTTTAGGATTCTCTATGTATAGTATCATGTCATCTGCAAAGAGTGACAGTTTTACTTCTTTTCCGATTTATATTCCTTTTTTTCTTTTTCTTCTCTGATTGCCGTGGCTAGGACTTCCAAAACTATGTTGAGTAATAGTGGTGAGAGCAGACATCGTTGTCTTGTTCCTGATCTTAGAGGAAATGCTTTCAGCTTTTCACCATTGAGAATGATGTTTGCTGTGGGTTTGTCATATATGGGCTTTATTATGTTGAGGTAGGTTCCCTCTATGCCCACTTTCTGGAGAGTTTTTATCATAAATGGGTGTTGAATTTTGTCCAAAGCTTTCTCTACATCTATTGAGATGATCATATGGTTTTTATTCTTCAATTTGTTAATATGGTGTATCACATTGATTGATTTGCATATATGGAAGAATCCTTGCATTCCTGGGATAAACCCCACTTGATAATGGTGTATGATCCTTTTAATGTGCTGTTGGATTCTGTTTGCTAGTATTTTGTTGAGGATTTTTGCATCTATATTCATCAGTGACACTGGTCTGTAATTTTCTTTTTTTGTAGTATCTTTGTCTGCTTTTGGTATCAGGGTGATGGTGGCCTCATAGAAGGAGTTTGGGAGTGTTCCTTCCTCTGCAGTTTTTTGGAAGAGTTTAAGAAGAATGGGTGTTAGCTCTTCTGTAAATGTTTGATAGAATTCACCTGTGAAGCCATCTGGTCCTGGACTTTTGTTTGTTGGAAGATTTTTAATCACAGTTTCAATTTCATTACTTGTGATTGGTGTGTTCATATTTTCTATTTCTTCCTGGTTCTATCTTGGAAGGTTATACCTTTCTAAGAATTTGTCCATTTCTTCCAGGCTGTCCATTTTATTGGCATAGAGTTGCTTGTAGTAGTCTCTTAGGATGCTTTGTAATTCTGTGGTGTCTGTTGTAACTTCTCCTTTTTCATTTCTAATTTTATTGATTTGAGTCCTCTCTCTCTTTTTCTTGATGAGTCTGGCTAATGGTTTATCAGTTTTGTTTATCTTCTCAAAGAACCAGCTTTTAGTTTTATTGATCTTTGCTATTGTTTTCTTTGTTTCTATATCATTTATTTCTGCTCTGATCTTTATGTTTTCTTTCCTTCTGCTAACTTTGGGTTTTGTTTGTTCTTCTTTCTCTAGTTCCTTTAGGTGTAAGGTTAGATTGTTTATTTGAGATTTTTCTTGTTTCTTTAGGTAGGCTTGTATAGCTATAAACTTCCCTCTTAGAACTGCTTTTGCTGCATCCCATAGGTTTAGGATCATCGTGTTTTTATTGTTATTTGTCTCTAGGTATTATTTGAGTTCCTCTTGGATTTCTTTAGTGATCTCTTGGTTATTTAGTGACGTATTTTTAGCCTGCATGTGTTTGTGTTTTTTATGTTTTTTTCCCTGTAATTCATTTATAATCTCATAGCATTGTGGTCAGAAAAGATGCTTGATATGATTTCAATTTTATTAAATTTACTGAGGCTTGATTTGTGACCCAAGATGTGATCCATCCTGGAGAATGTTCCGTGTGCACTTGAGAAGAAGTTGTAATCTGCTGTTATTGGATGGAGTGTCCTATAAATATGAATTAAATCTATATGGTCTATTGTGTCATTTAAAGCTTTTATTTCCTTATTTATTTTCATTTTGGATGATCTGTCCTTTTTTGTAAGTGCGGTGTTAAAGTCCCCCACTATTATTGTGTTACTGTCAAATTCCTCTTTTAAAGCTTTTAGCAGTTGCCTTATGTATTGAGGTGCTCCTATGTTCGGTGCATATATATTTATAATTGTTATATCTTCTTCTTGGATTGATCATTTGATCATTATGTAGTTTCCTTCCTTGTTTCTTGTAACATTCTTTATTTTAAAGTCTATTTTATCTGATATGAGTATTCCTACTCCAGCTTTCTTTTGATTTCCATTTGCATGGAATATCTTTTTCCATCCCCTCACTTTCAGTCTGAATGTGTCCCTAGGTCTGAAGTGGGTCTCTTGTAGACAGCATATATATGGGTCTTGTGTTTGTATCCATTCAGCAATCCTATGTCTTTTGGTTGGAGCATTCAATCCGTTCATGTTTAAGGTAATTATCGATATGTATGTTCCTATGGCTATTTTCTTAATTTTTGGGGGTTTGTTTTTGTAGGTCCTTTTCTTCTCTTGTGTTTCCGACTTAGAGAAGTTCCTTTAGCATTTGCTGTAGAGATGGTTTGGTGGTGCTGAATTCTCTTAGCTTTTGTTTGTCTGTAAAGCTTTTGATTTCTCCATTGAATCTGAATGAGATCCTTGCTGGGTAGAGTAATCTGGTTGTAGGTTCTTCCCTGTCATCACTTTAAGTATATCATGCCACTGCCTTCTGGCTTGTAGAGTTTCTGCTGAGAAGTCAGCTGTTAACCTTTGGGAGTTCCCTTGTATGTTATTTATCATTTTTCCCTTGCTCTTTTAATAATTTTTCTTTGTCTTTAAATTTTGCCAATTTGATTACTATGTGTCTTGGTGTGTTTCTCCTTGGATTTATCCTGTATGGGACTCTCTGTGCTTCCTGGAAATGGGTGGCTATATCCTTTCCCATGTTAGGGAAGTTTTCGACTACAGTCTCTTTAGATATTTTCTCTGATCCTTTCTCTCTCTCTTCTCCTTCTGGGACCCCTATAATGCGAATGTTGTTGCGTGTAATGTTGTCCCAGAGGTCTCTTAGGCTGTCTTCATTTCTTTTCATTCTTTTTTCTTTATTCTGTTCCATTGCAGTGAATTCCACCATTCTGTCTTCCAGGTCACTTATCTGTTCTTCTGCTTCAGTTATTCCGCTGTTGATTCCTTCTAGTATAGTTTTCATTTCAGTTATTGTATTGTTCATCTCTCTTTGTTTGTTCTTTAATTCTTCTAGGTCTTTGTTAAACATTTCTTGCATCTTCTCCTTCTTTGCCTCCATTCTTTTTCAGAGGTCCTGATTCATCTTCACTATCATCATTCTGAATTCTTTTTCCTGAAGGTTGCCTATTTCCACTTCTTTTAGTTGTTTTTCTGGGTTTTATCTTGTTCCTTCATCTGGTACATAGCCCTCTGCCTTTTCATCTTGTCTGTCTTTCTGTGAATGTGGTTTTTGTTCCACAGGCTGCAGGATTGTAGTTCTTCTTGCTTCTGCTGTCTGCCCTCTATCTTTATGCTTTTAACCTGTTTGTGTCTTTGAACCTAAAGTGTGTCTCTTGTAGGCAGCATATAGTTGGATCATGTTAGTTTTATCTGTTCTACTAATCTCTGCCTTTTTTTTTTTTTTTTTTATGGCTGTGTTGGCTCTTCATTTCTGTGCGAAGGCTTTCCATAGTTGTGGCAAGTGGGGGCCATCCCTCATCACAGTGCGTGGGCCTCTCACTATCGTGGCCTCTCCCGCTGTGGAGCACAGACTCCAAACGCGCAGGCTCAGTAATTGTGGCTCACGGGGCCAGCCGCTCCAGGGCATGCGGGATCTTCCCAGACCAGGGCTTGAACCCGTGTGCCCTGCATTGGCAGGCAGACTCTCAACCACTGCGGCACCAGGGAAGCCCCTAATCTCTGCCTTTTGTTTGCAGAGTTTAATTCATTTATATTTAAAGTAATTACTCATAAAGTAAGATTTACATCTACCTTTTTTGTTATTTGTTTTCTCTATGTCTTGTCTTTTTGTCCCTCTATTTCTCCATTTCTGCCTTCTTTTTTGGTAAACAGATACTTTTCAATGTGCCATTTAAATTATCTTGCCATTTCTTTTACTATCTTTTTTTCAATACTTTTCTTAGTCATTGCCCTGGGGATTACAATTAACGTCTTAACTTATAACAATCTAATTTGGATTAATACTAATTTAATTTCTATAGTGCACAAAACTTTGCTCCTATATAGTTCTCCCTCCATTTGTGTTATTATTGTCTTAAAAATTATATTTTTTTTACATTATAACCCTTTAATGAAGTTTTAAAGTTGTTTCATTATGCCATTAAGTGAGATAGGAGAGAAAAAAGGATTACAAATGAAAAATACATTTATACTGTCTTCTGTATTTATTATAGGGTAAGCTTTATCAGTGCTCTGCATTTCTTCATGTGGATTCAGATTACTCTCTAGTGTCCTTTTATTTCAGCCTGAAGGACTATCTTTAGTATTTCTCATAGGGCAAGTCTACTGGCAATGAATTTTCTCAGTTTTTGTTTATCTGAGAATGTCTTAACCTCTCCTTTATTTTTGAAGTGTAATTTTGCTGGATCTATAGTTCTTGGTTGACAGTCTTTTTCTTTGATCACTTTGAATATGTCATTCAACTGCCTTCTGGCTTCCATGGTTCCTGATCATGGAGCTATTGATCTTACTGAGGAACATTTGTATGTGATGAGTCATGTTTCTTGCTGTTTTCAAGCTTCTCTCCTTGTCACTGGCTTTCAACAGTTTGTTAATGATGTGTCTAGGTGTGGATCACTTTGAGTTTATGGTACTTGGATTTTGTTGAGCTTTTTGAATGTATAGATTAATGTTTATTTTAATCAAATATGTGAAGTTTTCTACCATATTTCTTCAAATATTCTTTCTGCTCCTTTTCTTTGTCTCCTCTCTTTCTGAGACTCCCATTATGGATATGTTTATATGCTTAATAATGTCTCACATATCTCTGAGACTCTATTTTCCTTCATTTTTTTGTTCCTAAGACCAGATAGTCTCTATCTTCAATTAACCTATTTGCAAGGTCAGTGATTCTGGCTTCTGGCTTCTGAAAACTGCTGTTGAGCCCTCTTAGTGATTTTTTCATTTAGTTATTATTCTTTTTAATTCCAGAATTTCTATTTGGTTCTTTTTTATAATTTCCATCACTTTATTGATATTCTATATTTGGTGAGACATTGTTATCATATTCTCCTTTAGTTTTTTGGAGGGAACAGGGTATGGTTCCCTTTAGTATTTTGAACATATTTATATTGGCTCATTTAAAGTCTTTGTCTAGTAAGTCCAACATCTGGGCTTACTTGGAGACAGTCATCTCTTTTTCCTGTATAGTTTCCTATTTCTTTGTCTCTCTCTCTCCCTCTGTCTCTCTCTCTCTGTTTTAGTTGAAACCTGAATAATTTAAATAATATAATGTGGAAACTCTGGAAATAAAATCTGCTCCTCACCCACTCCATCCAGAGTTTGTGGTTGTTTCTATTTGTTTCTGTTGTTGTTTCTGCTGTTTGTTGTTTCATGACTTTCATGAACTATCTTTGTTGTGTGTGGCAACTGAATTCTCTGCATAGTTAGGTAGTTTGCCAGCTAATGACTGGACCGCGATTTTCTTAAAAACAAACAAACAAACAAAAAACTTGAACCAATAAGTCTTCCAGCCTTGCTGAGGGGATCTGTGTTCATGTGGGGGATACTTTCAATTCTCTGACAGGAAGTTTACTTAGCTTTTACTTTCTGCTTTCGTAGAACTTTAAGGTCAACCAGAGGTGGGAGATTAGGGCCTTCTCAGGTCTTTCCTGGGCATAAATACAACTCTAGATTTCCAGGAATATGTCAGAACTTTTCAAACCTCCCCAGGAATATCTTATTCCTGCACTTCTCCTTTTAAGTTTTCTGGTCAGTTTCTTGTTAGCTGTAACTGTTTTTCTGCCTAAGGCAGTTGTGATGTTAAACAGTTGCTGCTGTTTTGTGTTTTTTTCCCACAGATACCTGGGGATAAAGGCTGTTCTTAGTGAGCAAGCTCCAAGTCAGGTTAAATAAAGGAAAGCTCTATGAGTGGAGGTTTCCGTGGAACTGCCAAACATGTCAAATAATGACAGTTCTGTGGCGATAGGATTTTGGAGGGCTCCAAACCCATTCTTCTTCTGCCAGTGGCTGCTTGCCTGCTGGCTTTCACAGCTAGCATGGTTATGAATCTGTTGGTTTTCACCACTACCCCAGAGCTAGGGAGAGGGAGATGAGAATAAGGTAAGTTAAAATGCCACACGACATACTGCCCTTACAGAAATTGAACTGTTTTTCTTGAATAAACACTCCTTGGATTTTTGTAAGCCACTCTTTAATTTCCAGGGTTTTCAGAAAGTTGATTTTGACAATTTTTGCTAGTATTCTCATGCTTTTATGGAGGAACAAATTTTTAGTGGGCTTTACTGTGCCAGTTTGGAAGGTCTGTCGTCTTCTTACCTTCTTTTAAATTTCTCTATTACCTAGAGTAATAGGGAATGTTAGACAAACTTACACACTGATGTAAGACAGAATACTCCCACAGTATGTCATGAATACATTTTCTTTCTTTTACTTTCTTCTTCATGGATCTTCTTTCTTTGACTGTACCTCTGCTAGAAAGCATATGACAGGAGTTTTTGTAGAAATAGAAACGTGATACTTATTCTGATTTCAAGGAAATGAAGAAATCCTTTAAAACATTAAACATGAAAACAGCACTGTCACCACCATGACCAGTCATCTTGGAACATAAGATTTCTTTTGTTGTGTAACTTCCTTTAAACAGGAACCTTAGGACATTCTTCTTGACTGTCTGTTGTGGCAAATTCAGGGCTGCTGAAGCTTATTATGCCAGTATTTAATGTTGCTAATTGAAGAATGAAAGATCCAGATGGCCCAACTCCCTTTCGGTTGTTTCGCAAGGAGGTATTTCAGCAGGTCTGAATTAGTTTAATGGAAGACAGATTGGTACCAGAAACTAAGCTCTGGTACCAAGGCCTCTTCTTTATCAGGAAGCTCCATTGTTACATAGTCACCTAGATATTTCCTAGCCTGTTTCCCTAAAAATATACAGAGTGTCATTAGAATGGAGTGTTTACACACTGACCTGAGCAGGGATAGTATCACTTTGATATTTTTAGGCTTATATGGCCCCCAATCCCCCAAATAACCCTATTTTATAAATACCCTCCATGGCACTAGTAATGTATGTGTCTACACCCGGTTTGCATGATGCTAATTATAAGAACTAAACATCAATGAAGGAGAGGAAATATTTGTAACAAAGTTTTGTATCTTCCAAAATCTTAGGAAACTCAAGTAGACATATTTCCCAAGCATCTAACTTTCACCTCTTAAATACATTTAATTTCTTTTTTCTACCTTTGAACATGAAGACTCAAATGAAAGACAAACCCTCTCATTACCCCTATTTATTTCAGGCCAGTGGGCTTGTCACTCTAGTAAAACTGTCACAGAGGAGAATTAAAGCTATACAAATATCCCATGAACAACAAGGCACATGAATAAGTACTGAGATCAAACATAAGGAAGTAGCTATGTAGGTCAGCTGTCCCTTAGATTGATGGCACACAGGAAATGGAATCATGGCAACTCAGAATTCTTAGCGATTGGTTTTTATGCTTGGCTCTCTCATTTTTGTAGGTCTCTCATTTAACATGCCTTAGTTAATATTTTAACACATTGAGTCTACTTCTTTCTTACTGTGTAGACATATGCCCAGGACCTGTGGGAAGGTATGCCCTCAATCCAGAGCAGATGGGTGGAGGTGCCCACAGCAGCCCCAAAGAGAGATGGGGTAGGGCTACTTGACCCATCTAGAAGGATAGAATTTTACCTCTGTCCTTTATTATCATAGCACATTTTTTCTTCAAATCTGACAACAATGCCACAGCCAAAAACAGTAACATCTCTCCTGCCCCAGCAGATAAGCAGTTAAACAGAGCATGTCTCACCTAGTGTTTTTAATAAAAGAAAAATCTGTGGCCTACAAGGAACTGATACTTATTGAGAACTTTCTATGTGTCATGCATTCTTCAACATTATATTATTGTATCCTCAAAACAGCCCTGTAAAATGGGCTATCTTTCCCCTATTTTCTATTATGGAAACTAACAGGCAGAGTTAAAATTTTATCTGTAGTTTCACAGCAAGGAAATGTTGGGCCAAGATACAAAGAAAACAAAAACAAAACCCCAAAAACCCAGCTTTGCTCAGCTATGAAACCAAGCAGTTGTCACCACATGGTGCTAAATTGTAGACACCAACCACTCACAGTAATGCCATCTGACACCCATCTGAGAGGCACAAGACACTTCCCAAAGTGACACCAACTCCTAGGGGTGATAAATTTCATCACTCTAATTGTACAGCTTGAGGAAATGAAGTATAGAAAATGTATTATTTGGTTTCCACGTCTTCATTTCTGATAACACAATGCTTGAAATGAGAGAAATACGCGTGTGATAAAGTGTCCTCAGGCAAGACCTTAAAGGCAAGTCCATTAACAGGTCCAGGTCATGATAAAATTCAGGAAGGTGTGCAACTTAGAGCATCTTCCTCTCCCACCACAGTATAAGAACTGACAGGCTGGTTCTACTTGCTAACTACATTCTCTCCCATTACCTTTTATGTCTGAAAGACTTATTTGGTAACCTTCAAAGATATACTGAAGCCAGTAGGAAATTATTAATGTCCTAGACTTAGATGTTTGAGATTCTCCTGCTGGGGTCCTAGCTTTAAGTCCCAGTGATATTGACTTAGTTCCTTAATCTCCTAATTGAAAGACAACTTCAAATAATGTTGCACAGCTCGAAGCTTCAGGAAGGACCCAGGGATAGGCAGGCTTACTTGAGAAGAAGAAGTAAGGAGGGGAATATATCTTTGTGAACCAAAGTTCAGACTGACCTCTAGTCAATGAAGCAAGATGGAAAATAGTACCAGGCATAGCATGTAGATAAAAAAATCATTTTTTGTTTACAAAGCATGAAAAAGAAATATCTGTCCTAAAGAATTCTTGGAGTTCCTGACTCTTCGCCTCTCTGAATCCTACCCCCACTGGATAATATTCACACTATCGAGGTCAATTGACAATCAATCATTCCCTGAAAATGAGAAAATAGATTGTGTCTATGTTGAAACTTCTGTTCCTTACCCAATGATCTATTTTTAGTTAATGGTCACAGTTTTTATTAATGATTGTTAGCACATCAAGGAGAGTGTATTAGTTCAGTCTTGAAAATGTTAAATTTGAGGTGCCTGTGGGTAACCAGGAGGAAGTGTCCAGAAAGGGCTTGGATGCATATGTAGGGAACTCAGGACTCAGTGGGCTCCTGATACCCGTGCAGGAATCATCAGTAGTATAAATGTGGTTGTGTTTGTGTATGGAGCCACACAATATACAGGTTGGCCTCTTCCATTGTAGCCTTATTCATCACTTCTACCATTTAGCCTAAGTTTTAGCTCTACTATTTGTCATATCAACACAGAAAACCTCACACTTCTAAAGCTTTACTCTTGCTGTGGTTTTGTCTGAATTGTTTTTACCTTCTTTCTCTACCAGATGAGTTCATTCTTATCCTACAAAGAGCAGCTTATACCAACTTCCTTTGCGAAGTAGTTCCCAAATACCATTCCCAGCCCAAACAGAACTGGCCCTTCTCTCTGTTGCCGTAATGTCTTGTACATCCTTCCTTAGGACGTCACAATCCATTGTCATTGTTTGTGAGCTCCCTGAAGGTGGGGCCCCTTTTGCTCCTGTCTATACCTCTTTCTGTACCTATATACATATATATAAGGATGGTCAGGGCTGAGCTGACCAACTCCTTTCAGCAAAAAGGAAAAGACCCTTTTTGATTGCTTCATGCAAGATTCGCCCACTACTTTCCAGCATTTTGTAGGGGCCCAACGAATGATTATTCTTGAAAAAGTGAAGTCTTGGGGGTCTCTAGTGAAAACTAGAGTGAACTCTAGTGTTGAGAACAAAACCGTCAATACACAGTCTAATGATTAATATTATTTTCTTCAGATATTTTGTCTTCTAATTTAGAGACTTGTTTTGAGAATTTTAAAAAATAGTCTTAAGTTTATTTTCATACAATTTTCTGTGTTTGAACCTTTAGCTAAGGTAGGTTTTTCAGACAATTGAAGATGGCAAAGTTCCTGGTCCCCGGGGTATTTTATTTTGTCTAGTTTTGTTTTACTTGTATCGATTTCTCTCCTATGCTGCTCTGCACCTTGTCGACCCGAGGTTTATATCTATCTCACTGGCCCTTATTTCAGGGACAGCCACATTTCAGGAACTATGTGTTTTCTGTAATAGGGCAATTCTCTTTTATCCCTCCACAGTCAATATATTTAAGCTCATGAAATTCTCTTTGAAGTCAGTATGAGTCTCACACTTGGAAGCAAGATACCACTGAGGAAAAGGAATCAAACTGTAGCTCTTCACAGGAAACTCACTTAAAAACCCACATCTTCATATGAACCTGGTTCTAGTAAAATACAAGCTGAAGGATTACTTTACAATTTGCTTGTTATTTTAAACTAATCTTGATCTTAAGGAGGTCTACTTTTAAAACAGTTAAAATAACCTAAGTGGTTATTTTGCAGTTATGCACATGGCAGCTAAGATCCACTGAGCTGACATGATCTCATCTGCACTCACAGGCTGTGGAGTAATCAAATTATTGATGTGTTTCCAAACTGCAGTGACTCTCCCTAGGTTGATTATGGCTCAAATTGAAAACCTTAGTGTTGAATTTATTGACCTTTGATATCTCTGGTCATATTTTGGGGGCTCTAGAAAATTGGTTAATTCAATTTGGGATATTAATTTAAGCTTTCAAAAACCTATTTAAGGGCTTCCCTGGTGGTGCAGTGGTTGGGAGTCCACCTGCCGATGCAGGGGACGCGGGTTCGTGCCCTGGTCCGGGAGGATCCCACGTGCTGCAGAGCGGCTGGGCCCGTGAGCCATGGCCACTGAGCCTGCGCGTCCGGAGCCTGTGCTCCGCAACGGGAGAGGCCACAGCAGTGAGAGGCCCGCGTACCGCAAAAAACAAACAAACAAACAAAAAAACCTATTTAAAAAAAGAGCTATTAGGAACTATTAATCCTGAGCCTCATTGGTGGGAACAGGATCCAAAATGAAGGAGGTGGTCATCCCACCTCTATGCTGCTCAGACCCCTTGGCCAAGACTGTTCCGGACTGGCTTTCATACGCAAGAGGGCTATTAACCATCTCTGACGCATCTAGGACTGGGGGGATGAGAATAAGGAAGCTATGCCACAAAGGGAGTAGCTGAAGGAATTGGAGATAAGTTAAAAAGAATGATCTCAGGTGGAGGATTATAGGGAACATGTTAATTATTGTCGAATATTTCAAGGGCTGTCAGTTAATGAGAGCCATGCTCTGTGGCTGCAAACCATGGGACTGGGAGCAAAAGATGGTGATTATTGGAAAGTAGATTGAGCTGCCACAAAATGGCATGGAATATTTTTGTAGGTAATGAGTTCCCTGTCACTAAAGGCATTCAGTTTGATATTGATGTCCATTTGTCATGTGTGTTGAAGAAGAGATTGAAGCAGAGCCATTTTCAGCCCTTACAGCATCTCTGTGAGAATTAGGAAAAAGGTACTCCCTCTAGATGGATGTAGCTCTAAACCAATGTGCGCAACTAGGCTAGATTTCAGCCCCATTCATTCCTTTGACAGGGCACCCCTGTACAGGGCAGAACCTGCATAATATACATGGCTGTGTCCATGATCTTACCATGTTCTATTCCAACAGCAGTCAGTCAAAGGGAGTAAACCACACAGAATAAAATGGCCCTCGTAAATCAGGAGGAGTTGACCTATAGGACCTTTATGAAAGAACTGATCCTTTAAGCTAGATGTGTCCCTCAAGAAGTAGAAATAATTTGGGCCTTTTCCTTTGTGATTAAACCCACAGCACCACATTGCTGAAATGTCCAAAGGGGTACTGTCACATGCAGAATTTACTTTAGAAGTTGTTAAAAAGTTGATACTTAAAAAAAAGTTTGCTATGGGCTAGATAATATGATAAGTATTTTCATAAATTATTACCTTAATCTGCACAATAACTAAGTAGTAGTATTATACCCATTTTACAGATGAAATGTAAGTAACTTGTCTGAGAGTACTTTGCTTGGAAGTGGCAAGAGAGTCATGTAAGTCAGTGTGTCTGACTCTGAAACCCATAGTCTTAATCATAAAACAAAATTACCTTTTTTTTTTTTTTAAAGAAAAGGATCAAGGTTTTGAAAGCTCTAACTCAGTGTCATGATTCTGCATTCCAGAATCATGGAAGGTTGAATGGTACAAAGGCCAGAATGTGATATAAATACTTAGACTGACAAATCAACCTTCCTGTCTCTCTAACCATCCTGTCCCCCTGGGCCTTAATTTATGTACCTAGGCAAGATTAAACTGAGGGAAATGGAGGGGTGGTTTTCAGAAAATCTCTTTGCACTGTTGCAGCTTTAGGTCAATTCAAATCTCATCTCCTCTCTGAAGCCTTAGCCTCACCTGAAGCCTTAGCCCCACCTGAAGTTGTTTCTCCCTCCCTATACTTCTTCCTCATTCATGATTGGCACAGTTGGCTTGGCAACTAGCCAACACAGCCATGTGACAAATTTTTTATTTGAAATTTGAACTGGGTATTTGAGTCCTGCGTTGTTTAATGTCAGCATGTTTATTTCTCACCTCCCCGACTAGGTGGCAAGCTCCCCAGGGCAGAGACCATAGCTTATACTTTCTAGAAACCACCTCAGCAGTGCCTGTAGCCCAGGGCTGATGCTTTTGCATTGTCTACAGTTTGGAGTGATTTCAGTACATGTGCAGCCTGCACTAAGCCAGATTCTGAGCAGCTCTAGATCTAGAAGGAGTCTTTCAGGAGCCCCTGCTCAGTAAGTGTTTCCATCATCATCTTTGAGGATTCTGTAATTAGGGACCTAAAGCTCTGGATTGTCAAATCCAGTGTTTTGTCCTCCTTCTTCCTTGACTGCAGCCTGAGGCTGAAGTGTTTGTTACCTGCAGCCTCTCCCTGAAACCCTCTGTAATGTTGACTGGCCTCCCTTCTTTTTAGTGAAAACCTACTCTTCTTGCTCTATTCCTACCCATCGACTCCTTCCCAGAGAGGCAACAGGGTAAACAGAAGTGGAGTCACACTTGGAGTCACACTTTAGCTGAAAATCCTATTTCCACTTGGGAAAGTCATTTAGCATCCCTGAGCCTCAGTTTTCTGATCTGTAAAATGTAGAGAATTGTACTCATAGGATTTAGGTGAGGACAAAACAAACTAGTTAGGTAAGCATCCAGCTTCCCTTCGCTCACTGTGGGTGATGATTAATTTGTTTTCCCTTTTTTCTTTCTCCTCTTTATTACTGCCTTTCTTCTTCCTTCCCCTACAGATTTACCTATATATTCTCTCCCTGAGTGATCTCATCCATTCCCTATCTTCCCTATCTTCATTCCCTACCTTCCCTGAAGATAGCCCCAACTCTGTATCAGTATTTTCAGTCCTGAAGACTTGATATGGGCTCTGGTCCTAGATTTTCAACAATGAATAACGTGTTCCAGGCTCACAGAATGTCTGTTATCTTCTTCCATCTCCCCAATCCTCTAAACAACTCCCTTCTGCCAATAGTGCCACAGGCATACAGCAGCAAAATGTAAGCCACTGCTGCCTGTCCACCAAGCCCTGTGGAATCGTCTGCAGTACCTCCTGAGTGGCCAGCATCGTCACCTCCCACTGCACAAATTAACTGGTCTGCCAGGACCTCTCCCCACCTTCAGCCTCTCTTAGCCAGTTCTTCTTGCTCATTCTCCCTGGATTAAGTTTCCTAAGGTCACAGCTCAAGTCCTGTCACTACCCTGCTCAATACTCTTACATCGCTCCCCATTGCCTATAACATAGGTCTCAGCTCCTTGGTCAAAGCCTCCACCTTTGGGCTCTGACCTCCTGTTCAGTCTTATTCCCCACAGTATGCGTCCCATGTTCCAAGGCGATTAATCCGTGTTCCAAGAACACACCCTTGTACTCTGCTGCTTCATGTCCTTTGTTCCTGCTTTTTCCTCCTCCATGGGTGCCTTCTTCCTCACCCTTCCAATCTCTCCTTGCTGAACTCTTGCCCATCCTGAGACCCACTTAAAGGTTTTTGACACTTGTTGATAAAGCTGCTTCCTTCCTTAGTTCTCGGTTACCCCTCCTCAGCCTCCCCCACCCCAGCGTTTCTTTCGCAGGTTCCCTCCCTGGCTCGTCCCCAGGGTCCTGCACAGCTCTTCTTCCCACCACACACCAGGTCAGCATTTTCCCCATTGTTTCATCACAGAAGAGACGTAGACAAAACCTGTGGTACACAGGCAGCGCAGAATGAATCGATAGCTTGATTAATCACTGCAAGAAATCATCAGCATTGAATGATTTTATAAGCTGACAAGTGACTTCATTAAGTTGGAACCTCATATCAGGAGCACTGTTATGTTTCTTCCTGTATTTTGCTTTCATTACAGCACAATGTAAAATTTCACTTCTCACAGGTAGAATACAGCAAAGAGAAAATAAAACGTGGACTTTTTTGTTGTTCCTTTGTTTGTTTGAGAAAATAAAGGCTTCATCTTCTCTTTGAAGTCCTCAGTCTTTTTCCTTCTTTGACTTAGCCATCATCTGAGAAATTCAAGACTCTGCTTTTTATTAACACTTCCATCTTCAGCCAGAGATCCATAGGGAATACGTTTATGTACCAGTAACGTTTAATATGCAATAAGGGCTGAATAACCTCACAAATATATGTTGAATTTATCAGATGCAGACCAGCAGTCATTACAGATGAGATATATTCATGATGGTAAATGATGTCTGTGCTTCCCTCTCATTCACACATCTGGTGGCCTCTCCATGTCAGTTTCTGGCATTCTCAGTATGGCACAAATTCCACACAGGCACATTATTGCATAATAACAATGACTGTGTACAGCATTTCGTGTTTTTATTACATATAATGCAGCTTAGATTAAAAAGTCAACAGAGGGCTTCCCTGGTGGCGCAGTGGTTGGGAGTCCGCCTGCCGATGCAGGGGACGCGGGTTCGTGCCCCGGTCCGGGAGGATCCCACGTGCCGCGGAGCGGCTGGGCCCGTGAGCCGTGGCCGCTGGGCCTGCCTGTCCGGAGCCTGTGCTCCGCAACGGGAGAGGCCACAGCAGTGAGAGGCCCGCGTAACGCAAAAAAAAAAAAAAAAGTCAACAGAGTTATTATTCTGACGGTAGTACACTCATTAACATCTTCAGGAACCCAGGGTTCCACAGAATGTAGTTTGGAAAACATTGCCCTGTATACTTGCATTCATTTACATAATTTCAGTTATTACTGGTCAAGCCACAAATCTAACATCCTCCCTGAAAATTTTCCTTGATATTGTTAATTTGAACAGTGCTCAAGTTTGCATTTCCACAGCTCGTGGCAGTGCTCAATAGGCATGGGGGGAAGAAATGATGGAAGGGAGGGATGAAGTGAGGAATCTTACTGATTCTTATGGCATTTCTGTAAATTTGACATTTGTAGTGAAAGTGACACAAAGGAAAATTCACAGAATCATTTAACATAAAATTCCTTGTTAAAATCAAATATGGATTATTTTAAATTATTATTGTTAAGGGTAGAATTAAAACAGATTTTCCAGTAAGATTTTGTAAGTAGGAAGTGTGTTTTTGTTAAGAAACATACTCTGAAACTACAACAGTAGTTACAAAACACTAACACTGAGTCTAGATGTGCTCTTTTGCTACACTTAAACTTTTGTAAATTCTCAATTTATTTCCGGATTTTTCTCCATCCTTAGGTTTAATTCTCCCTGGTATCAAACATCGGGTCTGCTTAGTTAGGGGGTGAAGCTAGGAAGGTCAGTGGAATTGATTATGCCATGGCGTTGGCATCCTATCAATTTTGGTCATTACCTGGTTATCTGCTTTATGTCTGCCTGCTTTGGGGGCTAAATACAACCTAGAGTTATGCTCTGGATCATAGAGGATCTATCATTTCTACCCATGGAGTTGATTGTTTTACATGATAAAGTAGCCGCTTATAATTACCTCACTATTGTTCTGTGATTAAGGTCACTTACCCCTTCTTAATGAGGGTAGGTAATCCTGCTATGAGTGTACTTTTGCAGGGTTTGCTTGCAGGTAAACTGATGTTTTTCTCTTTTCTTACTGCCTGCCTTGGTGTTCTGATAGTTTCAAAGAAAGCATGGAGAAATCATCATACTCCGACTGGCTAATAAATAACAGCGTTGCTGAGCTGGTAGCTTCTACAGGCCTTCCAGTAAACATCAGTGACGCCTACCAGGATCCCCGCTTTGACGCCGAGGTAAGAGTAGGCCTCTGGTTGCAGTCTTAAGGTTCGGTTCTTACCCTGTTGATGGTTTGCTGGCTGAAGCAAAAAAGGGACATCATACAACTCAAGAGCGGCCCCTGAATTTACTGGCAATTCTTCTAAATCTTTCCCCTGTGATCTGAGTTTTAGCATCGCCTACTGCTGACTGACAGGAAAGCTTCCTCTCTCTACACTGATTTGTGGCAAAATGGCTATATAGTTTAATTGCATATGTTTGAATCCCTGCCAATTATATTGTACGTGTCTCTGAACTTTATATAAACTGAATTATACTGTATGTATTCTTCTGTGACTTGCTTTTCCATTCAATATATGTTCCTAAGTCACATGAATTTGTAATTCATTCATTTATTTTCACTGCTGCAAAGTATTCCATTGTATGAATAAGTGTCACTTTTTTTATCCACTGTAGTATCGATGGAAATTTGGATTCAGTGTTTCACTGTTACACACATAACTGCTAAAGACATTCTTTAGTCCTCTAGTCTGATGCTCTTTTATGATTGGGGGCATTTTGTATTAAACATATAAGTAAACCCATGCATTAAGTATACTCATGCACATTTTATATTAAACATAGCTTATATTAAACTATGAAATGGTTAATAATAAAAATGTGTATATAACATAGTTATTTCCCGATAGATGTTAGTACAACTACCATATTTTATAAGATTGCTCCCAAGAAAGAGTACGTTGGCTTCTGTTACTGTTTAATGTTAATTATGTAGGCGCATTGTGCTGATGTACAGAATATATTAATATAGATTCTGACTTGGCAGAAGCCTAACTTTTAAGGTGGTATAGAGTAGCATCCAGATAAATTTACATTAATTTATAAAATGTCCCTACGGGTGTGTGTGCACCCATATGTGTGTGTGGTGTGTATTCAATAAATTGCAAGATTAAATTACTACATTACAAAGCTAAGGTCTGAAGAGTAACAGGAGTGTTGCAGTGAGGACAGTGGTGTGTTCCAGGCAAGGCTGAGAGAGCATGAGGAGTCTGGGAATGGAGATGAGTTAATGTAGCTGGAGGGCCAGGTTGATGAGGTGAGGGAGGGAAGTAGGGGCCAGATCGCCCAAAGGCTTTGAAAGCCCTGTTAAGAAGTTTGAGTATTTATCTTGGGCAATAGGGAAACACTAGTTGAGTTGCAAATGGAGGAGAAGCAGGAGTTATACTTTAGAAAGATCACACTGGCTTCAGAACAAAGGTTAGATCAGTAATAATAACTGAACATTTAATCAGAAATGAGAGCTGGTCTACGACTCTGGAGACAGACAAGGATTCAGTCCTAGTCTCTCAGACTCCAAAGCTCTGCCTCTGAATCCTGCCCTGTGCTGTCTCCAATGTCTGGGGTGGGACACAGCAATGGTTGGGAGGCTGGAATCCAAGTCAAATTTATAACTTCATTCAGATCTTTGCAGATGTCTGCATGGAAAGCTTAAATTCGTGAAATTTACCACATCTCTGGCTGCCTGGAATTCTCTTTCCCTAGGCTACATCCTCTACGTATTTTCTCTTCATTCTTCAACATCAAGTGGAGATGCCTGTATCTTGGACATCCTTTCATGAACTCCCTTTCCGAGTTGGGAGTCTCTCCAGTGTGCTCTCTTAGCTGCCCCAATGCTCATCAGCCTCTAGCTCTTGTCAGTTCTGATGCAGTATTTCTGAGCTTTGAGATACCCTCCTTGGGAAAGTACACAGTCCAGAACTTCTTTAGTTCTCCTCCTGTAAGGAAGAATACCATCATCCTTGGTTCTGTGACTAGCAGAGCAGAAATGATTTATAGGTGTCAATATTTATATGCATTAACATTATAATTGGGTTAGGATTGATGTTATGAAGTTTTGCCTTTTGCTATGTTTCTTTCCTTCTTGACTTTAGAGAGAGGATACTGAAGAAAAGACCTCTAAACACACACTTTTATGAAGAAATGTTCTCAGTATTCTATTACTAACATCAGTAACAGCTGAACAAACTGAAAGGCTAGCTATGCAGAAAAAAATCATTAATTGCCAATTCATTGTTACAAAGTCAACATATTAGATTAGAGATTAAGAGATGATGGTCGATTCCTACCTCAAATTATAGTGCTAAATTTGGTATGGCTTGCTATTATTCTGCTCTGAGCTTTGGGCCATAAAGTCAAATTCTGGGGTAGCAAAAAGAGTCAACAAATTTACACCATTTTAAAAGTTGGTTCATAAGACATATGCAAAAGTGTAACAAAACATGATAAATACCCACCACCCAGTTTAAGAAAAAGAATACAATCATTACCTTTGAATCCTTGTACTGATCTTCCTTAATCCAGTCTCCTTTATTTCCCACACACTATCCTAATTTAAATTTAACATTCCTTTGCTTTTATATATAGTTTCATCACATATGTTTGAATCCCTGCCAAATATATTATTACATTTTTTACATATTATTACATATTTTACATTTTGCATGTCTCTGAACTTTATATAAATTGAATTATACTGTATATCTTCTTCTGTGGCTTGCTTGTTCATTCAACATAAATTCCTGAGTCATGTGCATTTGTAATTCATTCATTTATTTTTAGGGCTTCTAAGTATTACATTGTATGAATGTGTCACTTTATCCACTGCAGAGTTGATGGACATTTGGATTCAGTGTTTTGCTGTTACATGCATAACTGCCAAGGACATTCTTGTCCATGTCTCCAAGTGCACATGTGCAAGAGTTTTTGTAGTGTCTGTACCTAGGAGAGTGACATGCTGGGTCATAGGCTACAGGTATCTTCACCTTTAACAGGGAATAAAAAGTTCTTGACCAATCATTACTTTTTTTCTTAAGAAAAACAGTATATGTCTCAAGAATACTTCTTGCTGATACAATATAGTGAGCCTGAATAGCCCATATCCTTATGTCTACAGGCAGACTCCTACCACATCTCTTCCTGATTAGCGATATAGCCATTTTACATCTTCCTCCACACACTCCTCCATTCCAGTAAGACAGCCTGCCCGCTCATCTATAAAAAGAATGTTGTGGGCTCTCGAGCAAAAATGCAACAGTTAATACTATGGGACTGAGCATAAAAATTTCATGCCCTGATCCAGTAGTTAGAGGCAATGATGTCTGAAGACAGTAAACTGTGGTAGTTTAAGCAGTGACCATTTTGTGAAGTCACTTTCTTCCCTAGTACCTAGACCATCATTATTTCTTGACCTTCCACCTAAAATGCTTCCAATCTTCCACACAACTAATACCAGATTTTAAATGCAAATCTGAAGATGCAATATACCATGATTTTTACATGTTCTCTTTGTGTGGTACTGAAATATAAAATTACTTTATGTTCCCCTTCTCATGCTGAGGGGGAAAAAAATTGGAAAAGAATTAATACAGATGGAGGTGAGAGAGAGAGAGAGAATTCTGCCTAAATATAGGTAGTTAATAGATTTGTCCTGCAAATGTGTGTATGTTGTGTGTGTGTATGTGTGAGTGTGTGTGTGTTATGTATCACACCAGGAAAAACAAAATTATTTATCTGCTTAGGCTTCCTCCCTTTTCAAGAATATTTTGCCTCAGTGACAGGTGTCAACTGCTTATGTTAATTAATGAATGAAACAGACTCCAGACTGAGCCACAGAGCTCTCCCTCAAGAAGCTAAGAGGCTTGAACCTTCTCCTTACAAGCCTGATATAAGATGGTGTAGATGATATGATAAAGATAATCAATTCAGGTAGTATCTTTCATTAACATACTAAGTATTTCCCTCAAGATAAAAAAATACAATGACAAAGTGGAATTGCTTCACCCTTTCACTAAAGGTAATTCTAGAGTTATCCTAGAGACAGAGGGTACCTTTTAGAATTGTGCTGTCTTCTTGGAAAGGTTTACATCCTCTCTTCTTGAGTCTGGTATATGGGTCCATAATTTCTCCCAGTAATCATAACTAAGTAGTTGTTTATCAGTGATAGAATATAAGGAAATCTTTTTTTTTAATCCAGGATTAATGGATTATCTCCAATAGGTATCTCCACTGGGAAAACTATATGCTTTTTTGTTCTCTACATTCACTAAGTTCCCTGAATAATTTGAGGCTGGTTAACAAAAATGATAATTTGCAGGGAGGTTTCATGGGGAATTCTTTTCAAATCATTTCCTATTTTTTCATGTAGATTTTCTCAACATAACTCTATATCCTGAGCACTGGCATCTATCCTAAATTTCTCAGTGGCTCAGTGACTAATTCTGGCAGTTTGAATTCTCTTCACTGAACATGAAGAAGGACACCAATTCATTAGACAGCAGGGACCTGGGATGGAGCCCCCCAAAGTGGATTGGCCTTATTCTGGGGTTTCATACTGTAGATATATCACTTTCAGTTAATAGAAATATTAGAGATTTCTTTCATTTACAGGTGAGGAAACAGAGGCTCAGAGAGCTGAAGTGACTTGCCTAAGGCCACACAGCTTCCTCAAGACAGGGCACAGAACAGACTATGGGCTTTCTGATTCTTAATTCAGTTCTCTCTCCCTGAGTGGCCTCTCATGGGGACCAGCTGCTCAGGGGCTGCCTGGAAAACAGTCACCACTCTGTCATTCCTCTGTCTACACAGGTGTAGGAATTTATGTCCGGCAGACCTATCCTTTTGTCCCAGCTGCCCTACTCACCAGCTGGATAGTCTTGGGCATACTACTTGCATACATAATGTAACGAGTAAAATTCTATATAAATATTTTGTAAATCGTGCAGTCCTATAAATATATAAATGTCAGGTGAAGATTTTAGTCTGGTTGAGGACTAGTTTTTTGGTTCTTGAGGGATTGCTAGAAACAGGTCCTTTTCTCTAAATGAGGAGGTCTTTACACAGAACTGCAGACCAGCAGACCTTGATCATGGACAAGCCAATGTCATTGTCCTTTTCCTCCAGAGACACAGTGAGGAAAGAAGAGGAAAGTCTCTAGCCAAAGAGAGGAATAAAGGGTGACTGTTGACAGCAAAAAAGGGATGGTGGCAATAATCTGATAACTTATAGGTCTTAAAGAAAGCCAGGTCTTCTCCTGTCTGGTCAGAGGAGAAGCAATAGCAGGTGTTACCTACAGAGGTGAATAAGGCTGGATGCATGTCCTGTGGCCTTGGGCTGCTCTGGGGAGATGTTCACCATATCCTCCCCTGTGGAGACCAGCAATATGCGGCCCTGGCTCTTCACGAGAGTGGCTGGCCAGCCATCCAGGGGCCAGGTTACCCAAGCACATTTAGGTATGATTGGATTTTAGGGGCTGGCTATACTGCCCAGGCCCAAGCAGCCCATCAGTCCTTAAATCATAAGGCTAAAAGCCAGTGCCTAATAAGACAGAATTTATTCCATCAACATTTGCTTTGGCTATACTGTATTTCTCATTTCTGTGTCTTTCCTACCTTGTGGTAACTTCTGGTAAGTCCTCAGAAACTCTGCCCAAAGATATGCAGCAAGAGAACGATCCTTATTTTGAAATTTCAGTTGTGAAACCCTTGGTCTTCCTTTTGATGGAAGCTACAAAGGGGTGTCTTTAATGTGATGTAAACCTCATCCCAGGCACTTGCTGTGAGGGCTACAGGGCAAGTAATCATAGTTGTTTACCTGCTGTGTGTTCTCTTTGTGATTGTTTTAAATATTTAATGGTGTTCCCTCCTTGTGGTGAACAGAACGACTTAGCAGTGAGGCACAGTGATTACTTGCCTTCTGTCTGCCTGTTTGACTCCTAGAGAGGTACCTGCTGGGCTTGATAGCATGCATAGTTTTAAGGCCAAACTCCTTGGTTTATGGGTGGAAAATTATGACAGAGTGGTTATATAAGATAGTCACAAAGCCAGAACCAAATTTCTGAGGTTTACATTCTGCAGCCTTATGAAGATCACTGTATGCTAATTCTCTTACAAGATTCTGCAGTCCTCAAAAAGGATGCAAGACAGAAAAGACTGACTAAATATAACTGATTATATTTATTCATAGTGGCTCAAGAAACACTCACATTCATGGGTTATCATGCTAGTGGGTTTTGTAGTCTAATCAGTCATTTGCTCTGTGGTAGGGGTATTCATGCTTGGCTCCTAAAGACACGGACAGGAATATCATGTATATTAATTTTCTGTTGCTGTGTAACAAATCACTACAAATTCAGCAGCTTAAGGCAAACACCTGTTTATTATCTTCTGTAGGTCAGAAGTCTGGCATGATGCCTAGGGTCTCACAAGGCCTAAAGCAAGGAGGTGGCCAGGTGGCGTTCTCATTTGGTCCTGGCATTCTTTTCAAAACCCATTCAGGTTGTCGGCAGAACTGAGTTCCTTGCAGTTATAGACTGAGCTTCCCATTTTCTTACTGACGGCTGGCCAAAAGTCTCTCTTAGCTCCTAGAGACTGCCCTCAGGTACTACTAGCCATATGACCCTCTCACAACTTGGCAGCTTACTTTTTCAAAGCCAAAGGGAGAAACTCCAGGTGGCTCTCACAGAGGCTTACATAATGTCAGGAGTGACACACGAGAGGCTGTCCCATCACAGCCTTATAACATAACCTAATCAAAGAAGTGACAGTCCTATCACATTCACAAGTCCTGCCCACACCCGAGGGGAGGGGATTATACCAGATTTGTATAAAGTAAAGGGTGGGCAGGTGTGAATCTTAGAGGCCATATCTTTAGAATTCTGCCTATAACACTATAATAAAACCAAAATTGAGTCCATACAAAATATCCCATGAGATGATCTGTATGTCCTGATATGGAAAAAATGTCCACAAGAACAAAAGCAAGTCATAGAGAAGTATGTTTAGAATAATGTTTAAAAGTATGTATAGAATAATATATGTGGGTATATATACATATATATGCACATATTTTTCTAATAGACAACAAACTTAACATGTCCAAAACAGAACTTACAATCTCTTTTCTGCCAAGCTTGCTCCTCTGTTTCCCTATCTCTGTTAAGGCAACTCAGTTCTTCCTAATGCTTGTGCCAAAAATGTTATAGGCATGATTCTCTCATGTTGCACATCTAACTCATCAGGAAGTATAATTGGCTCTACTTGCAAACTTTATCCAAAATCTGACCATTTCTCACCACTCAACTGCTACCACCCAGGTCCAAGCCACCATCATCTCTGGACCATTTCATGGCCGTAGCTTCTTAATCTACTTCTCTGCTTCCGCTCTTCCCCTCCACACTCTTTTCTCAATACAATACCAGGGGTTTTAAATTTTTAAGTTATATTGTATCACAAGTCAGCTCACAAAGTTCTCATAGTCTCCTTACTTCACTAGAGTAAAATCCAAACTCACCATTCTTTCAGAGATTTACAGTGTCCTACATGATGTCACCTCATTTTCTATCCTCAGCCCTCATTCATACTTCTCCAGCCACACCAGTCTCCTTGTTACTCCTAGAACATGACACTCATACACCTACCTCAGGGCCTTTGCACTGGCTACTCCTCTGCTGAAATACTCTTTCTCCAATGTCTGTGTGGGTCACATCCTCACCTCTTCATAGTCATCGTTCAAATGTTACCTGTTAGTAAGATCTGGTGCCCTTGGTATTTCTAATCCCTTTTATCCTGCTCTATTTTTTCCCCATAATTTTTAATACCTTCTAACATATAGTTTATTTATGTATTTTTTTGTATTGTTTACCATCTGCCTTCTCTCACTAGAATGTAAGCTCAAAGAAGGTGAGAATTTTATTGGTTTTGCTCACTGATGTATCCCCAATATCTAATAAGCATTATTATTGAATATTGTTCAATATTATTGAATATATTATCTGTGTTATTTATGAATAATTACATATTGTTGAATATTATAAATTAATGTATGAACATATTACATATTTGTAGGAAAAGATCAGGAAGAACTTATCCCAAACTGTTAATAGTTGCTATCTCTAGAGATGGCAAGATTACAGCTTTTGATTTTGGTTTAACTTGAAAATTTCACGAGTGCATATATTGTTTTTGTAATGAGGCAAAATTATAAAGATGTTTTAAAATGTTAGACCTTTTATATCTTATGTGAAATTATATTTTACCAGGCTATTATGAGCCCTCTAAAAACTATAAACTATTACTCAAAACCAGAATTGAAATAATGCAAGATCTAAGTAAACTAACTTGTTTTGCTGTATCTTTGGGGAATTCAGATGGATTACTTTCTGTTGCCCTCGTCAGCAAGGAGTGTTGGTTGGATTTTATTCTAACTAATATCCTTGTCTGAGACTGTCCCAACAGCATGTATATAAACTGCATTTGCAAATGACCTGACATTGGGTCAGGTGGCTTCTTGGAGTGCATACTCTATTTACAAATACCTTCACCATGAAACAATTATTCTGGCCTTGCTTTTAGTCAGCATTGTGCTTATGAACTCAACTCCCAATAATTAGTTACACTCTAGCACATCATCTGTGAAGCTTTCTGCCCTTTTTTTTTCATACTAGATCAAAGAACACCTTAAAACAAGTATACGAATGCACAACAAGCTATTATTTACTCAATATAAGGTGTACTATTCTGTTGCTTAATTTAGTATTTCCTTCCCTTTATATAGTTATGGAAAGAATTTTCAGAGCCATTACATGCAGGGTTTCTTTTCTGCCTGCAACAGAAATGAACAATTGGACCCAACATTTAAATAGGAAAGGTTCAGCAAGGGGAATGGCAGAAAATAACTAAAAAGTAGGGCAGGCCTTATTCATGGATGGTTTGGTGGTCTGTGTGTTACAGATTCAGGAGTGGCGGAAAACCCATCAGCACCCAGGTCTCCTCTGCCATGAGGGGCTGATGCCCAGAGTTACACAGTTAAATCTAAGATGTCATGATGTTAATTGTCACCCTTCAATCCCATGCAATTCTTCCCTGTGACGTTCTTTCTCTGATTTAAAAAAAAAATTTTTTTTTATTAAAGCCTGTTACAGACAACTCAAAAATTCTTACCCTTGTCCTGTAGCACTTAAGGATAATGGGACTTCAGGCTCTGAGATCCTTTGACCTAGAGCATTAAAGCCCCTTTCGCCTGTCAGATCTTCACAGCAAAGCACTTCTGCAATCTGGGATGCTGAGTGCTAGCCTGACAGGACAGCTCCTTTTCCATTCTTTGTAACGCCTTCTGGTCTATCAGTTATGCTTCTGTTACAAAGGGAAATGTGGGAAAATGGAACCATTAAGAGGTAGGGCTGAAATGCACTCGCTCCCGGTAATCTCTCAGTTGCTGATACTTAGTGTAAACCAGGCTGAGAGCCTTTCCCGGGAATGGGATTTGGTAGGGAAGATTGGACAATAGATATAAAATTTCCAGATGACCAGGAGGGTGAGGAAAGTTAGGAGGATTACTAAGACTTGAATAAGTTGTACAATGGGGAAGCTGTGGGTAGTGAAGACAAATAGGGGGCCATGGTTCTAAGAGTCGAACAGACTTTGCTGCATTGGTAGTGGAAGACAACGCATCGGCTCTAAGTCCAAAGGTCAGTTATTTTTTAGGAGTGCTTTTGTCAGGAATTTAAGGAATCATTTGTAGGCAATGTTCTAGAAACCTATGTGCAGATGAGGTTGGCATAAAGAAATGCCTCTTTGTTGTTTCAGGGAAATCAGGGGACTGACTCAGAACATCTCCTCCCTCACTTGTCCTAGTACCAGAATTTCTCACTGGTAGATTGGTGTTTGGGGGATAAAGTACTACTTTAGATTACTATTAAAGTTGCACATATCGTTCTAGGGGAAGAAAACACATTGCACATTAATGAGTAGTATTACGTTATCACCAATTCTTTTAACATTCCCTTTGATTGCCTTAGAGAGTCTGGAAAATATGACAAGTACGTTTTGATGGCTCCATGAGGTAAACCATCTTAAATTATATCCATTAACTGGAAAGACCCAGTGAGGATAGAGACTTGGAAAATTTTTAGTATATACATCTTTAATTGGAAAGAACTAGGCACCCCTAGATAATGTATTTATTTTAATGGTAGCCTCCTGGAAAGGCTGCTTAGTCTCATATGGTCTAATATTTGGGACTCTAATAATGTGAATTTTAATCTTTATCTTTCCAGAAACAACAACCATTGCCACAAATAGACAACTAGAGGATTGCCTCAATGATCTTAAAATTGGAAAATTCACTCTCATCATACTCTGCCATCCTTCCTTCTTCCCCTCTCCCAACCTTGTTGGGCTCATCAAGCTTGCTAATTGTCACCACCCCCTCTTCCCTGTGCTCGTAGCCAGTTAGTGCTGGCCCCACTTCCCTTCCTCAGCCACAGTGGGAATGGCTTAGAAATACCCTCAACATCCTCAGTCGCCGCTCCCCTCCTCCCGGGCTCAGCCCGTGCGAGACTCTAGCTCTGCTCTCTCAGTGTGGCCTTCCTCTTCTCCAGAACTAACCACTTTACTTCTGTTCCTGATCCCATTCCTTCTTCCCTTGACTATCTTTGCCTTCAATTATCCTTCTGTGTTACTAAATCCAATAGCCCATTTTCAGCGCTTATCCTGTTTGACTATTGTGCAACATTTGACACTGTTGTTCCCCTATAATTCTATTTAGAAAAGAACTTTTTCTCTTGTGTACAAGTAATTCATTATCTAAAATTTAGAAAATAGAAATAGTAGTTTAAAAAACTCCCATAGGCAGAGTTCTTTCACAGTGTATACATGTATCAAATCATAATGTTGTACACTTTAAATATGTTACAGTTTTGTCAATTATACCTCAGTAGAACTGGATGAAAAAAGGATCAGTGGTTGCCAGAGGGATGGATGGATGAATAGGTGGTGTACAGAAGATTTTGAGGGCAGTGAAACTACTCTGTGTGATGCTGTAATGGTGGATACATGTCATTATAAAGTTGTTAAAACCATAGAACATACAGCATCAAGAGTGAACGCTAATATAAACTATGGACTTTGAATGATAATGATGAATCTGTGTGGGTTCATCAGTTGCAACAAATGTACCACTCTAGTGGGAGATGTTGATAGTGAGGGGTGTTGATGTGCATGTGTTGAGGCAGAGGGTATATGGGAACTCTCTGTACTTGCCTCATTTGTTATGAACCTAAAACTGTTTTTAAAAAATAAAGTTTATTTTAAAAGCAAAGAAACAAACAAAAACTCCCATGGACAAACAATTCAAAGGCAACTATTATGGTTATAATTTTTCCAGGATTTTCCAATGTATGTAATATATGTTTGCACACCCACAGATGCCCACACTACTATCACTTAATGTATTACAGTTTTCCCTGTTTACAAATATTCTTCTATAGCATGATTTTAATTAGATGGATAATATTCTACTGTGCTATGATTTACTTAACCAACTCCCTCCAGTGGAATGTTCAGGTTATTTCTGATATATCATTATCATAAATAATGCTATGATTCATACCTTTATACGTAAACTTTTGTGCATAGCTATGATAATTACCATAGAATAAATTCCTAGACATAAAATTGATAAGGCAAAGGGTGTTTGTACTTCTTAGACTCTGGATATACGTCAATAAATCTATTTCCAGAAAGGCTGTTAGCAATGTGTTCACACATTAGGAATGCTATAAAGCCTGAGCTGAAGAATATGAGCTTTGGAGTTCTTTTCCATCCTGCCTTCTTTTTCCTGTCCTAAATATTGTGTCCCCTCAGATTCAATGTTTCATCCTTTTTGTCTTTTTATTGGACGAGCTCTTTCTTGGTGATTTTACCCACGCAGTTAATACGAGGGGCTCCTTTGTCACTCTCCCTTCCCCTTGCCCTCTCAATTGTAATGTGTGTCAGCTTGAATTTGGAATCATTTCCCTCAAACTTCCTGTGTTTCCCACCTCAAGGAGCTCCACCGCCCTTCCTCAAACCAGGAACCTCAATATTATCTTTTGTAGGGATGGGAGAACACATACTCCTACCTCCCTACAACAAAAATTCTTTTGGGAAACTACACTAATTTTTTGGTAAGCAAAATTATCTTTTACTTCACTGACAAAGAGCCTGAGGTTTATTTTTGTCACCACTAAGCCTCTCAGGCTGTCTCTCTCCTTGTTTCTGTCACTCAGTGCATGTTCCCTTTCTTCTTGCACTGTGACCTCTACCCTCAGCTGCTTCAGATTTCCCAGGAGAGGTTAGACAGGGGCTACAGTTGTCCTAAGAGCTGGCAGAGCCAATTGTGCCTACTGCTCAGTGCTGGGGCGGGACCGCCGACAATTGTGTATGACCCTCAGCAAAACAAAACACACCCAAGCATCCTAGTGCTACTCAGGCCAGCCCAAGTCTATAGATTACACCTCCCAGGCCTCTCTAATATTGACTTCCTTCTCTTTGTGCTCACTGACATTGCTGTTATTCAGACTCTCTCCTTAGGGAGAGGAAGAAAACCACTTTGTTCTTTTGGAAGATAACTTTGATGGATGTGTTTGTGATTGGCTTCCTTTGAACCAGTCTTTCCACTTTCAAAGCAGTCAGTCTCTCTAGGTCTTATCTGATAAGGGAAGATGTTAACAGTACCTACTTCATAGGGTTGTTTGAGTAAGTATATGCAATAATGCATGTGAAAGTGCAGAACAGGGTGCCTAATATCAAGTGAGCATCTAGTAAATGTTATCTTGTCATCATCATTGTCACCCTCATCTTTGAAGACCCACTTTTTAAGGAGCTAAAACTGCTCCAGATTTCTCTAAACACAGTCAGTTGCTGGCTTTTCTGTGGTATTCTGAACGTTCTTTACTTGGACACTTATTTTATCTTAACTACTTCTGTCTTGACTAGACTGTGAGCTCCTCAAGGGTAATAACTGTTTGAATTCATTTTTATATCCTTAATACCCAGCAATGTGTCTGGTGCGTAGGAGGTGGTAAATAAATATATAATGAAAGAGTGCATTGATGAATGATTTATGTCCAGGCTTTTGGCTTTTTTTGTTTTTTTCTGGAATTCTCAAAAATCAATTGATGTAATTTATGCTCTTAACAAATGGAAAAAGAAAAAAATCACATGATCTAAAATCACATATTAAGAGGCATAGAATTGAAGAGTAAGATGACATGATATATGCCTAGAAAATCCAAAGCACTACAGATATTAAAGTTAATAATTGAATTTAGCAAGATTGATGGATCCAAGTTCAATATACAAAAATCAGTTATGTCTCTATATGTCAATTAAAAGCATTAGAAAATAATAATACCATTTATAATAACACGAACTTTTAAAACACCTGGTACAAATATAACAAATTATATGTAAGACTTCTGCATAGAAAACTATAAAAGTTGGCTTAGAGAAATTTTTAAGAACTCTAAATAGAGGGATATTATAGATTGAGAGACTCAATGATGTAAATATGTCAAATTTCTCCCAAATTGACTGATAAATTCAATAGAATCCTAATAAAAATCTCAGCAGTGTGTGTGTGTGTGTGTGTGTGTGTGTGTGTGTGTGTGTACTTCAAGTTGATTCTAAAATTAATATGGAAATGCTAAAGGCCAACAATGGTCAAGACAATCTTAAAGAAGGAAAAAGTTGGAGAAATTACACCACCAGATACCAAGATGTATTATAAGACTTTATTATTCACAGCAGTATGGTATTGGTATAAGGGTAGACACATAAATCAATGAAATAGAACAGAGTCCAGAAACAGATCCTTACATATATGGACACATGATTAATGAAAAAAGTGGTACCAGATAGTGGTGGGGAGAGGCATTTCCCCTGCCCCACAGAATTAGTTCTGGTCCAGTTGGATATCCACCAAGAAAAAAAAAAAAAAAGAATCTTGACTCTCAGCTCACACTATACTCAAAAATTATTTTCAGTTGGATTGTAAATCTAAAAGTAACAGTTAAAACAATAAAGATTCTAGGAAAATAATAGGAGAATATCTTCATGAGCTAGGAATAGGGAAAGATTTCAAGGAAAAGATCAAAAAATTACTTTAAAAAACAAACTAATATACTGGTATCAAGAGTAGAAGATATCTGAAAAATTAATTCCTCAGAGGAAAACCAAAAAAAATCCAAATATAAAAATTCAAATATAAAATTTAGGTGTATAAATTAACTTCCAACTTCAACAAATATGTAGCTCTTAACTTCTACAGTAAATGTTTTAAAATATAAAAAAATCTTTTATCCCAATAACCATAATCTAGAACCTCAGTGTTTTATTTTTTCTCTGATTGGATTGGGATGACAGGTTGACCTTTCTCACTAGAAACCAAGGTCATATCAATTCACTAACACCCTTTCAGTCTTTAGTAGCTCTTATCTAGCAATTCAAATATGGATCATTGGTTTTAATATTAAGTGGAGCTTGTTACTGAATGACATTTGTCTGATGCTGATAATTATACTTTTGTATTTCATATATATCATCTCCTGACAATCTGTTAGGGTACAGAAAGATTGCTGAACCCTTATCTTATCTTATCTTTCGTGACTTTTATTTTTATATGATTTTGTAACATATGTAATAAATCAGTAATGTTAGAAATATAGAATATTAAAAGTAAATACATGGATAAACAACAAGGTCCTACTGTATAGCACAGGGAACTATATTCAGTATCCTGTGATAAACCAGAATGGAAAAGAATCTTAGAAAAAAGAATGTATACATATGTATAACTGAATCACTTTGCTATACAGCAGAAATTAACACAACATTGTAAATCAACTATACTTCAATAAATTTTAAAAAAGTAAATACACATATAACAGCATTATAGACTCAATTTTTTTACTAAAAGATGTGCTCAAAGAGAAATATTGACCACTGGTTTAATTAAAATGCTTTAAATACTCAGAGCAGAAACAGTTGCCAGAATTCTTGTCTGGTGGTGTGATCGTGATCAAGATAGTTTTACATTCAGCTTTATGTGGGTGCAGGGATTGGGAGAGGTAGTGCGGGTGTAGGGTTTATTGGTTGATTCATATTTGGTTAGGGCATGATTTCCTTGGATGTGCATTGTGATGTTTTAAATGAAAAGAGACAGGTGAGTATATGCATTACAATTAGATTATAAGATGTCTTTTTAAAAGTTATTTTTAAATATCTGTTATGAAGAGTGGTAAGCTATATGTCAGAAATGGGTGGATAATATTTAATTTTAGTTAATTTCTTTTATCCTAGGCTGAACAGATATCTGGTTTTCACATAAGATCGGTTCTCTGTGTACCTATTTGGAATAGCAACCACCAAATAATTGGTAAGACATTACCTAAATAGTTCAAACTTCTTTTATAAAGAAGTACAATTTACTTTAAAATACATCCATCTCTTTTTAAAATGTTCCCCTTTTTATGTCCAGGACTCATCAACTTATGTCTCATACTCTTGTGTAATCTCGTAAGTGAAGACTCCTGATGAATCAGTGTTAATCAGGACAATGAACAAATATTTATTCCTTTAAATAAGAACCAATCGTTTTGCAGTTGGAGGGGATTTCAGAAAGCAACTAACTGAACTCTTTTATCTTACTCTGTGGAAACTGAGGCCCAAAGAGAGAGAAAAGACTTGCATAAGGTCACAAAGTGAGTTAGTAGCAGAGTCCCAAGTAAAACTCGGGCTTCTTAACTCCTAGTACATCTATATATTTACATCTATGCTTTTACACGTGGAGTAAATGCAAAGGAAGAAAGGACGTGCATTGTTAGGCATATACTGTACATGTGTCTTTCTGCCTGGATGGTTCCAAAATAGGTCCAATTCCTGAATAAGGGAATTGTGGACCAAAGCAGTTTCCAATTTTTCTCTCCCTCCCTGCTCCTTTCCTTTCCTTGAAAATTCAGTTAGAAAATCTCAAACCTAAGAAAGAAGTCTAGGCGAGAAGGGGCCAGTTGTTAAAGTCAAGAAGGATGGAGACATTAGTTATTTAAACACAATGAAAATGTGTTATTTTTCTAAGAGACATAAGGTAACTAATACATTTGGTAACTAATGTAACTATTTGCCTCTCTTTGCTTCACCCTAAGGTTGCCTCTTAAACTCTAAGATTTTGGACTTACCAAAGGATTCAGTATTCTGTAAATATTGTTGAGACTTGAATTCTAAGAGAATTGTTTCATCAGTTTGCTTAATTTGCAGAAAATACTAGTATACTATTGAACATAAAGTATATTCTAAGATTTGAGAATTTGAGCCCCTAGTACAAAGCATTGAATTACATCATGGGTAGAATTTTAAATATATTTAAGGTATTTTTTTTTTTTGGCCACGCTGTGCAGCATGCGGGATCTTAGTTCCCTGACCAGAGAACCCCTTCCCCCTGCACTGGAAGCGTGGAGTCCTAACTACTAGACCGCCAGGGAATTCCCAAAATATATAATATTTAAGTTTAAAGAGAAGAGAAATTTCATAAGAAACACCAAACGTTATCTGTAGATGTCCAATGGCAATCTCACATGCAGTCCTACATTTCATTTCTAACAGTAAACATCTGTTATTCTTTCAAAACTAAGACTGTAGTTTGCCTGTTACACACTAAAAGCTTTGTATTTTATTATACATTCTTCTAGCATATGACGACTTACCTCCCTGATGCGAAGTTAGGTGTTTTAAAAAATACAAGCATGCTTTAGAATTACAGTCATTTTTGTTTATACTAAATAGGGATACAAGGGAATGGTTTTCAAGATCGTTGAATTTTTCCAGTTAGACTTGTGTGCTTTGATAGTCGTGCCCCAAACATCTGGTATAATGCTGGAAATGAACTTTGGAAAGAAGACACACACAAGTTAAATTTGTTAAAACTAGTTTAACCCCATTGGGAGCAGGCAACAAAACTAACCTTGCTTTGAAAGTTAACTGTATCATAATTCCTAACATTTCTTGAATGTTCTCTCCGTGTGGAACAATATGCTTTCCAAACATTAATCAGATGTTATCTCATTTAATCTTCATAACCCACTGAGTTAATATTTTAATCCTCATTTTACTGATGAGGAAATTCAGTGTTAAAAATGTTAGGTAACATGCTCATGGTAACACTACTAATGGTGGAGTTGAAAATTCAAACCAAGACAGTCTAACTCCAGAGCCTATGTTCTTAATCACTATGCCATGCTGCCTGAACTCAAGCGCTGTGCTTCAGAGAATTGAAAAAAAAATTTAGTTATATATATTTAAAAATTTTTATATTTATATAATTATGTACATTATATTTTATATATTTTTAATTTATAATTAATTTTTTAATATATTGCATGTATATATGTGTTTATATATACATACAGTTATAGATATTCAAGTATGTATATGTGTATAAGTATGTAATTGTGTATATATGTGTATGCCAGATACATCAATTATTGTGCACAGTCATCTTGAAAACCATTTTTAGGGAATCTGATTGATGCCTGGTAGAACTCCAGGCTTCCCTGAGACCTGGTCTGGATATCACAGCTGGAAAATAGACTGCATCCCTGTACACCTCAGATCTGCTCTCACGGAGGCAGCAGGTGTGAGAGTAACCAGGGATTAAGCTGAGTGTGTGCACTTAAAGGAGGATAGAGTCATCTTACTGTATTGTGAGAACACGGTGTCCAGCACCGAAAATGACCACATATCCCAACCTCTTCCCACAGGAGTGGCTCAAGTGTTAAATAGACTTGATGGGAAACCTTTCGATGACGCAGATCAACGACTTTTTGAGGTAAGAAAATAAATTTGTGAACCAGGGGTTACAGCTGAGTCACCAGTAGTCTCCTGGTTACAGCTTGCCCCCATTAGGAAGGATAAATAATTATTATTTGACATTTATTAATCATTATACTTTGACAGTGTGATGAAATTTAAAGGAAGATTTAAAGAATATATCAATGTTTAGGTAAGATTTGATTCTCTTTTTTCATGAATTAGATGTTTTTACCCTAATTGATTGTTTTTTACAGAGTTGAATTGCCTTGCTCTTCTCTCCAAAGTGTTGTTTTACCTTTGTCTTGTTTGTGTGTGTTCAGTCATGAGACCTCTAGCCAGCTCTGCCAGGCGTACTGCCATCACCTTTCTTATGTTTACAAGCTTCCGTTTACTCCAGTCTGCCCTCTAGCTAGAGAGGTTAGCCTTGAACAGGCTTCCTAGAAGACTTCGTACCAGTAGCCAACATGAAAACCCCATGATTTTTTTTCTCCAGTTGAGGCTACATCAGGGCTTCTTTACTAATTGGTTCTAAATCTGAATCCTCTGTCCCCTTAACATTTACCTCATTTACACTCACTTGGTTTCCTTACCAAAATATTTTATAGCCTAGCTGCTGAAAGAGGTGACTGTTGGTTAAATGGGATGAAATTACTAAAAATCAGTTCACAACCTAAATAAAGAATGCATTTAAACGGACTGTACGTTTTTAAATGTATTTAAAGTCATTTCTTCACAATGACATTAAATTAATAATTTTTCTCATGTGCAATGTGAGCGATAAAGTTGTTACATGACAATAGTAATTAAGAATTTTAATGTACATATTTCCCTAAGGCCTACCTCTGTATACAATAAAATTATATTTAAGGCCCATTCCTGATGACTGCCTGCTTTTATATTAGATTATGCCAATGAGTTATTGCAATTTTCAGTTAGTGAGCTTTCTCTTTCCTAGGCTTTTGTCATCTTTTGTGGCCTTGGCATCAACAATACAATTATGTATGATCAAGTGAAGAAGTCGTGGGCCAAGCAATCTGTGGCTCTTGATGTAAGTACAATATTTATGTCAGATATGCTAAAAAGCCCTGATTTTATGAGGGGAAAAAGGTCCTCAATTTTTAATTATCTCATTGGGTCTTAATCATTTTAGAGTTATAGGTTTGAGTTTGATGAAAGCTAGAGACCCTCTCTAGAAAAATATACATACACACATAGTTTTACATATAATTTCAGGGAGTTCACAGATTCCTTGAAGCCCAGCCATGTATGGTGTACAGTTAAATTTTAAATATTAGGATTATTAAAAGAGATGATCCAAAATGAATTTGTCAGGATGTAAAATGTATTATGAATGTATTTTGAATATGTATAGATATTCTGGAAATTCACAACTTTTATTACCATAAGAAAAAAACCTCTCTATGAAGATCTGTGACTCAGATGGGGGAAACTGATTCTGTCATTATGCACCCCTCCCTGTGCTAATGTAGTCACAGTCTCCTCACCCATGAATTGTTCATTTGGGTTCATAGTGTACACACCCTTGTTTGTATAACTCAGATACCTTCTGTCCTTAGACACAAAAATTATTACTGACACTCCCAAATTTCCAGCCCAATTGTGAGCCTTGTGACAATCTCACTTTTCAGAAGCTGACTTATTTGTGTGGCCTTGTATGTTCTGTGTGCTTTATTTGTGCCAGTGTCAAAAGTAGCGTTCCCAGTCAGAATTCAAGTGTTGCCATCTTGGTTTTGTCCCTCCCACCTCCACTCAACCCCTACCCCACCAGATACCAAACTCTCGACTCTAATAATCAGGTGGTATCACCTCAGTCCCTAGCCCAGGAATCCATATGCAAGAATATCTGGAAGGATTTCTTTTTTTGGCCACACCACGCGGCTTGTGGGATTCTAGTTCCCCAACCAGGGATCAGCCAAGGATCAAACCCAGGCCCTCGGCAGTGAAATCGCAGAGTCCTAAACACTGGACCACCAGGGAATTTCCTCTGGAAGGATTTCTTATCTCAGAATTTTATGAAGACAAAAAACGATATGTTGAGAGCTACTGAACTCAAACTCTGGAATGAGATCTACCTATACTATAGTATACATTAACTTCTGAATAGATCTGTACGTTAGAATTATGTATTTATAAATATTGTACGTGAATACGAATATCGTTAAGTTCTTTTGTTCCTAAATATATAAAATTAATACTCTGAGGCTCTTAGAGAACAGAGATGCTCCTAAAGCTGAATAACGGAACAAAGAAAGGAATTTACTATCATTTTTAATAACTTTACTTTTATGATCCTGATTTCCATTTTGCATGAGCAGCAGGAGCTTCATGAGAAATGTACTGATGTGTGCTTACATTTCCTGACAGTAAGGATCCTAGGATAAAAGGGATAAAACTTTACCTGTAAATCTAGAATACAGAGAAATTAAAGCAGGAATGTAGATGTAGAATATTACTTCTTCATTTTGAACATCAAGAATTGTCCTTTGGGGAGTCTTTCATAGATACTGCAAATGAAGCCTTACCTAACACTGATGAGAAATTTTCCAGGAAATATAAGTCAGGGTATTAAGGGACACATTATACACCTTTATGATCAAAAGAGGGAAGGAATGAAGTTCAAACAGAGGGTGTGGAAAGGGCATATGCAATCAGGAGCCAAGCCCCATTTATTCTACCTCCCCAAAACCTCTCCCATCCCTTTCCTCCTTTCCAGTTGCCACGGCAACCATCCTACTCAAGGGCTTCATTACCTCTTGACTGAGCAATTGTAATAGCCTTCTATTTGTTCTTTCTAAACCACATTTTAGATTGCATCATTCACCCACTCATAGACCTTAAATTACTCCCCCATTACCTATTAAAGTACAAACTTCTGGCCTTTGAGGCCCTTGGAAATCTCATACCAAACTATCTTCCTGCCCCCGGCCCTCATTTCTCTTTTCAGAGTATTCTATGCAAATTACAAACTCAACTACTTCATAGTCTACAAATCAGCCACCTGCTTCTCTGCCCTCTGATCTTCGCTCTAACATCCTCTCCACTTTAGTTATTCTGTTCCAATTATGCCATCTTCCCTCAAAATTGTCCCATCATTCAAAGCTTAATTTAAATGTAACCTTCTCTCTATAAACCTTCTAATCTCATGGTTATTTGTTCCTCTCTTTGACCTATATTACAGTTAATGGTGAGTCTGTATGTTTTCCTCCACTAGAACATATGTCCATCAAAGCATATGTTCATGTCTTAGCTATCTTTTATTCCTTTTGGTGTTTTATGTATAATGGTACTCAATAAAAGTGTATTGAATAAATGAATGCATGCAGCCACAAATAATTATTTTGGTCTGCCACATCAACATTGCAGAAGGGGAAAGCTAGGGCTGTGATGGAGGAACTGGCAGTCATTTTAGTGACAGTCTTGCTGGCCACATAGCAGCACCTCTGTATTCCCTTCCCCTTTTATAAGCCATGAGTAGAAAATTGTTATTTATTTATTTGGGTGTGGGACCTCTTCCCAGATACTGTGTTCCCTGGGGTATTTCTTAGATGATGATTAAGAGACCAGTCTGGCTTCCTGAAGGTGGGGAAGAAGGAGAGAAGTGAAACGGATGATTCTCCGTGAGCAATCCTCTAAGCTCCAAGGAGAGATTTCTCTCTAACTGGGTGATTAAAGAAGTTAGACTTCTAGGATGCCAGCAGAATGCCATTTGATTCTTTGTCACCCCTCTTCCTTTAAACCTACTCTGTTGAATCAATCTTCTCTACTCGAGTGAAGTCTGGTAGATTCCACAGCTCTTCTGACATACTCAGGTGTTAAATAGTCTCTGAGCTTTTCCCCTTGCCCAGGATTAGAAGCCTATGGTCAGGAGAGGGTCATAGTGGGCTTTGTGACTCTTCCTCACTTAACTTCCTCCCCTAAGACAGGTACAAGGAGGTTGGATGAGAGGGCAAAGCCTTACAAGAGTGATGCTGTCCTAAGTTGGTTTCAGGGCCCTCTATATCAGACATCAGCATTCTCTTTTTATCATGAGTTGCTTTTATAAATTCTTAGAGGACTCTCGGGGCTAGCAATCTCCTGATAGCCATCCCTGATGTGGGTTTGCCTCTCCTGACTGACGGGTTATAATCCCCTCTCAGCCCCTGGCTTCCAGGGGCCCATCCAGACCCTTCCTCTGTGGGGATCATCTCACTCTTCCAGGAAATTCTCTTGGTCAGGGTCTGGTTTTGTTTCTTTTTTTAATTGTGGTAAAACAGACACAACATAAAATTTACTATTTTTAAGCATACAGTTCAGTGGCATTAAGTACATTCACATTGTTGTGCAACCATCACCACCATACATCGCCAGAACTTTTTCATCTTCCCAAACTGAAACTCTGTGCCCATTGACCCCCAACTCCTCATCCTTCCTTCCATGCAGCCCATGGCAACCACCATTCTACTTTATGTCTATGAATTTCACTACTCAAGATACTTCATATGAGCAGAATCATACAGTACTTGTCCTTTTGTGACTGGCTTATTTCACTTAGCATAGTGTCTTTAAGACTCATCCATGTTGTAGCACGTGTCAGAATTTTCTTTTTAAGGCTGGTTAATATTCTATCGTAAGTATATACCACCTTGTGTTCATTCATTCATCTACTGATAGACACTTGGGTTGCTTCCATGTCAAAGTCCTTTTAAGCCTGGGTATCTTTCATAGGTCCATTTGGTCCATGGGAAAACTCACATGTCTTCAACCATTAGATTGAAATGCAAGTCTTCTGCAAAGCAGCTCTCTTCTCCTGCCCACTAACTTTTGGAATTTTTAGGCATGAATCAGGTACCAGTCTCTGTTCCCACACTATACTCTGGGGAAATACACTGTAGGTCCTACAAGTGGTTCTCTGGAAGGAACTCTCAAGAAACCCTAAGAAATCCTCAATATGGGGCTCTCATGAACTGTTACCCTTTTTACACAGTGCAGAGTTGGGAAACCAGCACCTTAACTTGGAGGCAGGGGCATCTTCTTTCCAAATCCTACATAGAAGGCCTAGATGGCCTTAGCACTCCCTTTAGAATGTGATACCTGTTAGTCTCAACTATAAACTCAGACAGAGTCTCATTTAAACATCCTATTTTGTCTATCAAAATGATTTTTTCCAGACCAAGTTACTGTAAGACCATGATCCAATGATTGTCTGAATGATAAGTGTCAGGCCTGGGAAGACCCATGTTTATTTGCAGGTACAATGGATCTAGGTTCTCAATTACAAAGCCAAATGTAACACATCAGCAGAAATGGAATTGTTCCCACTTGTAAATTCTTCTTTACTGACAATATGTTGGATTATGTAAACACTTCTTTTGGAGAAAAGAAAAAAAGGAAACACAAATTAATTGTTGTCTTGAAATGATTATGTAGTAATTAGTTCCCCATTGTAGCCACTACTACATCGTAAGTTACTTAAAAAAAGAAAGAAAGAAAGAAAGAAAAACTCTGGAAGCTGTTCTCTGTGAAAATTCCAGGCTCTTATTGAGCTGGTTTATAAATTTATGATCAAATTATGGCTTTTAAAAAGGCACTAAGAAAATAATCATGCCAAATTTCTTGAACTTCTTTGAATAGCCAGTAAAGACCAACTAAATGATAGTGTGAGCTTCAACTTTTCACTTGCTGCTTTCTGTTGCCCAAAGAAAAGTCTCACAGTTGACATGCTGATTGGGCTTTTGGGGTATTCTAGCATAGCCCACACATTAGAATCAACAGGGTGCTTTTAAAAAATATTGATGCCTGCACCCTTTTCTAAACTGATTGAATCAAAATCTCTGGAAATAGAGACTGAGCATATGTATTTACAAAAAGTTCTCCATGTGATTCTGATGCACAGTGCAAGGTGAGAACCATTGGCACAGAGTGATCTATTTGTGGGTTAATTTCTCCAAGTCTTTCTTTCACAAAAAGCAACCACAGTATTGGATATCAGTACTTCCTTTATAAATATTTGTTGAATTAGGTTGAAGACAGAAGATGAAATGAGGTGAGGCTAAAGGGTGCTATCTCCTCCTTGCTTTAAATACCCGTTTACTCTTTGACTCCTTCTGATGGCTTCCATTGTCACCTCTCCTTTGAGGAGTCATCTGGAATGTTATCAGTGAACACCTATGCCCAGTCCCCATTCTCAGTTCTTAACTTCTCTTATCTGTTCATGCTGTTGACTATTTACTCCGATCACAGAAAAGAAAATAACCAGTCCACCATGGTAATTAACCTGTAAATGACTGGTTTATTTCATGGCCATAAGAGAGACCAGGATCCAGAGCAAAGATAGATGAACCTTAAAAACAAGGAACAGGGCAGCAATTTTAGTATTACAAGACTCATCATGTAATTTACTAGAATTTTATAGCTATCTATAATATATTCCATTTTCTTTAGTAAAAGGAGAAACAGTTTCTATTCCAGTGCCTAGAATAGTTCCCGACACATAGTAGGTACTCAATAAATATTTGCTTAGTTATATTATTTTTTAATTTATTAGTTTATTTATGAATAAATGAACCTAATTTCATACCTAATGGTATCTGAAGCATTTTGTGACTTGCTAACAGCTTCTGTAAGCATCTGTTTTTGCAAATTTAGGACATAGTCTTGAAATATCTATGAAAACTGTGATTTCCAGTTTATAATTTTGTAAATGAATTCCACAAATTCTACAAAACTGGCTCTGTGGGGCATTCCTTGAGGTAGCAATGAGGAAGTATATATGGTTTTTTTTTTTTATTTTGGCCATGCGGGATCTTAGTTCCCCGACCAGGGATCGAACACGCACCCCTTGCATTGGGAGCGCAGAATCTTAATCACTGGACTGCCAGGGAAGTCCCAGTAGATATGTTTTTGTTTCTTTTGTCTCAATAATATCTGCTGTAGATAATTAGGGTCACAAAATATTTTTAAAAATCTTTTTGTTTGGAGGCAGATCAGTCATAACTCTAGAGATTTTCCTGCTTTCCATGTTTTCTACTACATCCTCCCTTGGCTTCTATGACCCTATACCTAGGTTGTTCTTCTCTGGTCTTTCATTCTTAAATCTCCTCTCTTCAGCCCTCTTCTGAATATTCTTCAAGGTTGAATCATCTGACCCATTTGCTCCTATTTTCTCTCTATACACACTTTCCCTGAGCAACTTCAGCTACTCATTTGGCTTTAACTGAGATGACCTCCAATATGTATTCCTAGTTCACTCTTTCTCTCTCTTTGAAGCTTCAGACTTTCATTTCCAACTAACTCTTAGTTCTTTTATGTACGTCCAAAAGTTCAGACTTAACATATGTAACAGTTACAATCCCCATTAAAAAATATGTATATATGTTATTAATAGAATATTGGTATGATGTTTTCATTCACAGTGGTTTATCATTAACTTCTCTTCTCCTTGGCTTTCCACATCCAGCCATTTGCCAGGTTCAGTCAATCTGGTTCCTGCAGTATCTCCTTTTTCACTGCCATCTCTGTAGTTCAGGTCTTTATTTTCTCTTCCCTGTATTAATGCTGCTTATTCAAGCTGATAATCCTGGCTCTAGTTTCTTCTTTCTCCACCCATGGTACTCACAATGTACGGATTTGTTTTCCTAAAGTATAATATTGGCCGTATCTCTTCTGTGCTCTAAAAAAAATCAGTGCCTTCCCATTGCCTACAAATTAGACCTTTCAAGATCCTCCACTATTGACATCAATATTCTTTTTACCTTAGTTTTCACTGCCTCCATCTAGGAAAAAAATCTCTATTATTATGTGTTTCTCAGAAATATCCAGAGATTCCCACTCTGGGTCTTTTCTCCATTTGCTTGTAAAACCTTTTAACAAACCTCAAATTTCACCTCTTCCTTTAATGTGTCCTGATGTGTCCCCAAGAGATGTGATTGTTCCTTTCCTTTAATCTCTTTACAAAAGGGCTATTGTCATATAAAATCTCCGTTGTGTTGGTTGATCTTCAGATAGAAATATTTTACAAATATTTTACACTAGTAAAAACCTAGTGCTTACCATTTAAGTCTTTGGTAATAAGGATAAAGACTAATCAGATTGTTTTCTTATGATTCTTTTATACTAAATATGACCCCTATATGATATAATTTTTTTCTTATATTTTTAAGTGTTTTTAAGTTTAAACAATGTATTATGGTTATAGAAGATGTAAAATCAGAAATCAAAATCAGTGGTAACCTACTGCTTAGAGCTTACCACCTTATCATTTGGGTTGACAATTTTTTCTTTCTTTTTTTCTTTCAGCCTTTTTAAAGGCTGTCTTCTGGATTCCACTGTTACTAATGAAAAATCTGCCATTATTCTTGTAAATGTAATGTGTCTTTATTTCTCACTGCTTTTAACATTTTCTTTTTAATCTTGGTTTTACAATCATTTGACTATGATGTGTCTAGGTGTGTTTTTCTTTGTATTTCTTTTTCTTGGGTTTCACTGATTTTCTTGGATCCAAGGGTTGATAGCTTTCATTAATTTTGGAAAATAGTTGGCTAATATCTCTTCAAATATTTATCTTTCTTTATTTCTCTTTCTGGGCCCAGTTACATGTATGTTGAATCGTGTGATATTGGCCTCCAGATCTCTGACACTTGTAATGTTTTCATTCTTTTTTCCTTTATGCTTCAGTTTGGGGGGGGGGGTTTCTACTGAACTTTCTTAGAGTTTGCTGATTCTTTCTTTTTTCTAGTCTTCTATAAAGTCCATCCATTTCTGATATTTTATTGTACTCTGTTGTATTAATATTATATGTTTCAGTTCTAGACATTTTGACTTAGTTCTTTTATAAGCTTTGGTTTCTCTGCTGAAATGTCCCAACTGTTATTATGTCTAACTTTGCCTCTAAATTTTTAACGTACAATTCTTCACAAGTTATTTTATATCACTCATCTTTATTTCTAACATCAGGGGCATTGATGACTCTGCCTCTATTGAGTATTTCTTTTCTTGGTGAGGGATCACATTTTTCTGTTTCTTTGCCTGTCTTCATAAATATTTATTGCATGTGAAACATCTTGTATAGAAAAACAAGAGTAGATAAAGGTTTTAGTGGGTACCGTTTGAGCTAAATATTTTTTGTTGTGTTCTGTTTTTCCAGATAGGATATGTGATTTTTTTTTATGTCAGGCCGCTAGCATGAAGGGTTGATCATTCAAATTCAACCATCTTTGGTGCTTAGCTGAAAACAGGCAGAGCTTTTGTTAGTTTCCCTTTATTTCTGGTCTCAGAAGAGATTATGGAGATCTCCTTTTGCCCTTCAACCCAACCCCAAATACTCAGGCTCTGTTCAGGATTTGAGTTGAAGGCATTTGAGTTGTAGCTTAAAGTTCATCTCAGTTGACTTCTAAATTCAACTCCATCAGGGCCTAAAACCTAACTAATGTACACGAATATAAGATTTCGATTTTCCAGCTCTGCACGCACCACCACTTTCATGGGAAACTTCCCATGGAGGAGTAATTTCAAGCTGAGAAATTTCCTTTTGCATCTGTGGCTGCAGATACCTATATGCTGTGCCAGCCCACCCTGTTATTAAAAATTTGGCTCGTTTTCCCCCTTTCAGCAGTCACTCTACTGATGATAGGCTCATCGTCCTACTGTAAGCAACTGGTCCGAGGTATGAAAGCAACCCCTGCTTTCCATTCATCTATAAAGGCTGTCTCTTGACTGGAATGTAGTTCATTTGGGTTTCTCTCTGTCCACCACTCACTCTTTGACAGCTTTAAAATGACAGATTTATTTTGTCTTTTTTCTTATTGTTATGAAGGGGGTAGCAATCTTTTAAGATCTTCTTTATCCTGTCAGGAAGTGGAAACCTCTGGCCAATTCCTTTTACTTTCCACTGCTGATATGGATCTATTAGATATTAACTTTTCTTTGTAATGTCATGATATTTTGTCAGGAAGGGAGTTGAATATTTTTATAGTCTGTCATCGTCAATCTTCTCTTTGAATTGCTAATATTTCTTGCTTTATATATTTTTGATTCCATATTTTTTGCAAAAACAGATTCACAACTGAGAATTGTTTCTTTGACAGATTCAAAATTACTCTTTTGTTTTATTTGATTGCTTTTTACTTTGAAATCTACTTAGTTTGAACTTAATGTTGTCATCTGTGCTTCTATTTTTTTTATTTATTGTATTTTAAGAATACGTCTATTCAATGAGTATTTCTTATGTTCTAAGCACTGTGCTGGGCACTGGAGATAAAGCAGTGAGCAAAACAGAGCTGGTGCCTTTCCTTACAGAGCTTAGAATGTGAAGTAAACAAACAAACAAAAAAGTCTCGCAAATCAGAATCTAATCAGTTGTGATAAATTCTGTGCAGAAAAAATACAGGACATCATAAAAGCATCTAGCAGGGGATGTAAACTGGGGTTTTAGGTAAGTCTTTTCTAAAGGGTATACGTTTAAACTGATAATTCCTTACTCATTCTTTTATTTTTATTATTTCTGGTTAATTTTGTTTTAGGCATATTTCCTATAAATTCATACATCTGAATTTAATTTTTTAATCCAGTCTGAGAATCTTTTTTTTTTTAAATAAGGTGTTTGGTTTTAAGTCTATTATCTTATTCTTTCTGAATTTTTACTTTATTATGTTTTGCTTTTTCTGAATTCTACTATATGTATTATATTTGGCTTGATTTGTTTTACTTCAGTGAAGTGAAAGTTATTTATCATGCTCCTTTTACAAAAGCATTCTTTAATCAGTATATCTCTAATTAATAAAGACAAAATTGAAACTGTATCTTTTAACTCTCCACTATGTAAGAAAATGAATTGAGTATGTGCTTACCTCAGTTTGCTTGTTTTTGTTCATGTATTAAAGGGTTTTAATTACATTATAAGTAATAAATTATTACATTTACAAAATGCAGTTACTTTTCCAAGCAGCACTACTTATATTTTTCCATATTACTATAACTGTATTTCTAATACTTATTTGGACATAGATTCTGTTTGGTAATCTAATCTTGCCTACCAAATCACCCCAAAACTTACTAGCTTAAAATGACAATTTGGTTATTTCTCAATTGGAAGTATATCTTAATATATCATCACCCCAAAAAGTTCCCCCATGCCTCTTCCCAGAGACACCTACCACCAACCCTAGAGACAACTACTGTTCTAATTTTTCCACCAGGAATTAGTTTTACCTGTTTAGAATTTCATATAAATTAAACTATACAATATATACTCTTCTGTGTAAGGCTTCTTTCAACCAGTGTAATGCATTTGAGATTCATTCATGTTGGGTATATAAGTTTTTCCTTTCAATTGATGAGTAGTATTCCATTGTGGGATTATACCACAGGATTATCCATTCTCCTATTGATCAACATGCTTGTGTTTCCAGTTTGGGGCTTTATGAATTACTGCTATGAACATTTTTGTTTAAGTATTTTTGTGAACATATAGTTTTACTTCTCTTGAGCTAATACATAGTATTAGAATTACTGGTCAAAAGGTCAGTGTATATTTAGCTTTATAAGAAATTATAAGATTTTTTTTTCCTGTGTGATTGTACCATTTTAGTTTCCTATGAAGTAACTATTACAGTTTTAGTTGCTTCACAATGTCACAAATGTTTGGTGCCATAATTGTTTTTAATTTTAGCCTTTCTGGTAAGTCTATAATGACATTTTATTGTGGTTTTAATTTTCATTTCACTGATGACTAATAAAGTTATATACTTTTCATGTACTTATTTACCATTTGTATATCTTCTCTTGTGAACTGTTCAAATTTTTTGCCACTTTTAATTGGACTGCTTGTCTTTTTATTTTTAGGTAGTAGGAATTCTTCATATATTCTGGATACCAGTGTTTGGTCAGATATATGTATTGTGAATATTTTCTCCAAATCTGCACCTTGCCTAGTCATTTTCTGAAAGGTGTCTTTTGATGAGCACATATCTTTAGTTTTGATGACGTCTAATATATCATTTAAAAATTTCTTTTAAGGTTATTACTTTCTGTGATCTGAGAATCTTTGCCTGCCCTCAAATCAAGAATATACTCTTTGATGTTTTCCTTGTTTTCCTCTAAAAGCTTTATGGTTTTAGCTTTTACATTTAGATATATGATTTATCTCAATAATTTTTGTATACAGTAGCAGTTGAGGTTCATTTTTAAAAATCTGTACCATTTATTGAAAAGTTCTTCTTCCTCCCCTGAATCACTTTGGCACCTTTGTTGAAAAACAAATGACTATAAGTGTCAGTTCACTTCTAGCCTGTCCATTCTTTCCCATTGATTTGTTGATCCTGAGCTCTTACACTTTAAAAAAATCTTTATTAACTCCAATGTAGGTTTAAATTCTGCTGTCATAATTTGGGTTCCCTTGAAATTTTTCCATTTGTTACACCCATCTCCATTTGCACGTTGTTGCCTGTGTATTCAATCACTGAATAAATATTTGTTCAGCTTCTGCTTTGTGGTAGATGCTGTTCTAGGTACTGACGATGCAGTAGTAAACAAATAATTTTCATATTCTTATTGACCTTCTATTCTAGTGTGAAAAGACAGGCAGTAGATAAGTAAACAAATAGATTAGCAAGATAAACCCATGATGTTGTGTCATACAGAAAACAAAGCAGGATGTTTTCATAGTGACTAGAAATAGGGGGCTACTGTTGTATGTCCCAGAGAACCCTCCCTGAGAAAGTAACAGCTGAGCTTTGTTGTCTCATTCTTTTGTTTGTATTTTAAATTTTGTCCCAACATATTTTACCTATATGTTTTTCTGCTGTAGTTTCAATGAGGCTCTTTCTTCTTGTATCTTGTTGAAGACACTAAGCATAAGATTGCTGAAAGGTAACAACACTTGCATGAAGTGATTATCTGAGTTTTCATGATGATGCGCTTTCTCTTTATTTCAGTGTTTACCAGCTGGCAAGGCTTTGTGATTGGCCTTGAGCCTCTCTCACTGTCCACTTCCATACTATAGAATCCCGTTTATTAGATACACAAAAAGGGGGCAAGCTGATGTACTTAGTTCCATGTTGAGTCAGTACCCAGTATGTAGGCACAGATCTAGTATGGTTCTGCCAGGCTGAAATGGTGTATACTCCCTTTAATCCAGTCAACTCTGGATCTCTTGTGTATAGGGATGTGTCTGTATGTCTGGTTCACCTTTGTGTGTCCAGTGCCAGCACAGGACCTGGCACATAGTAGACATGCAAAAAATATTTGTTGAATGAATCCAGTACAGTAAAGTACAAATAAAGATCACAATTAAAGTACAATAAGAATCTCAACCCTCAGTATACACTACTGGTAGGGTTTTTTATGAAGTACAGTAGAAGGGTTAAAAGTGTGGGCTTTTGGGCTTCCCTGGTGGTGCAGTGGTTGAGAATCTGCCTGCTAATACAGGGGACACGGGTTCGAGCCCTGGTCTGGGAGTATCCCACATGCCGCAGAGCAATTGGGCCCGTGAGCCACAACTACTGAGCCTGCGCGTCTGGAGCCTGTGCTCCGCAACAAGAGAGGCCGCGATAGTGAGAGGCCCGCGCACTGTGATGAGGAGTGGCCCCCGCTTGCCACAGCTAGAGAAAGCCCTTGCACAGAAATGAAGACCCGACACAGCAAAAATAAATAAATTAATTAATTTTAAAAAAAGAAAAGAAAAGTGTGGGCTTTAAAATTAGACTGTTAGGATTTTAATTCTAGCTCTGCCACTTTCTGTATATTTCTTGGCAAGTCACTTAACTTCTCTGTGCTTCGTTTTTCTCACTTTCCAAACTTGTGGGATTGTTAAGAGGATTAAAGGAAATAATGCAAGTTAAACCTTTAGCACAGTGCTCATAAAATGTCAATAATAATTGTTGCTTATAATATCCCCCCATCATACAGTGTTTTATTTGCAGTCACTCTGTTCCCCAAGATGAAGGCTAATCCTTCAAAAACAGCTGTCATTCAGTAGGTCAACTGATTAATTATCTGCTTAGTGCAGATCCTGGGTCTCTGAGTAAGAGCCCTGACAGGAGAGAAAGGAGCAGTGCTCTCCCATCCCATCTTCTTTCAGGCCGGGGGAATGCTTTATTTCAGGGGTGAAACATGGTTACACTGCCTGTCATTTTCCTCAGTTTAGCTGCATCTGCCTTATAAATGGGGAAAATTCTTCCCAGAATCTATCAGTGGGTTATCAGTTTTAGTGATGATTTCTGGGTTTTCATTTAGGTATTTTGTGCAAAGTGGGAGACCCTACATGGAGAATCAGCCAGATAACATTTTAAAAAATAAACTCTGTTTTTAAAACAGTTTTAGATTTACAGAAAAAAACTGGAAAGTTAATACAGAGAGTTTCCATATATGTTGTACCAAGTTTCCCCAATTATTAACATCTTACATTAGTATGGTACATTTTATAATTAGTGAACTGATATTGCTACATTATTATTAACTAAAGTCCCTATTTTCCTCACATTTCCTTAGGTACCTAATATCCTTTTTCTGTTCTAGGATTCCATCCAGAAAACCCAGTTACATTTAGTCACCATGTCTCCTCAGGCTCCTCTTGGCTAACAGCGTTTCAGGCTTTCTTTTTTTTGATGACCTTGATAATTTTGAGGAATACTGATCAGATATTTTGTGAGAATTTCTATTGGTATTTCTCTGATGTTTTTCTCATGACTAAACTGAGGTTATGGGTCTGGGGGAGGAAACACAGAGGTAAGGTGACATTTTCATTACATCATGTCAAGGGCACATACTTTCAACATGACATATCACTGTTGATTTTGACCTTGATCACCTGACTGGGGTAGTGTTTCTCAGGTCTCCCCACTGTGGAGTTACTCTCCTCTTCCCCACCTTTCCATACTGAAATCTTGGAAGGAAGTCCCTATGCACACCTAAGGAGTAGGGAGTTATGCTTGACCTCCTTGAGGAAAGAAATAGCCACATACATTATCTAGAATTCTTTATACAGGGTATTTCTCTTCTACCAACTTACTGGTTGGTTGAATATTTATTCAATTAGTTATTTATCTTAGTATGGACTCAAGGCTATATATTTTATACTTTGGATAATAATAATAAATAAACTACTACTTTATCATATATCATTTTTTAAACATCTTTATTGGAGTATAATTGCTTTAAAATGGTGTGTTAGTTTCTGCTGTATAACAAAGTGAATCAGCTATACATATAACCCCATATTTCCTCCCGCTTGCATTTCCCTCCCACCCTCCATATCCCACCCCTCTAGGTGGACACAAAGCACCAAACTCATCTCTCTGTGCTATGCGGCGGCTTCCCACTAGCTATCTGTTTTACATTTGGTAGTGTATATATGTCCATGCTGCTCTCTCACTTTGTCCCAGCTTACCCTTCCTCCTGCCCATGTCCTCAAGTCCATTCTCTACATCTGTCTTTATTCCTGTCCTGCCTCTAGGTTCTTCAGAAACTTTTTTTTTTTTTTTAGATTCCATATATACGTGTTAGCATACGGTATTTTTCCCTTTCTGACTTACTTCACTCTGTATGACAGTCTCTAGGCCCATCCACCTCACTACAAATAACTCAATTTCGTTTCTTTTTATGGCTGAGTAATATTCCATTGTATATATGTGCCACATCTTCTTTATCCATTCATCTGTTGATGGACACTTAGGTTGCTTCCATGTCCTGGCTATAGTAAATAGAGCTGCAATGAATATTTTGGTACATGGCTCTTTTTAAATTATGGTTTTCTCAGGGCATATGCCCAGTAGTGGGATTGCTGGGTCGTATGGTAGTTCTGTTTTTAGTTTTTTAAGGAACCTCCATACAGTTCTCCATAGTGGCTGTATCAATTTACATTCCCACCAACAGTGTAAGAGGGTTCCCTTTTCTCCACACCCTCTCCAGCATTTATTGTTTGTAGATTTTTTGATGATGGCCATTCTGCCTGGTGTGAGGTGATACTTCATTGTAGTTTTGATTTGCATTTCTCTAATGATTGGTGATGTTGAGCATCCTTTCATGTGTTTGTTGGCAGTCTGTATATCTTCTTTGGAGAAATGGCTATTTAGATCTTCTGCCCATTTTTGGATTGGGTTGTTTGTTTTTTTGATATTGAGCTGCATGAGCTGCTTCTATATTTGGGGGATTAATCCTGTGTCAGTTGCTTCGTTTGCAAATACTTTCTCCTATTCTGAGGGTTGTCTTTTTGTCTTGTTTATGGTTTCCTTTCCTGTGCAAAAGCTTTTAAGCTTCATTAGGTCCCATTTGTTTATTTTTGTTTTTATTTCCATTTCTCTAGGAGGTGGGTCAAAAGGATCTTGCTGTGATTTATGTCATAGAGTATTCTGCCTGTGTTTTCCTCTAAGAGTTTTTAGTGTCTGGCTTTACATTTAGATCTTTAATCCATTTTGAGTTCATTTTTGTGTAGGGAGTGTTCTAATTTCATTCTTTTACATGTAGCTGTCCAGTTTCCCGAGCACCACTTATTGAAGAGGCTGTCTTTCTCCATTGTATAGTCTTGCCCCCTATATCAAAGATAAGGTGACCATATGTGTGTGGGTTTATCTCTGGGCTTTCTTTCCTGTTCTTTTGATCTATACTTCTGTTTTTGTGCCAGCACCATACTGTCTGGATTACTGTAGCTTTGTAGTATAGTCTAAAGTCAGGGAGCCTGATTCCTCCAGCTCCATTTTTCTCTCTCAAGATTGCTTTGGCTATTCAGGGTCTTTTGTGTTTCCATACAAATTGTGAAATTTTTTGTTCTAGTCCTGTGAAAAATGCCATTGGTGGTTTGATGAGGATTGCATTGAATCTGTAGATTGCTTTGGGTAGTATAGTCATTTTCACAATGTTGATCCCTCGAACCCAAGAACATCGTATATCTCTCCATCTGTTTGTATCATCTTTAATTTCTTTTACCAGTGTCTTATAGTTTTCTGCATATAGGTCTTTTGTCTCCTTAGGTAGGTTTATTCCTAGGTATTTTATTCTTTTTGTTGCAGTGGTAAATGGGAGTGTTTCCTTAATTTTTCTTTCAGATTTTTCATCATTAGTGTGTAGGAATGCAACAGATTTCTGTGCATTAATTTTGTATCCTGCTACTTTACCAAATTCATTGATTGGCTCTAGTAGTTTTCTGGTAGCATCTTTAGGATTCTCTATGTATAGTAACATGTCATCTGCAAACAGTGACAGTTTTATTACTTCTTCTTTTCCAATTTGGATTCCTTTAATTTCTTTTTCTTCTCTAATTGCTGTGGCTAAAACTTCTAAAACTATGTTGAGTAATAGTGGTGAGAGTAGGCAACCTTGTCATGTTCCTGATCTTAGTGGAAATGGTTTCAGTTTTTCACCATTGATAATGATGCTGGCTGTGGGTTTGTCATATATGGCTATTATTATGTTAAGGTAAGTTCCCTCTATGCCTACTTTCTGGAGGGTTTTTATCATAAATGGGTGTTGAATTTTGTCGAAAGCTTTTTATGCATCTATTGAGATTATCATATGGTTTTTATCCTTCAGTTTGTTAATATGATTTATCACATTGATTGATTTGCATATATTGAAGAATCCTTGCATTCCTGGGATAGACCCCACTTGATCATGGTGTATGATCTTTTTAATGTGCTGTTGGATTCTGTTTGCTAGTATTTTGTTGAGGATTTTTGCATCTATGTTCATCAGTGATATTGGCCTATAGTTTTCTTTCTTTGTGACATCTTTGTCTGGTTTTGGTATCAGTGTGGTGGTGGCCTCGTAAATTAAGTTGGGAGTGTTCCTCCCTCTGCTATAGTTTGGAAGAGTTTGAGAAGGATAGGTGTTAGCTCTTCTCTAAATGTTTGATAGATTTCACCTGTGGAGCCATCTGGTCCTGGGCTTCTGTTTGCTGGAAGATTTTTAATCACAGTTTCAATTTCAGTGCTTGTGAGTGGTCTGTTTATGTTTTCTATTTCTTCCTGGTTCAGTGTCGGAAGCTTGTGCTTTTCTAAGAATTTGTCCATTTCTTCCAGGTTGTTCATTTTATTGGCATATAGTTGGTTGTAGTACTCTCTCATGATCCTTTGTATTTCTGCAGTGTCAGTTGTTACTTCTCCTTTTTCATATCTAATTCTATTGATTTAATCATCTCCCTTTTTTTCTTGATGAGTGTAGCTAATGGTCAATTTTATTTATCAATTTTGTTTACCTTCTCAAAGAACCAGGTTTTAGTTTTATTTATTTTTTATTTTTATTTGTTTATTTTTTGCGGTATGTGGGCCTCTCACTGTTGTGGCCTCTCCCGTTGTGGAGCACAGGCTCCGGACACACAGGCTCAGCGGCAATGGCTGATGGGGCCAGCCGCTCTGCGGCATGTGGGATCTTCCCAGACCGGGGCACAAACCCGTGTCCCCTGCATCGGCAGGCAGACTCTCAACCACTGTGCCACCAGGGAAGCCCAGTTTTATTGATTTTGCTATCATTTCCTTCATTTTTTTTTCATTTATTTCTGCTCTGGTCTTTATGATTTCTTTCCTTCTGCTAGCTTTGGGTTTTTTTGTTCTTTTTCTAACTGCTTTAGGTGTAAGGTTAGGTTGTTTATTTGAGATGTTTCTTGTTTCTTGAAGTAGGATTGTATTGCTATAAACTTCCTTCTTAGAACTGCTTTTGCTGTATCCCATAGGTTTTGGGTCATTGTGTTTTCATTGTCATTTGTTTCTAGGTATTTTTTGATTTCCTCTTGGATTTCTTCAGTGATCTCTTGGTTCTTTGTAGTTGTTTAGCCTTCATGTATTTGTATTTTTTACAGATTTTTCCCTGTAATTGATATCTTGGCTCATAGGGTTGAGGTCGGAAATGACAGTTGATATGATTTCAATTTTCTTAAATTTACCAAGGCTTAATTTGTCACCCAAGATATGATGTATCCTGGAGAATGTTCCATGAGCACTTGAGAAGAAAGTGTATTCTGTTGTTTTTGGATCGAATGTCCTATAAATATCAATTAAGTCCATCTTGTTTAATGTATCATTTAAAGCTTGTGTTTTCTTCTTTATTTTCATTTTGGATGATCTGTCCATTGGTGAAAGTGGGGTGTTAAAGTCCACTACTATGATTGTGTTACTGTCGATTTCCCATTTTATGGCTGTTAGCATTTGCCTTATGTATTGAGGTGTTCCTATGTTGGGTGCATATATATTGATAATTGTTATATCTTCTTCTTGGATTGATCCTTTGATCATTATGTAGTGTCTTTCTTTGTCTCTTGTAATAGTACTTAATTTTAAAGTCTATATTGTCTGATATGAGACTTGCTACTCCAGCTTTCTTTTGTTTTCCATTTGCATGGAATATCTTTTTCCATCCCCTCACTTTCAGTCTGTATGTGTCTCTAGGTCTGAAGTGGGTCTCTTGTAGACAGCATATATACGGGTCTTGTTTTTGTATCCATTCAGCCAGTCTATGTCTTTTGGTTGTAGCATTTAATCTATTTACATTTAAGGTAATTATTGATATGTATGTTCCTATTATCTTTTTTTTTTTTTTTTGCGGTACACGGGCCTCTCACTGCTGTGGCCTCTCCCATTGCGGAGCACAGGCTCCAGACACACAGGCTCAGTGGCCATGGCTCATGGGCCCAGCCGCTCCGCAGCACGTGGGATCTTCCTGGACCAGGGCACGAACCTGTGTCCCCTGCATCGGCAGGCGGACTCTCAACCACTTCGCCACCAGGAAAGCCCTATCATTTTCTTAATTGTTTTGGGTTTGTTATTGTAGGTCTTTTCCTTCTCTTGTGTTTCCTGCCTAGAGAAATTCCTTTAGCATTTGTTGTAAAGCTGGTTTGGTGGTGCTGAATTCTCTTAGCTTTTGCTTGTCTGGAAAGGTTTTAATATGTCCGTCGAATCTGAATGATATCCTTGCTGGGTAGAGTAATCTTGGTTGTGGGTTTTTCCCTTTCATCACTTAAATATGTCCTGCCACACCCTTCTGGCTTGCAGAGTTTCTACTGAAAGATCAGCTGTTAACCTTATGGGGATTCCCTTGTATGTTATTTGTTGTTTTTCCCTTGCTGCTTTTAATATTTTTTCTTCGTATTTAATTTTTGATAGTTTGATTAATATGTGTCTTCTCCTAGGATTTATCCTGTATGGGACTCCCTGTGCTTCCTGGGGTTGACTGACTATTTCCTTTTCCATAATAAGGAAATTTTCTCTATAATCTCTTCAAATATTTTCTCAGTCCCTTTTTTTTTCCTCTTCTTCTTCTGGGACCTCTGTAATTCGAATGTTCGTGTATTTAATGTTATCACAGAGGTCTCTGAGACTGTCCTCAATTTTTTTCATTCTTTTTTCTTTATTCTGCTCTGTGGTAGTTATTTCCGCTATTTTATCTTCCAGATCACTTATCTGTTCTTCTGCCTCAGTTATTCTGCTATTGATTCCTTCTAGAGAATTTTTTATTTCATTTATTTTGTTATTCATCACTGTTTGTTTGCTCTTTAGTTCTTCTAGGTCCTTGTGAAATGTTTCTTGTATTTTCTCCATTCTATTTCCAAGAATTTGGATCATCTTTTCTATTATTACTCTGAATTCTTTTTCAGGTAGACTGCCTATTTCCCCTTCATTTGTTTGGTCTGGTGGGTTTTTACCTTGCTCCTTCATGTGCTGCATATTTCTCTGTTTTCTCATTTTGCTTAACTTACTGTGTTTGGGGTCTTCTTTTTGCAAGCAGCAGGTTCATACTTCCTGTTGTTTTTGGTGTCTGCTCCCAGTGGGTAAGGTTGGTTCAGTGAGTTGTGTAGGCTTCCTAGTAGAGGGGACTGGTGCCTGTGTTCTTGTGGATGAGGCTGGGTCTCTCTTTCTAGTGGGCAGGACTGTGTCCAGTGGTGTGTTTTGGGATGTCTGTGAACTTATTATGATTTTAGGCAGCCTCTCTGCTAATGGGTGGGGTTGTGTTCCTGTGTTGCCAGTTGTTTGGCATAGGATGTCCAGCACTGTTGCTTGCTGGTCGTTGAGTGGAGCTGGGTCTTAGCGTTGAGATGGAGATCTCTGGGAGAGCTCTTGCCATTTGATATTATATGGAGCTGGGAGGTATTTGGTGGACCAATGTCCTGAAATTGGCTCTCCCACCTCAGAGTCTCAGGCCTGACACCCAGCCGGAGAACCAAGACGCTGTCAGCCACATGGCTCAGAAGAAAAGGGAGAATAGTAAAGAAATAAAGAAAGAAAGAAAAATAAATAAATAAAATTATTAAAATAAAAACTTTAAAAAAAATTATTAAAAATTAAAAAAGTAATTAAAAAAAAGAAAAACAGAAGAGGGCAACCAAACCAGTAAACAAATCCAGTAATGGTAACAAGCACTAAAAACTATACTGAAAAAAAAAAAAAAATGGACAGACAGAACCCTAGGACAAATGGTAACAGCAAAGCTATACAGACAAAATCACACAAAGAAGCATACACATACACACTCACAAAAAGAGAAAAAGAAAGAATAAATATATATATATATATATATATATAAAGGGAAGAAAGCAACCAAATCAGTAAACAAATCTACCAATGATAACAAGCTGTAAATACTAAACTAAGATAGACATAAAACCAGAAACAAATTAGATGCAAAAAGCAAACCCTATATCTACAGTTGCTCCCAAAGTCTACCGCCTCAATTTGAGGATGATTCATTGTCTCTTCAGGTATTCCAGAGATGCAGGGTACATCAAGTTGATTGTGGACCTTTAATCCACTGCTCCTGAGGCTGCTGGGAGAAATTTCCCTTTCTCTTCTTTGTTCTCACTGCTCCTGGGGTTCAGCTTTGGATTTGGCCCTGCTACTGCATGTAGGTCACCCTCTGGCCTCTGTTCTTTTGGGAAGTCTGAGGTCTTCTGCCAGCATTCAGTAGGTGTTCTGTAGGAGTTGTTCCACATGTAGATGTATTTTTGATGCGTTTGTTGGGAGGAAGGTGATCTTCACGTCTTACTCCTCTGCCATCTTGAAGGTCCCCCCCATTTATCTTATATCATTTTATACCAGAATCCAGTAAGCTTTAACAAAGAACGCATGGATATGAGCAAGTGGCGCTTCCCTGCAAAAATAGTCATCTGAGGAGTCTGTGCACTTCTTCTAATAATTCTGTCATCATTTAACTAACTCCTATCACCATTAACTCTGAAACGCTTTAGTGGAAACTGTGAGATTTGCAAGAAATAATTGTTATTGTAATGAATGTATTACCTATTATGTGCCAAGAACTCACTTAACCCTGAGGTATATACATTCATACCTCGTACTTTTTAATGTCTCACCAAAACAACATGACAGACAATATGTAAATGTCATAAGCCATGGTACAATACTTCAAGTAATTTCAGTGTAGTGGAGGATAGAGACAAGTGACAGTGTGGTGGCCGTACAGGGTGATGAGTTCCAGGAGAGAGGTGGGTACCAGGTTGAGAAGCATGGAGGAGGGGCATCTAAATCAGAAAGTTCAGTCATTGCTGCTTTGTAGAGAAGGTAACTTCTGAGTGACAGGTGTCAGGGAGCTCTACGATTTTGAAAGACAACTAGTGGGCATACTCCAGGCAGGAGGGTTGTGGCAGAAGCATGGAGGGCTGAGGTAGTTGCTGTTTAGGCTGCCTCAGTACAGCCAGAGCGAAGGGCACACCAGGGGCAGAGGCAGGGCCTGAGGCTGGAGAGGTAGCAGCGACCAGATCACCAAGATGCTTGCGTTACTGGAAGGAATTGGACTTGATTGTGAAGGCCGTGGAGAATCATTGGAGGAGTTTCAGCAGGAGGAGAACATGATCAGTTTGACATTTTAGATGGATCATTCTGGCAGCTATAGAGAGAAAACTCATCTCAGTACTTCATAGTCATACTTTGTTTTTTAACAAAAAGTTGGCCATGTTTTCATTTTATTTCCTGTTAAGTGATATTTGGTTGTTTTCCAAAATCAAATCCACGTTCAAATGATTTGCCACCACTACCGTGGTCTCAGGAATGTGCTTTGGGATCCTGGACAAGAGTCCCCAGACACAGGATGTTTGGAGTAAGTTACAGTAGTCCCCATGGTAACTTGTTCTGGCTTATTTGTTTGAACATTTTTCTTTCATTAATTTACATTCTTATTCTTTCTTCTCCTTTTGTTATGTTATTCTTTGGTACTTTTTAAAATGCTGCAAATATTAAATATCAAGTGTCAGGCACTGTATTAAGTTATATGTATATTTCATTTAACCTTCACCAAAACAGTATGGAGTAGACAGTATCATTACCATTTTTCAAATGAGCAAACTAGGGCTCAGGAAGTCTTAGAAACTTGCTGAGAAAGATTTTGTGGCTTGCATTGCACAGCTAGAAGCAGAGCCAAAGGGTTCAAGCTCGGTCTGTATGTTTGAAGGAGCCACGTTTGCAGATTGTGCAGCCAGGTGTCTTTTAGGGAATGTCCTATCAATTGCAGGACTGCATTTACCACTGGAGCCCTTGACCAGCTGTGATGGGAGTGAGAAGAGAGCCAAAGTAAAGGGTCTCTTCTGGTTCATGAGACAGTGATGACAGCAGTTAAGGGACAAATAATGAAGAAAAGGCAGTAGATTTAAAAGCTCAAGTTGAATAAAGCACCTTGGAAATGTATTGTCCTCCTTCTCTTTTGCTTCACTGAAAGTTACTACCTTATTTATCAGTTAGGAGACTGTTCCTTTCTGCTGTAATGCCTTTGGTTCTACAGCACAGATTCTAGGAGTGATAGCCTGGGTCTGTGTTGAGCTCCAGCATCACAGTCCTTAATTCCATCCTGACAGAAGCAAATGCTGAGCCTGGGTCAGTAGGCGCAGGTTGATTACTCCACAGAGTGAGAGAGAACAGTGTTCCTCCGAGGAGCAGCCCTGCCTGAGCCTGCCTGCTTCTGTAGTGAAACACTGGCCCTTGAAACCAGGTTTCTACTCGACTAAGTAAGAAACTGGCCTTCACTCAGTATCTCACTCAGTATCTGGATGCTGAGTAGCTTGATAGTGCTGTAACACAGGGAGCAGAAAGGGGATGCTGCTTTCAAAAGATGGTAAATCACACCCAGGAACTACCTGCTGCCTGCCTCTCTCTACAACCCATCCCCTCCCTGCACTGTGCTGGGTTTGTACATACGTGTGAACCCCCCAGTCTGCACATTCCAGACTCTGTCCACAGCCCCACAAACGTGTACCCAGAGGAGGCCAAATCTGGGGTAGAAGCCCATGCAGGTCCTGGCAGTGGACTGGGGCCTGTGGGGTGCCTGGGGAAATTCTGGGGTACCTGGAGTTTTGTCTGGGTGATCCCAGGTACCTGGAACATAGTCTGGGTGGACATGTCCCCCTGGGAACCAGGGACTTCCCTCCCCAAGGAGGTGGACCACAGCCCAAGATGGCCAGAGCTGAACCCTTCACTGCGTGGGGCCCAGGCAGGGACTTGGGTGGCCAGGGTCTCGAGCAATACAGTTGTCTAAGCATCACAAAGACAAAGACAAAGGCTAAGCACTTCCATGGTTCTGGTCCTTTCTCCCTGGATGGGGCTCTTTTTTCCAGATCCTGGTGCATTGTCTCCGCATATCTCAGTCTCCACTTCCACTGTCCTGGCCCAGCCACCGTTCTCTCTCCCCGTCCACTCTTGTCCACCTCCAGTCCATCCTCCACAGGGTCATGTTCTACATGTAATGGGGATCTGCTTTTCTAAGTTCAGGAACAGGCAAAACTACGTAATATACCAAGGAAAAGAATACCTCGAAAGTGGGAGTGGTGGTCATGTCTGGAGTGGGGTGTGACTGAGGAGGAGTGCATAAGGGGCTGCCCAGGTCACAGACAGCCTCTTGCCCCACATCCCTCAGTGTCATCCCGTTGACAACAGTAAAATCCTTTATTGGGCTAGAAGGCCCTGGATGGCCTGGTCTCTGCCCAGCCCTGCCTCCTCAGGTCTCCCCGCCTCACTCACTTTGCCCTCCAAGCAACTTTGCCTTCCACCCAAAATACCTTCCCTCTACCCCTTGTCCTGGCTAGCTCCTTTATATTTTCTGGGTTTGGCTTAAATACCATCTCAGAGAGGGAGTCTCTAACCCACTTTCCTGCCACCTCCCCACACTCCGCCCACCCCCACTGTCTCTTTCAGCATTTTGCTAGTTGACTTTGTAGCCATTATTTCAATGCATATGTTTGCCTGTTTAGTGTATGTCTCTACTGCTAAAACAGAAGTTCCATTAAGACAGGGACCACGTGCACGGTGGTTGGCACAATTAAGTCCTCAATAGATATTTTTTAAAATTGATTTTATTGAGGTATAGTTGATTTACAATGTTGTGTTAATTTCTGCTGTACAGCAAAGTGATTCAGTTATACATATATATATATTCTTTTTCATATTCTTTTCCATTATGCTTTATTGCAGGATATTGAATATAGTTCCCTGTACTATACAGTAGGACCTTTTTGTTTATCCATTCTATATAAAGTAGTTTGCATCTGCTAATCCCAAACTCCCAATCCATCCCTCCCCCACCTCCTCATCCCCCTTGGCAACCACAAGTCTGTATATCTATGTCTGTGAGTCTTTTTCTGTTTTCATAGATAGTTTCATTTTTGTCATATTTTAGATTCCACATATAAGTGATATCATATGATAATTGTCTTTCTCTTTCTGACTTACTTCACTTAGTATGAAAATCTCTAGGTCCATCCATGTTGCTACAAATGGCATTATTTCATTATTTTTTATGGTTGAGTAATATTCCATTGTGTATATGTATACACCACATCTTTATCCACTCATCTGTCGATGGACATTTAGGTTGTTTCCATGTCTTGGCTATTGTGAATAGTGCTGTTATGAACATAGGGATGCATGAATCAATATCTCTTCGAATTTTAGTTTTTTCTAGATATATGCCCAGGAGTGAGATTGATGTATCATATAGCAACTCTATTTTTAGTTTTTTTGAGGAACCTCCACACTGTTTTCCACAGAGGCTGCACCAATTTACATTCCCTCCAACAGTGTAGCAGGGTTCCCTTTCCTCCACACCCTCTCCAGCATTTGTTATTTGTAGACTTTTTAATGATGGCCATTCTGACTGGTGTGAGGTGATACCTCATTGTAGTTTTGATTTACATTTCTCTAATAATTGGCAATGATGAGCATCTTTTCATGTGCCTATTGGCCATCTGTATGTCTTCTTTGGAGAAATGTCTGTTTAGGTCTTCTGCCCATTTTTTGATTGGGTTATTTGTTTTTCTGTTATTGAGTTATATGAGCTGTTTGTATATTTTGAAAATTAAGCCCTTGTCAGTCGCATCATTTGCAAATATTTTCTCCCAGTCTGTAGATTGTCTTTTCATTTTGTTTATGGTTTCCTTTGCTGTACAAAAGCTTATAAGTTTGATTAGGTCCTATTTGTTTATTTTTGTTTTCATTTATATTGCCTTGGGAGACTACCTAAGAAAACATTGGTACCATTTATGTCAGATAATGTTTTGCAAGTCCTCAATTCATATTTCTTGATTGAATGGATGATTCATAATCTGGACACCTCAACTGCATGGATGCTATGCCCTGACTTACTCCCTCAAATCTAATCTGATCTCTGTAGCCACCAACCTTGCCCAGACAGGTTAAAAGTTGCCCTTTTTCAGTCTTACTTTTGGACTTCCCTTTCCTCCATGGCAACCGGTTGCCCTTGTGGCCCCAGTCAGTTTGACAGTGGCCCAAACAAGGCCCGGTCCCTTCTTATTCCTTTTACTCCAGGGGGAGCTCCCAGCAAAACCACGCTGCTTCAAACATAAAGTTCTCCATGGTGTTCCTGCATAATCAATGCAAATAAGCAAGGTATCTCTCTCCCAAATTATCAACCGTGGTAGCCTTGTTGATTATACAAAAACCACGAGGGGAGAGGTACAAAATATAAATATATATAAATATTCAATAATGGGCTACTTGGAAGTATGGCAGTAAGTGAAATCAGATCACTAATGGTTCCAGATATTTAAATTATAGATTTGAAAAAATCATTGACATATATTATAGTTGTTTTAGAAACAGAAATAACTAATCGAAGTTGCTCAGTTAGTTCAAAAGAATGCTATATTTTCCTCTGTTGCTATTAACAAATAAAAAAAACAAGTAAGCAAGGAGTTCATTAGAAAAGCATTTGTGAAACATTAATATACTTAATAACCTACATGATTAAGAAAAACAGCCTCACTTTAACATATAGTGTGGAGAGTAATGTAACTGTGAGAAAGGAAACATTTATTTTGAAACAGTTATAAATTATAGTCCAATATGCATAGGTATAGAGTTATAATGAATAACACTAAGAATTAATCAAAAAAACCTTTTAAATTTAAGTGTTAATGGCTGAGATCTTTAAGAGAGACAACTAAAAACTTTTTAAAAATTAGAAGAATTATTGCCACGTGCAACTTTTTGAAAAGAAATAGGCTGTTTCCTTCACCCTAAGGACATTGAAGTGATTGAAATTAGTAACTAAGCAGCTCTAAAAGTTATGGAACAGAAATAACCCAATAATAATCCTTCACTTATAATAATTTTCTTCAATAGGTATCAAAGTGTGTTTAGTCAAATCAACAGTATTTAATGGCCATACACTACATGTACTGTATCTGTTAAATATAGAGAATTTAATAAGGATATACTATAATCCCACTTATTTGGAGAGCCTGCCTACCAAATTACAACTCTTTGAAATACAGAAGAGAATCAGGAAAGAAGCAAAAGTTGAACAAACACCATAAAATCCATATACTAGAGTTCATATATTGGACTAATTTGCTCTGATTTCAAAAACAGTTCTAACACAACTTGCTGTTTGACTGCCTAAACCATTGTGGTAATCTTTAGAGTTCATCACAAAATATTTCTGATTCTGCCCCTGCTGAGTCCATGGTAGGGTTACACCTTCCACTCCCTTGAAGTTAAATGGAGCCATGGGACTTGCTCCAGCCAGTGAAATGTGAGTGGAAAATGCAGATATTTCCTGCCTTTTATTGATGGGGAATCTGAGACTCTTAATTATCAGGTTAGATAATTAAGCCAAAGTTACAGGGCTAGTGGACCAGGATTATGACCTCAAGTGGTCTAACTCCAAAGCCCCTGTACTCAACCAACAAGCTATACAGCTTCCTAATGTTGGTGTACCAAGTGGTGAAAAATTAACAAAAGTACTAAATGGAAGGAAATGGCCTGCCTTAAGAATGCTATAGATAATCCATAAAGCAGTTAATCTATGTAAGCAAAATCAAGGACTCCTACTGACTGACCCCTATAGACAAGGAGAGAATGAGGTCATTCTGCAAACCAGTGCAGTTCAGGGGATGAATTCTGATATCTGTGCTCAGAAGTGTCAGAGAGTTGACTTACATGATGACATGATTTTAAGCAGGATCTTTACCAAATTGCTTTCATAAACCAAAGTGTTCTAAACATATGCACTGAAACTAATTTCACAGCATTTTTCATCTCTATTTTCAATGTGATTCAGAAATGAAAAGAAAGATAGTTATGAAAACTGTAACTAGCAAAATAAAACTAAGGAGACAGTTCTAAACCTCTTAAAAAGAGCTATTCAAATCATACTGGTATTTGGGAGAAGACCCAAACAACTTTGTTTCTTTCCTCTCTGCTCATACCAACATCCAGCTGATAACCTCCCCTCTAACCCAGACATCTTTAACCTGGAATCCATGGATGGGAATTAGAACAGTGCTTCTCACAGTGTGGTCCCCAGACCAGCAGCATCAGCCTCACCCGGGAACCTGTTAGAAATGTAAATTCTCAGGTCCCACCTCAGATACACTAAGCCAGGAAGTCTGGAGGCAGGGCCCAGCCATCTGTGTTCTGATGCATGCTAAAGTTTGAGAACCACTGAGCTAATGAACAGCTTAAGAGACATATGAGAACTCCCAAAGTGTAAGAAGGTGGGCGACATACTATCTAACTTAGGCACTGGAATTCTATGGGAAGAACCTTGACAAGCCCTCGTGGGATAGTAAAGATATGAAGGAATAGATTTTGACCACCTCCAGAAACCAGAGGGTGTGGAAAACCATTCTATATGAGAAAGGGAGATAATTGTGTTATTCTACATTTGAAATGGAGGAATAGGGGAGAAAAAGTAAAAAGGAAGGTTATATTGGAGAGAAGCCAGAAAAATGAAGAGAGGCTAAAAGTTATAAGGTCAATGGTCAGTGAAATGCCCCATTGGTGGAAGGACCAAGAGATGTTTTGAGAATGGCGAGGCTGACATTTTATTGGAAATCATGAAACATCGTCATTTGTTTCCAGTAAGAAAGAAAGAGAAAGAGAGAAAAAAAGAGAAGAAAGAAAGAGAGGAAAGAGAGAAAGATAGAAAGGGAGGGAGGGAGAGAAGGAAGGAGGAAGGAAAGAAGGGAGGAAAGTACAAAAAAAAATCTTCTTCAAGATCTGCTGAACTCATGAACGCTTGATGTGAGTGGATCTTTTTGTGGAAATGGAAGCGGAGTTGAATTTCACATTTTTGTATGGTGATTATATTGCAGATACAGTACAAGAATACATAAGAATTTGAAGGTCAAGGTAAGAATATAAACCTGCCAGGAATTTGCAGATATTTTGAAAAAGGCTTTGAATTTCCACAGCCTTTTATAGTTTTAAGGGTTCAAACCAATTTACCTAGATTTTGAAAGATGAGCTTCAGTTGACACCTGAATTGCAGAAATCTGTGGATGGCCTAGGGTGGCAAGCCCTGTTGAAGTTTGATGTTGTTTTGTTTATTTATTGCTTCTTAACCAACTATCCTGCAATTTAGGGTCTTAAGATACAAAAAAGGCTCCTGATCTTATAGGTCAGGAATTCCAAAATGGCCGGGATAGGTGGTTCATCTCTGATCCACATGGGTCAGCTGGGGTGGTTGGAACTGGACAGTGCATTTTGAGATGGCTTCTCCAGTCACTCACACGTGTGGCTTCGTGGTGTTCTTGGCCTCTCTCTCCTTGTGTTTGGTATTTCATCCTTCAGGCATCTCCATGTGGCTGGAACTTCTCACAGGGTAAATAGGCCTTATATACAGCAGCTCAGAGCTACGAGGGAGAATGTTTCAAGGGCTGGGATATAGAAGCCTCCAGTCTCTTAAGGCCTGGGCCCAGTGCAGCTGGCACAGTATCACTATTACATATTATGTTACTAGTGAACCAGTCATGAACCCCACCTAGAGTCAAGGGGAAAGGATGTAGACTCCACTTCTCATGGGAAGAGTGTCAAAGAATGTGTGGCCTGCTTGATCTGCCATGGATAATAATTTGGATGTAGTTTCAGAGTACCTGTTAATTTTCAGGATTTATATAATACAAGATAACATTATCCTCTGGAAAGTGCACAAGTACCAATGTTTAACAACTTATGAGCAAAGAGTGAAAGATAGTTTCGGTAGCTACCAAAAGAATTATATTCTAGTGTTGTCATTATATTCTAGCTAATGGGTAACGTTTATAATAATGACAGTATTTTTAGGGCTTACTTTTCAAAATTAGATTGAAATTTGGAGTGTGATTATAAATATTAACATTTTAATCTGGTAGTGACATAGAATGATTAAATTAAATCTTTGCTTTGGGTGAAAAAATAATGTGTCTCTCATCCTAAGTTGAGGCCTCTCTCAAACCACTGGAGAAATTGACTCTGTATCTTTGAATGAAATGTAAAAATGGCATGTCTGTTCTGTCAAGAAGATTAATTAAAAGAGAATCCAGGCAAGATGGGCAGGTCTCATATTACCCTAGAGGTCTTTTTATGTGGGGACACTGTTGTCAAGATAGATTTCAGTACAAGAAGCTCTTTGGAAAACTCCTTTTACTCATATCCCCCTAAACACAATTTAATAGATGCTTTTATTTTCTTCCTGTTTCCATATAACAGGAAGCCTGCTTTTTCAAAACCAAGACAATTATTTTAAATACCTAAGAAGATGGACCCAGTAAGAACTTGGTACTTTCTTGTAATTGTACTTTCTTATACCTTCTACCAGCTTGTCCTACTGGTCAAATGGAGAACTTTTAGCCTCTTACCTGAGAAGGTCGGTCACTCTTTCTTATATCACAGAGGGCCAGTGGCTGGCTACAGAGCTAATAGGTTTATTGCCAGTAGAAATTTTACCTAATACAAAATGAAATTGACAATCAAAAGTACATCTGTGTTTTAGGTGTATCCCTAATCATTTAAATTTAGACATCCATGATTTTCTCAAAATATATTTTGCATCACTTTTCATCAATAGAGTCTGGATGAGTTTGATCCAGAGAGTCATTTCTTATATTCTGATGTTTTCAGTGATTGCAAATACATAGCACACGTGCCACCACTCTTCCCTCCCCAATGCCTATGGAAGACATCACTAATCAATCACAGCGTACTTTCCTGCTGAGCTCCTCCTTAAGCCTCAACAATCATTTTCAGCACAGTGCTTCATACAACTACCAACAATCAAATAAAACTGAGGCCTCCAATAAAATGTATTTTCCAATATGGGAAAAAGAAGACCAAAATATCTATCACAATGGTTTACACATAGTAGGTACACCATAAATATATGTTGATATGAACTACAAGTGTGGCCCTTGTTTCCTGCACATAGTATTTAAAAAGCAGCTGACTTTAAAGTCATCCTGACAATTGGCTCTTTTGTTTATTACCCCAGATTCTGCTGTTATCTTTTATTCTACTTTAAATTCAGAAAGGTTTTGTCACTTTTAGAATTTTAAAAATATGTTTTATGACAGATATAATCCAAAGGGTGTGATAACAGATCACACAGCAGATGCACTTATTTGAAGTTATCTTTTTGAAACATTTCATTCCATTAAACAGCAGGCAGTTTCTTAAATATTTGACAGTAGAAACTGATGATTTCTCAGTTTCTCTGCATTCATTCAGTTGCAGTGTCTTTGAAGCCTACCATCCTCTTGTTAAGAAATCCTGGAGAATGCTTCTTCACTCAGTTAGCACTTCCATCATGTCATCGCAGGTAAATTGACTTTTCATTGCTGTGGTTCGTCACCATCCTTGGCCGGAGGCCTGCTGCTGATCGCTAAGTTTCTTTACTTCTTTGGAGCTCATCAATATAAATTATTTGAATTTTATTTCAGACCACCTTAACTTAATTCTGTTATCAGTTTACTTTCCAAGTGCCACCAAGTGTCACTTTGCCACCTGAGCCATAAACATATCAGTAAATATTCATGCCACCCGAGACAGCCAGTCTGGGTCCTCAGCGAGGTCTGTGTTCCTATTCCTTGTTAAGTGGTTCTTTATGTTTGTGCTCCTGGCAGCCAGCATTTGTAATGGTCCATTTCTCATTACAGGAGCAAATGGCTTCCTAGATTCACAATAAATTAACATTCAATACTACTGATGTGAGAGATTTGCCCTCAGCTACTTAGGGGCAGTTCCTGGGATTGCAAGGCAAGCATTTGGCTCTGGTCTTGAGCCGCACGTGGCGGAGGGCAAGGCTTACTACAGTGGTCCTATTTCATAGCTCTGCTCATGGTTTTTCTTTTGAAATGTAGTTAATGGTCTTTTCCTGCTGTGGAGACTCGACACAAAAACATGACTTCTTCACTCTGTTGTGCATGAGTCTGATAATTGCTTTATTTTACATTTTCTTGCCTCTGTTTCTTTGTTTTGCTAGGAGCAAGTTCAGTCCAAAAGGTAATTGCAGTTGGTAGGGTTTTGCAAATAGTGATTTATTTTTGGAACTATAAAGATTTCTTAATAGAATCTTTTAAAGTAAAATCTAGTGAAACTGAGTCACTAGATTTTACTTTAAAATATTTTCTAAATTAATACAGACACAAAAGATAAATCTATCTGGGATAGATATTTTCTTGCGAAAGTTTAATGTTTGTCAAGTGCTCTGTGGGTCAGCTGTTTACTTTTGAATGTAAATGTTATACAGATTTTATTTAGCTGTCAAACAAAATTTGTGACTGTGTGTGTTATGGCTAAACTCTCATAACCCAACAACCTATGAGGAAATTCTTATAAAATTAATGTAGTCTGGAATCATGGAGGAAGCTTTAACTTATCCAAAAGGGAGGGCTTAACAACAATAGTAGTTTAAAAAAATAAATTCTTTAATTTGTCATTTTATTCTCAACCATAGAAATTTGCCTGATCTTTAGTCATTAGCTGTGCCATATGGTCACTCACACACACACACACACACACACACACAGAGTAATGATTCTCTTTGGAATATTGGTTATGCCATAAGTAATCAGGATTTGTTTTTGTTATATTTCCTTCAGTGGCATCCATAGATTTGTCACAGATTTTAGATTAATGAGGTTATTTGGCATTGCTGAAAATATTCTAGACTGAAGATATTCAGTAAGATTGCCAGATAAAATGCTGTGAAGAAAAAGTCACTGGGAATTGCTGTGGGGTTGGGGTTGGGTGAGGAACATGAATATTTGGGAACATGGTGCAGAGTGTTCCATACTTGTTTCTAGCCTTCTTAATTTGGAGAAGTAGGGCTGCCAGGTAAAAACACAAGACACCCAGTGAAATTTGAACTTTGGATCAACAACGAATAATATTTTTAGTAGAAGTATGTCCCAAATAGTGCAAATATTAATGGTTTGCTTGAAATTCAGATTTAACTGGGGGTCTTGTATTTTTGTTTGCTAAATCTGACAACCCTACCTACACTGTTCAGTCTATGCTCTAAGACATATTATGATTTTTGTTGAGGAAAAAGCATAAATTAAGGCCACTAATAATAGAAGCAGAGAAGCATACAAGAAATAGAAAGATTCTTTTCTTTTAAGATTATTTTCTATTGCATGATTCATTAAATATTTACTGAGTGCCAACTAAGTATCAGGCATTCTCCTAGGGACAGGATACCCACTGGTGACCAAAACCATATCTGATCCTTGCCTTCATAGTGCTTCCAGTTTCTAGAGGCTACCTGCGTTTGTGGGCTCGTGGCTCCCTTCCATCTTTAGAGTTAGCAGTGGAGTTTCAATATTTCTCACATCACATCACTATGAGTCTGACTCTCCTGCTTTCCTCTTTGACTTATAAGGACCCTTGTGATTACATTACGCTCCTCTAGATAATCCAAGATAATGTTCCCATCTAAGGGTTAGCTGATTAGCAACCTTAATTCCATTGGAAACCTTAATTCCCCCCTGCCATGTAACATAAATATATGCACATGTTCTAGGGATTGGGATGTGGATATCGTGAAGGGGCAAGGAGCATCATTCTGCCTACTACAGATGGGAAAATCAACAGGCATGTTTAGATGTGTTAAATTTGAGATGCCAGTGAGTCAACCAAGTAGGAAGTTAGCGATGTAAGCAGCACAATATGTGAGTTTGAAGCTCAAGGAGAAATTAGCGCTAAATATGGAAGTTGTCAACCTATAGATGATGTATAAAGCTGTGAGTGTGTATGACATCACTGAAGGAGAGACTGAGCCCAACAAACTTCTACATTTAGAGTTAAAGTAGAGGAGACAGACCAACAAAGAACACAGAGAAAGAACAGACAGAAAAGTAGGATGAAAACCAAAATAGTGTGGTGTCAAGAAAGCCCCGAGAGGAGATTCTTCAAAAAGGCAAGAGTGATCACCTGTGCTCAATATTGCTGCAAAAGACATTTGCAGATTTGTCCAGCAAGATTTGGATTTGGTAGCAAGAAACTGAAAACCTTTATACAAGCTGTTTCAATGAAATTATGGGGGCACAACCAAAACTGATGCAGTTTGAGGAGTGAATGGTATGTGATCACTGACCACAGGTGATGAGGAAAAGTCCTGTGTGTCCTCACAACCTTTGTAGATGCTTGTTAAAAACAGTGAGGTGATCACATTTGATCAGAGACTTTACTACCGTAAGAAGCTAGGAGCTAAGCAAGATCACTTTTGTGTACTTCTATCTAGTCAGGATTGTGTGATAGCTACATTGATGGTTTATATGAAAGGGGTACAGATATTGCTGGGTTCCCATTGCTGTGCTCTGTGTGTAGAGCAAATCCAGAGGGTAACTGGAGCAATGAAACATCTCCATCTTCCTGCTGCATCCCAGGAAACCCTTTAGGACCAAACAGCAGAAACTGCTTGGAAGGAGAAAAATCAGAGTATTCTGTGGCAGGACTCAAGAATCCCCTTGTCTTGAGGAATCTCAAGCTTTGCTGGCTTGTTGCCTTTCTAGGGAATCTTAGAGGGGACAATGCTACATCCTCCCAGACTGTGGTTTACCAAAGGGCCTGCTCCTGCAGGAACAAGGTACTCTTATTAGCTGATGATTCCTCCCTGCTCATCCACAAGAGACTGTACTTTTTCAGAAGAAAGTGGCTGTGAGATTCTTGTGTGAGGTCATTCTCCCGCTCCCTTTACTGGTTCTCAGAGTTTTACAAAAGTAAATGAGTTCTCATTTACTCTCAGCACAAAAAGACTCAAAGGGTAGAACTTATTGTTAACTTGGTCAAATTAGATAGAATAAGTAAATTCCTATGAACTGTTAACCAAACTTCCAGAAACGGAGACCTGATTTAAATAAAGAGGCATTTACTGGGGGTTTGTTAGGACTGCAGCCCGGGAGACACAGATTGAAGAAGCACTTGAATTGTGTTCCACTGGACTACAAAATGGACAAAGCTTATAAAGTCAAGAACTGCGGAGCCACAGTTAGTTACATGAGTTGTTTACCAAGAATTATAATTGGAACTGGCAAGAAGTAAGGGTGCTTGTTAAGCAAGAATTGGTTGGGGTCCAAAATGGTTGCATAGTTACAAAGGGGAACAACCTTGAGACCAGCTAGCAGATGTTGTTTTTAAAATGGCTGCTGTCCTTAGGTTTGGTATAGTTCACAGAAAGTTCAAGTTCTCAGTGGTGCAGAGAAATATCTGACACCAGATCCTCAATGGCCGCCCAACTCTATTTTGTATGCCTGAACTATGATTATTCCATTATGGTATCAGTTTGTCATTAGACTTAATAGATTGGCAGGTAGAGAGGCTTAAGATCTCAGAATGAACTCCAAAATGATGTTGGCTCCAAGTTTTGGCTCCGGAAAATTTAAGAATCATAACAAAGTAACCAAGGCATTTATTTCATTAAAGTCTTAATCTCACATCATACACAAATTTAATTTCAGATGTATCATAGACCTAAACAAAACTATAAAACTATACAATTTGTAAAAGATAGCAAAAAGTATGGATTCACAACTTTAGGATAGGCAAAATTTCTTAGAAAGGACACATAAAAACAATACAATACACAAAAACTGACAATTCACACTTGATCTAAATTGAAAACTTTTGTTCATTAAAAGAAAATTGGGATATATGTATATGTATAACTGATTCACTTTGTGTACACCTGAAACTAACACAACATTGTAAATCAACTATACTTCAATAAAAATTTTCAAAAAATAAAAATAAAACAAATAAAACTGCTTAAAAAAAAGAAAGAAAAATTGTTTGATAAAAGGGTACAAACTTTCAGCTATAAGACATATAAGGTTTGAAGATCTGATACACAACATGGTGACTAGTTGATGACACTACTGTATAACTGAAATTTGCTAAGAGAGTAGAACTTAAATGCTCTCACAAAAAAAAAAAAGATAAGTATGTGAGGTGATAGATGTATAAATTAACTAGATGGTGGGAATCCTTTCACAATTAAACAAAAAAAAGAAAGAAAGAAAGAAAATAATAGACAAGCCACAGACTGGGAGGTAACATTTTCAAAACATACATCTGACAGAGGATTTGTATCTAAAATATACAAAGAACTACACTTCAATAATGACAAACAAAACAAAAGAACATGTTAAGTGGACAGAATTCTTAATCTGTAATAATTGTCTGCTTCACTCATTCAAATAGTTTCAATGTAGTGAAGTTAATAGCTTTTATTATTTAAAAAATAATAATAAAGGAAGTAAGTAAAGTTGATTTAAATAAAGGGAGTGGGTAATATGCCTTAAATACTAAAAGCCTGGCCGCGCAACACCCGGTGGCAGAGATTTTGAGTTTCAGGGGAATTTTTCTGTAAAGTAAATAAAGATAAATTTTGAAGATTGAATCTACAGAAAGAGACTTGTAAATAGTAAGAAGTTTTGATGGCAGCCAAACTAAAGTTTACCACAGTAAACTATGAACCAAAAGAGCAAAATCTGTTCAGTTATGAAGATGCTGGCCCACACTCCCACAGCTGGGAAGCGGTAGAGCCCTGGCAGTCGGGCTCTAGAGGCTGTGCTCTAACCTCTGTGAGACACTGCCTCCACTGTGGCTCTGCTTCTATCATACGGATGGTACATAACTTGGGTCAGTGTTTCTCAAAGTCCTTGGTCAATAGGTTATCAGGTTGGAATGTTCCTAGATTAATATATCACCTAAAAGGAAGTTCTGTGGCTAGATTTGGGAAATGCTGAGTTTAACAAAATAAAATGTGTTATTTCGCTTTTCAGGGCCAAACATGCACTGAGATTCTCTAAGGTTGGTAGTTGAAGAGGGAATTAGCTTTTCTCAGATTTATTTGTTTGAGATATGTATAGATTAAGGCTGGGACTGATAGCGTATATATAATATATACATTACGTTTGTGCCTGCGTAAGTATGTACACATACCTTATAACATCCAATACTGACTCAAGCAAATGTGAGTTTATTAGTTCTACAAAACAAGAAGTCCGGGGCAGGGCAGTCCCTGGCCAGCCTCATTTCTCTTTCCCTTTCCACTCTAGACCTATAACAGGCTGTCAGTAGGACAGGGAAATAAAATCCTCTTACAGAAAGCATTGCAGATGATTGGGCATAATAATGTAATCTTTCCTGTACAACAAAAGCAGGCAAGTGAACATAGACCAGACATGGAAATTGAGTCAGCAAGCTACAGTGTTTGCCACAGTACACACACACATGCACACATACACTTGCGCACATACGTACATGCACGCACACACACACCCCACCTTTTAATTTATTTGTGTTCCAAAGCATTTCACAGGACAAGTATTCACATCTTTGGGAACTGTGGTCTTGAGCCACATTATGTCCCTTTGATAAAATAACTACTTATAAAAACATCCTGATATAAAATACTTAGGCTTTAACATGGGCTGTTTTTCCATTCCACATTGTAATAGATTCCACTGTAGTTGCACAGATGACAATCTGTGTCACAGACTGTTACTGGAAATATCTCGTCGTGCATTAGCATTCACTGTTATGTCAAGGTGATATACATGAACAAAATTTATTTTTAAGCCAGGAGAATTTCAGAAAATTGAATCATGTCTCGTTATTAAAGTTTCTTTTCCTTTTTTTCTGAACCAGGTGCTATCTTATCATGCAACATGTTCAAAAGCTGAAGTTGACAAGTTTAAGGTAAGGGAGCAAATGGTGCCCTAATGGTGCATAAAGTTAAACTTCCCAGGGCTTTCGGACCCTTTGTTACTTGTCTCTAGAACGAGGTCTGCCCACTGAATGTTGGGGGAATAGAATTAGGGGAAGGCATGTTTGCATATTTCAGTTTTAGAGGGTAAGAGGGACTTATATAGAGCTGAATGGCCCCTTCATGATCATTTAAATGATTCAGTATTTCTTTCTTTCTTTTTTTAAGTATGCAGGGTATCAGAAAAAGATCTGTGTAACATGGTGAGAATCAGGATGCCTGCTTTTGGCCTCAGTCTTACCTCTAACTTTCTGTTCACTAAAAAATCTTAGGGCTTATATCTTCATCTGTAAAAATAAGTGAAGAGATTAGGATAATAGTAACTACCATTTACCAAGTGCTTACTATGGATCAGGTACAATACAAAGCATGGTGCCAGTGAGGTGACAGCTGACAACAGGGGAAGGAGACAGAACAGCTAAAACCACAGCAGTCAGGGTCCATTTGCTGTAGAGATAAACATCCTACATACCACCTAGAATATGAGCACCAGCAGGGCAGTGCTTTTTGTATGTTTTGTTCACTGCTCTATCTCTACTGCCTTTCACAGTTCTTGGAACATAGTAGCACTCAATAAATACTTGTTGAATGGTTGAATGAATGAATGATTGAATCAATCCAAAAAGCATTAGTGTTCTGTAACTCAAAACAATTAGTCATTAAGAAAATGTTCAAAACATGGTTATATATAAATTTTTATATTTTATGTTATATACATTTGATAAATATTTCCATCAAAAATATTTAAAGATCTTTTACTTTAATCAAGTTCAGTTACCTAGCAATTCTACTTATGGAAATAAGTTTCCATAAACATTTTACTGTTTTGTGTTTTATATTTTTACCATTTTATAATCATCTTAATTGCTAAAAGATGAAAGGGGCAGGTAGGGAGAAATACAGTAAAGCTCATAATGGACTAAATATGACTGCAGAAGCTATGTGATGGGACATGTCTAGAGCTAGAGCAACCAAAATCAATAGATGTCTACTCTCTAAAAGTATTGCCCTATGTTCAGGCTTAATTCTTTGCTTAGAGTAAGGCAAACACCATTGTCTTGGAATTTGCCATGCTTTTTTTATTTTTAGTTCACAAACATACTAAAAACATGAAGTATTTAAATCTGAGAAAAAATGGGTTATTTCATCTTAAAATGATCAAGATTATTAACTAAAGTGATGTATTCCAGATTTTATCCTGTAAGATATTAGTGAATATCTTGTTACAATATAATTGAGATATAGTAGATAATTTTAACCTAATGGCTTTTTTCTTGATATATAAAGTAAATAAAACATTATCATAATTGGTAGCTGATGTCTTATAATTGCAGTGGGCTTAAAATAATCCTGCACATAGAAAAGTATTTACTGAAGTTCCACAGTAGAGTGTGTGCAATGGCAGTTTCCTAACATTGTAGCTAAATCACAGTAAATAAGTGCTTTGTTTTGACCAATATATACAAATAAACTATGCATATATTCAAAAATATTGTAACCTTGGCTACTGCAATACTTTTTTAACAGAGCTAGTACTATATATCTATATGTATGTATGTATAATATATATATTTAGAGAGAGAGGGAGGGAGAGAAAAGAGAGATTTGAAATGTAGAATCAGAGTTATCCATGAGATTTCATGAGTTAAAGAATGGCTGAGTTTCAGTGTGTTGGATTATGCCCAGCCGGGACCAAGCTAGTGATCAGTGATTCAGAGATTAAGCCAGAATTTTGGGAAGAAAATTATTTCATCATCGAGTGCTAACAGGATCTGGAGGTCAAATACATTTGTATACAGGTCAGATTCCAGTTGCAGCCTAAGCTTCACCATATCTGGGATTCAGACATGTCTAGAAGACCAGTGAGATGTGGTCTGTTTACATGAGAGACTAAGAGGGCTTCTGAGTCAAAAACTCCCTTTTGGGAGTTGAGGCCATGGGCCTCAGTGTCTGGATGATTCCAGGTTCAGCATGGAGTTTGTCTCTTGGATTTGTCTCTTACTCCAGCTTCCCATGGATTCATGTTCTCAGCTAAGAACATGAATGAACACAAAAGGCATGGACTTTAGTATGGTTTCAGTGCATTAAATTACCCCAAGAGCACAGGGATTCCAGAGTGTCAGTAGCACACAACAGGAAGCAGCAGCCCAATGGAAGGAAGCATCACTATGGCCAGAGGCAAGACACCTGCCTACCAATATGACCAGCAGAGGTGGAAGGACTCACTGCGAGCTGCGTGGTCACATCTTAAGGACAAGAACCTTGAGTAATCCCAGGAACAAGTAGGAGAGATGGAGATCCCAAAATACTGGAGAGTGTGATACATACCGTTAATCACTTTCAATTCACTACTATTTGTACTCCTAGGTGGTATGGCCTAAAGGAACACAGATTTCCTATATGATAAACCTGTAGTGAATCTTCAATAATCATTCATGCTAGGATGATACCACATTACCTTTCCACTTACCTTTTCTTCCTCTTTCACACTCTTCCACATTTGGGGATTTCTTTTCCTATTCTAGAATGCCATAAGACAGGGGGAGGGTGTTTCTGTTCATTTTGTTTTGTTCGGTTAACCCTATTTCTCCTGTTGGGAAAAATCTCCTTGAGAGGTGTGTGGTGGTGAGTGGGTGAACGGTGGTTAGAGAGTGAAAACCGTCCCAGAAGTGCGCCTAGATTGTCTAAGCAGAATAAGTAGGTGAAACAACATATAATTGCTCATCCAAGAATGTCAGAACCTAAGCCCATCTTTGTCATTCTAACATATCATTATACCTTGGGAAACAGTCCTTTATGTAGGGTCCCCTATACATGAAAAGATCACAGAACTTCCTCAAACTAATGAGTTAACTTTTTGAAAGTCTGATTCAGGTTATAATATTAGTTTATCCTTTATGGGTTGATGCCCTGTGCATTGAATGAGGAAACCAGGATCTAAAGAATGGTTTTTATCCTCATTAACATTTACTGATCTTCCTTGAACTTGAAATAACAAAGATGTGCCCAGAAAATTTGTGCAGATTTTAGTGCCTGTTTACATCTCTTCTGCTTGGTGCGAACAGGAATAATATATAAAGACCATATTGTCAGTTAGATCTCTTTGAAGATGACTGGTTTAAAGGCTTTTACTAACCTGAAGATGTCACCTGTGATAACATAAGAAAATGAGTTTAGTACACCAATTATATGCTTCCGTAATTTTATGCACTTTCCTAGGATTCCAATGCATTGGACAGACCAAACTGTTATCACTATATATGCCAGTTTACCAATTAAAACCAACTCATGGACGTCCTCATGTTATATTGCCATCTTCTATCATCCCTTCTTTCAATTCCAAACTGCAAGGGTTATGGCTGCAATCAGAGATGAACTCGTTTACAGCACTATTTAACTGCCTCAGTAATTAAACGCCAATAACTCATGTTGGGTGTTTGGGTTTGGACTGCCTCTTGAATATTTCAAGTTTTCAGTGTTATTGCCTAGGCCACAAATTAACATCCTGGTAAAGCAAATAAAGTACTGAGGATAGGTGCTCCCTGTGGCCTTTACGTACCAAAATACGAATGGCTACATCAAAAATAGGATCTTACGGCCTCCTCTGTGAGATGGATGGCAGGGGACAGGCTGAGCAATGGGATGTGATGTACTATTTTTGTAAGTAATTAAGTTTCAGGAGACACGTTTGACCCATGAAATATTCAGATGTTATAATAAGAAGTTCCTGCCCTCAGAACCGCCCTTGCCACTATGCCGGTGGATGTGTCTGTCATAGGGCCCTGCACAAGGGTTCTTGCACAGGGAGGCAGGAGTTGGGACTGATCCCCACCTGGCCGGCCAAGTGCACGGGATGCTTTTTAGCAATGGAGCCTCCAGAGGGTGCATCTTTTTCTAATTGCAGGAAGGCAGCAGGTGTGCTGACCACTGCCCTGCCAGCTCCATTTGTGGAGCTTTGGAAAAGCCCAATCCTCGCAGCAGCTTCTTGCAGAGGACAAGTGCACTGTATAGAGAGGGGAGAAATGGCACAGGGCACTGTGTGGCAGAGGTTTGGGTAGCTCGTGTTCCCCACCCCTGTCAGTAGGGAACATCTTCCAGCTGCTCTCCCGTAGGCTGAGTGTTCCCACAGAGGTGCCTTCATGGCCCAGGGGTAACCCCTGGGTGCCAGGGAGGGAAGAAGAACTCTCCCTTGTTTCTCTAGTCTCAGCCCTTACAGCCTTCATGAAAGGCTGCCTTTGGGAATCTCAACAATGACTTTCCAGTTCACTCGAGCTTATTTCTAAGGTTGTTTAAAAGATGACTTCGCAGCATTATGAACAGAATTTGGCTATCATCTTACACCTAACCTATTCTGTCTCCTCTCTGGTCCCCCCCTACCTCTGGAATTGAGGGGGTTGTTTTGACTTTAAATAGTATTTATGCCAAGTTTAATATCAGATTTTTTTATCGTCAGGGAAAGTTATTGAACCTTCAGCAAGAAATTGACTGCAGGAGAAACAGCTGAGTCAGCATCCTAATGTGCATCTTCTGCTCCTAAGGCAGCAGACTGAGCTGATGGCCTGAGCTGCTTAGGACAACCCCATAAATATATGGAGTCCTTGTGTTCAAATGTCCATGTGTTCATACACAGTCCTCTTGATGAATTGTGTCTTAATCAAATGCCACATCAGAAAAAAGATGCTTGTCAAAGTCTACACTTTGTCATTCCAAGTGTAGAAAATACTAGGTTGGGGGCGGGGGTGATGTGAGGGGAGCCAGGGCTGCGAGTCCAGGCTGATCTTTCCTCCTGCTGAACTGAGCGTCTCTGAGTGGAGGGCTCTTCAAGGACCCACCTGGCCAAATACATCCTGTGGTGACACTGACCTCCTCTCAGATCACCTTAAATAGCCACTGTTTGTCACTTCTTTCCATTTGAAAGCTGTCTCCCAAAGGGCACTATGAACATCTACTTTTCCTGGGCAGAGATCCTCCCACTTTCTTGCCTCTACCCATTAACACAGCTGGGTTCCCTGCGTTCCTTACGTGTCACACTTGAAGGCCCAGGGAGTCTGAGCCTGAGGGAATGAAATCAAAGGCAGTTCGGTTTTGGTTTCAGAGCAGTGACAGTCCTGAAGGTCCAGGGAAGACAGCAGTGTAGGGAGACAGGGTGGCCCAGTTAGAGCCCTGACCCCTGAACGATGAAGGCAACTGTAAAGGCCAAAGGGCTCAGAACCTTCCAGAACACTAGGGCATCTGGGCCTGGATCACTCTCCCTTCTTTCTGGTTCTCTCTAGTAAGAGCCATCTGCAACTATAGAGATGGAACCGGAAATAAAGAACCAATAGCCCGTCACTTCAATGATGTGGGCGTGACTTAGCCATCACAATGGTTGGTTTTCTCTCTGCTCTTTCTTCAGTTTAGGTAGAAGCTACAAACTCCTGTTACGCTCCCCTCACCGTCCTCTCCAGACGTGCACTGTAGATGTAATTGTGCAGTTATCTTTGAGTCCTCACGCCCCCCACTCTCATCTGTCCCCTCCATTCGGACTCAGAACGTCTCTCATCATCCTCACAGCCATCACAGTTCAGGTCCTCCTTCTCTCTCACGCAGACGGTGGCTATGCAGTGCTCTCCTGTCTGGGCTCCCTGCTGCACTCCCAAATTCATCCTGTACACAGCTGCCAAATCAGCAGTACTCTTCCGTTGGTGCCAGTTTCCTTCTCACAATGCTTAGCATCTGCTATAAGCCTTTGGAGTCCATCATTACAAATTCTTTCAGTGCGCATTAAAAGTGCTCTGAGCTTTAAGCTCCAGTTCACTTTTCCAGCCTGTTTCTCATGCTCCCATTTACCCACCCTTCACACGAGTTCTATGTGATGTTTTCTCTCCATACTTGGCCCTTCCCTATCTTTGTTCCCATCCTGTTCCTCTCTCTGCATATTTAAAGTCCTAACAGGCCATCTCATCCTGCTCAGTTGCCCCCCCACATGAAGTCATTCTAACTGTCCTTCAGGCCAAGGTGATCTGCTCATTCTTTCATTGTACTTATCAGTGTCTACCCTGTGATATAAATCTTCGTGCACCTGTCTAAGCATCTGGTGAAACTAGGAGCATTTTTAGGTGAGAGCCCTTGTCTAATTCCTTTTTGTAACCCTTCAATCACCTAAAGCCATGCCTTGCTCCTGGGTGCTGGAGAAATTTCTACCAAGTGACCAAATTCATTGAACTGTTTGCAGTTTTGATGGCAGAGGAAGTTACAACATGTGAGTAGAATTTTGAAGCAAGTGTCTATGACATTGAGAGTGTCTGCAAATCCTGCCTCAACCCCTTGTTTTACGCTCTTGATGATTAGTTTTCTGGATTTCCTATGAAGCATAAACTACATGAAAATAAAGGGATTCATTGTCTTTGTTTAAGATGTTTTCTTTGGAGTATTCAGTAACGACAATATCTGTCCTTCCTTGCTCTACAGCAGGGCAAATTAATTCTTAGTTGATTCAGCAATTTCTTTAATGTTAAGTGAGATTCTTCAGTCACGTGTCCTGCTACCAGTACCCTGCTGACTAAATTCTTTAAAACTATTATTTTCTTGAATCTCAGGATTCCTGTCTAATTCTTTTTATTTGTATGAGCCTGTATTCTTTCCCTTCTACCTATTTTTGAAATTATGTACTGCTTTGGTAATTCTGTATGTTTTCTCTCAGTTGAAAATGGATCTATTCAAAATCTTAAAAGCGTGTACAAATCATGATTCTGTTGGTTCCAAGGTACCATCTGAAATATGAAATTAGGAGAGAGTGTCTGATTGAAGGGTTTTCTACAGTCTCAGTAGCCAGAGCTGCCCCTTTTAAGGCAGTCTTTGTAAGGCCACAGACAGTAAGGCAAGAAAGAGCAAACATGTAAGCAAAGCAGCCACCAAACCTCCTGACTCATTTAAAATTTCTAGGCCTCAGGTTTCCTCATCTGAAAAACAAAGCCATCTCCAGCTATAAAATGCTATAATTTTACAAGCCTGTAAAATTTATCTGTAGGAGGGAGGGGAAAATAAAACAGAAAGCAACATAAAGTTGACAAAACATCTTGGGGTCCTTATAATTTCTAAATACCCTAAGCTTTAAATTAAGCTTTGTTTAAAAACTTGGGTGTTTGGTAGAAGATTTGGCTCAACTTGATTTAATTATATATTATAAGTGATTTCCAAAGCCCACCATTGCTCTATTACATTTGAAGGGTGAAATAGTACAATAATACTCGTGAGGAAGATAAGTGATTATTTTAGGTAAGACAAGAGGCTCAACCTCTTCAGAATAAAAACTTACACTAGTGCTACCTATAAATGTTTGAATGATAATATCTTTTTTTTTTTTTCGGTATGTGGGCCTCTCACTGTTGTGGCCTCTCCCGTTGTGGAGCACAGGCTGCAGACGCACAGGCTCAGCGGCCATGGCTCACGGGCCTACCCGCTCCGCGGCATGTGGGATCTTCCCGGACTGGGGCACGAACCCGTGTCCCCTGCATCAGCAGACGGACGCTCAAGCACAGCGCCACCAGGGAAGCCCTGATAATATCTTAAATAATGACTTTTCAGTATATAAAAACCTTTTTATACCTTTATCTCACTTGAGCCTCACAACCTCTTGGTGTGAGGGCAGGGTTATCACAGCTCCATTTTACATATGAGACAACAAGAACCAAAGCACCAGCAAGAACAATGCACATGCTTGGCTTTGATTTTTCTCTCCAGTGTTTTATTTTGACTCTGAAGACGGTGCTTCTTTCCAGGTGGCTGAATAGGAAAGTGTAAGCAATATCATGGATTTTTATCCTGAAGCCGCTTCTTTTGATCTAACTATTATCTTGGAACCTTCATGGCATTTCAACAGCCTGGGGGCCAAATAAGCATGAATGGTGATGATGTCTGAGAAAAACAGAATTTTGGGCTGAACTTAACATAGACATTTTAAAAGAGACTTTTTGTGGTATTCTTTGGGCAATCAATATATTTTATTATTAGCTATTTTATTAGAAGCTTCTTTTTGTGTTGTGGTTGTGCCGTCCATGTGACTTCTTGCCCTGGGGTTTCAGACTGCTTAGAAACCTAAGGAAATTGGAAACAGCAAACATTATGAAGATATTGCATCATTCTTAGCAAGAGGGTACATGATCCATTATTCTGACATCTTGCTTGTCTTCCTTACAGTCTGATTGGCTATCTAGCTGTATAGAAATCTCTCGACATCTGGAAAGCTCAAAGGAAAAAGAGCAGTCTCACTTTATTATCCTGTGCTCTCCAGACCTGCCAAGTACCTTGTAGGAAAGATAACAAGGATATGAGATTGCAAATATCAGTTTAATGATAAGGCACTTGTCAGGAGATAAAGTCTTATGCTTAAGGCATGAGAACTCATGAACTAGAGACTATTTGGGGGAAGATAGGAAGTGAAGAATGTGAGACTGGGTTTATGTTTCTATAATATTTCCTAGGGTGATGTATGATATTAGGGACATCATGAGAAATAATCTGCATATCTGCAGTATGATGACTTTAACACAAGACATTTAAGGTAAATCTTTGAGGATTTTTAGAAGTTATTCTGAATTAATCTCTGTATACTGCCCCAATTTGTGTGTGTGAGTGTGTGTGTGTGTGTGTGTGTGTGTGTGTGTGCACTTTAGCTCAAAGGGATCAAGGGATCTGGAGTTTCAACTCTGGCTTTAGAAAAAGATCTTGCGGCATTCATTGTTTCCAAAGAGAAAAGCAACAGAAAATCTGTGAGAAAACAAGATCTGAGATGAAACACTTTGGCCACTGGGTGCCATCCTTGCTCCACGCAAGGATTTGCTGAGCTCCATTTCTAGGAAAACGGTTAAAACCTAAAAGACAGTAATTTAAAAGTAATTACAAGATCTAATAATGTTTGTGTGTGTGCATGACCTGGAATATGTTAGTGACACAGGCAGCTTATTCATTTGCCCAGGCGCGAGGCAGAAGGATTGGGAAAATCTCCCTGTGGTTCAGCCTTATCGACAAAGCCTGGTCAAAGCCATCCCACTGGCTGTATCCCAGTGGGCGGCCGGGGAGGCCCCTTGGAGGGGCTGGGAGTTGGTGGCGAAGCGATGTGGATGGTGAGGTAGTGTGGTCAGTAGCCAGAGGTCAGCTGGTCAGATGCTCCATTATTCTCATTGTTGCACATGCACTGCAGCATGCCTGCAACAGGGCTTGAACCCAGCCATCTGAGGGGCTCTGCTCTGTCCCGTCAAAAGCAGCCCTTTCATTACCAGAGCTGGTGGAGCTATTGCACGCTCTTCTTGCTAGGAATGCTGCTGGTTGGTGGTATAGTAACTCTGTTTCTGGTGCTTTTGTTTCCCTAGGAGCAGTTCATGGAATTTTTACAGACATCACCTTAACCAGGCATCAGAAGCCCCATAGTCAGTGACACAATATCTGTGCAAGATTTTGCTGTCTTTGCATTAGACACTCATATACATAAAACCAAGAAATTAAACTCAGTATTATGAACAAGAATAACCACAGAGACTATTCTTAGACTGTCATGTAATACAGGCTGATGTTTCCATCCAGGGCCTCAAACATTTGGTTGGGATTAAAACGAATTAGTGTGTGAACAAGCAAGAATTTTAATAAAAATTGAAAATTTGTCAGCCACACTATAACAGAAAACTCTAGAATCCTTTCTGTGAGACCATGTTGTAGAAGGGATCCAAGCTCAAAATAGATTTTGCCTCATGCCCCCAGGCTGGGGGCCATGCAGCTGGCCTCCTAGTTGGCCCTAGAAGGTGGCCCAGAGCAGCACCTATGGGTACTTCCTTAGATTCACTGTAATCAAATCCATACACCCATGAAAGGACAGTGTGAGAAGAGCTGGTGAGAACTTACGAAAGGGCAGGCTGTTTTCAACCTATCCAGGGATAAAAGGCTTATATACTATTCTGCTGTTAAGCATCTCCAGGTGGATGGACTTTAAAATACATTTTCTAGGCTTACTGTAGGATAACCTGATACCAATCATTATATACGTCTAAATACTGCTGTTTGCTCAGAGTAGTGCTATTATAGCTGTAGCATGCTTGCTGATCCAAAGTGCTTTCGTAGCTCTTATTTCATTGAATGTTAACAGAGAGGCCTTTTAAAGAGGCGTCGGTGGCTACATCCTATTTATGAATCAGGCAGCTGAGGGAGACAGCTCACTGCCAGTTTGGGGGACTCACTTTTTGCTGCTGAGGTCCTTTCCTTGGACTCTCCTGCCCAGTACCTGTTCAGTCCACTCAGTGTGACGGTCACCTGGAAAACAACAAACGTTTCATGAACATTTTATCTGTTTTATCAGGTCTGTTTCCGGTGCTTTACCTGTATTAACTAATTTAATCCTAACAAAACCCCTACTATTATTTTTCATATTTTATAGATGATGAAACTGAGGTACAGAGAAATGCCCAAATAATTATAGGGTACAAATGAAAAAAATGAGATATAGGTAGGCATGCTGAATTTGTTATATTCCCTTTCAAAATGATGTGGAACCCTTTTTATCTTAGATTTTTCTGGTCCTGGCTTGGTGCTATCCTTATGGTCTGATTATGAGCCCTTCTGTAATTATGGCTTAGTTCCTTAATAGACGAGTTCAGATTTCAAGAGATCCTGCTGCGGGTGTTTGGGTTGGTTGGTTTTTGTTGTTGGTGGTGGTGGTTTTTATTTTAACATCTTTACTGGAGTATAATTGCTTTTCAATGGTGTGTTAGTTTCTGCTTTATAACAAAGTGAATCAGCTATACATATACATATGTCCCCATATCTCTTCCCTCTTGCGTCTTCCTCCCTCCGACCCTCCCTATCCTACCCCTCTTTGTTTTTAAGGTTACATAGTTTGTAAAGTAATCCAGCCCAACTGTTTCAGCAAGTGTGCTTTCTCCGCCTTTAGCATTCTGGAAAACTAACTTCAAGGGGTAGGTTTATGGGATCTAAAAGCAATTTTCCCCCCAGGGTAAATCCCAAACAACTCTTATGCTGAATGACCCCATTCCTCTCTCTACTAGGTTTATTTTCCTAACATATATTATAATTCATCTCAGGCCTTTCCGGAGGCGGAAGGGAGTTCTGTGAAAACCAAGCTTTGTGATGGTTTCTGCAGGAACAGGTGGCCATCCTCACCACTGGGCTTACATGTGTCAAAGAAGTCCGTGAAGCACTGAAGCTAGATTTTAAGGAAGGACACTTTGTACTCTTCCCCCCACTACCAAGAGGAAAGCCCTAGAATTCAGAAAAGAAAGAGAACAGGGAGAGATGCTTTCTATGACTTCGTTGCTCCAATATGAAAAATCATGGGAATCTCTCTCCCTTTAAAACCATGGAGAAATTTATGCTTCTGCCTGAAATATCTTTCAAACCATCAGTGATCTCCTTGAATATAGCTTTCCTCTGGTTCTCTGAGAAGTTATGTGTGAGAACAAAGGCTGGTTATTTTGATAACCCCCTTGAAAACCAAAGGTCCAAGTATCGGATTGTTAGGGATGTCTCTCTGTGCAGTGAGCTATGTTCAGCATCTCTCCCCATTGGAGCTCTTTCTCTCCCTGCACAGTAATTCACTCATGAGAAGGCAGGATTACTTAGGGTGCAAGGTCCCAGATAAATCTTCTATACGTAAGCCCAAAGTTCCTCCCAGGAAGTGCTACAAACGGGAGTACACTGCATAGCAAAAGGAAGATCTGCCCCACAGACTGTGCTTGTGAAGCCAACTGACCACTCCTGGAACTGGCTGCAGCAAGCACCCCGGTGGCCCCTCAAGCCAAATGGGCAGAACTATGTCACTGCAGCTTGAGCCCCCAGCTATGCTGACTACAGCCTGGCTTTCCTTACAAAGGGGTCACCATGGCCTCTGTCAGGGCCTAAGTTTCTAATCTTTCAGCAACCCCATCTAGAAAGAACTATTCCCAAGTTCCAGTTTGGAGAATCTTAGGGAAGTTTTCCAGCTGGTCCAGTTTTGGTCCAGTGCCCATCCCTGGACCAATCAACTGTGACAGGGGGGTAGTCATTGAAGAATATGTCAGCCCCCAGGACAAAACATGGTTGGAGTGGAAGAAGGACCAGAGCTCCAGAAAGGAGAGAGGTATGAGGCAGATAGTATCACGGCTGTCCCTAACAGGTGAGGTGTATATGCACGTATCTTTCAGATTCCCTGAGGCACAGGTGAGGTGCTCACAATAGCCCCTTCATAACTCATAATTTGTAGACACTGGGTGATACCCGCCAGTGATCTGTCTGCTGAAGTGGTTTCTCGAGAGACTTTGTCTAGGTCACATTATTGGAAAAAAAGTTCTATTATATCCTGAAACCATTTCTGTATCCAAAGCTAATCCCACTGATGGTCACCTGATTTGGCTCTCAAACTCACCCAAACCTTATAAAGCAAATAAATATAACTTCCGGGGATGTGCCAATTAAATTGGCCCAGAAACTCCTCATTAACAACTGCTTCATCTGGTCCTATCATAACAGTGTCTTTCTGTTATGCTTGAACATTGGAGGCTCTGATGTATAACCAGAAAAGCGCCCTTCAACTTGATCCACCAATAAACCACAGATACCTTCTGGAATAGTCATTTTTTCGTGAACTAATTAGGACCTACTAAAGAATTAAGCAGATCAAAGCCAAACATCCCTATATCTGATGTTTGAAACTCACAGTAAAATAGCTCAATTCCTGATCTACTTCCTGGCCTCATTAGAATTCAATTAGTAGAAGGACATTCTTTCCTAGAGGCTCTTTGGCAGATTTGTGTATGAACAGTTAACCCAGTGTTAGCAAAAGCAGTTACTTGAATCCAAACAGCTCTCTGGCTGCAAAGAGAATCCCAAAGCTGTTTAGACAAGACTTTGCTTATCCTCCCACCAGGATGCAAATATTTTAAGTGGACAGAGGGAGATAAAATGCAGTCAGTGCTGGTCCTGACACTGACCACATCCTGTGGCCCCGGGATATTTGGACTTGAAGGTCAGGGGAGGAAGGTGAAGGAAGGGGCGCTGGAGACAAGGAGACAAAGAAAAATTTAAAAGGCCTCCTTGACAGTGTTTAAATTATTTCCCTGAATAAACAAGTTTGGACTTTAAAATGTGTCAACACAGAACTACAGAAGATATGGAGAAATACACATATATTTCTAGGACAGGTAGAACTGCTAATCAGACCATGAAAACAGGGTATTGAGGGTAAGACAACCTTGAGGGGTTTTTTTCTTGCTTTTTTCCCATAACCATTCTTCAGATGCCTAAATGTAGACTCAGGGAGATTTATTTTTCTTCTACAGGGTATGTTATAGTTGTCACTCAGCCTTGAAATAGTTTTCCTCTCCAGTGGAACATCAGGCCAGTGATATATTTGCATAGTTGTTCCCACCTGTCACTTGTGCCAGCCTCACGCGTCACCATGCACAGAACGCCCAACCAGCCAATGGCAGGCTTTTAAGCTGCTGCATTTATGGGACGTGTTTTCAAAATATTCGCAGTCACCCAGCAACAGGAAAAGGCATTTCATTGGCTCTCTCCCTGTCAGCTAGAAAGGAGGACAATTGGATGGACTTCATCTGTGAAGATCAAGATGAGTCAGTGGAAAGGTGGGGAGGCTGGATGTTTGAACATCCGAGCCTCTCAGTGGCAAATGTGATATTTTATAAGTATAAAGCATGATGTTTTTGTCCTCCCGCCTGGCCAGTAAAAATCTAATGTTAAAGAATAGCACTGTCACCAGGCAGGCAGTTTTCATCTGCAGTGTCATAAAGACGCATAAAAGATCAAACTTGGCCCCCAGTCTTATCTGTCCGATCAAAGGAAAGGCTGCTGAATATGAAGCCTCAGTGAGAAATAAATAAGGGCAGGGCTTTTTGATGTGGAAACAATTAGCCTCTCTGCCACAGGTGGGATGCCATCTATAGTGGATATTCTAAATGTGATGTAAATCCCTTAAGTTACTTTATCAATATCTGATCTTGTGAATTATCTTGCTCTTAAAAATTTCTACCTCCTCTTCAGGCTGACTCCACCCCCCAACCCCCCCCACCCCCACCCAGAGAAGAACCAAAGAGGGCCAAGGTACAAGTCAAGGTGACCTGGGCTCTGAATAGCAAGCTATTGGGCCCCCCCAGGCTCCTCTAATTTCTCCTTCAGGTGGTCCCGTGCAAGCCACACAGGAAAACAGGGTTTTCTGTTTTTACTCTTTTCTTGTTACTATAGGACAGAAAATTAATATTGACTGCATGCATATGTGAAATCAAAGCCATTAGGGAACCAAAGAGCAAAACAAAGCTCTGAAAAGAACTCGCCGTAAACCAGACAAGGAGAAAAATAAGTTCTTCAACTGACAGCACCCAGTCCTTGCTGAGGCCCTGGCCTCTCTTCACTTCAGGTTGTATGATGGAAGGACATAAGCTCTCAATAATTAAAAACAGCTAAACTCTAAAGGCTTCAATGCCAGGAACATGTGCATATCCTGTCACTGGTTAAGGAACGTTAGTGGAATGCAGAGCAGGCAGTTGGTTGTGAGAGCTCACTCAGCGCTCAGTGTAACTCTTCCTTGCCCACTCCCCTGAGCAACTGCCCTTGGCCACCTTAGGACAGCCAAGTGGAGGGAAGGTGCTGTCTGCTCTTCCTGAGAGTTCGTCGGGTTGGAAATTAACCACAGTCAATAGTAATTATAATTAACAACGGGCAACATATTAACAGTAGATCCAATACGATTACATGCATGTTAATTCTGTACATGCACATTAATACATTAGTATGTGAATACCATTTCTGTGTATCTCTAATGGGTATAAATATAATACAAATTTGCCTTAGCTGGACTCTAAGCTACTTGAAAATAGCTGTATCTCCAGTGCCTAACCCAGTGCCCGGCTTATAGTCGGTGCTCAATAAATATTTCTTGAGTGACGAAAGCAATACATTGATGACTGAACTGAGGTATCAGCCAGTGACACAAAATTTATGAATCTGCGTGAGTTTCACAAATGACAAACCTTGGAAAGTTATGAAACATTTCAATCTTCTTTTAACTGTTTGGGTGTATGTTTCTAGTGGAAACTAAACTCAGGAGACCTGAGTTGTAATCTTGTTCAGTCACAAGTCTATGAGATAAATATTATTATTACCTCATTTTATGGGTAAAGAAACCGAGGGCTAAGAGATACAGTAACTCACCCCAGGTCACAAGCATAAGATCTGAATGCAGGTCTAAGCCAAAGCTCATGCTGTTAGCATGGTGTGAGTCTGCCTGCACACCTGTGTATTTTTTTAAGTACTGGTATGTGAGCCCGTGGAGCAGGACATGCTGCCTTTCCCCACAGCATTAACCTTTCTGCTTCAAAGCACAGAGTAGAATGTTGAGGAGAAAATGCTTATGTTTCAGATACCATTTTGGAGATGATACAAAATAAACTGAGAGTCAAGATGCAGGATGGATAGAAAACCTAGAACTTTCTGAGCTCTAAACAGGTCATCAGGCCCAGACTGGAGTCCCAACCTGTTTCTTGTGGTGGGCCCTGTAAGGCGGGGAAACGGATTGTCTGGATACAGTTTTGCCACCGCCATCACTAGACCTGCTGCAAGTCCCAGCTCTGCCTCACACTTCTAATTCTACAGTGGGCAATGCCTTAACCCCTCTGAACCTCCCTTTCCACAGTCAGAAAAGTGGGATAATAGGAACCTCCCCGAGGGGTTGTATAAGGATTAAATGAGTTGACAGTGTGGAGAGAACTGTATTTATCCTGGCACATTGCAGATGCTTGATACATATGGAACAGCTCTCTTTCTCCTGTACCCTCAAATGAAAAGGATAAAGAATCTTATTTGTTTAGCAGATTGTGAAAAGAGTCCATGGAATTATCCAATTTTTCTCTCTGATCTTATTTAATTGATAAATGTTGGCTCCTATTTAAGGAGGAAAAGAAATGCATTCTCTATTCCATCAAAACTCTAGAAAAACTCAGAGACAAGGTGCAAATTTGAGCTAGAAATTTACATTCAACAAAGCTTTCCAAGGCTCCAGCTACCAGGCTATTGCCCCGGATTTCATTTCCCAGGTAAACTGCACCAATGATGGGAGTTTCAGAGGCCTCTGTCACCTGCTAGCTCAAGTGGGAGACAGGCTACCCTAAGTCACGGAGAAAATCTTGGAAGGTTTACCTACAGCAGGGGGTCTCACCATTTTTTGTGGAAGAGCAATTCCTCACGTAAAGCCATGATATTAGCAGGTATGGGTTTTCAGGAAAGATTCTGTGTGAAGCAGGCAAGCCTGTCCCTTCCCACTGAAAATGTCAACAACCAAGGAGAAGGAAGCATGGGCCTGTGAAACCAGCACATCAGCACATGGGCTAAAACTTCAAGATCAATTGATGATTCAGATCTCACCCCAGAGAAAACCTTCTCTGACACATCAGAGCTTTGGAGGACTTTTTTCTCTCTTACTCGCTGTGGTTCTATATACTCGAAAGGGGATAACTGGGATGCAGAGGTGGCCTAAGTGGCAGACCTGGGTCAGAGTGAGTATCCTGACTGGACATTAGACTCACCTAGGGATGGGACCTTTTAAAAACAGTACCAATACCTGGGCATCACCCCCAGACTGACTGAAAAGAAGTGGGGCAGAGGGCTGGCTTGCTATATGTTTTAAAACTCTCAGTTCATTCTGTTATGGAGCTAAGAATGAAAAACACGGGTCTGGCTTATTTCCAAAACTGGTGTCTCACAGAGCACCATTCCATGGAATATTAATATGTGTCACACATCCACAATAAGTGTTCTGGTAAATACTCAATTCAATAAAGTTAAATAGGTGACTTTACTGCACCATTTTTGAGACTTTATACCCTCATGGGCATTGTGCCTCATCTGGTAGAGTACATATCGACTTTGCCCAGCCATTTTTTGACCACATCTCTGTCAAAGCCTCTCAGCTAAGGGCATCTATATCAGGGTGTCAGGGAACACCAGCCTGAACACACTCTGGCCTGGGTCAACACATCATCAAAGGAAAGAAAGGCACAGAGAGTCCTGAGAACAATGAGTAGGGGCATCCGGCAGTGGCCATGCTCTGTAATCTGAAAAGTTGTGGAACGTCCAGATCCTAGCATTGATACTGTTCTGAGAATAAGCCTTTAATTATTGTGTTTATCATTAAATAATAGTTGCAGTAAAGACTTGTCTCAGGAATTTCCAAAGAGCAAGTCACTTTAATTACAGTAATGTATGTTTCAAAGCTGCTCCATTTTTATTGTCAGTATTTCTACCCTGAAAAGAAAATGTATTGCTGTTTTGAGTTATAAATTGCCTCAAAGGAGGGCAGCTCCTAAAGATTCATCTTGCCTTAGAATATCCAGAGATGCTCAGAGAGCAGGGCTTTACCTCCAACTGGGGATCTTGGAAAGGAGGTGGAAATAAAATGGAATTGACAATGATACTGAGCCTGAGTATGTACAGGAATTAACGACGTACTAACTATCTAACTGCCTAAAATAAAAATGGGTAGTCAGTGATTTGTATTTTACTGGGCAGAGGTGGCAAGCTTTCTTATGTACTGCTGAGATTATGTACTGTTGTAAATAAAACCTCAACTCCAATTTTCAGGGTCTGAGAAGGGAGCTCTCTGAGTCTGCATCTTCCCTTCTGCCCAGGACGTTCTCTAAATATCTGACCTATTCCCTTTTCCAATGACCTCATCATTTTTCTGTTCGTAGTGTCAGTAGTATATAACAGTTAGCAATTTCTAAGTCATAGTAAAATAGGGACCATACTCCGTCACAAGCATCCAAGGACCTCAGAAATTACTCGTTATGTGTGATGAAAATAATAGTATTAACAATTATTATTATCATTATTATAGCTATCATTTATTGAGCACCTACTATGTGCCAGGCACCTTATATGTCATATCGTAATTTAATCATAAAAACAATTCTCTGAGATTAGTGATTTGGCCCTTCTTGGCCTAAGCTACATCTTAGAGAGATAAAATGACTTGCTCAAGTCAGCATCAAAGCTGGGATTGGAACTACTGCCTGTAAATGCTCTTTGCAGTAAGGCCTGCTCTTAAATGTATGGTATACCTTGTTCCATTAGTTAAAGGAAATGACAATTAATATAAAGGAGATAATGATATATGTTTATAACTTCATATGTGAACTCTTTCAGTATACTGAGACTTTAATCTCTGAATATAATTTTATAGCATTTTTTAATTTTCTTTTTTTAGCATTTTTTAATTTTTAAAAGAATATTTGGCATCATATAATTATGGTCCTTATTTGCAAAATGGTTTATGGGGCTGCAAAGAGCAGATTAGTGGATACATATATATTTATACAGACAAAGATACACATACATGTCCCAGCCTCTATTCCATCTAGTAAGCATCCTTTGATGTCTTTATTAGGGGAAGATGACTTTCTAGACCCATCTCTGTGGCACATTAACTCCTAGTTCTTTGGGGAGCTGTGATATTGGATTTGCTTTGTCTGGCCACATTTCTTTAATGAGCCCCTTCATGACACATTTATTGATGAGAAAGCTGGCTGGAGTGAGGAACATGTCTGTAGCCATAGAAAATAACAAAGCTAACTTGCTTCTTAATCCCACAATCACTACCCAGAAAGAGGAGAATAATGTTTGACATCCTTAATCTGACTGAAATATGAATCTAATGTTCAGTGACCTCTGGGAAGGAAGTGTAAAAAAGAACAATAACAACAACAAAAAGCAGTTAAAAGATGAACTCCTATATCTCCAGCAAAAATAATGGTAGATGGTTGCTAAAATATATTGTGTCTCACGGGAAACTAGTCTACTCTGGCCTATACTTGCAATAACATACCCCGTATTTGACTCAAAAAAAATAGCTTTGGCAGTTTCCCACATTATTTTCACCACCTAATTTGAAAGCAGAAAATTTCTAGTTATTTCGATATTTTATTTTTATTTCCCAGAAAACAGCTTCCGATGCCCAAGAATAATTTTATCAGTATAAATAATCTACCTTCAGGTGTTTTATGTCATATTCAGTGACAAACTATGAAATGTAACATTTTTTCTTTGACAGCCCATGAAATCCATCATCTATTTTCATAGATCTTTCATTCAGGAAAAGATTTGAATTTTAAGGATTTATGGTCCGATCAGAAATATTTGAATTAAAGATTTTCAGCTTTTAAAATCAGTATCAGGATTTACTAGTAAAAACCCAGAGTCAGTGGGTGAAGTGTTATTGTAATCATTTATCCTTTGTGACCTTTAAAAGAATAAAAAAATCACTGCTGTCTCATGCCCGTAGTTTATATCCAGCCACATTAGATGAGAGCAAGAAGCTTTTTTCCTTCACCCTGCGGTTCATGACTCTTGGAAAAATTACCCATATACTGTTGCTAGGAAGCCGAGGGCACTGAATGAGATCAGTATTTAATAAGACACGAATAGATAAGACAGAAAAAGGGCTTTATTCACCTGGTGTGTCTTTGTAAGAGTAACTGGCATGATGAGAAATATGACTTGATTCACTTTTAGAATATAAATTTACAGTCTACTCTTTCTTAGATGGGTTAGTGCACAGTTCTATGTGGATCCATAAAATGGACTCAGTCTAAAGTTTCCATGTAATCAAATCATTATTATAAAGGAAAATTATTTCTTCTTAGTGGTAATTACAATTTTTAAGAATATTCTCTCTTGGATAAACTATATTATTTATAATTTGTTTGATGAATTAAATATGTTTCCATGTGGTGGAATTTTCTTGGTATAGAAGTATAAATAGGACCATGATGTTAAATGTATCATCTAAAATGCCTCATAGTCAAGGCAAAGCTACATAATGCTACTAAGTAGGTCAGATCTAAGACAGAGATGGAGCAGAGTGCCCTGAATGTTTGTAAATTTTACCTCAAACTGGAAGCCCTGGACCAGGAATCAGGAGATCCTGATCCTGACTCTGACACCGACAGGTGCTCTCACCTTGGGCAAGTCATTCAACTTCTCTGGCATTAAACTAGAAGACACCAGCCTTCTATCATTTTCCAACTTTCTGAGTGATATTCAGAGGCCCACACCTATTCTCCTTTGTTTCTAATGAGCTGAGCTGAGGATGAGACAAAGGTCTCAAATGCTCTCATGAAATCCCAGAATGCTACAGGCAATCCAATGACAGGCAGTCTGCAAGTCGCCCAAGAACCCAAAGATTCAAAATGGAGTTCAGAATTAGAAGGACCATGGGGGTGTGTGTGTGTGTGTGTGTGTGTGTAAGGAATCATTCCAGCATCCCTAAGGATTTAAACTGGTCCAAGAGACCTGTTTTGAATACTCTCCTTGGACAACTCTTTCCTGAGTTCAGAGATCCCGAGCCATTTGGGGCTTGGCCCAGACCCTCCCTAGCAGACTCCCTGTACTGCCCTCAGCCCATCTAGCTGGGAAGTGTGGTGACTTAGGTGCAAGGAGGGCTGGAACCAGCTGCTGAGAGTGCAGGGCCCACAGCAAATGAGTGCAAAGTGGAGCATAGGACAGGGCAGATCAGGGTAGTTCCCAGAGCAGGGATGGACTCAGAGTTGGGAGCTAACCTGTCAAAACAGGGCCCAGGTGAGGGACCATTAGGTAGTATTTCAGGAGCAGTGAAACAGGTCCCTGAGAAAATCTTTGGTGCTTCTCAAGCCATTCCTTCTCCTCCACCTGTGTGGAGAGTACTCCAGAGTACTTGGTGTTACATGGAGGCCACAAGTCAACCGTTTCCCCACTGCATCTTCCACCACCACTTCAGTGAACCTTCAGGACATTTCTGCTCCCCACTCTAAGCAGCTGAGATCATGAAATGTTTTCCTCCCTTCTCTTCTCCTCCCCTGTGCCCACCCACCTCATATCCACCCTCCAACCCTAAGTTTTGCTGTCATAGTTTTTAATACTTTCTCGTCAAGGTGGTTATTAGGTTTCCCCAGGCAGTCAATATCTATCTTATTTCAGTAATCCTTATTAGACACTTACATTAGATAATCCCAGTCAATCTTTTATTATCTCCCAGGTAGATTGAGCTCTCTATATTGCAAGTTTCATTGCTCAGCACAATTTTCCTCTCCTCTTCATCTTTCACTCTCTCGGAATCTCTGTTCAGGCCCACTTTTTGGTTAGGGCCTCTGAATCCTTACCTAGCAACAAATGTATTTCTCTCTCACTGGCAGGTGAAGCTCATCTTTGCTGGGCGTAGGAAATCTAGGGTTGCATTTTTTTTCTCACGTGTGCTCAGATGCTATCCTTTTGCGTTCAACGTTGCATTGAGAAATAAATACCAGTCTGATTCTTCTTCCTTTTTAAGTTACTCATTGTTTCTGTTTGGCAGCTTGTAGATTTGTTTTTCCTGCTACCTTAGTTTTCAGGAATTTTATCAGAACATGCCTGGATGTAGGCCATTTTTCATCATTTCTACAGACTCTGGTCTTTCTTCAATTTAGGAAGATGGTCTGTTTTGGCTGTTTCATTATTTCCTTTCCTCAGTAGGTTCCTTATTCCCCTTCTGCAGTTCCTGGTTTGTTTTTTTTTAATTGGGGTATAGTTGTTTTACAATGTTGTGTTAGTTTCTACTGTACAGAAAAGTGAAGTAGAGTTCCCTGTGCTATACAGCAAGTTCTCATTAGTTATCTATTTTATATATATTAGTGTATATATGTCAATCCCAATCTTCCAATTCATCCCAACCCCCCCTTCCCCCCTTGGTGTCCATATGTTTGTTCTCTACATCTGTGTCTCTATTTCTGCCCTGCAAACCGGTTCATCTGTACCATTTTTCTAGATTCCACATATATGAGTTAATACACGATATTTGCTTTTCTCTTTCTGACTTATTTCACTCTGTATGACAGTCTCTAGGTCCATCCACGTCTCTACAAGTGACCCAAGTTCATTACTTTTTTTTTTTTTTTTTGCGGTACGCGGGCCTCTCCCTATTGTGGCCTCTCCCATGTGGAGCACAGGCTCCGGACGCGCAGGCTCAGTGGCCATGGCTCACGGGCCTAGCCGCTCCGCGGCATGTGGGATCCTTCCGGACCGGGGCATGAACCCATGTCCCCTGCATCGGCAGGTGGACTCTCAACCACTGTGCCACCAGGGAAGCCCCCAAGTTCGTTCCTTTTAATGGCTGAGTAATATGGAATTCCTGGTGTTTGCTTATTTTCCTCCTGGATCTATCCTCCAAGCATTTTGGTTTTTCCCTCTAGATTTCCAAATGGTTTCATTTTTCTCGTGTGTCAATATATTTCTCCTACTTGATCTTTCAACTGAGTACTTGGCACAGGAACCATCTTTTCCAATTTATCTACTGAATTTTGTTTTTAAAAGTTCCATTTTTAGTCCAATTTTTCTGCTGTAATCCTTAAATGTGATGGCGATAATCCTTAAATGTCGGTGATGATGGTGATGTACAAATTGTCTACTGTCCTCCAGCAGCTTTGTCTCTCTATGACCTGACTTCCTTCCTATGCATTGCTCTTTCGCTTTGTTCACCGGGGCTTAGGTCCAACTCCTGGGAGACTTCAGTAGCAGCAGTCCAAAGAGCATGGGAAGGCACAGGGACCCCATAGGTGAGCGACGGCTGATAGGCAGGCGGCTAACCTCTGTGGGGACTTCAGCAGAAGACCTCTTGGCTTCCTGGGCCCATCAACTGGCTGCAAAGGCTGATACCATCCCTCCCTCTCAGCAGTGGAAGAGGACTGAGCCCACCTGATAAGCTTGGGGAGAGGGTGAAGAGGGGCCTGGGAGAACAGTTATATTCATGCCATTGCTGCCCCTCCCCTCCACAAAGGACCACAAGGGGCTAAGTATTCCTTGAATATGGGGGGCTCTTCAGCACTGGGCCCAGACTCTCATCTGGCCCAGAGAAGCCAGAATCCAATCTAGTCTTCAGACCAGAATCCTGGCAGAGCCTGGGTTTTCCTGGCACCCTAAAAGCCCTGCAAGCCTGCCAGTGGAGGGGGGCTGGTGGTGACTTCACAACCCAGCATCTCACCAGCATCACCTGGGGAATGTTTAGAAAATAAAGGATTCCAGGTCCCCCATCGTAGACCTATTGAATCAGAATCTCAAGACAGGGCCTGGGAATCTGGATTTGTAATCTACTCAGGTTAATCTAGAACAGAACTGAGTATCGAAACCACTGATTTAAGGTGGAAGCTGGTGCTTCCACCTAAGAGTGCTAGGAGCCCATTCTAGAGGTGCTTGGGGCTGAATATACCCTGGTGAGAGTTCTGGCCCTTGTGCTTTTACACCCAGGGGTGCTAAGTCACCCAAAGACCTGAGATACGCTTAATCTCTTTTTCTTTCTCAGTAGCCAGTTTTTCTCTCTCCTTAGACCATGATTTTTCTGTGACATACAAAATCTGCTATTGTTTGAGGTAAGAAGGAAAAGTATTCCTGAATGGAAACAGTTATCCTTTACTACGGACACTGGACCTATAAAGCCAGGGCAATATAGAATGAGGAGGGTGTACAAAGGAAAGGGTCATTAGAGCTACTTTCATTAGGTTATATTGAGGAAAGAACCACAACAAAGGTTTGTTCTAGCTCTCATTCTGTGTCAGTTATAGGTCGACTGTGGCTCTGTGGCTCCCCCCACCCATCTTCTTCATTCCAGGATTCAAGCACAAGACAAAATGACACTGTGGGCCTTACAGGTTTGCTCCATGTATGTGTGGGGTGGGGTGGTAGACAGTCATCTCCGCTCACATTCCTTGGACCAAAGCAAGTTATGCCAAGCCTGAAGTCAATGGGCAGGGAAGTATCTCCATTCCACAGGTGGAACTGGGTCGTGTGGTGGTACAAGGGCACATAGAATCTTCTCACATGGAGGGGAGCAAATAATCAGGAATAATTATACCATTCATTATACTTACTGAGCAGGAAAGCATCCCCTTTAGAAGTTATTCCCATAAGGAGGCCCAATAAGGAAAATCACCTGATAGACAGTTACTGAATAAGGTGATCTGGACCAATGGCCAGCTGCAGGTCCTGGCTGGTGGATCTCAGGTACTCCGTGATTCAGGAGGAGGGGAGATGTTCTTTCTCCTCCTGCCTTCCACAGTGTGAATGTTCAAAAAGGAATTCAAAGAAGGTTTGAACATACTTGGGATTCATGCTGATCTATCTAATGTTGTTACATAGTCATAAAAAGCATGGAACATTCAGAGTGGCCCAACTCATCAGCACTCTCCCCCAGCACAGAGCATCACTGGCAGACCTCAGGGACATCCTACTAGGTCACCATGGCATATTTCTCCTCCTCCTGCCTCCCCCTCGGAGCTCTCCCACACACTCTTTTCTTCCCCTCCCCCAATATCTTTTTTTTTTTTTTTTAATTTCTACCCCATCAAGATTCTCTCCTCCCTCTGTTTTCTAAGCTGGCATCCTCCTTTGGTGTTAGAAATTTTTAAGTCTCCTGCCCAGCTCTTCCCTTCTTGCTTGGTATCACTGCTGGGCAGGGGCAGAGGGGGAGGGGAGGGGAGGAAAGCCCCAAGGTGGTCTGGATGCCGGGTGGATGATCCAGATACCTAAAAAGCACGAGCTATCTCACCCAGCCAAGGCTGACATGGATTTTAGGTTCCCCTCTCACACGGTCTCTCATTTCCAACTTGAATTTCATGCTTGGGCCTGTTTAGTACTCTCTTCCTGAGTGCCGGCAGTCAGAGTACAAAACTGTCCAAAGCCTTTGCTCTACCACCCTTCTCCCTTTCCCCTTAGACTTCTCATTTCTTCTTAACTTGTTCAAGCTTCTTGCCAACAAGTTGGTTAACCTCTCTGAACCTCATAGGGGTGTGATATTCAATGAGAAACTAGCTGCAGGTGGTAGCCACTCAGGAAATGCTAGCTCCCTTTCTTTTTATTTCTCTTCAAAGGATCTGAGTGAACTACTATTTCTTGGCCATCCTAAATCAGGTGAGGTTGCTTTTGGAGGCATTTCTACATTGCACCCTCTTATCCAATGTTTGCACAGTTCAAAGCATTCAGTAGGTGCTCAATGAGCACTTGATGACCCAGTTTCCCTCCCTCCTCCCTCGCTGCCCTGCCCCTCACCTTGTCAGTTCCACCCCCTCTGCACACATCCTGTTCTTACCTCCTCTACTTCGTGGCCGAAACCAAGAGAGCAGCATTGGCACATTTGACTCATGTGTGGGGCTAACAACCCATGATGCTAATGGTCAGAGACTATGAGGGTTTAACAGAAAATAAGGAAGGCAGTAAAGTGCCGTTATTTAAATCTTCAGTTCTACTTCTGGTGTCTGTAATCAGCATCTGTATCCAGCTTTGATTCATCTATCCCTCTCCTTGTCCCAAAGAGAACTGAAGAAAAACCAGCATGAATGGCTTTGTCAAACGACTCTTCACATCATTAAGTCACTTTGCTGTTTATGTAGTAGCAGGACACAAATTCAGAAACACATTACCCACAAATTCCAGAAGCAGCAGAGGAGGAAAGAGCAGCTGATATGGAGCTGCCTGGTCATTGCTGATGTGATCGATGAGGAGGTCGGTCCCTGGCACTCCCCTCACACTGCCTGTGCCACATCTGCTCTTACCCGGGGCCCCTCTTTGGGGAGAGAGGTTGAGAACTGAAGCCTCTGTTACTTGTATTGCCCATTGGAAATGGAGCTTTTCTTCAGACCTCCAGATATTGCTTCCTCCTTTTTTCCTAACCACCTCTTCCTTCCCAGGAAACTGTTCTCAGAGAAAGTATCCTTTTACATCTGTCCATCAAATTAAGCTAACATTTAGGGAAAGCCGTCTGGGTGGTACAGAAATGAAGCCTACACAGTTTCTGTTCTGTCCTGCCCTTCAGGGGGCCCCTGTCTAGTAGGATAAATGGGCACACAGCATGCTTCAAAGTACCTGGCACACAGGAAGCCCTCACTAAGTATTTGTTGAATGAATGAGTGAAAGAATGACTACACAGTGACTTTAACAGACTATAGCAAATGCTATAGAGGAAAAAATGACAAAATGTACTGTGGGGGGGATTGATTTGAGAGACTGCTGGTTGTTAGAGGCGCCGGGGAGGGCCTCATAAAGGGAGACAGATAAGAGCAGAGCCTTGCAGCCGGAGGCATTCTGTTGAGCCTGGCGGGGTGAGACAAATGAGGCTGGCACACCAGGGTTCCCTGGGAATAAGAAATCTTTCCTGGGCCTATTCTCAACAGCATAGCCATGCAGTCATTTTCTAAATAAGGGAAGTACAGTGATAGGAACACAGGGATGGTAAGGGCTCGATCAACAAGGCATTAGGCTGAAGAAGGACTCGGTTACCAGCTCTCCACAAGAGGATCACCTTCCTTGGAAGAACGGGCAGCCTGATTTCAGATTCGACAAGTTTACAGCCCCCTTGATCCTTATCTTCTGAGATGTTTAACTTGAACTTGATGAATCATGTTTTCCTCCAGTGTATCTTAGATATCCCAGCGCAGAATATGTTTCTTTCCAGGAGTGAATATGGTGCAGTTTGCTGGGGAGAGGAAGCCTTTCTAGATTGGCTTCTCTAAAGAACTAGAGAAAGAAAAGACTAGAATTGTAATCAGGATACTTTTGAAGGGGACCACTATGGGTCTGACATGAATTATTTTGAATTCCTGGAAATTTAGTATTCAGTTCATCTGCTGTAATGATAACTGTCTGTTATAGATGGAATTGTGTCCCCCCCACCCAAATTCATATGTTGAAACCCAACCCCCAGTACCTTAGAATGTGACTATATTTAAAGACAGGGCCTTTAAAGAAGTAAGTAAGGCGAAATGAGATCATAAGGGTAGGGCCCTAATCCAAGATGACTGGTGTCCTTGTAAGAAGAGGAAGATGCACCAGGGAAGTCCACACATACAGAGGAAAGGCCATGTGAGGACACCGTAAGTCGGCAGCCATCTGTGAGCTAAGGGAAGAAGAACAGGAGTAACCAAACTTGCCAACACCTTGATCTTGGACTGCCAGCCTCCAGAACTTCGAGAAAATAAATTTCCATTGTTTAAGCCTCCCAGTCTGTGGTATTCTGTTGTGGCAACTCTAGCAAACTAATAACACTGTCATATACTGAGGCCTACTAGGGGCCTGGCACTGTGCTAAGTATTTGATCTCACTTAATGTTTTTAATGACCATGAAAGACAGTTCTTGTTATGTTCCTTTTTCAGAAGAGAAAATAGATGCCCAAGGCCACAGCTCTAGCAAGTGGCAAAACTCAGATTCAAAGGCACATCTGTTTGGCTCCAGACATGTGCGCTTAGCATACCACCAACCCACATTTATGAAGCACTGACCATGAAAGAAGTACGAGGCTATAGTAATTGCTGACATTTGAGAACCTTAATCCTTTCCTTATGGAACTTATAAATGATGAGAGACAGACTTACAAAGGTGAATAAATAAATAAGTGCTGCCTGGACCAGACCACCTGGAATCAATAATGCCATGGCAACGCCATGGTGAACCTAAGCTAAGAGAGCATTCAAATGATTGTGAAGGCAGCATAGGGGAGTTGCTACAAACACAGGGGCCAGGGGGCAGATTTCAGCAGTTCTCTAGTTATGTGACCTTGGGCTTTTATCCTTACTTAAATCCTTAACCTCATCAGTTTCCTCATCTGTGCTAGGGGGGCTAAATTGGGACTAATGATGGAACATTACCCCTTGGGTTGTTGGAGGATTAAATAAGATACTGTAAAGCACTTTGCATGATGCTTGGTACATAGTACATCTTAATAAATGCACCATGATGGAAAAAACAATTCTTCTAATGTGTATCCTACTGGGTACTAACAAAAATAGCCAACCCATCTAAACATGGTTGAGTTCCTAACTGTTTAAATGAAAATGTTTAGTGTTGTTAAATTTGTGAATATTTTCACTGACACTTATATGTGGGTTTCTAAATACAATTTCATTTCCAAAATATGTTTGCCTATTGGGACATTCAGCTTAAATCAAATACCAACATACACCACCAACAACACAGTCAGGGCAAAGTTAAAATGTTCATCAGTGTGGAAGGAGAGTCTGACAGAAAGGCAAGACAGAAAGGACTAATAAACTATCTGATAGAAGTCAAAGAGCAAATTAAAAATAGTGTGTGTGTGACACTGTGTGCATGGATGTATGTGTGAGTGTGTTTTGGGGCACACCTCCTCCCATCTGAGCATAAATCCAGATAAGATTCTGGACAGGGAATCGTGGCTGAGGAATCAGCCCTGCACCCTCCTTGCCTTACTTGATAGATTGTTTCCTCACTGCAGGTGATTGCTTTATTTGGCCTGAAGAGCAGAAACTTTCTTATAATGCTTCCTGTGCTTTTATGGCACAAACCAATATAAATATTTACTGGATCTGTAAGTAAAAGTATATAAAGTCTTATTTATCTTGCTGCACAGTGAAACCATGAAAAACGTGTGGAAAGTTGAGTCTATTTTTTTCCAAGAAGACATCCAACTACACGCTGAGGCAAAGCAAAGACATGCTTAGTTTCAGAGGTGACAAAGGGGCTCTGTTATACTTTTGATGCAGAGGATTTCCATCGTTTCTATTGAATGCTTGAACATTGAAATATTTCTTCTGGCCAATTCATTGGAAAGTGATGCCTGGGTGGCCAGCCACATATGTCCGTAGCGACAGATTGCACTCCCAACCCCAACTAGCAGGCCGAAAAGATGGGCCTCCGGGTATGGAACAAGGGGAGAGAGAGCGTGGGATCAGGCCAGTGGCATGAATGGAAAACCCAAGCAAAGCCTTACCCTGGTCAGTGGCTCCGCACCCTCCTCCTCACACCCAGGGTGACCCCCCATTGCCCTGGTTCTAATCTCAATGTTCAGGTTTTGCCCCTCGCTGGTTCTGCTCCCATGGTGGGGTGTGGAACTTTGTAACAGGGCATTGGGACCCATCATCCCAGCACATGAAGGGCAGGATCAGGTGGACTTTTACCAAAACCATAAAGAGGAGAGGTTGAGCTTCCGGTTCCTTTTGATCCCCAACGTTGTCCTTCTCTACCACTTCACAGGCCTCCAGGCTCCATCCCTTTGCTGACCCCCGTGCCTTAGGCATCATGGTTCAGTATTAAGAGTTCGCTTGTTCCTGTGAATTCTTATTAGTGGAAATCCTTTCATAAACCTGTAATTTTAAACTACAGAAACAAAGCAGCATGATGTTCCTTAGTCTTCAGCTGTTTGTTAGTCAACTCACCTGGTCCCTATTTCCAAACCCAGATCCATCACCAGGGGCTGATGTCCTAGACAGCCTCACCTCTTGCTGGTGCAGAAGTTCTTCTTCCTCCTTTCATCCTTTTCTGTCTAGTTGTTGAATTGTTGTCGCATTTCTTAGGGAATTATTCTCATTTTCTGTCCGCTTTATGAGCCTTTCCTTCCACCCCATTGCCTCAAAGGTATTTTCATTTTAATAGGGAATAATTCTCTGATGTATATTGATGAAATTCTAACGGTGATATTTCAGGCAGGCAGAAGAGAGCCCTCAGCTGGAATTGTAGATCTTTTCCCCCAACCTGGCATGTAGACAGTTATCCATTCAACCCATGTTGAAATCATATTTGTGCATGAAACTGCATTTTTTCTTTTCACCATTCCCACCAAGAGTTGGGAATTTCTGACCATCTTTATAAGTTTCTGTTTATGAAATTAACATGAGTCTGCTCACTAAATTCAAACCATTAGAAAAATTACAGCATGCCGAGGCTAATAGCAGAAAAAGTTAAGGGTGCTGGGTGAAGTTTTTGTTTGTTTTCTAAGATGCCTAGATTGTTCTAAAACCAATATAGAGGGGCTGTTAGTTGGAGTAGATAGTATTCAAGCTGTAGGATGCTAACATTCGAAGTGTCCTTTTGTAAATGGAAGCAATGTTGGTTAAATCTATATTATTCATTACAAAATCTGTATTACTTCCTAAATGATGACCTCGGTTATCTTCAAAAATCTCTTTTGTAATGTTATTTAATTTCCTGTCTCTCTTTTAATACTCTTCAGGTGGACTTAGGGACTTAGATAAACTACCAGTGAGCGTAGAGTTTACCCTTACTCATCGCACAATTATAGAGTTGCCACGTGCCCTGTAAGCTACCAGGCACCATAGAGCATAGACGAGGCATCTCTCAGGTGAGGCTGCAGCTGAGAGGGGCAGCAAGGACTCAAGCAAAACCCACAGTACAGCAAGTTGAGGTTGAGGTGGGCGGGAAGCCATTAAGATCCAACCAAGTACGTGAATCAGAGAAGCAGTGGCCAAAGGGGATGGTGGTTCTGTCAGGGCCAAGACTGCAGGTGGCGATTCTCTGGGCTAGAAAGACCATGCTGAACAGGGAGGACTTGCTTTAGGGTATTCTTATCTCACATCTCTAACCTTAAAGTCTAACGCAGTCAACACACCTTCAGCTGCCTGTAAATATCTACTATCCTTCCGTTACTAAGACATAGGAAGAAGAATGCCACAAGAAGTTCATGATAACCTCACAGGGCCGCCATGTCACACTCACACATCTGCACTGCAAGGACCAATCTTCTTGGAGGGATGAAGCAGGCTGTCTCACTGCTCGGAGTCACACAGCTGGCAAGCTCAGATTGGAGCCTGAAGACTAGGGCTGCAGGGGTGAGGGCCTCTCTGTGTGTCTCCTATTACAAATAGTCCCAGTGGTGTGTGAACAAATAGTGCATTGGGTTCACTCAAAGTTAGAAGGCTACTTGGCTCATATTACCTAATCTTGGATTCCTCTCTCTCTCTCTCTGTGTGTGTGTGTGTGTGTGTGTGTCTAGGATTCCTCTGTGTGTGTGTGTGTGTGTGTGTGTGTGTGTGTGTCTAAGTGTGAAGTATTCACAGGTGTGGTTGGCAGAAAATCCACCAGAGGATATTGTGGCATGGCTTGGGTAGAACTAGAAAAATAACTTTCAGTGAGACTATCAGGCTTTCATTCACTCATCCAATAAATATTTAACGAGCTTCTTCCATGTGCAGGTTTGCCCATGAAGACTGTGCTGGGCACTTAGGAGTTAACAGTAGACACACCCAATCCCTACCCTCCTCTATCAGACCATTAACAAATAATTACACAACATATTACTGATGGAGGACGAATGTCATGCTCCCAGCTCTCAGGGAGTCTTGAGCTGGTTTATTTCAGCTTCCCACCCAAGTCCATGTGTGCAGGGCTCCCCCACCAGCACTCCTCTAGGTACCCAGGATCCTGCCCTTCCTTCTTGGATTTCTTGAGGTTCTTAGGCATGTGTTTGGGCACTGGGCAGAAGTGCATTGCCCAGACAAGTGCCCCTCCCATTGGTTGCTCAGTGGGTGAGGTGCTGGACCCTGAGGAGCTAAAGTCTTCACCAGTCTCCCATGGGAGGAGTGGCTGGTGGGTCCCTGACTGCAAGCAACGGGAGGTATCTACTTGAGCAAAGGTGGGACCGTCCATGGTCCTGATTCAACTACCATGTGGCTCACGGGAGCTCAACCAATGCCTCCACAGTGGTCCTTGGCTGGGTGCATCTCCTTCCTGGGTACAGCTGCCATGCTCCCAGGGGCTCTCTCCTTCCTCTCTTACCCCACTCCCTGATCTCTGTGAGATGGCAACAGTGTTCATTCCCCTTTTCTTACCTCCCCAAGAGCACACTCCTTTCTCCTCTGGTTCTTTCAAAATAGATCCTGATGGCCCATTGACTCAGAGCCATTGACTCAACCAAAAACAAGTTCTTTTTCCTGGAGGACACAGAGGGCTTTTTGATCTTCAATTTCTCCCAGAAGAGGAGGGAAAGAGTTTGCTGCTGAATGCAGCAAAGAAAGAGAAAAGGAAACAAAGACAATTGCCTTTCCATAGGAAGAGTCTGTATATCTATCACCTGCCACAACAAAAACTGTGACCACAGCTTTGAAGGGGAGGGTCTGGGAGGGAAAGTCAAACTCCAGTGCTGTGGCCCAAGGCCACCAATGGGAGCTTGGCAAAGCTGACACCTTATGGGTTCTCAGGGCTAGTTAGGGCAAGTCCTGAATCAAGCAGCATTTCCATCGATTCTGGGGCCCTATAGGTCTGCATGTCATGGTTTTGTGCTATATTCAGATGACATTGGAACTGTACTCTGCCCATGCTGTTCTCTCTGACTGGAACAGTCTATGTTTCCTAATTCTCCTGGTGAACTTCTATTCATCCTTCAACACCCACATCAGATGATACTCCTCCACTCTGTTTCTTGGCCTCCTATATGCTCCCTCCTCTTGTGGCCTCTGACCTTCATGCTTCTATTTTTTCACTATTCATTCTGTTTACTCTTTTTTTTTTTGCTCATAATATCTTTTTTATTTTTTTTAACATCTTTATTGGAGTATAATTGCTTTACAATGGTGTGTTAGTTTCTGCTGTATAACAAAGTAAATCAGCTATATGTAGGCATCTATCCCCATATCCCCTCCCTCTTGGATCTCCCTCCCACCCTCCCTATCCCACCCCTCTAGGTGGACATAAACCACTGAGCTAACCTCCCTGTGCTATGCAGCTGCTTCCCACTATCTATCTGTTTTACATTTGGTAGTGTATATATGTCAGTGCTACTCTCTCACTTTGTCTCTGCTTACCATTTCCCCTCCCCGTGTCCTCAAGCCCATTCTCTATGTCTGTGTCTTTATTCCTGTCATGCCCCTAGGTTCATCACAACAACTTTTTTTTAATATTCCATATAAACAGGTTAGCATATGGTATTTGTTTTTCTCTTTCTGAATTACTTCACTCTGTATGACAGACTCTAGGTCCATCCACCTCACTACAAAAAACTCAATTTCGTTTCTTTTTATGGCTGAGTAATAGTCCATTGTATATAGGTGCCACATCTTCTTAATCCGTTCATATGTCGATGGACACTTAGGTTGCTTCCATGTCCTGGATATTGTAAATAGTGAGGCAATGAACATTGTGGTACATGACTCTTTTTGATTTATGGTTTTCTCAGGATATATGCCTAGTAGTGGGATTGATGGGTCCTATGGTAGTTCTATTTTTAGTTTTTTATGGAACCTCCATACTGTTCTCAGTAGTGGCTGTAACAATTCACATTCCCACCAACAGTACAAGAGGGTTCCATTTTCTCCTCACCCTCTCCAGCATTTGCAGGTTTTTTGATGATGGCCATTCTGACCACTGTGAGATGATACCTCATTGTAGTTTTCATTGATGTTGAGCATCCTTTCACGAATTTGTTGGCAATCTGTATATCTTCTTTGAAGAAATGTCTATTTAGATCTTCAGCCCATTTTCAGTTTGGGTTGTTTGTTTTTGTGATATTGAGCTGCTTGTATGTTTAGGAGATTAATCCTTTGTCAGTTGCTTCCTTTGCAAATATTTTCGTCCATTCTCAGTGTTGTCTTTTCATTTTGTTTATGGTTTCCTTTGCTCTGCAAAAGCTTTTAAGTTTCATTAGGTCCCATTTGTTTATTTTTCTTTTTATTTCCATTTCTCTAGGAGGTGGGTCAAATAGGATCTTGCTGTGATTTATGGCATAGAGTGTTTTGCCTATGTTTTCCTCTAAGAGTTTTATAGTCTCTGGCCTTACATTTAGGTCTTTAATCCATTTTGAGTTTATTTTTGTGTATGGTGTTAGGGAGTGTTTGAATTTCATTCTTTTCCATGTAGCTGTCCAGTTTTCTCAGCACCACTTATTGAAGAGGCTGTCTTTTCTCCACTGTATATTCTTGCCTCTTTTATCAAAGTTCAGGTGACCATATGTGTGTGGGTTTACCTCTGGGCTTTCTCTCCTGTTCCATTGATCTGTATTTCTGTTTTTGTGCCAGCACCATACTGTCTGGATTACTGTAGCTTTGTGGTATAGTCTAAAGTCAAAGCCTGATTCCTCCACCTCCGTTTTTCTTTCTCAAGGTTGCTTTGGTTATTCAGGGTCTTTTGTGTTTCCATACAAATTGTGAAATTTTTTGTTCTAGTTCTGTGAAAAATGCATTAGTATTAGTTTGATAGGGATTGGAATGAATCTGTAGATTGCTTGGGGTAGTAGAGTCATTTTCACAATGTTGATTCTTCCAATCCAAGAACATGGTATATCTCTCCATCTGTATGTATCATCATTAATTTCTTTCATCAGTGTCTTATAGTTTTCTGCATACAGGTCTTTTGTCTCCTTAGGTAGGTTTATTCCTAGGTATTTTATTCTTTTTGTTGCAGTGGTAAATGGGAGTGTTTCCTTAATTTCTCTTTCAGATTTTTCATCATTAATGTATAGGAATGCAAGAGATTTCTGTGCATTAAATTTGTTTCCTGCTACTTTACCAAATTCATTGATTAGTTCTAGAAGTTTTCTGGTAGCATCTTTAGAATTCTCTATGTATAGTATCATGTCATCTGCAAATAGTGACAGCTTTACTTCTTCTTTTCCATTTTGGATTCCTTTAATTTCTTTTTCTTCTCTAATTGCTGTGGTTGAAACTTCCAAAACTATGTTGAATAATAGTGGTGAGAGTGGGCAACCTTGTCTTGTTCCTGATCTTAGTGGAAATGGTTCCAGTTTTTCACCTTTGAGAATGATGTTGGCTGTGGGTTTGTCATATATGGCCTATATTATGTTGAGGTAAGTTCCCTCTATGCCTACTTTCTGGAGAGTTTTTATCATAAATGGGGGTTGAATTTTGTGGGAAGCTTTTTCTGCATCTATTGAGATGATCATATGGTTTTTATCCTTCAGATTGTTTATATGGGTTATCACATTGATTGATTTGTGTATATCGAAGAATCCTTGCATTCCTTGGATAAACTCCACTTGATCACGGTGTATGGTCCTTTTAATGTGCTGTTGGATTCTGTTTGCTAGTATTTTGTTGAGGATTTTTGCATCTATGTTCATCAGTGATATTGGCCTGTAGTTTTCTTTCTTTGTCACATCTTTGTCTGGTTTTGGGATCAGGGTGATGGTGGCCTCATAGAATGAGTTTGGGAGTATTCCTCTGTCTGCTACATTTTGGAGGAGTTTGAGAAGGATAGGTGTTAGCTCTTCTCTAAATGTTTGATAGAATTCACCTGTGAAGCCATCTGGTCCCAGGCTTTTGTTTGTTGGAAGATTTTTAATAACAGTTTCCATTTCAGTGCTTGTGATTGGTCTGTTTATATTTCCTATTTCTTCCTGGTTCGGTCTCAGAAGGTTGTGCTTTTCTAAGAATTTGTCCATTTCTTCTAGGTTGTCCATTTTATTGGCATATAGCTGCTTGTAGTAATCCCTCATTATCCTTTATTTTCTGGAGTGTCAGTTGTTACTTCTCCTTTTTCATTTCTAATTCTTTGATTTGAGTCTTCCCCCTTTTTTTTTTTGCTGAGTCTGGCTAGTGGTTTATCAATTTTTTTTTATTTTCTCAAAGAACCAGTGTTTAGTTTTATTGATCTTTGCTATTGTTTCCTTCATTTCTTTTTCATTTACTTCTGATCTGATCTTTATGATTTCTTTCCTTCTGCTAACTTTGGTTTTTTTTTGTTCTTCTTTCTCTAATTGCTTTAGGTGTAAGGTTAGGTTGTTTTTTTGAGAAATTTCTTGTTTCTTGAGGTAGGATTCTATTGCTATAAACTTCCCTCTTAGAACTGCTTTTGCTGCATCCCATAGGTTTTGGGTTATCGTGTTTTCATTGTCATTTGTTTCTAGGTATTTTTTTATTTCCTTTTGGATTTCTTCAGAGATCTCTTGGTTATTTAGTAGTGTATTGTTTAGCCTCCATGTGTTTGTATTTTTTACAGACTTTTTCCTGTAATTGATATCTAGTCTCATAGGGTTGTGGTCGAAAAGATACTTGATAAGACTGCAATTTTTAAAAATTTACCAAGGCTTTATTTTTGACCCAGGATATGATCTATCCTGGAGACTGTTCCATGAGCACTTGAGAAGAACGTGTATACTGTTGTTTTTGGATGGAATGTCCTATAAATATCAATTAAGTCCATCTTGTTTAATGTATCATTTAAAGCTTGTGTTTCCTTATTTACTTTCATTTTGGATGATCTGTCCATTGGTGAAAGTGGGGTGTTAAAGTCCCCTACTATGATTGTGTTACTGTTGGTTTCCCCTTTTATGGCTGTTAGCATTTGCCTTACATATTGAGGTGCTCCTATGTTGGGTGCATACATATTTACAATTGTTATATCTTCTTCTTGGATTTCTTCTTGGATATCTTCTCCTTTGATCATTATGTAGTGTCCTTCTTTGTCCCTTGTAATAGTCATTTTAAAGTCTATTTTGTTTGATATGAGAATTGCTACTTCAGCTTTATTTTGATTTCCATTTGCATGGAATATCTTTTTGCATCCCCCCACTTTCAGTCGGTATGCGTCCCTAGGTCTGAAGTGGGTCTCTTGTAGACAGCATATATACGGGTCTTGTTTTTTTATCCATTCAGTCAGTCTATGTCTTTTGGTTGGAGCATTTAATCCATTTACATTGAAGGTAATTATCGATATGTATGTTCCTATTACCATTTTCTTAATTGTTTTGGGTTTGTTTTTTGTAGGTCTTTTCCTTCGCTTGTGTTTCCTGCCTAGAGAAGTTCCTTTAGCATTTGTTGTAAAGCTGGTTTGGTGGTGCTTAATTCTCTTAGCTTTTGCTTGTCTGGAAAGGTTTTAATTTCTCTGTCAAATCTGAATGAGATCCTTGCTGGGAAGAGTAATCTTGGTTGTAGGTTTTTCCCTTTCATCACTTAAATATGTCCTGCCACACCCTTCTGGCTTGCAGAGTTTCTGCTGAAAGATCAGCTGTTAACCTTATGGGGATTCCCTTGTATGTTATTTGTTGCTTTTCCCATGCTGCTTTTAATATTTTTTGTTTGTATTTAATTTTTGATAGTTTGATTAATATATGTGTTGGCATGTTTCTCCTTCAGTTTATCCTATATGGGACTCTCTGTGCTTCCAGGACTTGACTGACTATTTCCTTTCCCATATTAGGGAAGTTTTCAACTATAATCTCTTCAAATATTTTCTCAGTCCCTTTCTTTTTCTCTTCTTCTTCTGGGACCCCTATAATTCGAATGTTGGTGCATATAATGTTGTCCCAGTAGTCTCTGTAACTGTTCTCAATTCTTTTCATTCTTTTTTCTTTATTCTGCTCTGTGGTAGTTATTTCTACTATTTTATCTTCCAGGTCACTTATCCATTCTTCTGCCTCAGTTATTCTGCTATTGATTCCTTCTAGAGAATTTTTAATTTCATTTATTGTGTTGTTCATCACTGTTTGTTTGCCCTTTAGTTCTTCTAGGTCCTTGTTAATTGTTTTTTTTTTTTATTTTTTCCACTCTATTTCCATGATTTTGGATCATCTTTACTATCATTACTCTGAATTCTTTTTCAGGTAGACTGCCTATTTCCTCTTCATTTGTTTGGTCTGGTGGGTTTTACCTTGCTCCTTCATCTGCTGCATATTTCTCTGTCTTCCCATTTTAGTCAACTTAGTGTGTTTGGTGTCTCCGTTTCACAGGATGCAGGTTCGTAGTTCCAGTTTTTTTTGGTGTCTGCTCTCAGTGGGTAAGGTTGGTTCAGTGGGTTGTGTAGGCTTCCCGGTGGAGGGGACTGGTGCCTGTGTTCTGGTGGATGAGGCTGGATCTTGTCTTTCTGGTGGGCAGGACTGTGTCCGGTGGTGTGGTTTGGGGTGTCTGTGAACGTATTATGATTTTAGGCAGCCTCTCTGCTAATGGGTGGGGTTGTGTTCCTGTCTTGCTAGTTGTTTGGCATGGGGCATCCAGCACTGGAGCTTGCTGGCCATTGGGTGGAGCTGGTCTTAGTGTTGAGACGGAGATCTCTGGGAGAGCTCTCGCCAATTGATATTACATGCGGCTGGGAGGTCTCTGGTGGTCCAGTGTCCTGAACTTGGCTCTCCCACCTCAGGGGCTCAGGCTTGATACCAGGCTGGAGCACCAGGACCCTGTCAGCCGCACAGCTCAGAGGAAAAGGGAGAAAAAAAAGATTAAAAAAAATAATAATAAAATAATATAATTATAATTTAAAAATTAAAAATATTATTAAAATTAAAAAGTAGTTTAAAAAAAAGAAGAGATCAACCAAACCAATAAAGAAATCCAACAATGATAACAAGTGCTAAAATCTATACTAAGATAAACATAAAAATCAGAAACAAGTCAGTTGCAGACAGCAAACCCCAAGTCTACAGTTGCTCCCAAAGTCCACCGCCTCAATTTTGGGTTGATTCATTGTCTCTTCAGGTATTCCACAGATGCAGAGTACCTCAAGTTGATTTGGGGGATTTAATCTGCTCCTCCTGAGGCTGTACAGAGAAATTTCCCTTTCTCTTCGTTGTTCTCACAGCTCCTGGGGTTCAGCTTTGGTTTTGGCCCCATCTCTGCATGTAGGCCACCCTCAGGCTTCTGTTCCTGCCCAGACAAGACGGGGTTAAAGCAGCAGCTGATTAGGGGGCTCTGGCTCACTCATGCGAGGGGAGGGAGGAACACGGTAGTTATAACTGGAATGCAAGGTGAGCCTGTGCCCGCCAGAGGCCGACGTGACGTTGAAACAGCCTGAGGCACGCCGTGTGTTCTCCCGGTAAGTTGTGCCTGGATCATGGGACACTGGCAGTGGCAGGCTGCACAGTCTCCCGGAATGGGAGGTGTGGATAGTGACCGTGCTTGCACACAGGATTCTTGGCGACTGCAGCAGCAGCCTTAGCATTTCATGCCCATCTCTGGGGTCCATGCTGACAGCCGCAGCTCGCACCTGTCTCGAGTTCGTTTAGGCGGTGCTCTGAATCCCCTCTCCTCGCGCACCCTGGTCCCTTGCCTCTTAGGCAGGTCCAGACTTTTCTCGGACTCCCTCCTGGCTAGCTGTGGTGCATTAGTGCCTTCAGGCTGTGTTCACGCAGCCAACCCCGGTCCTCTCCCTGAGATCTGACCTCCGAAGCCCGAGCCTCAGCTCCCAGCACCAGCCCGCCACAGCGCGTGAGCAGACAAGCCTCTCAGGCTGGTGAGTGCTGGTCGGCACCGATCCTTTGTGTGGGAATCTCTCCACTTTGCCCTCTGCACCCCTGTTGCTGTGCTCTCCTCCATGGCTCCAAAGCTTTCCCCCCGCCCACCCCATGTCTCCGCCAGTGAAGGGGCTTCCTAGTGTGTGGAAACTTTTCCTCCTTCACAGCTCTCTCCCAGAGGTGCAAGTCCTGTCCCTATTCTTTTGTCTCTGTTTTTTTCTTTTTTCTTTTGCCCTACCTAGGTATGTAGGGGAGTTTCTTGCCTTTTGGGAGGTCTGAGGTCTTCTGCCAGCGTTCAGTAGGTGTTCTGTAGGAGTTGTTCCACATGTAGATATATTTTTGATGTATTTGTGGGGAGGAAGCTGATCTCCACATCTTACTCCTCCACCATCTTCTGGACTAGTTCCATTCTGTTTACTCTTGTCTCTCCTTGAGTAGACCATGAGCATCTTAGGATTGGAGTCCACATCTTTTCTTAGGTTGCAATACAAGTTCTATGACCTTGAGAAACTTTCGATCATGATAACTATTTTTAAACCTTTTAAATTATTATAAATATACTTTATAAAGCTGAAGTTTAACAATGATTTAGAATTACGGCAGAGACTCTAAGCTAGAAGTATTTCATCACATTCTCCCAGGGCTTCCAATGGAGTCCTATATTTCCCCTGCTTAACAGCACTTACCACACTGTATTATAATTGCCTGTTTACTTCTTTGGTCCCCTGACCCACTGTGAACACAAGGACCACAGTGATTTCACAAATGTATCTATAACACAGGGCAGGGCCTGTTGTAGAATTAGGCATGCAATACATGTGTGTTAACTTAAGTTGAATTAAATGTAGAGGTCTCCAAAGGGAGTGGATAGAGTTGATTCCTCATGGCCTAGTCATGGAAATCTTTTATGTCCACCCTTTCCTTCTCTGAGGCTGATATCAGTATAAAAATAATAAGAAGTGTAACAACAACATGCCAAAAACAACCATAATTATTATAATAGTCAGTATGATTTAGTGTTTCCTGTTTCTGAGCACCATGCTAGACTCTTTTTTTAAAATTTTTATATATTTATTTATTTATCTTTGGCTGTGTTGGGTCTTTGTTTCTGCACGCGGTCTTTCTCTAGTTGCAGTGAGCGGGGGCTGCTCTTCGTTGCGGTGTGCAGGCTTCTCATTGCAGTGGCTTCTCTTGTTGCAGAGCACGGGCTCTCAGCACGCAGGCTTCAGTAGTTGTGGCATGCAGGCTCAGTAGTTGTGGCTCACGGGCTCTAGAGCACAGGCTCAGTAGTTGTGACGCACAGGCTTAGTTGCTCCGCGGCATGTGGGATCTTCCCGGACCAGGGCTTGAACCCATGTCCCCTGCATTGGCAGGCAGATTCTTAACCACTGCACCACCAGGGAAGCCCCATGCTAGACTCTATGTGTGTTATTTCATTTATGCCTCACAACAACCATACAAAGTAAGTAGTATTATTGTCTACACAGAGAACGCTCAATCAAGGCTTACTTCAGTTTCTTGCCCACAGCCACTTAGCAAGTAGGAACCGGAGGTAGGATTAGAGACCGTAACTGTTGTGAAGAGTGTTCTAGGCAAGTACAAGGTAAATTTAATAAACAGCTTCAAGAGAAAACACTTACTAGAAAAATTTAAACCATACATCTTAGTAACATCACTGCATAAATCCCTGATAGAGTCAAACCTTTCTCTGGAAGGATAGCACTGTTAGTTTGATGTTTCATCCCTTGTTAGCAGTGAATTACTTTTTCCCAATATTTTATTATGAAAAATTTCAAACATAGAAAAATTCAGAAGAATTGCACAGAAAACCCTCATCAGTCTGTGGTTTTTAACTTCCTTGGAGAACCCCTTATACTCTGCCTTCCGTCCCCCAAATTTGCACACCACCCAAAGCCACCCCAGCTCTGAGTGCTTGTGGTGGGGATAATGTTTAGAACAATGGTTCTCAGTTGTTAATGGGCACCAGCTTGTTAAACACAAATAGAATTTCTGATTCAGAATTTGCCTTTCTAACAAGTTCCCAGATGATGTTGATGTAGTTGGTCTGGTGTACAACTTTGGGAATCACTGATTTGGGAAATTTTTCCCTGAAAAACACAAAAGACATTTCTCTCTAGACTCAGAGATAGCATAGCTGTGTCTCTGTGGATTTCCTTTGCCCTTGCTTTTCTTTAATCTTATGAACACTGTAAATCATCTAATATATCAGATTCTCTTTGTAATGGTTACTAGGAAGCTTACAGACAAATTTGGCTATCCTTACAAATGCATTGATGCTGCAGCATGCATTTTGTCTAGTAACTTCACTTCTGATCATGTTTTACATTCCTCTCCTTAGTTTCCCTTTGATTTGTCTTTCTGGCCTATTTTTACTTTCTTTTATTCCCTGTTATTGCTTGGATCTTTGAAATCCACATTAAACCTTTTTTGGGACAAAACAGGTTATGTATATATCACTACTGCTAGCAACAACAAAACAACACTTTGATATACCATGGTGAGTAAACTTTAATAAGAAAGCAGTAAACTTTCATAACAGAAACATTTTTTCAAAGAAAAATTACTTCAGAATGCCGACCTCACTTAGGAACCATAGACTTGATGAACAGCCATTTTAAATTAAAGATTCAACACATCATCATCATCTCTCAGGGCTGGTTCTACTTACCTTACACACTGCCTTTAAGATCATTGTAATGTACACAATGCAAGGTGGATTAATCTTATAATTCTTCTTTTAAATAATCTTCTTTCATAAAGAAACTAGAGAAAACATGGAAATATATAATCAAATATTACATCAACTGCATGTGTTAAAGAAGAAACACTGGATACCTTTCTTTTAAAAACTTGTACCAAATGGTTTTCTAATTTTATTTTAAATGTTATATACCGGGGAAAAGGAAAGTCTCTTTTGAAATGACCTGTTTCTGTTGAAATGCAGCATTTAAATTTTCAGTGCTGCTAATGAGAACTGTTTCTTTGATAAACATAAATAATGAGAGCATATTAGAACTATCCAAGAGCCAGGGTTGAAAAGACAGTTCACGTAAGAGAAAGTTTCTCTATTTCAAAAGGAGGTAGTCACTATGATGTTTCTTTTTCTTTTGGTTCTCACTATGACAAGAAAAATATGTGAGAATCATGTTTTCTCATGAAGGTTATGTTGCTGCATGAAGGATGACAAAGGCAGTTTCTGAGATTAATAGGAAACAGTAACAGATAAGATTGTTTCACCAGAATAGCTCAAGCAGAAGTAAAGGAAAGGCCATAAAATTTTTAACTTCTGGTGAAATTCCTGAAAATCACATGTGAAGAGATGATAGAATTTTCACTCTCCTATTAAGGGGATCAAAGTAATAGGTCTACTCAAGCCTAGAAAACCAAAGTGAATTAAGCAATAATTGAGAATAATTAAAGTTTAGTAAGAGAGGGGAAATATTGTACTTAGAAGCTTGCATTTCTTTACACGTTCCTCTCTTTTTCAATATAGAGATTATTGACTACTAATCTTCCTTGCGTTTATGCACTTAAAAAAGACAAATATATAAAATGCCCTTTGACTTGGTTAGCCCTATAATGGGAAGATTTGCCATTCCATGGGAAGCTTAGGTATTAATAGGTACCAAGGCCCTAGGAGCAAACAGCCTCTAGTGAAGTTCTTCTCAAACATGAGTGCATATAAGGATCATCTGGGAATTGTGTCCAGCTAAGAACCCGTGTTGAACTACAGAGGAGTCAGAAAAAAGCTATGGACCCCTCTCCCCAAATCACACATAAACACATTCGAGCCAATCCACCTAGCTGATTCAGGGACCTAATTCCTACTCTAGGGGTATATTTGAAAACCCTACATTATAAAGTGATTATAAATATTACAGTGATCTATACAACTGCAGAGAAGGAAAAGGTCACTGTAGGATAAGAGAGAATGAATAGGCCCTGCAATCTCGGGGCCGGACCATGGCGACTGACACTGTGTGGCTGACAGGGTCTTGGTGCTCTGGCCGGGTGTCAGGCCTGAATCTCTGAGGAGGGAGAACCGAGTTCAGGACACTGGACCACCAGAGACCTCCCGGCCCCAGATAATAACAATCGGCGAGAGTTCTCACAGAGATCTCCATCTCAATGCTAAGACCAGCTCCACTCAATGACCAGCAAGCTACAGTGCTGGACACCCCATGCCAAACAACTAGCAAGACAGAAACACAACCCCACCCATTAACAGAGAGGCTGCCTAAAATCATAATAAGGTCACAGACACCCCAAAAGTAACAACTGACTCTGCAGAAATACAATGGATCATGAGAGATTACTACAAGCAGCTATATGCCAATAAAATGGACAACCTGGAAGAAATGGACGAATTCTTAGAAAAACACAAACTTCCGATACTGAACCAGGAAGAAATAGGAAATATAAACAGACCAATCACAAGCACTGAAATTGAAACTGTGATTAAAAATCTTCCAACATGGGCTTCCCTGGTGGCGTAGTGGTTGAGAGTCCACCTGCTGATGCAGGGGACACGGGTTTGTGCCGCGGTCCGGGAAGATCCCACATGCCACAGAGCAGCTAGGCCCGTGAGCCATGGCAGCTGAGCCTGCGTGTCCAGAGCCTGTGTTCCGCAACGGGAGTGGCCACAACAGTGAGAGGCCTGTGTACCGCAAAAAAAAAATCTTCCAACAAACAAAAGCCCGGGACCAGATGGCTTCACAGGTGAATTCTATCAAACATTTACAGAAGAGCTAACACCTATCCTTCTCAACCTCCTCCAAAATGTAGTCAAGGGAGGAACACTCCCAAACTCATTCTATGAGGCCACCATCGCCCTGATCCCCAAACCAGACAAAGATGTCACAAAAAAAGAAAACTACAGGCCAATATCACTGATGAACATAGATGCAAAAATCCTCAACAAAATACTAGCAAACAGAATCCAACAGCCCATTAAAAGGATCATATACCAGTATCCCAGGAATGCAAAGATTCTTTAATATATGCAAATCAATCAATGTGATACACCATATTAACAAATTGAAGAATAAAAACCATATGATCATCTCAATAGATGCAGAAAAAGCTTCCCACAAAATTCAGCACCCATTTATGATAAAAACCCTCCAGAAAGTAGGCATAGAGAGAACTTACCTGAACATAATATAGGCCATATATGACAAACCCACAGCCAACATCATTCTCAAAGGTGAAAAACTGGAACCATTTCCACTAAGATCAGGAACAAGACAAGGTTGCCCACTCTCACCACTATTATTCAACATAGTTTTGGAAGTTTTAGCCACAGCATTTAGAGAAGAAAAAGAAATTAAAGGAATCCAAATCAGAAGAGAAGAAGTAAAACTGTCACTATTTGCAGATAACATGATACTATACATATAGAATCCTAAAGATGCTACCAGAAAACTACTAGAGCTAATCAATGAATTTGGTAAAGTAGCAGGATACAAATTTAATGCACAGAAATCTCTTGCATTCCTATACACTAATGATGAAAAATCTGAAAGAGAAATTAAGGAAACACTCCCATTTACCACTGCAACAAAAAGAATAAAATACCTAGGAATAAACCTACCTAAGGAGACAAAAGACCTGTATGTAGAATACTATAAGACACTGATAAAATAAATTAAAGATGATACAGACAGATGGAGAGATATACCATGTTCTTGGATGGGAAGAATCAACATTGTGAAAATGACTATACTACCCCAAGCAATCTACAAATTCATTGCAATCCCTATCAAACTACCAGTGGCCTTTTTCACAGAACTAGAACAAAAAATTTCACAATTTGTATGGAAACACAAAAGACCCTGAATAACCAAAGCAACCTTGAGAAAGAAAAACGGAATCAGGCTCCCTGCCTTCAGACTATACTACAAAGCTACAGTAACCAAGACAGTATGGTGCCGACACAAAAACAGAAATAGAGATCAATGGAACAGCAGAGAAAGCCCAGAGATAAACCCACACACATATGGTCACCTTATCTTTGTTAAAGGAGGCAAGAATATACAATGGAGAAAAGACAGCCTCTTCAATAAGTGGTGCTGAGAAAACTGGACAGCTACATGGAAAAGAATGAAATTCAAACACTCCCTAACACCATACACAAAAATTAACTCAAAATGGATTAATGACCTAAATGTAAGGCCAGACACCATCAAACTCTTAGAGGAAAACATAGGCAGAACACTCAATGCCATAAATCACAGCAAGATCCTATTTGACCCACCTCCTAGAGAAATGGAAATAAAAAGAAAAATAAACAAATGGGACCTAATGAAACTTAAAAGCTTTTGCAGAGCAAAGGAAACCATAAACAAAACGAAAAGACAACCCGCAGAGTGGGAGAAAATATTTGCAAATGAAGCAACTGACAAAGGATTAATCTCCAAAATATACAAGCTACTCATGCAGCCCAATATCAAAGAAACAAACAACCCAATCCAAAAATGGGCTGAAGATCTGAATAGACATTTCTCCAAAGAAGATATACAGTTTGCCAACAAACACCTGAAAGGATGCTCAACATCACCAATCATTAGAGAAATGCAAATTAAAACTACAATGAGAATGAGGTATCACCTCACACCAGTCAGAATGGCCATCATCAAAAAATCTACAAACAATAAATGCTGGAGGGTGTGGACAAAAGGGAACCCTCTTGCAGTGTTGGTGGGAATGTAAATTGATACAGTCACTGTGGAGAACAGTATTGAATTTCCTTGAAAAACTAAAAATAGAACTACCATATGACTCAACAGTCCCATTACTGGGCATATACCCTGAGAAAACCATAATTCAAAAAGAGTCATGTACCACAATGTTATTGCATCTCTATTTATAATAGCCAGGACATGGAAGCAACCTAAGTGTCCATCAACAGATGAATGGATAAAGAAGATGTGGCACATATGTACAGTGGAATATTACTCAGCCATAAAAAGAAATGAAATTGAGTTAGTTGTAGTGAGGTGGATGGACCTAGTGACTGTCATACAGAGTGAAGTAAGTCAGAAAGAGAAAAACAAATACCATATACTAATACATATATATGGAATCTAAAAAAAAAATGGTTCTGAAGAACCTAGGGGTAGGACAGGAATAAAGACACAGATGTAGAGAATGGACTTGAGAACACACGGTTGGGGAAGGGTAAGCTGGGACGAAGTGAGAGATTGGTATGGACATATATAAACTACCAAATGTAAAATAGATAGCTAGTGGAAAGCAGCCGCATAGCACAGAGAGATCAGCTCGGTGTTTTGTGTCCACCTAGAGGGGTGGGATCGGGAGGGTGGGAGGAAGACGCAAGAGGGAGGGCATATGGGGATATATGTATACGTATAGTTCGTTCACTTTGTTATACAGCAGAAACTAACACATCATTGTAAAGCAGTTATACTCCAATAAAGATGTTAAAAAAAAATAAGAAAGAATGGATGAATGAATGGGAATGCGCTTGTACAGAAAATGGGACTTGAATTTCAATTGGCAGAGTAAGGAAGAAGTCAAACCCTGTGGGTGGAGGGGTAGAATAATCTGCAACCATAGAGGGAGAGATGAGAAAAAGGATAATAAATTGCCCATCCTGATGCATCCATGGAAGACTAGAAGATGGTAACACTGGATGGGCAATGTAGAACCAGTTTATGAAGTGCTTTGGATACCAAGCTAAGGAATTTTACTTCATTCAGCAAGCCACAATGAGTCCTTAAAGGCATTTAAAGAGGGAGTGACATGGTAAAAATGGTATCGGCTGAATTAAAGGGATAAAGTCTAAGTTTTAACATAAAAACATATACCATGTTTATTATTTATTTTAATATGAGATAGAATAAGGCCTAATAATTCTTTTTTAAAAATATTTCTTCACAGTTCTTAGACATTTATATTCACTCTTAGGTTCCAAGTTTTACTGCTTCTATATATAAATCTAGCCCATGAACTGCAGAGGTTGATTATGGCATTGTTGTATGCCTGACCCCAAGAACACGAGGAGGACTCAGCTCTTCACATCACTGCCACACACACCACCAGGTGGCTTCCCAGCCTTTTGCAGCTTCTGTGTTGTGTGTAGATTGAGAGAGCTGGTGGAGCCTGGGAATGTGCTGGGCCAGCATATTCTTGGTCAGCTGACGGTGCACTACTGAAGCTTTATTTCTGCCTCTTTTTGGAATTCTCTATCTTTCGCATGTTTCACATGTCGTGGATAAATCTGTGAGCCACCTAAGTATCCTAGCTTTCCCTGTTCGGAAGTTGGTGCAGGTAAGCAAGCTTGTACTGAGATTCAGAAGGACCTGTGTCCTCCCTTCTTGAGGAAGAATAGAAATTAGTTAAAATTTCACCCTTCACCACTGGACAGGGGCCTGTGTGCTATCTAAACGACTAGTTACTTGTAGTACTGCTAGTCCCTCTAAAGCCTGAGTGCGTGTGTGTTTTAAGCATATCTCAGCTGTGTCCCAAATATACAAGAGAAACCTTCACAGAATCCCATCCAGACAGAAGGATCCCTCATCTCCCTGCTCACCCCACTGTATCACCTGCTTGCTGCTTCCCTTATTTTACTAAGTTATCTTGTCCAGCCAAGGGTGATATTAGCGTCCCATCGATGCTCTGCTGATGAGTCTGAGCTAAGGTTGTTTGCCTGAAGTCTGCCTCTGCTCCCTCAGAGGACAAGTTATTTTTTGCAGGATAGTCTTGGGAGTATTTAGCTGATTCTGTGTTCACAGTAATCAAAACAAAGCTAACAACTGGAGCTTATTCCAAAGTCCGTTGCAAGTTTAGAGACTTCCCCAAATGGATTCAAATAAGTACAGACCAAAACATTGTCCCTTCAAATGGATCCAGGCTGCCCATCATAAAAAATGGATCAACAGGCTAGTCATCTGGGAATCACAAACACTGCTCACGGTACACCCAAGTTAGCTGCATAATGCGGGCATGGGAAACCCTTCGACTTGGCAGCAGTCTGCTTTTAGAGGCAATATAGTGGTTAGGCGCCAGGGTCTAGAACCAGACTCCTCAGGTTCAAATCCACCTCTGCCAATCACAACAATGCAAATTAGAACAAATTTTCTATCATCTGTTTCAGTTGGCTCATCTATAACATGGGATTAGGAATATTCCTTACCTCTTAGGGTCCCTCTTAGGAAATCAAATGAGTTAATATACATAAAGTGCTAGAAGAGTGCCTGGCATATATGTAGTAAGTGCTATAACAGTGCTGGCAAAACAGACAACTTTGCAGTCCCTTCCACATCACCTCAGCCCAGTGTCCTGTCTTCATTATTTCATTCATCCCAGAATCCTTTGGTCCAGAGGGCTTAGTGGGTGAGTGGGTTGGATTGACAACACAGTTCTCCTTTGAATTTCTAGGGCTGGACCACCACCCACTTTGTTGTTTCTTCCCATTTTCTGAGCATCACAAAATGTAATACTCTTGTGTCAAGGGGTCCAGGATAGTATTTTAACATTTTATAGCCTCTTTGTAAAGCTACCTTTTCAGTTTTAGAGGAGACAGTTTTATGACTCCCTTTGATAACCACTTAACTATTAAGACCCAAACAAAGAAGAAGAATGGTCACGGGGTATCAGGTACCCCCAGACAGCTAGAGTCCCACTTCTTGAACATTATTCAAATTAGCTCCAGGACTCATAATTCTGTGTTTTCATTTATTGTTACAATAAAGTAAATGGTTTTTTTAACCAAATGTTATTTCCTGGCTATTAATTCAGTAGTTATTTCAGATTGTAGCACTCCTCTTTGATTTAGGGATATGGTACCTTATAAATATTTAAAAGTTGAAGACTGACACTTGGAGAAATTGACTTTGATTTGTTTTGTTAATATCCTATGGCTAGAGTAGTTATAGCTTTGGAAGATGTGACCCCATTCTCTACCTATCAGAAGAGATGGGGTGCATATGGCTCTATAACAAGGAAATTTGGGGATGCTCTTCTCAAATCTTTTGCAGACTAGACCTCCATGTGCACCTCCAGAGGACACACACTACTCTTTATTCTTCATAGATTTCTCCAGAAACTGCTCTTGAACCCAGGAATGTAGATGAAAGCTATCCATACTTCTCAAAATAGCTGAAAATGGTCATTCCTGAAAGGCTTGGGACTTTCTCTGCATCTACAAGTGTCAGCAAGGGTTTACGACAGGGCTCAGGATGATCTATAGACTGGTATTATTTAACTGTGGATCACTCAACCTAGTAGGGGAAAAAAGACAAGGTCAATAAGGATGGGTCTTGGTGAACCAGAGGTCATCTTATATTTTTCAACCTAATGTTCTTATTTCCTTTCCATTAACCTTTCATAATGAAAAAATGCCTATATTCTTTAATTTTTAAGATAATTAAGTGAATTTAGTGCCTTTGAAGGGTAGAGGATTTATAATGGCATCAGGGAATATGCTATTAATAATCCACAAGACAGGGGCACCTGGAGAGCAGCAATGCAGTCTGCACCGCCATTTCTGCTCTTCGGCAACAAGCTGTAAGAGGGTTGCCAAAGCAGAACCAAACTCTCTCCTGAAACCAGAAAGACTTGTGTCTTCTGGGACAAGGCTTCTACCCTCTTGGGAAGTGGTTTTCCAGTTGTATTTGACTTTGAATTTGAACAAATTACAACAAGCACAGAGCATTCTAAGTACCTGGCATTCTCTGTATGCAAAGCCCTGAAACATGTGATGGAAGTAGAGAGTCATTCTGGAGCTTCCCTAAGGGAAAGAAGCATGCCATCTGCCTCTGAGATTTTTTTTGTTTTTTTTTTTTTTGCGGTACGCGGGCCTCTCACTGTTGTGGCCTCTCCCGTTGCGGAGCACAGGCTCCGGACGCGCAGGCTTAGCGGCATGGCTCACGGTCCCAGCCACTCCACGGCATGGGGGATCTTCCCGGACCGGGACACGAACCCGTATCCCCTGCATCGGCAGGTGGACTCTCAACCACTGCGCCACCAGGGAAGCCCTGCCTCTGAGATTTTTACAGCCTAATAAGCTAGGTCAGGATGACACAAGTGAACACATGGGGACACAGAACAAGACAAAGAGGTCTACATGGTTGCAGCCAGGCCATGCACACAGAAACAAAGGGGCTAAATCAAAGGCTGGATTACCTCTGAGTTCTCCAAGCTGATCATTTAAGGTACCATTTAATAAAGTTAATTTCAATGATTTCTAGATAAAGATCGTAGAGCAAACACACTCATTTTCTTTTACTCCTTCCTTAAGCCCCACTAAAACAACAATAAAGGGACTTTTTTAAAGGCAGAAATTCTCAAAGATAAAGAAATTGGGAAGGGATTTAACCATGACAAAATTTTGAAAGCTAGAAAACGGATGAATATTAATTCAGCAAACCCAAGAAAGCCAAAATAAGCTAGGTGGGAAAAGCTGAGAGGTAAACAGATTTATGCCACAGACCCCTCTCCCCCAAATAGCTCAGGAATTGGCTAATAAGTACCTTTGGAAATAGGGATGAAGGTAGGGCCGTAAACAAGAAAGTGGAGAATCTAAGAAGCAGTTAGATCTCCAGATCCTTCGTCCCACACGTCCACTCCATAAAGACTGGAGGCTTCTCCTCTGAGGCGGGTATAATAGCAGCTCTTTGGGATAGGGGGACAGCAGTGCAGAGCTTGAGGATAGGAATACAGGCTGGAAACAAGGGGATTGAATGAAGTTATATACCAATGCTGAGCTCCTCCAATCTCCATCCCTGTAACACCCAGAAGGTTCTTCTCCGGGGAATCTGAGTAGCTAAAGAGCAAAGACCCGAAGATACAGATATTCGGTAGCTTCCCCAAGGAAACAGGTCAGTCAGATCCCTCTTCAGAGAAGCCCCCAGAAGCTCTAATAGAAGCTTTCAGAGGCGCATTTTTAAATGGGGGCTGAAAACCAAAGATCACCACACAGCTAGGGAAAACTTCTAATACCTCTAAAGCAGTCAAATATATTAAAATGATTAAGGAAGGATAAGCTGATTGAGAAAGAGGCTAAACCATCAACGAGTGGATTAAGAATGTATTTACCATTGTGGTGAATACATATAAAGGAACAATATTCAGCCTTAAAACAGAAGGAAATACTGTCATATGGTACAACATGGATGAACCCTGAAGACATTATGCTAAGTGAAATAAGCCAATCACAAAAGGACAAGTACTGCATGATTCCACTTATATGAGGTATCTGAAGAAGTCAAATTCATAGAGACAGAAATGAGAATGGTGGTTGCCAGGAGGGAGGGGGAAATGGGAAGTTGTTGTTCATTGGGTACAGGGTTTCATACACAAGGTGAAAATGTTCTAGACATCAGTTGTACAACAATGTAAATATAGTTAACAATACTTAAAAATTAAGAGGATACATTTATGCTATGTGTTTTCTAACCACAATAATAAAGAGAACTAAAACAAAATGAAGGGAGTGAAGTAAACTCTGAAGGGAGAAGAAAACGTTAAATAGAACTATTAACATCTTCACAATGGTAAGAGAAGACATTGAATCCATGAAACAAAATTAAGGTGCTATTAAAAAAATTTTTAAAAACCCAGACAAAAAAGAAGAGCTCTTAGAAATGAAAACTGCGATATTAAAATATCAAGAATAAGGAGAGGGAATATTTCCTAGAAAGTAGAGAAAAAAGAAAAGAAAAGAAATATAGGAGGAAACAGAGAAAAAAAAAAAAAACAGTCCAAAGGTCAAATAATGGGAATTCCAGAAAAGGAAAGAAGGGAAGAAATGATCAAAGAGTTCATTTTTCAATTTTTCCTAGAATTAAAGGACATGATTTTCCAGATTAAAGGGCACACCAGGTACCTAGGATTATGATTAAAAATAAACTCACACCTAGGCACATTTTCATGATATTTCAGAACTCTGGAAGCAAAAAGATCCTACAAAAACAGAGAGGGAGGAGGAGTCATTTTCAAAGGTAATGGATTCACAATAGCTTCTGACTTGTCAAAAGTAACATCTAAAGCTAATAGAGAATGCCTTAAAAATTCTAATGGCATGATTTCCAACCTAGAAATTGATATCTAGACAAACTATCAATCAAATGTGACAATAATATGAAGACATTTCAGACATGCAAGCTCTCATAAATTTACCCAGCACACACACCTTTTCTTGGGAAGCTATTGGAAGACATGTCTCACCAAAATAAGGAGAGAGCCAGAAAAGAGAAAGATGTGGGATACAGAAATAAAAGAGAGATGAAGACACTCCCAAAATTATGGTGAAGGAACATCTAGGATGAAAGCTATATACCAGGCTGAGAAGACTGCCAGTCCAGATTGCAGTTCAGAAAGTTCCAACAGGTATTTCTTAATAAAACTGATGGAATACCCAAAGTATCTGAATATTTTCAGACGAGATTTAGATAATTGGTAGAGAGTTTCGAGGTTGAATTAGTGATAAGGATGGAGAAAACTAAGCGCACATTAAGGAAGACAGTTATTAACTCTGAGAATACAAAATGCTGTCGAGGAAAGGAAAAGTAATCATACTAAATTGCATGACTTAGCTATGAATATCTTTTACAGAGTCATTATAGTATAAACCCTGAATATTTCTCTAAACAAAGTTATTATATTATTATACTGGGGAGTGAGAAGGGATAGTGTATGAGGTAGCAGAGGTTGACAGGTACAGTGTAAGACAGCTTCATCTTCATCTTCAATGGGGGGAAGTTAGTAGATAGTGCTTAAATCAGAAAATAATTTAAAAATTAAATCACAAGCACCTTACTTTGCCAAATACCCAAAAAAGTGTATCTAGATGATTTGAACGTGGTTGCCTCTAGGTAAGGGAAAATTTTGGTACTGGAAGAGTTCTGCTAATGTGTATGTATGTGTGTGTGTGTGTGTGTGTGTGTGCGCGCACGTACGTGCACGCGTGTGTAACTAACCTTGCAGATCTAACTCTTAAAACTATGTGCACGTATAACTTTGATTTAAAAATATTTATTTATTTATTTGGTTGCGCCGGGTCTTAGTTGCGGCACGCGGGATCTAGTTCCCTGACTAGGGATCGAACCCGGGCCCCCTGCATTGGGAGAGTGGAGTCTTAGCCACTGGACCACCAGGGAAGTCCCTGGTTTTAAATTATTCTTAAAGCAAAAAGCAAGGTGTTAAAGTGCTTAGCATGAGGCCAGGAACTCCAAATAAGGACACCTACACACAAAGACTATTTCTACCACCACCGTGTTTGAATTTCACAAGCCTCACCTTTTTCATTCCAAGGAGCTGGATTCTACAAATATGTTAATATAGTAAAATGATTCACTGAAAGATAAGCTGATTAATTTTTAACAAAAATAAACAATCAGCAGAATAGCAGGCAAATTGTCCCATAATGTATGTATTTGTTCATTGTTCTTCCATCTTGTGGTGAATAACCAGTGTTTGGATTTTAGCCTAGAGGTGTTTGCTCTCATGGAGGAGCATGGGGCTGAGAAAGAAGGATTGATTCAGTGGTTTCTGGGATGCTTAGAGTGAGCAGAGTTGGATTTCATTGCTCGGCCAAAGCGGTCCCAGGGCATAAATTACTCCTTGGGTAGTTTACACCCAGTGAATAGACTAGGAATATGAATACAGAATGGTCCCTGATAATCTGAAAACATAGAAATGATTCCCTTATCAAGAGTGGCCCAATGAAACCAGCAAAAATAATTATTCCCCAAGACTTTTTATGCCCTTTAAGTTTGTGCAGGGCAACTGACTGACAGCTGCTTAACATGAGTGAGTGTTTTGAAAACACTGAATATGTACGACCAGTATTATAATTATGTTGTGATGTTTTTATAGAATGTCACTAAACTATATTGCAAATTTATTCCTTCAATGAAACATATGCTGCAAACATCTCTATCCTATTAAGAAACACATTTTGCACTAGAAATGTGCTGTCTGATCCTTTCCATCTTTCTGAATATACAGAACATGTGTGTAACAAAGAGCAAGTACACAGCTACAGGATATAAGGATGTAAGAAACAAGGCAAAGTGGTGTATTCCCATGTCCTTCTCCTGAATAGTGGCAATTAAAATTCACAGCTGCTGGCTGCCCAGATGTTTCTTGTGTTTAGTGCTCTGTAATATGCATCAGAATATACTGTATGACTGCAGTTTCAGTAAACTAGACTGCTCTGTATTCTAAATTCTGCAGACTAGATCCAGTGTGTATATTTTTTCTTCAGATTAGCTTCCCTCTCCCCTACCCCCTTCATTTGCTTGGGGCATTAGCAGTTCAGAAACAAAAGACATTTCCAGCTCAGACTTCAGCTGTATCAGAGTGTAAGTGCAGGTCAGGTCTGATTTATGTGGCACGTCTGATAAGTAGGAGAGGAGAGCAAGATGAAGGGTTTGGGAAAGCTGGTGAACTTGGCTTGACTTATGTCTTCTGCTTTTGTAGGCAGCCAACATCCCTTTGGTGTCAGAACTTGCCATCAGCGACATACATTTTGATGACTTTTCTCTTGATGTTGACACCATGATCACGGCTGCTCTTCGGATGTTCATGGAGCTGGGGATGGTACAGAAATTTAAAATCGACTATGAGGTATGATGTTCTGTCATGGGCGATCCCAGGAGTGCACCTGGAACAATATGGTAGCCACTTTGAGCCTCAGGTTTCCTGAATACAAATTGGGGAAGTTAATACTTTCCCTGCACACCTGGTGGGATTACCGTGAGAATCCTGTGAGATGCTTGTGGCAGGACTTCAATGGTTGAGGATTACTCAGACAGAAGACATCATTTTGGTAATGGTCCACCGGAGATACATACAACTTCCTGACATAACCTTTCCCTTCCCATTTCAGACACTGTGTAGGTGGCTTCTGACAGTAAGGAAAAATTATCGGATGGTTCTATACCACAACTGGAGACATGCCTTCAACGTGTGCCAGCTGATGTTCGCAATGTTAACTGTAAGTGTGTTCGGTGACGATGGAAGGTCATCTGTCATTTGTGAGGACCTACAGGCTTCCCCTTCACGTTCCCATTTCTCTGACAAATTGCCCTGTGACTTATTTTATTTTGGAAGTTACCTACCCTGGTGATGGGGGTATATATTTCACAATGATCTCTGCGCTTTAAGGCTGTAAGATCTCTGACACCTTGAAGCAGGTGTAGTCTTAGAATGATTGCTTTAGTCTCTTTTTAATGTTTTATCTTGGGAAACTGTTTTTTTTAACAAAAGAAATGCTTGGATTTTCAAAGCAATCTTTTTGCAGAGGATATGGGGATGAATGACTAAACAAAGAGATCCACTGGATAAGACTTTCTAGGCTGGTAGAAAGCCAAAGAAGGGGTGTGTGAACATTACCCCCAGGGACACGGGAATCCTGAGAGATGCTTATCTGAGAGAAGGTCCAAGGAGGCCCCGGGAAGGAAGGAGTAGGAGTGAATGCTCTCAGGGTTTAGGGGTACACTAGGCTTCAAACCTTTGCTCCAGGTGCCGTAACTCAGTTAAGGTGGCCAGTCTGTTTTAATGGGGACAGCCAGGGCAGCTGGCCAGATGTAAGCCTTGGAATTTAATCTAAACGGAAATGTTTGTGGCAAAGACTGAAACAAAATCCTATATTCACCTCCATTTGCTGGCAAAAAATAAGGCTTGTTTTGGTTTTATTTGCACTTACACTGTTAAGCTATCATCAAGTAAAATGGTCTCTGGCTTAAATATATTGGTTTCTTTGGCCTCCTGGTGATATATACATATATATGTGCCCATATGTGTGTGTGTAAACATATTTACCACACACACAAAAAAGAGGAGACCTATTTTGGATTCTCATAACATAAATCCAAATACCTTACATCTTTGCACCCAGATTAAAATTTAAACCCAAAAGAAGGAACTCCAAATGACATTTTCCTTTGGTCCACATGAAGGAAGACTTCCATTCCTTCCTCATGAAATGTTCTGCCCACTTCTCTACCTACTAAAATTTTACTCATTCTTTAAAAGGCATTGATCTAATGCCAGTTTTCCCGTGAAGTCTTTGCTTTCCATTAATCATCAATAATTTCAGTAATCATCAGTAATTACTTACTTCTCTGCACTGTGTCTAGTACAACACATCTTTCTTTCTGCTGTGTATTTTAAGTTAAAGATCTCTTATTCTCCTATAAAGTAAGCAGCTTGAGGCTAAAGAGATAATTTGTTGTTCTTGCAATAATCTTAATTAATCTATCTGTTGAGAGCATCACCAGCACCCTATACTCAATCATGTACTTGGTAGGTTTTCAACAAATTTGTGTTGGATTGACTTGAACTCAAATGCACATGTAGCGTAAGAAGATGAGACCAAAATGTCTTCATTGTTATACTCAAGGACTTGTTTTTTGGGTCCTTAACTGCTTAAGGAGCAAGGAGAATAACCTGGAAAAACTGGACTGGCCCCATCTTGCTGTAACATACACCATGAAAGCAGCCAAGTGAGGAAGGAAGATGCTTTGAGCTGTGAGCCTTAATTGCTGAAGTGCCAAAATTACATGAAAAAAACAAAAACGAAAACGCTTTCGTCTTGCTTTTCCATATCAGATCTCAGTAGACAAGGAATAACTTTCTGTGTGTAGAGTTTATGTACATGGCTCACAGAGGACATTTAATAAAGAAATTATTAACCTATTATTTTGGAAAACATATGGATTTGTGGTGAATTCCCAAAATAAGTAAGCGGGAACCTTGTTCAACAAAGGATTGGAGATGTCAAAAGCAGAAATAGATTTTACGACAAGCCTTAAAATAGTTGGGATGGGGAAAGCTGGCAAGAGCTTCGGGGTCAGGTGGACACTTAGGAGAAAATGGAATCCACACCCAGTTTTCTTCGGTAAATGTTTCCACAATATGGACAATCTTGATCCTTTTCGAGAAATTGAAGACAGCAGAACTCTCAAACTATGTCAACCACAATGGAGGTACTCTTACTGCCAAAATATTTCAAGGGTATAGTTGTTTTTGCAAGTCCGCTCAGCAACCTTGAAGAGTATCACTGTTTGAGAAAGTCTGGGTTTGTTTTCGTATTAATACTAGCTCAAAAAGAGAAGAATTCACTCTTAAAGTTCTCCTGGCCGGGGGTGGGGCTGGGGAGTAGGGTGGGCAGAGGTTGCAAAATAAAAACATGACTTTGGGGAAAATACATTGGTGAATGTTATTTTTTTCTCCCTCACATTGAATAGAATAGCCACATCTGGAAAAGATATTATTTTCTGCTCATTAAATGTTGCTGAACTTGACTAAGGGTTACAGTAGGTTGAAAATGTCAACTTTTGTTTGTCCCTAACACAAGCAGTCTCCTCTCCAACTTGACCATGGGCAGCCTGGTCATTCAGAATTTTTTCACTAAGAAAGTAATTATAGAAATAACAAATATTACTTGATCAGGGAAGAAAAAGTGAACTTAATTCCCTCATCAATTCTAACTTCTGGAATACGACCTCAGTAGGCAAAGTAGGCAAAATGATAACCTACTTTTCTCCATGAGTGGGCACTAATGCTTCAGGTACTCCTGAAGACTGTTAGGGTCTTTCACTGTTTTGTTCTCATCAGTGATTTTATTTACATTCTAGTTATCCCATATTCCATTTGCATGTGTTGAGTTAGAACCAAAAAATGAAAGTAAAAAATCATCATACATTAACCCCTGGATTCATTCATTCAGCCTGAGTCACAAAGCCAAGAAAGCATGGCGCATGTGCACAAAATTTTCCTCTAGATGGCACTCCAAGGCAAAGTTTCCCAGCCAGTTGCCTGGAAAGAAGGGTGGGGGGGCGGAAACCTTACCAACATTCCCTGAAAATGCTTCTTTTCTTCCAAGACAAGAAGTACTGAGACACACACGCCACACTCTTTTCTTAAAAGAGACACCAACAAAGCCAGTGTGCCGAAAAGAGCCCCTCCTATCAAGATGGACCTGTATTAGGGCTGCCTCCTTGCCCGCAGAGCTATTAGTGTGAATAGTATGGCACTCTCCATGTGTCTAACATTTGTGGGTGTGTATTTTTCCAAGCCCATTGTCTCTGGGAATGGGAAGATGCACATTTGTGTGTCATTGATGAGCAAACTATGACACGATGTACAACAGAGCAAATTATACATATAAGAACCGGCTTCCCAACCTTTAACCCTAAAATAATTTCAGACACAGAATATAAAGTTATTCATGAATGAATGAATTCATTCATTCAGAATCATGTTTTGCAAAAGTATTCCACCTCATGTCTAGGTAACAAAGAGGTTTTGTTCCTTTAGAAATTAAAAAGAAAAAGAACAAACTGCATTGTAGGATAGGCAATTTGATGTATAAACGGTGGAAATTTAGTTCACTGGGAATCCTGTTAATGACTTATTAAATTATTACAAGCCTCTGGCCTGAAATTCCAAATATTAAAATGAAAGCTTCAATCTTATTCTTTGCTTCTAAAGAGATATTTAGGTAGTTAAAATTTACCAAATATTTTTAATTCCTTGGATAAATGCAGTCTGCAGTGCCAGTTACTATTTGTGGTTAAAACAGGGAATAAAAACTGCAGATAGATCAAGAATAATTATACAAATTTTCTTTATTTATAGAAGCTTGTAGAATAAATATTCCAGCAAGCACATACATAGTGAAAGACGATAAGCACATTTCTTACATGCACAATGTAGACCAGATACAGGAACCGACCACGCTTTTGTTTGTATTCTGTCAAATAAAAAGGCATGTGGTGATGCCAAGGTTGCAGGGGCGTTTTTCGGTTTTATAAATGATGTATGAGCTCTGACAGACTTTCCAGGGGGAAAAACAGGTTTCCTTAAGAGTCAGTATTCTTCACTATCCCATAAATGTACTCATTAGCACTTTGGGCCATGCCCAGTATCCTGTAGGGCTCAATAAAGATTCACTGAATGAGTGGATTCAGTTTAGGGTCATATTATTCAGGGACCCGTGCTGCTCAGTGTCCAGTTTTTCAAAAAGCTATAAAATGATGAACAGCTATCATTGCTAGAAATCTTGTTCTTTCTTCCTATCACACTAAGGTTCAGCTAGGGTTCATATAGAATATTATGATCTTGTAGAATTCACTGGATATGAAAAGAGATGAGCACATGATCACATTAAAATTTATGGTGGTGCTGGCGGCCTGGTGCTGGTTGGGAATTGCAGTTAAACACTAATAATAACCAAGTATTGCAGCAAACACACTGACACCTCCTGACATTTACTGGGGGCTTCTTAAATCTTAAATGTGGAGGTAGCGCGTTTAAGTCCATATTTGGGTTGTCAACAAGGTTATTTTCAGAGATAAGCCAAGTCGTTTTATTGATAATTCAAACTACAGAGCAGAAGGGACGTTTAGGAAGAAAAATCCTTCCTGTTCACTAGCTTGAGGATAATGTGCTGTCCTCTGTCTGCCGTTTGCATTGAAGTCCTTGATTTTTGAGGTAGAAAATTCCTTCTGGAAGGAGATCTTAGAAGCACAGTTGTAATTCTCCCTCCCCTTCCAACCCAGAGAAGAACAGAACCAGTTGAATTTTCAAATAAAATATTTTTGCTCAATAACCAGGATCCTAATCTTGACGGAAATCTAGTTTCTTTGTAGATCCTAACGTTGGAAGGTACAAAGAGATCTGCGGTCTTGTTCTGTAACTCACAATAACAAAGTAACAAACAATAATCGTATTTATTATCATCAAACATCACTTTACATCGCATTTCCTTGTAAGTAGTAACTAGTTATATTTACTTTAAAATAAATAGCAGCATTATCAGAATAATACAATAAAATCTGTATGTAAGAAATACCAATTCTTTAATCATCATGTAGGTATATCTTGAATTCCAATGTAACTTCAAAGAAGGCAAATTTTTAATTTAGGAAAGGAGTGATTTTTAATGCTTTTGTAGAATACCAGCACTGGGCACTATGGAGCTAATCAATTTGAATACTGTGTTTAAATTACATTTAAGACTCTGGCTTTTAATCATTTAAGAAGGGTTCTATTTTTATTCTCTCTGGCCACCTCTCAGAGCTCCAGTGAGGTACCCCATGCTTCTAGCTGACATTCCCTTTTTCCACACTTATTTTACAAAAGGAAAAAGGCAAAGCCGCACATACTTAAGAACCTGGTGTGCTAATAATCAAACAAACAATTGGGCAGAAGGATAATGCAATCCATTTCCTCACACAGGAGAGTACCCTCCATAACTCACTTTAAGCGCTGCCATTCGTGAGTTATGGGTCATTCCCTTTCTAGTGAAAATAAATTCTCCCGCACCATCAGCCAGAGCTGAGTATTTTTCTTAGGACACATAAACTGTAAAAGTGTATGAACATAATTGTGCCGTTGTTTCGGGGAGAATATAAGCTCTTGTCCATGGACACAGGCTTGTCAGGAAATGTATGTGGTTTCAGGGCTGGGGCTGCCTAGTTACAATATAGGATTTTTGATTACAGTGAATTTATTCCTGAGATTTTTACGGTGTTGGTAAACTGCTTAATCTGTCACTCTGTATTTTATGATGGCAGCCAAATCCTCCAGGTCAGGGAGACCCAGGAGTAGAGCCCCAATCATTTTTCATGGTTTATGACTTAGTAGCGGCACCTTCTTGAGGCTGAAACTTGGCACCTAAGGGTGTCAAGCTGGGAACTTTTAAGTTTTTTTTCACTAGTCTCGTGTTTAATTTTAGCTCAATGATGCGTAATAAAAATTTGGGTAAGTTTTGAAGAGGCCTCATATTCTTGAAATTCATCAGCCTCGCTTTTTTGTGGCACTTGGAGAGGATAGTCTGTCTGCACAATTAATGTGCACCAGGTGATGTGCTTCATTTTCTGTGCTCACACACCGCATGTTGTATTCAATTCACTCGCAATTTATCATAAAATATAAACCATATTTCTAAACATGAAAAAACATGCTATCTTTATCCAAAAAATCATAAAGCGCACATATTCTTAGTATTACAAACTGAGTCCTTAAGAATCTAATACGGTTTTTCTTTTGTCTCTTTTTGAAATACAGTATGCATGCTACATACATGTAGCTTTGTTTTTTGTATTATCTAAATTGAAGGAAAAACCTCAATTTTTAAAGTCTTAAGATAGTTACTCTGAAGTTTTCCTTTTACTGTTTGTATTTGTTTTCACACATTTTATCGAAATATGAGAGCAGAGATATATTGACTGATTTTTATTTGACCACATCAAGACCTCTTGAGAATGAAATAAAGAGTATTGACAGATGCCAGAGGTTTGCCTTGAAATATTCTAGCAAACAAACAAAACCGTGCATGTGAAGAGGTAGCTGAAACAAGACAGCGGAACATGGCTTCCTCCTGAGGTTAGGTAATGAGTACATGGGGGCTCAATACAGAATTCTATTTTTCATATGCTTTTAACTTTACAAAATAGATGATTTTATAAAATTAGGGTAGCAAGTAGGTTAAAAATTAAGTCAAGGAGGTGGTTAAAAACTAACTAAATAAAATTGATTACAATCAATTCATTTTTTATAATTCATGCATCATCTACTCAAACATACATACTTGTACCAGTTTTGCTGCCTTGCCATTCTGAGACTTACAAGCATTTGCAATATCATTTGAGAATCAGAGACAAGTTGTGTCCAAAACATGACTTAGGTTTTGCAATTTGATAATAAGTGCCTTCAGGAGCTTCTGGTTGTAAAAGAAAGTACGTAAGTGTAGACTGTAAGGTCTTCCCAACTCTGAGCTTGATAAGGAAAGGATTATTGTGGACTTAAATCAGTATTTAATTAATGCCAAATCAATAATTGACTAATATCTTGAAAAGAAAGAGAAGCAAATTTGATCAAAACTATCCGACTCCTGTGGAAATCAGACAGACTACAACTGGTTTGTGTTGTTATCGCATGCTTTTGTGAAGGAGACATGTAAACATGGTGCTGGTGGTTGGTGGTCCCCTAACAGCTGGTAAGGTTCTGGTGTCTGGACCTGAAAATGGGACTGAAGTGCCTTGTTTTCAGCCTAGCAGACCCAAATATTGGCAGACAAACATATCTGTAAACACCAAGGGAGTATGACCATTAAATCTAGATGCTATGGTTTGTCCAGTAGGGTTTTTTCCTACAATGGAAGGTTGCGCTTGTGTGAATATCTGTTCTTCTCCCCCTTGTGTTTTCATTACCCACTATCTCTGGTTGGCAAAGACAGGATCTTTTTTAAAAGGAAGATAGGTTATGGCATTAAGCATAAATTTGTTCGTAGCACTCTTGGTAAGCAAATGAAATCTACTTCTATCTTAAAGCTTGAGAAAGTCCTCTGCCTAAAATTACTGCTTTGCAGCAAATTGAATAGGTTGGTATCCATCAGCCTGCCCCCAGGATTTACATGTTGAGAGGTGGCCATTCCATCTTGAAGCAAAAAAATAGATCCCAAAATAAAGCACGCTGGACTTGCTGTAAATGCCCGTGAAGCCCAAACTTGCGGGCTTAATGCTCTTACTACTCTGATCCACTCTGATCCAGTCAGCTGGGATATGGGCTGAGTTGGGAGGGTGACGGAGGCACCCTTCTCACAGAACCTTCCGTCCTTGTTAGGAGATCTAAGTTTCACTGATAGACACCGCATGTGAAGGATGGCCTAGCACAGCTGGACCAGCCATCAGCATTGTAGTTTGGGACTTTCTTTAGAAGACCAACACACTTTGTATGGGGCATTTACAATGAAACCCTCAACGAGCATTATTTGGCTACAGTAAATTTGATTTTAATAATGTACCAAACAAAGGCCCCAGACAGGGCCCCTGCAACACTGCATACCAGAAATTAAGAAACACCGGGAATTAAATGATGCTTCTCTAAATGCTACCTTTCGGCCCCAAGCTCACATCACTTCTAAGGTATGAAGTCATGTTTAGATCAGTTGAGACATGATGACACAATTAGGGATATGGTGTGCAGATTCTTCTAGAGAAGGCACTTCCTTGAGAAACTGTGTTCTTCCAAACCTCTTGGAATGGTCTGAGCAGTCGTCTTTGCTCTTCTAATCCAAGGAAAGAGAAAGATGAAGGGGAGAAGAAAAGCTCTACAAAAGCCCATCATGCTCTCTCTTAACCTCAGCCAATCCGTGGAAGGCTCCACTGCAGTGCCGGCTGCCAGCATCCATGGAGGAGCATTTGGAGCCAAGGACCTTCTTCGGTTTGGAATTTCTGGGACCGTTAGGAATTTCCAGTACATCACCGGATTCTCTCCCTCTTAGTCCGTCATCTGCCAGATCTCAGAATCAACAGGATTATCCAAGAAATTCCTCGTCATTCAGTACCTCTGATAGCCAAGTTCAAAAAGAAACGTGAAGGCAGAATTTCTGGCATCACCTTCTCAGATTCCCGCACCGTAGCTGCATACATGACAACGGGCGTGCAGACCATGATGCACCGTCTCCAGAAACAAAGCAGGAGCTAGCCACTCTCACCATCACTTTCTGCGACAAATTGCAACCGATGTTGGGAGAGTTTCTCACTAGAAAAGGGTGCTCCATGGCACTGTTCTGGTTGGCACAAGGCATGACCAGACTATATGCGCAACAAGGGCCAGATGCACCTTTCTTCCTTAGCTCTCCGTTCCAGCCTGCAGTGGAGTAAATGCTGAATCAACATTTGCTCAATGAATAAATGAATGAATGGACACTTTTCAGGATGTCACTGTTTTATTCCAAGGTAGGACATTTTGATGAAACACGGGCTTACTTCTAAAACAAAAATGAATTTACCTACACACACATAATGTATATGTAGTCTAATGAATAAACATTCTTTATGGAAATTTTGGGCACAAAGGAAAAAATTTTAAGTCATCTGTGATCCCACTACTGGTAATATTTTGATGCACATCCTCACTGGTTTAAATTTTATGTTGACTAAGTGATAGGAAACTACTGGGTAGTGAAACCCTTCAAATCAATCTTATTGTTTGGGTCCTTTGGCATTCCAATGATTATATGCTCTAATGGCTGGGAATAAGGTTATCCCAGTATACATTTAACCCAGTGAAGGACTGTCACAGGAGACCTGCTCGGAGGGTAGTCACAGGCTTTTCTGGAGAGGGTGACATGGGAACTAGCTCTATATGCCATGGCTATCTCTTTACTTAGGTATATGGTATTCACTGCTTTACCACATACCTATATATTTCTGATATGGACCATGGGGGAATACAGGTGAGAGGATAGAATAAAGTAGTGGTCAATAAAACCCATAATTATTGGATCAGGAGCAGCAAATATATCATTTTATTTGAAAATAAAATAGAATTAAGCATAGGAGAAACACATTAAAATATACTTCGTACTGCCACTCTGTTCTATGTTGAAAGTATATTGTCTTCAGTGGCAGTTGACTTTTTCTCCTCAGTGTGTGTAAAGTGTAGGTCAGAATGGATAGGACTAGAAAGAAGATGGATGAAGGTGGGGAGGGGCAAATGGACACTTAGTGGCAGGTGGATACTTTTCAGGCCTGACGATTCTCAGAAACCACTTACCAGGCAGCTTTAAGTCACAGTCAAGAGATAGGTGCTGCTTCAGTAACTCAGGCACCACAGTCAAGAGAGGTAAATATGTTTCGTGTGATGGTGTGTGTGCTGTACTTGAGGTATTCTTTATTCCAAGGATCCAGGGGTGGGCTCCATGTTCTTTGAACACCATAAAATCATAGAGTAATTTCAGAGGAGAAGGTCCGTGGCTTTTATTAAACTCTCAAAAGTATCAATGATACAAATAGTTTAAGAGCTAGATGCTGGGTTTCCAAGAAGGGACGGGGTAGTGGGGGCGGCAGGAGTGGCTGCATAGAACCTTACAGCAAAACATAGTCCATCATATCATACGATGCGTGATAACCAATGGCGTAACAGTGATTCGGGATTCTGAACGTGAGTCTATTAGATGGCATTCGATTTTATCTTCCAATTAAATTTCTAGCTGAATTACCTTATTTTGACATTATCCCACCTCTATTCTTACTGTTCTAATTCATCAGCTAGTTCTAAACAGTAGCATTTTCACAGGCAACAATCTCTTTAAATTTCAGTGCATTGTCATTGTGTTTGCAACACTGATTTCCAGAGTATCACGGATAATTATTTCATACTTGAGGGACTTTTAGAATTTACTTAGTAGTAGCATGATCCAAACCGAACGAAACTGACTTACCTTTTCAAGGTGACAGAAATGACAGAGAAAGACATTTATATCCCCTCATCCTTTCAAAAATTATCCCAAAACAACAAGGAGAACAAGAAATGGACACAAATTCCATTTTTCATGGAGGGAGGATGGTTCGTAGATTAACAAAGAAAAGGAAGGTCCAACCCAAGTGCCTTCAGGGGGAGAGAGTGGAGGAATGGGTACACCTGAGAAACAATGTCCCCCCAGGAGCTCAAGAACCAGAGGCATCAGATACCATAAACATGGGGTGAGCAGGAGCGAGGGGGTAATGAAAACACTGAGTCCCCAAGTCTCCATCCCCTCTCCATGTAGTCAGAGAACTACTCTTCCCCCATCTATTCAGGAAGCCAGCGTATTTGCCAAAGAAACTGAACCCCAGACTTGGGGACACCAGTTAAAGAAAAGTTAGCGTGAGGTGCACTTTGAAAGTAAGAGAATGAAGTGAAAGTCTATATCCTCAAAGGTGAGAAGCTACATACTCTTTTCTCAGAATGCCAACACCTGTGCTCACGCCATTACCAACCACGAGATTGGAAAGTCCAGAGGAAGTGAGTTTAGATACTGACACATGGGGACCTGCAGCAGGACCAGCTGGCCGTGTGCTCACCCTGGGATGAGGTTAGCTATCTACAGACACCATCCCCAAGTGTGCGTGTGTGGCGAGCGTAGCAGTGCTTTACTCTTCCATGAGTAAGTAGACTACCAAGGATATCAGGCATTTGAGGAAACCACCAAATACAGAGACAAGGAGTTCAGAGGAAACAGACAATTCAGGGAACAGAAGAGAATTTCAAGGAATTATAATTAATATTTTCAAAAGAAGAGACCAGGGCTTCCCTGGTGGCGCAGTGGTTGAGAGTCCACCTGCCGATGCAGGGGACACGGGTTCATGCCCTGGTCCGGAGAGATCCCACATGCTGCGGAGCGGCTGGGCCCGTGAGCCATGGCCACTGAGCCTGTGTGTCCGGAGTCTGTGCTCTGCAATGGGAGAGGCCACAACAGTGAGAGGCCCGCGTACCGCAAAAAAAAAAAAAAAAGAAGAGACCATAGTGCATCCGTGAGAGAAGAATAGCATGCTATTAGAAAAGGAGCAGCAGACAGGAAAATGCTTATAAATTTAAAATATTATTATTCGTGGAAAGTAAGGGGAGAAAAGTCAATATGGGCAATGGGAAAGAAGAGACAAGAAAATTAAGGAAATTGTACCACAGTGTTCATTGCAGCTATATTTACAATAGCCAGGACATGGAAGCAACCTAAGTGTCCATTGACAGATGAATGGATAAAGAAGATGTAGCACATATATACAATGGAATAATACTCAGCCATAAAAAGAAACGAAATTGAGTTATTTATAGTGAGGTGGATGGACCTAGAGTCTGTCATACAGAGTGAAGTAAGTCTGAAAGAGAAAAACAAATACTGTATGCTAACACATATATATGGAATCTAAAAAAAAAAAAAATGGTTCTGAAGAACCTAGGGGCAGGACAGGAATAAAGACACATATACAGAATGGACTTGAGGACACAGGGAGGGGGAAGGGTAAGCTGGGACGAAGTGAAAGAGTGGCATGGACATATATACACTACCAAATGTAAAACAGATAGCTAGTGGGAAGCAGCCACATAGCACAGGGAGATCAGCTCGGTGCTTTGTGACCACCTAGAGGGGTGGGATAGGGAGGGTGGGAGGGAGGGAGACGCAAGAGGGAAGAGATATGGGAACATATATATATGTATAACTGATTCACTTTGTTATAAAGCAGAAACTAACACACCGTTGTAAAGCAATTATACTCCAATAAAGATGTTTAAAAAAAAAAAAAGAAAAAGCAAATAAGGAAATCAATACAAGAAATCCAATGTCCAACCAATTGGAGCACCATTCAAATAGGACAGAAAAAATAGTGAAGTAGAAATTATTAAGAAAAAAAAAAGATTACAAGAACATTATACTGAAGACAATGAGCCTTCAGATTGAAAGCGTTTATCAAGCAGTGATGGGGAAAAAGTCCCAAACCAAAGCAGATTTTTGTGAAACTGGCAAACCCCAGGCATAGAGGATTCTAAAAGAGAGAAGATCAAGTACCATTCAAAGGATTAGGAATAAGAATGATTTATACTTCCCAAAAGCAACTTTGGAAGTTAGGAAACAATAGAGCAGTCCTTCGAAATTCTGACTGAAAATGTTGCAACCCAGAATTGTTAGGCAAGCCAACAATTGAGTAGAAGAATAGATTAAAGACATTTCAGTCATGCAAAGCCTCAAAAAAATCAACTTCCTAGGTGTAAAAGAAATATTAATACCCTTTCTCATGAAGCCACTGGCAAATGTGTTCCCGCAAACTGAGAGAGAAAAACAAGGAAAGAGAGAGATGTGGGATGCAGGAGATAAGAGACCAACCCCAGGAGGGAGAAGCTGACAGCAGACAGAGAATCCAGACCAAAGAACAGCAGCAGGCCAAAGCAGGGAGTCCCTGGGACAGGAAGGGATCTAATAAAAGGTGTGACTGGAGAGTTGTACAGGATGTGAGTCGACTTAGATGTGCAAAGAAATCTTAACTCCAGGAAATGAAAACATTTACATAACAAAGGAAACAATAATTGGATACCTAACTGGCTCCGCAGCAAATAATATTTAGAGTGACAATCAGGTAGGCACTGTCTGAGACCCAGGGCACATAAGCTTCTTTGTGCCTCAGTTACCTCATCTGAACTGATGGATAATAAAATTCCTACATCACAGGTCTTTTATGAGAATTAAGTAAGTTAAACGGTTGTAATTCTCTTAGGACAGTGTTGGGCACACAGGAAGGATGAATAACCAAGTTATAATTATATATATATAATTATAATATGTGTCTATTATACAGAAATATGGAGGAAAATACCTACCAAATTAGATAAAAAAGAAAACTGAAGGTGGTTGCCTTTGGGAATCAGGATAGGGGAAGGATGAGGGACCATTGTTTTTGGTTCTAAGTCTCTTACTACAACTTGAATTTTTAAAAACTATTACAGGTAATGTCTTAAATAGAATAAAATTAACTTAAAGCCAACAGCAGCTCCAAATTTTAAAATGAAGGGCACACACAGGGTTAATACGGGCTACTTTATCCTCCCCAGATAATTTATTAACATTCCCATTTGCTATGCAAATGAAATTATACATATTTCTAAGTGTATCAGTGGACCCAACTCAATCTTCTAAAATAAAATTGTCAACAAAGAAACTTTATTATTCAGTTATTTCTGCAATAAAAACATAATTAACTGAAAAACAAAGTGTTCATTGCTCTAAGAGAAGTGTCTTAGGATACTAGCTAGTGATGTTAGATGTGGAGAAAAAACAGGCAAAGGGAAGCAATTTGAACTCTACCTTTCCCCTCCTCCTGCCCTCTGGTAAAGATTTTAGTAAGTAATGAAATGGGAGACTTACAAAGTAAAAGGGGGAGACATAAAGGCCTTAGATCAAGAAAACACATAGACCTGCTTTTCCATACGTTCACTTTCTCTTCTAAACTAATGAAAGGACAGCAGGAACCAGAGAACCATTTTGGCTCCTGATTATATAATTACATCACACTGCTCCCCAAAGATATTACACCACACCTATGCATTTCATGAGCAAGCTACCAGAGCGTAATAGAAAAAGTATTCCATGTAATGGATACCGCACCTGATCCTCATTCTAGGTTGCCTAATCCCCTGCCAAATTCTAGCTTTCAAGACGCTCACTGCCTTGCTATCCGTATAAATTTAATTTGTCCTCCAAGCTAATATACATTAAGATTTTTACAAGATAACTGCTAAAATATCATCCTGTAATAGTTTGAGTACTTCTAAGTTGCTTCTTTTAATATATATATGTTTTAAAGGGGGGGTTTCTTTTGCCTGCTTTCATTTGAATGGCATCTGGTGGATATAGCATTCAGTTCTAAATTCACAGCCCCTTCTCCCCCCTACCCCTAGACGCTCATCATTTTGAAATGTCGAATCACAAAACACATTTTGCTCTGGGCCTTTGCCAAACTGTCACTGTATCTGGACAGCACAGCCTCTTCTTCAAAGAGGGAACAAAATAGCCTGAACTCTGTCCTGGTGTGCCAGCCAGTGAAGCTAATTCATCACCTTGGGGACCCTGGGCTGTGCAACTGACCACCCAACTCACCCACAAGGGGTGGCAGTTAATCATTCCCTTGAATGACGTGGGTATGAAAACAGAGCTGATGGCTGCTCAGCGGACGAGCCTTATCCATCCTGCCTGCCCCGAGCAGTGACTCTTGCCGTTTTCCCATCTTCCCAGACCGCCGGGTTTCAAGAGATTCTGACCGAGGTGGAAATTTTAGCGGTGATTGTGGGATGCCTGTGTCATGACCTCGACCACAGGGGAACCAACAATGCCTTCCAAGCTAAGTAAGTGTTCTAATTGTTGTTATTTTAATGCATTTGCCTTTCTGTTCTGAGCCAAAGGTGACGAATGCTAAAGAGTAAAGCATTAATTTCTGGCATCCGAGGCCAAGGCCACGCAGGCTTGGGTGCGTGTGTCAACAGGGCTCATCCATCTTTATAATTCCTTATTCTTCTTTTAATTGCAAATTTGCCCTTCATGTCATGCTTGTTCATTTGGTCTGTCTCTGCTGACCTCAGTCAGATAACAAAGCTCAGATTTTAAAAGGTCTATTTTTTTTTCTCCCAGAATGTCTGCCTTCATGGCATTATAAGTTTCTTGGATTTGCTACTCTTGCAAGCTGGTTTTGAGACTATTAAAATAAAAGTGGAAATTTTATGAAGTAAAAGATCTCTTCCTTCCTCAATAGAATTTCTTCCAGGTTCTTTTGATGTTGGGTATATAGAAACCGCAGTGAAATAGAGTGACACAGAAGGCAGAGGGTTCCTGGTCCTGCCAGGCCTCATCCTACAGAACGGTGGGAAACAAACAAAGGAATTCCACCAATACAGGTGATGTGAGGCACGTAATGCTCATGGACAAAATAATCTGTCCTTAAGCAAGTAGGACTGGTCCAGATAGCCATTGCTTGGTGGCTCACAATGTGGCCAAGGCTACAGAACTTATGGGTGCTGGAGAAAAGACCAAAACCCAGGTTTCCTGGCTCTCATATTGAGGTTACAGTTTAATGTGCTTTTTACTACCTGTCTGTAAACAAATTGATATGAGACTTCAGAGGCTAGAGAAAAACGTTTGGGGATGGAGGGACTAAGGAAAGCTTCAAGAAAGAGGTAAGATCAGCTGTCAGATGACCAATTTCCAAGCCTGTGGAGCAGGTCTGCCTCTATAATCTGAAACCCCAGCAGCCCACTGTGTGTCAACAGGTACCTTTCAGCTCGTCACTTGTTTTGTTCCCCAAAACATCTACCTACTGAGGCCTTGGGGTCCTGGGCCCTTCTATTTGCTCCTGATCTCGCAGATGAATATTGATTTTGTGTCCCTCTGTCTGCCTTGAATGCAGTAGCCCATCACTTCAAACTGCTCTTCTCCATGTCCTATAATTTCTTGACCCTCTTACCTTTCTGTGACAGTCACTCTGCAAAAACTCAGCCCTGGCTCAATCTAGCAATTTAATTTCTTGCTCTTCTGTCTAGACTTTTAAAGGCTTTGGGAGAAAGTGTCACAGTTGTGAGTTTAGGGCATACCCAATATATATTCTCCCAACTCGGCTAGGTGCTCAGTACTCCCTACCAATCTTTCTGGGTCCCTAGCCAGTTCCGTCCCCCACTGTTGTCAGCGGTTATAGGTACCAAATGTTCTCTCTTCCTAAACCACCTCCCGTTCTACCCCCCTCCCCCACGCCACTCAGCAGATCACCTTGCTTCCTCCTTCACTGAGAAAATTGAGGCCATCAATCGAGAACTCCCTCAATTTCCTCCCCTGCCACGAACAAACTTATCTGTCTGGCCCCATCCTTTCCTCCTTCCCTCCTATCTCAGTGAAAGGGCTGTCCTTCCTCATATGTGAGGCTAATCCTTCCACCTCGGCCTTCGATCCCTTCTCCCTCCCTCCTCCGGGACCTTGCTCCATCAGTCTTCCTTTCTCTACCCCGTATCTTCCTTCCCCTGTCTACTGGCTCTCAGCATCCTAACAATATGAACAGTTGTCCCCCATCTTGAAAAACCCCACCTCCATCTTGCTTCCCCCTCGAGCTTCTGCTCTATTTCTCTTCTTTCCTTTCCAGCCAATCTTCTAGGAAAGTTGTCTGTTCCTTGTCTTCACTTCCCTCCCACATGGCTTCCAGTTCTGCCCACCAGGGGAGCGGCCCTCAGTAGTGCCACCAATGAACAACCCCTTGTCCCAAAGCTGTTGGACACTCTTACTGTCCTTCTTTCTTGACCCTTCTTGCTATGAGACACATTTTGCCACTAGAGCTCTTCCTCCTTCCTAGAGCTCTCTGTCTTCCTTTGTCTGGGAGAGGAACACCTTCCATCCACCTTTCTAGGCTTTCTTCTCAGTTTGCTTCAAGGCCTCTCTCCTCCTGCCCCAGGCTTCGCTGGACATGTTCTCTCCTGTTCTTCTGCTCCACGTTTTATCCTTCTCGCTGGACCTCCACCCACCTGCTGCTCAGCCCCAAGCCCATACCTTTGGACCATAATTCTCTGCTTATCTCCACACACTTATTCCAGCTGCTTGAGGAGCACCTCCTATTTGAAGTCCCAGAGTCACCCCAATCCCAGTCTCTCCCTTTTTCTCTTATTCTCTATCCCAGTGAATGGCACCACCAGAAATCCACAAGTCACCCAGATTCCCTCCTTAGCGCCCCCCAAAGTCAACATCTCTGCGTTCTTAAAGTAACCACTGCTTCTTTTGCATCCCTCCTGGATTGCTACAACCAACAGCCTAACTCTTCTCCTCCAGTCTTTCCCCCTTGGCGCTCCAGAATGGTCTTTATAATTCACAGAGCTGATCAGATCACTCCCCTGCTTAAAAGACGTTCACTGGCCTCTTGTAACTTTCAGGATAATGTTCAGATTCCTTAGTTTAGCCCTTAAGGCCCTTTTCAATCAGGCTCCTGCCCATTCCTCTGGCCCAGCAGTCACTCCTTGTCATCCCACCCCCACCCAGGCATCCAGGTTCCAGACACAAGGGGCTACTTAAAGTGCTCTGTGGGGTCCGGCTAGTTCCCTTCTCTCTGCTCCCAGTCGGCAGTTCCCCTGAACAGAATGCCCTTCCTCTCCTTCTTTCCCCCAAACTCCTCTAAAAGCATCCCCCCCAAGGGTTCTATCTCTGATGTACCTTCCCCTTGTCAATTTTCTGTGCCCACATCATGCCCTGGCTATACTTTTTCAAAAGTGTGCATCGGGCTTCCCTGATGGCACAGTGGTTGAGAGTCCACCTGCCGATGCAGGGGACGCGGGTTCGTGCCCCGGTCCGGGAAGGTCCCAAATGCCACCTAGTGGCTAGGCCCGTGAGCCATGGCCGCTGAGCCTGCGCATCCGGAGCCTGTGCTCCGCAACGGGAGAGGCCACAACGGTGAGAGGCCCGCGTACCGCAAAAAAAAAAAAAAAAAAAAAGTGTGCATCTCACACCATGTTAGTTGCTGATTTACCGGTGTGCCTCCCCTCTTCTTGAGTCCCCGTGTTGTGTACAAGTACCAGCAGCATGATAAAACCACGAGGAATGTTTGCTGAGTGAATGAATGAATGACAAATGGATGACGTTTTAACTGTTTTAATATTGCCTTTCAACAAAGTTTCCTGATTTCTTCAACAAGTGCAACCTTTCATACGATTATTATAAAACACAGTTTTTTTGTTTGTTTGTTTGTTTTTGCGGTACGCGGGCCTCTCACTGTTGTGGCCTCTCCCGTTGCGGAGCACAGGCTCTGGACGCGCAGGCTCAGCGGCCATGGCTCACGGGCTCAACTGCTCCGCGGCATGTGGGATCTTCCCGGACTGGGGCGCGAACCCGTGTCCCCTGCATCGGCAGGCGGACTCTCAACCACTGCGCCACCAGGGAAGCCCTAAAACAGTTTTTACACACATCGGTTTGATGTTGTACTAAAAACAGTAGTGTCCCTGGGGCCTACTGAATGGTAAACTGTGCACACTTTCGTTATAGGGTCTGAGGAATTTTTAGGTTTGAGCCCCTGTGCCTGCATTTCATTGCTATTATTATTTTAGGATACCTCTCTCTGAGGCCAATGGCATCACTGTCACTGTGTCTTCCTCGAGCAGCCTCCCTCCAGCCACCTACCATTCTGCCACTTATGCACAAAGAATTGTATCTATAAAACAAGAGTGAGCACCTTATGGGTTCTTTTAAGAGTCAAGTGCACAATATATGTACCCAGATAACAGCCCCTGTCCTGGAGACAGCCTCTGTGTCACACTGAGAGAGCCAGCCCTCCTTGCTAGTTGACCTCTTAGCTGTTTGGACCAAGAGTACACATCTAATCCAAACCCAGCTAATCATATTTTATCTCCCAGGAATTTGGACTTGGATTACCATGATATTGACTCAGTTAGCTGTTGAGGTCTAAGCTGCACATAGACTTGGAAGCTGAGGCTGCCATTTGGGGAAAGCTGTGTTGACCACGTCCCAAGTGGATAAACAAGAAAGCAAATCTGCAGGGAGAGAAGAAAGCCAACATTCAGAGAGAGGCAGAGATTATACTATCCTAGAGAAAGACAGAGAAAAAGCAGACTTGATCCCTGGGTTTCCATATCTTTACTCCTATTTCCAAGAGACCCAGCCATACTTGTGACAATGGGCCTTACTCAGAGCTCCTGGCATCATTTAGTCAATGGTTTTTTGTTTTGTTTTGTTTTATTTTTGTTTTTTAGTGAAGCTGGTTCTAATTCATTTCTGTTCTTTGCAATGAATGGTCCCTGAGACAATAAGAAGAACTACAGTTTATTTGTTGTTTACTATCTCAAGTGCTCATCAACATCCTTGTATGTAGATACTTTTGTCTCCATTTTACAGAGGGAACTGGGCCTCAGGAAAGTAAGTCACTTGCCCAAATTCATATATCCAGCATGTGGCAGAGTGGTGTTTGGACCTGGGCTGTCTGACTCCAAAAACCATTCTTTAACCACTTTATTCTACTCTCTTTCATGACTTTGTGATATTTATTTTAGCCCTTTGAGCTTCCAGTTTATTGGCTGACTTGCCATATATGTGAACTCTGGAAAACTAAGATATATTTTGATATCCAAAAACTCAAGATGTGGAGCCAAAAAACTCATAGAACACAACTAGACCTTGGTAGTCATATTCTTCAGTGCCTTAATTTTTAGAAAATGGAAACTGAGGTCCCCAAATTTCAAGTGACTTGTATTATAATGAACAGCTTTCACACATATGAGATAGATATTAAGTCTCTGATACCAGAATTCAAAATTTTTTTTGCATCCTCATACCGCACGATCAAATCTACCTGTTCCAAGATGGTCTGACATGTTTCCTCACAATGATCGATCTTGTACACAAGTTACCAGCTCATGGGATGTCCATCAGCCCTGTCTCTTAACTGACAGAGTCACTTTTGAACTTAGAACACCAAAGGCCACCACCATGCAACCTCAGTTAAAATTTTTTTCAATAAATGCTGAAAGAGACCTTTTTACATCATGATGAAGGAACTACCTTTTTATTGATTAGAATAAGATTTATTCAGCAATTGTGCCATTGTTTAGGAAAATCCCTAGAAAGAAATCTATATCCTTATTTCCTTATTTACTCCCCATTAATTGAGTGCTCTCTAAGTGCGAAGCACTGTGCTAGGCATTGTGTGGGAAGTATAATAGTCCCTTTCCTTAAAGTACTCAGTCTAACTCCAACCTTTCAAGTGATTTGGAAATGGGATTTAAATGCACCAATTATTATGTGGCAAAGCATATGCTACCTTTTTTCCTATATAAGGCTATAAAGAAACAAGAGACATTTAGCAAGGGACAAATTACTATATAAAATGCAAAATGCCTCTACAATAAAAAGTTGTGATTTTAGTTATAGCACAGTATGATTTATTCTCTTAGCCTTTCTGGTAAGTGAACCTTTGCATTTTCATGCTTTATTCTTAATTTTAAAGTATTGGAGTGCGTGCAGTGAATGATCGATAGGTAGCCAGGGCAGCGATCCCACAGTGCTTTGAAATTACTCTGTTAACACCGCTCTCCTGTTTTCTCCAGGGACAGCATTTCCCACTCAGCACCCTCCCTATTACAGCTGCCCCTGATGATTAAATATCAGTACCGAGCAGCTTTGTAGTATATTCTCCTAGGAGACTTCTTCTATTCATTTCTAGCATAATCTCTTGTACTCATTTCTTGGGAATGAAAACCCATCTTGTCGCTTTCAGCCAGGTCCCAGAAGTGAAATACGGGGGCGCATTAATCTGCCGTGACAGCCTAATCCCATTCCTCACCACCTCCCAACAATTCTCAATTTCCTAATTACCTTTCATAGTTTTCCTTCTGAAAGTTTCCTGTCTTTTCTGAAAGCCATGGCAGCACACTTCCATTGTCTCTTTTTCAACGAATATGCATATCTAGGGAAGTTTTGAAGGTACATAGTTCATAGCTATACAAGTTCCTTTTACACGCTTATTTTTGGTGCCTGTGCAAAGTGCTGGATGCCTATGGGGACAGAATTTTCACGTTGACTTTTCTTTTTTTTTTTTGCGGTACGCGGGCCTTTCACTGTTGTGGCCTCTCCCGTTGCGGAGCACAGGCTCCGGACACGCAGGCTCAGCGGCCATGGCTTACGGGCCCAGCCGCTCCGCTGCATGTGGGATCTCCCCAGACTGGGGCACGAACCCGTGTCCCCTGCATCGGCAGGCGGACTCTCAACCACTGCGCCACCAGGGAAGCCCTCCCTTTTCTTTTTAATAAGTTTCTCCTCGGTGTGCTGCCTGTCCAAAAATTAAAAACTTCAGTATGTTGGGATGACCTAATCAATAATGAGCATCATGAAAGATCACAGGTATAAATCTTCCTGTGCTTAAAGGGATCTGGATTCTCTTCTGCTCTCCTTCTCTCGCCCTGTCTCCACATACCCTACATGTATCTGTAATATTTTCACAATTACAATGCGTGTGCCCCGGAGCTACTGATATGATGGATTTACTTACCACAGACAATTAAAGTGAGGTGTGGTGCTAAAGTCAATTTTTTTCCACATGTGATTGATTTGAGGGTTTTTTTTTTCACATTTTACATGATAAATGACAGTATGCCTTTACATAAAGTACATTACATGAAAGACATGTCCTCTTTTTTAAAAATGGTTTTATGATCAAGTAAGATTGGGCAATACTGCATATTACGTCCCCTTCCTGCAGAATCACAGTGCATATTTTCACATATTGATGCCACGGAGAAATCCTATAATAAAGAAACAGTTTAACTTTTTAAACCCAGCATTTCCCGAACATATTTAACCATGGGACCATTTTTATTTCTGCCTGTAATGCCATTTAACATTCCAAAGAACTAGTATTCTGTAGAATACATTTTGATAAAGTTTATCCTAACAGATAGATTTTAATTTTTGCCACTTTTATCAAGTTTTCTGACCATGGACTTCACTCTTGCGGTCTTAGGAGGTTCATAGCATGTGCATGAGTAATGGCAGGTGTAGGCGCATTCTCAGTGAGCCTTGGACTGAGAAAGCACCAGGATGTCTTGCAGTCTTAGAAAATCTGACAGAGACCAAACCTAGTAATGTAAATAAAGGAACCATATGGAATTGGAAGCATTCTTGCTTAGATGATTTCATTCTAGACAAAAAAAAGTAGAGTTAGTATCATGCTCCATCCTGTGAATGCTAAGATGGCATCTTGCTTGCAGAAAGGTGACATCGTGAGTGCAAGTCTGGACAGAGAAAGTCTCCTGCGCAGTTACAGGGGACTGTGAGCTTCCTGAGGGTAAAAGCCATGTCTTCTTTATCTTTGTATCCCACATGCCCACAGTCCCGCATTGCAGTAGTCATCAGTCCTTATTAGGTGAATGAATGAATGAATCAATCAATCAGTCACAGTCTCTTCATAGCATTAGTCTGGTTCTGTTGCAAAATCTACATATTTGTGATTAAATCAGTATTGTGTGAGGGTGGGGGCAATGTAAGATGGAATTACTAAAAGGAACAAAGAGAATGTGAGGATGAAGATGCTCAAACCGTGGGCCATCAGATGCATTTGCACAAACACCCTGAGAGCCCTCTGATGAAATGCAGCAGTTCCGAATCCATGTGGATCTGGTGGAGAGGAGAGGGCAGCATAGGAGGCACCAGTGTTTTTGTTACAAGGTGTCCCCTGGTTAAAGGAGGAAACATCCTACTCATCCTGAAAAAAGAAAATATTTAGTGACTTGTTATCATGTAGCTGATTTAACTTTGTGAGGTCTGCTAAACCAACCTGATAAAGGAAGAGATGATATTTTGCATCTTGACCCTACTTTACATCAATGACTCTCTTATCAGGATTCACACCAGTAACTGGGGCACATCTGGCATGGCTAGTTAATAGAAACAAATCACAGGAATCTGAACCTGTGGTTAGCAGTTATACTAGAAGAATTCTGAATTAAATTTTGAAACCTTCTTTCATTGATGACAACCAGCTTGGCAAAAATGGAGAACTGAATATCAGAAATGTATAAGTTATAATTATCTTTCTCATTATGTAATGAGAAAAAGCTTCACAATTTGGCTTCCAGTCTAGAACTGGTACTTACTAGCTTTGTGACCTTGGAAAAGTAGCATAACTTCTCTGAGCCTTGGTTTCCTTATCTGTAAAATGAGAAAATAATACCTATTTCATGGTTGTTGTCAAGACTAGATGAAGTAATATATTAAAGTGTTAATATGTTGCCTAGTTCATGACAGGTACTTCTCATGAGAGCTATTACCATTAATAACATTATTTTAAAATGTTAACACACTTATTATGGTCAACCTTCAGTTTGAACTATAATCTCTAGACATACCACCACCACTTTATTAGCCAAGCAACTAATATTTTTTATGCACCTACTCCATGCCAGGCATTTGGATTTGACATGCATATAAAACATCCTAGAATTTCAAAAGCCAAGACAAATACAGCTAAGACACAATACAGTGTGCATTTTGAAAAATGTATTTTCATAAAAATGAACTCTATGTTAGAAAAATAGTGACTAATGTTAAATATTAATCACTTAATGCTAAGATTAGCCTAACAAATTTTCACGTATTAAATGATATAGATTAAGGCAAGATTTAAAGAAATAACACCACCTGATTAAACTCTAGTACGCTGCTTACTAACCCTATTCCTAATAACCCCTAACCCTGCTGTTTTATTCCAACATGTGGTCAGCTCTGAGTCTTTCCAGAGATCACAGGTCCCCCGCACCCCCAAACCAGCCATGATCTTGGGCCTCCTCATGCTGGAGCTAGAGGGCACCTTATGACTGAAATCCCTCACGTGGCATTACATGCAGTCTTTGCTCCTCTCACTAAAAGGGCAGACTGCGATCGGGCAATGTCTGTCATTTCCAGGTTAAGGCCAAATTGCCCTTTCAATGTCCACACTCTCTGCAATTAGCAAGAAGGAACACAAGGACCTTCATGGGTCCTCGGCTGCCATCCCACGACTGTCCTTTAAACCATAGGATTCTCAGAATGTCTCTCAACTCTTAAGATGCTCTAAATGCTACTTCAGGAGAATTGGAAATGAACACACTGGAACGTTTTAAATGAGCACTTGCCAAACTGACATTGTTGAGGAATGGGTTGTTCTACATAAGCAAAATATACAGATAATTCAAAATTATCCTTTCAAGTATCAATTAACATTTTATTTATTTAAAATGGAAATATCTATGTGTTTTCGTTGTTGATTAATAATTAGTATAGACTACAATCTACTACATGGCAGGCACTATGATAGGCACTTACAAGTATTTTATTGTATGCTCCTAAATAACAAGTGAGGTAAAGAGTATTATCATAATTTTAGAGACAAAGAAACTGATGCTTAAAGCAACCAAGTAATGACCCAAAACTATTACCGAGAGCTGAGTTCTGACTCCAAATCCAGGGAACTTTCTGGAGTTCGACATTGAGATATCACAGTGTGACTGTAGGTTGGAAAAGCTTGTCAACCTTACATGTAGAAGCTTGTCAGCCTTACATGTAAAGCAGGTTAAATGGGTTCTACATAATATTCACAAGGTTTTTTCCCATGGAGCCGCAAATACATTTGGTATATGACATTCGTTCTGGACACTCGGAAGCTTTATAAGGTTTAGCTCATGAAGCCTATCCTGATCCCCAAAGCCAGGAATTATGTCTCTTGTCCTCAGATCATCCAAAGCACTTTGACTGGACCTGGAACATTTTCTATGGTATTTATATTATGTGCTCTGTGCATTATTTTCCCGTAGGACCACATCTCATCTCCCTTACTAGTCTGTAAATTTCTTAGCAGCATGGGCTGTGTCTTTTTCACAGTCATATCATCCACAGCATCTAGCCTAACACAGAGAAGATTCCCAAAACGTTTACTTAATACATTCGTGAACTACACAGGTGGTTACCTGAGAATGTATCTGCTCATGGTCCTTTGCGGAAGCAGGAGAAACACGTTGATCCAAAGAGCCAGTGTCGGGGGATCGTTGACGGGTGAAGGGCCTTGGTCACTCACACATCTGTCCTCTTTCAGGAGTGGCTCTGCCCTGGCCCAGCTCTATGGAACTTCTGCTACCTTAGAGCATCACCATTTCAACCATGCAGTGATGATCCTTCAAAGCAAGGTACAGACCTAACATTCTGCTTCTCCCCTTGAAAGAAAACCAATGAAATGATGTTTCCTACTTCTCTTTCTTTGCAATGCCACAGGAAGATACAGAGAATCGGCACTATTGGACCTTTTCTGTGTGGCTTTTTAAAAATTCTTTCAGATGCCTGACCAAGGACCTTGTTCAAATTCGTCCTGAGCTGATTCATTTGGGTTTTATTATTGGTTAGGAGGCTTTTCAGATTCACTTAGCAGAGCAGACTGCCACAGCTTGTCACCAGAGCATGGCCTTACCTTTCTTAACAATACAGAAGCCCACTAACAGATCCAAGTAGTGAGTGGCCCAACATCTCCATTTTGTGAAACCCATTTAAAAAGATGGTAGAAGCAGAAACAGGGTGAGAAAGTTACACTTTATTCGCATAATTGAGAAACCTATAAAAGATAAGAGAACTTAAAATTGCTGGTGGGACCGATTTGAAAGTGAGAACTGCAACTAAACTTGAGACCCAGGGCTGCAGCCATATGCCTTATTTTGCTTCATGTGCATTGTGGGAGTTAGAAGTAGTTGGTCTTTTATACTTTTAGCTCTCCATGGAAAAAAAGTAAAACTGCTAACTGACTCTGGCTGAGGCGTCTGAGTTTGAAATTGCCAAGAAAGGATCTGCTTAATTTTCTGCAGGCATACAGACTTTTTTTTGAGGCCAGGAAGGGATCATCTGTTCCCCATTATTTGTCAGTTCTCTAGCTGTGCCATTAATTATTATTATTATCATCATTAAGGTCCTGCTTTGCTGGAATAGCATCATTAAATATGGAGGTTTTTTTCCTCCAGCCTATCTTGAGAAAGAGTGTCTTTTGCAATATCACGAAAGCCTTCTTCGACCCCATAAAGGAGAGTCGGCACTCCGGAACCTGAGTGCAGCTGCAGAAGGCAAACCCGCTGGGGGAGATGTATTTGCAGTTGGGAATGAAACATCAAGGGTTAGGCTTTCAGTAACTCTGACAGAAACCAGTATCCCAGCATCTGCGGCTCTGGAATTTTCCTATGAAGGCCATGTTTTAGCTGCATGCTGTGGCAGAGGGAAGTAGGAACAGGAGGAAACTGGGGTCAGACTATCTTTTCTGTACTGGTAGTATGATGGGTTTACACCCCTGAGGCCAGACATTCTCACCTTTGTAATAACAGATTATATACAGGAGGTCAGGGTTTTCTTAGAAGGTCATTTGCTTGTTTCTCTGGGAAAACAAACCCCACTAACTCAGACTTTGTCTTCATATAAACAAAATACATCAGCTGCACTTCACTCCAGGGGTTCTCTTTGAAGAACGCAGAATAACAGTAATGGAACCAAGCAGTGGTGTGTTCAGGCTCTGCCCTGACGCTCCCCCCGCCCCGCCCCATCCTGCCCATCAGAAAGGCAAAAATGCAGATGTCATCACCACCCCACTTTCCAAATAATGCAGAGGCACAGAGAGGTTAGATAGCCTGAAGAAAGTTGCTCCAGTCCTTTCTTCCTCTACATTTTTTTTTCCATCAATACCATTCCTCCCTGAACAAGGAGTAGAAGTAGTGTTTTAGGGAGACTAATCTATTTTAGAGACCAAACCCTTGAGGCACTGTAGAAGGCCAATTTACATATAAGCAATACATTGATTGCAAATTAACTTTTATTATTATTATTATTAAAGCTGACCTGGCTGGCTTTGTCACTCTCTTAACTGTAAATTGTGTTAAGTTACTTTATGTCCTTTAAAAGTAGTAAAATACACTCTCAAAATAATCAAGATCCTCAAATTCAGACCAACTTTCTCCTGGACTCCACATTAGGTTTTACTGTAACTGGCTCCTAGTAGCTATATTTCTTTCCCTGAGAGATGCTAGATGTGTGGCTGGATCCAGATGACCACTATTCCAGAGGTCCCAACCACTTTTTCCCAGGCCCCAGTACACCAGCCTGTGATTGATCCATGGGGCAAGGCTGAGGCAAAGAACACTGGGCAGAATTATGGTGTGGCATTCCTTTCGTTATTAGTCTTCTTCCTAATGGCTGAATTAAGGGTCTGGAAGAGTTCATTTGAAAATTATTATTAATACTGGACCTGGTCCCAGGTGGAACCAATATACTTTAGTCTCTAAGGAGTGGTGGGTTCCCCCAATGAGATAAATTAACTCAAGGAAGCAGATTATCTATCATCTGGTACCTGGTAGGTAGTAATTTACCAATTGATATTCTGGTTCCCTGGAAGAATTAATGTACCTCTTGTTGGAAAATATTCTCAGGCAGTCATTTCACTGCCTTCCTTCTGCACCATCTTTTGGCTCTCAACGCTAGGTTTAAAACTGGTCCAGTTCCCAGACCACCTGTTTATGAGTTCATATCTCATGCTAAGAAAACCTGACAAATGAAGTCTTAACTTTCAAAGCAAATTAAGTGAATTGTCAGTCATTTAAAGAAGGATTTTTTCGGGAAGCAGCCGCATAGCACAGGGAGATCAGCTCGGTGGTTTGTGACCACCTAGAGGGGTGGGATAGGGAGGGTGGGAGGGAGGGAGACGCAAGAGGGAGGAGATATGGGGATATATGTATGTGTATAACTGATTCACTTTGTTATAAAGCAGAAACTAACACACCATTGTAAAGCAATTATACTCCAATAAAGATGTAAAAAAAAAAAAGGATTTTTTCACACTTTATTAAAAATACTGTGGAACTGTTTAGTGTGGCTAAAACAAATTTGGATGGAAAAAGGTGTGCTTTTCAAAGGTATGGAGACACGGTGTACTTGCAGGTTGTTCAAGGCCAAAGGCATCTTTAGAGCCCTCCTATGCCAAGAGCAGTATCTTATACATTCTAGCTACTCAGTAATTATTCACTGTCCTGAATTTCACACACTCCATCCAGACGTATCTTCACAGCTTAACACAGGGTTTCTCAACTTCAACAGAATTGTCATGTTGGGCCAAGTAAGTCTTTGTTGTAGGGTCTGTAGGGTGTACTGTAGGATGTTTAGCAGCATCCCTGGCCTCTCCACTAGATCCCAGTAGCACCGTCCCTCAGTATGACAAGAAAAATGTCTCTAGACATTGCTAGAAGTGCCCATTCCCAAGATCACCCCCGTTTGTACCACTGGTCTAATGTTTCTTCTCTTCCTTGAAGTCATTTGTTGCCAGAGCAAATACTTCCAAAAGGCCAACTTAAGTCTTTACTAGTGAGACTAGTATGTATTGATATATCGGGGTCAGAAAGATTCCTGAAAGTTTTGTCAGCTTTTCCGCTCTGTAATTCCACAGGACGTGGGCAGTTAAATGGAGTTGTTGGCACAAACGTGGCCTGAGGAAGATGCGTTCAAACACTCTTCAATTTTGTCTTCAAGACTAAGCATAATAAAGTGTCCCTTGGTGGTCCTCCTCAACAATGATTGTACTCCTAGCTTTGCTATGTTTGCCAGGGAATCTGCTTGTAGTTGCACAAAATGTCATTAAGCTTTATAGAAAATGATTTTATCATGTTTCTAAACCTTTATTTAAAAAAAAAAAAAAGGAAAAACATGTAGTCACCAAGCTCAGATTTAACGTTGTCTTTTGTGACTTTGTACTTTCTCGTTCCAGGGTCACAACATCTTTGCTAATTTGTCCTCCAAGGAATACAGTGACCTTATGCAGCTTTTGAAGCAGTCAATACTAGCAACAGACCTCACGCTGTACTTTGAGTAGGTATTGGCATTTGATCTATTTGACAAATGGATATCTAAAGTTTCAAGCTGTAATTAATTTTCAGGTCCATATTAGGGATTGCCTGTTATTCTAGCACTGATATCAATGTGTAAATGACCTAAACTTTTTGTTGTTGTTTTTTTCCCCTCATCTAAGAGAACTTCATTAGTGTGGTGTCTATAAAACAAGACAATCAGGGCTACAATCATGAGATTTATATCTTTCCTCTGTTTTATGAGCCTTGTTTGGGACTCTTGGCTGAAACTAAGTGATGGCCATTTTTATTTTAGAGACTGGTTAAGATTGCTATTTTAGACTATGATTTCCGGTTAGATCTCTAATGGCAATGATGGTGCTAATGAAAAAGATTTGTTGCTAAAAGGATGACCGGAAAGCCCAGCCTTCATTCCTTGCCTCTCCTCTAGCTCTCTTTCTCAGAAGAGCCGTCCTCCTTTTCCCAAAGCTCAGGCCTCCATCTGAGCTGGCGATTCCATCCCGCTCGTTTCCTGTGAGACCTGCTCCCTCGGGTACCACCTCTTTTGGCAGCCTGGTTATCTCTTCCTTCACTGATATGCACAGTTTGCTCTGATCTTAAAGACCAAACAACTTCCCTTCCTTAAAAAATTATTTGACCTGACCCCTTGGTCTTTAATTGCTTTTCAATTCACCTTTCTTTTACTGCCCACCTTTTAAAATAAATGGAGCACATGAGTACCTTTATTTTCCTAACACCCACTTACACTTTGGAGACCAGCGTCCACCTTCACATTCTACCAGCGTTGTACTTTCAGAGGTCACCAGAGACTTCCTTGTCCCCAAATTCGATGTCATTTACTCATTTCTGATATTTTCTAGCTTCTTTGAGACATCTACAGGTTTACTGATTTCTCATTGTCAATTTTTACTCTCTTTTCTTCCGCAACATCCATCTGCCTTCCTCTCTCCTTTTCTGGATCCCTTATAGATTTCTTTTCTCCTTGCTTCTACGTATGAGTTCCTGAACCCATGTTCTTCTTTCTCTACTCTACTCAGATTCACTCCCCTGGCCTCAGTGCTATATTACCTCTATAGAGGCATAGAGAAGACCCTGAAATTCTTCACTCTAATACTACCTCACATTCTAGACCTGCATCTCCAACGCCCATCTTAAAAGCCTTCAGTGGCTTCATTGCTTTCAAAGCAACCTCTAAACTTGGTTCGCATTTCAAGGTTCTCCCTCCATAATCTGCCCCCAACTATTTTTCATTATTATCTTCCACTTCTCTCCAACATGATTTGTACTCCAACCAGACAGGTCTAATGTTACCCTTTGTTTTTTGTTTTTCAGAAAAAATAATCCTTTTTATTAGTTAACTGCATGTTACCCTGTGAAAACACCTTATGCAATGGCCATAGTTCCCCAATCATCTTACCGTTCCTACATGGAATCCTCTTCCTCCACTTCCCCATCTGGCTGAACTACCTTCTACCACCTTTTCCAGGAAGCCTATGTCACTCCCTTTGAATTTTATTGTACTTGGCATTGCATCAGTTAGAATTGGATTCAATTGTAAGGGACAGGAAACCCAAAATAACAGGAGCTTACTTCTTTGTCGCATAAAAGAAATCTGGAGATAAGCAATCTGCAGTTGGCAGAGTAGCTACATTAAGTCATCAGGGACCCAGGCTACTTTATCATTCTGTGCCGCCACCTTCAAACACATGGTTTCCACCTGAGTCCAAGATAGCTGCTCATTTTCCAGGCAAAATGTCCACATTCCAGTTATCAGAAGGAAGGAAGGGACAAAAAAGAAAGGGACCAAAGGTGATGCAAGTTATCTTTTAAGAGAGTTTTTTGGAAGCTTCACATAACAATTCCACTTCCATTTCATTGGTCAGAATTTAGTCACTTGGCCATCCCTAGGTTGAAGGGAGGTTAGGAAAGGAAGGCTTCATTTTGGGTAATTATATGCCCTCCTAAAGTCTAGGAGTTCTATTACTAAGAAAGAAAGGGAAGAGAGATATTTGAGTAGACAACGGATAATCTATGCCACAGGTGTTTATTGCTGGTCTCTAGTGAATGGGTTATGACACAGTACAGTGCAAGGAGTAAAAGGCTTTGGAATTATATTGGTCTGGATTTAAGTCTCGTTCTGGCATTCTAGTTAAACCTGGTGTATTGAGCCCAAGTGTCTATGTCCTCTCCCTTCTGAAACGCCACTAAAATGGCACCAAATAAATTTAAAAGCAAAAACAAAAAGGCGTAAATCAGAGAACCAGAGAGGGCCCAAAACAACTGATAAGAGATAATCCATTTGTGGAAAATGGAAGGCCAGCTGATGAATGTAACTGATCTGGCAGAGTGGAGTGGAAAGTGGGAGGACAACTCTGAGAAGCAAGCCAGTTTGTCTTGCAGAGCCTTGCTTGGGGCTTAGAGACAAAAAGTACCAGTGAAAAGTGAATGCGACGCTCACAGCTTAAGACAAGGAAATTACTAAAAAGTCAGTTTTCAGAACGCTCAGAGCCCACTAAGTCCTCCACCAACCTAACCAGATAACTCCCTTTCCTCTATCCCTGGAGAAGGGCAGAGGTTTATTCTCTGGAGAAATGAAAGAAAGCACTCTGGACTGAGAAAAGTTCAAGGTGGGAATGAGACACAGAGCTCAGAAGAAGGGATGAAATCAAATGGAACAGGTCTCTGGATTGAAACCCCAAGCCCACAGCCCAGTCACCCAGAGGCCAGAATCTGTAAGCCACACATCCAGGTTTCTCAGATTCAGCAAATGGAAGTACAGGAAGTGCAGTTAAATTTGAATTTCAGATAAACAATGAATAATTTTTAGTATAAATGTGTCGTATGCAGTGTGTGTGTGGGACACACACATACAACTCCTGCTTAGCCTTTTAATGCCGTACTCTTAACATGCAGATAGCAAGGATCACAGAACATTTTATGAAAGTCTCGCATGTGAAATGCAGAGACCAAAACAAACAGAAAATAAATGGAATTCAGAGAAAACAGGGAGAGGAAGAAAACAAAAACCAAAAACTGTTGTTAATATCCTTAGAGAGCTAAAATATTGCCCCCATGTAATAAGAACAGAACGCTTTAAAAAATAATAGGAGCAAACTGTAGAAGAAGAAAGAGCTCTTGCAAATTAAAAACATCATGGCCAAAATAAAAATCAAATGAAAGCATTGAGAAATACAGTCAAAGGACAACAAGGCAGCAATATGAAAAACACTGCTTTATTTCATTATATGCTTTTTAGTACAGTTTGACTTGTTAACTGTTGTATGTATTACTTTTATAAATATAAATTTAATTAATTTTTAAAATATATTTTAAAAGTAAAAAATCCTAGCTCTGCCACTACATAGCTGTGTGTCATCAAATTATTTACCTCTCTGAGCCTCTCTTCTTCATGTGTAAAATGGAGATAATAGTACCTATGTTATCTGTCTTATGAATGTCTTATATCTTTTAAATGTCTTGTATGTCTTATAAATGGTGGCATCTACAACCTCATTTGCTTTATAGGCTATTTATTTTGCATGTTTTGTGGCCCTCATTTTGACTTAACTGTCATGCTGTTCCATCTTTTTCTGAATTGATGCTCCTGAATTGGTTATTTATGGAAGCCTGTATCCCTTTAATATTCTTATTTCCTGTGTCTGACACTTGCAGGGTTTTGTGTTATTTTTCTCAAAGTAGAAGCATTTTCCCAAACCAAGTTTCCAAGTAAGTTCTAAGGGAGAAAAAAATGTCAACAGTAGGAGTGCATTCATTAAGCCCTGTTAGGGATGTGACGAATCACTGAGTGACCGCTGGGACGCAGTCAAGGAAGTTGGTTGCGACTCGTTTTCTCATTACTCTGCTCTTATCTTAATGCTGCAGCCCCGGCTAATGTTCGCTGACTCCAGAAAAGCTGGCTTGTTCTCTTTTTGTCAGCCTTATTGTTTCTTTGAGTTTCTGAATAGCTGCTCATTCTCTAATCTAGACCTTCAGGAGGCTGATTCACTTGCCTGTCTAAAGTTGCATTAAAGTACGGCCATATTTTTAGGCAAAACAATTCCTAGGGTTAATGAGGGGGAAAGCAGCTACTACAAACTGTCTCCCAGTTGCTTTTATTTCACAGAGATACAGTTGTGGAATTGGAAGGGATGTTAGAAATGATGTAATCCAATTCATCTCCTTTATTTTGTAGATCAGGTACTAAGCTTGAAAAGGTTAAATAGTGTAGTTTCGGTCACATAACTAATTAGTGGCTAAGCTGGAACCCACACCTCCTGTTTCAAGGCTTTTCCACAAATACTGTATTCTTCCTCTAATGGAAGAATTAAGAAGTAGTTGTCATTTAAGTTGGGGATGCATTACATGGAAACATTGACCTTCCCAGGTGTACATGAATTGGTTTATTATGAAAAGCAGGATGAGTTCCCATCCTGTCTCCCAAAGCAGAGCCAGAGACAGGGGTTTGCATGCACATAGTCTAGTTTTGGAGGTAACATCAGGAGTAGGAGTGGGGGACTGGGACAGTGAAATGGGGAAGGAGGGAAGCTCTTGTAAAGACACATTCCCTTGTTGGTCACCACTGTGGTCAGTCGGGCTTGATACCACAGGGACTGTCTGAAAAGTCTTGTATAAGCTGCACCTCAGAATTAGCCACCAGCCTCCAGCCTCTATCAGCGAGGCTGTTCCATGGGAGTTAAAACTTCTATGCACTTCCAGGACGTGCATGCCCAAGGGCTGGGGATTCCTACAGCCATTCCCCATCCCATGCATGGGCGCAGAGAAGTGCCAGGGAGGAAAGTAAGCAAGGCACAGGGCAGCCGAGGCAGGAGCCATGGTGCTGGTTGGAGCAGCAACGGCTGAAGAAAGGTGGACAATGGGGCAGCCTTGTACCCTTTCTAGAAGCTTGGATCATCCTTGGTTCTTCTGCCCTGACTACTTAAATCAAAAGCCTTGACACAGTTGAGGTCAACCAAAAAGGAAGCTCACTGCTTTCCTCCCCTAAGAAGGGGAAAGTCACTCTAGAAGGGGTCAAAGCAGGCAGGGAGAAAGATCCAGTCCTTTTGCAGGGAGGTTATGACTCATTCCTGGAGGCAGGATTTCCTGCCATGAGCCAAAAGGGAAAAATGTAAAATTCCTGGAAATATGGAATTCCTTTAAAAACAACCACAAAACCTTGTAAATTTAATTTCTAATGGCTTTGGGTATGCTCAGGATTCTATACTACAAATGATGGGTGAAAGCAGAATTCACAAGTTTAAAAAACAGAAAATCAAACAAAACCTCAGTGTGAATTTCTAGGCTTCACAGCCTAAGTCTGGGGGTTAAGTCTTTAGTCTGATTTTCCAACTCATTGAAAACATTTTCCAGTTACTGCTGAGTGATTTTCTGAAATTGATTTCTGTGCCTATTTCTGAGTCCCCGCAGTGAATATGGCTTTGATAATTAAATAGTAATTTCAGCATCTCAAGCAGGAATTAGATATACCCTATTGGTAACAGCCATGTAACTTTGAGGGAGTCACTCACTTAATCTCTCTTTGCCCTGGTTTCCTTGTCAGCAACATGGGAACAGGTACATCACCCATACCGAGCTCCTAGAGTCCTTGTGGTGGCCAAAGGAGATTACCTATATGAAAGATAATTAAAATTTAGATTAAATAATTTAAATTTGATAACACCAATCATTTAAAGTACCTTATAAAGAAAAGAATCATTCAGCCAGAAAAATTAATAAAATCTGGACCATAAAAGATGGCACTTGTTGGGGCAGACAGAGAGAGAGATCCAAAATTACAAGTGTTAAAACTTCGAAGAGATGTCGCAGTTGCCTTAGACTGTCTGCATGAAGTCAACAAAGATGACCTTGCATCTTCCACAATTAGTAATAAAAACAACACCTAAAATTTCCTGAGTGCTCACTTGGGAGCTTTATATATACATTATTCCATTTAATACTTAAAGCAGTTCTGTCAGAGCAGGTACTATTATTGACCCCATCATACACATGAGGAAACTGAGGTTTGGAGAGATTCAGTAAATTGCTCACCATGTTAAATGGTAAAGCTGAGACTGGAACCAAGTATTTAGACTCCAAAATGCTTGTAACTACTCTGTCATTCTCTCTGCAGTTAGTTTAAGAGAACCAAAGGGGAAACTGAGGCCACTCCTGGAAATACTTGGGCACCAAGGGCAGCAGTAATGCCAGTTCCAGACCCACTAGATATCAAGCCGGTGGCAACTGAACAAACTGCTGATGCCACCAGCAGGCTGTGGGTAGGGTGGAGGCTCCAGGTGAGAGTTGCTCAGGAGCCTCACCTGTGGGGCTGAGACCACAAGTAGAGGCTCCTTGTTTGTTGTTGAGCTATCCTGGGACATCAGAAGTTGGCAGTTCTTTAGCTTTAATACAGTCATGGAAGCTGTTGCTCTCAGGTAGCAGTAACTGTCTAGCATTCATCTCCAACAGGTTGTGACCACAGAATACTATATCCGTCATTTACCAGGTGCCTGCTCCATGCCCAGCACTGTTCTAGGCATTACAGTATCTCCCTGTATCACCACTAGAATGGGGGCTCCATGAACGCAGACATCTTCCTCTTTAGCTCACTCTTGGAGCCCCCAAACCTGACACACTGCCTGACATAATAAATTCTCAAAATATTAACTCTTTGATATTGAATTCTCATATCAGCCTGCAAGGTAGATATTGTTATCCCCATATTCTAGATAAGGATACCTGGGCTTAGAGAGGGCACATACTTTACCCAAAGTCATCAAGTTGTCTGTGACATGTCTCCATGCCACATTGCCTCAGATCACTATTTAAACCGAGAATTATCCAAGAATTCAGATTTTGTAAACCCATTTGGGTGCTTAATGCTTTTCTGGTTGGCTTTCTAAATTCATCAGACTAATCTTCAAATTGAAAATTTTTCACTTCCCTTTGTGCTCTGCAAACATTCAGCAGCCATTATGGAAAATGCCCAGTCTAATGGTTTCTTTGTCTTTGTCTTTCCAAAGGGATGCAATAAATAGCATTTCTCAAAAGCATCTGATGATGACAACAAAATGTACTAAATTGTCTTAGATTGTTAGGAGTTATGGTTTGACTATCCTTCTAAAAATTAAACTAATATCCAAAATAATTTATTTTATAAAATACAATAGGAACTCAACAAATGTTTCTACTGCTATGCAGACAGGAATATTCATACAAATGTTTATTAAGAGTCCACTATGTTCAGAGTTTTCAACCTCTATAGTAGCCTACACTCAACTAGCCCCATATTGGAAAGGAAGAGGATAAATTAATGCATAGTAAGGTGTAATGACTTACAGGGCTTAACCCATTGTTCTTTCCCAAACATTCTTATATTTTAACAGAGCTGATGAATTAACCCACGGAAATTACTCTAATGGTAAAACAACAGACACAGTGACAGGTTAATGGAAGAAATATTTTGGTACTTTTCGATGCACATCAAAGCATTTTATATCTATTCATCCTCATATCCCCATCCACGTGATATTGCAACTGAATAAAACATGAGAAATTTATCCACTAGCACTTACTGATGCCCTCTTTATGCCAGGCACTGTGCTAGTTGCTGGGGATCACAGGCAGAGAAGACATAATTCTTCCCTTCAGGGACTGAGAACCCAGTGTAAAAGTGAGAAAAACAGTAATACCACATCGTGAGGAGTGCTACGGGCCAAGTAAATGCAGGGGCAACTAGGGCATGCTCTATCCAGCCACCCCTTGGACCACTTCTTGTCCTGGAGATTATGGATCAACTGAACTAACAGTTAGGGCCTTGTATTGTCTAATTTTCTGTCATTTTCAATATTGAGAGTCATTCTGGTCTTTCCATTTCCTGCATTTGCCAATTTTATTCATGCTGTCACCAACAGCACAGCACCTAACAGGTAATTTCATTCAGGTTCTTAGCTGGTCATGTGTTATCAGTGCTAGTCTAACACAGGGAGACAGTTCACTTTCAAAATAAAATATATGACTTTTTTGCCTTTAGTCATAATTACTGGAATTAACATCTGCCTACTAATTTATTATTCCTCTCTGATGCTTTTATGCCCCAAGTCCAGAAGTGTCTCCAGAATCTGCATTTAGCAATCAGTTGCAGATGTATGGTCTGCCTGTTGAACGAGCTGCAAGAACACTGAAAGAACAAAATTCTCCTCCCCTATACCCATTCCACCCCGTCCCCTATACTCTCCTTCCACACGTCTGACAATTCTGGAGTTGAAACTGCAGGAGAGTCACAATGATGATTTTCCACCTCAGCAGTAAAACCTTCCTAACATTCATAGAATTTTAGTAGATTCAGAACAGTTAGATAAATAGATAAAGATTATGTGTCCATATATACATGTATAGTTATATAAATTTACAAAAAATGTTCCTGATTAAAATATACACAGGATTGGTGATTTCTCAATTTACAAATAAAAGGTGCCTTGTAGATGAATTACAAACCAGAAAAGTTTTCAGTGTAGCGATGGGTGACTGGTAACCAATCTTTAAAATTATTTTTGAAAGTAATTTTAGCAGTGCTGTTCAAATGTTGCTTTTTTAAAGATTGCTATTTTTCGGAGTGAAACGTATGTCAGGAGAGCAGAATAAAAGCCTAATAAAAACATACATGATTATAAATGAGATTTTCCAGTAAGTTGCTTTCCACTAGCTGAGGTGTTTGCCATTGTCCTTGAAAACCAAGGTTCCCAATGATCTGTTTGAAAAGTTAATGATATATTTCCTCATGGCAAGGAGTCTGGATACAGGGAGTGTTATATAATTTTGTGGATTTTCAAATGTTCGTTTTAGCAGCCCCATGTTTTTAAAAGCACTCCTATTTCTAACAGTTTCACATATGCTGATTTTGACTCTATGATCTATATACACGTACACATACAGATGTTAAAAAGAGCATCTGTGTGGGCCAATTTCTCAAATGCACAGTGAATTTCACGATTATCTCTAAGGAGGAGGTCAGAAATACACCACCTAGAGCTGCAGACTACCAATCTGGTCTGGGCCATCTGCAGCTCTTTGGAGCATCTCATTGTTGACGGAAAGACCTCTGTCTGGTGCCCACCGTGGTACTCAGTACTGGGTACTTCCTTAGTACAGCAGCCTGTGATGCCGTTATACCTATGTCCAGATTTTCACAGCATGCAAGGCTATTTTGCCCCCGTTCATGCAACACACAATTTATAAAGATTATCTCAGAGGGCCAGAACTGGGAAGCTCGGGACCCGGAATCTACCTAGATCTGCCCATAACTACCCTGGGACCCTGGGCAAATCACTTCACCTTCCTTCACCTTGAGTTTCCTCACCTATAAATGAGAGAATTACAGCAGATTTTTTTTTCAAAGGTTCCGTATACCCCTAACAATCTGTATTTATAATGAAAACTCAAATTAAACATAGAAATCATTCTATGACCCAGCAATTTTACATATATATAAGTGTGTGTGTGTGATTTACGTACACAAACACACATAGAGACAGACAGACAGAGAGGCAAAGAGGGATCCAAACCTTGGGACGCCAGAATAGATAGAACCTATCAAGAAATAGCCACACATTGGGCTTCCCTGGTGGCGCAGTGGTTGAGAGTCCGCCTGCCGATGCAGGGGACACGGGTTCGTGCCCCGGTCCGGGAAGATCCCACATGCCGCGGAGCAGCTGGGCCCGTGAGCCATGGCCGCTGAGCCTGCGCATCCGGAGCCTGTGCTCCGCAACGGGAGAGGCCACAACAGTGAGAGGCCCGCGTACTGCAAAAAAAAAAAAAAAAAAAGAAATAGCCACACTTTTGTCAGTGGAGAAAAATAAAATTAGTATGCCACATTTTTCTGTTCTCTATGAAAAGATTCCTTCTGCCCCTCCTCTACCTACCACCCCCTAGGGATAGTGGATATTCCCTTCTGTCCTGATGCAGTAGACCCTGGCTTTGTTATAATGTTATGTGATGCCTATGACTGATTTTGGGTTCAGTTGATTTAAGACTTTCGCACCAGCAGCTCTAGGTATTAAAATTTTCATAATCATGGAGATTTATTCTTCTGGTGCTATTTGGTTGGCATGTCATAGATTTGCAATTAAAACAAACAAACTTCTATATTGAGTTAGACGCCTAAGTAATATGCTTCCACTTTACATCAAAAATGTTATGTCTCATATATTGAACATACTCTCAGCAGGTATTCCAGTAGTTATGGAGGAAGGGTCAGACATTGGTTGGGAATGGTGTTCTTACATTTCCCACAACTTGTTATGTTGTCCACCTGGATCAAGTTAGAATCTAGTCTTCAAGACAGGGCTTTTCTTGGATAGGTTTTAGGTTGTTTTCTTATCTCAATCTCTCCAAATGACAGCTGTGAAGAGTGTAGAACAATTGGAATCTAGGTGGAACCAGTGTCTAAAGAGTTTTTTCTTTAATGAATAGTTTTCTGAGATCATCTTCTTCATTCATTCACCAACTCAACAAATATTTATTGAGCTCCTGGTACATGTCAGGCACTGTTGTAGGCACTGGGGATTCAGGGGTGAACAAAAATGGGCCAGGCTATTGTCCTCATAGAGCTTGCCTTCTAATGATTTCTTAGAATAACTCATAGGATTGAAAAGACACCCAGGTGCTTATGATGACAGAGATGATGACTGACAAGCTCTTTCAGAAGGCCTTCCATGATCTTCCATGACTCTCCTATCTAAGCCAAGTGCCTTCCTCTGTGCTCCCAGGACACCCTGAGCACATCTTAGCTGCTTGGGGCAGCCATTATTCCAACAGCTTGTGTTCGTATCCCAGCTCTGCCACTCACCACCTGGGGCCAGTTCACTCAACCCTTCTGAGCTTAATAACAGTAGCTAATCCTTACTGAGCACCTACTGTGTGCCAGGCACTCTGCTAAGTGTGTTACATAAATCATCTCATTGAATCCTCCCACCAACCCTAACAAGATAGATCCTATTGCTATTACTCTTCTCTGACAAGAAAACTGAAGCCCAGCAAAGTTCAATAACCTACCCAAGGTCAGTCATGTGGTTAATAAGTGACAGAACCCAGGAAGTCCGCCTGGAACATAATAAGGGCCCAACAAATATTAGCCTCCTCAGGGCGAGGAGTGGGGCAGGCAACTGAGGTGGGTCACGAAGAGTGCAGCGTCAGATCCTGTCTTTATTTAAAATTTTGATGTTTTGTTCATCATGGGGTTTTTTGTATTTATGCTGATTTTTAAAAACATTGCATTAAGATATTATTTGTCTTGATTACTGAGTTTGGGGCACCCACTTGAATTTTGTACCCAAGGTGAGTCTCTCTCTAACCTCACTCTAGTCCCAGTATCATTAGTATTATCATTAGCATCACCTTTGAAGGGGGATTACCTGTATTTGTTGATCACCCCTGGTAAACTCAGAGATGTTTACAAATTGTCTTGTGTCCATAAAGCCTAGTAAAGAGTTGGCACACAGTAGGTGTTCAATAAATATCTGTTGCACCAAACTTTCTGCTCCACAGTTATTCAAAAGAAGAAGAATTTCCATTCAGGCAGAAAAAAGAAGTAGATGACCTCTTCAATCTCCATAAAGTCCAATTAGTCCAGTGTGTATCACTGTTGGCAGTAATACCGTTAATATTATTTACACATCAACCATGGCTATCAGGTATTGAGTATCTACCAGGACCAAACACTTGATGCACCTCATTGCAAATTCTCACCGCAGAGCTGGAAACTGAGGTTCAGCAATGTGGAACCACTTGCCCAGGACCATACAGCTAGTGAGTGACAGTCAGCATCAAGCCCAGGTCTGTGTGAGTCCAGACCTGGGCTCTTTCCATTCCGCCATCTCTTTCTACTGCAGATCACAGTCAGTGGTGGTGACGTGAAAAAGGCATGACCATGGTCAAAAAGAAGGGAGTGGGCAAGTGAAAAAGGTGGTAAAGGTATACAAAGAAAAGATATGCCCACACCTGCACACCCAAAGGGGAGGGGTGCTGCCGGGCCCTTCTATGTGACTGTGCAGGGCCATCCCTGCTGAGTGCAGTGATGTTGTTGGGGAGATTATCCCATCTGTGGTGTGACCTTGACCTGTACCCACTTGAAGAAGCAAATCCAGGCCCTGCCTTTGTGTCTCAAATAAGGAAATGAGTCACCTGTTTGTCTTCCTGACCTGCCCCCTTTCAGGTGAATTGAGTTGTCCATCTGACCAGGTGGCAAGAAGTCCATACTGTTGGCCAGCTGGTGATGGGGACTCCAGACAAGAAACAGGGAAGCCAATAGCACTCAGCATCTTGTCCTTTGTCCCCCCAGATTACAATGGGTCAGCATAAGTGTTTAAGATCCTACTCTGATTTCCACCATAAATGACATGGTACTATTTTCTAAAGTGTATTCCTTAAAACATCAGTGCTATGGGATTCTGTGGTTAAGTCAGGGTGAGTAGGCTTTTCTCAGTATTTTGCAGAGCCTTCAAAAGGCTATTGTGGTGGTGTCTCTAGAGAGATACATCACAGTCAGCATTTCTCATACCCACTCGGCCAGAGCACTCCTTTTCATGCAGCACCTCCTAAGATGGGCATTTTGTGGGATGCACTTCGGGAAACAGCGTGCCAGAATCCTTTAAATGGTCTCTCATTAGGAAGTGCCAAGAGAGTGAAACCTTGGGAAATGATTCTTAAAGAATAAAAATGGTGATGTCTTTTTTTTCCCTTTCTCACTATAAATATGAAAATCATATAACTAGACTAAAGAAAGATTTTGAAAATAGAAATGTCACCCTATATTCACAATTTGAGAAGATTCCCTTCATGTCTTTTCCGTATCTATACATCTCCAAATGTGTTTCCACATGCGTGTGTATCCAGCACTTAAAATGTGTAGACACATGCTAAATGCATTGCATGTCGTCTCATTTAATCCTCACAATAACTCTGAGTCAGCAAAGAGGACCCCCAAGTTAGAACTTAGGAAATTGAGGCTCAGAGGGTTTAAGTGACTTTCCAAAGTTGCAGAGCAAGGAAGTGACTGAACCATTATTTAAACAGAGTTATTTCTGACTCCATAGCCTAAGTGTTTAAGCACTGAAATGGTGAAATAGTTATCTTCTAACCTCTACAAAAGTATTTGTCCTGAATTTACTACCAGGGAGTTTATCATATCTTGGATCATCATACAGGTCAGTTCTAAGTTGAATGATAAAAGAACATTCTGGAACTGTTCCCGCTTTTTATGTGTCCTTGCCTCCCTTCTCTGACTTTCAGTAAGAGTCACAGGGCTTCACATCAAGTAATCCCAAATGCAGGACCACACTGTTTTCTGTTTTGTGGCTCCATAATCTCCTCCGTTGTAAATACATTCAGAAATGATTGTGGCTTTTTCTTGAAGCCTCAACATTTTTTTTTAAAGTGATTTATTTTGATAGCACTTTAGCCTCATGATTTCAAATATTAAGTTACTTGGTTGAGGTGGTCTTATATTTTCCCATAAATGTGTTTATGTCACCGCACAGACTGAGAAATTTCATTCCAGGGTTTGTTTTTTTTTCTTTTTTCATTTGATTTCATGCAGGAGGAGAACTGAATTCTTCGAACTTGTCAGTAAAGGAGAATATGATTGGAACATCAAAAACCATCGTGATATATTTCGGTAAGAAACAGCTCTTGTTTATGTGTTTCTTCATTATCTGACGATTTAGCCATGCTTTTCTGACAGTGCTAAAAGCACACAAGTAGTTTTTAAAGTAACAAAGCTTACATTCAAAACGTTCAGAACTTACTTGACTAATTAGAGAATGTGTCTTTTCGTTTTCTAATTTATTTTATTTTGCCTCCTCTCCATAAATTTGCCTTCAAAATTAGAAAATGATGTTTGAATTGGTCCCGTTTCAGCAGGCATGCAAATTGCAGGAGAGGGGGGATTTTTGAACCTCCGGAAACAGTTACACAGAACAAAGGAAGGTGAGAGTTAGTTTGGGGGTTTTTTTAGAGACAATAGACATTGTAGATAGAAAACCAATCAAAAGATTTTGGTGCTGGAAATAAGGAATCTGTTCTAGACTTTTCACAGGACTTCTTCCCAGTTGTTTAGAAAAGACAGCAGCAAACCATCATTTTTATGTGGCACATTTAAACCACCTGATTGCAGCCACTCCAGCTGGTTAGGCACTATTCCTCTTTCTCTCATACCCTGTCCTTCCACTGTCCCCATCTCACCCATCCCCAGACTTTCTGGTGAATTAGTCCTGTTCCAGATTTATTAAGCATTTCTGGGAAAGCTTGTGAGCTTTCTGGGCTTCTGGGCGCAGTGTGTCTGCTCCACAGCCAGGCGACCACTGGCATCGCCCCCAGTGAGATCCCTGGCCCGCATGCACATGCAAGACCTCTGCCTCCATCTGAGAACACAGAGCCCTGCCTGCCGCTTCCCTCTTCTCACTCTCTCACCAGAGGGCGCTCTACTTCTCCCCTCTCTGCATTACTATTTCTCTGTGTTAGCTTTTTTTGAGGAATTAAAGACAACTGTGCTTGTCTTACAAATCAAGATCTGTTATCTTTACAGACCTTTTCTGCATCCTTTCCGTTGGGGTGGCAGGGGCGGGGGGCTGGTGATGGGTGAGGGTGGGAAGGACCCTTCCTGTCTTCAACACTAGCATCTCTGCTCGTGTCCTATTCCAGTCCCTCCACCTCCCTGCCCCACCCTGACCCCTGACCTTGCTGTGTCAATTATACTTCTTTGGCTTGCATTTGCAAAAGCTGACTTCTTTTTCCCCCCAGCATGACCTCTCTAAGCCTAAAAAATGTGCTTCCATCTCCTCAGTAAAAAAAAAAAAAAAATCCCTAAAATCTGCCTCCTTCTTAAAGTCCAATCGTAATTTTCTTCTCTCTCTCAATTCCACACTTCACTCACACTCCTTCTAACCTCTTACAAGGCAATTTATTTATTTTTAAATCATTTTTAATCCCACAAGTAATGACAGGAATATATTTTTCTGAAACAAAGTAAAATTACAGATAACCCCCCAGTTCTTTGAGCATCATTCCCAATTCCCATACTGTGCATAGCTTTGCTCTGTTAGCAATTCCTTGTTTCTTTTCAGACTATTGTCAGAGCATTTCCATACATGTGTACCCATGGGAAACATACTATTTAGTGTAGATTTGTTTGTTTGTTCATTTTAACATAAATTATATATTTACATGTCAGTCTGGACTCACTTGTTCACTCAGCTGTATGCCTTGGAATTCTTTCCATGTCCATACCAGTATCATCTTTGATTGTTGCATAGTATTCCAAAGTATGAAGTTACCACAGAGTATTTAGTATTTAGAGTGAATTCCTCCACTGAGGAATTTAGTTGCTGAAATGTAATTTGTGTGCATTTTGAGAGTCACCAGTCACCTCCTAAGGATCAGATCCTACAGCCTTTGTTCTCTTCAGCTTCCCCCATCTCTTCGCAGCCCTAACTGTGTTGGCCTTTCCTTTCTTAAAACTTTTCCCTGCCTTGGCTTCCGCAAAGCCCATGCTCTTCTGTATTTTCTACTTTCTTCTGACTTTTTCTTCTCCTATTTGTGCTTCTCTAGTCCTTCCTCCTCCCCACTGCCCCTCAAGGAATTCTTCTCTTTTTCCTCAGCATCCTCACAAATGGTCCCACCGGGTTTCTTGGGTCTGGCCTCCCTCCTGAGCACAACTCGTAAAATGCCAGCACTCGTTCCATGTCTCCACCTGAGTGTTTTCCCACAGACGTTTTCAAATTCTTCGGCAGGGAACCCCATATGTAAGAAAATCTTATTTAGAAGCACAGTACATAAAGCAGAGGTGAGATGCTTCAGGAACTCTCCTCTTCCCCCAGCTCTGCCCTCCCCCCCCCCGCCCTGCAATTTCACAGCTGGACTCTGACCATGTGCACGTTGCGGGCAGCTGGCGGGGCTCAGGGGGAGCACTGTCTTAGAGAATTTTGAAATAGTAATAAAACCAACTAAAAGTTGGTCTGCTTTTTATCATCACCATGTGCCTGCAATCTAAACAATGTCAACAATGAGACACTCCTCCCAGAGAAAAATCTTTTGTTGGAATAAATTCTAAACAACGGCTGAGATTACTGTTGAGTATCAAAATAATTGCTATGAAAGCTTCAAATTAGCACAGTATTACTTATCCTTTCATTGTGCATCTATCATACATGTAAGTTAATTCCAAGAACGTCCAGTTACTCCGTCAGCCCCTGGCACAGGTGGACTCCGGACACATTTTCAAGAGTAAGTTGCTAACGGTTTGGAACTTTCTGCACTCACTCCAGATGCAGTTTGTGTCTCCAACCTCTGCGAACATCACCTTTCTGCTTTTAAACCATATATTCAGAATAAACAATGATAGCTCGGTGATGTTAAAGATAAAGAAACAGAACTTGAGTTACTTCCATTCTGTCATTTTATGTTGACCATTTGGGGTCTGTATTTGTGTTCAAAATTTAAAACAGTGAAACAGAGTGCAGACTGCGAGGTGTAATCTTTTTGTATGGTAAGCATAAAATTCAGTTCATACGTGTAATCTTTTACTGAATTTGGATATATCTTTTAAATTACAGTGTATTCCTTTTGAGTTGTTAATGCTTTTAAAAAGTAGAGAAAAACAAGAAAACAGTAATTATCACAAGATAGTTATCCAACTAATTTTGGCTCCTAGAGGAGGAGAGGGATGATAACAAGGAGCTGCTGCGAGTCTCAGATACACTAGGAACACACCGTCCCCTTCCCGCCCCACAGAGGACATTCCTGACCGTTCATTCCTGCAGTCGCACTAAGCAGATTGCACCACCTAGCTCTAAAATGCACTAGAGTTGTGCAGACCTCAGGACTCAAACAGTTGCTACAAACTCCCTCACTGCTCTCATATTTTAGAGAAGGCCTTTCAAGTACAGAGGCTTGATCTAAAAAATAAGGTAAAACTGCCCATTCGCCTCCTTCTGTTCATCCTTCCTGTGCAAGCTCCCAACCCTATCCTGGACTTTCTTTCCCCTCTCCCCTCCTTTGTTTTATGACCTTATCAATTTATGCTTTCCTACTGTCTCTCTGCTTCCATTCTCTACTTCTTTAAACTATTTCCACATCTACTACCTAAAGTTCTCTCCTTGAAGCTCTGGCCAGGTTCCTCCTGTGTCCCCCACCTTCATTGACTCCCCACACCAATTGGATAAAGGTTTCAGACACTCCACCGTCCTCCCTCCCAGTCTTTTTCAGTCTTCCTTCTCTGTACAGACTTTCTGCTCCACTGCAGAGTATTCATTGAAAGTAGAGGCTCTTCTGTCAGACTATATGGATCCTAATCCTAGCTTTGATAGCTCCTAGCAGTGTAACCTCAGGCAAGGTACCTGAACTCTCTGATCCAGGAATGCAAAGCACTATTTGCTTTGTAAAATGGAGATAATAATAGTATCCCTACCTCATATAAAGACTATGTAAATCACCCTCTAATGCCTCTTCAATAAATGGTAGCTATTAGAATTCTCATCATCAGAGCACCTAGCAGATACTCAATAAATTTGTTGATTGACTGATTAATGTTGATATGAATTTGAGAAGTAAGTTTCAAATTTTCAAGCAGATGGAACTTAAGTAATTATCCAACTATGGTACAAGTAGGCAGCCTCACAGAGATTATTTCCTGTCCGGGAGAGAGACTACAAAGTCTAATGCATTACCTACAGTCATGTCCCTCGTCCCTCTCTGGTACCAGCAGAACCTAAAATGAGAATCACTGGAGTTTTAGCAAGAGGGGCTCTGGCAGCTTTGCGATAAGCACAGAATCCTGAATCCTTTACGCACTTTGGGAAAGTTACTTAATCTCTCCATGCTGCCACTGACCTCTCTGTAAAATAGAAATAACAGCATCTTGTGATGAGGAGTCATTTAGTTAGTAGTTAGTTAGTAGGTAGTTGGTAAAGCACTTAGTACAGAGGCAGGCACATGTAAGCACTGTAGAAGTGCTTGTCACAAAAGATGAAGCACGAAGAACAGACTGATGTGTCTCTTTGCACAGGGCTTAGCACAGGAGTGTTTGGAATTAGACGGTGCCTGATTCCTAGAGGGCTGCTCATGCTGGCGCTGCCTGGCTGTGCCTTGAATGACCTATTGTTATTTGCCGGTCTGCCTTGTTCCCTGGAGGGTTTCCTGGAGAAGTTACACAAACCCTACCACCATCCAGGCATGCCCTGCCATCTGGGAAGCAGACATGTTTCCAAGGCAGTAGAATCCAGCAGGGTATGAAATGTTAACACCTGACATCAGGGCAGCCCTCTGACCTTTGACAACACACTCCTTTCTTCCAAAAGGAGTTAGCCAAGATGTGGTTTCCCAGCTCAGATCCTTCGTTAGTTTTCATCACGCGCTGCTGGTTTTAGTAAAAGAAAGCAGATTTTGGACAAAGAGTGTGCCTGATTTTTCCCTTCTCACCACATCCAATTAGAAATACAAGAGCTATCTACAATTTGAATTGTTCCCCGTTTTTTATATCCAGGTTTCAATGTGGAGTCTAGATTTCTAAACCAATAGAAATCTGCCCCTCAAAAATCTGATTCAGATATTTCCTGTGCTTTCTTATGGGCTCAAATTAATGAAAGCTGTAGCTGAATATGTTTCTTCTTCGTAATGCTTATAAAATATGGTTGTAGCCAGGTAGTAAACTGGAGTCAAACTGTGTGGTTCTCCCCCGTAAATCTTAAATGCCGGAGACACATATACACTATTGATACTATGTATAAAATAGACAACTGATGGGACCATACTGTATAGCCCAGGGAACTCTACTTAATGCACTGTGGTGTCCTAAGTGGGAGGGGATATACGTATATGTATGGCTGATTCATTTTGCTGTGCAGTAGAAGCTAACACAACATTGTAAAGCAACTGTACTCCAATAAAAATTTTAAAAAAAGAAAGAAAGAAAGAAAGAAAATTCAGGAGCCCCTAACGGGGCATGTGGTTTGCCTTTTTGGTGTGGGTTTTCTTCTGTCCCTATCAATCAGTGATACATTGGTAAACAGGTTTATGAGCTATGTATAGAGTATTATATACTGATTCCCTTGCTGAGAGTTAAAAATAAAAAGCATCGTCCATTACAAATTATTTTAAGCAGAGCTTGCTTGGTTCAGGTATAGAGAAAGCAGTGCTTGGCTTTCCTTGATCTGCCGCAGGCAAAACAAAAGGGCCACCGAGAGTGTGTGCGAGCTTTGTCTTCCGAAGTAGTGCGGCTGCATGATGGAGGTGCTAAACATGGGTCTATCAGCAGTGCTGCCCTTGTTGAGGAAAAGAAGATGTAAGCTGGCCGGGTCCCATTTTATTTATGTATGTATCTAGGACGGGTTTGTTTAGGAATGCAACAAAAGATTATTCAGGCTGTTTTGTTTGGTTCTGTTTTTCAGATCAATGTTAATGACAGCCTGTGACCTTGGAGCCGTGACCAAACCGTGGGAGATCTCCAGACAGGCGAGTGGTGATTAATGACAGGGCTCAGCCGAGGAGGGACTGGGGGGGGACAGTATTCCCAGAGCCCTGTCTACCAGGCACTGAAACCTGAGTCAATTTGCATCAGTATTAACGTGGTGTAAAAAATAGCAGGAGGTTTAGGGCGACGGTTTATTGCCCAGCCTTTCTTTATCGTGCTTCCACTGAGAAATAATATTTCTGACTCTGTAAGATTTTTTTTAATGCACTAAATCCAAATAACACCTTGACCATTTCTTAAGGCAGGAGTTTCATACGTAGTGTTCTTGAATAGGTAACCGTGTTTTAGTACAAGGTCCAGTTTTTTACATCTGAAGGAAAAAAAAAAAAAAAACAAGGATAAAAAGGAATTTCTATTTTTCTTTTTTTTAAAGTCTATTTAGAGATCAGAGGGCTCTTTGGCCAAAATGTGTAGTATCTAATTTAATTTGTATCCCAAATTTAATGCCTTTACCACCTCTCTGGTTTCACTGCCCAAAAGTGTTAGTTCTAGAGCTAGAATAGTTTTTAATCCCATAACTACCCAACTAAAGGTCCTTTATTACCTTGATAGTATTTGGTTAATAGCTCTTTTGGTTTTATGAGGCACCTACTGGATGGGCTGCGGGGTCTAAAATGATAACTTGGTATCCTGAGACTTGACATTTAAGGGCAAATAAGATACATTCATATAACAATAAAAAACTAATATTTATTGACTAAATAACCAATGTTAAATGACTGCTTTATAAGTATTATATCATTTAATCCTCAAAAATCCCCTGAGGTGGGTATTGTGACTGTAGTGGGCTGAATAATGGCAACCCAAAGATATCAGGTCCTAATCCCTGGAACCTGTAAATGGTTTTTCCTTAGAAGGAAAAAGGGTCTTTGCAGATGTGATTAAGTTAAGGACCACCTTTATCATTATCATCATCATTATCTGGGTTACCCAGGTAGGCCTTAAATTCAATCACAAGTGTCCTTATAAGAGAGAGGCACAGGGAGGTGGCACATTCAGAAGAGGAGAAGGTGTGTGAAGACAAGGCAGAGATTGGAGTGATGTGGCCACAGGCAGAAGGATGCTGGCAGCCACCAGAAACTGAAAGAGGCAAAGTACAGATTCTCCCCTGGAGCCTCCAGAGGGAACATGGCCCTACCAACACCTTGATTTCTGTCCAGTGAAGTGATATTGAACTCCTGGCCTCCAGAACTTTGAGAGAATACATTTCTGTTGCTTTAAGCCACCAAATTTGTGGTAATTTATGACAGCACTAGGAAACTAATACAGTGATTATTCCTATTTCACCAATGGGAAAAATGAGGCTTAGAAAGGATACGTAGCCTAAGGCCTATAGCTGGTAAGCGGTGGAGGAGGAATTCAAATCCTAGCAGATGAGATTCCAAAGCCTTCATTCTTAGTGTTTTATGCTTTCTTACACAGGAGGCACTAATCAGCATTTTTAAATGATGCAAGTGTGTTGGCAGAATGGGCTATGTTATCACTAAGCTCAAAATCTCAGTGTTTTAAACTAACACATCACCTGGAGACATGTGCCTCTGGGCATGGCTGGCGCCTCATCCTGGACTGGGGCTGTCCTCATCCTGGACTGGGGCTGAGGAAGCAGCTACTGTCTGGATCATTCCAGCAGAGGCCCGGGTGGGTCTTACACTGGAAGTTAAATGCTGTCCCCCCGCCTACAATTCATTGGCCAGAACTTGGTCACATGATCCCACCCAGCCAGGAAGTGCCCATCCTTCCATGTGCCCAGAAAGTAGAAAGCCAGAAATAGTTGGTGAAAACATACCACTGTTTGCCCTTCTAATCACCAAAAATGTGATTCACTCTCCTTCCTCCAGGCAAAATATACTCATCCCCCCACCCTCCAAGGGAGTTGACCCAAATATCCCATCAGTCGTGATATTAAGCTGGAAGTCCAGGATCTCTGGATGATATGTGCTAATCTCTACAGCAGGTCTGTAAAGATTAAACTAAAGATGAACTAAAGGCCCACACACACCCAAAATGCAGCACATAACACCCACTCCACAAAATACTCATTATGACAATCCCATTTAGAAAGGGAAGAGATGGCAATATTTGGCAGTTAGGGGTCCACAGCAATTCCAAAATCCCACTGGGCTTCTCTGGGAGGGCCTTCTACTCTGTGGTAGGCCCTGATTCTCAGGGAGATGCTGCCCAATTCAATATTTTCCATGGCCTTTAGATCCACCCTAGGAAATTATTCCTTTTCCATTATCCTCCTTGGCTAGATTCAGAGCCCAAGCAGCTTTCTCAGCCTGCTTCCCCCCTAAAGAAGTTTGAAGACCCAAGGCTTGTTTTAAGTTTTAAATAGTCAAAGGCTTGTGGGGTTTTTTGGCACATTTAGTCACCTTCTTAGGTCTTTGATTCCAGTCACTTCCATTTGCTAATAACCACATCCACAGTTAGATTCTATACAACCTTCTTAGATCTACTGCATTTCTTTGCTTCCTTGTATTCAGGAACAAGGAAATACAGCATACATACATCTTTCTTCCTCTCTCAACAGTTAATTCCTAGTATTGGGGGCCTAGTATTTGGCACCAGTGAGGAAACCATGTAGTTCAATCATTTTTCTGGGCCATTTTGTCTAACTAAAAGGATGTTGTGTGTGCCACCTAATTCATTCATAGTTGTTAACTATGTGTTACTGGCCACATCTTCCATTTGATTCTTGTTGCAAGGCTGAGTCTTGATCAGCCTTTGTCATTCAAAGTGTATCTCAATTTTTATTTTCACAGTTTGGGATTAAGAAGCAGCTTCATATTCTATCCCTACAAGATCCTGAATTTGTAACTTTCTCTATTCCCTTTCATTCCTAGTTATAGACCTGCCAACCCTTTTCTGAGCTCACTTCTTACAATACCTAGCAAAACAGTCAGCAGCAACCATCACATGCTATTAACTTTGTTTTCCAGTCTCTTCCCCTAAGGCTATAAATTCATTGGGTACACTGTTTGCTTTATTTCCATGAGAACTGGACAAACTATTTTGCCACTGTGTAACACGGATCATCATCCTCATAGCTTCTAACAACCTCACTGTTTCACAAATACCTGGCCCCCAAGCCAATGCCACATATTTTAGGGTCTTTCTTTCTTTTCTTCCTTCCTTTCCCTTTCTCTCTCCCTTCCTTCCCTTCCTTTCTGTTTAATAGCACTACCTCACTTCCATACCAATTTTTGTTAGTCAAGGCTAAGCTAGGCTTTGCTGCAGTAACAAATATAATCTCAAGTTTTAGTTGCTTAGCACAAATGAAAGTTTATGTCTTTCTCACATCACAGTTCAGTGCAGGTGGTGCAGTTTTCCTATAGACTCTCCTCCGACGAATAGCTCTCTTCCAGTGCCTTGGATTTCGTTTTAGTATGACATGCTTGAAGTTACATAAAGCAGGTTATGGTGAAGGATTTGTGTGGTTACATTGCTTATTTCTACATCTCTGCCCACCCTTCCCTTCCCCAGTGTGGAAAGGCCTCCCTTACAGTACAGTTTGGGAATAAACTGAAGAGAATATGTAAGTGGCTCTTCCAGGTAGTGGGGAAAAGTGTAGTATTGAGAGTGGCCCCTGTGACAGGGGTGAAAGGTAGTGGAGAGTAGGAGAAAGTTAGGGGAACTGGAGGAAAAATAAAGAAGATTAGAAAGGGGGTAGATGAGGGATGATCTGCCAGGGCCTTCAGAACCCCAGTGAAATGCATGTCACAAGGAAAGGAGCAGCAGCCCATGTGGGAGCCAGAAAGTGACCAAAGTACTTGAAAGGAAAAAAGTTTCCACATTGAGATTATAGAATGAAGAGGCCCAATGGCCACTTGTAGGTGGTCTTCTTGGTCACTGATATAAATATTATTTTATTTTTAGGATTTGAACTTCTGCCGACCAGTGCAGAAACTCATGAGGTCAGGGTAATAATAAAACACAAAACCATCTTTTTCCAAATGTTTCCATCAGAAATCTTGTCACGACTCTAAACTGTAGATCTCACTTGTGTTTGTATCTGAATTGAATAGGTTAGGTATTTTCAAAACCTTACTCACTTCTAATAGGATTTTAGGAAACAGTCAGACAAAAACAATAGAAACTTATTTTAAGAATAGAAATATATTTCCAATTTCCTGGATGTTGATATTTTTTTAATTCCCTTTCAAAATATGTTTTCATTGGTGTCTATTTCACTTTGCCTTCCTCACACACATGACTCTAAGCATGTGGGTTTCCCCAGTCAGCCCCCAAGGCCTGATTAGCATCTCAATTTCCTTTTTTAATAAAAAATTCAATCAGGAGCCACTTAATAGTCCTGATTGGGATTTTAAGTACAAATGAAACAGTGGTACAATTTGAGCTGTGAAAGAAGCTCAGGGGAAATACCCAAGACCACTTTGGAAAGCTCAAGGAAAAGGATTTTGTTTTAATTTCTTTGCTTTCCAGGGGCTACTGACCTCTGCAGGACTCCCACCTCGGGGTGACCTCATATGCACACTTGCATTCTTTAGTGCAAAAGATCCACCTCAGAGGATTCTGAGGGAGAGTTATGGGAACTGAATAATGAGGCCAGGTCCTTGGGGGACCATTTCTTCTCAAAAGGAAGGCCAGAGACCAATGAGAGAGGCCTGGAGTGCTAAAGTGAAAGGCAGTGGCAGAGACTGGAGAGAGACAAGTGAACCAGGTCCTAGAAAGACTGAGTCAGTTCCAACTGGTTTTATGCTGTTGAATTTTTAAAATGTTTAAAATCTGAACTGGCCATTCTATTTTTTAATAAGTGACTGCATACTTGCTACTCTCAGATGTGTGTGTGGGTGTTAGATGTTGTTGTTAAGTTTTGGCAATGGTTACCATTTATGGTTGACAAATCTCCTGAGAGATATACTTTAGGTAAATTATCTTGATTCTCTGCACTTGACCAAAATTAAACCACTCTAACCTTTGCCAGACCTAAAAACCTCATCTTTACAAGAGCCTGGAATAGAGAAAAATTAGTCTGGGGATCCAGATCTTCTTGCCATCAAGTTGTCTGGTATTTCTTTTCTGCTCTTCCAATATTTTGTAATCCAGCTAGTTCACCTCAGAGATATCCTAGATGTACATCATAGTGTTGTTGAAAATGCCCGTTCAGCACTTATCTGTTACATCTGTTTGCTTCCCATAAAACTATCAGTAGAAGCACAGGGCTTGGGGAAGAAGAAAATCTCTGTAAGCTTGACCATGATCACTAGCTTCTGACCATCCACACTAATGGATGAAAAGTAGAAAAATATGTGTCCTTACTTTGGAAAAAATCTCTGTGGTTTGGGGTAGAACAGCCATTCCATTGTGCTGTACCAGCTAGAACCCACCATAAATAAACACTGTTATTTAGTACATGGATTGAGACAGCCTGAAGACCAAATCACATTCTTCAGACTATATCATAACATACTGTAAAAGTCTGGTATGAACAGTGAATCTAGCATTAGTTCTGCCCCTTGACTGATGGCTACTGTAGGAAGTAAGGGGTGGGCCCTGGGTGTATCCGTTCCAGAGTGCACATAAATACTGGTAGGGTGACGTGGTTAAGGAGTTTTTGTGATGGCAAGATGAAACCAAACTAAAATACAGGCATGTGACAAAGTAAAGAATCTGCACAGAAACAACCGAAGGTTGGCTGAATTATTATTACAAATATAGTATAATAATATATTATAATAACATCAGTTATTATTAGATTATTATTTGCTTCATTTTTCTGGATAAGAACATTTCCTGCTTTGAAGGTGGGAACCTTGTGCCTCATGTGTATATATAAGCTCTACTGTCAGAGATGGTCTATCGGCATGTGTTTAAGGATACATTGCAACTGTACTTCAATTCTATTTCAACAAAAAAAAATAAAAAAGCATTGCACAAGTTCTTCTGATTAAAAGGAAATCAGTTTCATTGATTAAATTCTATAATACCTTCAAACACAAAAGATTAATGTACTTACTCATAAGCTTTTTAAATGATTGCCTGTCTTGAAGATAGCTACCATACACATAAGCCAGAAATAACTTGTGTCTCGTGATGAATTACACATACCTGTCAATTTAAATATTTCTGTGTTTCAGGTGGCTGAACTTGTAACCAGCGAGTTCTTTGAACAAGGAGATCGGGAGAGAGCAGAACTCAAACTCACTCCTTCAGTAAGTTCTTCCTTTTCTTATGACGTATTTACCCTTTCAAATGACATTTTCAAAAATAACTTCAAATCGCACCTTGAAAATGGGAAAGACAGAGAATGGATTTAAGGAATCACTCTTTAAAGTTTAAAGCTTTAATTGAACTTAGATGCTAAACACTTATTCCCAGGTTTCTGATTAACAGGGCTGATCTACTTAACAAGCATTTCCTGTACTCCCACAGTGGGAGAAGTAGGCGCAAGGGAGGATCGCAGAGTAGTATTTGAATAACACAAAGCCTAGGGCTGGCATTTCATATGTAATCAGTGGCTACTTTGAAACAAATACAGAAAAAAATTAAAGGCAAGCAAGCTGTCCAGCCTTGATGGGCTAGAACAGGCAGGTGCAGTAAATAATGGATATTCTGGATTTTACTTTGCAATTTTGAACTTTCCAAAATCCCCAAAGCAAATCAAGTCTCTGTTTCTTTTCCTTTTTTTGCGAGATGAAAAGTTGCATCTGGGGAACTAAGTTCTGCTGATTGAAATGCTATTTAGATTGGATTCATCCATTCAATTATTATTTGAGAATGCTTACTGTAGGCTAAGGATGATTCTGTTTTTACTAATCAGGAGACAAAGACATAAATGCCTCAGTCACCACCCTCAAGGAGAGGGCGGCCTCTTTATTCTTAATGAATGGGTAGCTTCAAACCACCCAACGACTCAAAGAATGGTCCAGAGTATTCTAAAGCCTGCCACAGCACAGAAGATTCATTGCAGCTCAAGGAATGTGTTAATTGTCAAGAATGTCTGTTTATGAGGATTCAAATCAACTCAGTTTTGAATATTTGGCTTTATTTATAAGATCTTCAAGTTTTAAAACACCTTTCTTCGCTGACATTTAAAGACAAGGAAAAGCAGCAGAACTAGCGCCTAGCTTAAAGAACTCACAGACTTACTAATTTTGACTATTCTTTATTTGTTGTTTACCTACAAAGGTCAGAAAGACTACATAAGTTAAAACACCCATCAATTATTTTAGTTTCCAAAGCAATATCTATTTATACTGTTTTCAACACATCCCTTTGTTCTTCTTTGGTGATGTCACCAAATTTGGTTACAAAATACAGATACTAGATTGGGATACATAGTTAACGTGTAAAACGTAGCACAACTCAAATTTCTGTCAACTATATGTATATCTATTTTCAAATAAAAGCTTTTCTCCTCTTTAAAAAACTGTTTCAGAGGCCTCCTCTGAAGGGTTTACAATGCAGCAAAACCACAGGTTATTTAATTAAATGAAAAAAATATGAGTCAGGGCTTCCCTGGTGGCACAGTGGTTGAGAGTCCGCCTGCCAATGCAGGGGACACGGGTTCATGACCCGGTCCGGGAGGATCCCGCATGCTGCGGAGCGGCTGGGCCCGTGGGCCATGGCTGCTGGGCCTGCGCGTCTGGAGCCTGTGCTCCACAACGGGAGAGGCCACAGCAGTGAGAGGCCCGCGTACCACAAAAAAAAAAAAAAAAAAAAGTCAATTGACAGCATTGGCAAGCTGGCGGGTGCAGTGGTGCAGCACTAAGGAATTTTTGTAGGCTCAGGTAGGGGTTTTTCTGGAGACATAAATGAAATTAATTTTGTGGTGGATACATAGCTGTAAGTGCTGCTCTCTCCCCACAAAAGCCTACTTAACACGGCTGATGACTATCTCCTCAGGCCTAACTGCTGTGGCAGGGCTATCGCACATTAGTGCTTTTCCAGAAATGTCTGGAAATGCACACACCCAGATTGGACACCTGCTGTGCCCATTATTCCATGATATTTAGGAATAAAATTGTCCAAGAGCCCTTTCAGGTGTCATAGTCCTAAAGGTCACCAGAATAACTTCATGAAGACAAAGGCTAATGTGGGCAACATCCAGATTAATACTGGAAGCAGTGAGTCAGTTAACAGCACATGCTTGAACACCTTCAAGTATCAGGCATGAAGCTGGACACAGTGCATCCAGCCATGAGCAAGGCACCATCTTCCCTGCCCTCAAGAAGCTTGTCAACTGCTGGGAAATATAGACATTAAATAAATAATCACCAATAATCAATTACAAGATGCAAAATTCTGTTAAGGGAAAACACAGGACAAAGTGGTATCTCACATACTCATCAAACATTTGTTAATAAGTGACTAGTCCAGAAATGACCCCTTACAGTTATGGTCAACTGATTTTTGGCAAGGGTGCCAAGATAATGCAATGGGGGAAAAATAATCTTTTCACCAAATGGCACAGGGACAACGGGATATCACATGCAAATGAAGATGGACCCTATCTCTCACCATAGCCTAAAATAAACTCAAAATGTATCATAGACCTAAATGTTAGAGCTAAAACTATAAAACTCTTAGAAGAAAGCAAGATATAAATCTTCTGGATTGGATTTGGCAATGGTGTCTTAGATATGATACCAAAAGCACAACAAACAAAAGATAAAATAGAGAAATTGGATGTCATCAAAACTTAAAACTGTGTGTGTTGAAGGACACTATCAAGAAAGTGAAAAGACAACTCACAGAATGGGAAAAATTATTCACAAAGCATGTATCTGATATGGGCCTAGTATCTAGAATATATTACAACTATTGCAACTCAACAATAGAAAGACAACCCAATTTTTTAAATGCATAAAGGATCTGAATAAACATTCCCCTAAAGAACATATATAAATGGCCAATAAGCATATGAAAAAAAAAAGTTCAATATCATTAGTCATCAGGGAAATACAAATCAAAACCACACTGAGATACCACTTCACACCCACTAAGATGACTATAATCAAAAAGACAATAACAAGAGTTGGCAAGGATGTGGAGAAATTGGAACTTTTTGTACATTGCTGGTGGGAATTTAAATGATGCAGCTGCTTTGGAAAACAGTTTGGCAGTTCCTCAAAACATTAAACATTAGAGTTACCATGTGGCCAGCAATTCTACCTCTAGGTATAGCCCCGAGAGACATGAAAACATACATCCACACAAAAACTTGAATGTTTGTTGTAGCATTATATATAATATCCAAAAAGTAAAAACAACCCAAATGTCCATCTACTGATGAGTGGATAAATAAAATATGGTATACAATAATGATACAAGGGAATATCATTTGGCAATAAAAATGATTGAAGAGCTGATGCATGCTTACAGGGGTGAACCTTGAAAACATTATGCTAGGCGAAAGAAGCTGGTCACAAAATACCACATATCATATGATTCTATTTACATGAAATGTGCAGAACAGGCAAATCCATAGAGGTAGAGAGTGAATTAGTGGCTGCCTATGGCTTGGGGGGTTTGAGGAAGAATGAAGAGCGACTGCTAATTGATATGTGATTTTTTTTTCCTTGGGGGGATAAAAATGTTCTAAAATTGACTGTGGTTGGACTTCCCTGGTGGCACAGTGGTTAAGAATCCACCTGCCAATGCAGGGGACACAGGTTTGAGCCCTGGTCCTGGAAGATCTCACATACTGCAGAGCAGCTAAGCCCATGCGCCACAAGTACCGAGCCTGTGCTCTAGAGCCTGCGAGCCACAACTACTGAGGCCGTGTGCCACAACTACTGAAGCCCACACGCCTAGAGCCTGTGCTCCACAACAGGAGAAGCCACCGCAATGAGAAAGAAGCCTGTGCACTGCAACGAAGAGCAGCCTCCACTTGCTGCAACTAGAGAAAGCCCGCGGGCAGCAATAAAGACTCAACACAGCCAAAAATAAAAATAAATAAATAAATTTATTTTAAAAAATTGTGGTAATGGTTGCACAGCTAATTGTGAATATACTAAAAACCAGTGAATTAAAAACAAAATATATACTATGCACCAGAAACAGTCATTAAATAAATTTAAAAATCTCAGATAACAATGAGAGCTAGAGAGGATAAAACAGAGTAATATTTTTTATTTATTTATTATTTATTTTTTTATTTTTTTTGCAGTATGCGGGCCTCTCACTATTGTGGCCTCTCCCGTTGCGGAGCACAGGCTCCGGACGTGCAGGCTCAGCGGCCATGGCTCACGGGCCCAGCCGCTCTGCGGCATGTGGGATCTTCCCGGACCGGAGCACGAACCCGTGTCCCCTGCATCAGCAGGCGGACTCTCAACCACTGCGCCACCGGGGAAGCCCCAGAGTAATGTTTTTTAAAGGAACATTTTGGACCAAGATTCATGTAGTTCACAAGAACTAGCCCTTCCTCCAGCATATTTCAGAGTCTTCTCCAAATGCCTAGTCCTCCTTCCTGATATTTACGTTTCACATTACAATCAAGGATGAACAGAGCCCGTAGGAGACGGTGACCTCCTCTCTAATTTGGAGGTATTTTCCTCAGCGGCGCCCTTCTATCTTCTGTGACCTCAGCGGCTAGTGATTTGGGCCCCACCCACTCCCACCCTTGTTCCTAAGTCTGAAGGATGCAGGATTTCTCAACATATCTGAACCAGGGAGATGTTGTGAATCTGCCCTCACAACCTATGTGAACACCAAAATGATGTGGATGCCACATTTTATTTAGAAAAAAGATGAAATCTACTGTAAGACCTTAGGCAGGGCAGGGTTGCTTCTTAGACCCTGGCCTTACTCCTTAGGAATAAAGGGAGGGACAGTCTCACTGGCGTAGAACAGGCAGTGTTTGTCCGAGGACTCTATCTCAGCCATCCAATTCCAACTGATTGTCTTTCTTTTTATGTCTGCCCAACGGAATATGTCACTTCTTTTTCTCTAAGTTTTCTAAACATTATAATATCATAACGTTTAAAGGCTGGGAATGAGGAGAGAATGGGTACCTGCCCCCATCATCCATCCAGTGATAGATAAAAATTTAGGAATTTATTCATGACAGGACCTTACTGAGAAACACAAAATTGTCCCCACCCTGAAAAATTAATACAAATAATTTCTATTTAAAGTGAAATTATTCTTAAGGATCTTTTCCGATCTATCCCACCCTCTCTCGCTATAAAAATAAAAGCCTGCACTATTTTTGTAGCAAAAAAAAAATCTCCCCTTCCTTTGACTTGTACCCAATTCCCAGTGACCTGATGACTTGATTTAGTGGCAGTTACCTATAACTGAAGACAGATTTTGGCCCCAAGGAGTTGCATGCTATAAAGTTCAAATAAATTCATTTACAAATCTCCTAAAAAGAGGTGAAAATACTTTATTTCTCATCATAGATAAAGGAAAAGAAAGTACGTGTAAAGATTGATTGTCATTTGTGAAGTGTTCAGTTGGTAAAAATCGGATCACTGTGACAAAGTGTTTGACAAAGCGCCTGTAAAAGACTCCAGTGTAATAAAGCAAGGTTCTCCTCCCCCATTCTAGGCTATTTTTGATCGGAACCGGAAGGATGAGCTGCCTCGGTTGCAATTGGAGTGGATCGATAGCATCTGTATGCCTTTGTATCAGGTAATCATGACTTGGGAGGGTCTGTGTGTCCTGACCGAGCCAGGAGAGAAGAGTGTGTATACCGCACTTTCAGAAGTATTAGTTTTAGGACACCCTTCCAGGGTATGTGTGTTGCCTAAAAAGGTTGCAGCTTATCTTTTCTCAGATTTCTGATCGGTCCCCTGGGAAGATTTGGTACTCGGAGGCCAGAGACCCGAGTTCTTCCTGGGCCTCAACTCCCTCATCTATAAACCAAGGACAGTAATATTTTATCTCAGTATTTCCCAAACTGTGCCCCATGGGACATAAGTATCCACCCATAACTTTTCAGAAAAAGCTCTCAGGCCCAATAATTAGGGAACCTCTCCTGCACATTAAAATACTGAAGGCTTGGAGAAGTCCTTTGGAAAAGAAACACGTTTAACCTTGATTAATTCTGAATTTCTCAAACATTTGACCATAGAAATCTTATTCAGTTTTTTTACGTTTTTCTTTTACTTTTATTAATATCATGTTAGACATGAGAGTTCCAAGGTTTTCTGCTCTGACCCCATGGTCTGGGCCACAGGGTTTTGAAAAGCCCCTTCCATCTTACGCCTCTGTCTGAGATGCATGACAAACGGCAACCACTGAACCCTGAGCAAGGCGCACTCCCTGTTTCCAGCCCTGCTGCGTGAGTTTGGGACCCTGCTCCTGGCAAGGAGACTAGTGTCATCAGCTTTGAATGTTCACACTCCACTTTTTGAGTAGAATTAGGGCTGACATGGGTTAACACTCACAGTTTAGTGTGCATTGGCTTTTAATTCTGCTTCTAAGTATTTGCTTTCATGTGTAAAACCTGGCCAGTTCTTTACCCCCTACCTACCTCAATCAGACTGAGCTGCTGTTTTAACTTCAAAGTGAGAAACACATGCAGGGAAAGCAAAACGGCTTCATTTCTCACTCTGTCTAACTCCATTAAAAACACAGTATTGTTTTTTAAGGACCTCACAACCATTAAGTTTGAGGCTTATCTACCACTTCACTTTCAGCACTTTTAGGGACTGCTGAGCCCTGTCACATTACTCTAAAAAAAATAAAAAATAAAAAAACCTAGAATACTGTCTTGAAGATGGAAATGTAATTTTTAATGACTATAAGCAACAAAAGTAAGTTCTTATTTGTATTATATTATCCATTAAATACATGACAGCATAAAATCAGACAAGTAAAGCTTTAAAAGAATCTAGAATAGATTCTTTTAGTTATACATGGGATATAATGCTCTTTTATTTAATAATGAAAGTTTGGATGAAAAATCAAGAATGATGTCTACGATATTATAAGAGGATCCTCAACTCTCTTTTGTCCCATCTGTGTCTCCCACCCTCACTCCTCTGGTGTCTCTGAATAAGGTGGGTCCCCATGTGTAAGGCACATCACTGTTGTGTCAGGTATACCTTGCTTTGCTAAATTGACCTTGACCACCCATGTTGAGTTATTTTTTAACATTATTCATTTTGCTGTGCACACTTAGGCCATAAATGAGATGAATTCTTGAAATTAATAAATTCCTTTTACTGTGGGTAAAGCTTAGGAGGATGAAGACATGTATTTGTGGGGCTGATAAATTTTTGGTATTAGTCTGAAAAGCTACTTTGGAATGAACCCAACTCCACACACCCTTCCTATGTGATTAGTTACAGTAAATGCTGGAAAGGACTCTTGTGTGCTTTTCCATGTTAATTTAAGTGTTTCATTACTGGTTCACAATCATTTGGGCTTACCTTTATACTTCCCATTAAATACTTTGAAATCTTCAGGTTAAAAAGGAAGTTACTTGAATTTCAAATGAAAATAGCAGCTTCCAGAATTTAAGGAGTAATATTAACCCATCATACTATCATTCCTGATTTTTCACATCTGTTTTACTTTACTCCCTATCTGTGACATTAGATACACCTGCTATTTTTATCCACAGGAAATTGACATATAGAAAGCTTAAGTGACACTCCCACCAAATTCGCTTTGTCCTACTCATCTGTGGCCTTGGTTTTGATGTAATGGCCTTTCTACTGCCTCACTTCACCTCTGCTGGATATCGTCCCACAATCTTTTCTTATTTAACTGGGAAAAGTCATGGCATTTAAAGAGGAATGCGGAAGGAGCTGTTTATAAAAGTTCATATTCATACCTGCTGCTGGATCTTCTCAGTGAACAAAGCATGAAAATCATGCTCTTTTTTAAAATTCCTTATCATCACTTATTTTTTTATCTCATGGATTTCATTTATAAATTCTTTATAATGCTTTATAATTTATATATATATATATATATATAAAATATATAATTTTGAAACCAACATTTCAAAAAGCCCTCAGACTGAAACGTGACTTTAAGTATGCCCCTTGAGAGTCCTCATTTTGTCCCATCTCAAGCAGTTGGATGTTTTTTATTATTTAACTGTGAGAGTTAATGTGAGATTATTTAATCTCACATTAACTGTTGATGCTCCAGAAAGGTAATGGAATCCCTCAGTGGGCAGGAATCACCATGAGTACGAAGACACAAAATCTTGAGGAAATGACTCACGAAGCAAGGAAGGTCCCTGCTATGACACTGGTCAAATGTCACAATGTCTGCAGGAACTCAGGTTGTTGCTGAGAGGTCAGTTTGGGGTTTTTAATGTGAAAGTGCAGTGATAAGGAGTCTGAGAGGATAGAGGCAAACGGGAAGGTATGCAGATGGCATGAATCCCAGACTGTGAGAGACAACATAGTCTGCGTTACGGAACAGAAGAATCCAACGTGGCTTTGCTGAGTCAGTCTGGGCAGAGGGCAAAAGGATACAGAACAGTAGCTATGAGACCAAGAGATGTCATTGTAATGGCCAGGGCCCTGCTGACCCCAAGGTGGGGCAGGTTTGGGTGGCAAGAAGCCTCATGTAGAGCCCGAAGCAAAATGACACGTACATCACGATGAGGACCCCCCCTTGCAGGAGGAGCAGTGTGGAGAGATGCGGTCCAGCAAAGGCAGAGGCCAAACAAAGGCACTGTGTGCCTGAGGCTTCTGGGCGCAGCCTGGGACAGGACGGGGCTTGTGGAGGCGAGGGCGGAGGGGCAGCTGGTCAGTAGATGCAGATATGGTTTTAGTGCAGCTTTTTGACTTCTTTGACTTTCACTGGGTAAATCGGTTTCACTTCATGGTTTTGAGAGGGTTGTGCTTGGTCAAAGTAGATCAAGCTCTTTCCACTTTCGCTCCAGTTTGCTGAGCTTTGTCTCTGCTCCAAGCAAAGGGTAGATTAACAATACTCTCTGGTACCTGAAGGGCTGTTTATAGGTGGAAACCCACAAAAAGTACACCGGTACATTTTGGATGCCCATTACACTTAAAATCAAAACTCTTACCTCTGGGACAACTTCAATTTCCAATCTGTGTCTGTGTTGAGGAAAAACAAGGAGAACCCCCCAAACCCCTGAAATCTATTCAATAAGTTTCCTAAGCAATCTAGCAATTGACTGAAAGTGACTGGCAGAAAATATATAGATATATCTGATAAAGTAATGGGTAGGGAAAGAACATTCAGAGAACAGTCCCAGACCCATGGATGATTCTATAGTAGGGAGATGTGACATGCTTATATACATATGTTTATATGTGAGTATAAAATTCTCCAGAACTTGCTCATCTTTTTAAGCTTATGATTCCAAACTTTTCCTTAAAAAAAAAAATAGAAAATTGTCCTGACAGGCAGAAGTCATGATTTATCTGTGACAGCATTTAAATCAGGAAACATATAGGAAGCCAAGAGTGGGCAGGGAACCATCAAAGCGTGTTCCCCCAAGAGAAGACTAAAACCCTAGTTAGTTAGCTCTGTCCTAGCAGGGTATCTCCGAGGAATACATTGACATCTGATTCCTGTGCTTTCTGCTGTCTTTGCACCCCGCTGGGGATCCATTAGCTTGCTGCTCAACATTTTTGGAGGAATAAAAAACAAAAAGAAAGGAAAAAAAAAACCAAAAAAAAACAGGCACTATCAAACTTTGAAGTCACTGCTGCACCAGCCTTAGGGATAAACAGAATACCTGATGTGGCAGCGTCACACTGAGCCTCTCTTTGCAATAGTGGGCAAAGTTTTTGCCCTTTATTTTCATTCTCAACTCAAACCTCAGTGTACCTAGAATTTCAATGATACACTGTAAATCATTATAAATCTTCTGTTTGTTAAGGATTGAGAGATCTAATTTTTATTATGAACATAATCAGATTTTCAGCTCATCTCAAACTGGCTCTTGATTTTGGAGTGTTTGACAGATAATGAAAACGGCTTGACCTGGACAGGATCTAGCTGGAATAATTCCCTCTCTCCATTAAAAGAAGAGTTAGGCAGGAGTGTTGTCTCTTTATAAAAATGTCATGGGGTTTCTGCAACAGGCAGGGCTTCTGAAGTTATGATAACAGTGATTTTTGACTTTTTTTCTGCCTTCAGCTGTAATGGTTGTTTTGGAAAATGCATTCCACCTGATGCAGTTATTAGTATGCTCTCTGGGGACTTCCCCAGCGGTCCAGTGGTTAAGACTTCGCCTTCCAATGCAGGGGTTGTGGGTTTGATCCCTAGTCGGGGAGCTAAGATCCCACATGCCTTGTGGCCAAAAAACCAAAACATAAAACAGAAGAACAAATTCAATTAAGACTTAAAAAAATTTTTTTAATATGCTCTCTGAAAAGAAGGGAGGAAAAAAATCTTTAAAATATAGTTGAAGTTGTAGAAACTGGGAGTTAGAATTGATAAACTGGAAAAGAGGAAGTAAGGTGCTACTCCAAGACAATTTTTCTGGACACCAATAAAAGTACTTCAAAAACAACTCAATGTTCCCCAGATGGCTCGTGCCTTGTGTTCAGTTTTTTTCAAAAAAGAAAAAGTAGTGAGCTACAGAGTGACTAGTTAGAATATAACATCATCTCCTCTTAAAAACCTACAAGGAATGGAATGTGGTTAGAGAGGGAAACAATTTCATCCCATACTGTTTCTAGCTGGGAACCACCGCTTGCCTGGGGGAGGAAAGCCTACTGAGCTAATGGGTGGGAAGCCACTGGCATCACGATTCAAGCAGAACGAAAATACATTGGCTTAATATTTTCAAATTATTGTCCTTGTTACATATGCTATATCCAAATCTGAGTGCTGATAGGAAAACCTGTTCAAAATTTTCTATGTACTATTAGTCAAGTACAAATGGAAGAGAAATATAAACATTCAAAAGTGTCAGTTTTATGTAGTTTATACCCTGTCTTCCAAACTTTTGCCAAAATGATCTTCCTTTTTAAAAAAATATCAGATCATGGTATCCTCCTGCTTAAAAACCTCAGGTTACTACCACAATCTGTAAGATACCTTCCAGATTCCTGGGGTTAGCCCTCTCATTCTGAGGCTCCCTGCCTCTTGGCCTCATCTCCTGTTACCCACGCACCATTTGCCCCAAAGCACAGGACTCACGAACGCTTTTGTCCATTTTGCCTTTGCTTATACCTCCCTCCCTCTTCTTTCTGCCTGGAAGAGGACAGCTCAAACTGTCACCTCCTCTGTAAAACCTTTACTCCTCCTCAGCATTTCCACTCTATCACTTCATAACCACACGCAGCACTCTGTGTTGTGGTCATCTTTCTGTCTGTCTTTTCTGTCTTTCTTCCCTGTTAGACTAGTTTCTTGGGACCATCATATTCTTGGTACCCAGAATGGTGCCTAAGTATATTCAAACCGCTGTTTGTTGAATAAATGAGTGAAGAAACAGAAGAGTGAACGATGAGACACAGGACGCAGAATTAATAAGCAGTGGAATGTACGAAGTAGGGTTATAATGTCATTTTAAATTATCATCTGTAAATATATAAAACCTTTCATCAGAGTGTGCACTGTTATATTACTGCCCATAATCTGAAGTATATGGCCTATGATGTCTTCTTAGAAAGTGGTTTAGTTCTCATCATGGTTGAATTGGTCCTTAATTCTAGCATAAAAAGACCAGTTTATAGCCATGAATTTTTCAGGGCTTTGACTTTTTCAGCTAGGAAATACATGAAATTTTCTTTTTTCCAGCATTGGCAGAAAATATAGTCTTCTCATTATTTTAGTATTCAAGTTGATAGGGAGAGCTAGCACATATACACAGATTTCAAGAAATATTATATATTATCTAAAACACTAACTTACCATGATTAAAATATAATTGTTTGACTTAGAAGACTTTTCAGATCCTTTAGTGCCTAACAGTTATCAATACAAACACGAAATAACAATGTGCTCTGTAGGGTGAAGTGCTGAATAGCCCAGAGGGCTCATTAAGAGAAGAACATTAAAGTTCATGTCGCTTTCTGCATCAAGCATGGTATGTGGCTGGTGAAGGCATTTCACACCCTTGGCTACATCTCAGAGTTCTTCCTGAATACCTGACATGCCAGGCTGTTTGATTTAGAGAAAGTTTTCCACCTCCAAAAAATGAGTTTGACTTGATAAAGCAACCAGCTCTGTATACATTTTCTTGTAAATAAAATGGACTTTGGTTTATTTCACGCAGTTTTTAAAAACCTGTTCTTTATACAGTAGGACTTAATTTCTATTCATATGCATTTTATGAGCTCAAAACTGCCATCATGAATCTATATTAAAACGCTGGAATCAGGTAAAAAAAAAGTTACAATATACTCCCTAATAAGGCTTTTTTTTGGGGGTGGGGGGCGCGTTGGTTCTTCGTTGCTGCACGCGGGCTTTCTCTAGTTGTGGCGAGCCGGGTCTACTCTTTCGTTGTGCTGTGCTGGCTTCTCTTTGCGGTGGCTTCTCTTGTTGTGGAGCACAGGCTCTAGGCACGCAGGCTTCAGTAGATGCATCATGCGGGCTCAGTAGTTGTAGCACATGGGCTTCAGTAGTTGTGGCTCACGGGCTCTAGTGCACAGGCTCAGTAGTTGTGGCGCATGGGCTTAGTTGCTCTGCGGCATGTGGGATCTTCCCGGACCAGGGCTCGAACCTGTGTCCCCTGCATCGGCAGGCAGATTCTTAACCACTGCGCCACCAGGGACGTCCCCTAATAAGGCTTTTGAGGGTAGAATTTAAGATAAGATCTACTTCTCCCTATCCAGCTGACCAACATAAATAACTCTTTTTAAAAGTGTTTATGCTTTGAAATCACGAAGCTAAAAATCACTTAACTGCAAGTCCATACAAGGCTTGGAATGTCGTCTTTACTTAAGTTACTTTCCAGTTCCTCAAGAAAGCGTATTTTAAACGTGGATTTACGTCTTCTTCATGGCCCTCTCTTCTGTGACATTTTTCACTAGGAAATGAATCAAGTCCTCTTTTAAAGACTGTGTTTTGCATTCTAAGTGCCTCTCCAAAATCTCTGAAATTTAAAGTTCATTTGAAGGGTCAGCATTATTTTTGCTGCTGGGAAGTGAGGCATGAGATAAACATAAAGCATTCTCATTACGCTATTGCCAACAGAATCCTCTGTATTATTCAAAATGTCTCCTAAGAGAATTCAAGGAGGCAATATCTGGATCCTCCGCTCTCACTATTCTTATATTTCGTTATCAGAGCCGCAGCCGTAAAAATATTAAATAAATCACTCAAGGCACATTGCCCCATCTTAGCGAGCAGATGTGCTCAGAGGGAGCCAGGCTCTCAACCTCATGTACAATGAACATGGCAGCCCAGCTGTTGAGTCTGGTAGCCAGAGTCTAAAACGAAGTTAAAGACTTCTATCTGACTGAGTTTTTGGAAAAGAAGTTCAGTATTAAAGCCCATAAGAATACAAAGGTATCCTTATGCATACTTTTTCAATAAGCAGACATTTATTGAATACTGACTATAGAGGCCACTGGATAGGGCTTAAATTTTAAAGTTTACAAAGCGCTTTTACATACACAATGTAATTTTACCCTAACTCTGTGAAGGAAGAAAATACTTCATTCTGAATCCTATAATGTCTAATAGTCTAAGTTTTATAAATGAGGAAACTGAAACCTACAGAAGCTAATGGACTTAACCAGAGTGAAGCAGTTAATACACAGCAGAGCCAGAATTTCGAAGCCAAGTCTTCTCAGCCTTACTTTGCTGCTTTTTCCCACTGCACTGCCCTGAGGAAGTGAAAGGCCATTCCATTAGTCTGGCAGTGCTCTACCTCTTTAAACCTCCCATTTACAAAGTAAAACTCTGAATTCTTCAGAGGGGAGGATACAGGGATCTGAGTAGAGATTCCAGGGAGAGTAATTGCTAGAGCACTGAATGGGCTACTGTAGGTTCTGTTCAACTGGTTACCAGAGAAATACTTTCTCAGAAAGACCTTATGTCAAATTGTCCTTGACCAAACACTTTCACCTGTAACTGAGTTGATGTTGCCAATAAAAGATGGTGGATTGACCTCCATAATTTATTCCACATCCTTCTGAGAATTCCATTCATAAAATAATATAGGAATTTTTTAAAGATATAAGCTTTCTTACGAAATGGGAAGAGGCTGGAAGAATTTTAAGGAGCATGATAGAAAAAGCCTACAATGCCTTGAACAGTTTGTAAGTAAGGGTATTAACAACGTGCGACTGAGGTCCGGGAAGGAAATGAGGAGTACAGGAGAGAAAACATACATGGCCTCAGAGCACACCTAAATCGTCAAGAGCAGACTGTGGGCAGAAGGAAGGACTCACATTCTCTTTTTCCTGTGATGCCCCTTCATACTGTTGTCCACATGCAAACACATTTTCATCCAGGTACACCAGTGTATTCTGCTTTGGCCACTTAAGATAAAGTTCAAAACATGCTTCCACATCCTTAACATAATTTTCATATTGTCCTTTGAAATAGCAGCCTAGTATTCCAAACAGTGACTTGTCATAATTTATTCAGTCATTGCCTACTTTTTTTGGTTGTTTTGTTGTTGTTTTTGCTAAGTGACATAATTCTAAAATGAGTACCTTTGTTCAATATTTTATTGATTATTTAATGCTATTAAGTGTGATTAGAAATAATAACGTTGCATTTCTTTAAAAAAAAGATATAAACTCTCAAGGACAACAGAATGTGAGAGGGCATAAGATATCCTCAAATACTGGAGGCTGGAAAGGAAGTTATGTCCCAGGATGTCTGCAGAAGGGGACATCAACAGGTAGAGAGCTTATCTGTCTTTCAGAAGGAACAGGTTCAGGACTTTAAGGGTCCAAGTTCCGCCAAGAGGGGGTCTATTAATTTCCTACAGCTGCCTAGCAAAATACAAGAAACTGGGTGGCTTAAAACAACAGAAATCTATTCTCTCACAGTTCTGGAGACCAGAAGTCAGAAATCAGGGTGTCAGAAGAGCTGGTTCTTTCTGGAAGCTCTGCGAGAGAATCCATTCCACGCCTCTCTCCTGGTTTCTGGTGGTTGCCAGGAGCCCCTGGCGTTCCTTGGCATGTAGCTGAATCCCTCCAATCTCCACCTCTGTCTTCACATGACATTCTGCCCTGTGTCTCTGTGTTCCTGTGTCTTCACATGGCCTTCTTTTATAAGGAGACCAGCCTTTGGATTTAGCTCCATATGCTCAGCTTTCTTTTCACGGTGATCACCCCTGGCTTGAAGGCTTGAATGAAAATAACTCCACTCTGCTGCTTTTTTAACACCTTTGGCCTTACAAAGTGACTTTCTTCTTGGAGCAAGTAGAATTGATGATAGTTAATATCAGCCTTTCCAAGAGTCTGAAACAAGGGAGATAGAGTATGTGGAAATGCTTCGGGAAAAGTAAACATTACATGCTAAAGCCCTCCATACATGTGAGCCGTTATTCTTATTATCACCATTAATATCATCTCTAAGCTTCAATAGCCTCTGTTGGAAGTTTGGATAGTAAATAGCCAAACTGCTGGTCTCACTAAGGTGTAGTGCGTCTATAACAACATTTCCTGAGCACTTCTTATGTGCCAGGCACCAGACTGACTTTCCAAGCATTATCTGATTTAATTCTCTTAGCAATATCAAGTTAGATACTACTATCATCCCCCTTTTCAGATGTGAAAACTGAAGCTATAGAGTTTCTGTAATTTGCCCAAAAATACACAGATATTAAGTGACAGAGCTTTGATTTTTTTTTTTCTGCCTTCAAATCTGGGCTTCTAACCGATAGGACCTTACTGCCACCTGAGATGATGTGTGAGCAGGCATTAATGTTATACAAACCTCAGGTCCTTATCAGGTCCCCTGAAACAGAAGCAACACGCTGTTGTAATACTAGAATGTTCATCTAACAGTGAGCTTGCAGATCATCTGTAGATGAGGGAAGTGAAACCTTGAAAGGTCACCCGTGACCCGGCTTGACGGTGGCAAAGCTAGGTTTAGAAACCAAGACTTTTGACCTCCAGTGTAGGGTTTGTCCCAAGATACTCTGCCACGAACATATTGAAGCATATTGTCTCCAAGTGTTCAAAGCTATCCCGAGGGGACAGAGTTTAAAAAGGAAATCTATCTGAGTAGTGATGCAGATTTCAAACACACAAAAAGCAGATGGAAGCAGGGAGTTTGCTTTGAAGGACAGCATGGTGAACCAAGATGCCTCTAAGAACAGGGGAAATGGAATGAAAAGTCAGCAAACAAGGTAGAAAAGACAGCCCTGAGAGGGCCTGAGAAACTGAACAGAAAATCTGAAGGAAGATAAATGGATAATTTAACAGCCATTCAGTTTTTAAGAAAGACAAAGACCAAGCTACATTGCATCAGAAAAGGCCTAGAAATGATGATGAATGGGGCCCTTCAAATGAGTGGTGAACACAACAGAATCACAGTCGCCTGCACGATTCCCAGCTGAGGGCAAATTTGAGGAACTAAATAAGGATATGAGACTGATACGGATTGAAGAGTTTTTCAAAATCTGTTTAATGTCCAGGCAGGGGACATTGATCGCTTTTCAGAGGAAATGTTTAGGATCAATGAGGTAGTCGGCCCTTATTGGAACGTGGATGTAGGGAGAGGATTTACACACAACATTAGCACAGCGTGCATTAAGGTACTGAGATAATTTTTGAATCATGGTGGCAAAGCACTATATTATTTTGATCTTTATGAAATAATTATTTATCTTTTTTATCCTTGTACTCGTAAGCTTTCTTTATTAACAATGAAATGACTTGCTATTGAGTAATTCTAACACATGATCAAAAGTTGCTAGTTCCTTTATCAGTTCATGTTACACTTTTAAGTAGAATATTTTATTGTTAAATAGTTTATACATGCCCAGTGAACAGAATTGAAAAGGTCCAAAAGGCACAAAAGTATTAGAGAAAAGTGGTCCTCCCTCACACTCCTGTCCCCAGGTCACCCAGGTCCTCTCCCTCAGGGCAACCACTATTAAGCAATTTCATCCAAAAACAGTCTATACAAAAGCAGAAATAGTGTTTTTGGCTTTTTCTTTTATTGAGATATAGTTGGTGTGTAATACATATATGGATGTATACATATACATGTATGTGTGTGTATATATGCACATATACACATATATGAACAGTGTCTATCCTGCTCCATACCTTGTTTTCTTACACTTAATATATTTTTGAGGTCACTCCTTTTCAGTGTCCATATAGCAGCTATCACATTCGTTTTGATGGCTGCAGAGTATTAGATCTTAAAGATGTAGAATAAATTATTTAATCAATAATTAATTAGTTATGAACACTGATGTTGTTTCTAATAATTTGCTATTATAAACAAAGTGGAATAAACATATTTGTAAATGCATCATCTTCATACTTTATTTGTAGGACAAACACCTGGAAGTGGAATTAGTGGGCATTTGGCATATGGGCATTTGAAATTTTGATGGGTATTGCCAACTTTCTCTCTGTGGAGTCTGAACCAATTTATATTTCTGCCAGCAATGGCTGAGGTGCCTCTCCTTCTACACTCTTACCAAGACAATGTGTTATCAGACTTCTTGAATTTTGCCAATATGATGGTGCAAAATCTATCTCATGGTAGTTTTAGTTTGTATTTTCCATATAATAAATGAGTCTGATCATGTTTTTAGTACAGATTTATTTACTTAGGAGCCATTTGTATTTTTTTCTGTAAACTCTCCATATTTTTGCCCATTTTTCTATTGGGCTGGTGGTCTTTTCTTATTGATTTGTAGGAGCTCACTGTATATTAAAGAAACAGACCTCTATCTGTAGCAAAAGTGGCAAATATTTTTCCCAGATTGTCATGTATCTTTTCACTTTGTTTATGCTATACAGAAATACATTGATTTTATGTAGTCAAATTCATCTTTTTTTTATGGCTTCTGGATTTTATGTCATACAGATCATGACTTTCCCATTACAAAATTATAAAAAATTTTAAATTCTCAGAACTTCTTTTAGTATTTTATGGCTTCATTTTTTTATATTTATATCTGTGACTCATCTGGTTTTGCTTTATTTGATTGAATGTTAAGTGTGAGGTCAGATTCCAACTTTAGTTTTTTGTTAGCTACCCAGTTGTCCCATAAGTTTTTGAGTAATCATTTTCCTTATGATTTAAAAGGTCACCTTCATCATATACCAAATTCCCTTAAATTTAATTCTATTTTTACTCTTTCTATTCTGTTGAATTACTCTGTCTGCCTAATCACACTCTTTTAATTAGTATTGCTTTATATTTTAATGATAAGCCTAGTTTCACCTTCCCCATTACTCTTTCAGTATTTTCTAGGTATTCTTGTTTATTTTTCCATATAAGCTTTAGAATTTAGTTCAAACACAAATCTAGTTTGTCTTCTTATTGGGATGCTTATTTAATCTTAAATGATCAATATCTGAAAGTTAAATTAACGTAAAACTTCCCAACATTGAAAAGAAGAAAAACGTCACCTATTAGGAAGTTTTTGTTCATAAAATTCTAATGTTCCCTTCCTTAAACGATACTTCAAAAATTTAATTAAAAAAAACACTCAGAGTATTGGTCCTGTTGTCCCCACACATACAAACTTTTCCCATATCTTAGTCTGTGGGAGAGTTAGCAATGCAATAAAGCCACAATAACATACCTTCCTTCAGCTCTTAAAGGTGACCCTTTCTTTGGACAAAAGGCCAGCGAATGATACACCCAGTGGTATGTGTAAAATACCCCTTTCTTTGTCTTCCTATTCTTTCTCCCCAAAATCTTTATTATGTTGTAAAATTAAGAAAAAGTAGGTTATCTTACCATATGGAGAGAGACCAGTAAAATAATAGAGGATTTTTGTCCCCAGGGATGTTCACCTAAAGACAAAACATCTCTCATGGATTCTTTGGGTCTGGTTCGCTGTCGATCTGGGGCACTGGGATGCACAGACTTTGGTGGTTCCCTCTCTGTCTCAAATCTGAGCCCTGTTTGGTGCTGGCATGAGGACCACCTTTAAACTCTCACAAGAAATGCTCAGGCATCATCAGATTTGCATGGCACTCCCTAAGCAGTTCATTAGTACAAATATCAGCTAAAAAATAGCAGGGCAAATGATAATAGGGTATTCTAGAATCCATTCTAGGAGGTACCATGGTAGCTTACTGAGAACACCATTCACACTAAGGGCAAGGGATTCCACGTTTGTAAAACCCTCTCCCACACAGGCATCCTAGCCATTATGCTTGGAGAACCCTAGGGCTCAAGGCATGTGAGAAGTATACAAAAATATATATAGTAAACGAATGCTTGCACCTCAAAAAATAAATTTTTAAAATGGTTCTTTTTACACATTGAACTTTGCAAAAACAATAGATTATATATATACATATATATGTGTGTATATATATGTATATAAAATCTCAAGTGGCATATAGTTTCACCAGAAAACATTACAGTGTATGGAGAGGTGGATTGTTACCATGTGGCTGTGTTTTACTTACATGTTCCAACCACCTCTTACATGAAGCCCCATTCATCAAAGGCTGTGGCTTCTGGGTCAGCAGCTATTCCTTCCAAGTCAGATGTTGGCTACACAGTGAACATGATTGATTAGCTACCAGTGTGCTCTGAAAACCCGACCAACAGGATAATCTAGGACAGAATCCTAGAGGGGCTCATTATAATAGAAGAAGCCGTCTCCTGGCTCCCGTGTACAGGAGCCATCTTTAGGCCTGCCGTGATTTACCACTTAAAACTTTTATTTTCCCAGGGTAGGCTTGAAAAGAGCCTACCTTGAAAAAAGCTGGCGTGAGGCTGCCTCCCTCCTGTGAATTTGTCCTGAAGCAGTGCCGAGGACACTAGAACCGAAAAGTTGCTCCAGTGTCCGGACACTGTAGTCAAGTGTGAGACACGTGTCATCACCAACATCCCACTGAGATCCCTCATGGGAAGACACCAGGGGCTTTGTCCTCAGGCAGGCCTGAACTGACATTCCAGCTCTGCTGTATACTTACCCATGTAAACTTTGGCCTTTTTAAGTTGATTTCCGCAATCTCAGGTTCCTTATCTGTCACAACAGGGTCAACAATACCAATCTCTCCGCATTGTTGTGAGGTTTAATGAGCTCCCATCCGGATAGGCCCCAGGATGGCACGCGGAACACTGGACACATTCAGTACTCAGTAGTTATTAGTTCATTTTGGCAAGGTGTGTTTTACTCTCTCTCACCGAGAGCGAGTGGGTGGCCTTCAGAGCAGACTCGGCCGGACATGTCTCATTCAGTTGAACACTGTTTATAACGTGTAACATATCCAGTTTGCCAAAGGCCCCACCATTCCCAACTGTATCATGCAGCCTATTTCATTCATCAACTTTACTGGCCTGGCCCGGTGGACATTGTATTTAAAACTCTTGCCCTGTATTATGGAAATAACAATGCCATTAATCCAAGGAGATTAAAATTCCTGCCTCATTAATTCCTAATGTTAATCTCATTTGTAAATATCATTTTCCACAAAGGAATCCCTTGAGCATGTAAATAAAATAAGCGGAAACAAGAAACTTGAGAGATTAGGAAGGAAATGGAAAGGGAAAGAAAAGAGGGAGAGAAAATTTCAATAAAGCATATTCACTTTTACAGTCCCTATTAATCTGCTTCAAACCTAGGAAAGAAAATGATGTCTTTCTTTCTAAGTTATTAGTAGTACTGTAATTAGCTTTCAGGAGATTAGAATTGATGCTACAACCATCAGTGTTACAGCTTGGCTAGACTATGCCCTTAGGATTCCGATTACAGATCTGAATCATTCTTACGTTGGATTCTAATGAGCTTGCTTGCCCTCCTCATACTAAGTATTACCTCTGTGGCTTTATCATCTTTACTACTAATTTGGGTAACTCTCTCACACTATTTAGATTTTAAGCTCTCAAATATCACTAACAAAACAGAAAGATCTGACAATATTTTTTGGCATTTGCAAAAATCAGACATAGCCAACCTGTTACTGCTGAATAGATACTACAACTGTTACTGCTGTAACAGATCTGCAGAGTTAATATCACATATAGAAAAATAGTTTTCTCAACTGGAAAGAGACTCTCACCCGATGTGATAAATGTGGAGTGACACTGAGCTTCCACTAAGGAGAAAATAACAGCTAGTTGCTGTTTTTCCTTTCTGTCTGAGTTCACCTGGTCCTTAGGAAAAACGCAGGCTAAATTGATGCCGTCACCTGGGTCCTTTGAGTCCTCCTTATTGGAAGCCGAAATCCCGTAGGTCAGCTGACTTTGCCACCAGGGGGAGTTGGCATCCTCTGTTAGGGTCTTCTGAGTCACCATAGCATGGGCGGTTCAGACTCAGCAACCTTTAACACCTTTTAAAGAGTCTGTTTGGCAGACTCTGGGGGTTCAAGGAGAAGAGAGATAAGTGTTAGCTGGTCCGTGACTCTCATGAACTTGGGTAGAGAGGGCTGCCCGGTGAGTATTAGCAGCAACCTTTTATGCTGGGCAAGTTGAGACTCCCTTATGCCAGCCACCAGTTCAAAGTCTGGTGGGGGGTTTCAATCTCAAGTAATTCCTGGGGGTGACAGAGAACAATAAGGGACCATAGCAAAAGGCCCATGATTTGGAGCTCAGAAACTCCCTCAAATGAGTTTGAGCAGAAATGGGAATTTGTTGGCTCAAGCAACTGGGGAGCTTAGAGGTGCAGTTGACTGGGCAGCAAGTGGCCACATCCAGAGGATTCAAAGGATATCATAAGACAGACACCCCCTTTCCTCTGCCTCCTAGTTATGTTTTGGTTTCATTCTCAACCAAGCTTTCCTCACACATCCTGGCAGCTCTAAGGTCACATGTTCATTCTAGGTATTATCATACCAAAAGAAAGAAGAAAAAGAAAGCCTCACTTCCAATAGTTCTGGGGAAAACCTTGCGAGACCTCTGATTGCCTTAGCTTGAGCCACACCCACATCCACATCCCTACACCAGTCACTGGTGTTGGTCAGGACTGAATTATGCTCCTACTCAGAGCACATGGAGTGGATTGTTACCTGAGGAAGGGTAAAGGGACCTTATATAGCCTCTGCTGTCTACTGCAGTTCACTTATAATCCACTGCCAAAAAAAGTTAACTCACAACTACACGATGCAGGGGATCAATTTATTCAAGTATCAAGATGCCTAAATCCTTTGACACCTACACAGGTAGCCATAAAATAGAGACCTACAACCTGATAATCAACTCTCTCAATTAGGAATTGCATACGGCTACTAGTAACAGAGATCTGAAATCACAATAGCTTAAACAAAATAGAAATTTACTTATCTCTCTGATAAAAATAATCCAGAGAAGTCAGTTCTAGGTTGCTATGATGTGGCAGTTCCATAGCCATCAGAGACCCAGTCCCTGTTTATCTTTCCTTAGGACATGGCTGTCATACTCAAGGTTGCCTCATAGTCACAATATGGTCACTGTAGCTCCAGCCATCATGTTAATATTCCCGCAGCAAGAAGGAGATAGGGGCAAGGGCAAAAGGATGCACTTCCCAACTGAATTAACTCCCATTTAAGAGTCGTCTCAGAAGCTCTTCTTTCTGAATTCTGCTTGCACCTCCCTGGCCATTCCTAAGCTTAAGGGAGGTGGGAAGGCAACTAGCAGTCTCTGTTAGAGATACCACAGTCCTTGTGGGGTAAATGACTCCATCCCCAATGGGGCAGAAGTCATAAGCCTAGAACCTTTTAAACTCCATTGTGTTCTAGCCAGGGAAGAACCCAATAGAACACGGTGCCTGGCACAGGTACCTGTGTGACATATATAAACAATTATTACTAATTTTCCATCTTGATCAAGTTACATACTAAAGCTTTATTTTAAAGGTGTTATTTTTAATGTAAATGTCTAAAAACATTTATCCAAAGAAGTCTTGGCTCACTTCTGTGTTCACCATTATTGTTTGATTATTTGTTTTCCAAAGCAAGTTTTAAAAACTGCTGGAAGCCTCCTGTGGTAGTTAATACATTATCTTAAGTAATTTAATGCAAATTAATTTTTGCACAACCTTGGGTTTCGAAGGCCACTGAACTGGGGAGGGGAGGCGTGAGGTTTGGGGGAATCTGCTTGCTGCCTCCCATCTGGACCCACAGCCAGCTCCGTCTGCTCTCACATGTAGTAACTAACACTTCAGCTACTCCCCTGCCAAACACACCATGTGGAGTTTAGCTTATTTCCTTACTCAGAAAAATGTTAAGATGCATAGAAAGATGTGTATTTCAGGTTTACTAGAAGACTCAAAGGGATTATTTTAGCATTTCAAAATTCTGCTTTTGTACCATAACTCAGATTTTCCATTGGGCTTTATGGTTCTTTTCTTTTCTGTGTTATTTCTGGCTTTCATTCCCTTTTAATCCCACAATTCTCCTTTTCTGGTAGGTCTTACAACACATTCATATCATATAGGAGCCACCCAAAGGCTCAGGGTAGAGAGCAGCCAGCTCGGCTGTGTGATTTTGATTGACCAGGATGGCTACAATGAGAGTTGATTGGACAGGACCCAGGGGAGGAAGCAGGGAGCCCAGGTAGGAGCTGCAGGAGGTTAAGGCAGTGGAGAAGTGAGGTAGGGTGGTAGGAATGGCACTGGACTGACACACGGAGACAATTTGGAAGTAGGATTGAGAGGACTTGGTGATAGTTTGGATGCGGTGGAAGAGGCAGAGGTCATGGATGATCCATAGATTGCTGGGTTGGGCAGTTGGGTGGAGAGGTAATGCTTAGTTCCCTGAGGGAGTAAACCTGAGAGCAGAGGAGGGTTCGGAGGAAGGCGATGAGTTCAGTTCAGGACAATCAGTTCACTGGCTCTGACCTTTACGACACAATGGAAGAATAGAAGGTTGACAAGCCAATTGGGATTCTTAGCAACTACAGCATTGCAACGTGACATGTAAAATTCAGGAATATGTCAGACTCAATGATGAATAATCTTTACCTTTGGGAACCAAGAAGGATTAGCAGTTCAACAATTCACTAATTTAAAAGTTTGGGTTTGCTGCACAATTAGCCACTTCTCTCTGAAGTCACATAGCTTAAGTAGAAGCCTCCTTTGTTTCTTGGAGAGAGGTACTCTTTACACATGTGGCTGGCCAGTCTCGAGAATTCAAGAGACTTTCAGGAGCTGCCACCACTTGCATGCGTTCTTGCCCCTTCTGTTGATGGTCTGAGCAGAGATGACACCAGCTGGTCATGTCTTCAATTACTTTCCTTTTCAAAATACCAACGCCCAAGTCAGCTTCTGGACATTCTCACCCAGGAAGTTAAATAATCATGTTAGAAAAGCGATCACATCTTCATTACAGGGATATTGCCTCAAACAAGATATCTGAGAGGGGCTCCAAGTTTATTTTCATATTTTATCAAAAAATTGATATTTTAAAAATATTTTAATTTCTTTCTTCTCTGCCATGCATTGTATCTCTTAGTTTCTGATTATTTCTTTTGGGTAAGGTGGGGATGGAGGACAGCAGAAAATATAATTCTTATTGCCAACACTCTGGAAATACATGAGTCAACAATAGGAAGTAAAAACCATCTTCCCTCTTTGTCTTTTAAAAAAATAAATAACTAGCCAGCTCAGATAATTTCCTCAAAGTTTTTTAAAGGTATTAATGACATAGTTGGACATTTTCAGGGTTCAAGAAAATCTGGTTGTAATTTGGTGGTGTTCCTCTCTCCCCTCTGCAAGACTGTAGGTGCAGGGACTTTTTCTAAGAGCATGGCTTTCTCTGCTTATTCCCCTGTCCCACATCTGCCTCCATCTGTCCAGCAGTTGAGCTCCAAGAAGTGATTGTGGTCAACTAATAAGCACACATGGGGCCAGATGACAGCAGATGTGGATACTGACGGCAGTGGGAAAGCAAGAGTCACACTCCTAGCAGCTTAGCGAACTGATAAAAACAAGCTCTCAGCAATAATGGTAATAAGACAGAATACTATATTCATTTCCCAAGGGGCTCATTCTCAGGTTGCTTTTACCGCAGGATCTTGTAGCAGGTCAGAACGTACTGACCCCACTCGTCCTGGCCTTACCCCATCCTCCTGCCACTGCTCTGTGGGTGGAGTAGATGAGGGGTGCTGTTCCCAGAGATGACTGAGCTCAGAGCTAGAGATCCAAAGATACAGGCCTTGATTCCAGTCTCCCTTGGAGCTCATGGGCTAGTACCCAAGACAGAGTTGTTTAAAACGAATTATAGGGACTTCCACTGCTGGACCAGAGTAACAGGGGGAAAAGAAAACCACCAAAAAACAAAAACAAACAGAAAAATACATAAAACAACAGTTTTCAGACACTGGGCTACAGGCAACACAATACAGTGATTCTTGAGAAAGGGGAACAAATGAAATGGGCCCTCCAGGTGCCCCAGCTTACTCCCTGGGGAGGGTGTCCAGGCCACAGCACAGGGAGGGGAACCCAGGCAGAGCTCGATGGTCCCACTGAGACGAGGAGGCAGAGCCAGGAACCTGGGGAGGCCAAGGAGGTGAGAGTCCCCAGGGAAGAGCAGCAGAGAAGAGAGGGCTCCAGAGATCTGCAGAGGCCCCTTGAGTCTTCGGTGCTGTTCACCCCAGGCATGTGAGGAAACCACTGATGCTGGAGAGCACCAGCAAAAAGGAGAAGGCAGAGTAATCCTCAGAGCTCACCCAGGCGGGGGAGTAGTCCGTGGTCCCACTACCCAGAATTTTAGAGAAAAACCCTGAAATAGATGAAGTTCTGGGTACAGTTCTCAGAAGATTACTGTCTTGGTAGTGGGGCCAGACTAGCCCTAGACTAAAGCTGCTCTGGACCCACCTAGCAAAGCTTAAAGGCATGCCTCAAAAGGATCGAATTATTATTTCCAAGAAACCATCAAAACTGCATTCTCCAATAAAACTGAGAAACGTTTAAAGAAATTTAAAAAAAGAAAAGAAAATCAGGAACCCAACAACATAAAATTCATAATGTCTGATATCCAATCAAGAATTGCCAGGCATGCAAAGCAGCAAGAAATCTGACCCATAATGATGAGAAAAATCAAACAGTACAGACTAAGAAATGACACAGATCATAGAATTGATAAAGAAGGACACTAAGACATTTATTACATTTTATATGTTCAAGAGAGTAGAGGAAAGATTGGGCATGAAAAACAGAGTCATGGAAGATATAAAAAAAAGACACAAATCAAACTTCTAGAAATGAAAACTACAATTTTTAAGAGGAAAACTACACTAGATAGGATTCACAGCAGATTAAGCTCTGCAGAAGAAAAATTCAGTGGCAATAGCAATAGAAAATTGGAATTTGATCCCTCTCCTCTCTATATACTCCAGATACTAATTTCTACACAGTGTGATTAGTCTCACTCAAGCATTATCATAATAATGTTGTTCCACAAGGCTCTGCTTTCACTCCCTCTCTGAAAGAATCACTGCAAATGATGAGGGAATCAACGTAATTATACATATATACATTATATATATATATAAATATATTCTATGTATTTATGCTTACATAGGCATAAAATGTTTATTGAAGGATACCCAAGAAACTGGTAACATCAGTTGCCTCTAGGGAAGGAAACTAAGTCTCTGGGGCAGGGATGAAAGGAGATTTTAACACTATGTTTTGTACCCTTTGTATTCATTGGACTAGTGAATGTGTTACTTATTTAAAAAATAAATAAAATATGGAATAAACTGTACGTGCTGGTCACAAGTGGACTCAACAGTGGAGTGTGAAAGGAATGAAGAAGCAAGTGGCCCCTCAGCCACCTGGATGACTAGGTGCCCAGGGCTGTGTCCCCAAGTCAGGCAAGTATCCAGGGTCCTGTCTGTGATGGGCCAGGGTTGGGGAGCTGCAGTGAGCTTGGGAGTCTCAGTGATATCCATACACAGCCCAAGTTGGGTTTTGAGGTCAATAAATCAATCCTAACCTACACTTGGAGCAGCACATGAGTCATCAGCCTACTGCTCAGTAGATTTGAGTTTAAAGGGAGAGCACCCCCCCCAAAAAAAAGGGAGAGCGCCCCAAGGATTAGAACCATCAGGTCGATTACAGGGATATGGTTTTCAGCTCAGTATAAAGAACAACATTCTAAAATCAGAACAAAGAGTAAACTGACACCCCCAGCCAGGGAGGTAGTGAGTTCACTGCCTCCAGACGTGTTTAAACACTGAATGGTCACGCCACGGGGATGTCAAGGAAGGGACTCAGCATCCTGTGGTGGATGGTGCCACACACATAACCTTTAGAGTCCCTCTGTGTGTACAGGGAGAGTGGGCAGATGGGTGATGTGTCCCCTTTCTCTTTTGCTAAGAGTAGAGTTAGTCAAACGAGACAGAGACCAGTAGCATTTGCACAGAACTCATTGGGTGTCACTCGCTGATTGTTTGTAGGAATACCCATATCTTTCTAAATACTGGTAGCAATTCTCTTGCTGATGGTACATTGCACGTAATCACCGTAAACCTTGGAATTTAGGTTTGTGGGTAATCCCTTACCTTCCTAATATTCTAATAGCTCCATATTCTTCCAGCTAACTGCATTTATATAACAAATTTATAGTGTAAGAATAATTCTTCAAGATGAGATTCTTGCTACCTTTGCCTAGAACCAGCACCTGACTAGAGGAAAACAATATTCCAGTGTGGCAAGTCTGTGTTTAAGGAGAATATGAAATAAAAAGAAGGAATTCTGAGAAATAATGTACACCCCCCCCCAAATTTTTTTTATTCAACACAAAGAAAGGAAGACAGAGAACAAAGAGCTAGATAAAGGAAAGCAATCTGTTTGGGGCTAAGCCGAATAAACTTAAATAGTTTAAGGAATAAATTGGTGGAGTAATTCGAATCATGGGCAGGTGCTATGAACGTAATTTAGTAAACGCTCGGGAACCTGCCAAGGAAGAGAAAAATGTGTTGCTTTTGAGATCATTTCCCAGCAGCTTCATAAAAGAAAACTGATTACAGGAATTTAATAAGTAAAACAGAGCCAGAACTATAGTAATCAAATGAGTTTTTAATTACATTTCATGCAGAAAAAAATTCCAATTTGTGCTCCTGGGATTAAAAAATAAGTAAGTTCTAGAGAAATGCTTTTGTGGCAGGAAAATAACATAAACACTAATTTCCATAGGAATTATAGTAGTCAGTTTAATTAAAAGGCTTGATCAGAGCGAAGAGGAGCCAGTGCCAAACTATACTAAAAACCATGACATTCGTCCCCACCTCTTACACTATTGTCTAAATAAAACCACTGCATTAAGCAGAACACAGGCACCTGCATTTTTCTCATGGATGTAAAGGGGATTTTGATCACTGCCTGAGTTATTATGTTGCTGTGATTTATTATCATATGGCATAACAAATACATCTGGTTTCAAATTAGACGTTGTTGCTTGGTGTGATAAACATCGCTTATAAAAGCGAGAACATGCTGTGTTTAAGGGACAGGAGTGTGAGGGGACACTGCCACGGTGGAGCGCTCGCCGCTTAACAGGATCCCTGCGTATTTCTGGGCTTTCAAACCCCCGCTTACCTTACATCTAGTTACACTTCACTTGTATCCCTGAAACTCCCCAGAGCGGAGGGTTATTTGAGGGGATACTTCAGGTCCTCCTAACAGGTGGTTTGCAGTCATGCTTAGGGGATTATCCTCAACAGAAAGAACTATTATTCTTCCTGTTGGAGGACTTCGCTCTGGAGTACCCACTAACTATGGGTCCGGCTTGGAGAAGGCTTTTCAGGAGGTGTCCTGCAACCACGGTGGTTTAGTCACCGGTCACCTTTTGTTCCCCTTGTGATGAATGAGACACACCTGCAGGGTGTCTCCATGGGACTGGGAGTATAATCTCTGGCCACAGAACGCTGACCCAAGGCATTAAGCGGGACCATTTCCTTTCCAGGGGCTAAAGCCCCGCAGCCCCGTGATCCCTGTTTCATTCATTGCTTTGTTCCCCCAGAGGAGTGATCCACATTTTGTGAGGCTGAAAGTTTGTACCATTTGGGAGTTGGGGACCCGTTTTTAAAAATAACACAAAATTAAGTGCAAAAAAGAAATATTTAGAAGGGTCTCCTAAAAGTGAGGACCCTGAATCCTGAGCTTCCTTAGCCTTGTGGTCAGTCGGCCTCCAGCCCCACCCTACATTTCCTCTCCCTTCTCTCTCCTGCACCCCTCCATCTGTCCCTCCCTTCCACACCCCTTTTTCTTTTCTCTCGTGTCTATTTCCATGCATCTTCTCATGGTGATCTGTACATTTAGCACAGTCCCCAGATCCTGTGCTTTAAAAATGAGCTCCTCTCATCTCAGGATTTCACCTGGCCTTTCTCATTCACGTGAGTCCACCCAGAGTCATCTCTGGTGGAGCAAATGGTAGGTTTATTTTTGTAAAAATTTCAGTTCCTTATCTATTGAGATCTGGAGCCCTCCCTAGCAGGCAAAGATACACATACTAGTAGACCGTGTGAGCTGCATATTTTGTTTCTTGTTTGATGTGAACTTAAAACAGGATCATAATCAACTTGGCTGGCACCCCCTGGAGGAGTGCACAGACATCTATCTTATTTTTTTCATTTTCTATATAAGCTCTATTAATACAACACAGTGGTGCTAAGTGCATATTTACTTCTTATAAATAGCTCACGTTTACCAAAATAATCACTTTCATTTCTTACAGCCAGCTGTCATTCTCCTCACAGCAGAAACCTAGAAAATCATGGCAGTGACTCCGGTTCCTCTCTCCCCCACCTGCTTTTGTTATATTTTAGGCATTGGTGAAGGTCAATGTGAAACTGAAGCCGATGCTGGATTCAGTAGCTGCCAACAGAAGTAAGTGGGAAGAGCTGCACCAGAAAAGGCTGCTCATCTCTTCGGCTGCCTCTGCCCCCTCTGTCAATCTCATGGTGACAGGAGATGACAGAGACTAACCCTCCAGGTCAGCCGCAGCTGTGAAATGACTGCGTCCTCAAGAGCCAGCTTCGGTCCCACCACAGTATTCTTTTGTTCCTTTAAGCTCAAACAGACATAAAGTCTCAGGGTTGTGCTGGGAAGCATGCCTGGGCTTTCACCTTGCAGTGTGGTGCCAGCAGAAAGGACAGAGGAGGAGGTGGGGCGGGGAGCACATGCCCCAGGACGCTCACCTCTCCCTGATGAACACACATGGGCTGAGATGAAGGTTCTGGGCAGCGGGCCACTTGGGTCCAGGACCTGAGGACGGTTGGCCCTGCTCACTCTGAGCTGAGGGAATATTGAACAGTGAAGGCGTCATTAGCGCTGCTTCATGTTGTGTATGGCTGTTCTGTTTGTTACAAGCCAAACAACGCCTGCTTTTGCATCCTCTCCTGAGCTCCCCCTTCTGCACCAGACTGTCCCAAGCATCCCAATTGGTATTCTGTAGAGATATCTTATTTTTAATCCTAAAGCTTCTTAATGATGGATCAGAACCTTTAGAATCGCCTACCTAAAAGAGAAACTATATTATCCTTACAAAAACCAGCCATTCCCAGTTTTCCCCTAAAAAGGTCGATAGTAGGAAGACAGCAAATGTGTTTGTCTGATTGGCGTTTAGACAAGATTCATAACATTGTATTGGGATTGTGGTCCCCCTTTTCAGTTTTTTAATTCAACCTTCATTGTAGACCAAGTCTTCTCCCAGAAGGAATGGATTAATAGACTTAAAGTAAGGGTGAAAGGAAATCTATAGGTGGATTTAACGCAAATGACACATGAACATTCAGAACTATTTCCAACAGTGAGACATTTCATAGGACGCAGCAGAGCCACGGAGAATGATCACTGACTACCTGTAGCTCTCCTAGTGATGAGTTTCAGTATAAAATGTAAGGTTACTACCAGTGCCAACCTAAAGCCAAATGGAAAGGTCCCCAATTTTGGATTTTTCCTTAAGTGTAAGATATAATGCTTGAAAGGTTAAGAAACAACAGTCTAGGCAGAGAACAGATATTCTGTAGAAAGCTAGGTTTATAGTAGATAAGAATAAGCTATATTAAATAGATGCAATGACTAGAAAGCTGAGAGACTGAGGACACGGTATGCCTTATCCAAAGAACGCTGGGCCAGAAGCTACACTTGTACCCTAGGTTTGGCACTTTTCACTGGATGGCTTTAGACAAGTCACTTAACTTCTCCCAGCCTTTTTCCTCATTTGTCAAATGAGATTACACTAGGAAATTATTTTCAAACATGATTTAACCTTAGAACTCTTTGTTCAAATAAATCTTACAAAGAATCCCCAAGACATAAAACATCTAAAAGCCCAAGTCCTCAGTTTGAAGCTGGGTTGGGAGAGCCAGAGCCCCTACAAATCCTCATTTCTTTGATTACATACCTAGTAGCCCATAATTGGGCTCTGAGGAGTTTGAAAATCTCTGGACCAGATGAACCTTGAAGTCCATTCCAGCTCTAAAGAATCCAAAATTTACAAACCAGTTTTGTTCTTGTTGTTGCTCGTCAGTGTCAGTTATTAACTTTACTACTCAGAGGAACAGGGGCCAAGTTCCACCAAGGACATTTTTTTCCTGGCGCATAGTAGACATCTGGGAAATGTTTAAAGAATGGGTAGATTAAAGTACCAAAACGGAAGTAAGGGAAGAGCAGGTACCCATGGGGTAAAAGGAAGATTCTATATGGGCAGAACTAGAGGAAAAGAAAATTATAAACCAGGCAAATGGGGGGAAGAGAAGGAGGAGAGGGAAAAAGAGGAGGAGGAGGGGAAGCAAAAGAGAACAGCTAACAAGGAAGAGATGGGGACCGAGGCAGGTGGTAAGAGAACTGATAAAGGGAAGGTGAACATCAATCCAAACAAAGAAAAATGGCATGTCTTCCCAAAAAAATGAGGGTACAGAATCCTATCATCAATTGCCTAGAAAAGAGAGAAACTTGAGCAGGGAGGGGGTTGACAAAAGAGAGAAGGAAGGAGTAGGAACCCTAAAAATTAATGTTCCCAGCTACCTTTTACAGCTGTCTCTGCGGGGAAGACTGGAGAAACTAGAGGAGAGAATGAGTGCAGGAAAAATTGCCTCCACAGAGCAGGTAAGGGGAGGTTGTTCAGATTTATGGATTTTATTAAGCCAGTTTTCTGAATCACTCTGCTATAAAGGAAAACAGCTTCTGCCGGGCTGTCTCTCTCCTTCAGGTGAGGAACAAAGCAGGGGTGGAGGTAGGGACAGACTCTGGTCGTGTGTCTGCAGCTCAGAAGCACTGCAGGTGTTCCTAGCTATTGTGTCACATCATGTTTATATCACAAGTGGGAATTGAAAATCAGTCCATGTGAGGCAGAGATGAACCCACATCTGTCATCCTCCCCAACGATAAATAAATAAATAGCCCAGACAGACGAATGCCATTGTATCTAGAGCAAAATTTGAAAGCATGTGCTTTATGATAAAACCAGACCCAGGGTCCAATGGAGACTGCAGGTAGCTACACGCACTGTGGCTACCCTGAACGTTGATGCTGCATATTGCTACATATTGCTAAGGGGAATGTAATTTATAGCACAAACTCTACGGCTTCCACTAAGGTTGAGTTTTCCTCTCATTTTCTTGCCGTTTTATTGGCTTCACTGCATGGTTGCCAATAGCAACACCCACTGGTAGCAAGAGCAGCTCAACACCATTGCAATCTGCCATACAGTGGAGCCCTGACAATGTCAACCATCAATCAAGCAGCTGTTTGTAATTGCCTCCATCTATTATTTCTCCTGTCTCGAGGTATCTTTCCTATTGGGGTCAAAATTCAGAAACTGCTGACTAATGCCCCAGTCTGTTCCTCCACAACCATGAAACAGTAGAAAAGAGGGTAGCAGCCTCCCTGGTGCCAACAACCCAGAGGGTTAGAGGTTGAACTCTTGGGCGTTTGAGGTATTTTTAATCCCTTTTCTAATGTATAACTTTCCACGAATTGGGGGTATGTGTGGTTACCCATATAATCTGCTTTTCCAAAATAGAGAAATTTTCCCAATCCTTATTATTGTTTACTTCCTATTGGAGGAAGGCATTTGAAATGTGAGCCTTCTTATAAAACCTACAACTGACCAGATTATGTGCGCTTCCTCAGGTCTCTTGGCATTAATGGTTGAAATGACTTCATCCTACTTTCTCCACGAAGTGTATTTTTTTCAGGCAGGCTATTTATAATTTTATTAGTCAGTATGTGGAGAAAACATGCACGACCTACAATGTAACTGGCAATCCCAGCCAGAAGGGATGGCTTGGCAAACTGTAAAGGGCACTACCCCAGTGCACAGTGGATGGGGCTCCCCCAAGCCTGGCCATCGGCCAGACCTGTTATCTTGGGACTCTCAGGTCTCGGGTTTTCCACTTATAAAATAAAAGCACTGAGTTTTATTCAGTTCATTTCTGCACCAAAGGACCAAGCTGTATTTAACTTTAAAAACTTCTCAAAAAAGATAGGAGCAAAGAGGTCATCTCCTCATTAAAGACAAAATAAAAAGTTACATATATGGAGTAGATATAAAAACAACCTTATCACAGATATGTCTGAGCCTGCCTCTAGTGATCACGAAAGACATGGTCATCAGTACATGGTTATAGGTACAAAAATATACCCTTTTATTTCATAACTTTAGATTATCTCATTTCATAGATATCCCATAAATGGTAGTCAGTTTAATTTACAATTTATAAAGTGAGTCAAAAGAAGTTAAAATTGCATGTGTGCTTTCTGTTTCTAAAATCTAAGCTGTCTACACATTTCCAGGTATTTTATATTTGCATACTCATTGGGTTGGGTTGGAAATAATCTTTAAAATTTTGTTAGTGAAATAACATTATCTAATATTAATGCTACAAGAATTCAGTTGCTTTTTCATGTATCAAAATTTATCATATTTGATCCACTTACCTGAAGTCGTTAAACAGAGTCTGCTCAATTTACTTTGTGGTAGAATTATTTTAAAATCCATTTTTCCTGCTGACTCTTAATGAATTGCACAAAGATAAAATACAATTTCATCCCCATTAATAGTGTGAAAAACTCCTCTCAAGCAGGACAGAAATCTAAATATATTAAGGGAAGATTTACATCTAAAGAAAAATGTTTTGGCTGGAAGTAAACACTCATAAAGGATTCATTAAAGCAAAAGAGCAAAACCTAATTTGGGACCCTAAAAACTCTGGCAATGCCAGTGAAGTTTCATTGTCTGCTTCAGAATAACAGTCTCTGAAACTGTTGTTCTGCCGCATGCTGTAAAGAACTCCCAAAACTCAAATGTCACAGGAAATTTAAAGGTTGAGTCTGACTACAAGAAGGCCAAAATTTCTTAAGTTTCTTAAGTGAGCAATAATAGCATAAAACACGTAGATGGCAGAAATAAAGTGGTGTGTCTGGGGAATTTCATGTTGAGTACTTGGATTTAACAATGCCTGAGGTCCTGCTTACATCGCTTGTGTACCTTTTCCTCAACTAGTAATTTGGTGTTGTACATCTTTTCTAATTTAATTTTGAATGTTCTTGCATATTTAGTCCATCTCTCAACAGTGCTAAAGATAAGTTATTTATCTGTGTAGCATATCTCTACCAATGTCACTGAATATATACACTGGCACAGAAATATGTTTGTTTTATTAAGTAAATGAAGTATTTGCTATAAAAAAATGTGTTATTTCAGGCCACCATTTACCTTTGTGTTCATTTGCTGTGTGTGTATGTCTGTGTTTAGAATGTCGATTATTTTTTTCTTTAGACTTAGATTAAATCATATTTAGATGAATTTTAAAAAACACAAACAGCATTGTATGGGAACAGGAGTTTAGGTTTTGGCTAATCTCACTCCCTTGGTGAAAAATGCTTTTGCCATTTTATTTTGATGTACAATCATCTAAAAAGGATCCCCTACTGATTTGCTTCCTAATTATTATTGTTTTACACAAAAGAAGGGAAATATGTCTTCAACTGAATTGTCTCACGTCACTCCATTTGTGTAGATTTCCCAAGCTGAGGTGTCATTTTAAGAATACTACATTATAGACTGTTTGCCCATTTCACAAGCATCTAATCCATGATTTTGAAACTGCTTTAAGAGACCTAAATATCTTTGTTTTTAATAAAATGCTTAAAGTTTAACTAAAGCTCTGGAATAATCTTTATTTCTCTTAGGAAGGACGATTTAAGGACTGAACGAGGCAAGCATGCATCCGAATACCTACGATTTAAATTTTGACTGTCAATTTAGCCCATTAACCTTGTCCTGATCTGTGATGTTTGCCTGTGTGAGAGGGATAGTAGGACAGCCCTGTCCACGGAGCATTTTAAAGATGACAAAAGGGTCTTTGAATTATTGAGGTTTTTCTGAAGGGATAAGAGTCTGCAGCCCAATGCAGACGGGTTCCTGTGTCTGTTACAGATTGCTCAAATTTGCGTGGGCAATTACACAGGGGGATCGCATCGATGCAGGGCCTCCAGCCACTGATGCCATACAATTACACAACGGCTTCGGTGCTTAAACTTTAAAATTCTTACACCATTGTGCCTGTTCTATTAGAACTGCAGCAAATGATCCAAAGCCAATTCAAATGACTGGAGAGGAGGTGCTCAGGGGGAGAGGGAAGAGGTGCAGTGTGGCCCCTACTGGCCAGTTTAAGCAATCACCAACCCCCCCCACCCCCCCACCCCCCACCCCGTGCTGAGGCGACCACAGGCTTCTTTGTGCTTTTCAGTCCATGCTTTTCAAGTGAGGCCAACAGTTAAAATTACCTAATTCACAGAAGGGCCGTGAGGATTAATGAGGGAAGTTAGGCAAAGCAGGATCTGGTCCTGGTACAGAAAGTCCTGCATAAACACAGGGGCTTAGAGTAGCTCTTTGTTTGGATGGTTGATTGATTTCTTTAAATGTCAATATCCACAGTTGTGCCTTCTCTGGTAATTCCATTTATAAACCATGTTATTGTACTCTTCCTAACAAGTTAATTTAGGTAATAACACCACAAGCCCCCAGATATAAACTACTTGATTTTTTTTTAAAGGTATATCCAAGAAGGAAATCTAATTAAAATATTAATAAAGCTGGAACTGCCAGTGAAAGGAGAATTCATAATGAGGTTAAATGTCTTACCATCTGAGCATAAATGTTCCCAAATATTGATTTGGTATACAATTTTTCCAAAACTCTTAAAAGATTAAACAGATGATCCTAAAAGTCAATCAGTTACATTATCAATTTGACACTAATTTATTCTTTCTGCCTTCTTTATGGTGGAAGATTGGGGGGTGGGAAGGAAGAAGCAAGGGGACCGAACCACCAAACTGGCCATCCTGAAGAAAATGGCCTAGAACGAAAGGGAAGAGAAATAACAGCTGGAAAATGGTTTTGCAGAAGGTCTTTCTTTAACAAGGAAATTGACCACAGCTGTGGTTGTTGAGCTGTTCATAAATTACCAATGTTTACCAACAGGAAGCAATTACATTTAGAGGATAAATAAGAAAACATAACTTCCAACTAGTTTTAAAAGAGAATGTCAAATAGATTTCACATACAAATAGAGTATGGAATTTGGTCATCTCACATTTTGACAGGCAGAAACATAAGCATGTTAAGAACTTTTAGCTCCTATACATTTTGCCCGAATGGAATTCTTCTACATGGTAAACATGCCTCCCTTTATGCAGCAAAATCCACCCTGAGCCCAACACTGCTTTCCTAAAGTCTAATTCCTTTCAATAAGGCACTAAATCTTTTTATTGCAACCACAAAATTCTTTCTTATTGCTAGAAATGGTACAATACACTAACTTTTTTGATACATGCTCCAGCTTTCCAAGATTCTGTTGGAAACAAAATGATCCTTTATGACATTTTATAATATTCCACCCCATTTACTGCTTTCCAGAATTTCTATCATTAATTAAAGGGCCTTCTTTCACCATCCCCCTCCCAAAAAAACCCTAATCTATTCCCCAACTGCCTGTCATAGACTAAATAAAAGTCAGTCTATCACAGCAGCAGGGATGGTCATGCCAATTTCACAGCGTGATTTGTGCACTCATTTTATTTTGCAAATGACCCTGCCCTCCATCTGTCTAAGCCGAATGTCCTGCTTTTTCCAAGCCAGGCCTCAGGAGCAGCAGCACATGAAATAAGGAGGAAGGCACAGAACGTCTCCCTCCTGCCCGCTTCAGCAGCCACACTCACAGACAGGTACCAGCACAAAGAGGGGAACCTCAACTGATGCCTGTAGGGATTGGAGAAATCTGGGGGACAGCAGAGATTCCTTCTATTTTGCTTACATTCCCAAGAAGCCATTTGAAGGTGAATGCTTTCATGGTGCGAATACAACTCTGAAAATCAGACTGATAGACTAAAGATATAAAAGGCAATTTCCCATTTCCATGTTCTGTCATGTTACCTTGATTTACAATAGCACCTCACCCAAAGTATCAGGTCATACATAAGGATTTTAAAATAAATACTGAGCCTGAGTTTCCAAGAGACAAGTGTAGTCAGGCAGCCATAAAGGTGAAGATCCTCCCCCAGCCACCTACCCACTCCCCAATTACTGAGAGGCACTAGCAAGCATCCCTCAACCCACACACCTCCCTGAGTTGAAGGCCCTAAAAGAGTGCACCTAGAGATCAGGTGGAAAGAAGCCCCGGAATAGAGTTATGGTGGACCCCATCAGCTGCTTTCTCTGGGGATCTTAGGTGGGCCAGAAAGCCACTCAACCCGTCTGAAATGGGTACAGTTTGTCCCTTTCTCAGTATTCATGAAGTGGAAGGTTCCTTGTCTGGTCCCACCCAGAAGGACAGACCTCTGTCAATTTCTCAGCAGGGAAGACTGAATGAGTATATAAAGTCAGTTGCTTTATGATACAAGCAATCACATGCCTGCAGAAGTCCCCTGCCAGCTATACTGGGTGACTAGGAACTATACCACCCCCACTAGTTATTTCCTAACACCTGCTCACAGCTGCACATCAGATCTGGAAGTTCAAATTTCTACTGCCCACACCAAGCTGGTTCGTTGTTTTAATGGAGGAAAAAAAGACACTAATGTTCCAGAATACAATGTGGCAGCAAACACTGGGCCTTTACAAACTCATCTGTAGGAAATAAATGGAATAAGTTACAAGCAGTCACTATTTCCTACTGAAACTATCTGCTGGATATCATGGCACTGCTGCTACCTAGCTGTGTGGTCTTGAGCAAATTATTTAAAACTTTCTAGTGCACAGATTCCATATCTGTAATATACAGATCACACGGTGGTCATTAAGATTAGAAATAATCTTAATGTGTAAATTGTCTTAGGGCCATACATATGGTTGGTGTTGGCTCTGGAATTTATACATAGAAAAGATGTTATGCGCAGCAAAAGGACTTGCATTGAAGCCTTTAAGTATATAGCAAAAACATAATTTTATTCGTACGCCGTTTATCTTAGATACTAGATAGTCCAAGGCAGATCATGGACGACCAATGGAGATGCAGGGAGATCAAGGAAGACTGGTTTCTTATTTGTAGTGAAAGTTGGAGGGCCAGGCCAATAGATATGGCCAAGATTAAACGCTAACATCTGTTCAGTAATAACTGTTTGGGGTGAGGGGAGAACACCTGGATCTAAAATTAAACGTCTCCCAATACCAGATAATATTCACAAAACCATTTACCACTGTTAATTTGTGGAAACGATAAAAATAAGAACTATTATTACTCTCTGCATTTATGTCTTAGACAGTGTGCCCTCAAGGCAGCTTAAAAAGAGAGGCTACTCTAATTCCAGGAGAATGCCAAAGAGATATTCCACCTTTTCCTTCCAATTAAAATACAAAAACAAACCGCGAAACGACGCCATTAGTATGTATTGCAAAGTGTATAAGGCTAAAAAAGCAAGGGATTTCAGACCGCAAATCTTTCTTCCCCGCGCCGGAGACAGGTGACACAGCAGGCAACCAGCAACTCTCAATCAACCTCAACACTAAAAAAAGGCAAGTGAAACCTCATCTCCCGGCAACCGAGGGTCCGTCCCGCAGAGACTACGCCTCCCAGAGTGCAGCGCGGCCACGTTCCGATGTCGGCGCCATCGGACCAGTGCATGCCGGGAAGTAGAGTTTCCGTTTTTGAATTGCCACGAGGCCTTTCATCTCTCTTGCTGGACTCACGACCTTCGCAGCCCAGAGTCTTCGAGGGCCAATACAGTAGTTTAGAGATTCACCTCAGTGATTCCTTTATATTCCTTACAGAGTTTTTCCGTTGCAAAGCAATATCCGGCCAGCCTTCCGTTTCCGGTTGGCATGTTGCCGTGGTAACGGACGCACAGCCGAGGAGAAGGTTATGGCGGGCCTGAGCGGTGCGCCCATCCCCGACGGGGAGTTCACCGCGGTCGTGTACCGGCTCATCCGGGATGCCCGCTACGCCGAGGCCGTGCAGCTGCTGGGCGGAGAGCTCCAGCGGAGCCCGAGAAGCCGCGCCGGCCTGTCGCTGCTGGGCTACTGCTACTACCGCCTGCAGGAGTTCGCGCTGGCCGCCGAGTGCTATGAGCAGCTGGGTCAGCTGCACCCGGAGCTGGAGCAGTACCGCCTGTACCAGGCCCAGGCCCTGTACAAGGCCTGCCTTTACCCAGAGGCCACCCGCGTCGCCTTCCTCCTCCTGGACAACCCCGCCTACCACAATCGGGTCCTCCGTCTCCAAGCCGCGATCAAGTACAGCGAGGGCGATCTGCCCGGGGCCAGGAGCCTGGTGGAGCAGCTACTGAGTGGGGAAGGAGAAGACAGCGGGGGCGAGAACGAGCTCGATGGCCAGGTCAACCTGGGCTGTTTGCTCTACAAGGAAGGACATTATGAAGCCGCGTGTTCCAAGTTCTCTGCTGCCTTGCAGGCTTCAGGCTACCGGCCTGACCTTTCCTACAACCTGGCTTTGGCCTATTACAGCAGCCGGCAGTATGCATCCGCACTGAAGCATATCGCCGACATTATTGAGCACGGCATCCGCCAGCACCCAGAGCTGGGTGTGGGCATGACCACTGAGGGCATTGATGTTCGAAGTGTTGGCAACACCTTAGTCCTTCACCAGACCGCTCTGGTGGAAGCCTTCAACCTCAAGGCCGCCATAGAATACCAACTGAGAAACTATGAGGTGGCCCAGGAAACCCTCACAGATATGCCTCCGAGGGCAGAGGAAGAGTTAGACCCTGTGACCCTGCACAACCAGGCGCTAATGAACATGGATGCCAGGCCTACAGAAGGGTTTGAGAAGCTACAGTTTTTGCTCCAACAGAATCCCTTTCCCCCAGAGACCTTTGGCAACCTGTTGCTGCTCTACTGTAAATATGAGTATTTTGACCTGGCAGCAGATGTCCTGGCAGAGAATGCCCATTTGACTTACAAGTTCCTCACACCCTATCTCTATGACTTCTTGGATGCCATGATTACTTGCCAGACAGCTCCTGAAGAGGCTTTCGTTAAGCTTGATGGGCTAGCAGGGATGCTGACTGAACAGCTCCGGAGACTCACCAAACAAGTACAGGAAGCAAGACACAACAGAGATGATGAAGCTGTCAAAAAGGCAGTGAATGAATATGATGACACCCTTGAGAAGTATATTCCCGTGCTGATGGCCCAGGCCAAAATCTACTGGGACCTTGAAAATTATCGAATGGTGGAAAAGATCTTCCGCAAATCTGTGGAATTCTGTAATGACCACGATGTGTGGAAGCTGAATGTGGCTCATGTTCTGTTCATGCAGGAAAACAAATACACAGAAGCCATAGGTTTTTATGAGCCCATAGTCAAGAAGCATTATGACAACATCCTGAATGTCAGTGCTATTGTGCTGGCTAACCTGTGTGTTTCATATATTATGACAAGTCAAAACGAAGAAGCCGAGGAGTTGATGAGGAAGATTGAAAAGGAGGAAGAGCAGCTCTCCTATGAGGACCCAGATAAGAAAATCTACCATCTCTGCATTGTGAATTTGGTGATAGGGACGCTCTATTGTGCCAAAGGAAATTATGACTTTGGTATTTCTCGGGTTATCAAAAGCTTGGAACCTTATAATAAAAAACTGGGAACTGATACCTGGTATTACGCCAAAAGATGCTTCCTGTCATTACTAGAAAACATGTCAAAACACATGATTGTGCTTCGTGACAGTGTTATTCAAGAATGTGTCCAGTTTCTAGAACACTGTGAACTTTATGGCAGGAACATACCTGCTGTTATTGAACAACCCCTGGAAGAAGAAAGAATGCATATCGGAAAGAATACAGTCACTTATGAATCCAGACAACTAAAAGCTTTGATTTATGAGATTATAGGTTGGAATATGTAGTAATGTCTAATAATGGCTTTTATCAAAATGGCTCTGTTAACTATACATATTTGCAACTCTTTTATCTGTGTTTGTCCTTTGGCATCTTCACATTTGTGATACGTTGAAATTTGTACACTTTAAAATTATAATTAAAATAATTTTGATGTATCTTTTGAGAAACCTCACAAAAGAATTATAATAAAAAGAACTTGAACCCTAGAAGGATTTATGAAAAATTCAAAAATGAATGGGGAAGTGTGTCTAATAGTATTTGTAATGCCTATGTTCTCTCTCCATTGTATCTTTTGTGTTTTGCTATATCCTGAAAAAATCCTGCATGAGAAGATTACATCATCCAGAGACCAGGCACTATCAAATCCAGAACTCAGTTAATGTATAGAACATCTGGACATTAGTAATAGGGTTTCACATTATACTTCAACAATTTACCCTTAAGTAACACTAATTAGTAATGCATACATTTTGCATAGATTTTAGTATCTTGGCAGAATTTTCCAATACAATTGTAATGCTTTATCTAACAAGAATTCCTTATGTTCTAAATTTTTTTTTTTTAATCTGTAAGATTCAGTAGGAAATCTTGTGCCATAGTAAAACTACGGTGCTATGGTGTGGAGACAATGCACAATTGACAAATTTCTATGGTTTTCTTGTGTCCATTTGTGAATAATTTGAATATATAATCTTACTCTTTGCATAATTGATCTTTAACAGTGATTAATAACAAGTACCCTTAGAACTCGGTTCTTAGTTCTTGTTTCTACTTAAGACACATTAATACTGGACTTTGTTTTTATGTTGTAGCTTTTTGGAAAAGGAAAAATATTCTATGCTATTCCAATGACCCTATCAAACTCTCCTACTCATACCATAGAATGGTATCAATGGATTCTGAAAACTTATCTGTTAGACTCATAATGTCAGTTTCATAGTCAAAACTCAATAGTGTTTGGGGGTTCTCACTGTGAACCCCACTCATTCTGCATAGACATTTAATTTTCTGTAAGCTACAAGAGATTTACTGTTTGTTTCCCCAACCCCTTACACCTTTGCTCTTCATAAAAGTAACTGCCATGCTCACTTGATCTGGTTTAGAAAAAGTCAAAAGCATTAGGTTGAATCATATGAAATTGCTGATTTTGAAAGTTTTCAGCCTATAAAAATAGCAATTCCCATGGATCAACCTAATAGCTCTTGATGAACAGTAGGAATTCCTGCTATAATAATTTTCTTTTTCTTTCACAGAGGAAACAGCTAGATAGGTGCCCAGATAAAGCATGCTGAGAATAATTCTTCTGTAGCATGACATCTTTGGGTACTGAAATTCTATTGTAATCTGTGTGAGAATTTGGCTAATAGTGACTTCTACTGCATGGGCTGGAATTTATGTCATCCTCTACCCTGTTATCCGAGCTGGTACCATTTATCTAGTTGATGGTGATGGTCTCATATTTGGAAGGAAACTCTGAAGGCATTATTAAATGAATTAATATGCTGTACATTGGAGGAAATTTTCCATTTGCTTAAGGAGTATAGAAAACATACAGTGTCCTCACTCAAGTAAAGGACTCCTTTCCAAACCTAGTGGTTCCTTCTATTACAAATTAACTTCTGGAGCATGTAAAGAAATAAATATTTTACAGTTTTGGTTTTCCTGTTGGCATGTTAACTGGGATGCACACTCAACACACCTGCTGTTACTGAACAACCCCTGGGAGAAGAAAGAATGCATATTGGAAAGAATACAGTCACAGCTGAATCCAGACAGTTAAAAGCTTTGATTCATGAGATTATAGGTTGGAATATGTAGTAATGTCTGATAATGGCTTTTATCTAAATAGCTTCGTTACTCCCATTTCACACATTTAAAAAATCTGTATTTATCCTTGACAACTTTACAGTTGTTACATTTGAACTCTGTACACTTAAAATTATAATAACAAATATTATTTGATGAACTTTTCCATATTTTTAAGAAGAGTAGGGAGCATGCAGTATGAGCTAAATCACTTTTGCATTCTCTCTGCCAGTAACAGTCACCAGGTCTTGCCCCCAAGCAACAATTGCTAGAGTGACATCTTTGTATAAGCAAGTAACCGTAAATAGCAGTTTCTATTCTACTTTAGGCTGTAGAAAAGGGTGTGGCATGAGCCAAAGAACTGCTAAAGTGGGTATGTTTGCATTCATCTGGTGACCAATATGTAATGGTCCATGGCTGGACCATTTCTCAAGCAGCAAATAAATATAGGTGCATTGCGCCATCTCAGGACAGACCGTGCTGTCCAATAAGACCAATTCTCACTTTAATTTTTGCCTCCACTTCATTTTTTAGTCCTTCAACTTTCTGGGTCTCAGCAAAGTTGAGTTCGGACCCTGGCCTAAGCTCTTTTAGAAGTATTGAATGAGAATTGGTTTTTTTCAGGTATGAAGTTTGGTCCATGACTTCATTTTTCTTCTATAATTTGGTTGCTTGGTTGGTCTTAAGTTTTATAATCAAAATTTCCCTTCATATTCCACTTTTTATTTTCCAGAATTGTTGTGCCTCCTTGTGAATACTAACAAATATCAAGCGTGGACACTTTGTGATGTGTTCAGTATAGGTGAAAATGAGCACCAAACTGATAATGAAAAGACTAAGGTATGAGTTCCAGACTTTCCAAAATTAAGTTTTAGGACTTAAGAAATTCATTTACCCCTTGAGATCCCAATCATTCGAACTACTAGATGCTCTTCACAGTTACTTCTGGCTATAACATCTGATTCTGTATAAGTCATATAGAAGAAAGTTGCCTTCTTTTACGACCTGAATACATAAACAAGTCACTAAGGAACACAATATATATTTGTATTATAAATGAATGTTTTATGGTATTTTGACTTATGACAGTAAACGTTAACCCCTCAGGTAGATGTTTGTTGTTATTGTTGGATGCTATAACATTTTGACTACTACTAAGAAATTTGCATTTTTGTCTTTTTGTTCACTTGGAGATTTGCTTACAGCTCTAGCTATGAATGTACTGTAAGGCAGTCCTTGTTCTCTGCTATGGTTGTGCATAAATCAAGAATTTTGTAAATATTTAGAAATTAATTCTCTTAACTTCCCTCTTTTAGTTTATCTACTAATGTCTATTTGTTGGGGATGGGGAGATGTGATTTTAATTCTTCCCCAAGATGATATACCAAAAATTATACATAAATGATATATACTCCAGGAGTTTTATTAACAGGCTATTATAATATGCATTTTTAAAATCAATTATTCTTGAAATAATTAGAGTCTCTCCTACCCCTGGAGGCCTCCAACTGCTGGTTTGCCAGAAATCTGGAAAGAGAGGAACACTGAGGTGAAGATGAAACGGAGCTTTAGCTATGTGATTTACTTCACAACCCACCTTGGATCCCCTTCATGTCCAAATCTCAGTAGTTAATCAAAGGTCTGCTGCCATTAACAGAACAGCAGTAATGGATAACAGATGCCAGAGCTACTTCTGTAAATAACTCATTCAATCAAGTCATCAGTCCTCACACCCTTGTTTTATTTAATACAAGGAGGTCATGCAGACTTTCCAAAAGGACAGAGCCACAATGAGCAGGAGGACAATTTCCAGTTTATAAAGCTTTTTTTGGAGCTGTTTCTTTTTTTGCCTTCAAAAGGTCTATTTAGGAGGTAGTAGTGTTTACTGCTACAGAATGTATCACAAGATAAGAAATGAAAAATCTCTCTCCCTTACCACACCCCGCCTTTCCTTTTTCTTTTTATCTTTTATTTTCTCCCTTTTGTCAATTACAGGGACACTTTTCTGATAGCTGGCGGTTGAAACCACAAGCTGGTATAAAATATGCATACCAACGTTTTAGCGATAAGTGTCAGGTAAGCTAGCACTATGATTATCAAGGTGACTTTAGAAACCATTTAACCATGCATCTTTGCAAATTGAAATCACATTTATCAATAAAAAGTGACTCTCAAATTAGTAAAGCCAGAAGAAAATTTTGAAAGGAATCACCTAAAACACTGGATCTGTATATTTTGTAGAACACAGTGAGCTTTATTTGTATCCTTGCAGTAATTCTTATACTGTCTTTTTTTGTGTGTGTGGTACACGGGCCTCTCACTGTCGTGGCCTCTCCGGTGGCGGAGCACAGGCTCCGGACGCCCAGCTGCTCTGCGGCATGTGGGATATTCCCGGACCAGGGCACAAACCCGTGTCCCCTGCATCGGCAGGCAGACTATCAACCACTGCGCCACCAGGGAAGCCCCCTATACTTTCTTTTAAACTCTCTTTGACCTCAATAGAAAAACAGTGACTGAAAAAGATGTACAATATTTTTATTATTTAAAATGTTCCATGACATTGGGAATTAATTATACTCTGAACTCTAGTGTATACTTGCTTTTCTGCATCCATAATCATACTTATATTGAGTATTTTTTATATCATGTATAATGTGGTCTTGTTTTAATATTGTCTTGGTAGGAGGCTGTGTGTGGGCAGTTTGAGGAGATTATTTTATACCTGAATCCCCCTATTAATTGAGGTTCTTTTGGCTGTTTAATTAAATCACCTCCCTTGGATTTGGGCCAAGATTAATCCATCACATACTGAAATCTTGTCTACAACAAAATATGTACATAATAGAAAAGGAATTGCCTTCATAGGGAAAAAATATTAGAAAATAGAGTTCTATACATATTTCTATCATGAAAAATAAGCATTTGTTAAAGTAGGACCAGACAATAACTTGATTGTGAATATTATTAGGTGAACATGTACACTGAGTCCAAGTCCTTGTCCAAAAGTGAAATTTGCACATATTTGTGAAAGTAAGCACATCACTGTCAATGACTGGATACCTCAGTTCAAAAGAGCAAATGGCTAAAATTGCACTGTGCTAACAGGACCCAAGTAAGCTATGTGAGCAAGCATTTATTGCTATTATTATTTTGTTTCCAGTTATTTTATTACAAGAGGCAAATGCATAAGATAAAAGACACATGACTTAAGGTTTCACCAGCACTCATGGCAACTGCTCTAAAAAGTATGTCCACAGAGCGTCCACAGACTCTAGAAAAGCTTGTCAAGACTCACCAGGAAATTACTGGCTGGTTAGTACTTCTGTCTCTGCTGCATATGGTGAGAGGCTATTCTGGGAAGACTCAACCTCTTGGTCCCAGTTATTCCAAATTTTCCAAAGCCATCTCCTATAATTTATGCACTTCATATACGGAAAGGAGAATATATACTTTGGAGACTAGAAGACATTTAGTTCCTCTTTAAGTCAGGAAATACAGTGTATATATCTCAAGATATGGTCACACCCTAACACTGTAAAGCAAAAGCTTCAGGAATCAAATCATAACAGAAACACATTATTTTTCACAGAACTAAAACAAAAAATTTTTAATTTATATGGAAACACAAAAGACCCCGAATAGCCAAAGCAATCCTGAGAAAGAAAAACAGAGCTGGAGGAATCAGACTCCCTGACTTCAGGCTATACTACAAAGCTACAGTAATCAAACAGTATGGTACTGGCACAAAACCAGAAATATAGATAAATGGAACAGGATAAAAAGCCCAGAAATAAACCCATACACCTATGGTCAATTAATCTATGACAAAGGAGGCAAGACTATAAAATGGAGAAAAGACAGTCTCTTCAATAAGTGGTGCTGGGAAAACTGGACAGCTACATATAAAAAAATGAAACTAGAACATTCTCTAACACCATACATAAAAATAAACTCAAAATGGATCATAGACCTAAATGTAAGGCTGGACACTATAAAACTCTTAGAGTGAAACATAGGCAGAACGCTCTTTTACATAAATCGCAGCAATATCTTTTTTGATCCACCTCTTACAGTAACGAAAATAAAAACAAAAATAAACAAATGGGACCTAATTAAACTTAAAAGCTTCTGCACAGTAAAGGAAACCATAAACAAAATGAAAAGACAACCTACAGAATGGGAGAAAATATTTGCAAACAAAGTGACCAGCAACGGATTAATCTCTGAACAGCTCATGCAGTTCTATGTCAAAAAAGAAAACCCAATCCAAAAATGGGCAGAAAATCTACATAGACATTTCTCCAAAAGAGACATACAGATTGGCCAAAAAGCACATGAAAAGATGCTCAACCTTACTAATTATCAGAGCAATGCAAATCAAAACTACCATGAGGTATCAACTCACACCGATCAGAATGGCCATCATCAAAAAGTCTACAAACAATAAATGCTTGAGAGGGTGTGGAGAAAAGGGAACCCTCCTACACTGTTGGTGGGAATGTAAATTTGTACAACCACTATGGAGAACAGTATGGAGGTTCCTTAAAAAACTAAAAATAGAACTACCATATGATCCAGCACTCCCACTCCTGGGCATATATCCAGAGAAAACCATAATCTAAAAAGATACATACATCCCAATGTTCACTGTAGCATTATTTACAATAGCCAAGACATGGAAGCAACCTAAATGTCCATCAACAGAGGACTGGATAAAGATGATGTGGTACATATATACAATGGAATATTACTCAGCCATGTTGCAGCAACATGGATGGACCTAGAGATTACCATACTAAGTGAAGTAAGTCAGACAGAGAAAGACAAGTATCATATGATATCACTCATATGTGGAATCTAATTTTAAAACGATACCAATGAACTTATTCACAAAACAGAAACAGACCTACAGATATCGAAAACAAACTTATGGTTACCAAAGGGGAAACGTGGTGTGTGTGTGGCGGGGGGGTGGTTTATAAATCAGGAGCTTGGGATGAACATACACACACTACTATATATAAGATAGATAAGCAACAAGGACCTGCTGTATAGCACAGGGAACTCTACTCAATATTCTGTGACAATCTATACGGGAAAATAATCTAAAAAAGAATGAATATATGTTTATGTATAACTGAATCACTTTGCTGTACACCTGACACTAACGCAACATTGTAAATCAACTATACTCCAATTTAAAAAAAAAGAAACACATTGCTAAAAAGAATTCTGTTACGAGGAAATACCTGATACCTACATATGCCAATGAATGCCATTATTTTGTGCGTTTACAAGAAAAAGTAGTTAGTAGAGCATTTTTGTTTCCAGGTCTTTTGTTTTCATACTGATTCATTACATATAAACTGTTTCAACAGAATGCCAAAGAATGGTCATGAGCTACACATGATCTGACCAAGATGTTGAGAGTAGTTATTAGCCCCTTTCAGAAACTAAGGAGACTTTCTGACAATGTATATGAGATTTATAATGAAATGACTGGCAAAACTGTAAAATTATTCTGGAAATAATAGTGTGGAATATAAAATGGAAAACCATAAATGCATTCTTCTGCAGTATTTGTAAATATGACTTAAATAGATTCTTTAAGTTACAAGTTGGGTATTATGATAAACATTTGGAATGCATCTGCAACAATGAGCCCGGGGCTTGGACTAGCTCACCTCTTGAATCAGAAACCTGAGGTTCACAGACATTAATATGACTTGCCCCAGAGCAAATAGTAGCCAAGCCAGAATCAGAATCCAGGGCTTCTGGCTCAGCTCCTGTACTCTTTCCACTAGACCTCATTCACTCCTTAGATTTTTTTTTTCCAAATTATTCTGACCCTATAAAATGCTAAGCATTTCGTTTTCCAGAGCCACGACTTTTACTACGTTCATTGCTGCTGATTATTTAATATCATAACCATTCTTATAAATGGTTTTGATTAGCTTTGGATGCATCTAATTTGTTCTCCTAAAATGGACCACATTCATCAGGTCTCCCTATAAATATGAATTCCTCCAAACTTGACTCCAATCCCATGTGTGGATTTCTATATTAACATTTTAAAATTTACATTGCAAATACATAAAATTTAATGGTTATGGTGGTTTATAATCCAATATCCATTCCCTACCCCTATTCTACCCCCACCTCCAGAAGTTTGGTCTAAATTTATGGTTCTCAAATGCTTAGCTATACATTAGAAATCACCTGGAGAGCTTTTAAAACTCTCAATGCCCCAGGTTGCATCCCAGGATCTCTGAGAATGGGACCCAGATATCAGTATTTTTCTCAACTTTCAAAATGCAGCCAAGGTTGAGAACCACTGATCTAAGGCCATTGTTGCAACTCCCCTTTCGTGATTGATTTAGAAGTAACCATGTGAACCAATCTTTTCCAAGGCATGGGAAGTCTCTTGAAGGGTTGCTGAGAAAGTTTTCTTCATCTCCTAAAAAAACAAAAAGGATGTAAGAAGGACTCTTTCTCTGTGTATTGTTGATCTGAATCTGCTGCCGCCATCTTACGACCATGACAGAAACCAGTCTAAGGGTGAAAGTGACTTTGAAGATATCAAAGAAAAAGAAAGAACTTGAGTCTTTGATGACATCTTTAAGCCATTGTAATAGCTATCCTAGAGCCTGACCTACTTCTGGGTCTCCTTCAAAATGGAAAAAAAATAAATTATCTTATTGTTTAAACTTATTTGAGCCAGATTTCTCTGTTACTTGTGTCTAAAAGCACACAGACCACACTCATCATATTTAGGTCATACATTTTGAGTGTTGTCCAGGAGGCGATGAATTTTTATGCAAATCCCTGTTAGTCACCCAGTCTTCCTTGAGATCCAGTGCCACTCCTTAGGTACCAGTGAACAGGACAAAGTTAGTTGACCTTTGTAAAGACATTGCCTGAAACCTTGACTTCATCAGTATTAACTGCTCATCCAGCCTTTTGAAATTGCAGTGGCTACTCGTGAAAGTGGGTGTGCCTTCGTATTCTCGGGTGAACGTTCACTTATGTACAAGTAAATGAGAATTGTTTTGCCCCACCCAAATGAACTGCCTTAAGTCTAAGGTCTGCTCACTGCTTTTTGGCAAAATCATAAGATAAACACGAATGTGTATAGTGACTCATCCAGAAAACATATTCCTCAATTTCAGAATTTCCTCCACATTCACGTAAGACTGTTTCAGTAAAAGCGCAATAATAATAGAAGAATAAAGATGAAAATGGAAACAACAGCAGTATTTATTCATGAACAGTAAACCTACGTGTTAAAGTGAGGCAACCTCATCTTTTCTCCGGTGAGAAATGCTAATCTATGTACTGCACTATTTCAGCTTTGGCCCTTTCCAGTCATAAACCTGGTTATAGGAATAACTTCATGAAAAATAAATACTTTAGTTCTTGATAATCCCCACCAGCTCTGCATTCCACCCATCAGGCCCAACTTATTCTGAGCTGTTGGCTTATACCAGTTCTGTATAAGAAAGATGAAAAAAATTCAAATTCAAACCGGATAGTCCCTATCACATCCGGGGATTGGGACAGTTGATTTATTCATACAATCTCTTTAAACATCTACCAGGAGAGGTTCTAAGACAGAATTTATTGCCTCCGCCTGCCATCCTTGGGCCCACAAAAAGCAAAGCAAAATCCTTCTATGAAATCTGAAACTCCAGTCACTGATTTCCTCCTGGCTGATGTCATTTCAAAGGCACGGTATATCCCTGTGATAGCTGCAGCGGAAATCTGCCTCTCTATAGGGTTTCCATCTGTTTGGCATCAGAAAGAACCTCTTTGGGGAGCCACAGTAAATGCAGAGCACCCACTCCTCCCCAAGGGTCCCAGAGTCTTGCATTAGTGTTTTTAAAATCAACTGTTGTTAGGATTGAAGATGCTTAAGCTTTCCCAGAATAGGAAAGTATTGCTGTAACTTTAGTTTTAATTTATGTTTGGCTTATCATGGACTGTTCTGTAAAAATTTTCCATATGATTCTGAAACTACTATGCAAATATTATCAAAATGAAAATCCGATCACTGACATTCTTTCCTTTGGGAAAAGAGTTTTCTACATAACTTCCTGTTCTGCACTTCTTATTATAAAACAGCTTGAATTTGGAGCAGCTCCTTCTGAGCTTAAAAATATAAATATTTTGTGTCAAAAGGCTATTTATTCACTTCTCATTAAGGGTCAACAGAGATGATACAATAGGTTAAAGCAGAGAAAACAGATTATAATGACAAGAGATTTCAAAACTGATCTTTTTCAGATCAGCTTCAATACAGATAATCCACTGTAAATGATGAGAGTTCATACTGGTACCAAGGTATAACTAACTGCGAATGGAGTGTATTCATCCAGCAATAAATGCATAATGGTCCCCTTTATTCCTGAAAAAACAAAGCTTCAATTAATTCCACAGGAATGTTTAATAAAGGAAAAGGTTTCATGAAGATCAACCTTTATCTCATCTCCATTCTCCCCTACAGGTATTAGAGCTTTCACAGTGCCTGATCAAAAACAGACTCTCCAGTATATTCCTCAAGGAATCATTTATTAAATGTGTTTTTATAAATTGGACTTTCTGTGTTTATGTGCCATTTCCTCAGAGAAGGCTAACTATAAGGATGAAATAGAAATAACACCACTTTTCAATATCCCTCAAGCCCCAATTCCTAGAAAAAGACAAGAATACAAAGGTCTTTTTATTCATTCTGTCAAATACCAGTTTGTTTCAATATGGTTTCCTGGAGTTCAATATCAGATGAGGCACAGTCCCCAGTGGGCCGTAGAGAGGCAAAGTTTTCCTCACCTCCCTGGGGAAAAGGAAACGTGAGTACTGAACTAAAAGACTGTGAAAGAATGGAAAGGGGATGAAGGAAGACTTTTCAAGACAGAGGGTAAGGCACGAGGGAGAGACCAGGTGAAGAAAGGCAATAAACAACTTGCCTTTAATGGAAAGATGAAATTACGGCTACTATATTTACATGATTTAAACATGAGCTATATTTACCTCAGTATTTTCTAAAGCACGATAAATGCACAAGATAATTAAATGAGATGAATTTAGTTGGCACACAAAAGAACATTGTTTAACAGTCATGCACTCATTTTACTGTATGCATGTTCACACACACACACACAAGATACATCAAACCTGAAATTTCATGCATTCTATTGCATAGGATGAGGTTAAAATAAAAAATTACTTGATTGAAAAGTATTAAATACTAAGACACTTAGTACTTGGCTGTGGCAAGAAGCATGCGACTTGAATGACTACAATTTAGGAAACTTTGGGTTAGCAAATGGAGAACAGAATTTCGTGTGAGGGTGAGAGAACCCCACTCTCCTCTGAGCAGAAGTGGGATTTTTACCCATTTTTGACTCAGTAAGTATTTGTCAAGGGTCTTCTATTTTCAGAAAGCTAACTTCACATTTTAATACAGAGATTTTTGCCACCTACTGTGAACATTTCCTCAGAAGAATCTTACTAACAAATTTATGAGAAAACAGTTTTAAATTTTCTAGATCCACATTTCCTTGTCTGAAAAGCTGATATTTTTAGACTAGCCATTTCTTCACGTTTCCTTGCCATTCTGATCTGTTCTGATCCTATGACATTTTTTTTCTTTTTTTCCATTTCTCACAAACCTAACAAGTTCTGATTTTTTGGTGGATGATGGATCCTACCAGTAGAGGGGGCCTCACTCGGCTTGAAAAGTATTCGGAAAGGCTGAAGGGATGGTTTACTCCAGTCGAAAGAGGATAGCTCATCCGTTTGTCTGCTTAACACCCTGTCACTTTTCTCTGAGTCACTAATTTTAAAATGAGACCACTAGCCTAGGGATCAGTCTGGCAGTGGACATGCTGTCACAATCCAGTTTGAGATCCAGTCTTCAGATTTCCTAAGGACGTGGTGAGCCAGGGTTCAACACATCTTGCTTTAAAAGCTAAAATAGTGAATGTTCTAATTGTTACCACACTTTTCATTATGTGTGTTCTGCACTGACTAGGCAGGGGTCCAGTTGTGTTCACTTCAAGTGGGATTCAAAGTTTTAGAGCTAGAAGGATTTTTAAGAGCATCTGTTCCAACTCCCTCAAATCACAAATGAGGGATAGACACTCGAACTTATGCTCCACTGAAAGACACTAGTGTGGAAATAGTACTGTTCAGCTTTTATTTTTAAAAAGTCATTTGCAGCTGTTTAGTCCTGACTGCCCCCTAGAAGCTGTGTGGCAGGTTATTTAACGTCTGGGCCTCAGTTTCCTTTTCTGTAAAATAAAGGCACAGAGCCAGTAATTGCTAAGATCACTTCAGTTCTATTTTATTAGGCTCTCTGCCTCTAAATGATTACTGCTTTTGCTTCTATTTGCAGGCAATTCTAAGGCTTCTTGTTTGCTTTATTGTTCATTCATCTCCTTTAAGTTTATACATGTGTTTTACCTTTATGAGTATAGAAGGGATTAAAATTCAACTACACCAGGACAAAAAGCTATAACTCCATTATGAATGCGACAATCAAAAAATATATAATCCAGGACAGTAAGAGAATGTGGAAAGGTGAAAAGTTGGAGTATTAAGGTTGTAGAATTATGAATGATTCATCTTCTAAAAAATGTTTATAACCATTGTGTAATGAACATAATTCAAGAGGATGAAAAAGTCAATCTAAAAGGCAAAGTGGAGGTTAATAAGTATCAAACCATGGCCAGGTAGAGATTTTAGGAGGTGGAATGAAAGCAATCAGCAGGCCCACAAGTGCTCACCCCCAAGTCCCCCACTTCTGGTGTACTTCAGCCTTGCAATAAAGCTTCCCATTTTTCAGAATATTAAATTTGAGTTCAGGGAAAGCCAGACATCATGTAATCACCGTTTTGAATTACAGTGTATATCTAATAAAAGCCCACAAAAGTTGCCAAAAAAAAGTCTTTTAAAGAGCTGTGTGTTTGCTAAGAAGAAGGGAGGTGGGAAAGAAATCATATGTAAGGGAAGCCTTTTCACAGAACAAAGGCAACTCCAGATCAGGCACGGATACCAGCAGATAAATTAAAATAGAGACCCCACGCACACACAAAAGAAAGGAAGGAAGAGGGGCAGGGAGTCAGTCTCCACTGCAGAGAAAAGACACCTTTGTTCAGACTGGACCCTGGGGAGGCCCACCCCACCACTACTCCGATATCACTGCTCTGTGGAGAGGACAAAGTGCTTCCTCTGACTGCTATGTAAGATTAATGCAGAAAAGAGTTTTGATGGTGCATCCTACACATCTGGATTAATTCTGCTGGAGACACAGGGCCAAGTTCATGGACGGCTGTACAACCACAGAAGGCTCTACACACAGAAGGGCCCCTGTGCTTGGCTTAATCCTCTGCTGCACTGTTTTGAAATTCTTAATAATTTATGAACAAGGGACTTCACATTTTCATGTTGCACTGGGCATCGAAAATGATGTAGCTGCTTTGGGCTGGGCACTTTTGTTTTTGTTTTGTGGCTGCATTGAGTCTTTGTTGCTGCACACAGGCTTTCTCTAGTTGCAGCAAGCAGGGGCTACTCATCGTTGCGGTGCGCTGTCTTCTCATTGCGGTGGCTCCTCTTGTTGCAGAGCATGGGCTCTAGGCACGTGGGCTTCAGTAGTTGTGGCTCATGGGCTCTAGAGTGCAGGCTCAGTAGTTGTGGCGCATGGGTTTAGTTGTTCCACGGCATGTGGGATCTTCCCGGACCAGGGCTCGAACCCGTGTCTCCTGCACTGGCAGGCAGATTCTTAACCACTGTGCCATCAAGGGAGTCCCTGGGCTGGGCATTTTTGAGGTCATTCATATTACTGCATGCATTTCTTACCTGGCCACTCACTGGTTAGTTAGCCTTTTGAACATAGTCAGCTGTGGCCTACTGCGAGTCAAGAGCCTGTGTCTTCCTAGAGCTCAGACGGCAGCCTGTGGGCCTCTTCTGTGAAGCTGAGTCCTTTCTCGCCTTCTAAACTCCAGGTCAGAGCCCGTGTCTGGTCACATACCATCCAGCATGCTTTTTGTCTCTGCCCCAAATGTCCAGAGTCCCATGCTCTTTATACTGTGGCTGCTCTAAGAATGCTCTAACCTCTTAGAACCGACATGAGAGGCAAGTGAGTCCTTCTTAAAGCATTGCCTGGGGTAAAATTTAGTGTGCACTCCTGCTGTTGGGGGCTCCATCCTGACCCGAATCAGACCTGCATGTGGCAAACAACAAAGGGGCCCCAGTGTTCTACTGTGTCTCACTCAAAACTCTCTTGACCCTTAACCCTTGTCTTCTGCTGGTCAGAGTCTGCTTTAAGGCCGAAAGTGGTTCCTTTGAGAGGCTAAAATATAGCAATTTAACTATAACTCTGGATTATTCCTACAGCCAAAAGCCCATGGGCTACAGCAAGAACTGGCAACCTTCCCACCCCATTGTCACTCACAAAAGGCCCTAAGGAGGGTGGGGATGGCCCTTGGGTAATGCAGCTCCTTCAATATTCCAGTCATCTTCTCCTTCCCACCCCGAGCTCACCCCAGGGCAGAGAAGAAAAGAAATTAAACACTGTTCTTCACAAAAATGGGGCTCACTGTTTCAGAGGAAGAGGGAGGAGAGGGAAAAGTGGGAGAGAAGCGAAAGGGGACTTGCAAGTTTGAGAAATACTTCTCAATATCAACTTAGACTGTATCATCCCTGAAAATTAATATGGCCATTGGGAAAGACTGACAGACACAACATAAGGGGTGAAGGAATGGGCATGCTTGTAGCTTACCCTGGTAGAAATCATGAAAAATGAATCTGACCAGCAGACTCCAGGTCTACTACCCATCTCCATGTAACAAGGAGCCCTTATCCCTGGCTGCTTCATGAGGTTTAAACAGCAAGAGGCATCACTAACCATTGTGCTGCAGTCCCAGATGGTTTCTGTAGACCAGATGACTAGGAATGGATGGGAGTGGAGTTTTCCCAAAGGAAATGGGTGTGCACTTGAGGGCTGATGAGCTAGTTGGGACTCAGATTGGGAGTGGGAATCCACAAGGGGTCTTCTTCCTCTGAGGAGGCCTACATCTTTAAAGTGCATCCCCTTTGAGATTCAGGGCAAATTCCAAATTGGCTAGAGTCTTGACTTTTCCTCTCCTATGTAGTTCTTTCCAAAACCATAGAGCCTTGATGAACTCAAGGACAGAATGTCCATCTCCGGTCCAGGGGAGAGATATTTCCTTACTGAGTGGACCAGGTCTCAGAAGGCTCAAGACAGAAAGTAAAATGAGGCTTTCTCCTTATTAGTCAGTGAGAGTTAGCTATCCTCTGAAAGAGGAAAGGGCTAAGACTGGACACTGGTAACCAAAAGAAACTGGGCCTTTATCATGGCCTCAGAGGGAAACTGCACTGTTTCTGTTCGCCTTCCAAGGGATGTCTGTGGAAGCAACATTTTGCATCAAATTCCCATCCAATTTCTAAAACACAGATGACCAAGATGGCCTTAACATTTCCCTCAGCTTGCCTAAACTTTGGATAGGTTTCTTCCTGACTCTAGGCCCTGACTTCCCTTTTTCTAGTGCATTTTCTTTATAAAACTTGTGATGATAAGTTCTCTTTCTGCCCCTTTGAGATATATGTATGTAGATCTTTTTAAAAGTCTCTTGACAGTTTGACAACCCAGGAATTTATTTCTCAAGGACCTGGGAGCCATCTCTTTAAAAGTAATCATTCAAGCAGATAGCACCGCCATCTTTCAGGTCGGTGGGAGAGTAAGAGCCTAACGTCTGCGGGCACCTCACTCCAAGATACAAGACTACCTCTCCTCGTAAAGATATGAGAAGTGACTTTCCCTTGGCCCATGATCTCCCTCTCACCCCCAATGCTTTGTTTCAACAGAGTTGATTTCAGACTGAGTTCTGGCCTCGCTCCCCTATAGCAACATCCTTGAATAGTCTTCCTCGTATGTTTACCTTTGTCTGGTGCAATGTTTGCTTTGACTCCAACCATGTAAATACAGCCAAATAAAATGTATTGTGTTCCTGTAAACCCTGATCGCTTTGCAGAGTGAAAAGATCAGGGACCAAATTGTGAGAAGCAAAGTTGCCTCTTGGTTTGTGCATCTCCCTGGGGGATCCTGAGAAGGCACATCTGGGTCAAAGCTGACACAGGAAGGAGTTGATGTCACTACTCTCCAAAACTGGGACACCACCAGGGAACAGGAAAGGGCTGGCTGGAGCTAGGCTGCTGCCGCCTGATGCACAGCCTTACTGGATTTGACAAAGCCTCATGGAGCACTCACTTTGCACCAGGCACTGCCCTAAGCACTTTACAGATAATAATCACTTAATTCTTACAATAATCCATGAAGCAGATTTTATTAATAGCCTCATCTGTTCGGGTAAGGCACACCTCTGGCACCACAAAAAGCTGAAGTAAACTTGCTCAAGCTCACACCGCTGGGAAGCATACAGCCCTGGCATTTGGTCCTAGCACCTGCGTTTTAACCACTAAATTCTATCGCCAGATTCTGCAGCTAGAACCAAAGACCACGAAATCCCAAGGCACTGTAGCAGGCCCAGCGAGACATGACCAGGAAACCAGGCACATGTTAGTGAGGTGTCCAAGTGTCTGCCAGAAAGTGAGTCCCGATTTCAAAACTAAAGCAGCCTATGATGGGCCACCACTGCATCTGCCCATGATGTCCTCTATCCCACGGGGCAGGGCTCTGCTGTACCAGTGTTTCACCATCTCCTAAGGTCAGAGGGGATTTCTGGATAAAAGTCTCTGGTAGATCCCTTCTGTAAATCTGCTTTTGCAATGAGCACAAGCAGGGCAGTTTCCGGAGAAAGGCCTGTTTTTCTGCAAAGGGTTGTGCAGAGGCAGCGGTGTCTGAGATGAATTGAACAATATCCAAGTTCTTTCTTCCCTGCAGTTTTGAAGCTCAGAGTGACCTTAGCTGATCTCTGCAGTATATACTGAAAATGAAATGGCGGCTCTGACTGCCATCGAGGGCAAACCAGATTCCACATCCAGTAGAAGTGCAGAGGACCTTTTCTCCTTGCCCCTTGCTCCCTTCCAACCTACTTGCTTCCCTTCCTGCTTCAAAAAGTGCAGGCGAAGACCTTTGGCAGAGGGAGCTGATGTTTGCACAAAGGGAAGAAGTGCAGCTCGGACTTCGACTACCCAAAAACTGATCCCTTCACTGGGACCCCCTGCCATAGCCCTAGGAGGTCTCTGCGTAGCCAGTGCTGGGCAAGGCACAGGCTCACCATCATTCTCTGAACCTTCCTTTTTTCAACTGTGAAAAGCGAATCACAGTATCTGTGCTTTGTCCTCTCCAGGGCTGTTATGAGGTTCAAATGAGATAATGTATGTAAAGAGCTTCGTAAACTGTAAAATGCTTTACAAATGTAAGGGATTATTATAAACCACAATACAGCGATGCCTTATGCTTTTATAAACCTACTCGCTGGAACTGCAGGAAGGGGAATCCCTCTGGTGATTTTTATTTTGGAAACCCAAGTCCGCCTCTTTGCCAGGAACTGGATTCCTGGCAGCAGCTGTTTATTCCATTTCGCTGGGCGACGCACATATGGCCGCTGCGCGCCTCCCGCGGAGCCGACAATATGTACTACTTTGTTGGAGCACATAAGTGAAAGCGTCTTTCGCCTCCCCAGCTATTTCTAACTTGCCAAGTCTAACACCTAGGCAACAGAGACTTTCAAGTCGCACTTCACCACGGCAGCATTTGGTCTTCTCAGATGAGATTTTTTTTTTCCTCCTTAGCAACCAGAAATTTACAGCCACTCACCATAGAAACAGCCTTCCCTGGTGCATATTTTTTTAAAAAAAAACTCGGATGCAGCTTTTATAAAGCTTTGCCGTGGTGAAAATGAACATGATAGTAATATTTGTCCTGGGAGTAAGTCTGGACCAGCTGGAAAGGATTAAGCTACCAACAGGTTCCTTTTTCCGCATCTCAGCAGCGCACGGAGAGTCGGGGCGCAGATGGAGCAGAGTGCCCCCAGCATCCTGCATCCGTGGCGCAACCTGGGTTGTTTTGACATCACTCTATGACTAAGAACTATTACTTGCTTGTAAATGTCAAGAGGAATTATGAACATTTGTAGAAAAGTAACTGTTTGACTAATTTCCGGTCCCGTGGAGCAAATACACTACCCTATGTATTTAGAACCTGGCGCTGACAACAAGGCCGTGGCAAGCTTCAAGGTTATAGAATCATAAATGGGATTAGATAACCCAGATAGTGTGGCTCAGACTCCAGCACTTTAAAAATATTATTAAAACTCCAGAAAAAAAGGCAAACAATTTTGAAGGGAAAGTAAGATATAACAGACCCCCAGTAAAGAGAGAAAAGGAATTCTGGAGCTGATAGTAAGGACCTGGTAACCCCCGGAGGATTTCTGGAGTACATGTTAGAATAAATAAATATTTTAGAACATAAGACATAAAGAAACAAGTGGTGATTTATAGCTCAGAAAGATTTTTTTTCTATTAGATTTGAGCTATGGCAAAAAGAAAAAACAAAAAGAAAAGGAAAGGATGAAGAAAATTTATTGAGAAGACCAGCATTGGCAGTAAGAATTTGCAATTCTAGTGCACCACCTGGAAGTCTTTGCATTTTAAATTATCTGTTACTTTTTAATTGACCAGATTAATTATTTCCACCTTGCCACTTGGCAGGTAGGTCATTGTTCCTTTTCACAGCATTAATGAACCCATTCACTTTTTTATCCATGTAATTAAGACTGTGAGTTACAGATCACATTCTTAAATTGGCTTACTGTACTGCCAACTCAGTCTTTATTAAACAAAATATATGACATCAGGTATTTCTCATTGACAAAATGTTGAGTTTCTACTGAGTTTTCCTCCAGTTGTTGTGAGACTGGAGACTTTGTGTTTTTCGGGTTTGTTGTTGTTGAAAAGAAATAAAGACCTATAAAGGTTATAGCATCTAGAGTGGTGTTTCATTCTTAATGTATTTAAAGTCTGGAGACTTCAAAGGCAGCTGATAAGATTCTTGTTCAAGTATTTCTATTGCCACCAAAATTCTGACCAAGGCCTTTCATGAGCTTTTTGAAAAGAAATAACTTTGGGTATGCTGTTAAAGTTAGTTAAGTGAAATATATTGCTCTCTTCTGTTAGCTTTATTTCTAGGCCATTTAGGAAACCCTAGGAACATTAAGAGTTACTCAGTGCATTGAATACAGTAGCAGAACACAGTAGAGAAAGCTTTATTTGTGGTGTCTACAGCCCTCAGGAGACAAGCTTTAATTTAAGCCAACCCAAGCTGTCTCCCAAAGCATTCGGTTTCATTCAAGACTTCTGGATCTCAACTCGCTTCCCAGAGAAACTAAATTTAGAACTAAAGGTTAAGATGTTTTAATCTTTCAGGGCTTGAATGGGATTTTCTCCATGAAAATGAGTCTTGTGGAGCACCTCATCAAGAGGAAAACTGTTGGACAGAAACCTTAACGGTGGTCATTGTCGCTGCAGGCAAAAAACTAGCAACACAAATTCAAAATAGTAATACTAGTTCATTGTTTTTACATACTGAAAGATTTTGAGAAATTCTGTTTGCATTGTCTGAATACAATGGGATTGGGATCAAAGACGTAACAACTGACGTTTTTCTAATTCTTAACTCCATTTCTTTGTGGAAATGGAATCTTTTAGTCACAGGTAATAACTAAGCTCTACTAATCACTCTGTGACAGAACTATTCAAGTATGTAACATAACATAATTTCCTAACTTCTTTAATGGAACTTACATTTTGCAATCTTTTGTCTCGCAGTGGTAAAACTTTATGGTGTTCTCCTTTTGTCTACTGAGATTTCAGGTGGTTAACTGTTGTATTTCCTTCCAACCCAAATGCAAATGCAGTAATGATATCCATGTGCTTCAATAAAGGCACACTGGCCTGTGGTTATGTTTTAAATAAGTGCCTAAACACACATTCTCACACAGAGTCAGAGTAGCTGGAATGGCATTTCATCTTGTTTCCACGCATGGCAGACTCTGGTAGTGACAAAAAACATACAAAGCTAATTACAGCATGGCTTAGCGTAGCCCCATCTTTTGCACTAAAAGGGACGACTTAAATGTGTGTCACCCATTGTTGTGATGGCTTGAAACAGCATGCAGTCTTCAAATGAACAGAGCATTTCAAATTCATGTCATAGGCATGTGTGGGAATAGAGGTGATGGGAAAAGAAACATATCCATTTCAGGAACTGGAGTCTTTACACTCCCTGTTGGAGTCCTGTTTGGAGCCTGGACCCAAATTACTTTGGGCTGGGTAAAGCTGAAGCCTGGGGCCCTGGAAAGCACAATAATTAAAGGGAAACCTGCTCAGAGAAATAAGGCTTTTCATTTCCAGGAAGCTAACCAAACTAGGAGACCACCTCAACACATTACCAGTTCTGGCTGGCCAATTTCACTACGGGGACAGTGTCATTCTAAATGACAGCAAGTCTATCTCTCTGCTGTCTCCTTCAGAAATAGGCTGCCATGAAGCAAAAGCATCTGTTTTGAGGAAATCTTTGGGCATCATAAAAGTTCCCTGCTCCCCCTTCAACCAGATTTTACTTCTGTGCTGGCACAAGAAGGCTGCCACACACAGCACTTAGGAAAACCTGCGTATTGTAATGGCCAGCTCAGCTGCTGTCACTCCTGGCTTGGTTCTCTGCAGCCACATCTTTACCAACACTTCCCTCTGCGCCTCCTCCTCGCCCCTCTCCCTCCCCTTCCCAGAATTAGCTGGAGTCTGGATCAGGAGCCTTGGGGACTGGAAGGGGAGAAAATGGGAACCATGACTGGACTAGGCTTGAGAGCTTACCCCTCTGTATAAAATACTGTATAGGCCGTTTTAAAATAATAATCATGAGGGATCTATCCAGCGATTGCAATACTTGTTTTCAGTTTTCTGATGTTTGGTATAACATGCTATTTTATGTTTAGAAATACTGACATTTTTATTGGTATAATAATGTTATTTTGGTCATCAGTTAACTGGGCTGTCTCCAATTCCAACCTCACCTGCCCCCTACCTATCTCCCACCCTTATCACTGATACCCTCACCACACATCCTCCTAGCCCCTGCTTACGATGCAGGATTTTTTTTGTGTGTGTGTGTGGTATGCGGGCCTCTCACTGTTGTGGCCTCTCCCGTTGCGGAGCACAGGCTCCGGCTCAGCGGCCATGGCTCACGGCCCAGCCACTCCGCGGCATGTGGGATCTTCCCGGACAAGGGCATTTTAAGCTCTACTGTTCACCTCGACTGGACTTGGTGGCAGGAGCCAGATCTCTCCACAAGGGAAGGGGCGGGGTAAATCCTAAGTGGGTTCATCCCTCCTGGTCAGCGGGAGGAAAATCGTACATCCACAACTGGAAATTACTGGCCACAACTGAAGCATGGTGCAGAGATGGGGTTCCTGAGACCTCCACTCAAGAAAGCCAAACATGGCAGAAGGATGAGACCTGCGGGGCCAGTGACCTCAAAGGTGGCAGCTCCAAGGGAACTGCAGGGTGCAGTGGGGATGGGGACTGAAAGGAAACTGCCAAGCCAGGAGCAGATGGTGTTTATATCAGAATGGCAGCATATGCTTATCATTTATATTTGTATGAATTAATATTTTTACTTGATATTTTTCAGTAAGTTAATAAATTTTTGTATATGAAATATAGTAAATGTTTGCTTTCACTGAACTTAAACATTTTTAAAATTAATTCCGAACACTTTTGAATAAAATAACTTCCAAGAAGCTACTTACACAAAATAAATACTCCATCCCCAATTCTGACGGTGGTGTTTTGCTTCAGAATTGTGATTATTTTAGGGAGACCTCCTCCCCTTGCCCCAGGACCAAGACTACAGGTCCAAGACTTTCTACATCACAGATAGTGCTTACATAACTGATCTTCATGATTATGATTAAACCACAGAGCCCAACAGGGTGCCTTCAAGCCATTTCTCTCCTGTCATCAATTTCTCTTTCCAAAGTTTCCATTTCAACTGACAGTGCCCAGAAAGAGAATTGAGAATCTTGGATTCCCTGAAACAAGGAATTACATTGCTTGTTTATCCCAAGATACCTAATCTTGGCCATTTGGATAGCCATTTCCTCTTCCTCCTACAATGTGGCATGGTGAAAAGATCCAGGCAGACCTAGGTCTGGATCTGGTTTGTCACTTATCACCTCCATGACCTTGAGTAAGTTATTTCATCTCTTTGAATTCCAATCATCTCATCTGGAAAATTGTGATGACTTTACACACCTTTCAGGGCTCACGTGTGAGGACTGTATAAATCCCAGATCTCAATATGTGGCATTTATTCCCCAAGTAAATGATAGCTTTTGTTATTATTGACTGAGACACAGAAAATTCTAACTGAACTAGGATGGTGGCCCACAGTAACAAGGAAACAAATTACCATAGTTTCATATACAAGTCTTAGAATTATTGAACCTTCACCCAAGACACATGACATAAAAGTGTTGAGGATTGTGTCTCAAAAATAAATGAAATGCTTCCAAAATCTATCTGGTATATATGGGCCCATTATTAATCAGGATAGGCTAAGTTTTTTGCAGGAAGAAAAAATTCCCCAATCTTCAGAGCTTTTGACAACTGAGGTTTATTTCTTGCTCAGGCTGCATGCCACTTCATGTCAGCTGTGGCAATGCTACACTTTGTCTCCACTTCAGGAGCCAGACTGATGGGACAGCCCTTGTATGGGATATTGACGGTCCCCTTAAAAAGGAGAGAGAACATTGGGAAGCCACACGATGCCTCTGACAGCTTCTGCTCAGAAGTGGCACATGTCACTTCTGGTCACATTTCATTGGCCAAAGAGAGTCATATGACCAAGTCTGACATCAACAGGGTGAAGAAGCATAATTCTGCCCCAGAAAGGATAAGTAAATATTTTGAACAATATTACAATCTATCACAGGTCAACTAAACAAATATATGAAGCTAAAAGTCTGGATATCAATGAAAAAGGAAAGTTATAGGGAATGAAAAGACAAGACATTGGTCAAACTTGAGGAGCTAAAGAAAATTTGATGTCTGATCATAACAAAGACTGAGCAAGGGTCCAGGTCTCGTGACTTACTTGGGATATTTTATAAATGACCTGGACAGAATCTGGCAGGACTGGCCATCTAGAACTTAGCGCTGTAGTGCTCTGAAATACTTCTGGCAATATGGTTGCAGAATAAGAAAAGTTACAATAATTTGTTAATACTGGGGGGAAAGCTTGACATTTCTTGACAAACACAATTCATCAGTATGGTGATGTCTATAACGAAAGACGTCTAGGGCCACAGGATGGTGCTCAGCGGTTTGGTGGTGAATGCAGTGCGGCCCAGAAAGGAGAGTGCCGCCTTGAAAAAGCAAGAAACATGACAGTTGTAATGGGGCCAGTCCCAAGGGGTGGGCAGCTCTGTGAGCTAGGATGTCTTTGATCCTGACATTCTGTTGGTTACATAATAGGCATTGTTGACCTCATTTCTCCGCTGGTGGCCTGGCATAGGAATCCCCTTCCAAAATCCAATGGAAAGGACTGAAAGGTTCCTGCCTATTTGCTTGAGCCCCACAGAGCCAGCTAACAGCTCTGAGCAGGCTGCATCTCCTCTGTCCACCACCACCCCTGCCCCTCTGCCAGATCGTAGGGCAGAGTTTCCATATCCGCTTCCACATCTGCCTGGATTATAGTTATTGTAGGCAATCCAGGAGTCAGCCTGAATTGATAGCCTCTTCCCCTAAGGTTTTGGCGTTGCCTAGACATGACTTTGTGCTCTGGTACAACCCTACTGAGGCCCAACTGCAGGCTCCCCCATGGACACGCTGGCCCCTGGAAGGCAACCTTAGTGAGGGGCACAGAGCATAGTAGTTCTCAGTTATGACCCTCTGGACTCTTACACCCAGAAACACTTAACTCAGTTGCATGCTCCCTCACAAGGGGGTGGGATCTGGTTGCAGCTGCTCACATAACGGCACCTGCCATTAACTAGAAGCCATGTAGCGCGCCTGTGCTGACATGCCCTCAGTGGCTCTTTGCCCTCTCCCCATCTGAGATGTGAGGATGGTTAATTGGAAACATCCTTGTTAGAAACCCACCATTATGCAGTGCCTGACTATTCTTCTGCATGCATTAATTCCACTTCTGTGTATCCCAGATCCTTTATGTAACTGGGGTAACTGGTTTGGAGGAGGAGTTCTAGAGTTGCCCTAAGCAAAGATGAAGCTCACTGATATGGATGGATTTGAAATAACTGGATCACATACCAGACCAGGAGAATGGTTCCAAGGTGAAAATGCCCCTAAGGCTCACTGGTCAGTGGTAGATATGCAGCTATGCCAGCTACCCCAATGCGGTGGAAAGCCATAGGGGTCCACCATTGTTATTTTTTAAATATCTTTCGCTCAGTACCCTTCTTCCAAAACACACCTGGTATTCTGGAAGGCGTTCCACTCCACTGGCCACAGGAGTAGAAGCATGGAACACAGTTTGGCCCAATCACAGTACTTCATACACTTGTTTCTAATCCAGCCGAGACTAAACAAAATCTTTCTCTGAGATTTTTAAATAACTTGGCTCTTAGATCAGTGAACTAGGTCTCCACTTGAGGATGGCTCATCCAAAAGATTTTCACATTATGAGGAAAGATATTTTGTCTATTTGCTCACCACGGTATCCCTTGCTCTTTAATCGCTTCTTCCCCATGATTTCAGCTTACACATCATTTCAGCCAGCCATGGTTCCAGCTCAACCTTAGGTCGGCCTTATAGCTTATGCTTCTGGACTGCCTGCATCTCTCCATGTTTTCCAATTCAAAATTCCAGGAGCATAGATCAGATTGGTACAGCCCATATTTTACCACCAGTCCACATTGGGTCAGTCAATTGGATGGCTGCTCTGGGTGAGGTGCCCAGCCCAGGTCCAATCAGCCTGGGCTGCAGGGCAAGGTCACATGGTACCACATTGGGCTACCTTGGCAGGAGGGCTGTGATCATGGTATTTCCTTAGGGCATGGGGGTGGGGTGAGTCAGTGAAGCAGGCACAGAACTGATACATCCAGTACAGGTCTGAAGAGAGAAAGAAAGAAGCAAGGACCACACTTTATTGTTTCTAGCATCCCTAATGCCCATATAGTGCTTTCAATGAATGGATAAATGAATGAAAGAACATATTTCATAAATGAAATTAATGAAGCAGAAGCAAGTGCTACTTGGAAGACAATTACTCTAACACCAGGACAAAAAGGAGTCAGGACACTGCTCAGCAGCCCTCCTGAACTAGAGCTGTTCCTGGCATGCTCTTAAGTTCCCAAACCCCAGACCTGCCCTTCACAGGCCGCCCTCTCAGAGAGGGAGCAAGGAAAAACCCTGCCTGCCAGATGTTTCACCCAGAACCTCCCTCTGGCCCTGAAAATTGCCCCCTGCCAACAACAGGAGTTTGACCCAAGAGGCATCTGGCATGAGAGAGGGCTTTATCTGCACTCCCTAATCAATCTCAGGTTTGGCAAGAGTGACCAGGAGTGTCAAAAAATCTCTAGTCCAACAGATGCTTCTCATGAGCTCTCCCAACTAACAAAGTTGTCAACTATGTTAAAGAACAAGAAGCCAAAATACTATTTGAGTCCAGTGCCCTTGCTTGAGAGACATGGAAGGGAAAGTATTGGGCTTGGACCCAAAAGGGGTGAATTTGAGTTTGAGTTTGACCTTGGACAAGTCACTTGGCCCCTAAGGCCCTCACTTTCCTTTAAAAGTAGGATAATTACATCTGTCCTCCCCACACCTCATTTGGTTATAGTAAAGACCAATTTAGACAACACTTGGGGAAAGCGTTTGTAAATGGGTAAAATGTTGCCGAGATGTGAGAGATTCTGCCTAGCATGAGCACGCAGTTAACAAGCAGATGGACTGGTGGTAGGGAAATCCACAGTTAACAAGGTCAGTGAGGACGCTGCTGCTGGTCACCAGCTACAGGCAATGCTAACCTGAACCCAGGCAGAAGTAGTGGGAATGAAAGAAAGGGACAGGGACCCTCTCAATTTTCTGGCCCATATGAGGCATCTACGTTTTTTTGTTTTTTTTGCGGTACGCAGGCCTCTCACTGTTTTGGCCTCTCCCGTTGCGGAGCACAGGCTCCGGACGCGCAGGCTCAGCGGCCATGGCTCACGGGCCCAGCCGCTCCGTGGCATGTGGGATCTTCCCGGACCGGGGCACGAACCCGTGTCCCCTGCCATCGGCAGGCGGACTTTCAACCACTGCGCCACCAGGGAAGCCCTAAGTTTTTTAATAAATGAAGTGTAATCTCAATTTGTTATAAAGAAATCATCTTATCAAAACATTACCAGTTTAAAAAAAAACATTACCTATTACAGTGATTTCTGAAATTCTGAATTTCACTCCTATTTTTGTAACACCAGTGAACTTGGTATATATTTTATTATTGTATTTATCATCTTGATATAATGTATTTGTTAAATTTTCATCTCCTCTTCTAGACTCAAATCCCTGCAGGGCAAGGGCTGTGTTTTATTAATATTGACATCTCTCTTGGTGCCTAGCACACTGCTTGACACATAATAAACAAGTAATGTGCTATCCACAAATGAAAGATTAATCATATCACTATGGATTTATTTATTACTGCAAATCTTCACAATAAGCTTGCAAGGCAGGTATTTTAATTCCCATTTTAAAGATGAAGAAACTAAGACTCAGAGAGGTTAATAAAATAAGTTACCTAAGGTCCCATAGCTGGTAGAGTCTGGATTCAAGTGGGTTATTCCAGAGTCCACATTGCCTCTGCCTGATTCCTCAGGGCCCAGCTATTAGTAACAGTCCTGGAGGGCTGTGTCCTTGTGATTTTGCATTTGTCTCCAAGTTGCCAAACTCCTGTGCAATCTGGAGCTTGTTTTGGTTGGACACACATTTCACTCTTGGGAGAAGTGAAAGGGCTTCTGGGAGTAAGGCACTACTGTGAAGACCACAGGGAGGACTGAGTATATAGGACCTCCTCTGAAAATGACCGTCTTCTTCTGGACCAATCCTCGGGGATAATGTCTGATACAAACCTTTAAACAAAACTAAAGGAACTGCACACTGTCCTCAGCTTGAAGAAACCTGGCAGGTACCAGCTTGTCCTATGAGGTCTTGATCATTTCAAGACAAGGACAGCAATGGAGAGGGGAGAAAGGGACTCCACATCTGTCTAGCTAGGAAGGCAGCTGGCATCAATTGTCCAGGTAGGAAAGGAGGTTTCTAGCACCACTAGTAATCCAGAATGTATGGGTTTTTAAAGGCTGCATGTCATTGATAAGGCAAACCAAACTGCTATTCTATGCTTGCTATGTCCCTGTGTTGTGTTATTTTGGTCTTTTTCACATATCATGAGCACATCCGACCAGCTAATGCACTGACGCTCAAACATGTTCCTCTAATAGAGAAACCAGAATTCACTGTGCTCTTTGTAGAACACCATTAAAAATTGCTACATTGAATTTCACTATGAAAACACATGACAACCTTATTAAGAGACAAGGTACCAGGCGCTAGAGATTTAATGATATTTAACTAAACTCAGAGAGTAGAGAAAGGTATAAAATGTAAATGTACAAAAGGGTACAAAATGTAAAATGTATAACATGTAAGTGTCTTCTTCTTGAACCACCATCCGTCTTACTCCCTCCCAGAGAGAACCATGGTTGACAGTTTCTTATGTATCCTTCCAGAAATGTTTCCATGTCTGTATAAACATATCTATAACATGTATATCCTTTTTCAAAAAAACAATAAGGAGTTCACATTACAGATGCTCTTTTGTACTTCAGCATATCCACAAACATGCAATAAATAATATAAACCATTTATTATTAAACAGTTTTGAATGAAATCATAAATGAGTTGTGATGAGTAAAGGAATGAGATATACTATCTGCCTTGAAATGGCCCTGAAATGATCATTTCGCTGTAAACTATCCACGGACCCTGCGCTTATTTCCCAGTCAGTCCCACCTTCTTGTTTTTGAAAGGCGCCCTTCCCTCATCAGTCAAGTAGGAGCATTTGTGAGCACTGACCTCCACCCCACCTTCTCATCCAGGAGCCCCAAACAAAAGGAGAAGCAGTTTGGGTTTTTCTTTGACAGCCTAAGCACCCACCTCTAAAATCTCACTAATTTATTTGAAATGAGCCTGAGTTATAGGATAATTCAGTACATAGATTCTCACTGAGACTAAAAACATTTTTCTTTTCAAATAAAGTTCAGGCTTTCTTTTCAAATAAAGTTCTCCTGCCTTTTGAGGCAGGAGATCAAAGGTGAGTCTCTCCCTGCCCTCCCTTGTAAATGGAGAGATACCCACATATCTACAAGGAGAGCTGAGCATCCGAGGAGGTGTGTGGTAAGTGCCAAAGAGTGGCACAGGCAATACCCTGATAGTACAGAATGTCTTGCTATAGAGCATAGGGAATTTAGAATCAGCCCTCAGAACAACTGTGTTCTGAGCTGAACCTGAGCTGAGCTTTAGACCTTGAGGTCAGTTATTTATGACCTTGTCTTTGTCCCCCACTAGGACAACCAAGTTCCTCAAGGGCTTCCCCAATGGCACCTAGCACAGTGTTTGGAATAGTAGGTGCTCAATAAATGATAAAGTAAATTCACACTTAAGCCTATCAGTTGCCTGATATTTGAGACCCGATGTGCACATGGGATAGATAGTGGCTGCTGGCTCAGGGCAATTCTAAGGTTATTGTTATTTCTGTCTTTGATATTTCTTTGTAGAAATATAAGACACAAACATCTGTGTATAAATGCTCTTTTTAAAAAAATTTTAATTTATTTATTGGTTGCGGTGGGTCTTTGTAGCCGCGCGTGGGCTTTCTCTAGTTGTGGCAAGCGGGGAGCTACGCTTTGTCACAGTGTGTGGGCTTCTCATTGCTGTGGCTTCTCTTGTTGTGGAGCATGGGCTCTAGGCATGCGGGCTTCAGTAGTTGTGGCACATGGGCTCAGTAGTTGTGGCACACGAGCTCTAGAGCGCAGGCTCAGTAGTTGTGGCATATAAATGCTCTTTGACAGCTGACTTTTGGAGGGGGAATGGGGGTGGGGAAGGAAGTGGGAGGCCTCTGTTTAAAGGAAGCGCAAAGGAGTAGAGAGAGAGAGACAGAAGTGAGTCCTGATCCAACTACCGACAGATGTTCTGCGATCACTCCTGGCTTCAGAGACACTGAGAGCTGCAGTTCTCAGGTGGCCGCAGACCTGCCTGAAAAGTGACAAGGAGGGCCATTCGTTAAAGCCCTCAAACCATTTCCAGAGGCCAGATTCAGGGTTCCGGGCTGGGCCTGCCTCTCCAGGCATGCTACCTGGGCCGTGAGGCCGGGAAGATTACCTTGATGGCCACAGCAATTTGGCAGAAATGAAAAGGCACTGGGATATTGGGCGAGCTATTAGTGGCTGTGTTTGTGATCTTCTGGCACCTGCAGCCCAGGCTGGCTGGTTTTGCAGCTTGCCCTGGCGCTCAGGCCTGGCATTTCAGAAAGTTCTGGCAGCAGAACCTGGGAAATAGTACCTTTAAAAAAATGTGCGGAAAGCTAATGTCACATTGGCAAAGCTCACCTGGGGCCACCTCCATCTGTCGTCCCCTTTGTGGCTCACCATTTTTACTCTCTCTTTAGTGATCAGAGCCTATGTTGTCCTTTCCATGCCCTCGCTGGGGGGAGGCCTGTGGATGGTCTTCCACTGTCCACTGGTTTATTACTCTTTCCTCCCTACAGTTTGACAGCTGGGCAAGACAGCTGAAGCAATTCCCATATGGGTTGTCGGCAAAGACTGGGGTAGAGGGGAGATGGTTTAGACATGCAGCATACACACCTAACTCCCCATCGCAGATGGGCACAGGGGACTGTGCAGAGCGAGCAGTGGCCACAATGAGGCAGTAGGAGTGGTCTCAGGTCTCCTTCTGTAACCCAGGGCAGGCCAAACAGAGCTGGTTGGGGGATATAGGGCCTTTCCTGCTACCCTCTGGGCATTAGCTCGGGTTCCTTTGTTGTAAGCAACAGAAACCAAATATGATAAGTTTAAGAAAAAAGAGTTTGCTGAAAAGATACACGGTAGATCACAAAATCAAAACAAAGTCTTAGAAAGGGCAGGAAGAAGGGAAGGTCTTGAGATCCAGGTTATGAGGCATGAGCACTCATTAATCCCTTCAAAACATTTTTTTGTCCCAGTATCCAGCTGTTCAAGCTTCCTGGTGAATCAGATTGGCTTAACCAAGACTTCACAGAGCAGAGGGGAGGGCTTGTTCCCAAAGGGAAATGAGGGTTCTACCAAGAGACAGTGGGACAACAGCTGGGTGGCCAAAAGGAACAGGTGTTCACCACCTGAAACCACAGAATCCCTTGCTCTTCACTCCCGTGTTTGCTCCACCTTGCTAATAACTAGATTTTACTACGAGGAAAATGATGGAAAAGTTAAGGGAATCAAGGACAGGAGGGAACCCAGTTACTGTTGGCAACTGTCTGACAATAGACCTTGAGAGGGGAGTTCTGGAGCTGTTTCCACTTCCTTGAAAACCTGAATAGAGGAATAGCATTCATCCAAATCAGAAACCTGGGAGACACCTAGATGCCTCCATTTTCTTTCCTCTTTCCCCCAAATCAGATCGGGTACCAATTTCTTTCACTTTGTCCCCTGAACACGTCTCATCTCTACACAACCCTTCAGGTCTCCAGCTTTTCACCTGCCCAGGGCCAGAGCCTCCTAACCAGTCTCCTTGCCTTCAGGCTTCTCCCTCCAATACTCTCCCACTGCAGCCAGAGGGATCGCTTAGAAACCCACATCTGATCGTGTCTCTCCCTCTAAGGGGCTTCCATTACACTCAGGAAAGCCTTAGCACCACAAAAGGACCCTTATGCTTACTCTCTGGCTTACTTCTCCAGATCTCTTGCAAGTTTCTCCTTTCTTCACCATTTTCACCACTTGAAATTTCACATGAAGTTAGTGCCTGCTAACCGTCTGCATTGAAGAGGTGGGTAAAAGAACTGTCTTCTCTCACTGCCTGAATACAGGGTGCTGTGGACTAGATTGTGTCCCTCAAAATTCATATGTTGAAGCCCTAATCTCTGTGTGATTGTATTTGGAAAAAGGACCTATAAGGAGGTAATAAAGCTTAAGCGAGATCATAAGGGTAGGACCTTAATACAGTAGGACCTTAATACAGTGTTCTTATAAGATGAGGAAGGGCTTCCCTGGTGGCGCAGTGGTTGAGAGTCCGCCTGCCGATGCAGGGGACGCGGGTTCGTGCCCCGGTCTGGGAAGATCCCACATGCCGCGGAGCGGCTGGGCCCGTGAGCCATGGCTGCTGAGCCTGCGCGTCCGGAGCCTGTGCTCCGCAACGGGAGAGGCCACGACAGTGAGAGGCCCGCGTACCGCAAAAAAAAAAAAAAAAGATGAGGAAGAAGGACCAGAGGTCTCTCTGTGTCATGTGAGGACAATGAGAAGGCAGCCATCTGCAACCAGAAATCAACCCTGCCAGATGACCTTGATCTGGGACTTCTAGCCTCTAGAATTGTGAGAAATAAATTTCTGTTATTTAAGCCACCCAGTCTATGGTATTTTGTTACAACAGCCCAGGCTGACTAAGACAGGGGCATACTGTGAAATAGTCTGCATAAACCTTGACATCCCTTTGAAGTTTTTTGCTGTAGAATAAGTTTTGATATTCTTGCATTCTGCCTCATACTAGTCTCATTGGCTTGGATATACATGTATTGTTTAAAATCACATACATAGTGAACAGGCCATAGTTTTCTGCTGACTTCGAGTCTTCCCAGCCCAATACACCCCTCCTCACCACAGTAAGGAGGGTTTAGAACCCAGTTCAAAAGCCACGTCAGCTGTCTCCCCCTCAAGGCTTTTGCACCCTTTGTTCTCTGCTGGAACATCGTCTCCCTGACCGTCTTTTGTCCACTTGGTGAACCCTTTAAAGTAAAAACTCAGTTGTCAATTCCTCTTTTAAGATGCTCCCGGCCTCACACCTCAATGTGGAGCTGATATCCTCCTCCATGCACTCACTATGCCCTTGGCAGATATACAGCCCCTCATTACTCACACGTATGTTTATATGCCTGACCCCTACTGAATTGTAAGCTCCTTGAGGGCAGGCACAAGGTCTGATTTACCTGCAAATTCTGAGGGCCTAGCAGGGGGCCAAGCACAAAATACATGCTCCATAATTGCTGAAGAATGAATGAATGAGTAAATGAATGAATGAGTAAATCAGCTTAAATTACAACAGGAGTCATTTCAGTGGGATATACTTGGGGATGGTGATAAAACACAAAATGTTCCACAAAGACTGACAGTGAAATCTCCACAGCTGAAGAGCAGCAGGGCAAGGACAGGTCTGCCCCAGCAGGCACAGCCACTCAGCTCTCAGAGAAGTAGGGGGATGAGTTAGAGGGTCTCCTGAGATTTCTGCAACATGTATTAGTGGGCCTGCTCCCTAAATGCTCACCGCCTCTCACACTGTCCCACCTTTCCAGCTCTATCTAAGGTAGTTGAGCCCCTTAGTATCTCATGCTTGCATTGTCACACTTATTTCTTAATTAGGACACTGGTCTAAAAGCAACCTCCCTCTTCAATCACTCTACATATCACCTGCCAGAAGCATTCACCCCACACAAAATCCCACCCCACTCCTCCACATATCTGGAGAACTTGGTCTATGGAATTGCAGGTCTTCCAGTTTCTAGCCTCAACTTACTTCTCAACAATAGTCAACAAAGTGAACTGGCGACACCAGCTCTAGTTATTCACAGCAGTGAATTCAATGGACAAAACTCCCAGCCTGGGCTTCCCTGGTGGCGCAGTGGTTGAGAGTCTGCCTGCCGATGCAGGGGACACGGGTTCGTGCCCCGGTCCGGGAAGATCCCACATGCCGCGGAGCGGCTGGGCCCGTGAGCCATGGCCTCTGAGACTGCGTGTCAGGAGCCTGTCCTCTGAAACGGGAGAGGCCACAACAGTGAGAGGCCCATGTACCACAAAAAAAACACAAAAAACAAAAAAAACCTCCCAGCCCTTGGGGACCTCACCTTCTAGCCCTGCAGCCTCGTCTACCCCACCATGCTTCACCGTCTTTCTCACCTGCTCCCCACTACCTGAAAACACATCCTTATTCCCACTTCCTGGCTTCTGCTCCCGCTCTCCCCTGGCCTAGAACGTCCTCTCTGCCGGAGTCGCACTTATCTGAATCTCAGTTCAGTGTCTCCTGTCTCTGAGGACAGCCATCTTTTTCGCCTTCCTCTGAACTCCTGCGGCCCTCACTCAGTTCACCACCCACTTGCTACTATTTATGTTATGCTACCCTTGTTTCTGGGCACATACGTACACGGCTTTGTGTGGATATACACATGTGTGCATCTTTCTGTCACTACAATGTAAACTGTATACCTGAAGGCAGAAATGGGTTTCTATCTGTCTCCTGGGTCTTGCTCAGTGCTCTGCACATGCAACTCAATAAATACTGGTGGAAGCAGGGAAGTGAGTTGGCAGCGAATAGCTCTGACCTCGTTGGCTTCATTTCCCACTTCCCAGGATGCCCACTTCTGTCACTCTGCCTGGCTCTTGTCAGCTGAGGCACTTGCAGACATCTGTGAGTTTAGGGTGATGCCCTGCAACAGAGCACTGGTAATGGGAGAGGGACCCAAGTCTTGAAGGTGTCCCAAGGCAGACATTTTCCTTAAAGAGTGATAGAACTGGCCAGTTCCTTCTTCCTTTCTTGATTTCTCCAGAATAGAAGCTGTTATATATACTCTGGGATGTATTCTAGCTAGTGGAGATTCTCTTGTTATTTTTGTGAGGGACAAAGATGTTAGAGAAGAGAGGAAAAATAAGGCAGCAAGAGCTGGGGTATCCTCTCGGGAACTCAGTTACACACATGTGTATGTCCATGCACAAAGGCATGTACAGTGCTCTCAGGGAGTCCATTACACACACGTGTGCACACACACGCACAGAGACTCACAGGCCAGGGAACTCACAGCAGGTACTGCCGCTAGAATAAAATCACAACATAGGTCTCAGCAGCACCATGTCCAGGTGGTTGCCCTGGCAGATTGGACAGAACCTGCTCAAACCACACAGGATGCGCTTAGTCTCTCCTTCACAGCAGAATCCACAGCCACTACCATTTCCTAGTGTCTCCAGCAATTCCTACCGCAGTCTGCCAAGAGGGAAGAAAGGGAAGCGGTTCACAGATATTATCACTTGTGCAGCAACGTGGACTCCTCTAAACTGGCTTTCTTGTCTGCCAAACATGACAGCCAAGACAGCTCCTGCCCTGGGACAAAATCAAAGAAGAATTTAAGAAAAAAAAAATCTTCCCAGACAGCAAGACCCACAATGCTCTGGGGCCACGTCTAATTAACTTACAGCCTCTGATGTCAACAGCTTCCAAGGCTGGCATGGTGCATTTGCAAACACATTCCAGGAGGGTCAACACGATCTGGTGTTGACACAGGCCCATAACTGTCAAAGGCAGTAGTTTTCGATTTATAGATGCTGTAAAGTTTGGCAATATGATTGCTACAATGTGTGGTGTGTTTTTGACAATAATCAGGAGGTGGGGGGGTTGGGGAGTATTGGCTCCAGATTCGCCCATGGACTTGGGCTACTGAGGGCAAACCTGTAGTGACTTCTGCTACTGCAAAGCAACTGCAACAGTGGTTCCAAACAATGAGCCCTAGAATGTTAAGCAGTTCTTTACTAGCAAACTCTAGACTTCTATAACAGACCAAAGGTACATTATTCATTCAATAAACATTGATTACCACCTATCATATGCCAGGCACATAGTGCAGAATCAGCACCATGGAAGCACCAAGAAATGGGGGGTAAGTTTACCTCCAGGGGACTCAATACATGTTAGGTCTCATGGCTTCCAAGAACCCTCTTGGAAGAACAATGATGGAAGAAAAACAAAGAAGAAGAATGGTGAACACAGCTACATCAGCCTTTGCTCCTATCACCTCAAGATGTGAGTGTCCATAGGTGCAGGTGTGGGACGAAATAGGAAGAGTGACTTTTCATTGTCTGAGACCCAGAGATAGTACTAGACCTGATTATTGACCAAAATAAAACATCACTGAAAATATTTTTCATTTATTATCACTTACAGAGCAAGGCCAGCATTTGGAAGTACTTAGAGTCTGGGGTTCGAAAGCCTGGACAATATGGTTCCCAGCTGTGCAGAAGAGTACCTGTTGTTTCTTTGTGTGTGCACATACACGTGCATGTGTGTGAAAAGGCCCATGTGCTGGTCTGAATCTCTCCAAATAGACCCCTTATGGTTCTCAAAAGCAGAGACAGACAGGTCATTGAGAGCCATGCAACTAGCAAATATTTACTAAACACCTCCAGGGTGCCAAGCATGCTGCTGAAACACAGGGGCTAAAGGACAAACTATGTTACTCTCCGAAGTTAATGTTCATCTGCTTAAGAACAGAGAGGAAATAACATATTTAGATTCAGATTCACACACTCATCTTCAGGCAATTCCAACCAGGAAAGGCTTTTATCTTTACCAAAAAAGAAAATGGAAAAAAAGGGTTATCACTATCTACTAGAGTGGCTAAAATTCAAAACACTGACACCACCAAGTGCTGATAAGGATGTGGAGCAGCAGGAACTTTCATACATTGCTGGTAGGAATACAAAATGGAACAGCCACTTTGGAAGACAGGTTGGCCATCTCTCACAAAAATAAACATACTCTTACCATATGTTCCAGCAATCATGCTCCTTGGTATTTACACAAAGGAGTTGAAAACTGATGTCCACACACACACACACACAAAACCTGCGCACAGATTTAAGGCAGCTTTATGCATAATTGCCAAAACTTGAAAGTAAAAATAAACTGTGGTACATCCAAACAACAGAATGTTATACAGCGCTAAAAAGAAATGAGCTATCAAGCCATAAAAAGACGTGGAAGAGGGACTTCCCTGGTGGCGCAGTGGTTAAGAATCTGCCTGCCGACGCAGGTGGCACGGGTTCGATCCCTGGTCCAGGAAGATCCCACATGCCGCAGAGCAACTGAGCCCATGCGCCGCAACTACTGAGCCTGCGCTCTAGAGCCTGCGAGCCACAACTACTGAGCCTGCGTGCCACAACTACTGAAGCCCATGCACCCTAGAGCCCACAAGTCACAACTACCAAGCCCGCAAGCCACAACTACTGAGCCGCATGCTGCAACTACTGAAGCCTGCGCACCTAGAGCCTGTGCTCTGCAACAAGAGAAGCCACCGCAATGAGAAGCCTGCGCACTGCAACAAAGAGTAGCCCCCGCTCACGGCAACTACAGAGAAAGCCCGCGCGCAGCAATGAAGACCCAACGCAGCCAAAAAATAAACAAATAAATAAATAAATAAGGTGTTCCAAGCTGTGGAAACTTGAAGAGTGGATCTGATGGGTAAGTTTCTCATCTAGGGCCCTCAGCGGATTTCTTGGGTTCTTTTTGACACAGAAATATTTTACATTTTTATGCTGAAATTATTCCTTCTGAGAGCATATAGCCATGTTCAGAAGTGGGATAGTGATTCCAGTGAGCCTGTACCCAGCCCCAGGAATTGGGTCATTGCTTCCAACCCAGGAGCCAGACAAGGTCTATTCAAAGGAGCCAGTGTAGACAGGAGCTCTCAGTGCTCTGTGGCCAGAAAGAACTGTATTGAAGAGTGAGAATGCTTGACCAGGCGTGGTAACATGGCTGTGATATATTAAGTGAAAAAAAGTACTTTGCAAAAGAGCCTAAATGGGGTGGTACCAATTCTGTTTGATCTTAGCTGAAAGACATACCACTTGTTAACAGCAGTTGTCTCAGGCTAACAGGCTAATGTGTGACTTTTGTGTTCTGCTTTGTACACCTCTATGTTCTAAATTTTTTACAATAGATATGTATTATTTTTTAATCAAGGGCAAGAGAGAGAAAATATGAGAGAGAATGACTGTCCATCAACAGAGTCCATTGAGGGTTTGGGTTTGTCAAGATGAAAAATAACCAGTAGGAAACCCCTCATACATCTGACTCAGAGCAAGATTCTGAAGAAGGACTAGGGTATGCGTGTTAAAATGAAAACTGTACACATGAGAACATAAACCCATATGTGTTGTTTTTATTGTTTTTAAGTCAATTACTTGGGCCACAGCAGTAAGGATCTGCCCAGTTCTTATCCACACCCAGGAGAAGAGAATCAAAAGAGCATGAAGTATTTGAATGTGACAGGTTTCCCCATCAATGCCCAACCTCTTCATGCATGGAAAGAAAAGTTTCACTCTAAAGCTATAAAAGGCAAGAATGGTAACGTCTGTAGCCCCAAAACAGATACAAATCAGACAACCAGAGTTATGGGCCTGAGGGTTTAAATCTTAACAGATTGAGAGTAGGGAGGTGAGGGAGGAGATAGAAATTAAATAATCCTGAACTATAGCCAGGGATCAAAACCTAACACCTCTAAGAGTTTGATAGTTTCTGGCCTTACATTTAGGTCTTTAATCCATTTTGAGCTTATTTTTGTGTATGGTGTTAGGGAGTGATCTAATCTCATACTTTTACACGTACCTGTCCAGTTTTCCCAGAACCACTTATTGAAGAGGCTGTCCTTTCTCCACTGTACATTCCTGCCTCCTTTATCAAAGATAAGGTGACCATATGTGTGTGAGTTTATCTCTGGGCTTTCTATCCTGTTCCATTGATCTATCTTTCTGTTTTTGTGCCAGTACCATACTGTCTTGATTACTGTAGCTTTGTAGTATAGTCTGAAGTCAGGGAGCCTGATTCCTCCAGCTCCGTTTTTCATTCTCAAGATTGCTTTGGCTATTCGGGGTCTTTTGTGTTTCCATACAAATTGTGAAATTTTTTGTTCTAGTTCTGTGAAAAATGCCAGTGGTAGTTTGATAGGGATTGCATTGAATCTGTGGATTGCTTTGGGTAGTAGAGTCATTTTCACAATGTTGACTCTTCCAATCCAAGAACATGGTATATCTCTCCATCTATTTGTATCATCTTTAATTTCTTTCATCAGTGTCTTATAATTTTCTGCATACAGGTCTTTTGTCTCCTTAGGTAGGTTTATTCCTAGATATTTTATTCTTTTTTGTTGCAATGGTAAATGGGAGTGTTTTCTTGATTTCACTTTCAGATTTTTCATCATTAGTGTATAGGAATGCCAGAGATTTCTGAATGGATAAAGAAGATGTGGCACATATACACAATGGAATATTACTCAGCCATAAAAAGAAACGAAATTGAGCTATTTGTAATGAGGTGGATAGACCTAGAGTCTGTCATACAGAGTGAAGTAAGTCAGAAAGAAAAAGACAAATACCGTATGCTAACACATATATATGGAATTTAAGAAAAAAAAAAAGGTCATGAAGAACCTAGGGGTAAGGCAGGAATAAAGACGCAGACCTCCTCGAGAACGGACTTGAGGTTATGGGGAGGGGGAAGGGTGAGCTGTGACAGGGCGAGAGAGAGTCATGGACATATACACACTAACAAACGTAGTAAGGTAGATAGCTAGTGGGAAGCAGCCGCATGGCACAGGGATATTGGCTCGGTGCTTTGTGACAGCCTGGAGGGGTGGGATAGGGAGGGTGGGAGGGAGGGAGACACAAGAGGGAAGACATATGGGAACATATGTTTATGTATGACTGATTCACTTTGTTATAAAGCAGAAACTAACACACCATTGTAAAGCAATTATACCCCAATAAAGATGTTAAAAAAATAATAAAAAAAAATAAAGCCAGAATGACTATTTTAATATCAGACAGTGGATATCACAAGAGCAGTATGTAATGTTAAAAGGGACAGTTCACCAAAAAGACTTAACAGCATTGTTTGTGCACCAAAAGCAGATCTTGAAAATATTTGAGGCAAAAACTGATAGAACTTAAAGGAAAAAGAAACAAAACCACAATTATGTTTGGAGACTTCAACACCATTCTCAGTAATTGGTAGAAAAAGTAGGAAAACAGTACCTAAATTGCTAATTTTAGTAGAAAATAGACCAACTACAAGGAAAATGGCTCATTCAAGGGTACAAAGGCATGTTTTACATTTCTTCTCCCATTTTATTATAGTTGTTAATCACCTCATTTATTTTTATAAATGCTCACCTTATATTAAAAATATTTTTCTTTGGAAAATCATGTAAATCAAGCTTTACAGTATCAATCCCACTCTTCCCCTTTGATTTGTATTTTAATTTCAGAGGTAGTTAGTCTACATTTCTAATTCATTTTCATAAGTCAGTAGCTCCTAATATTTAAGATTTAGGTTTCCTAATAGATGTACAAAATCTATCTAAAGAAAACTATAAGAGGACTTCCCTGGTGGTACAGTGGTTAAGAATCTGCCTGCTAATGCAGGGGACACGGGATCGAGCCCTGGTCTGGGAAGATCCCACATGCCGTGGAGCAACTAAGCTTGTGTGCCACAACTACTAAGCCTGCACTCTAGAGCCTGTAAGCCACAACTACTGAGCCCATGTGCCACAACTACTGAAGTCCGAGTGCCGTGCTCTGCAACAAGAGAAGCCACCGTAGTGAGAAGCCCACGCACTGCAATGAAGAGTAGTCCACGCTCAATGCAACTAGAGAAAGCCCATGCGCAGCAGTGAAGACCCAACACAACCAAAAATAAATAAATGTATAAAAAAGAAAACTATAAGACACTTCTGAGAAACACAAAGTAGACTTGAACAAATTGAAAGACCTCCCACATTCTTGGCTAAGAATTAAATATCATAAAGTTGATAGTTCTCCCCATATTAATGTATAAGGTTAATATAATTTGAATAAAAATATCAAAAAATTAAAAAAAATTTAAAAAAATAACTAGAGCTTAAAAATTCTCAGAAGTCATATGAATTGGCAAGATATTTCATCAGGGGTTAGACAAGTAGGATTAGGGTTAAGTATGTGTTTAATAATGGCCTTTTAGATTTTTATGATGTATGAATAACATTGATATTCACATATTCTTTATCCTTCACAACAAAGCTGTATGGGAAGTAACAGTGTCACTTCCATTTTATGTGAAGAAACGAAGCCTCAGGGAAACTGACTTCCACAAGACGGTGAGCTAGTAAGTGACAGAGCTGGGATAGGAACCCAGATCTTCTCGCTCAGCTTTCTGTCCACACTGCCTGCCTTAGGGTAGCTGTAAGAGTACTAAGATCCTATAGCTACTTCCAAGCAGGAACTCCCAAGCAGGGCTTGCAATGGGAGCCTGGACAGTCTGGGAGTCTTTTCAGGACAGGGATCATGTCCTGCTTTCCTTTGTCTCAGGGGCTGGTGTGTGGAAGACTCATCATGAATAGTGAATGAAGGAGGAAGAGGGGCAGGAAAACTTGAGGCACCCAGTGGGACTCAGTGCCAGATCACAGACCAATGGGTTTTGGCCAATCAGCATCATTCCCACCATGGGCTCTGTCAGGAGGTAAAGCAATAAAACTTCTTAGAGCACCTACAGGAGCAAATGCGGCACAGTGACTGCACCTGTGGGCACATGTTAACCTCCCTCCTCACCCTTCGGGGACTTTCAGAAACCACCCTGGGCCACTTCTAAGGTCAGGGCATGGGGTCCTGCTTGAGCAGGTGGAGAAGGGAGGAGGAGGACTGGAGCCACTGAAGATTGAAGCAAGTGATATTTAAATTACTTTTGTGTTTAAAGATAGGATCATACCTGGTTTTGAACTTATCAATCTATAGTGGGCATCTTTCTAAATCAGCATACACTTCACTATCACCATGGTTAATAGCTGTATTGTTCTTCACAATATACAAGAATACAATAATCTATTTAACTGACACCGTATTGAGGGTCATTTATATTGCTTCCCTTTTTTTTTTTTTTTTTTTTTGGCTGTGATAACCATGCTGCTGTGAACATCCCTGCAAAGACCATTTCTGAACTTAGTAACGAGGACTGGCTGGTCAGAAGAAAAACGGTGTCTTTCAGCTTAGGGAGGAGAATTGGGGCAGGCTTCACGGCACACATGAAATGTGAGCTGGACCTGATGTTTAGGTATAGAGACTATGAGATGATAATGAGGAAAAAGTCAGCCCAAGCAGACAGCTTACCGAGAGCAAAGGTACAGAGGCAGAAAAGCCATGAGGTGCCCATAGGGAAAGAGAACACTGTGTAATGAGATTAGAGCACAGAGTGAATGAAGCAGAGGGGCTGGAAATCAGATTCCCAAGTGGGCTGGACAGAACTCAGGAGGGCTTTGATCATCAGTCAAAGGGATCTATTATCGTACAACAGATCAACAAGACAGTTTCATGTTCATCCTCTTAGAGATCACCCATCCAAGCGTCAGTACTCAATAGGTAACTCAAAGTCAATTCTCCTGTTAATGGTTGCAATGGAAAAAGAATGCCCTTGATTCTAGACTGGAAGATTTAAAAGAAAATTCACAGATCCAAAAGTTCAGTGAGATATGCATGGAAGAACTTGGCATGGACTTGTCACACAGTTAAGTGTTTAATAAAAGCTAACTCAGGCTGAACAATCATAACAAGAGGTCATTTTTAAATTCTGAGATTATGAAGTTAGAAACTTAGCTTTTTTCATGTTGACTTTACTCTGCCTGCTTTGTGGTTTTAGTTTCCAATAACGCTGCATGGGGAGAAGGCAAGTTTGCTTCAAGGAGAGAGAAGGAAAAGCCCCACACATCCAGGCAGCTCCTGGAATTAGTTTTTGGATTGTTTATCTCTTTAGTATTCAAACCCTCGCCATCTGATCATCAAAATCACTCCAGTCTAAACTGGCCTAGGATTTTTTTTTCTGTGTTTGGAGTTTATATTAGAAATTAAGATTTACTGCCTTTGCAGGCCACTTTTAGCCTTTTTATGAAAAAAGTGGAGGCAATAGAGACCCACTTGTCCAATGTGTCATTTTAAACATGGTGGGCAAGTGGAGGGTGGCAGCTTTATTTATCACCACACGCTCACTGGAGTGCTGGTAAATGGAATTGCTTGCTCTACCAAGCACACAGGGAATAAGCACAGCAGTGAGGGGGGGTTTACAGCCGCTCTGTGATCTTGAATTATGAAAGGATTAGACAGGGAGAGAGAAGGGAGCCTCTGCTGTTTTTCTTCCCTCTTCTGTAAAAATTTGAAGGTGAGGAAAAGCCTAGAAAAAAGACAATTTAAAAAGTCCACCAGATGATGCTCATTGGAAAATGGGGTGGGAGATTTCTGATTTACTTCCTTTGGTTACTTGCCAAGTCAGAAATCATGATGCAAATAATGACTTCTCTCTCTAGAGTGAGGAATTCATTAGTGTTAGACCCAAAGTCCTGCTGGGGTCCTGAAGCACTTGCTTTCACTGCCAACCTTAAGGCCCACATAGCATTCTGTTTTCATGAATTTGAGCTGAAGCCCATGTCTGCTTAACAATGTTATTAGTAAGTGAACTATATTTTTTGGAGCTGCTTTTCTCTTTGCTGCTAAATTGCATCAAATCCAATTGATCTGCAAGCTGACAGTATTTGGATATCTTTGCTAAGGAAGCTATGGCTACCACTAGTACCATTTTTAGGCCAATCCCCTACCTGCCTAACCTTTACACCATGCCCATAGGTCCCTCTCTGCTCATCCCAGTATCCTCAGGTGCCACTGCAAGGCACGCCCGACAGAAGCCTTCTTCCCAGGAACCTTATGTAGGGGCTTTAGTGCAATGAGCGACTCTCCTGAAGCTCCATCCTCAGCCTTCCTCTCCATCCTCATAGGGAGACACCAAGCTCCTTGAATTAAGTCATTCTCTCTTATTTCTGGGATAGAAATAAAGGCTGGCCCTTGGAAAGAAAAACCCATCTGTCTCAGTCAGTAAGACTCATAACAAAACACCATAGACTGGGTGGCTTAAACAGCAGAAATTCGTTTCTCACTGTCTGGAGGCTGAAGTCCAAGATCAGGGTGCCAGCGTGGCTGGATTCTGCTGAGGACTCTCTTCTTGGCTTGCAGATGGCTGCCTTCTTGCTGTGTCCTCACAAGGTGAAAAGAAAGAAATCTCTCTTCCTCTTCTTATAAGGACACTAATCCCATCATGAGGGTCCCATCCTCATGACCTCATCCAACTCGACCTCCCAAAGGTCCCATCTCCAAATATCATCGCATTTAAGGTTAAGACTTCAACTTATAAATTTTGGGGGGATACAAACATTTGGTTCATAACCATCAAATAGGCTTTGCTTTAGGACTTGACTTAAATGCTACTTCTGCTGGGAGTGTTTCCTAAAATGTCCAAGGCTATGTCCTCTCACAATATCCCATGTTTATCATGGTACTTACCACACTGTTTGGCAACTGTTGGTATATATGTCTTCTCCTACTGGGCTGAACATTTTGAGAGCAGAAACTGTGTTATTCACAGATGGGTCCCTACTACCCAACATAACGCATATAGTAAGTACTTATATGCCTGTGGCCTTACTGCATTAGTCAGGGTAATGCTAGTTGTTTCAACAAAAACAAAATTTAAGACATAGAAGTGTATTTCTCAGTGCACAGTCCAGTGCAGTTGTTCAGCAGGCAGCCTTAAACAGGGTGATTCAGGGACTCAGATTCCTTCCATCTTGTGGCTCTGCCATCCCCTAGGCCTTTAGAGTATATTCCAGTCAGCAGATGGGAAAGAAAGGATGGAAATAATACACCTGCTGCCTAATCACTTCTGCCTGGAAGTGACATGCTTCTCTTCCAATCATATCCCATTGGTATGAACTGGCCTCAGCTAGGTGCAGAGGATGAGAGGGCGGGGGGAGCAGGCTGAGAAATATGATCCCTAATGGGCAGCTGCTTCCAAACAACTGCCCCTTACTGTAGGATGAATGAATGAATGAAATCAAAGATAGAGTACAGTGGAAAGAATGCAGGAATGTTGGGACCAAGAGGGAAACCATGTTAAATCTCCAAACACTCTGATTTTATAAAAGCAAGAGGTCCAAAGTAGATAACTGACTGACCCCTGATCACACAACTATTTAGTAGAAGACCTGGGGTTTCAACTCAGGTGACCTTGGTTCTTGCCCTAGTTTGCTGAATGGAAAAGTCACCCCTCCCCATACTTCTCTGAACCTGTTTTGTCATCTGTAAAATGAAAGTTTTGTACCAAATGCTCCCTAAGATCCAGCCCAGAAAAGGGGCCACAACTAAGACCTTAGAGGCTTGTTCTGAAAATGATAGAGTTCAGATCCCTGGAATCACACTTCACAACCAACTTAGAAGTGAAAATTTGATCCATCAATCAGCTGTTTTATCTGCACATCCTCTGTTGATCAGAAATCATCCTTCAAAGAAATGAACCACATTGTGAAGGTGTTTAGAATCAGGCAGATGGAACACTCTTTACATATCTTTATTCATCCAGATGTGGTCTGGGTTTGCACCTGAGGTCAGTGAGCGTGGCCTGAACGCCTGTGTCATTCCTCAGGCAGACCTTAGACCATCACAAAGTGAGACTGAGAGTGAGACTGTTTCTCAGTTATTCGAGATAGGAATTTGATGTCTGATGGTATTCTTTTTTTTTTAATTAATTTTTATTGGAGTATAGTTGCTTTACAATGTTGTGCTAGTTTCTGCTGTACAGCAAGGTGAATCAGTTATACATATACATATATCCCCTGTTTTTTTAGATTTCCTTCCCATTTAGGTCACCACAGAGCACTGAGTAGAGTTCCTTATGCTATACAGCAGGTTCTCATTAGTTGTCTTTTTCATACATAGTATATATGTCAACCCCAATCTCCTAATTCATCCCACCCCCCTTCCCCTTGGTTTCCGTAGGTTTGTTCTCTACATCTGTGTCTCTATTTCTGCTTTGCAAATAAGTTCATCTGTACCATTTTTCTAGATTCCACATATAAGCGGTATTATACGATATTTGTTTTTTTCTTTCTTACTTCATTCTGTAAGACAGTCTCTAGGTCTATCCACATCTCTGTAAATGGCATTATTTCCTTCCTTTATATGGCTGAGTAATATTCCATTGTATATATGTACCGTATCTTCTTTATCCATTCCTCTGTTGATGGACATTTAGTCTGCTTCCATGACCTGGCTATTGTAAACAGTGCTGCAGTGAACACTGGGGTGCATGTATCTTTTTGAATTATGGTTTCCTCCTGGTATATGCCCATGAGTGGGATTGCTGGGTCATATGGTAGTTCTATTTTTAGTTTTTTGAGGATGACTGATGGTATTCTGATTGTTAATACCAACCCTGTTCTTTCTTTTTAAACAGTTCTAACCATACATTTCATGCTATTCAGGTGTGCTCTAAATCTCAAATTTTAAAACAACTGGGTAGAAAAGATAAAAGAGGACTCAATAGCATGCTGACTTCATTAGAAGCCTATTTTAGGAAATTAAAAAAAACTTCAATGATAGAAGTTTTCAAATGAACTTCAAATGGAGACAAACTTACTAGTCATCTTTCAAAAGTTACTGAAAAACTTCAAATGTTTTTTGGCCCCAAGACTTTCTTTTAACTGTAATAACTTTTCAGACTCTCATATAGATAAATGACTGAGGCTTTAGTCCTCAAAGTACAAATCAGTAAGAATGTGTCCTCGAACTCTTATTATAAGTTTCTATTTTCCATTCAACCATTGTATTTCCTCAAGAGAAAATGAAAAGGATCTCGAGTGTCCTGAAGGCTGTGTGTTCCCATGCATATATCTCAATAAACATAATCATAGTATCTCTTTATACCTCCCAAACTTCAAGTCCTTTCACTGTGAAATCCTGTTCTGACTTAAGTGTCTTACTTCCATGTCCTATTTCGCTTTCCCTGCTCTGTATCCCTTGGGAAGAATGTCGACTGCCTGAGGATGGCAAAAGAGTGGCACAGAAACAACACCACTTTAAAAATTCCTGGCAAAGCACTCCCTGGTTCCACCTGGTGAGAAGCCCCCGCCCCCGTCGCCTCCAGCCCACCACTGCCATTCCACACAATTTACCTTCCACCCCAAATAAGCAGCACCAGTCTATAAAGAACAAAAGAAAGAGCAAGCTGTCTAAAGAGTCTTAATTCTTCTTCATGGAAGAAAGCAACATGGTACTGTGGCTTTTGATCTCCAGAGGTTGGATGAGATGATTTTCCACCTGGTTTATTGTGAAAGGTTTTATTGCACATTCACCTCACAGATCCCCCAACAATTTACTTGCCATAAAAATGGCTACCATATGTGGCAGGTTTTAAAAATGTCCATCCGCCAAATGGATTTGCTTCTCATGTGGCCACCCGGAGTGGGCAGCTTTTCCTCCACACACCTCAAGAAGGTTCTAAGAGAGTGGGTAGAGTCACTCTGATAAGCTGTAATGAATGTGGCTCCCAGGAGAGAGGTGACAGACTCTGCTTCTACGACCCTCAGAGACACATCTTGGTTGCCATTTTTCTTCTATACTGGTGGGCGTTTTCTTTGCTTGCTTTTCTTCTTTGGGAGGTGAGTTTTTAAAAACATTTCTCTGTAGGTCATAAAACACTTGTATTCCTAGATTGCATGAAGGCAGAATGAACCAACATGGCCCACAGCCACTATCTCAGTGGGCTATACCAATCCTCACACTTTCCCAAGAGTTCTCATTTATAAGCTGCCAACATTACTAACCTATCTGTTAAAAACACAGGGAGAGAGATCTATCGTGATTTACTAGAAGCAATGCAGTTGTTTCCTCAGCAGGAAGTCATTGTCCATACATCCATTAGCTAGTAACAATACTAAAAAAAAAATCATATACATGGATGCACTTCTCTTTACATAACAGATGCTACTTCTCAAAGCCAGACAGCCTATTGAGAAATCCTTCAAGATCTAGTTAAGTAATGCCTCCTCCATAGATCCAATAATCAGGTGTGATTTCTCTCTTGACCTCTCTTTTGTCACTTGTCATAATGTCCCCTAGCTATTCCTGAGGGACCCAAAAGGCAGCCTCATAGGGGTCTGAGAACCAGCCTGTTAACAGCAGTCCCCCATCTTTCTTCAGTAGTGCTTCTCCCTCCTGCTGTACAACCCAGCCTGAAGAGGACACTGCTCGTCGGAAGAACACCATTGTCTGTCACTGGGTGCCAGCAAGATTTCCCATACTGCAGGCACCAGAAGGAAGCTGAGGAAGGTCAGGAAGGACAGCCTCCTCCTGTTCCCTCAGAGCCTTGTCTTGTCAACTGGCTTGGGAATTTCCATCTAGACCCAATAAAATTTCTCATGGGAAGCTCCATCAGCTTCTGACCTTCATCCCTCTTTCCATAGTGGCTTTAAATTGATCCAAAGGACCATGGAGGGTCCCTCCATTCATCATCCTCTTGGCCCAACTGGCATTTTTGATCCCCATCTCTCTCCCCTTTAATAACAGCAAGGGGGAGGGAAACCTTGTTTTAGAAGTTAGTAGCAGAACTCACCAGGTAGAGACTTGTCTTTTGTTTACCAAGATAAGCCACTTTGGTTGAAGCAAAATGGTCCTTAGGACGGACATAGGTGGGATGGAGACAAGAAGGTTTATAAAGTGAGAAGAATTTTTTGAGTTTACAGGAGCAGTGCTGGAGGAAGAGGGGGCCTGGGAAAGGGGATAAACTAGGAGAGATGAGAAGGGATGGCCCAGAAAGAGAGGGGAGTCTATGACTCAAGAAAAAGAGAAAGTGAGTGAGAAACTCACAGTGAAGGATATGACAAATGGACTTATTAGAATAGGAATTATTAATGTTTTCAATATAAAGTTGTTTATTCTGCCATGGACATCAGTCTTATATTAAAAGGAGCTCGATTAAATTCACTCAATGAAACAAGCTATAGGTTTAAAAATAATGATCATTATTAATTAATAAAGATCATTTAAATTAGTTCAACATATCAAAATATGTTACATATATAGGCACCCAAATAAAGTGAAGTTCTTTTTCACACACAGCTATACATTGTACCTAGGGTACGAGACAGGGTTTCACAGCTTCTCTTTAACACAATTATTCTCACATACACCCCCCTCCTAATTGTTACTCCTACTCAGTACCTGGTGGGAATGGTATTTGGGAGAGAGTAAGGAAAATGAGTGTATTCCATATTTGTATAGCTATAAGACCTAAAGAGGGATATGCAGCAAGAAGTAATACGTAAGAGAAATCAAGAATTCAGGGAAAGTGAAAAATCTATAAAATATTGGGGTGGGGCAGAGTTGCCCGATAAAATACAGAATGCCCAGTTAAATCTGAATTTCAGATAAACAAATGACTTTTTAAGTTATGTCCCAGATATATTTCTCCTTATAGATGTCCTGTAGTTTTATCTGCAAAAGCTGGCAGACCTAGAGTAAGGGAATGCTGGACTACGTAAAAAACATTTTAAATGTCACAGAAGAGTATGGCTTGGGTACAGTGAATGTCTGCGTTAAATAATATTGTACATTTTCAGAGGCACTGTATTTAGAGTCAGGCTCAAAGCCCTTCACAAACTTGTATCAGTTACATGGTTTTTCAGACTACGAAGCACATGATGTGAATATTCTTTCTCAACATCAACACTAGCCATAAAAACTTCAAGGAGGTTCTAACACCACTGTCTTACTAATTGTCTAAAATAACTAGCTATTCTATCTCTAAAGGGAATTGTTACTTAGACCCTTAAACTTACAGAGAAACTAATCAATAGAGGGGCAAGTGAATAGCTTGTCCCTCAGCTCCCTACTTATAGGGTCAACAGAATGAAATGTAGCCTGGAGACTCTTACCTAACAAAACTAGGCCCGCTGAGTCACCATATAATCAAGTGAGGCCCTTACTACCTGGCTTTATCAGGCAATAACAATCACGCTCTTAAAATGTCCAGATTTTGTTTTACAAAAGATCTAAGCCATCCACAGAGGCAATGTGAAACAATAGGAAATACTTTTCAATTAAAAGAAAGGTTATTACAAATGTGCTTAATAAAATACAAGGTAAATGTACTTAATAAAGTTACAGCTTAATGTGAAATGTGGGGAACCTGTTTCATTTTTATTAAAGCTGGATTTATTGCTTTGGTTTATTGGTTTATGTTCTCAAAACTTAATTTAGACTCTAGATGATTTGCCCAAAGGAAAGCAGCTGGGTCAGCTGTGTGTTGGACTATACAAGCCAAGGGGTTGTAATATAGGTATTAACTAATCTTGGCCTGTGCCAGCATCCCCCAAACATACAACAAACATTCAAAAAAATACCTTTCTAACTTACTCCTAATTTCAACAGGATGAACTTTCTACAAACATACCATGTGCTTTTTGTTTTCACCTTTGCACTGAAATTCTGCCTCTCTCTCTCTCTCTCAGATCTGCTAGCTTAAATCCTACCCATCCTTTAAGGCTTCTCTACATTATCACCCCACTTCTTTAGCCTGTCAGCTCTCAATGGGGCTGCACTACTCTAACGGGGCATTTTGAATATTTGTGGGGATGTTCTTCTGGTGTCGGCCTGACCAAGCACTTAAACATATTAAACTGCATACTATTTTACTATAAGTCATTTTTCTTTTATTTCTTTGTATTATAGTAGGGATATTATGTTGATTTTTAAAAATTAAGTGTGTAAGGAAAGATAAGGGACCAAGAATAGCCATGACACTTCACTTCTGAAAAAGGAAAGTATAGAGGGGGTATTTCCCCAACCATATTTGGATTTTTAATGGAGCTACAGAAATTAAGAAAATGTTGGTCCAAAACTTGATAAACTGACAACGGAATAGAACAGAGAGCCCAGAAACAGGCCTATGCGTATATGTAACTTTGTATATTATAGAAGAGGCATGTCAAATTGAGGTGGACTGAGAGATTGTTCAATAAATGGACCTGAGAAAAAAGGGTTATCCATTTTGGAAAAAAATCAAATTGCATCTCTTCCTCACATCATATACAAAATGATGTATTAAATGATGTATACTCCAGATGTATTAAAAATTTAAGTGCAGGGGCTTCCTTGGTGGCACAGTGGTTGAGAGTCCGCCTGCCGATGCAGGGGACACGGGTTTGTGCCCCGGTCCGGGAAGATCCCACATGCCGCGGAGCGGATGGGCCCGTGGGCCATGGCCGCTGAGCTTGCGTGTCCGGAGGCTGTGCTCCGCAACAGGAGAGGCCACAACAGTGAGAGGCCCGCGTACCGCAAAAAAAAAAAAAAAAAAAAAATTTAAGCGCAGAAACAAAACTTAAAAAAATATGTGAATAGAATTTAGCCATGGAGTAAGGAGAAGTTTTTAAAACAAAAATAAAAAGCATTGACTGCAAAAGGAAAAATTAATAAATTTGACTACATTAAACTTAAGTACTTTATCTTAAAGAAAGTGAAACATTACAAACTGGAAGAAGATGTTTGCAATTCACGTAACTGAGAAAGGATTAGTATCATGAGTATATAAAGAGCTCCTAAATATCAATTTTAAAAAACACACACTAACAACCTAGTAGAAAAATGAGCAAAAGACAAGACCAGGCTTTTCACAAGAGAAACTACGTATGGCCAATAAACATGAATTCTAACAATATGAAGTATTAGAGATAATATGAATTTATAGAATCTTTTATACACTTCTGGTGGGAATTAAATTAGAGCAACTATTGTGGAAAACTACTAAAGTTTTATCTACTAAAGTTAAACATGCCAATACCCTAATGACACAATAATTATTCCACCTCTAGGTTTATATACAGGAAAATGCCTGACATGTATACCAAGAGGCATGTACAGAAATGTCCATAGCAGCACTTTTCAAACAGTAACTATTTAGAAACAACCCAAATGCGCATCAACAGAAGAGTGAGTAAATCATGGAATATTCACACAATGTTATACAGTAGAGCACTTAAAACCACTGAACCACACTGCCACATGTAACGATAGGGACTAATCTCAGAATTACAACAGTAACTGAAAAGAGTATATGCTCCGTGAACTTTTTTCATAAGGCTAAAACAGTTAAAATAAAAATATGTTCAAAAAACGCATACAGGTTCAATGAAATTATGTAAAAAGGGAAGCAAGACAATGACCAATATGGAATTCAGGGTAATGGCTACCCAGGACAAGGGACACAGAAGGATTGTTCAGGAGCCATCTGCATCTCCAGAGTCAGATGTAGGTTATGGTAAAGGTCCTATCTTTTCTGTTGGGGGGCGGTTTCACTGGTAATTATTACATTATTTAAAATAACTAGCTAAACAGATAGAAGACTAGAAGGGGACCATACATAGATCACTAATGGAGAGTGTGTCAACGATCAAGGATTATGATTAGTCAGCTCATGCACCTACAGTTTAAAAGAAAGATGAAAGAAGTAAAGAAAAACGAGGACAAAAGAGAAAACAAATTATGTGTGCAGGATGTTATATATTATAGATGTTATATATTATATATAAACTTCATTTCAAAATAGTAAAGAGGGCTTTGGAAGACATTTGTTATAAAAGGGAGGAGCAAGGTACCTGATAGGGTTGCAAAACACTGCTCTAGCCAAATGAGGGTTCACTTTTATTATAAATTCTGACCCTCCATGTCATGTTATATCACTCTTAAGGCACTGCATATATCGCCTGGGTTGTGATTTTTTTTTAATGTATTTGTAGTATCTCCCCTGGACTGTATGTATGTTTCTTGAAGGTTCTGAATTCTCCACAATGTACAGTACCTTGGGTAGAGTAAGCACTCATTAATTTGTCGAAATAACAAAATACACTATTTAACTTGGTACTTTAATTTCTTGAAGAATCAGGTTTAATGAAGACACTAATTTATGCCAGATAACTGCCCTCCACGCTCCGGAGTTTATCAGGCACTCAGGAATACAACATCTGAAGTATCAGGAGAACGTCTACTCCTGGATGGCAGATGTTTAACTTGGTAATTTTGGTCCATACTTGTTTAAGCCTAAAATACTCTAATTTAAAGATTTCCAAGGAATCTCAATAGCTCCATTTATGTAATAATAATAGATAAAGTATATTAAGTATTTACTATGGGCCAGATGCTTTGTATTATCTTGAACAAAGAAATTATTTTGGTCTCTTTTACCCATAAGGGAACCATGATTCAGTGAGGTTAAGAAACTTTTCCATGTCTACATTGTTGGTGATGGCAGAACAGTGATTTGACTTCAGGTGGTTTTATACCAAATTAGCCTCTTTCAAATATGTTATGCCACCTGGGGACATTTTCACGTCTTGATCAATTTTTTGTTTATTTCTTTGTTTTTTGTTTTTATAGGTCCTTTACATATAGAAGGCAAGGTTGCAGGGTTCCATTTGCCAAGGCCAGAGAAGGACAAAACCTAAAAGTTAAAGGCTTAATGAGGTCCCCACAGTAAAACTCTGAAATAAGAAGGGAGATAAAATGCCTTGAAATCTTTGGAAGAGTTCTAGGAAGAGATGAGGGAAAGCCATTTAGGAGAAGTGTTGCAGATCCAGGAGAGAGATGGTGGTGGCAGAAACCAGAGCAATGGTAGTAGAAATTGGAGAGAAGTATAGAGAGTTGAGATATTTTCAGAAGCAGAATTGTCAGAACTTGATTCTTTGGACCAGGGGAATGTGGGAGCAGGAGGCTTGAAGAACAGGTTTGGTTTCTGAGTTGGTCTCTTAGTCCACCAGCACAGGCCCTGGGTGTGTGTTCCATAACTCTCCACGGAGAAAGCCTTGAAAACTAGTACACTACTTTTCAGACAATTGGATAGCTGGTTATCAACACCATCATGGATGGCTCTCTGCTGGAAAAACATTTTGGAGGCTTTGCAAGCCAGAAAATGTGTTCAGAGGCTGATGACATTCTTCTTTTAGGAATATCATCTTCTGACCACAGATTCAAAGACCTTCCCCATCCATAGCTGTACTGCAGAAATGACAACAAGCATAGACAGAATATATCTGACTATGAAAGGTACCAGTCTTGGAAGAAAGAAGTGATATTACGAATCATTTCTTGCCTCTTGGAAATGAGAGCAATGAAAAAGGCTCAAATGATCTAATTTAGGTAACAGTGCATTCCACAGCACACTCCAACTGCAAGGAATGAATTTTTCAATGGCAGTACCCAAAATTGTGTGTTCTCTGCTAATTCCTTTTTATAAATCATAATGTTATTGTGTTCTGCCTAATAAATTAGTTTGGATAATAACACCATAAGCCTTGAAATAGAAACCCATTTGATCAAAAGCAAGATAAATCAAGAAGGAAATATATTACCATCTAAAATATTAACAGAGCTGGAACTATCAGAGATACAAGATTAAGCTCTCAATGAGGTTAAACTTCTCACCATCTGAGCATAAACGTTCCCAAGTGTTGATTCAGCATACAGTCTTTTCCAAAAGTCTTAAAAGATTGAACAGATGCTCCTAAAGGTCAGTAAACTACATTACACATTTGGCACTAATTTATTCTTTTCTTCCCTGATTATAGGGTAGGGGGGGATGAGAGGTGAGAGGTGGTGGAAGAAGGGTCGGTTTTATCATCATCAATGGACACACGGAGACAAAAAATAAAGCTGGACTCCAGAGGAAGCAAGGAAGCTGAGCCTCTCAATCTGCCATCCTGTATAGAATGGCCTGAAATGAATAGAAGACAGAAATAACAACTTGGAAAATGATTCTGCAGAAGGCCTTCCTTTATCATAGAAGATGTTTAACCACAGCTGTGGTTGAAACACTCATAGAAAAACAATGTCAAAAAGATATGGCTATTTTTACAAGATACATAAAACAATCATTTCCAATTAGTTTTAAAAGAGAATGCCAAATAGAATATATATGGGATTTGATCATCTCACACTTTGATAGGCAGAAACACAAGCATGTTAAGAACCAAACATCATGCTTTTAGCCCCTATACATTTTGCCCAAATGGAATTCCCCTACATGGTAAACATGTCTCCCGTTATGCAGCAAAATCCACCTGAGCCCAACACCATTTTTCTAAAGTCTAATTTGTTTCAGTAGGCACTAAATCTTTTTACTGCAACCACCAAATGCTTTCTTATTGCTAGAAATGGTACAATACACTAACTTTTTGATATATACTCTAGCTTTTCAAGATTCTGTTGGAAACAAAATGATCCTTTATGACATTTAAAAATATTCCACCTCATTTATTACTTTCCTGAATTACCATCATTAATTGAAGGACCTTCTTTTACGGCTCCCCCACCCTCCCCCCCAAAGCTAATCTATTCCCCAACTGCCTGCTATAGACTAAATAAAAGTCAGTCTATCACAGCAGCAGGGATGGTCATGCCAATTTCACAGCGTGATTTGTGCGCTCATTTTATTTTGCAAATGACCCTGCCCTCCATCTGTCTAAGCCGAATGTCCTGCTTTTTCCAAGCCAGGCCTCAGGAACAGCAGCACATGAAATAAGGAGGAAGGCACAGAACGTCTCCCTCCTGCCCGCTTCAGCAGCCACACAAAATCAGAGAAATCTGGGGGAGAGCAGAATCCTTCTATTTTGCTTATATCCCCAAGAAGCATTTGAAGGTGAATGCTTTCATAATGCAAACACAACTCTGAAAATCAGACTGATAGACTAAACATATAAAAGGCAATTTCCAGTTTTCATGTTCTGTCTTCTTATCTTGATTTAATAACAACTTACCCAAAGTAACATCTCAATATAAAAATACGTAAGAATTTTAAAAGATTGAGCCTTTTAGATAATTTTTTCCCCTAGAGCTAAGTGTCAATCAGGCAAGCATAAAGGAGAAGACACCCTATTCCTTGATCATTCAGCAGCACTCGGTGCATCCCTCAAACCATGTACCTCTTTAGGTTGAAGACCAGAAAGAACTGCAGCCAGAGAATAAGAAGCCTCGGAGTCAGATTACAGCGGTCTTCCTCACCTGTTTTCTCTGGGAATCTTGGGTGGCCCACTCAACCCCTTTGGAATGGGTGCAGTTTGTCCCTTTCTTGGTATTCATGCAGTGGAAGGTTCCTTGTCCAGTCTCAGAATTCAGAAAAACACAGCTTTGGCAACCTTGGCAGCAAGGGAGAAGAATGTATGAGTACATGAAGTCAATCGCTTGACAGTGTAGCATTCAGATGCCCTATTGAAGTCTCTTTTTAGCTCTAACAGGTGACTAGGAATTTCACCACCTCCCACTTATCACTTCCTAACATCTGCTCACAGTTGCAACTCAGGGAAGGAAGTTCAAATTCTGCTACCCTAACCCAGTTGCTTGATTTGTTTTAACGGGAAAATAACAACCAAGAAAGCAAGACACTAGTGTTCCCTCAAAGCCGGGCCCTTATGTGATATATAGATTGAATTAATTCATCAGTCACTATCTCCTAATGAACTTAGCTTTTGGATTTCATGGTTTAGCTGCTTCTTTTCTCCATCTGTGATATGTAGAATACGGGCTGATTATTAAGATTAGAGATAATATGTGTAAATAGTCTAATAGAGTGTCGTGCAATAAATATGGTTGATGTTGGCTCCAAAATACATATACAGAAAAGATTTATAGGTAGCAATACTATTAAGGAAGCAGATAATGGATTTGCATTGAAGTCTTTAATTATATAGCAAAGACATGCTTTTAGTTGAACTATGTTTATCCTGGGTGGTAGCAAGGCCAATGGAAATCACAGAAGACTATGAAAGAAAACCCCCTCACATCAGGCCACCAGCGGAGGAACTGCATATGACAAATATTCATATATTACATATATTTATATATGTAATATTTATATATGTAATAATATTACATATATTTATAATCTTGAAAACTGCACACATACTACTACCTCACTGGGATAAGCCAGTTTTGTCTTTTGCTATCTTGTCTGCTTCTCTAATTCTTGACTGAAAAATTGTATTCATTTCCCCCAAATTCTGTAGTCTCCAGATCAGTCTAAACAATGGGTATTTTTTCTAATTAGTGATCCAATATATTTTTGTAGGATAATTAAGTCCCTAGTTTTTCACTGCCCCAAATGGGCACTATTAAATTCAAAAGAATTTATACAAAAATAGCCCCCAAGGTAGTACCATGGAATCTAGAGCATCTATTCCAAATACATGACAAAGGAACAAAAGAAAATACAGAATGGTTTCTTGTACAGTCCAGCAAATTTCCACAGAGATCTTCAAACTAAGAATCTGAAGGGAAAAAAAATTAAAGTGTAGGAAAAGTTTCTTTTTATTTTAACTGAAGGAAAAGCCACTGTTTATCAGCATAACGATATCCAAAAACATTATTAAAGCCTGACAAGTACAGGCTGGATGTCTGTCTCTCTCTCTCTCACACACACACACACACACACACACACACATCAGAGACTAAGTAGGTTGGAGAGGTAAAAGAGTAACAGTACATAGAAAAAGGAACACTTTGGGTCGTGCTTCCTCCTCCCCTCCACCCTTCTTGGAAAACACGAGGTCATGGATTTCTCCAATGTTTCTACCTCGTAGTGAAACTTGGAGGATCAAGGCAGTATGTAGGGCCAAGTTTAAACGCTAATATGAACTCAGTAATATTTGTAGTTTTGGAAAATGGCGGTACGGTGAGATGCAGAGGCGCTTGGAACTAAAGCCAAACTTCTCCAAATACCAGATAAAATCCAAAGCACTCTTTCCTGCTGTCAACTGGAAACGACAGAATAAGAACTCCTGGTCGCTGTACTATTTTGTTCTTAGAAAGTGTGCCCTTGGAGCGGCTCAAAGAAGCTCTACTCTAATTCTGGGAGAATACGAAGCTGACATTCATTCCTCTTTACCCATTCCCGTCTCTTTCACTAAAATAACGTGGAACGACAATATTTGTATGCATTGCACAGTGCATAAGGCTCAAAAACGGAAGGGACTTCGGACCATAAACCTTCCTCCCCAGCGCCAGGGAACGAGGTGACACAACAATCCTTATTTACCATACGAAGGGAAGGCGACGGCGCGACCTCACCCGAAGGTCCGTGCGGCAGAGACTACGCCTCCCAGCATGCAGCACGGCCACGTCCTGACGCCGGCGCCATCGGACCGGTGCATGCCGGGAAGTAGAGTTTTTCCGTCTCTGAACGGCCCAGAGACGTTTCTTCTCCCCTCTAACGCCGCTCACACTCTGCAGTCTTCAGAGGCCAGGTCAGTAATAGGCACACTCATATTCGTGATTGTTTTAAATCCCAGGTTGGTCGTTCTGCTGCAAAGTAACTTTGGGAGCACGCAAAAAAAAAAAAAAAAAAAGGCCCACAAAACCCTCAACATTCTTTGCAGACCTACGTTTCCGGTTGGCTTGTTGCCGTGGTAACGAGCACGCACAACCACGGCAGCGGTTATGGCACGGCTGGGCGGTGCGCAGATCCCCGACGGGGAGTTCACCGCGGTCGTGTACCGGCTCATCCGGGATGCCCGCTACGCCGAGGCCGTGCAGCTGCTGGGCGGAGAGCTCCAGCGGAGCCCGAGAAGCCGCGCCGGCCTGTCGCTGCTGGGCTACTGCTACTACCGCCTGCAGGAGTTCGCGCTGGCCGCCGAGTGCTATGAGCAGCTGGGTCAGCTGCACCCGGAGCTGGAGCAGTACCGCCTGTACCAGGCCCAGGCCCTATACAAGGCCTGCCTTTACCCAGAGGCCACCCGCGTCGCCTTCCTCCTCCTGGACAACCCCGCCTACCACCACGGGGTCCTCCGTCTCCAAGCCGCGATCAAGTACAGCGAGGGCGATCTGCCCGGGGCCAGGAGCCTGGTGGAGCAGCTACTGAGTGAGGAAGGAGGAGAAGACAGCGGGGGCGAGAACGAGCTCGATGGCCAGGTCAACCTGGGCTGTTTGCTCTACAAGGAGGGACATTATGAAGCCGCGTGTTCCAAGTTCTCTGCTGCCTTGCAGGCTTCGGGCTACCGGCCTGACCTTTCCTACAACCTGGCTTTGGCCTATTACAGCAGCCGGCACTACGCCCCGGCGCTGAAGCATATCGCCGACATTATTGAGCGTGGCATCCGCCAGCACCCAGAGCTGGGTGTGGGCATGACCACTGAGGGCATTGATGTTCGAAGTGTTGGCAACACCTTAGTCCTTCACCAGACCGCTCTGGTGGAAGCCTTCAACCTCAAGGCCGCCATAGAATACCAACTGAGAAACTATGAGGCAGCCCAGGAAGCCCTCACGGATATGCCTCCGAGGGCAGAGGAAGAGTTAGACCCTGTGACCCTGCACAACCAGGCGCTAATGAACATGGATGCCAGGCCTACAGAAGGGTTTGAGAAGCTACAGTTTTTGCTCCAACAGAATCCCTTTCCCCCAGAGACCTTTGGCAACCTGTTGCTGCTCTACTGTAAATATGAGTATTTTGACCTGGCAGCAGATGTCCTGGCAGAGAATGCCCATTTGACTTACAAGTTCCTCACACCCTATCTCTATGACTTCTTGGATGCCACGATCACTTGCCAGACAGCTCCTGAAGAGGCTTTCATTAAGCTTGATGGGCTAGCAGGGATGCTGACTGAACAGCTCCGGAAACTCACCATACAAGTGCAGGAAGCAAGACACAACAGAGATGATGAAGCTGTCAAAAAGGCAGTGAATGAATATGATGACACCCTTGAGAAGTATATTCCTGTGCTGATGGCCCAGGCCAAAATCTACTGGAACCTTGAAAATTATCCAATGGTGGAAAAGATCTTCCGCAAATCTGTGGAATTCTGTAATGATCATGATGTGTGGAAGCTGAATGTGGCTCATGTTCTGTTCATGCAGGAAAACAAATACACAGAAGCCATAGGTTTTTATGAGCCCATAGTCAAGAAGCATTATGACAACATCCTGAATGTCAGTGCTATTGTGCTGGCTAACCTGTGTGTTTCATATATTATGACAAGTCAAAACGAAGAAGCCGAGGAGTTGATGAGGAAGATTGAAAAGGAGGAAGAGCAGCTCTCCTATGAGGACCCAGATAAGAAAATCTACCATCTCTGCATTGTGAATTTGGTGATAGGGACGCTCTATTGTGCCAAAGGAAATTATGACTTTGGTATTTCTCGGGTTATCAAAAGCTTGGAACCTTATAATAAAAAACTGGGAACTGATACCTGGTATTACGCCAAAAGATGCTTCCTGTCATTACTAGAAAACATGTCAAAACACACCATCATGCTTCGTGACAGTGTTATTCAAGAATGTGTCCAGTTTCTAGAACACTGTGAACTTTATGGCAGGAACATACCTGCTGTTATTGAACAACCCCTGGAAGAAGAAAGAATGCATATCGGAAAGAATACAGTCACTTATGAATCCAGACAACTAAAAGCTTTGATTTATGAGATTATAGGTTGGAATATGTAGTAATGTCTGACAGTGGCCTTATCATAATGGCTTTACATCTGTTTTTCACTCTTTTATCTGTATTTAGCTATTGGCCTCTAGATTTATTACATGTTGAACTTCGTACACTTTAAAATTATAAAAATAACTAATATTTTGTTTTTAAAATCTTCACAAAGTAAAATATAAGAACTTTGACACCTAGAAAGACTTATGAAAAATTCAAAACTGCATGGGGACACTATTTCTATTAGAAATTGTTAGCACCTATGTTCCATCTCCTTTGTTATCATTTGTACTTTGTGCATTTTGAAAGTCCCCTGCACAAGGATTATGTTATCCAGGGACTTGGCACTATCAGGCCCAGAACTCAGTAGTTAAGGTATAGGATTTCTAGGCTTTTAATAAGAACCTCAGGGATTGTGTCCTATTCTCACAGCCTACCCTCATTATTATATTAATTTTAATGCATACATATTAGATAGCCCTTAGGGTGTTTTGTCAGGGTTTTTCAATATAAATGTAATGCTTTATGTAACCAAAATACGTTATAAATGTTTGGTGTTTTTTTTTTTTCAAACATTCAAGAGTCACTGGGAGATCTTATACCCTTAACAAAATTATGGTGCTGTGGTTTAGAGACAATAAACAATTGTCAAAGCAAGAATTTTACATGGTTTTCTTTGGTTCCGTTTGTTAATAATTTGAATACATGAACAAGATATATTTACTGTTTTTTCATAACTGTGCTCTTATTTAACAATGAGGAATAGCAGAGGTATCGTGAGAACTGTTTTCTTAATTCCTACCTTTGTGTTTGCAATTTAGGATATGTTAATGCTGGAGTTGTTCCTGTGTGGTGGCCTCTCAGGTAAGGAAAAATCTAGACTATTCCCATGATCCCACCAAACTTCTCTCCCACCTCCATCACAGATGAAAAGGTCAATTCTGAAACCTCATCTGGTAGATTCATAACGCTAGGCCATGCCCACAACCCTTCCAATGAAAACCCCACTCATTCTGCTTAGGCATTTTTATTTTCTGAACCATACAAGAGCTTTACTATTTGTTTCCCCACCCCTTTTCTCTCCATAAATCAACCCCAACTCGACCTGACTTAGAGAAAAACAAAGTAGCTTGAATTATATGAAATTGCTGATTTTGGAAGTGTTTGAACTACAAAACTAGCATTTTTTTATGGTTCAATCTAATAGCATTCTACTGAAAGATAGTGAACCCCTGCCATGATGAGATGATGATTTCTTTCCTTCAAGGAGAAATCACTTAGCCACATAGGTACCCAGACAGGGACTCACATAGGTACTCAGCATAAATCCTCTGTAGCATGACCTCCTGGGTGCTCAAATTCTATTAGATCTATCAGAAAATGTGGCTTATTATGAAGTCCAATGGTTTTGAATTTATAGCACTTTTCATCTAATTATGTAAGCTGATACCATTTACCGCTGACGTTTGAGCCCACACTGGGAGGACAATCAGTGTTTAATGACCTCTTCAGTGCATCCCTTAGCACAATTCCATCACTGGGAAATGTTCTTTAACAACTTTTGTACTAAAAGTATTGCTGCTGCTTTGTGCAGTAGCTCTGTGCACTCTCAATCTTCATAGCCCCTTAAGATTTGGAAAGTAAATGAACTGAAATCTTATTTTTTAACAGCCATGTTAAAAAAAAGTTTTTTGCACATTTCCTCTTTTTTTCTTTAAAAAAAAAAAGCATAAAATGTAAGTAATGTTAACCACCCAAAAGCAAATGTTTTCCAGATTCCCTTTTGCCAATAGCCCAGCCTTTATTCAACCACACTTTATTTACCCAGGTGCTGTGTGTTTGTGGTTTGCATGTATGTGTAATTTAGCTTTTCAGAATATAAAAAGCTTTTCAGAACAGTTTTTAACCCCTTGCTGCTGGGCAGTTGGGATTTCCTGGTTAGTAATGCATCAGGAAATCCTGACTGCTCCTACCACTGAGTAAAGGAATAAAGGTCAATCGTGGTGGCATTTGTCCCCTTCCTTACACTGGCTCTCCAGAGAGGCACCCACCAGGATTTATAGATTGCTCCCTGGCAACAGCAAAGACTCATGAACCAAGCCTACAAAACTGGCCAGCCATCAGAGCCCTGGAGGAGACTGGGGAAGGGTCTAACTCCCCAGGCACTTACTGTTCTTTATTTTTAGGATATACTTCTTTTAAACTCACCTTCAAAGTACTCACCTCTGCTTATTGATACTAATAGGCAAGTGACTTTATGATGACTCCACATTGCCATTTGAATGAAGGCTTTCATCCCTAAAGCTCTGATGAAAAGCTTTGTTCTATGCTCCTAGAACTTCATGTACTCAGTGCTAAAAGCACTTTTCTTGACAAAAAAAGATTTCCCTATATTTCTCAAGCCTTTGCTCCTTCAAGATTTCTTCATAATATCTGCAGAGTGTATTTTAAAAAGATCAAATATTAAATCCATTATTCCATAACCTTAGTCAACCCATCTCCACACAAATGTTCAGAATATACCCATGTGTTTGTTGTACCCAAGTAGTTATTTCCATTTTCTCAGACATAAACAAAAACTTATTCTGTGCAGAACAACCAAGCAGACTCATTTGATCAGTGACATGACATGCCTACAAAAGGATTCATATTTCTCATGGCAGCCCCTCTTTGAATTTGCCCTCAGCTGTGGCACGGATATTGACACTAATGTCATCTGTGAAGGTCAGGTGTAGAGTGGCTAACTCTGACCCATTCATGAGAAGCAGACAACTGGGAATTGGGAAAACTGTGGGGATGGCAGAGATCATCGAGCAATGAGACAGCTGTAATCATAGAAGATGACACTCCCTCCCAAAGGGGTGATAGAGGAACATAGAGGTATGGCCTCTCAGACCTCAGAGGAGCACCTCAGGTGGAATCCAAACAGAATTGTCAGTGATAGGTTTGGCCTGAGGTTAGAACAATTTGTGTGTTTGTTGAGGGCTATGGGGTAGATGCCCAAGTAAATAAGCTTCTAGTGAGATAAGAAAGGGCAAATGAGAAAAAAAATTTTTTTTTTTAAAGAAAGGGCAAATGGCTTGGAGGGGAAGTGTTAAGAGAGTAACTTTCTGACCCTTCTGCCCTATAATCCTTGCTTGGGCTCATTTCCACACTGGCATTCGGAGGGTTAGCAGTGCTGGAAGCCTGTTCAGGTAAGCAGAATATGGCTATCTATACTAACTGATTTTAAAAGGATAACATCACCAAACACAAACCTTTCATTTCTGGTGAACATCAGCATTTTTAAATACAATCTTTGGTCTTATGTTCCTTTGTCTTTTTTTTTTAATGACTATTGGTGATCTGGAAACATCTGGGAGGTTGTGCTTTCCTGAGGGTATTCTCTGCCACACTGAGCAGCTTCCTACCAATGGTGTGACTTGCAGCTCACTATCCACCACTCACTAACTGCCTCTTATCCCCTGCTGACCTACCACTGGGACTAATGTGACATTTGGGGGTTTCGTTTCCACTTATTGGGCTATATACCCTTAGTATTAGTTAAACAGCACATTTTGTAATGTGCCAGTAACTCTGGGTTCTTGGTTGTCCAACCACATAATCACCATGACTGTAACCATCAAGCTCTATACTTATACCTTCATTCTAATTATAAAATATATGCAACTTTTTGAGTACCCTAATCCTTCAGCAGCAACCTTAATTCTTAAATTAGCAGTTTTAAGGAACTGTGACTTTCCAAAGAACCTAGATTGGTCTTAGATTATAATAAAACATTTCTTTAATCTTAAATAGTCTTCAGTTTCTAGTCTCTCTACAGGAATATGTATAACTTATAGTAACAGGTTACTCTTACATTTTTAAGTACAGCTCAAAGGAATACAATATTAAAGTTATAAAAATGCAAAGTTATTAAGTCCATCAAACACAGCACTTCCTTTCATGAGTTTCATATTAAATCTATAAAGGCATCAATGCAGGGATTACACATTTACAGAGCACGACAGCATCTGGGACAGAAGGCTTCCTGGTATTTCTATGGCATGTAGTCATGAAGACAGCTGTTTCCCCTCTGTACTTGTGCCCTTCTGTGGAGGGCAATGACTAACAATCTACTTTAAAAAGCAGAAATTCTGTATACATCAGACTTACTACCCAGCACAAGCAGCCTAGAGCAGTGAAGCAGCCAGCACAGAGACTGGATTTTGTCAGACCTGGCTCCATCTCCTGGCAATGCCACTTCCCAGCTACTAACAGTGTGTGTTATTCAACGTCGCTAAATCTCAGTTATTTCACCGGAAAAAAGGGGACGATACCATACATTTCACAGGGTTGTTGTGATAACAATTAGAACTTCTAGTCTAGGGTTAAGTGCCCAGCAGTGTCTGGCTAATAATGGTTAAATTAAAAAATAAATTATTAATGCTATAATCAATTCTAGGGTAGTGTTTGGCAAAAATACAGAGACTCATCAGAATCACTGAGACTGACTTAGAAGGGAGCTCAGAGTTTTTCATTTTACAAAAGATATTAGGCCCAAATAGGAAAAGTGACTAGTAGTTTGGTAGAGAAAAATGGAGCACCTGCAAAATTTCCAGAATAGAACCCTTTTCACTGTGTTCTTAGACTCAGAACTCCACCTTCTCCTAAGTTATTTTACAGCTTTACAGTGACAAATTTCAGTCATTTAAAAAAATTATCTTTCCAGATCTAATGTGGACACAATGAGGTACAAAGGATGTGACAGAACTATGCAAGAATGGATTTAGAGGTTGTCCATCAGTCAACACTACGCCCAGTCAACAGATCACATCAGAAAGTGCAGCACAAGATGAGTTTATGAGTATATTGAAAAAGAAAGAGACATGCCCCTGAAGGCAAACACAGGCAGAAGTAAATGTGATGGCAGTTAAAGACTTCATTTGTTTTTCTGATAGGGTAGCACAGGAAATCGGAGCAGCAAGCTTTAGCAAAGGATTTCAGTCTGGCAGCTGGCAATGTTAAATCCAAGTAGACGTCATTTGTATGTTTAATGTTTGTCTGGCATAAACGCTGATTCATTGAAAAAAGGCCTATTTGTTGACAAAATGTAAAAATATGAGGTGAACACAAGAGCATGTCAAGTGGAAATGTGCGCTAGCTGAACCCTGAATGCTCTTTCCTGGATGTGTTATTAGGCAGGCCCTTGTTGTGTGTTGCAGATGCCTGCCATTACTTGGTTGAGAATCCAGACAGTACATGTCTCAATTCTATTGATGTCCCAAATCTGGATGGGACAAAAAATACTCTGGGTAAGAGTCAAGATTCTAAAATTTTGAAAATCTGGAACTAAATACAGTAAGATACAAATTTTAGTAAGAATAAATACAAGTAGTGAGGCTTTAAAAAAGTCAGCCTCAGGGATTCATCTCCAAAATATACAAAATAGCTCATGCAGCTCAATATCAAAAAAAACAAATAACCCAATCAAAAAATGGGGGGGAAGATCTAAATAGACATTTCTCCAAAGAAGACCTACAGATGGCCAAAAAACACATTAAAAGATGCTCAACATCACTAATTATCAGAGAAATGCAAATCAAAACTACAATGAGGTATCACCTCACACTGGTCAGAATGGCTGTCATCAAAAAATCTACAAACAATAAACGCTGGAGAGGGTGTAGAGAAAAGGGAACCCTCTTGCACTGTTGGTGGGAATGTAAATTGATACAGCCACTATGGAGAACAGCATGGAGGTCCCTTAAAAAACTAAAAACAGAACTACCGTATGACCCAGCAATGCCACTCCTGGGCATATACCCAGAGAAAACCGTAATTCAAAAAGATACATGCAACCCAATGTTCATTGCAGGACTATTTACAAGAGCCAGGACATGGAAGCAACCTAAATGTCCATCCACAGAGGAATGGATAAAGAAGATGTGGTACGTACATACAATGGAATATTACTCAGCCATAAAAAGGAACAAAACACTGCAATTTGCAGAGACGTGGATAGACCCAGAAACTGTCATACAGAGTGAAGAAAGAGAAAAACAAAATATCATATAATATCGCTTATATGTGGAATCTAGAGAAATGGTACAGATGAACTTATTTGCAAAGCAGAAATAGAGACACAGATGTAGAGAACAAATTTATGAATACCAAGGCGAGGGGGGAAGCTGGGGGTGGGATGAATTGGGAGACTGGGATTGACATATATACCTACTATGTATAAAATAGATAACTAATGAGAACCTACTGTTTAGTACAGGGAACTCTACTCAATGCTTTGTGGTGACCTAAATGGGAAGGAAATCTAAAAAACAGGGGATATATGTATATGTATAACTGATTCACCTTGCTGTACAACAGAAACTAATACAACATTGTAAAGCAACTATACTCCAATAAAAATATAAAATAAAAAATCAGCCTCCATGGAGATGTGGACAAAATGGCACATGCAGAAAAGACAAACTGTTAAATTCAAGTTCAGTGTGAGATGACAGTGCAATGTCCACTGTCCACCAAAAATGCAAGAGTGACTAAAGAATATTGGAGTAAGGAATAAGGGAATCATTGGTCCTATTCTGGAACATTCAGAACTCGACACCTCACTTTAAGAACATCAAAAGGGCACATATGGAGAGAGATTAGGATGATGAAGGGTCTAGAACTGACAGGAGCAACAGGTGACTGAAGAAGATCTGGGGGAATGTGAGCTGTCTTTAAATGCCTGCAGAGCTGCCCTTCAACAGAGCAACTGGGCAATTCTTCATGACTACACAAGACAGAAGTTACGTTAATGGATAGAAGGGGGAAACAGATTTCAGTCTTATAAGTAAAAACCTCTTAATACCAGAAGATTTCAGAAACTGGGAAAAGCCTTGCTGGAAAAGCAGTAAATTCCCATGTGGTCACAGCACATGTTCAGAAAAACTGGTGATCTATTTGTGGTCTGAGGGGTAGGATGGTCAGATACCAATTGTGTTTGGGAAAAAGATGAGATGATTTCTAAGGTTCATTCAGTCTGAGCCTTATATGAGCCCGGCAGAAAACTGCTTTCTTTAACTAACTATAACTAACTTATCATATAAGAGCTAAACTCTTAGTATGGCAAGTTATTATTTAAACGTGTCAAGTAAGACTGTTCGACAGGTCCAATCTTCAGTTATTTCAGAGCCCAGACAACTACAACCTTCCCTCCAGTGTGGGAGCCACAGGCAGGGACAAAATCAGTATCTGTGCACTTGTCATTCACTACTAGAGAGGCTACTTACGGGAACAGACTGTAAAGATTAGATGGAATCAACATGAAAAAATGCAACAATTTCCGTAACAATGAATGGTTTTGGTATTGTTTTATTTTTTTCCCAGCACATCTTAAAAATCACACATGGGCATTTGCTTATAGAACAGTACATTCTAGGAAAAGCAGTAAAAGGAGATCCAAACATACACTGAAAGCACAGTATATAGACTATGTGTTGAGCCCTTTGGAAAACAGTATGGCTCAGTCTGAACTGACAAAGCTATGCTGGACTCCCTTAAGAATTTTCCTTCCCACTACATATCCACTTTTAAGACTATTAATGTAAAGAGAAGAATTGTTTGTATGCATTAGTTACAGCAGTATAATGGCTTACATACAAGTGCTTACCCACATGTAGTTCCCAAAAGATGACTACAGTACTGGCAGGAATATGCACTGCCTTAGAGGAAGACTCAGGATAAGATATTATTCAAGTCAAGTTGTATCAGAGCCAAAGTATTTCACAGGCTTAGCGAAAAAGGACAAAAATTTAAAAATATAACCTACACATATTTCTCAGAAGATTTATCATTGTTCAGAAACAGAAATATTCATTATTCTGAAGGCACCATCACACACAAAAAGGACTGACCCCCAACATAAGGAATAGGAACCCACCCCCCTCCCCTCCTCCAGGCTCTGCTCCTCAGGGAGCTGTGTGAGCAAACACCCAAAACATGTAGGGGGTGTCTCCAGGACCGAGTATGCCACATCCACCAACCCACACCTTAGGGCTACTAAGTTGGGACACAAGGAATGAAAATGCAAGAAAGAAAGTACATGTAAATCCCACTGACTGAATAGGTGTATGTGAGAGTACAGGTCCACCACACAATTAGTTAAATATGCTAGAATAGGTGATTGAAACCAACACTGTGGAAAGGATCTTCTGTGTTTCCACACACAACTACTTCATTCCTGACGCGTTCTTGAAGAGGAATAGCCTTGAACTGCTACACAAGCTCTGGCCTTAAAGACTTATCCTCTCCCACTCATTTTAAATAATGGCTATTTCATGGAAAAAAAAAAATCCCAACAAGGCACTGTGAGCTTTTGGGGACATTCTTTAAATAGCTCAAAAAATAATTATTTAGAGAAACTTTATACCAGCACAAGCATTTCATGTCCTTTTTGGATATGTGAACAAGATTGCTTTAGGGGTTAAACAACATGTTTCATAGAGTGCTTACAAAAAACACTGCCAACAATAAGATGCCTTAAAAACATGTATATATGCTGCTTAGAAATCCACACTAAAATCTTTTTTTTCCTTCTCTCTCTCTCTCTCTCTTTCTGATTTGGAAGTTCAGAGTCTTTGAAAAATGCTCTTAATGATACTTAATGTGTTATTTTTGTTCCTTGTGGAAAAAAAAAGTATAAAATAATCTCCTTTGGGAACCAAAAAAGAAACCTTTTCATGTTCACAGAACTAAAGTTACTTAATTCTGTGATGGTTCTTTGGCTTCAGTGGTCCTTACTCACGTTTGTTAAGGAATTCTTGTGGTTAGGAGAGCACAAGAGCGCTCATTCTTTGAGGATCTTCCAAGGTTCAAATGGGAATGCTTCAGGTTCACAGGAGACTAAACACCTCCTAGGAATATAACATTGATTTAAAATAATTAGAGAGTAATAAAACCTAGCCAACAATATATTCATCTATAAATCCAAAAGGATTTAGTTATATTTAGGTTGTACTTGATAATGCTTCATCAATAAAATTATAAAAATTAATTTTGTTTTCAAATCAGAGGAAATATGAAGATGAAAAACTAAAATCAAAAGACAAACCCAGACGCAAACAGAAGAATGAACAGCTTCACACCCCCTCTGAAGAAAAAAATCTCTTAAACCCAGGTCCATTTTATTAATAATATAAGTTTCTATAATCTGTTGACATTACAGGTAGTTTTTACAGTTAAATTTCACACTAAAGACAAACACTGTTTGCTTTAGGGAGCAGAAAGCTGAGTAACTTACATCCTTCATGTTACACACTGTATTTCAATAGTTTAAAACAATCTTTTACACCTTCTGGATTTCCGCATCAATGTACTATATGAAATTAATGAGGATTAAATGTATATATTGACAGGTGGCTCATTTGGGAACGTGAAGCCTTGAGCAAAGGCAAGCTTTCATAAAGCCAAAGGTGATTCTGGATTCTTCAATCCTATCCTGGCACTTGTTATTTTCGGCTTTTCTCCCACCACGAGCTAAACCCTAATTAAAATCGAACTCGCCAAAGATTAAGTGGTAGCAAAAAGCTATTAAAGCTGTCCTTAACTCCTGTCCCAGTGCTTCTTAAAATGTAGATATGCTTTCCACCTTGGCTGCTTCAAGCACCAGCATGTGCAGTTTGTGCATCAATGCATAATAAATGTTTGTGTTCTACGTTTACATAAAATACATGTTCGACCAAACTCAGCCCATTTGAACAGCCAAGGTTACAGACTTCAGCTTGGGACCACAGGGCTTGTCTGATCAGCTATAGTTAAGAAGTTGCAGCTATAAAAGAATATGACAATGGAAAACCTCTGAAGCCAACATGCAAAAGTCATTTTCAAAACTGCAAGCTAGGACTCAGCTGTTACTAAGAGAATATTCTGAAAAAGAGGTTTTCTTGCAACAATCTGTATCTGGTTTAATACACACAATGATGGAAGTTCATCCTTCACTGCGTTTTTGTTTTCCAAAATACATCAACACAGCTCTGTATACTAGAATGCTTCCAGCTTCATAAACAGCTTTTAAGTAACAGTACTATAGTATGTAAGCATTTAGGAAGAAAACTCCCAATTCCTCAAGAGAGGAAAGAATTTAATCTTTGTGGTAAAATGCTGGGCACAATAAACATGTGGCTTCTGCAATTCTTACTAAACTAAAAAAGCTCACGTTACTTAGCATAACACTAATAAACTCACTTATACACTGTAAAGTGCACCAAACATTAAGGCAGCTGTTTCTCTAGGGGTCAATAAAGCCTGTTCATACTGACTCTAGTATTCAATGCCATTTCTCACTAGCAGCAAGTTCCCATTCCCACTAAAATGTCAACCCAAATGTGACATCATCAAATAAAATATTAGAAATATGACTAATTTAAGAAAGACAAATCGGTGTTATGCAGTTATGCAGCTGAGGCACCTCTCAGAGGTGGATGCGTGGAAGCAGGGAAAGCCTTTCTGATTTACTAAATCAGAGTGAAACAGTACTGATGAGTGTTTATGTGTTTCAAAATGATCCCTGTAGAAATGATCCTAACTACAAAATGTAGTCATCACTACAAAATCAAGGTTGGAGAGTCATGCATGCATGGAAGAAAACAAACGCATAAATCACTAATTTCCATAAGGTTCATGTAGAATAGTGAACAATTTCAGGTGTTACATTTCCGAATTCTGAGGTTATTGAAATCTGAACTCCCTAGGAAAGAATGTTATAACAATCACGTGCAAAGGAATTGATCTGCTTATGAATCTGTAAGTTTTATTTTTAAAAAATTACTCAGAAACATGTATACACTCCAGTGAGATATTAGTATCGTAATAAATTTTACATTTTGATCACCAATTAGAGAAATTACTTTCATGAATAGATGCATTTCATAAAGCTGAGATTTTTATAATTTGAGAAGCAAGTGTAATTTCCTCATCAAGTATCTAACTATTTCAAATATCAAGGGCTTGAAGCAAAGATCTGCTGGAAATTTTATAATTAAAAATAAATCACCAATGAAGAGAGGCAGCTTCTAATAAATAAATATTTAGTTTTTGTTGTTAAACTAATATTTCATTTTGATTTGCTTACAGATTTTATTAGTTTGAGGCCAATTTTATTTGTTAAAAATTATTTATCATTTTGAAGTCTTAAAAATATCATTTTGTGAATCAATTTTAGATTTTCTGGTTAAGGCTACTTCAGATATAAAAGGTATCAAACTGCCCAAAAACACTTTGGAGCTGTTGCTACATAGACAGACAGTGTGTCCTTTTAAAGGATAGTCTGCATTCTGACTCATATTAGCTGATCAAATATTAATTCTAAAAAAATTATCAAAAGTTAAGTACTACATTAAGAAAAGAATCTGTCTCAAAATGTGAACCATGAACCTTGACAGACAGTGATTCAAAGTAATCATTTCATTTATTTTAATATCCAGGTTTGAATGTAAAAATGTTCACTAAATGTGGTTAACGTTCTCCCTATTGTTTAAGAAATACGATATTTCAAACTTTTGATTATGGTATGTGTAATACATTATATTTTTTAATTTAGGTTAAACCAGTAATTCAAAAAAGGCATTAAACCATTATTAAAAACTAAATTGAAACTTTACTTTTATATGGAAATTTATCATGTTGTTTGGGTTAATTTTTTTTAAGAAGGTTTTTTGTCATTGAAACTGTTGAGGTTTTCAAATTCAGTAGCTGAATGATGACTGTGTTTCTTTAGCCAAAACAGTTCTTTGAACTGGAGACATTCAGTGTAAGAAGTCTTCCCTCTTCTGCTCCTGTTGTAGCTTCTTCTGCATCTCAGCAACAAGAATGTGAAATGAGAAACATTAGAACTCTAAGTTGAATAAAGACATTCCTTTCATGGTAAACCTGTTCTTCACATACAATGAGTGATAAGTCAGCTTTTCTTATAAAACATATTATGAATGAATTAGGATATAACAATATGTTATCTCAGTGATACAAATACAACTCATACCTCAATAGAAACAGAAACATGGAGAACAAAAACATGTCCCCTGACAGAATAAAGCATACTAATGATTTAAGGTTTTACAACTGTATACTAATTTCAAAGAAAAATGTAGGCCAAGCACCTTACAGAACTGAAGGCTTCCTAAATAAGAGGTTGCCTATATTCTTTCATGGGTATTCTCCCTTAATGACCTATTCACACTAGAATGCACTCTTAAAAAAACATACATGTATATCACTCCTCAGTGGAATCCTTCCCTAGATAGCTGCTTCCCAGAAACGTTCTTTTAAAAAAGAGGCTAGAGAAACAATAGATGACACCAAAATCTGGCTTTGTTCCTAAGAAGAAGCATCAATACAAAACAGCTGGCAGCATCTTCTTCTGAAATTAACCACTGGCAGCCTTGTGCTGCCTGACTGAAATTTGAAATGACAACCAGTTGGCTGTAAACTGATACACCTACAATGAGAGAGATTTAGGAATACCATCTGTCAATCCATAGATGTAGAAACAAAACAAACTACAGAATGAAACAAACTTATTTTAAACCAACAAACAAAGGTAGCTGAAATAAAGTCCATGATATATCTGATTACTGGTATAACCATAGTTAAAAGACTTAAAAAAAAAAGTGACATTTTTCTTAACAACAGTAATGGATTTATAAAAGGTTTCTGTTTCCAAAGATGTTATTGGGGTCCACATATTCCTTGACAGACTTCAGCATCCCAAAGCCGACATCAGAGATACTTTCCTTTAGCCACTGCTTCCGTAACTTGCCCACTGGAAAAACAAAATCAAAAATGCTTCAGTATACACTATGATGCTGGGAACCAATCAATCTTATGACCATGAATGAACAAACACTGTGTGATAAATGCTTTTATTCAAAAATGAGAAATGTTTTGCTGTATTTGATTTATTGAGCCCACCAGACTATCAAGCTCATTAAGCTCAGTGTACTCCCAGGGGAGCCTGTGCTCCACAGTGTCTCCTTTCTTTGTAAACTGTAAAATGGAGATGAAGGGAGCCTGCACTGAGATTATGGCCCATTTTACAAATAACAAAATGAGAAAAACATGCATTTCAAAAGAACCCGCCTCCTGTCTTTACCAGAACATGCCAAAGTTTCAGAGAAAATAAAGTTAACTAAAGAAAACATATCCAGATGAATTTGCTGGGTATACTACAGCAAAAATTGACAAGCTATATATCCATAAAATATTTTGAGAACAAAAGCTTTTAAAAAATTGAGAAAATCTGAACTTTGGGCTTAAGAAAAAAATCTGGTTATGAGCTTTCCATTTGCATTTTCTTTTCATATGACTTTAAAATAAATTTGCATGTTCAAATAATTGTTATTTTCTTCCTATTATTTTTCCAGAATTAGAGTTATTTTAGGCACTAAATAAATCAAACACCTAAACCATTTTAAATTTAATTATCTGCTTTTATACACTGTATCATGTTCCCCTTCTTTGTTTCTAAGTCTTGCTAATTTATTCTGAGAATAACGAATATAATCGTTAGCAGCATAAATTATATTTTAAAAGGCATTCAATGAAAATGTAACCTTTTCTAAGCAGAACTTTTATAAGAAAGGATATGTACTTAATCTATAAAAGAATTCTGAAATGTCAATTTGCTTTGGCATTAAAAAGCAAAGCAGGATGCTGATTTATCTATGGGAAAATGGATAAATCTTATTTGCGGGTAGGATTATTTGTGGTTAGTACTTTTCAAATGTATTGTAATAATTGAATTCAAATGGTCATTTTCCACAAATGTTCATTAATGATCCAAAGTCATCAGCAGCGATTTAATTGGCCAACTAAAATGGGAAGCCTTCTTTCATTAAAGTATTCAGCCTGTCATTCTAAAATGCACTCTCATTTATCAAGCTTCAGTGATCCACCACAGCATCTCCCTTTTGGAAAACTTAAATACCATTTTAAGCTCAACTCAAACCGTCTTTTGTGTCCAGTGCTCCAGGAAACCACCAGTTGTCATTAAAATAATAAATAGCATGACATTCTCAAAAAGCAAAATATTTCTGCTTGGCTTCTAGAAATAAAGAAGCATTGCTGGTATTAAGATGAGGAAAAATGCTCTACAGCAGGAAAAAGAAATCTTAAATTCAAAAGAAAAATTCTGTTTAAAAGAGCTCTAAAACCAGAAGCCGAACAGTACGAACTGCTATTCATGCAATCTCTACCGCCTAAAAGATGTTCTACCAGGTCCTCCTACTATCTCCCTAAGGGACAACTCGCCACAATGCCTCAGCCTTAGTTTTCTCATATGCAAAGGGATTAGAAGCTACCGAATCTTTTCACTCCAAATATCCTACGATTTTTGCACTTAGAAAAAGTTACAAATCAGTTATTTCCAGATTTGCTCCAAGGTATTAAAAGAAAAAAAAAAAACTACTCTGTGAATGGTAGAAGTGGCATTATTATAAGCTACCAGCACTGAGGCAACTCAAGAGAGTGGGATAAAAAGCAGTCAATGCCAGTCTCCACTGTTATCTGTAATATAGTTTCACTGAATGTGTCCTGTGGTTATGGATGTAATTGTCCTGAAAAGACTGCAAACAACTGCTCCGACAAGATGGAGCACATTAGAACCTCAGCAGGATGCCCAACAGCTAGCTCGTCTGCCTCGTTTTACACCTCTAGTAATAATCCAATTCCACAAGGAGCTGAACCATCCTCTGAGAAGCCACCCAACAGCCACTGCATATTTAATGAAGTCGCTCACCAAGCGCTGGAAAACAGAAGGTGCTTGAAGTGCATCATTAGTTCTGTCAGAAGGATAATTTACACATCTATCTTGTCAAATTTTCTATGGTTTATACTTTTACAATAATCAATCTAACATACATTTGATTAGTGAACTAGAAAGTTAAAAAAATAAAAGGCAGTACAGGCAGCATAGCTGTGGCCCCTCAAAAACATATCTGATAAAATAATTTAACCCCTTGATGGCCTGATGGCAAAGGTCTGTAAGCTTCTTCTGTTAGTGATAACAGAATTTGAACTGAGGTCAGAAATCACAATTTATGCAATTAAAGGGACTAGAAATCTTTTTGGATTTGCTTAACAATTTAAGTCAACTACATTACAGGATAAATGTACACAGAGAAAAGAGAGTTTAAGTAAAAACGCTTAATAAGCGTTTATAATACGAGATTATTGGAAATAGTCTTCATAAAATTCTAGAGAACCTTCTCTGGCTGCCTCAGATGAATTGATAAATTAAAAAAGCAACAATGAAACATCGAAGGCCCTAATCCCAAAGATGGGATCATACTTCAAAGTAGAAGACTTTTATTCTAGAGTTAAACAAGAACAATAATAATGCCATTTGTACAATCTTTATTTGCACTGCTAGGCATTTTAGAAATTAGCTTATTATACTGATCTGGACATGTGTAACACACGTGTGTGCACAACTATATAGTAGCTGCTTACATATCTGTAGACTCATTTTCAGAAAAGGAAGCATGCCATACTAAAGGGGAGAATGGATGAATGAAAACAGCAAATAACAGGTGGCCAAAGACTACTTCAACATTCCTTGTATGTACAGTTATCCATGAAAAGTCATGTGTACCTTCATACCACATGAAGCTTATTCCTCTTTCCAGACCTGGATTACCTGATGTGGGGTATTCATGACTACTGACTCAGCTACACTCCTGTGACCTCTGATCCTCTAGAAGTGTAAACCTAGCTTGAGAGCCAACACTAGAGCTACAAAAAGCCAAATCCACCATTTCTGAAAATAAGAAAGAGATCCCGTATTCCATAATTCTCATTTTTTTCTACATATTCAATGCTCAAAATACTTAAGCCAGGTATTTAAGAGTCTTAGATGTATTTTTAAAGGTACAAAAATCATAGGCCAGCCAAATACAGAAAACTAATGGAGGAAATTCTTTGTCTGCTTAAATTAAAAGTGGAGTTCACTTTTTTACGATTTAATTTCTTATACTGTATATACAGACAGAATAAAATAAGTATTTTGTGTTTTTTCCATAATATACAGTACATTTAAAAATTATACTTTGGGGACTTCCCTGGCGGTCCAGTGGTTAAGACTTCGCCTTCCAACGCAGGGGGTGTGGTTTGATCCCTGGTTGGGCAACTAACATCCCACATGCCTTGCGGCCAAAAAGCCAAAACATAAAACAGAAGCAATAGTGTAACGAATTCAATAAAGACTTAAAAAATGGTCCACATCAAAAAAAAAATCTTAAAAAAAAATTATACTTTGAAACAGAGAAAATAGAAGCTTTTTGAAATCACAGGCTCAACAGTTCCCTTTGGATGCTAACAGCTCCAAGAAATAATATATTTTGTGGGAAGATCAACAGCAAAGAATGAACAGACATGTATATAAGAGGGATGGGTAATGGGAGTCTTGTGTGTGGAAAATGTGAACATGTTGGCCAGCCTAGCCACCAAAAATTATCTGGAACTAATCTTTGTGGTCTAAGGGACTGAAGACTTAGCAGAAACTACCTAATAATCTCATCTTAAAAGGGACACATCTAGGGTCTGCTAGCCAGAGTTCTTTTTAGCTAAATTAAAAACTCTCTGAATTATGAATTTGATTACAAGGCTGAAAAGACTTATTATACACTTATTTAAAAAACAAATCATGGGCTTCCCTGGTGGCACAGTGGTTAAGAATCCGCCTGCCAATGCAGGGGACATGGATTTGAGCCCTGGTCCGGGAAGATCCCACATGCCACGGAGCAGCTAAGCCTGTGCACCACAACTACTAAGGCTGTGCTCTAGAGCCTGTGCTCTGCACCAAGAGAAGCCACTGCAATGAGAAGCCTGCACACTGCAAGGAAGAGTAGCCCCCACTCACTGCAACTAGAGAAAGCCCGCACACAACAACGAAGACCCAACTCAGCTACAAATAAAAATAAATAAAATAAATTTATAAAAAAAATTAAAAACAAATTATGAAATGGGCTGTACGTTTAGAAGATTACTGAAGCTGAAGCTCAGAAGGAGAATTTAGCCAAAGTTAAAAGCACCTAACCGTTATTGAAATAACAGTGTTTTGAAAGTTCTACTTTGGGCATCCTGGATACCTTTTTAACACTATTCTACAGGTCAGATTTAAAAAAGAAAATCTAGATTTAGCTTCTTGTATGAGTGATCTGAGCACTGACTTTGTATTTCAAGATTTAATTAATCCAACTAAACTACTGGTGGATTATCTAAGGAACTAGCGCTAAAGGGACACCAACCTCCTGTCAGATGAGGTTCTGGCCCCGTGCAACTTGATCTGTACTGATGAGATAAGAGAAGGACAATGGACAATTTCTACTCTTTCTGGTATCTGGTGATCTGACTATGATGATGTTTCTTTGGGAGGGAGTGGCGTGGGGTAGAACGTTCAACCTGAAAAGAGGGTTTAGTTGTCCATCTGTTTGTGCTATAAGGCACTTGTGTGTGGGGCAGAGCATTCAACCTGCAAAGAGGATTTAGTTGTCCGTCGGTTTGTGCTCTAAGGCATCTGTGTGTGTGTGTGTTTGGCTTTGGTGGAGGTACATGCTGAAGCCAACAGGTTTCCAGCTGAGGGATGTGAATACCCAGCTTTTCAAGACACATGAGATGGGACTATGACTACCGCGGAGTCTAATTTAACGCTTAGTGGATACTTAAAGTCACGTTTGATTTATTAAGTCATCTGACATATTTTCTACTACTAATGAAACTTCTGACATCAAGATGAAAGATTCATAGATAATTAAAATCTGGTATTATAAGATTTTTCTCTTATTAAATATTTTTATATGTCAGTTTTCTTTAGGCTAAGGTTTTATCTGTGCAGTTTATATAGCAGCTCTAAGATCTTACAGATCCTTGAATAGGTCTTTAGAGATGATGAAATAGAAAAAGAAGCCTGAATTATCAAGGTAATAACAGATCACAAGAGCTGGATTCAATCTGTCTTCAGAACACAATCAAGCGCTAATTCTGCTAACATCCCCAAAAGATGGCTTGACACGCTCAAAGTTTAAACCAAGTGGCAATTAATGCCTATACAACAGAGCTGAAAGCAAGTAAATGGCCAAATAACATGAAATAGATAAGGACAGTCAACATGATATGCCCCTTGAAGACTAGGGCCATGTTTTATTCATTTTTGTAGTCCTGTTGCATAATATAGTGTATGCCACACAGTAAGAATTCAAAAAATGTTAGTTAAAAAATAAATGTTGAACCACAGTTATCTGTAAGCCATTTTAGATAAGATGTAGGGATGCAAATATCCAGGGAAAGGCAATCTGGGTTTCCTTAATTTCCTTTGGTTTTATCTGCCTTGCATTCCCTATATTCTGACATTATTTCTTGGATATACTCAGAGCTATTCTGTATTAGCTAAGATAGGAGAAGGTATGTCACAGAACCTAACTCTCTTTTCCTTCAAATCTCTAGGAGCCTTTGGACTATATCAATAGCTCTCAACAGAGGCAATTCTGCACCCTAAGGGACACTAAGCAATGTATAGAGAAGTTTTTGGTTGTCATAACTGGGGCGATGTTACCAGCATCTAGTGGGCAGGGGCCAGGGATGCTGCTAAACATACTACAATGCACAGGACGGCCCCCACACAAAGAATCTAGTCAAAAATGTCAACAGTGACAAGACCAAGAAATCTCGGACTATATGTTTACAAAGGTCTGTCTCCTAGGAGCCCGAACAATTTCCATAAAAGCAACATATCTTCACTGCTACAACCAACTCGATTAGCAGTGAATGGCTTTTACTATAGCAAGGTGACCTTGTTCTAAATTTGAGGCTACTGACCAAACTGAAAGAAATTCTGGAAAAAGTGGTAGACAGAAGTTATACTCTGAGAAAACCTACCATTAATGACAAATGCTAGTTTATTTCAGAACTTAACTCCTAAAGACTTGAATCTAATATCTACTGAAAAAAACTTTTAAGCCGTATTTGTGGGCCATTTTCCCAGCCAATGTGTGAAAATATATATGTAATAAAGCTTCACAGCACTGTCTGGTAGAACTTCCTGTGTCGATAGAAATGTTCTGTATCTGCAGTATTTAACACAGTAGCCCCTAGCCACATGTGGATATCAAGCACTTGAAAGGTGGCTGCTGCAAATGAGGAAGTACATTTTTATTTCATTTTAATTAATTTAAATTTAAATAGCCACAAGTACTCTAGTGGTTTGTATGTTAGACACCAAGGACAGAACATTAAAAATTAACTTTACCTAAAGTTACTTTTAACAGATCTTACACTTGAAAATATCTATTAGGATTAACTGTCTGCTAATCACCTGAAACTGACTATAAAAAGTTAATTATTCTCTAACAATATAATAATGTAGTAGAGGTATTCTGAGACTAACATCTAGCACTTAGAAGAGTCTTGGTCATAAAATTGCTAGGGAGAAAAAGTTCTCTTTAGAGGTCCAAAGAGAAGTGGTATTATCCAAGCCACCTACTCTCTCCTAGTGGCTGAGAAAATACACCTGAAGCTGGAAGTTACTACAGGTATATATAGCACAAGGTAAGAGATGGCAAACACAACGTTGTCCCTGCCCTTTGTCTGGGACTGGGCATCTATAATTGCAAGGGTAGGAAGGAGCAGGGAACAATACATTCTTACAACAGATTTTCTGTCAGCTCTCAAATCTGTTCATCCTATGACATAGCTGAAATAGTTAAATGCTCAATTACATCATGGATTAAATTGGCTTTTACAGTCTGGTCTTAGAATCTCACTATGTACAACATTGCTTCAGTGGAAAAATATTATAATCAACTTTAAGTTTTGTGAGAAAAAGCCAATAACAAAGAAGAAACTGAAGGAAAAAAAGTTAAGAGTAAAACAAACTTTCTGCTACCTTATGGTAATCTGATAAAGATTCAATATTGGAAAGGCTATACTCATCTGGTAGCTATCAAAAGACCAAAATCACAACCAGCATATTGACACTGATATAGTCAAGATACAGAACATATCCGTCCCCACAAGGATTCTTGTGTTGCCTATTTATAGTCATCCCCACCCCACACCTAACTCCTGGAAACCACCAATCTGTTCTCTATTTCTCTAATTTTGTCATTTCAAATATGTTGTAGAAATACTATCACACAGAATGCAACCTTTCAGAATTGGCTTTTTTTCACTCAGCATAATTTCCTGGAGATTCATCCAAGTTGCTGCATGCGTTAATGGTTCATTTCCCCTTACCGCTGAGTCGTATTCCATGGTATAGACGTACCACAGTTTCTTTAGCCATTTAATGGTTGAAGGACATCTGAGCTTACTCCAGTTTGGGACTACTATGAGTAAATCTGCTCTGAATATACATATACAGGTTTATGTTTTCAATTCTCTGGTATAAATGCCCAAGAGTATAATTGTTGGGTTGAATGGTAGTTACATGTTTGATTTTATAAGAAACTGCCAACTGTTTTTACAGAATGACTGTACCACATTATGTTCCAACCAGTAATGTATGATTGATCTAATTTCTCTACATCCTTGCCAGCATGATACTGCCACTATTTTTTTATTTTAGCTTTCTGATAGGTGGATAGTGGTTTCTCTTGTGGTTTTAATTTGCATTTCCCTAATGGTTATTGATGTTGAACATCTTTTCATGTAATTATTTGTCATTTGTGTATCCTCTTCAGTGAAATGATTCTTCATGTCTTTTGCCCAGTTTCTAATTGAATTGTTTGTATTTTACTATTGAGTTTTGAGAGTTCTTTATCTATTACAGATATAGGTCTTTTATTGGATATGTGGTTTGCACATATTTTCTCTTACTCTGTAGCCTAACTTTTCATCGTCTTAACAGTCTTTCACAGAGCAAACATTTTTAATTTTGATGAGATCCAATTTATCAATTTTTCCTGTAATGGATTGTACTCTGGGGGAACAGTCTGAGAACTCTTTGCCCAACTCTAGATCTTGAATATTTTCTCTTGTTTTTTTCCTAAAAGTTTTATTATTTTATGTTTTACATTTAAGTATATTATCTGTGTTGAGTTAATTTTGGCGTAAGGTTCAGATCAAGGTTCTTTTTTTTTTTTTTTTTTTTTTTTTTAACCTATCAATGTCCAATTGTTCCAGCACCATTTGGTGAAAAAGCTATATACCTCCTCCACTGGACTGCTTTATACCTTTGTCAAAATTGGTTGGACATATTCGTGTGGGTCTATTTCTGAGCTCTCTATTCTGTTCCATTGATCAATATGTCACTCCTCCAATACCACACAGTCTTGATGACTGTATATTATAAGTCTTGAAATCAGGTAAATTGATTCCTATGACTCTGTTCTTTTTTCAGAATTGTTTTAGCCATCTAGTTCCTTTGCCTTACCATATAAATTTGAGAATAATCTTTTCTATATCTACTAAAAATCTTTCTGAAATTTTGAAAGCAATTGTATTAAATAGGTAGATCAATCTAGGGAGAATTGACATCTTTATACCATGTCGTTTTCTACCAATCCATGAACACATCTCTCCATTTATTTAGGTCTTTGATTTTTTTCATCAGCTTTCTGTTATTTTCAGAACACAGATCCTGTATATATTTTATTAGATTTATGCATAGGAATGTACATATTTTGTTAATTTAAATGTTTAATTTGGAGCATATGTAAATGGTACTTGCATTTTAAATCTCAGTTTCTATATGCTTGTTGTTAATATATAGAAATGCAATTGATCTTGGTGTGTGCTCTTGTATTCTGCAATCTTGCTGATCTTGTTCTAGTAGATTTTTTGGGGTGGGGGGCAGATTTTCTACACAGACAATCATGTCATCTATAAACAGCAATAGTTTCATTCATCCTTTCCAATCTGTATGTCTTTTATTTCACACTATAGGTTTTTAACAAAGTTGATCTTTTGCTCATTATTTCGAGTAGTCTCTTTTTACTTTTAAAGTTCCTCATACTATTGGATTATGTTAAGACCACAAAATCTGTTAAGAGCAGCTACCCCATAATTATTCTCTGAACAATAGGAAATAATTTTGGTTAGATAAAGACATCAATATTTAAACTAAGACTGGTTATATTTAATCAAGGTTTTTTACTTCCTGACAAGGCCTTAGGTATAATTTTAGCAAATGAACAACTTAAAAACTTAAGTCGTAAATTGAAATTTAAATATATGGCTGACATAAACGCTGCTGTTTAAACTGACCAGCTCGTCAGTTACAAAAACAAGCACTATGAAGATTAAGTTAAGCAGGCTTTATATTTCCTATAGCCTCCAGTTCCAGACTACATCTGTTTTCTTTGATACACAAAACCAGAGTTAAAATAGCTCCATTTATCACAGCATGATTGTAGGCAGACAAACCAGCCTGTCTGTTTCCAGATAGTGAAAGCAACTGTTATTAATCACAATTACAGGCCAAACCCTCTAAGAGAAACTGCATCAATACTCTCCCAACCCCCAGCCCTTCTACTTTTGAACTCAAAAATGGTACTGAGAATGTCATGATACTGCCTGAAGGTCAGTAACTAAAGATGCTCCTATGAGGTTGCCTTGAGTTTTAAGTTCAGGATGCAAATTAAGGAAAATCTTTTCTACACATATAAAAAGCAATCTTTTGAGAGCTCTATTATTAACTTTAGAAGGATAATTAAACCCATTCTATTTAAAATTTATATGGAAAGATTTCTGCTTTATGAAACTATACTGAATAGCACAGGATATTTGAAATTTACAAATTAGATGATTAACTTTAAGCAGAGAAGCATGTATGAAAATAGACATTTTCTATAGCAAATTTTGTTGCCAATTATGCTGCTCTTTCATACAGATTGTAACAGAACCTCCTATAGGGTGAGACTAACTGCAGGTTATAGATGAAAATATTAAGACAATTGTTGAATTATATTCCTTGAATATATGGGTTTTTTTCAAATAAACTATAACCCTTTCTTCAATGGTTAGAGTAGGGGGTTAAGAATACAAACCAGAGTTTCACTTGGTGCTGTCTACTGCTTTTATTTTTTTAGAAGACTACTGTTTCTTAAGCACCTACTATATGCAGGACACTTCTGATGCTTTACATACATTATCACACTTAAGTGTTACAATAATCTGAGGTAGGTACTATTCCCATTTTGCAGATGAGAAAACTGCAGCTCAGAGAAGTTATTTCCCTAAGGTCACACAGGTAGTTAAGTACAGAGCCAAGAGTCAAATACAGATTTGATTCCAAAGCCTATGTTTTTTCCCCTCTGTTTGTAAGCCTCTCAAACTTGCATTTGTTTTAAGATAAAGGCTTAAATGGAATCTTACATATATAATACATCTACGGAAGAACACTAAAATGGCTGGTGTTGGGCAGTTGTAGTGAAAGGCACATTATTTTACCCTACTTTTCCACTGAATAACTGACTCTGCTAATACACATTCTCAGAAATATTATGGAATAAACTGAGCCTTTTCATGATTAAACATGACCCTATATTCAAACAAGGCCTGATTATTAAACATTTGAAGCTAAATTAGCAAGGAGACTAATGCCATTCTAACATGAAAGATTCAGAGATGTCTGAGAATTTGCAAAATTGCCCCAAATTCTGTGAGCGCTTGGGCACTTAACTACACACGTAACATATTCATTGAGCATCTACTTCTATGTAGAACAGCCAGTCACTGTTCTAGGGACTGGGGAACACAGTGACGGACAAAATACAGTCAGTAACCTCATTGAACTTATTCGAATGAGGAACACATAAACTATACAAGAGAATAGGGAAGATGCCTCTAAGAAGGTGACATTTTTATCAGAGATCTTCATGATGGGAAAGTGAGCCATGCAAATATCTGGCGGCGGGGGGGGGGGGGGGGGGGGGGGACAAGAGAAAGAACATCTGGAAGAGACGGAATAAATAGCAAACGCCTTGAAGGGGGAAGAGAGTTGATATGCCTGAGAAATAGCAAGAAGGACACTACTGCTGGAGGGAAAAAGTAGTAAGAGATGAAGACAGAGAGATAAAACACACAATGTATATCCTTGAAGAACATAATAAGGACTTTGGATTTTATTCTGAATGTGAGGAGAAAATAATGAATTTTAAAAAGATTACTTGGGCAGCAAGAGAGATGACAGCAGGGGAACAGGAGTGAAGGTGGACAGACCAATTAAGAGGCTGCAATTGTCCCAGCAGGAAAAAACAGTGATTTGAACTAGGGTGGTGGTGGTGATCCCTTCTGGTATTTGGGAGTCATCAGCATAAGGATGGTGTTTTAAGTCCTGGGACTGAAGTAATCATTGAGGGAGTGAGGAAACACGGAGGAACGAACTGGCTCTGGGCTGAGCCCTAGAGCACGCCAGTGTTTATAAAGTGGTTTAGAAGACAACCTAGCAAAGGGAAAGCATCTTCATTTTACCAGCACATACGAAATATATTTTGTGTTCAGGCTTACCTAGTTTCTTTTTCTAAGCCATAGAGGAATCCAAGTGGTTCAGAATTTGTTTACATACAGTCATATTTTTGACTGCATGAAAATAAAAAATATGAGAAATGTGATAGAAATAAAAGATTCCTATTTAAATGAGGCAGACCCTCTCAATAAATTAATATGCAATCAAACCTTGCTACACTGAAGTTCAAGTTAATAATTTCTAAAATTAAATTATTTCATCAACCTTGGAGTCTTCAACAAAAAAAGGCTTATAAGCCTAGAACCTGAAAATGCACATAAATTATACAAGGAGTTTTATTGTAACATGATCTGACCTGCATTTGTTTTATTACCTGATACTGCTGACATGTTAGAAACCTATGATCAGGAAGTATAAAAACAACCAGAAAGTCAAACTGACTTATGTGTAAGGACTGAGAAAACAATGAAATAGCTATGATGAGGAAATTAAAATGTTCATTCATTTCTGTTTTAACATCTAAAGCAGGACAAGCAACTAACTTAGTGTTAAAATTAAAGAAACAGAGGTTTTATATTTTAAAAGAGAAAGACTAATATTTAGTATTTCTTCTCATATACTTTTAAATGCATGTGCCTCTTTTCAAAGGCTTTCAATTTCAATCTTTTTAGCTTTTGGCCTATTTTCACTATTATGTTCTTAAGTCAGAGGACAAGGACCCTGAAGCAGGATGAACTGAGTGCAAACTCAAATTCTGGCACTAACAACTATTGCTGATACTTTGAAGTTACTGTACACTCAGAGGCTTAATATATCTTCATCTGAAAGACAGGAACAATATCTACTCCACAGCATTTTGATCAGGATTAAAGGAGACTGTCATGCAGAGCACCTAGCAAATATTTACAGCTTTATAAATGTTAATTCCTTTCCCTATTTTATCTTCCTTCTCTTTGATGTTTTAACATCTATAGCATTTATATGTTTATTAAAGTCACCTTTTGAGTGCTTTTCAAAGAAAATGGGAGACTCTTATCTTGGTTAAAATATGATGATATCATAAACCTACCAGTTTTGATCAGCAGCCTTTTGAAATGCTATAATATTTTACTTTACTGGACTGTAAGATCCTTCAAGGGAAGGACTACCATTCTTTGAAATCCTATTGCCTAGTGGACCAGTAATATTTATAATGTGGAAAACATATTATACAACAATATTAAAAAGCATTAGGGGGCTTCCCTGGTGGCACAGTGAGAGTCCACCTGCCGATGCAGGGGATGCGGGTTCGTGCCCCGGTCCGGGAAGATCCCACATGCCGCGGAGCGGCTGTGCCCGTAAGCCGTGGCCGCTGAGCCTGCACATCGCCTGTGCTCCGCAATGGGAGAGGCCACAACAGTGAGAGGCCCGCGTACCGCAAAAAAAAAAAAAAAAAAAAAAAGGCATTAGGCATACTTGGTATCAAAAATATCCCAGGAGCTATTTATATTTTTTGCTTTGGAATCAAGAATTGAATAATCATGATCTTTTGGTTAATTAAGGTTTATATCTTTTCAACTATTCTTTAAATTAATTTCTATTTGTTTACTGAATAATAAAACAGATTATTAACCACAGCTTTCACAAATAAAGTCTAAGTCTCAAATAAATTTGTACTAGAATTACTTAACTCTTTATTATTTTAAATTTGTGTGTATTTTTTTTTCCTGTAATGACAGCTTCACACATACATTATTTCAAGTATGTTTATGTAGGTTATGTTAGAGCCTGCTAAGAAGCTCTCAGTATCTGGGGTGTACCTGAATAAGTATTGTCAACACTTCTGCCATACTAGACTTTCAGCATCTCATATATAGACACTATTGGTGGGACCTGAATATCCTCATAGATCCTAAAGGAGTAAAATGTCATTAGCAAGAAAAAAAAGCATTGGTTTGGCTTTCCTCCACAATGTTGCAGGTCATTTGGTCATTTCCATAACTTCTGTAGAATTTATCTCACTGTAAAGCTTAAGTAAACGAAGAACATCCTCTCACAATTAAGGAAATTAGTTCATATAACCCAGTTATCTAAATAACAATTAAGCCTCTATTTCTTTCTATATAGTACAAGATTTGGCTATTCTCACCCTCTTGCAGAATCACATCTCTCTCATATTTACTATCACAAACATAGATCCTACAGTTCCTGACCTTAAAGGAAAAAGTGCACTTGTTGGCTGCTGACATGTACCAAAAGGCAAAATTGTTGGCTATGGAAAGGAAAATTCTTTTTTTCTTCAAATAATTAATTATAGCTAAATTATTCTGTTTCCTCCCTCCATGAAATCAATTTAGAATGAAGAACATATTACTTAATGATATTATGTAATTTTACAAGTATACGTGTAAATTACATAGTAATATAGTGGCATCCTAAAATAAAATATACAAAAAAGATTTAAAGTAAAGTATATAGCTTTCTGAACATTTTAAAGGAAGGTGCTAAAATTCTAAGCACCTTTATGAAATACCTCATGTTTATAGTTCCAAAATTAGGTTTAGACTTTTAGATTAATCAAAAGTTTTTAATTTCACTTGAGACGTTCCTAATATCCAGTTTCTTCCCTTCTTCATTTTTGTCGTTCTAGCATTCATTAGAATCTCCATCAAAAGGTAATAAACAGGAAAAGGAGGAAAAGAACAAATTCATTCACCTTAATGCTTATCAGTCAGCTAAGTTAGAAATTTATTTGTGGAGGTTAAGAAAAAGTAGAGGGAATGCAAAAGATTAAATTGATACAATGATGCTGGGAATTGTCTATTTCATTCATCCACATTAGCAATCTTCTTCAGGCCTGCCTGCAATAATGTCATATGAACACAGATCTTCCACAGCCCACTCTGTTTTCTACCAAAATTCTTTCAATCATCCTACAAACATGTATGGAGGGCTGACTGGGGCCAAGCACTGTTCTAGGTGCTGGTACACAGAAATGAAACAGAAGTCCCTGTCCTTATAGATCCTACTTACCAGTAGGAGGAGATAGCTAATCTCAAGAAGTATAAATATATAGCATGTTAGATAATGCTAAATGCTATGATAGAAAATCAAACAGGGAAACAGGGATATGGAGAATCCAGAGTAGGAGTATAAGCTGAAATTTTTAAATTCAGTCATCATTTACCTTCATGCACTTCCCTAAAAAAATTTTTTTAATTAAAAAAATCTACACATATATTTTCTAGGCACCAATTTATATTGAGGGATATATTAAAAACACTGGTAGATATGTCTAGGTAGATATAACATAGGTAGATATATCATAATTTTTATTACTGATGTGATCAACTCTCCAATAAAAATACTACAATGATCAAAAAGAAATACTAAAACAGCATTAAAATCTTGAAAAGAAGATTTTTTCATATCCCGCCTTGATTAATTTGCTGAATTTTGGATGGGCAGAACAAACAGCTATTCAATATATAGTACAACTGACTTTAGCTACATTCCAATAGTGGATGAAAAACATTTAGGTAGGGCTTCCCTGGTGGTGCAGTGGTTGGGAGTCTGCCTGCCAGTGCAGGGGACATGGGTTCGGGCCCTGGCCTGGGAGGATCCCACATGCCACGGAGCAGCTGAGCCTGTGCGCCACAACTGCTAAGCCTGCGCTCTGGAGCCCGCATGCCACAACTACTGAAGCCCACGCCCCTGGGGCCTGTGCTCCCCAATAGGAGAGGCCACTGCAATGGGAGGCCTGCGCCCCGCAATGAAGAGTGGCCCCCGCTCGCTGCAACTGGAGAGAGCCTGCGCACAGCAACGAAGACCCAGCGCAGCCAAAAATAAAAATAAATAAAATAAATAAATTTATTTAAAAAAACAAAAAACATTTAGGTAGGTTCTTTTTCCCCCTTTAAAAATTTTTGCTCTAATGGTCAAATACCTCCCAGGTTTGCTGGGCTATCTTGGGTGACATGAAGTTCCTGAGAACTCAGAAGGCTGTCTAGGTTCTGTTATCTAGGCAGGCTTGTCAAATCAAGCTTCTGTCAGTTACTACCACAGCACAGGCAACCTCAGTGACAGACATAACAACTTCAAAGAGAGCCCTAGTGCTCTCAAATTACTCATATTATGACTCCCCCTAGCACTGTATCAAACCAAATATTTTAAACAGTAGGAATATTAGAAATTCTACCCCCAAAAAAGAATACCTCCGTGGTGATGCGACAGGCTCCCTCCATTAGCGAGGATTTCTTCTCTAGCAGCTGCCTGTATTTGGAAACAAAACAACAAACAGATCACTTTGAGGTGAAAGAGTAAGACCCAACTCCCAAAGGAGATACATACTTTCTGGTTAAATAATAAAGGAGAAGCCTAATTTTCCTTTCTCTTAGGTTAACTGTATTTAAAGAGCAATTAAAATATGCAGCCTAGCTTTATAAGTTTTTTTCTAGTGAATAGTCGCAGTGTCTACAATTGTTACATCAAGATTCTAGAAAAGAAAAAGAAGGCAAAATGACAAATTCATCAGCACTAAATGATTAATAACAATAAAAAAAAAAGTTTTGTGAGGAGTCCGGTCCTACTCTGAAGTAAACATCTCACTATACCAACAAACATTAATTGACTGTATATGGTATGTCCAGAAAAGTACTAAGCAATTTACCTGGAATTACTCAGTTATTTTCACTAAAGCCTTATGGAATAATTTCAATTACTCCTATTTCACAGATAAAGAAAATGAGGCTTAGATGGTTAAATTACTCACCTAATATCATACAGTGGGCATAAGACTCAAGATTACTTACAAAGCTATCAGGGATTAATGGTAAAAACCCTTATGGAGAACATTTCTTAGGTCAATGCCTTGGGACAAATTACTTCTCAGGCTTATGGATATCTAAGTGTGAAAAAAAACACCTTGTTTTATCCTCTTAACATGTTAGGCTCCAACTAGGCTCCTTAAAGAGCAATAAGGTTAGAAAGATAAACACTTAAAGCAATATATAGAATGACTGAAGTACAGGGTGAAAGAAGGGTTACAGAAACTGGAATTACATTCATGAGTATGTAACAGATATGAGGTAAAATCCCTACAGTGCCTTGAACCTCCTAGAATTACTTGGGTGTGTATAAACCATCAGAGTTAGGCCACAGTAGAAGAGACCCTCCCTTCAGGAGGGACAGATGGACCACATCTCATCGCAAAGTAATTTATAAGAACCCTCATCACTGAGGATTTAGGGTTTTTCAAATGAATCATACATATGCTAGCCCTACTCTAAGAGACTATGTCTTCTAACAAATTATTTTATGTAAAGCAATAACTACTTGAAACCAGCAGCACTTAGAGAATGGCTGTTTGGCTTGGGAAAGAAGGAACACTTTCATTTTTGTAGTACTATGGGGAAGGGGCCTTTGGGTAGCCAGAGGGCAACACCAAAACTGTTGTGGCCTCTTCCATTGCAGAGCACAGGCTCCAGATGCACAGGCTTAGCGGCCATGGCTCACGGGCCCAGCCGCTCCGCGGCATGTGGGATCTTCCCGGACCGGGGCACGAACCCGTGTCCCCTGCATCGGCAGGTGGACTCTCAACCACTGTGCCACCAGGGAAGCCCAGGACTCAAACTTTTGAGGATGATGGATATGTTCATTATTTTGATTGGGGTTACAATTTCACAGGTGCATACATAGGTCAAAACCCATGAAACTGTACATATTATGTGCAGTTTACTATATCTCAATTATACTTCAGAAAAGCTGGGTTTTTTTGTTTTTTTTTTTTTAAAAAAAGGAGGCATAAGAGGGAGCCAACCATACCCTGTGGTTTGGGTCTAAAAGTGTGCCACTGAAAATCACCTTGTGGTACTACCTTTGGCAGGCAGGCAACAGAATTAACACTAGGACACCTGAGGTTTTATTTTTAACAAACCCCAGTCTCCTCCTGCTTCCTCCAAAGTCTAGTCTGTTTCTTCAACCCTAGGCATACTTGTCATCAGAAATATTGACTATCAAACAGAAGGCGTTATAAAAATTAGACGCTTAAGGTCATTTAAGAAATGTAATAGAAACTGCTGGCAAATGAACCTCAAAGGCCTACATATAACTTAAGCAAACAAAAAAATTATAAACCTAGAATTAGGAAATTACAGCAACATAGGCCAAGAGCTTTAGAGCCGCTGACCTCAAAAGCAGTCACCATATGGAGCTGGCTGGGCTGCTGAAGTGATATCAAGGGTCCATATAGTCTTCTGTTATTTAATTTAATCAGGTATTATGTACTATAAGTAATATCCAAAGAATCACAGGCAACAGAACATTAATTTTAGAATATTAATTGTAATATGTATAGGGAATATGAATTTTAGACTTCTAATCCAGTATTCAATCCAGTGTAAAAATTATGCTTCTCATTTCTATGGGCTATCCCAGGTAATCCACAAGTTATTAAAGACAGTCAAACTAAAATTCATAAATTGATAGTAAAGTTTACTTAAATTAATAAAAGAATGTAAGAGCTATATTCATGTATGCAAAATTACCTCAGTTTGTTCAAACACAGTCAGTGGGTCACTGATTCCCCTGTAGTTAAAGGCAAAGTAGAAATAGATACATGCACCTGCATCATAAGTCTGAGTCACCCTAAAAAACAAACAGACAAAATCCCCCACAAGGCTTTAAGTAAAATCAGAATTAACATCTAGAAACTTAAAGACAAGATTGTTTGAATGATTTGCTTAAGCCATAATCTCATTCTCTACCCACCCTCTTACTCCGTGGATGGAAAATAGATTTGCTGGATAAAGGATATCTAAGAACTACTTGTACTATTTTTATAACTTTTTTGGTAAGTCTGGACTATTACCCCAAAAAATTTTTTTAATTTTAAGATAATGTAAATATTTCTCCAACTGGCCTGAAATAAACAAAATTCCACTTCCTCAGAAGGGATTTTTTTTTTCTTTTTTAACAAAGTATACTGCAGTTATAGACAGCCCCAAAACAGACTACATGGAACTTGGTGATCCATTTTAAGTCTTCTAAGCTTCCTCAAAGTTAACAGAAATACATATGAGAACTTGAAACTAGAAAACAAGAAAAATGTTCAAATACCAAAAATGATCAGACTGGGCAAAACACAGCACCTTCACCAAGTTCACATTATTAGTAACAACTTTGAAAACAAATTGAATGACATGGCCTTAAGAGAGTACCTCCAAAGGTTTTACACTCTAGGTCCCATATGTGTGCATGTTGTATATGTATTTGCAAAAGGTATCAAGAATGTTAGATTAATAAATCATATACATGATATATATCTGGGCTTTCAAAATGTAATTAGGTGAAGCATTTAAAAGGGAGCCAAGGTAATCACAGTCAAATCTCTGAATGCAATTTACAAAGGTTCCCACAAAGAATTTAATTTAACAGAAAGAGCAAATACAGAGGAAATACTTTTTTTTTACTACACAATACAAACAGAATCTAATCCAAAATTTTAATGGCCTTTTAGGCCAAATGTTAGGTGCCTCAGAACAGAAGAAATGAACTGTTTAACAATGCTACTGTCAATTTGCCAGCTATGTTTTTCTTCTAGTGTTAATTCACCCATAAAAAAGATCCCTTGAATGTTTACATTTTAACTACCAGATTTACAAAGTTTAAGAAAAATTGGAAAACCATGTTAACCTCAAGGGCACTATCACTATGAATAACCAAATTTAAATAAATTTAAAGGATACATGAATGAAATGAGTTTACAGCAATTAGTAAAATATACATTACTCATATGAGAATCATTAATATCAATAAATAGAAAATATAACTAAATATTAATAGAACATTGCCACCTTTCAACAAATCCAGGAGCTATATTACACAATTCAGTTTTCAGTAGATAAGGAGGCTTCTAAAATTACAACAAAGCTTGAGTGATCAGTATCTCAAACAAAGTAGAAATAACGTTTTTTGGAAAACCTTAATCTGGGGCCATTTCAGAAAGTGACAGAACTAATACCTTTTAATAGATCAATTCTATCATTTAAGACACTTAAACACTAATGTCTTCCAAAATCATCTGGACAAGAGAAAGTGTGGCTGCCAAAGTCATTATATTATTCTTTAATTTCTAAAAAATTTTTGTGCTATATACTTTTTGGAGTACTGTACTTATGTTAGACTCACTGGCTAGGAAGTCCTTCCCACAAAACTTCCTCAGAAAATTTAGGGTTAGAATTCCTATTCCAATATACAAAGTACCTTTTAAAAGACAGAAATGAAATAAATGAACTTAATAAATGCATCCTACAGCTGAATTCTTTTCCTTGGGATCTCTGATTTCAATGAGATCTATAACTATTTTAAATTAATTTCAGAATAGCTTTTTTAAAAAAAACTGGTTTAAAAATTACATCTCACACATTCAACATTTATACTCAACACAGAATAATCTCCTTAGCCACTGTTAATCAGCTCAAATCAAACTACAGTTAAGCGTTAATCAAGTATATGCTATAAAAACTATATTTAAAACTCCTATTTAGCAAAATCATTCAATTAACTTAGACTTTGCACATTCTAAACTTTGGTTTTATAAGATGATCACAGAAGCTGAGCGTTAGGCTTTTATCAGAAAATCCTTCTTAAAAAATCAGCTATGTAATAAATGACATATCAATTCAGAATATGTATACCAATTCTATCTACCTGCAATACAATACATAATGAAGATCCTTAGGCCTTATAAGTAAGTACCTTCTAAAGAACCAAGACTTAAGTATTGTTACAGAAGGTGTCCTAAGGCAGAATATTTTACTTCCCAATAACTTTCAGTAAGTAGTGGTTTATCACAATGGTATTTTCATAATGAAGGGGGAGAAGTCTCAAGGGATGCTGAATAGAGAGGTAGGGCAGAAGAAGGAGGACAGGATAATATCTGTTAAGCTGTCACTTGACAAAGCAAAAGAATAAAAAATCCTCAACTACACAGAAATAGATTTTATTACTTTAAATGTTTCAGATTTTACTATTAACAAATGACTTTTGGCTTATTGGGCCTGTTTGTTTTCAGTTTATAATAATAAGAGGCTTGACAGACCAGATTGTCAAGAGAAGAACTAAATATCAACTTAGGTGATAATATAAATAAATACACTTTTTTTTCTTGCGGTTTAAGAACTTTAAGATAAAAGGTTCGTTTTTAAAGATATGTCCAAATTAAAAAAAAAAAAAAAAAGGAACAGGTACATTTTTACTCCTTTAATTTGGAAAGCTTCTCTCCAAGATCAGTCACTAAGCTACCAGTAGCGTTACCATGTTATAAGTGTTTTATTAAACAGAACAAGGCCCCTTTTTCCCCTCCTTCAGATATAATCGAATGCCCAGCCAATAATCTCTAAAATCCACGTTTTAAGCCTTTACATTCTACCCCAAATATACTTGTTCTAAAAGATGTTAATACACACACTTGACTTAGTACTTCCTAAAATGTTCTTCAAACCATGTCTCTCCCACAAAGAAGCATAAAAGACTATTTCAAGGATACTCTTCTGATTGATGTGAACAGTTACGGTATAAGAAAGATGCTTTCCTCACATCTCATGTAAGAATTTTGTTGTCATACCCAGCAAAAGCACAATCTAATATTCACAGAAAGATAGACAAGATGAAAAGGCAGAGGGCTATGTACCAGATGAAGGAACAAGATAAAACCCCAGAAAAACAACTGAATGAAGTGGAGATAGGCAACCTTCCAGAAAAAGAATTCAGAATAATGATAGTGAAGATGAACCAGGACCTTGGAAAAAGAATGGAGACAAAGATCGAGAAGATGCAAAAAATGTTTAACACAGACCAAGAAGAATTAAAGAACAAACAAACAGAGATGAACAATACAATAACTGAAATGAAAACTACACTAGAAGGAATCAATAGCAGAATAACAGAGGCAGAAGAACAGATAAGTGACCTGGAAGACAGAATGGTGGAAATCACTGCTGTGGAACAGACTAAAGAAGAAAGAAAGAAAAGATATGAAGACAGCCTAAGAGACCTCTGGGACAACATTAAACACAACAACATTTGCATTATAGGGGTCCCAGAAGGAGAAGAGAGAGAGAGAGAAAGGACCAGATAAAATATGTGAAGAGATTATAGTCGAAAACATCCCTAACATGGGAAAGGAAATAGCCACCAAGGTCCAGGAAGCGCAGAGAGTCCCATACAGGATAAAACCAAGGAGAAACACGCTGAGAAACATAGTAATCAAATTGGCAAAAATTAAAGACAAAGAAAAGTTATTGAAAGCAGCAAGGGAAAAATGACAAATAACATACAAGGGAACTCCCATAAGGTTAACAAACGATTTCTCAGGAGAAACTCTACAAGCCAGAAGGGAGTAGCATGATATACTTAAAGTGATGAAAGGGAAGAACCTACAACGAATATTACTTTACCGGCAAGGATCTCATTCAGATTTGATGGAGAAATCAAAAGCTTTACAGACAAGCAAAATCTAAGAGAATTCAGCACCATCGAACCAGCTCTACAACAAATGCTAAAGGAACTTCTCTAAGCAGGAAACACAAGAGAAGAAAAGGACCTACAAAAACAAACCCAAAACAATTAAGAATATGGTGACAGGAACATACATATCGATAATTACCTTAAACGTAAATGGATTAAATGCTCCAACCAAAAGACAAAGGCTTGCTGAAAGGATACAAAAATAAGACCCATCTATATGCTGTCTACAAGAGACCCACTTCAGACCTAGAGACACATACAGACTGAAAGTGAGGGGATGGAAAAAGATATTCCATGCAAATAGAAATCAAAAGAAAGCTGGAGTAGCAATACTCATATCAGATAAAATAGACTTTAAAATAAGGAATGTTACAAGAGACAAGGAAGGACACTACATAATGATCAAGGGATCAATCCAAGAAGAAGATATAACAATTATAAATATATATGCACCCCAACATAGGAGCATCTCAATACATAAGGCAACTGCTAACAGCTCTAAAAGAGGAAATCGACAGTAACACAATAATAGTGGGGGACTTTAACACCTCACTTACACCAATGGACAGATCATCCAAAATGAAAATAAATAAGGAAACAGAAGTTTTAAATGACACAATAGACCAGATAGATTTAATTGATATTTATAGGACATTCCATACCAAAACTGCAGATTACACTTTCTTCTCAAATGCGCACAGAACATTCTCCAGGATAGATCACATCTTGTGTCACAAATCAAGCCTCAGTAAATTTAAGAAAATTGAAATCACATCAAGCATGTTTTCTGACAACAACGCTATGAGATTAGAGATCAATTACAGGGAAAAAAACCATAAAAAACACAAAACAAATGGAGACTAAACTATACATTACTAAATAACCAAGAGATCACTGAAGAAATCCAAGAGGAAATCAAAAAATACCTAGAGACAAATGACAATGAAAACACGATGATCCAAAACCTATGGGATGCAGCAAAAGCAGTTCTAAGAGGGAAATTTATAGCTATACAAGGCTACCTCAAGAAACAAGAAAAATCTCAAATAAACAATCTAACCTTACACCTAAAGGAACGAGAGAAAGAAGAACAAACAAAACTCAAAGTTAGGAGAAGGAAAGAAATCATAAAGATCAGAGCAGAAATAAATGAAAGAGAAACAAAGACAATAGCAAAGATCAATAAAACTAAAAGCTGGTTCTTTGAGAAGATAAACAAAACTGATAAACCATTAGCCAGACTCATGAAGAAAAAGAGGGAGAACACTCAAATTAATAAAATTAGAAATGAAAAAAGAGAAGTTACAACAGACACCGCAGAAATACATAGCATCCTAAGAGACTACTACAAGCAACTATAGGTCAATAAAATGGACAACTGGAAGACATGGACAAATTCTTAGAAAGGTATAACCTTCCAAGAATGAACCAGGAAGAAACAGAAAATATGAGCAGACCAATCACAAGTAATGAAATTGAAACTGTGATGAAAAATCTTCCAACAAACAAAAGTCCAGGACCAGATGGCTTCACAGGTGAATTCTAACAAACATTTAGAGAAGAGGTAACACCCATCCTTCTCAAACTGTTCCAAAAAATTGCAGAGGAAGGAACACTCCCAAAGTCATTCTATGAGGCCACCGTCACCCATGATACCAAAACCAGACAAAGATACTACAAATAAAAACAATTACAGACCAATATCACTGATGAATATAGAAGCAAAAATCCTCAACACAATACTAGCAAACAGAATCCAACAACACATTAAAGGGATCATACACCATGATCAAGTGGGATTTATCCCAGGGATGCAAGGATTCTTCAATATATGCAAATCAATCAATGTGATATACCATATTAACAAACTGAAGAATAAAAACCATATGATCATCTTAATAGACACAGAAAAAGCTTTTGACAAAATTCAACACCCATTTATGATAAAAACTCTCTAGAAAGTGGGCACAGAGGGAACCTACCTCAACATAATAAAGGCCATATACGACAAACCCACAGCAAACATCATCCTTAATGGTGAAAAACTGAAAGCATTTCCTCTAAGATCAGGAACAAGACAAGGATGTCCACTCTCACCACTATTATTCAACACAGTTTTGGAAGTCCTAGCCACAGCAATCAGAGAAGAAAAAGAAATAAAAGGAATACAAATCGGAAAAGAAGAAGTAAAACTGTCACTGTTTGCAGATGACATGATACTATACATAGAGAATCCTAAAGATGTCATCAGAAAACTACTGGAGCTAATCAATGAATTTGGTTAAGTTGCAGGATACAAAATTAATGCACAGAAATCTCTTGCATTCCTATACACTAATGATGAAAAATCTGAAAGAGCAATTAAGAAAACACTCCCATTTACCACTGCAACAAAAAGAATAAAATACCTAGGAATAAACCTACCTAGGGAGACAAAGACCTGTATGCAGAAAACTATAAGACACTGATGAAAGAAATTAAAGATGATACCAACAGATGGAGAGATATACCATGTTCTTGGATTGGAAGAATCAATATTGTGAAAATGACTATACTACCCAAAGCAATCTACAGATTCAGTGTAATCCCTATCAAATTACCAATAGTATTTTTTATGGAACTAGAACAAAAAACCTTAAAATTTGTATGGAGACACGAAAGACCCTGAAGAGCCAAAGCAGTCTTGAGAGAAAAAAACGGAGCCGGAGGAATCAGACTCCCTGACTTCAGACTATACTACAAAGCTACAGTAATCAAGACAATATGGTACTGGCACAAAAACAGAAATATAGATCAATGGAACAGGATAGAAAGCCCAGAGATAAACCCACATACCTATGGTCAACTAATCTATGACAAAGGAGGCAAGGATATACAATGGATAAAAGACAGTCTCTTCAGTAAGTGGGGCTGGGAAAACTGGACAGCTACATGTAAAAGAATGAAATTAGAACACTCCCTAACACCATACACAAAAATAAACTCAAAATGGATTAGAGACCTAAATGTAAGACCAGACACTATAAAACTCTTAGAGGAAAACATAGGAAGAAGGCTCTTTGACATAAATCACAGCAAGATGTTTTTTGATCCACTTCCTAATGAATAATGGAAGAGTAATGGAAATAAAAACAAAAATAAACAAATGGGACCTAACGAAATGTAAAAGCTTTTGCACAGCAAAGGAAACCATAAACAAGACAAAAAGACAACCCTCAGAATGGGAGAAAATATTTGCAAATGAATCAATGGACAAAGGATTAATCTCCAATATATATATATAAACAGCTAATGCAGCTCAATATTAAAAAAAAAAACAACCCAGTCCAAAAATGGGCAGAAGACCTAAATAGACATTTCTCCAAAGAAGACATACAGATGGCCAAGAGGCACATGAAGAGCTGCTCAACATCACTAATTATTAGAGAAATGCAAATCAAAACTACAGTGAGGTATCACCTCACACCAGTTACAATGGGCATCATTAGAAAATCTACAAACAACAAATGCTGGAGAGGGTGTGGAGTAAAGGGAACCCTCTTGTACTATTGGTGGGAATGTAAATTGATACAGCCATTATAGAGAACAGTATGGAGGTTCCTTCAAAAACTAAAAATAAAATTACCGTATGATCCAGCAATCCCACTACTGGGCATATACCCAGAGAAAACCATAATTCAAAAAGACACATGCACCCCAATGTTCACTGCAGTACTATTTACAATAGCCAGGTCATGGAAGCAACCTAAATGCCCATCGACAGACGAATGGATAAAGAAGATGTGGTACATATACACAATGGAATATTACTCAGCCATAAGAAGGAACGAAATTGGGTCATTTGTTGAGACGCGGATGGATCTAGAGAGTGTCATCCAGAGTGAAGTAAGTCAGAAAGAGAAAAACAAATATCGTATATTAACGCATATATGTGGAACCTAGAAAAATGGTACAGATGAACCAGTTTGCAGGGCAGAAATTGAGACACAGATGTAGAGAACAAACGTATGGATACCAAGGGGGGAAGACTCAGATGTAAAGAACAAACATATGGACACCAAAGGGGGGTGGTGGTGTGATGAATTGGGCAATTGGGATTGACATGCATACACTGATGTGTATAAAATTGATGACTAATAGGAACCTGCTATATAAAAAAATAAGTAAAATTTAACAATGAAAAAAAAACATTCAGTATTAAAAAAAAAAGAAAGCACAATCTAGCAAATTTTAAAAGGTATCTGTCCCTATGGGGCAACAAGTAGAATTAAGAAACATAATATGGAAACAGGAAAGTACAAGATGAGAGAATGTAAAAAAAGGGAAAAAAAAATCACAGAAGAGATTCCAGTTTAAAGAGTACATAAGTATTTCTAGTCTTGCAAAGCAAATATACAGAAATTATCATGCTCTGTCAACATATCAAGAGGGCCTAACAATTGGATGCCTTCATGAGAATTTGTCATTAAGGAAGAAAAACAAATAACCAAATTTTCCATACTAATACTAGTATGGATTGTCTACCTCAACCTTCATGTAACTACGTCACAATAATACATACGATGCCATTTATATAGCCCTTTATATGCTTTCTCATTTCATTGTTACAACAGTCCCTTCAAGGAGATATATTACCACTACTTTACTAATGATAAACTTAGAGCTCCAAGAGATTAAATTCCTAATAAATAGCAGAACAGTGCTTTCACTCTTTAGACACATGCAACGTTACAAAATAAAGAAATTTAAAAACTAAGCAGGAAGTTGCCATGGTGATGCAGTAGGAGGAAGGCCCAGATCTGCCTTCCTAGGCTGATATCAAGTGGTTCCAGGCTAATCAAAAGAACAATCATTATGAATAGAAATATACAGAAATGCTGTTGTGCTGAAGCACAACTGCTGTTTCAGAGTCCAGCATTTAACAATAAAGATACTACGTTAATTCGAAAATTACCTAACTTTTATTCATGCTTATATTGTAAGTTTTTTGTTTGTTTCTAAATATTGGAGTTATATCCCTGAAAACCACACACACAGAAAAAAAAAAGAGAAGCAGTTATATAATACAGAATGTTCAATAAATTTTAAAGTGCTAGATTAGTACTGTATCATTTACTTTAAGGTTCCCCTTCTCATGCTCTGTCCTAATTTCCCTTTATTCTCTATTCTAATTAATTTGATAACTTTTGTAGAGAAGTCAAATGCTCAATTCAATCTTTATACATTTAATCTTCCGGTGTTCACACAGAAAATTAATATCAAAAGATTGAACACAAAGTGCCCCTTCTTAAGAAAACCTCCTTTGGGGCTTCTGCTATTTAACTAAGAGACGACAAAATCATCAGTTAACTGTGCTCCAATATGGATTATAACTGTCCCATATGGAAGATACTAGCCACATGTGGCATTTTAAATTTAAATTATTTGAAATTAATAAAATTTAAAATTCAGTTCCACAGTCATACTAGCCACATTTCAACAGCTCAACAGCCACATGTGGCTGTGGCTATCATTCTGGATAGGGCAGATACAGAACATTTCCATTATCACAGAAAGATCTATTAGAAAGCAACAAGTTAATTTTCATTTGGATCTTCTGGCTCCACTCATTCCTATAGTCCATACCCACTGATTTAATCAACAACCGACAAAGTGGTTAAAGTGCCTTTTCTCTGTTAAAGAAAGAGCTACATTGAATGTGTGTGTAATTTATAGTTTCTTGACCATATATGTAATTTATAGTTTCAGTGAATGAAGGAGTCCTTCTCTTACTCCAGCAGCTCTGACATTTGGCTCTTTACCATCATGCTGTCCAGACAGGGTAGAAGGCTCATGGCTCACTCATGGTAGAAGGCTCACTCTACCCAGACAGGGTAGAAGGATCACTCTTTACCATCATGCTGTCCAGACAGGAGAAGGCTCACTCCTAGGAAAGGGTGTTCTACTCCTATCGGGCTCAGGACTACTGTAAAAATCCTAGTGGCACAATCCTAAAAAGGTGGCAAGTAAAGTTTAGGAAAGCTTGCTAAGTGGAACAGACTGAAGCTTTTCCTCAGCTCACAAATTACACTTCTCTATTAATTAAAAAAAAAAACAGTTTTTTTTTTTTTCAGAATAAAAAGTTTAAGAACAACAACAAAAACTCACCTGCATGTAGCAAGAGGAGCAAACTGAACACCTTTCTCTTTGCATTCCCTTGTTATTCTTTCCTTTACATTTCTACAGAGATCTACAACCCTAGAAAAAAATAATTGAATACAATATTAAGTTTTTACATAATTATAAAAAATCTAATTATTGTTGGTTTATCAGCACATTCAAGTCAGAAATTCTCTTAACTAAAACTTTCATACTCATTCCTTCAAGAATGAACAAGATCATTCAAACTGGCCTTCCATTCATAACTTCAAGGGAGCAAAGTCCTTTCCCTTTTTGTCACAGGAAAGACAGTAGTCAGAGGAGCATACTCAAGTCTCCTGAAGGCAGTTTCCTAAGCTAAGGAAAATCCAAATTCAAAATAAATTTAATTACAAGATTCTAAAAGCTTTTTAAAAAGCTCTAAAGAAAATGTTAATGAAAATTCAATTCTGGGTTATAGGAATACCAATCTATATCCCATCTAAGAAGTTTTCCTTAATTTAAAAACAATTTAATTAATAATCATAGTGCTATACCAAATGTTCAACAGCCTATTTTCAAGCACTAAGCTAAAATCCAACTCAACAAAGACTTACTGGACATGAACTATGTGTAAAGTTATGCTAGACAGTTTAATATGTTCAATATGAACAATGAAAACAGACAAGTGAGACATAGTTCTTAAAGGGGAGGGAAGATTGATAATATTTAACAATATTAATCTGTTTTTTAATGTGAGCTGTAACATATTGTTATAACCATATATTCTGTTTCACCTGGAAAATAAAACTCTTAAAGTATATATCAGCCATTTTATTCTCCAATAAATATCCTGGGTACATATTGACACCGATTCTGTGTTTTAAACCTTGGTCTGTTTAGAATCATGAGAAAGGAAAAGATACCAAAGAAACTTAAAAGGTTGGCCCAATTTGATAAAAACAATAACATTTAAATGGATTATGCTTTACTGAACACATTAAAGTTATCTATATTTCCAATAAGAACAAAGAATAACTGATTAAAATATAAATATGAAAAAGGTTTTGGTGTTTTATTAGCATGTCAATTTTTACTTTTATAGATTCTGAAAGTTTTATAAAATCTGACTTTACAAAACAGCACTCAAGTTAAGTTCTGCTTTATTCTGTGAGAGCTGCAGGCAGATACAATTTATCAATGTTACCTATGCCTTATTTATAGAATGGTAAGGGTCCATGTTTCTTAAAAATCTTTCATAAAGAATTTAGATTATTGAAATTTAATGTCTTTAATTTGAAAATCCAACTTACAAAACAGATACTTTAAATATAAATAAAGGGACTTCCCTGGTGGCGCAGTGGATGGGACTCTGCGCTCCCAGTGCAAGGGGCCTGGGTTTGATCCCTGGTCGGGGAACTGGATCCCACATGCATGCTGCAGCTGGGAGTTTGCATGCTGCAATTAAGGAGCCCACATGCCGCAACTGAGACCCGGCACAACCAAACAAATAAAATTTTAAATATAAATAAAATCTACTAAATTTTAATATCTACAGGAGTTCGTGAATATTACAAATTTATAAAAGTAACAAGTTCTTTATCATGACCCTAGAAAACAGAATTCAAGTGTTACTTGAATGAGGTACTTTCTAGAAATTATTTGTATGGAGTTCTGAAAGTATTTTCTAACAGAACTCATGCAAAGGTCAATACAGTCCATTTGGACCAGTCACTACATAGGAAGTAAACAAAACTGTGTATACCTTTTTTTTTTTTGGCCGCGTGGCATGCAGGATTTTAGTTCCCTGACCAGGGCTCGAACCCAAGCCTCTTGCGCTGGAAGCAAGGAGTCTTAACCACTGGACCACCAGGGAAGTCCCGTACTGTGTATACTTTTAAATTCTTACCTGACCTATTAGCAAATTTAACACTATTGACCATTTCCTCCTTGAAAACAATTTCCCTCAGCTCCTCTCACAGCACTGGTTTTCCTCCAAATCTTCTAGATTTTACTCCCCAATCTCCTCTGCTAGCGCTTATTTGTACAACTTAAATGAATCCTTTGTTTTTATCCCTTAAAGGTTGGGGTTTCTTGGACTTCTTTCTCAGGTCTTCTTTCTTTTCTCTTTGTCCATTTACCTGTTAAGTGTTTGTATATCTCCTTTGGTTTTAATCACAAATCTCAAGCTGATGTCTCTAAAATCTTCAAATCTCCAACTCGGACCTCTAGGCGGCTATTTTTATAAGGCTACATTCTTACACTATTCCATAGTTCATTCATAGGAGTCTATGCAGAATATTCACTGAGCACCTAATAGGTGCAGTCATTGTGCTAGGGCCACAGAGGAATATATAAAAACTAGTAAGACCAATAATCCTTTAAGAAACTTATGCATGAAAAGGCCAAGCAACCTAATAATATGTGAGGGTTGAAGACCCTGATCCCATGGGTTGCTGCTAAACAAGGTCTCTACTTAGCTAAAGGTTTGAAAGAGAAAGCAAGTTACTAAATGGTAACAAATTTTATGTCAGGAATACAGCTGCTTTCCCTTAATTTTATTTATTAAAACTTCAGTTGAAGACGTTGTTTTAAATGAAAACCAAGTACGTAACCCTGTATAAAACAGATATAGTCAGTGAGTCAAAAAAGTATTTAAGAATATACAAGGAAAGTATAAAGAAAAATGAAAAGATAGTGCATGACTAGCTTCCACAGTTGGAAGAATTTAAAGACAAAATGGCAATCATAGGTAAGGAGTAATTGATGACAAGGAAATTCATACTACTGAAGAAGTAACACTACACTAACCCACTTTCCCCAGTAAGAAAAGGTATTAAAGACGAAAATGGTCTCTGAGACATCTATGAACAGCTCCCAAACTATATCTGCTGTTCAAACATGTCAGATGTTGATGAAGTGATAATTCTTTTTATTTATAAGATTTATTCCCCTTATTAAAATTTAGCATCAAAAACTGAATGCTGTGACTAACATATTGATACTATAAATTTGATTGCTATCTTACAATGCATGGACTATTAGCATCAATACAGCAAAAGTCAAAACCCATAGTAGATGAAGACAGCGTAGAAAAGTAAAAAGTTTTCTGGGGGAGGAAAAAAAGAGGTTAGGGTAGAACAAAAATGTTAAGATAGGTAACATCTAACAGGTATATTCAGGGGGATTTTTTATATCCTATATACTTTATTATAGATTTAAAATAGTAAATTTTATAAAGAAAAAGTAAAATGTAAGGTATGCTAGATTAAAAATGTGCTAACAACCTCAAGAATTTTTTATTAGTTAACTCACAAGTCTATCTTTAATATAACCACTTCACATTTCCTAATCAGTTTTTACTATTAATTCCCTAACCAATATTTGTATGTATACATGTGTATAATTTAAAAACAGAAATTATACATAATTTCTTAAATTGGGTTTCTTTCAGAAATCACTTAAATTCAAGTTAAGATCTTGCTTAACAGTGTACATACAAATATCAAAAGCTAAATGAAATACTACAAAAGAAGGTTATATTTTGGGGGGACTTTTTAGAGAACATTTAAGCATATTAACCATTTAAGAATTTAAATCAAAGCTAAGTAAAACCACATAGTGACATTTAGTGTTCAGTAAAATTCTTTAAAATGTAAACTGCGGTAATAACTTCCTTCTGTGGGACATGGACAAGTCTGTCTAAAATTTTAAAAATGGCTTGCAAATGTGACATTCTGATGAAGATATTAAGTTAAATAAAAGTGATTACCTTGTTTCAACGTTTCCTTACAAAACTTTAAAAGTTTACATATTCACACACAATAAATTACTTCAGCAATTGTATAGCATATTTTAATAATATCAGGCATTTCATTTTACCTGTCCCAAGGAGCAGAAGTCTCAAAAGATTCCCCTAATACATAGTATTCCAAACCCAAATCCTGTTAAGACATATACACAAAATTAAGAAATTATAACAGATGCAGAAGAGTCCATAATATTAGTAGTATTTCATGTTCATTATTAGTATTTCATGTTTCTAATTCAACCTCCTGGGCTCTTTACTATCTACCTCAAAAGAGCATGGGAAAGGGGCCCCAAGTGTGAGATATAATCTCCAGAAGGACAGAAACTTTGTCTTGTTTTCCTCTGTGCCCTTGGCACCAGGCAGAGTGTCTGACACACGGCAGGAACTCAAATATTTCTCTAATGAATGGAGTCTCTATCCAGAAACTGTCTAGGTACATGCAGAGAATACTAGCAGGACAGATTTTTAGTGGCCTAAACAGCAAATTAACCAATACCAAAAAGTGATCATCAGGATCAAAGGACCAGGGAGATAGGGAAGTTGGGGGAGGAGGGACTAGAGAAAGGAAAAGAAATCTTTTAAAATCAACTTTTCTTTAAAAATAAATTAGAAAATAGAGTGTCTGTCTTTGTAGTGGCTAAATAGATAGACTATCTGGAACCACCTCAGCTAGGAAAATATATTTTATAGCGTACAAGATATAATACTTATATGATAAGTAACTTATAATACTAAATTTTTTACCCGGAGTACAATTCTGTTTTAATATCAAAACTGGAAAGAGCAATTCATAAGCCACCACAAAAGTGTAAAGGTATGAAAGAAAATTTTATAAGGCAGAAAAATCCTGGACTCATATGAGTACAATGATATGCTAAATTACCATAGGTTAAAATTTAAGAAAATAAAGAAAATAATTTTATTCACTTATAGAAAAAGTATTGTTTGCAACATAAACTGATAAAAGAAATGAGATAACTTACTCGAATGTATGCAATGACATAGGTCAGCAAATAACCTCTCTGTCCATTATCTTCTCCAGCTGCTAATCCACTGTAATTAAAGAATACACTGTCAGTATATTTCAAATGAACTATTAAAAATATATAAAACTAACCAAACTGATACAATACCCCAAGATAACTGCTTAACAGATTAACATATGTTACTTTACATCTCATTTTTATTTTAATCTCATTTATCATAAATGTATCAATGAGCTGTCAAGAGAATAGTCTTGGATAACAAAAATATTTTTAATATTCAGTTTGGTAATTAATTTTATATCTACCAAACCAGTAAAACTGACTGATATGAACTCAACTACTTCTACTCATACTGTCAAAAGAACAGAGAATAAGCCACGAGAAACAAGCTTAAATAATCGTCACAAGCATAACGAGATACTTAAAATACTCTTATTTTACTCATATTATATTTTTACCTGTATATTCATGTATTATAGTCTTATTCATATATAAAGATTTGCAATGACTGACTAGGATCTTCCAAACACCAAGAAGTTTTCTGAATACTTGAGCACATAGTATTTGGAGTATTAGACAAGGTGTTTACTTTATGGGATTTATGATTTAAAAGACAGACAAAACATACTTACACAGATACATTAAAATTTATGAAGCAACATACAGGCAAGTACAAGAGCAACAGTATGAACACATCCATTTCAATTGGAAAGTAGCTTTGTACAGAAGCTGTATTTGGTGATCTAGTTAGAATCAACCCCATATAACATATATTTCAGTCCAAGTACTCTGCTTTGTTAAAGTCATTCTAATTTTAAAATACTATGAATAATTACTGATTTCCACTACCTTCAGTAGATAGTTTTTAATTTTGCTTTTTTCCATCATCAGGCAGAAATTAAATTTTAAGTAGTCTTAGTCAACTAAATAAAACTTATCCCAAATTCTCAAAGTACCCACTAAAAATCCCTCAATAAAAACAAATAAAAGGAAAAATATCTTTTCTTGTGGCTTTCTTGAGTCATGATTGATGGCTAATCTTTATGTCTCTCTTCTTAATACCCTAACTGCGCCTTCTTGGTCTCAGGATGCTGAGCCCTTAACCATAGTGTTGCTTAAGACTCAGGTTTTGAACCTCTGTGATTTGAGCCTCTTCTCATTTCTCTTATGAATTCAGTTAACACCTTTACAGTTAAATCCTTTCTTTCCCCGATGTTTTGTCTGAATTTGGCAGTAAGTAAGAAATACAATGTAGATGTACCCTTGTTCTACACAAATACTGTAAGGCAATTTTCAGCTAGGACATACGGGCTAAATCAGATTTCTTGACTTTGTATTATAGTTGGATATACACGAATTAGTGTCATCCAGAAGGAGTGGCAAAGACTTGATAGGAGCAGCTCTAGTCTAGAACTACATGGGGAAAGGGTATAATGAAATGAAGGGGGGCATTTGTTACTAGAATGTTAATGAGCAAAGAAAACAACTTAGGTCAAGCTGCTAAGATTGAAAAGTAAGAAGAAACAGAAGACAATTCTGGGTTAGATGTGTATGGATGTTACGTTGGGGTAGGGAGTCAAACAAAGTTCCAAAACAAAAAGTAAACTAGTCAGAAAATTGCTGTGGCAGGTGCTTGGAGGAAAATAGATGAACCCAAACCTCAGGTAGATATGAATCTGAGTCAGACACTAACTCCAAGAGAGAAAAAACCCTACTGATCTAGGAAAGACACAGTTCATGCTAGGCCTACCGGCAGAAGGAAAGGAAAGGAGCATGAAGACTAGGAAAGGGTGCAAGAGACCATTGCTGGGAATCATACTCAGGTGCATTCTGAGTATGTACTTGGTGAGAAGTAACAGGTATGAACATTTAGTAGGCCTGTCTCTCCTATATCAGGCCTACTGATATAAGATATAGCATCCTGATATATCAGGATGAGAAAAAGTCCGACTCTGCAGTCCCAGGTCAAGCCATTTTTCTTTAGACCCTTTTCTAATATCTGGCCAAGGGGAAAAAAAAGATCCGTTCCACTTGGAATCTAGTGTGACAAACCACACAGAAATATGCATTTTCTTACCCAAACCAGGAAGAAACTGGATGTCCATTCTAAATTCATAAACCCTCCAAAAGAATAAAAGTCATTCTGGGTTCGCTTTTCTGAATCACAGGTTTCCCTGCAAATTTAGCTTCTTGGAACCTCTCTTTTTTTAGCTTTCAGAACTATCTAGTCTTCCAGCCAAAATTACTTTAAGATACACTATGTAAACAATAGTAGGGTTTAGAAATTAAATGCTTCTAACTTGCCACTTTTGCAGCCACTCCAAAAAACTATACTTAAATTCAACTGCCTTATGTTAAAGTAGCAACATCCATCCCCTACTTCCTTAAAACATCAATTAACAAGGTTCTTAAACTTAAAGCTGTTACATGAGGAAGGACTGGGAAGACTACTGAAAGAGGAATGAGAGATAATCTTGTTATATAAAAGAACCATCTGGTGATCCTAATCACACTCATGTTGAATTACATTAAACAATTTAAGCACTTTAAAATTAATACTTTAAATATAACCCTTTAAAAATAACAATAGCATATTACCTTAAGTTCTATGGTAAATGTCAATGCATCTGTCATGATTGGTGACAGGTAATGTTTACTCCGCTTAGCTCTTAGAGAAGTTAAAGTACATTACTAGCAACCACAGATAAACAACCAATGTATGATTATTCAACATTTGGCTATTATATTCTATTGGATCATATGTGTTCAAAGGTATTTAACAGTGTTTGCGTGGGTGTGGAAGGCAAAAAGGAAAAATGGCTAAGATAACTCACAAAAATGTTCTCAACTGTTGGGAGTACTTCATTAAAAACAATCAATTTAAAGCCAATGAGGTGGGCTTCCCTGGTGGTGCAGCGGTTAAGAATCCGCCTGCCAATGTAGGGAACACGGGTTCGAGCCCTGGTCCAGGAAGATCCCACATGCCGTGGAGCAACTAAGCCCATGCGCCACAACTACTGAGTCTGAGCTCTAGAGCCCACGAGCCACAGCTACTGAAGCCCCTGCGCCTAGAGCCCATGCTCCACAACAAGAGAAGCCACCGCAATGAGAAGCCCGCGCACCGCAACAAAGAGTAGCCCCCGCTCGCCGCAACTAGAGAAAGCCCATGCACAGCAACAAAGACCCAACGCAGCCAATAAATAAATAATAAATTCTAAAATACATAAATAAAGCCAGTGAGGTGGTGGAAACAGGATAAAACAAAAGAACAGAAAATAAAGAATAGATTGACAATGCCCTAATTCAAAATAAAATACATGAGCTAAACTAACTTATGAAAACTTTATTAGAAAGAAACTTAGTGATGCTTTCCTCCAGCTAGTTATGCAGGAGAAATGATTGAGGAATGAGGGTTGGCAGCATCTTATGAAAAATATCCTTGAATCTTTCAGTGGTTAGAACAAAGAACTAGTGCCTAGAGAGAACTGGGGGAAAACCGGGACTACTGCTGGAAAACCACGCGAAGATATACTTCCAAGTATCAAAAAATCAAAAGAGCCCTAAGTCACCTGCCTGGTGATAGCCTAGGGTTGTTCAACACAGATTTCTGCATCTAAAAGAAGGGTGCCAGATGAAAGTATATTAAGAAATTAATTATAAACATAACTAAGAAGTAGCAAATAATAATAGCAAAAAAAATGACACTCCAATCAGGGTCTAAGTTTTTAATGCTTTACCCTTGCTGACATACCTCATTTAATATAACCTATTTTTAATGGATGAATTTGATACAAGTTTGTTGTTTAGTTTAAGCAAATTGCTGGAATTAAATCAATAGTTCTGGGGCCTCGTTATCAGTATCCAAAGAGATCTGGATTCACCTTAAGAAAGATTCACTATTATTTCAAGTTGTAAATGGCTGGTGTTACATGAGAAAAACAAAACTGGCATTACATGAAAAGCCAGTTCTTGATAGTTGGTGGCTCAAATTAAATAAAACTGACAACATGGTCCCAATAAATACCTAAAGATTAAAATATACTGTTTGAAGGGTGGCACAGTAATTAGGCATAAATAAAGTAGCATAAAAGATGTCAGGGAAAAATAAAGTATTCAGTTTCATAAATCCTTTCAATAAATATTTAATCAAGCATCTAGTAATATAGCAGGCATCAATGGTGAGGCCCCAAAAGAGACAGATCATGCCCTATAAAAAGTATGTGTGCGTTAGGACAAAAAGGTCTTTTGTCATCATCCTATCCCAGTCTAACAGGAAATGCGGCACCTTATTAACTAGTAATGATTTGCTGGCTACTCTGAATTGGAACTATAACTATAGATCCCACAAAGTGCAATCTCTGGGTGTGTGTATGTGTGTGTGTGTTGGAGGTGGGGGTGGGGAGTAGTGAGATGAAATTAAGCAAATTTAACCTTACATACAGTGATTAAAATATTATAGCATCCATTTCCCTACAAATGACTCTGGAAATTTTTGAAATCCCAAATAAACATTTAAATATATAATGAAATAACTTTAAAAGTTTCAGTCTCTAATATTTAAGGCTAAGTAGATACAAAAGATTTAATTTAGATGTAAAAGGTTTTCATTTAAAACTCCTTTAGTGTTTGTTTCTCACTAGTATCATGGGTTTAAAAAGTTTTTAAATCAAATTATATATGTACTCCACATAACTTAGAAACTAAAAAATATGTACATGAACATTTCAAAACATTTCAGAGATAACCTGATATCCAACCCATCTGCTCATTAAATGAAACCTTACAGCACTCTTAACTAATTTAGCTAAAACATAAATAATTCCCAAAAAGGTACTGTGGAGAAGAAAAAGTGAAAGATTACTGAATTTCACCTTTTACTAAAAAAATTATAATTCCACTTGCCAACTGCAGAATAGGGTAAAAATAAAACTGAGAGATTATTTTTCAATGTTCAAAAACAGTACAAAGGTAAAGTAAAAATTAGGCCCAAGATTATCTTTTTCTAAGAATACTGCACTTTAATACTAAGTTCAGAAAATCCTAAAAACAAAGGGCTGAACATTATATATGAGGAAAACACATAAAAGTGGCGCATTCTAAGACATATGGCTCCAAATTAAGCGTTCATTTGTTCTCATAAAGAACAGCAAGAAAAGGGGAAAAAAAGAAATAAAAGTAAATATTTACAAAGAACTCAGATTAAGGATAATGTATGTGTATGATATATTTTAAGCTCTGAAATTAAAAAAAAAAAGACTGGTATCCAGAAAACTGTTTATTATGTACTTAAAAAGGAAAGGAAAAACATGTAGTCCTGATAAATGGCGCTTTCACTATAGTTCTCATCGATCAATCTTATAATCCATCAAGTGGACAGACAGAAACCACCCAATCATTATTCAGTTGGTTACAGATGTGAAATGTTTTCAGTTTCTTTATACCAGCACAAAACAGTAAGTGACAGGAAGTGGAGTATAGATAATTTATCAAATACTTTTGATTAAACACAATTTCCTTTTAAAAACATACTTATAGCATGTTTTATACATATACTATTACCACTAAATAGCAACATGACTATGAATTTTTTTCTATTTCACTTAGCACAACAAATAGAAAATAATATAAAATTACCATTAATGAAAAAATACAATAAGAAGATTCACTATGTCACGCATACGATTAGACAAGTAAGAGCAACATACCAGTCTAGCCTTCTACAAACTTTAGAAGTAAACCAACATATTATTTCAAGTTGACTACCATATATTAACATAAATTTAATACTGAAAAGTGTACATTAACAACTGCTTGGAGATATCAGAATTTTCGCTTAACTTTCTCTTGGCATTATGAACTGAAAGCCATACCCAAATTTTGAAGCAATGTCATACACTTGTTTTTCATGTTGAAGAACCTTCTCACGGTCCCCCTCAAACAGTAATGTAGCGACACTTAGCTGATTTGGATCAAATCCTTTAAACTACAAAAGAATATTATTATTACAGATAAGTCTTAGTCTACAAAATAGTAAATCAAAATACATTTTGCTCTTTTTTTCTTCTGATCTGAGCTCAAACATACCAGCTCTTCAAAATCTGAGCTTTGGGACTTTACGTGTCAATCAAAAAGAATGCTTAATGTACGTGTTTAGGTCATCACGATAGAACAGCACTCAGGAAAAACACTTCATTTTAAAGTATGCCAAGGTATCAATTATAATGACATATTGGTATGGAAATACAACAAATTAACTTGTAAGAATTATAACTGTACCAAAGAATCAAATAAAACTACCAAAATGATAGAACATAATAAAGTAGCAGGATGTTGGGGGGGAGTAAAAACCAGCAGCAGTTATACCACCAATAACTTCTTATTAAGTAATATTTTCAAAGGAGACCTTATGTATAAAACAATATAAAACATCTAAGAATAATCTTAAAAGGAAATACATAACTTCATTAGGAAAACATGTCTAAAAAAAAGATGAGAGAAACGTATGTTCCCAAATGCATAAACTAAGTATTATAAATCGGTCGACTTTTGCCCAAATTAATATAATAGTTTATTCCAATTTTAATAAAAACCTCAATGAGCTTCCTAAAATGATGAAGAGTTTCTAAAAATTTTCCAGGATACTGAACAGGTAGATAATGGTGATAACAAGGAAAATTCTGAAAAAATAAGAGGGAGAACTAGATCTACAGCAATTAAATCCATTTAATTTTTCAAGAACAAAAGCTCATTAAACAAAAGCTCTTTTCAAGAACAAAAGCTATTACATAAAAATGTCTTTTTCTTATATAAGTATATGAGAAGATGTCTTAGACATGGCAAATCAATATAAGAAAAGCAAGGAGCTTCCCTGTTGGCACAGTGGTTGAGAGTCCGCCTGCCGATGCAGGGGACCTGGGTTCGCGCCCCAGTCTGGGAATCTGGGAAGATCCCACATGCTGCGGAGCAACTGGGCCCGTGAGCCGTGGCCGCTGAGCCTGCGCATCTGGAGCCTGTGCTCCGCAACGGGAGAGGCCACAACAGTGAGAGGCCCGCGTACAGCAAAAAGAAACAAAAAACAAAAACGAAAAGCAAGGACAGGTTAGTTAATGGTGCTGTCACAACTAGTTAGCAATCAGTAGAGCAAGAGGTGAAGATTAACTTAGTTTTTTATCTCACATCATAAAATTGAAATGAAGTCAAACAGTAATAAAGACAAAAAGTTTTAAAATTCCTTTTTAACAAATAAGTGAGAGAGAGAAGAAAATGGTCCTAATCATAGTTCTGGAGGAAGATAGGCTTTTCTAAGCTTAAAAGTAATTAAATAATCAAAGGAAAGATATAAAAATTAGAAACTTTTACACCGAAAGAAAAAGAAAGAAAAGAAAGAAACCTTATTAAAAAGGAGTCAACTGACTGGAAAAATTATTTACAACATTTATGAAAAAGGCATCTAATAATTTCATTTTTCAAAAGGCACACAGCAAGGCATTAAACCATTCCCCCCGCACCCCCCAAAAAGAACAAACAGAAGTTGTTTGTTTGACGTTGCTACCCCTAGCAAAATAACCACATTCAACTAATTCACAAAAAATTACATCTAGGAAATACGGGGAAATGGTCAGTCTCATTAGAGTTTCAAGAAATTTCAACTAAAATAAAATACTATTTCCCCCCTGGATTTACTAAATTTAAAACAAAAGAAAACAAAAAATCCCATATGCAATAGCAAGGATGCAATCCAAAAATGGCACATATGCATTGTCATGTGTCAAAAGTTTTAAAAAAACGAATACTTTTATTCCACTTCTAGATATCTACTATGAAGGAAAAAATTCAGACTATAAAAAATGTTATATGCTAAAACTGTTCAATGAAGTGTTATTTTTAGGAACTTCAAATCCGGGAAAGCTTTTATATTTTCTGAAATTGAATGCATAATTGATTTACTTGATTAAATATTTACTCCAACATAAAAAAAAACAATTATGAAATGTTCACAGCAACGTGGAAGAACATAGGTGTGTGTGAGGAAGAGAAGTCAGAAAACAAAATTAATATCCTAAGCATTAAAAAAAATTCTTACCTTTGTAATATAAAACTTTTTTAATCCATCCAAAAATGATGTAAAAATAGAGGAAACCTGAGGTTTGAGAGCATGACCTAAGAAGAAAAAAAGTTCATATTTTAAGTTAATAGCAAACTAATTTATCTATGTTTTTCATAAGAGCAAGAGGCTACTTTAATTTAGTATCCTAAAAGAAAGTGAACATTTCCATGACTTTAGTTTTTAAAATCTCCTATGTTATACATATAACATATTGGTATTAAGATCTACATCTTTTAAAAAGTCACAAACAACTTTTTGTTTACCAAGCTTCTTCTTGGGTTTTTTTTTTAAACTCAAATTACTATATGTAATTACTACTACACACAGTTTAGGTTATCTTTCAATGGTATAGTTTATACATAGTAAAATCACTTCATTAATTTTTATTTCATTAGGAACACCCAATGGTGGCTAGTTCTACTTTTATTTTTTTTAATTATGCAGAAACCATTCAGAACTATAACCAAATATGGAGTCAATGCCAAGTTTAAGATTGTTTCTTAATTAATTCTTAATTCATCCATAATTGTTGGCATAAAACTAGTAATTGCTTCCTTAATTATACCCAGAGAGTTAAAATTGCCAAAAAACATAAATGGTGTCTCAGAGTCTGTTAAATTAACATCGTTGCCTGCGGATTAAGCTTAATTGAGTAAAAGTCTTTTACTGTTTTCTCATTGTTTTCAGAGTAGCAACTTCTTAACTCCCATGACTATAACATTTAAGAGTCAAGCATCTGGCCTAGTACTGTGAGCCCAATTCAGAAAAATTTGGCACACCATTTATATAGAATTTTTATAAAGACTTTTAAAGCCTCTAGTAAATCTAAAATTATCTCCAAATAAAACATTTATTTTTGAAAAAGGCTTTAAGGTTTTGGGATTTTGTTTATTTTTAAAGTGTAGATCCCTTCTTTTAAAATAGGTGCAAGCTAGCTTTTTAGAAGGAAAAAAGAGGGGGTTGAGAAAGAGATTTCTGGAGGAACAATCACTTGCAGTCTTTTTTTCCATTCATCTGTTTTTTTAAAGTGAGAATCTGAATCTGTAATATTTATTACATTCTTACAGATTATAATAAGAAACTATATTACATAAAAGACCAAGTAACCAAATAAATCTTAACCAGAAGCTAAGTTAGGTAACCATGCTACAACCAAACAAAGCAAAAAACAAACAAACAAAAAATAAAGAGCAGATGACATAGACATGAACCTAGCAATCTTTTTGAGATCCTGGATCACAAGAGGTTTGTTTGGGATTTTTTTTTTCTTTCATGGTAACCTGTCAGAAATGTTCTCTAGCATAACCAGTGTTTTTAAAAGATACCATTTCTAGCATGTATAAAGTCAAAGGTAACCCATCATCAAAATATTCACTCGCTGTCCCAAATGGAATTCAGCCTACTTTAACAGCAACTGGAAACAAATATATAAACATAAATGTGTGAGTGTGTGTATCTGATCCTCATAAAAGACTTCTGGTCCACATATTTTTACACAATGTATGAAGATTCCAAATATTACTACTCCAATATGGAATAATCCTTAAGGGTATATGTTCATCTTATCACACTGAAATTTAAATGCACAAGTTCTATTAACACTATTGTGAGTTAGTCACATATATCCCTAATACTGAGTGACATGATAGCCTGATGGAATATGCTTCAAGCATAATTATTGCAAAAGTGATACTAACTTTTAAGTGGGTCAGGTATTAGTATTAATTAAGAGGATATTATTATCTTTTACTTATTCTTAAATTAATGTTGCCTACCGAACTAATTACATTCTAAACATATTCCAGCTATTGTGTTTTATTTTATATAGAAAACAAAGGAACTAGTTCCTAAATTTACTAGCTAGACAGTTTGATTAGCGAATTTTGTTATTGTTACAGTGTTAATTAAATAATTTTAAAGGATTTCATAAATCCTTATGTTTCAAGGAAGTGCTCCAAAGCACTGGAAAAAGTTGGGCTTTGGGGTCAGACAGATTTGGGTTCAACCCCAGCTCCACATATAACTTGTGGACTTTGGCCAAAGTATTTAGCCTTTGAATTGTTTATAAATTGGAAATACAACCTTGAGGGATGGTTGTGTGCTACTGATAATGTGCTTAGCACTACCCTATATGCTATTCAAGATTTGTTTACCCTCTTTTGCTAATTTGATGACTAAGTCAATTAACATGTAAGTGTCTGTTATGTGACAGGTGCAGGACACATAAAAATGAATAAGAAACATCTCCCAAATTTGACAAACATTAGTTCACAGGGAAAATATGTAGATCGTTTCAATGTACTCAATGATATATATCATTTCAATATACTGAAAATGTATCATTTCAATATAATATATTGAGTTGTGTCAAGGAGAGGGGTGATAATAAAAATATTAACAACTAATAATAAGGCTTGTGCTTTGTTAACAACCAATACGGTACAAACATTGACCAATCAGCCATACAGTTGGTACAAGGTCCCAGACACCCGTTGCTGTGCTAAGAGTTATTTAGTTGGTTGATCATGAAGTCATGGCAGGATATGTAGGTGGGAAAGCTTCAATGAATACTGAGAAATCAAAAAGGTTACAGACTGCCAAGAAGCATGATCAGATCTGTATTGCTAAAGGATCACTCTGGTGGCCAAGTAAAGGGCAGAAGGAGAGGAGACACACTAAAGACTAGCGAGAGTAGAACCAACATTAGAGCATGTTCCTAGGTACAGTAATGAGAATGTGGAACAGGGATGACAGATAACCAAAAGGATCTTTCTTTGAACCTACGTTTAAATTGTTATAGATCCCAGTTATAAATAAAATCTGGCCATATCATAATTAGTTTTACATAGGTGTCTATGTCCAACATAGTTTACTATCATTATAGCATATAAATGGATAACACAGTCTTATTAATCAGATAGATACATGGCTCTCTTCAAACCTAGATCTCTGAATGCAGGCCAAAATACACAGGAGTCTTGATTTTCATTTGATTTAACTATTTCATCATTTATAGGACACATTTATCTTAAACTTTTATCAGTAGTATAGTATTTTGAAAGTAATTTACTTAAAGAAATAAAAGCTGTGACTTAGAAGAATCTAATTTTAAAACGAACCCTTGATATGTTATGATACGTTATGTTATCAACCTGAGTTCCTTAGTTCAATTTCTATATAATTATGATAATCATTCTTCCCTAAATTAAAATCTAAGCTACTCATACACCAAAGAAAAGCCTGCCTAACTTGGCCTTTAGTATTTATTATTGAGCAATCATTCTGGGACTATTTTGAGGGTATTTAATGTCTATAAACTTAAATTCCAAACTAAATTTCAGCATATGGAAAAATTCAGAAGCAATAAAACTAGAATTGATAAGATGATAAATTGTGTCAGAAAGTTTAATACTTTAAGCAAAATAGGAAGAAAAAGAAACATGTTAACTGTTACTGAATTCTCCACCTGAATATTCCATGGTCAACTTAAACACAACCCATTTGTAATGTCTTTTCCCCAAAATCATCTCTTCTTCTAGACTGTTATTCAATCCACCAGTCAATCAATCAGACATCAGGAGTTGCCCTAAACTCTTCCCTTTATTTAACCTTCCACATCCAGTTGGCAAACTGTTCTTTGGAATATCTATTCTTTACTCTCTATCTCCACTGCTGCTGCCTTGAACAAAGCCCCCAGTATTTGCCTTTTTAACCATTTCAACTCCTCCTTCATGCTTGCACCATCCTAATCCATCCTGCATAATGCTAGCAGAATGAGCTTTCTTTCTATAAAGCTGATTTATTGTATTCCCTCTACAAAGATATCCCTCTTCTGACAAGATAAAACCCAAATCTATCCTGCAAAGCCCTAGTCCACCCATCCAGCTTTATCTCTTGTAACCACTTTCACCCTACAGTCTATTTGAGCCACACAGAACTATCTGAAGAAGTTCAAACACACCATTAAGGTTTTACAATTTCGTATTTTTTGCTGATAAGTGAACAAAAATTTGGTAGGAAAGAAGAGACTGTCTCAGGCAAACTTCTATTCACCTTTTAAGATTTTGTCTAAGCATCACTCCTTCAAGAAGCCTTTCCCCACGCTCTGCCTCAATCTCAAGCAAAATCAAGTAGGATCAACCCCTCCTTCATCTGCACCAGGGTATCCAGTGCAGTCTTCTTTCACATCACCTCCAACACTCCTGCACTCATTCATTTATACAACTGTCTGTCCTAATTAGACTGAGAACTTCCTGAAGGACAGGAGCTATGACATTTATCTTTCTATCTCTGTACTCAGTACTCTTCCTGGCACATAACTGGTGTTTCATAAGTTTTTGTGGCTTAGTGAGCAGATTTTTAAAGTACCATTTCTTACTTACCAAACTGAAATTGCTGGTTGTCCATGAGGCGAATAGATGCAGGAGCACATCTCTGTTTTAAAAAGATTAAAAAAATGTGATACAAATTTAATACAGTAAAGAAGCTAGAGAGGTAGAAAATGAATGTCATCTTTCTGTATTTGAGATTAAGAGCTTAGTTCCTAAGGACACATACAGGAAAAAAAATGTTAACTTTTTATATAGTTTTATGACAACAAATAAAACATCAGTGGCTTCTATAAAGTATTTGGAGAGGAGAAATCTATGTACACAATATATATATACATACACATGTTGCCAGATCTTTAATTTATCTGCAGCAAGATCTGCTTAATGCCTAGCAAAGACCTGTGGAAATACCTAAAGGAAATATTAGGCCTCAAAGTAGATTATTTTAAAACAAAGTAGAAAACTTATAAACTAAAATCAATGCCTAGAGCATTATGCCACTGATGAACTATAATGGGTCACTGCACTCTTATACTCTTTTAAAATGAGGAAGATGGTGGTGGCATTTTTGTGGGCCAAAACACTTTAAAAATTTAACTGAGATGTCTTCATAGATAAGGGTTTGTTCTTTCTTTTCATTCCTTCTCATAATCCATTTTAAATAGAAAAACTATCAGACAATGTGCAGAATTCTAAGATCTTTCAAGGTTACTTGTATGAAAACAGCAACAAAAACTTGAAGCATAACATTATGTATCTAAAACATCTAAAACTGCACCTGTGTTATATTTATCTAGGCACACACTAAAAGCTGCAAGGAAAGAAAAATGAAGAAAGCAAATATTCAAATTAACTTTGTGATGCTACAACAGTACCATACAAACGCTAGCAAGGTTTAAGTTAGCTACAGTTTTTCCAAAGAATTTAAGTGAGATTTACCCTAAATGGGATTTTTATATTCTATACAACTTTTTAACATGGTTAAACTTCCACCAAGAAGCGGCTTTCAGACCACAAAATTTTGACTGTCATAAACTTTTTAAACATTTATCTTCTGAATAACATTTATCAATAAAATCTTTATCAACTCAATGTTGAGATTTATGAAAATAGAATCACTCAAAAGGACAAAACTTATAAATATATACCTTAACTGTGTGTTATAACATTTTTGCTATTATGTGCTTTTTTTAATTGAACAAATACCTAATTTTCTAAAACCACTCATAATACATACTTTATTTAACCCAAGAAAATGACTGGTTAGATTCTTATTTTGAACACTGTATAATTTATTTCCTCATCTTTGATACTAAAGGTGAGATAATACAATCTATACTTTTAAAAAGTCATTGCCAAATCTGAAGAACAATATTAGGTAATTTATATACTTAACGTAACAATAACCTATTGCCTTACATTTTATAGAATCCTATTGTGTACAAGCTGTTTTCATATGTCTTTATTTAATATAAGAAACAACTTTGTCGGGGTAGCAAAACTGGTATTATCCCCATTTTACAGATGAGGATGTAAGAACCAGAGAGACTAAAAGACATGCCTGAGGTCAGATGACTGTAAAACAGTAAAGACAGAACTAGGACCAAGATATCCTGACAGCTAGATGAACGATATTTCAAATACACCACACAGCCTCAAAAAAAATAAAAAAATTAAAATCACAAAAGACACACACATACTTACACACACAGAGCTTTCAAGTCACATTTGAAACAAAAATTACATGAAAACCATCTTACTTGCTACTTTGCAGTGTTAGTAAAAGTACATTTATAAAATAAAATTAAAAATCTACAACCTGAGTACTTTCAAACCTTGGTATAAACGTATCTTTGTAGTTGGGGTAATGCTTCTAAAAATATGACCAGTTTCCAAAATACTAAAGGAAAATCAATTTTCCTGAAACATTTTTATTAAGACAGGCACATCAACTTCAAATAAAACAAATAAAGCCTGAGTAGACCAAGTTTCTCTTCTTCATAAAATAAACAGAATATCACATAACATATGTATTTATATGTTTGGGCTTAAGCACACCAGTAAAATATGAGAAAGAATTCAGAGCCATTCTGTCATTATTAGAAAAAAAACTTTTAAATTCCTATCAACAACTTGTAAATTCCATCTCTTACTGCCACTCAGATTCTACTTCACCTGTATCTATAGCAGGTGTTATTAATGAAAACAACCCACATAAGCACACATATAACAGAAAATGGAAAAAAAGCATATTACATTTATAGTAAATTTCTAGTGGAATTCAATCTCTGAAACAACTAAAATACAATATGTAGGCCTTGATAAGATCTTAGTTTGAAAGACTATCCACAAAAATACATTTTGGGGACAACTGGAATAATTGATTATAGAATGAATACTAGATGACATTAAGAAATTACTGCTGGACTGACATAGAGAACAAACTAGTGGTTATCAGCTGGAGTGGTGGGGTGGATATAGGGGTGGAGATACAATCTATTGGGTGTAAGACAGGCTCTAGGATGTATTGTACAACACAGGGAATACAGCCAATATTTTGTAGTAATTATAAATGGAAAGTAGTCTTTAAAAATTGTACAAAAATTTGAAAATTAATTAAAAAAAAAGAAAACCAGGGAAAAAGTACTGCTGATTTTCTTAGACATGATAATGGTATTGTGGCTATAAAAAAGAACACCTTAATTTTCAGAAGATATATACTGAAGTATTTGGAAGTCAAATGTCATAATGCAACTTAATTTCAAATGGTCAAGGAAAAATACACAAATATGTAAAACAAACAGCAAAAAGTTAGTAATTTTTGCATATACAAGATGAATATACAGGTGACCACTGTACTATTCTTTCAAAGTTTGTGTATGCTTAAAATTTTCAAATAAAAGTTGAAAAAATAAGTGAGAAACTTGCTTCAGGGCACTTGCTACATACAGCAACTGATATTCAATTATATTGAATATGATTTTACCTTGACAGCTGAGTTATATAAACTAGTCAGTCATCCACTGTTCCTATTTATACTGAGGCAGAGTTGATGATTACATACTAATATATCGAAAAAAGAATTAAAAGCTATAGAAAGCTTTTTGTACCTAGATAATAAATATTAAATTCACTTTCAACACTGACTTTTAAAAATTATCAAAATCAAACCAACAGCTTTAGTAAGTTTCATGTTTTAATAGTGCCACATTTTTAAAAAAGTCAGTGAATGGAGTTTTTCAGTTATTGTCACAAGTAAATTCTCATAAGCAAAGCACAGCATCAAGATTGCTTTAGATTCTCCAGCAAATAATCTGTAAGTCACTATGCATCATTCTAAAAATAAAAAGGAGGAAAAGTTTCTTAGAATTTTAAATCAGAAGTCATGACACCTAATTAAATAGGAGTCCTTATAATCAAAAAACCAAAACAATATTACTATTCTTAAAAAACATTCAAACTAGGTTACTATACTTACAGTTAAGATTAGGTTATATTTTAATGCTATAAAACTACTTTGGTAAGTAAAAAAAATTCAAAATAACTCCTTTAAAAGTTAAAGACATCACAAATTCTGAGAATTTGAGCTCTAAATTCAATCCCGTGCTATACAATTATGCTCTGCTAGAGTATTCCATAGATGAGGAAAGGGGAAAAGGGTCCTTGAGTTAAAATGACCCCTGGTGGTAGGTGATCAGAACTAACCTGAGAGGGGATATTTTTACCTAGAAATTTTAATGGTGGGTTGATGATACATTCAGGGTATTTAAGGAACACTCAAACAAAAATTGCTTACTTGAAGTGGAGTTAATGAAATAACTGATTTTGTTTTTATTATGATAAATGCACTCTGACTAAAATCGCTTAGGTCACCTGCTTGTACTTTATACTTTAGTAAATAGTCTAAAAAAATCATATGAGAAACTCATTATGGACTAATAAATAAATATCAATATGTTTGTTTTATCTGAGCAAAGAAGAAATAAATAAACTACAGTGACCTCAAAGCATGGGTATATGACTGACTAAGTCAAATTGCTGCCAATTTCTTCCCTTTAATGATGCTACAACCAGGAATTTACTTGAATACGTAACCTGAAAAATAAAAAACAACCACTCTAATTAGTCTTATAAGAAACACATCAAAAGATTTCTGCAAAATTTGTTTTTATGGAACTAAGTCATATTGCTTTCTTGTCACAGGGAAAACCAGAACTCGCACTTCAGATGAGACACTTTGTTCGAGGAGGTATCTTAGTTTACTAGCTACTGGCGAAAGAAATTCAATATTAACATGTTTCATACATCTGCATGATTTCTTCTAACTTCATAAGGATAAGCTATAAAATATAAGCACTGAGTGGCAGTCCTCTATCTCTGGTATCTTGGTTAAAAAATGAATAACGTTTGAATTGAAAAGGTTCGTTTTTTCAAGGAGTAAATCAAACTTTCAGTATAGACTCCGGAATGGCCCTAGTTCCTGAGCCTTAAAACTATTCTGGAGATAGTCTACTAACATACTGTATCAGAAGCTAATGCTTCAATACCAAACCCCTTGTATACGGCTATACAAAAATTTAAGCACAGAAAATTTTATCATGATATGCAGTATCTTTGGTGACTGTTAGAAGACAGAAACCATGTCTATTTAACTTACATAATATCAACTGCACTATGTTGGATATAAAGTTAAAAACATACTCTCCCACATAAAAAACACAATAAAATAATTGATATTAATTAATAAATTAATTTTAAAAGTTCAAAAAAAGGATATGTAAAAGAAGAGAATTCTGTTAAATACAAATTTCTAGGTGTAAAAGCTTAAAATGTACACAGAATTAGTTCTTCCTCTAATAATAAATTGGAATTGACACCACAGATGAAATCATGCAATATTTAAGGCTACTGGTAAACTGGTTAATCCTATTATAAAGGATATACTGGCTTATAGCCAGGAATCTACACTGTAAACAAGAACTTTTTTAGCAAGAGAATTATCTCTTCGTTTTAAAGAATGAAACAAATACATAATACAGGGTAGATATTTCCCTCCACTTATGTTAAGGGAAGGGGCAAAAGTTAATGCCAAACAGTCTCCTGGTCAAAATTGTACATTTTCAGTTTAGTAAAGGTGTAATGACTAGAGCATGTCTCATAACTGTCCTCAAGTCTGATACATTTTGCTGGATCACACAGTAAAGAATCCAATTAACCAAACATTTGGCTAGGTTATTCTCTCTGCTTCAGAGGGAGAAAAACATGACATCAAAAACTGATTTAAAATAACAATTCCATTTTCTATATGTAACAAATTATCTCCAAGAATTATCACTTAATATAAGTAAGTTTTAAATGTTTTACAATATAAGTGCTAAACCTAACTCTTTTCAATTTATTTGAACCCCTACAGGATAAATCAAGTTGAAAACAGAACAATTCAGAATTGAGATATAACAGTCTGAAGTGTCAGACATGAGCTATGTATATCTTCTGAAATTACGGTCTAAACTCACTAGAAAAAAATACCTTATCAGTTTAAAATTGTTTAAAATAAAAGTGATGGTAGGTAGAAAGGGCCATCCCTTGTCAAAAGAAAAAGCTGCCTTTTAATCTGTAATTCTAAAAACCTAGTTCTGATACTGAGAAATATAGTTTTCAGAGGAATTTGTACTAATCCATGCCACATACAGACAGTCAATGTTTCCTCATAATGGAACAAATTGGTCCTCTCTCAATACAACAAGGCATAACTCCTAAGTTTTTATTGGCAAATGGTGGGGGAAGATCCCAAACTTTGTAAATTGCCTTTGAACTTGTTTCAACACTCCATGTTCCCTTCAACCCTTGTAAAAACATACTTGCCATTTTAAAACAAACAATAAAAGAGAAAAATAAAATATTATATCTGACACTGATATTCTGATTAAAAAACACAATTTTCCCCCCTCTTGAGAAGCTACAGTAGGAAATCTACTCTCTGAGAAAATCTTAAAAGCCACTTACCCATCTACTGAGTAAAGCTGGAGATTCTACTGGACTGCCACTTATGAGATAGAATCACATTAATCTTCCACTAAATCTTCCTTTCTAGCTCCTCACAAGGCAGTGAAGTACTGAAAGAGGACAATTCCTCACATGGACAAAGATCAGATGAGTGACCTTAGTAGAATCCTTCTGCTGCCAGTATAAAGTTGCTTTATTTATTTCCTTCAGTAAGAATAGTGATAAAAATATACACAGAGCCCACTTAGCTATCTGTGAACAATCATGTCCGCTCCTTTCCAAAAGATACTCATCCAAAAGCAACTTGAGTCTGAAAATAGTGCAAAAATGGAAGTGCTATGAAATAACAGTGAGGAATTACAAGCAGCCAACTCATTACTCAATCAAGAATTTGGCACAATCGTAAACCATGTACCATCTATTTTAATGGATCTTAATTTTCTTGCAATCAACTGAAATTCCAAATCACAAACTGAACAATGACTAGTGCCAAAACCTGATAATTTTCTCAATTTTTCTGCTTGAGAATACTGTTATAAAGCAGGGCAGCATATACAGTACCATTCTTGACACATGAGATTTGTATACTCTATAAACTAATATATAAATGTCCCTAAACATAATACATTTACCCATTTCCAGGAAAGGGAATGCCTCTCTATATGTGCAGTATAACAAGAGTAAAAAATGCAGGTTCCCCAAATAGTGGAATATTTCCAAATCCCAGTAACCATTCTTAGCAAGTGTTTCATTCATAAGAGCAACATTTGAGAATGAAATATTATCTATCTAGACTTTTCAATCAGTTTCAAGTAAGGCAAGCTTTCCAATTACATGGTATTTTTGTCTCTAAAAATTATCTACTACTAATTACAGAGAACCAAATTATTAAAACTATAGATTAGAAAGGAGCTTTCTTTTTGACCTGGTTTTTAACCACAGGGTGGCACTTTCTATCAATCATCACCTTTATTTATCCCAAGATATATATATTCAATATAGTTTTGTGAAGTGAATTTAGATTATGGTCATATTGTAAATATACAAAGAATTTTTTAAAAAACTTTTACTGATTTATGCAAAGATGAAGAAAAATGTTACCACCTGCCTTTCATTATCACAAGTAGCTCTTATCTGTTACTTTCTATCAGGAGCATATTAAATTGTAACAAAAACTGCAACAAATTGCACCAACTATTTATGTTTAAATTCAATATTTCCAATTTTAGTGAAATTATAAATTAAGGATTTTGACATATTTGTACACCATTTCTCATTAATGAAACCTAAGACAGATTTACATGTGAGTATTTTTAATGCAGAAAAGCAGATGGAGTACTCAGGAAAGCATAAAATATGTCTACTTCTATTCCAAAGATCATATAACAACACCTTTTAACAAGTCTACTAAATCTGTGTTCAACAGAGGGGAGGTATTGTGAAGGGGCAGAGTTGGCCAAGATAGACAGAGTGTGTACTCATTAAGATCTTCTGTTAAAAATACATACAAATCAGACTAGTTTTATAAATTCTATAATTATTTTAAAAATCTAATTTGGCATTCATGTTTATTTTGCCATAAAAAAAATGGAGGCAATAATGGTCAACTAAAAACATGCCATTCACAACTTGAACAAGAGGGACAATATAAACTGTATCTTTAATAATAAAGCTTTTCTTGGAGGGATATAGTCAAGCTTGACAAAGATGAAAAGTAAATAAAAATAAAAGTAGTTAACACAAAGAATGAACTACAATACAAATTGAAAACACTAGAATAAAAAATATCTCATTAAGGAAGATTTGAAATTAATCAGAAAATATCTATTTATGGAAAATATTTGCTTTTATTTTGATTTTTAATTGGTGAATTTACGGTTATTTTCTTTAAAAGAACAAAAAAAACCCTAGTTTCCCATTCTTCTAGGAATGAATTCACAGGCAAAACCATAAGGCTCTTCAAGTACTTCTTTTGTTTCTTAATACCTGAGGTATCTTAAATTCAAAGTTACTTCCTTGGCCTTTAAGTGAAGGAAGGGTTTAGCAACAAGTTATCAGAACACACGTGAACTTTACTGCTCGGTGCTCAAATATTTACATCTAAAACTTATCTCCACTCCTTTACTCAATAATTCTACTTTTAAATATTACTGCCATCTCGTTATTTTAGCAAACATAGCATAATACTAGCTCCTTAACCGTAACATAATATCCTCAAAGTTCAAGTGAATTAGGAGCTCTTAAGGATTTCAACATCACTTCTGCGTTAACACCACCAAAGTAACCTGCCACAAGTTCAAGAATGTTCATTCCATGACTATACGTGTCTTTTAAAACTCTTCCCTTTACCTAGGAGCAAGACAATCAAGATTAAGGAGCCTATGACTAAATCTTGATGAGGGGAAAAGGCAATCTAATGATAAGTAACTGAAGCTACTTGGAAATTATAAAAATTACCCTTCTCAACTGTTAGATTAGGTGATCATATAGTTGGACTTCTTAAAAGTGAGAAATTGTAAGAAAGAATGAGTGTCTCAGAAGGCAAAACTGAGTGTATGGAATAAAGAGCACTGGAAATGGTAAATATGTGGGTAAATACAACATTTTTTTTTACTCATTTTATATATTTTTAAAACATTAATAGTGGTTTGGTTCTCTTGGAATGGTATGAAGATAAGACTCAGTACCTTACAAAGTCCGCAATGAAACGGAGTACTTGCTAGATACCACTCTTTTTCCTTATCAGATCCTCCCTCCACCCTACTCTGAATACCCAGAAGCTGACCTATATGGGTCACATCAGAAAGCTCCTTTGCCCTCAAGATTCAAATTGGGTATAGCTGATGGGAAGTATTAAAGAACTCTGAGTTTGGAGAAAGCAAGAAGAGAGAGGCTGGAGTATATTCCCTTGACTTCCTCCCTGCTGGGAAATGTTGAAATAAGAATTTTTTCACAAACCATTATAGTTTAAACAACGAACCAAATGTCTAAAGAAACGCAAGAACTCCCACACTGATACACACAACTAACGAAGAAATAAAATTACTTGGCATTATTTAGTCTTTTTAAAACTCTTGACAATATATCCCTTTTTTTAAAGAAAGGGAAAGTGGGAATTCTTCTTAGCTTATATCTAAATATCTTGTATTATGTTATACTATATTATATTACTTACTTTAAGATATAGCTAAGGAAATATTAAAAAACAAGTAAGGCCTAGTAGCAGCACATTCTAAAAACTGATAAAGTTTGATTACTTATATTTAATTTCTGTATTTTGGGGCTATTAATATTCAGCCAATTATTTTAATTTCAATAAATATCTTAAGAAAAATGCAATATTACTGCAATTAATCACAAAATATCTTACCCAAAAATAACTTAAGAAAACATTCAATAAAAGGCAGAGACATTTGAAGCCATCAACTCAGGTACATACCTTACCTTGTCTTAAAATTGTACAGCATTCTTTAAACCAAGAAATAGGTGTATAATTACTCAAAGAAATAGCAACTGAACTTAAAGGGATGATTTTACAACATTACCTTTTCATATAGAACTGGGTAAAAATCACAAATATAACACAACTAAATATGAAGATTATATGTGACATATCAAAATCAATTAGGCAGCAGAATTTTTAAAATATAAATATATATGGGTGGGTTTTTGTTTTTGTTTTTACCTGTTTTGCAATTTCTCTTAAACAGGCTACTCCTCGTTCAAAATTAGGGAAAGCTACTGAGCCATACTTTTGGTATTCAGGGATTGGTCTGATTTTTATTGTAGCTTCTGTTATCACACCAAGAGTTCCTGAAAAAGAAGGGGGAATAATCCAATATATCACATGCCAATTTTCTAAATCATATTTAAATCTACTTTATCTATTTATTCTACTAATTTATTCTATTAATCGTATTTAAATCTATTTAATCTATTCTATGTGGGGAATAATGGCTACTCAAGTCCTTCTAGAAAAACATCTAAGCAAATTTTTATAATTTCTAAAAAAAGTTTTTGGAATACATTTTTCTTAGTTATGTATAAATTTTTAAAAACATTTTTAAGGTAACCTTTCTCCAAAGAGGTTAATTTTAAATAGTTTTTAAAGTATTACAACTTATTAAAATTTAAATCTGAAAAACAACAGGTTTTTATATCTCATATGCATTCAAACAAAAGTATATTTTGATAGTTGAACCTATTTTTACTATGACAACAATTTATTGGGGCAAAAAGAATCTAATTTTCTATGAGAATTTAAGTTGACAGAAGAAATTTAGAGAGACTATTACACTTTGCCTTTTTTCCTAAGAATTCATACGAAGAAAAGATAAAGGCAATATTAAGATGCCCTTAGAAGAAAAAAAAAACATATTTCAGAGACAAAATAGTTATAAATGGCTAACAGAAGAGGACCATCAATGAAACAAATGTCCTTTTCTTTCTTACATGGAGGAGTGGAGGACAAATCAGAGAGGAAAAATGCAAGTTAAATATAACTACATGATCTAAATAGCTATGCTAAAATATTTGAAGAGACATGGTTAAAAATAATTGCATTCAAGAAGCCAAGCTTTCAAAATCAGTGCTTTTTAATGTACAAATGATATGAATTATTATTAATACTATTAAGTAAATTTTCTTAGAATCATGAAAAAAAGAATGAAAGGGAAATACAAAATTATAGAACTTAATTACAATACTAGAAATAAGTTAAAAGTATCACAAAAATCAATGCTTCCAATAAATTTATAATATACCTAAAATAAAATGTTAATATATAATACTGTAGAAGATTAAAAACTACGAGTCCACAAAGAGTAAACTACATTATATCACAATATGTTTGTCAGATATACAAATGACTTCCTACTTAGATAGCAAATACAACCCTATTATGATTTGTAAAATCACAAAAGCTCTGCAAAGTTGGCCTGACTAATATTTGAATAAAAAGATAGATATATCTTGTACATTTTAAAAGACAGTAAGAGTGACTAGACTTTCTCTTTTATTTTAGCATCTTTATTGAGATATAATTCACAGACAATAAAATTCACCTATTTAAAATGTAAAATTCAATGGCTTTAAACTATTTACAGATATATGCAACTATCACTACTATCTAAGTTTACAACATTTTCATCACCCCAAAAAATAAATCCCATACCCATTTTCCCCACACACACCTCAGCCCTAGACAAACACCAGTATACTTTCTCTCCAGAAATTTGCCTGTTCCGAGCATTTCATATAAATAGAATCTTACAATATGTGGCCTTTTGTGACTGGCTACTTTCATTTAAATGTTTTCAAGGTTCATCCATGTTGTAGCATGCACTAAGTACTTCATTCCTTTTAATTGCTGGATATTAGTCCATTGTATGGTATGGATATTTGGGTTTCTACTTTTGTTTTTTTTTTTAAACTCAATTACCAGCTTGTTATAAAAGGAAACAACTCAGGAACAATCAAACAGAAGAGATGCACAGAACAAAGTATGGGGGAAAAGGTGCAGAGTTCCCAAGCCCTCTCCAGATACACCACCCTCCCAGCACTTCCATGCGTTTACCAACCCAGTAGTCCTCTGAAACTCATGATTAAGGGATTTTTATGGAGGCTTCATTACACAGGCATGATGACTAAACCACAGATATGGGTGACTAATTCAACTTCCAGCTGCTCCTCTCCTCTCCTCTCCTCTCCTCTCCTCTCCCCTCCCCTCCCTAGAGGTCAGGGGGTGAGGCTGAAAGTTCCACAGGTTTCCATATTTTGGCTACTATGAATAATGCTACTACAAATATAGGTGTAAAAGTTTGTATGTAGATATATGTCTTCCTTTCTCTTGGATAGATACACAAACTTTCTTAATTTCAAAAAACCTTTGACCCTATTCCATGTAACACTCTACCTCAGCTACCTTTCCTGAGACTAAGTTCTAGGCAAGGGCAGCTAAGAGGTGAGGAGGGGCTCACTTCTTGCACCCAGCCTAAATTGGTGGGACAGAGACTCTACTTTGAGTGATGCACTAAGCCTATGGCCCCAACTCTTTGCCCTGGCTTGTAAAGGGCTGGTATCTTGCCAGGAGAAGCAAACCAAGACCTACTTTCCTTCCTCCTTCTCCCCAGCACTTAGTTTCTAAAGTAAGGGCATCCTCAGAGAAAAACATGCCACTGTCCCCACACCCACCTCCACAGCCTTAGCTCAGAGATTTTGCCAGAGGAAGAAATAAGCCATAAAACAGCTCCCAATCTTTTTTTCGAAGATTACTTGCAACAGAGCATGAAGAAGTTCAAGAAGTTTCAAGAATACTCTTGAAAACAGTGGAGGATGTGGTAAAAGGTAATTGGGAAGACATAGATAAACTTATTGGAGATATAGGCAAAATTGCAGGCCAGCTGTTTGCCTGGTAGAAACCTGGGGATACTGGAAGTCCTAGGTACAGCGACCAGGCAAGAGAAAAACATAAAAGGCATAAAAACTGGAAAGGAAGAAGTAAAACTGTCTCTATTTGTAGATGACATGATTTTATATATGGCTGGCTATACCATGCCATTTTATATAAGAGATAAACATCTGCAAATTCTGTTATCTGCAGGGGTTTCTGGAAGCAATCCCCTGCAGATACTGAGGAACAACTGTACAGAAAACTCTAAAGAGTCAACCAAAAAACTATTCAAACTAATCAGCAAATTCAGTACAGTTGCAGGATACAAAATTAACATACAAAAATCAGAAATGTTTCTATACATTAACAGTGAATTTTCTGAAAGAGAGATAAAGAAATTAATCCCATTTACAAGAGCATCAAAAGCAATAAAATACTTAGGAATAAATTTAACCAGGGAGGTAAAAGATCTCTACTCTGAAAACTAAGACACTGATGGGGAAAAAAAAAAAAAAATTGGGGCTTCCCTGGTGGAGTAGTGGTTGAGAGTCCACCTGCTGATGCAGGGGACACGGGTTCGTGCCCCGGTCCAGGAAGATCCCACATGCCACGGAGCAGCTGGGCCCGTGAGCCATGGCCGCTGAGCCTGCGCGTCGGAGCCTGTGCTCCACAACGGGAGAAGCCACAACAGTGAGAGGCCCGCCTACCGCAAAAAAAAAAAAAAATTGAAGAAGACACAAGTAAATGGAAAGGTGTCCTGTGTTCATTCATGGGTTGAAAAAATTAGTATTGTTAAAATGTCAGTACTACCAAAAGACATCTACAGACTCAATGCAATTCCCATCAAGATTCCAATGGCATTTTTTACAGAAAAACAAACAAAAAAACACTCCTAAAACGTATATGGAACCACAAAAGACTCCACATAGCCAAAGAAATTCTGAGAAAGAAGAACAAAGCAGGAGGCATCACACTTACTGATTTCAAGCTATACTCTAAAGCTATAGTAAAGAGTATGGTACTGGAATAAAAACAAACAGATCAATGGAACAGAATTAAGAGCCCAGAAATAAATCCAAGCGTATACAGTCATATAATATTTGACAAAGGAGCTGATAGTACTCAAAAGAGAAAACACAGTCTCTTTAATAAATGGTGCTGGGAAAACTGGACATTGACATGTAAAAGAATGAAACCTGACCCCTATCTTACACCACTCAAAAAAATTAACTCAAATGTTTCAAGGCTTGTATGTAAGATCTGAAACCATGAAGCTCCCAGAAGAAAACATAGGGGAAAAGCTCCCTGAAATATGTATTGGTAATGATTTTTTGGAAATCACACCTAAAGCACAAGCAACAAAATAAAAAACAAATAAGTGGGACTACATCAAACTGAAAAGATTCTTTCTGCACAGCAGAAGAAACCATAAACAAAGTAAAAAGACAACCTACAGAATTGGAAAAAATATATGCAAACTATGTATCTGATAAGAAGTTAATATCTAAAATATATAAAGAACTCATACAACTCAATAGCAAAAAACAAATAATTCAATTAAAAAACAGGCAAAGGACCTGAATAGACATTTTTCCAAAGAAGAAATACAAAAGGCCAACAGGTACATGGAAAGATGTTCAACATCACTAGGGGAAAGCAAATTGAAACCACAAAGAAATATCACCTCACACCTCCAGAATGACCATTATCAAAAAGATAAGAAATAACAAACACTGGCATGGATATGGAGAAAAGGGAACCCTTGTGCACTGTTGGTAGGATTATAAATCGGTGCAGCCACTATGGAAAACAGTATGAAGGTTCCTAAAAAAATTAAACATGAACTACCATATGATCCAACTACCATATGATCCAGCAATTCCACTTCTGGGAATGTATCTGAAAGAAACAAAAACACTAACTCAAAAAGATATTTGCACCCCCCCATGTTCATAGCAGCATTATTTACAATAGCCAAAGTGTTCATCGATGAATGAATGGATAAAGAAGTTGTGGTATATATATACAATGGAGTATTATTCAGGCATAAAAAAATGAGGAAATCCCACCATTTGTGACAACATGGATAGACCTTGAAGGCATTATGTAAGTTAAATAAGTCAGATAGAGGAAGACAAGTATTATATGATTTCACTTTTATGTGGAAGCTAATAAAAATAAACAAACAATAAAAATACAGCAAACTCACAGAAAAAGACATCAGATTTGTGGTTACCAAAGGCAGAGGGTAGGGGGAGGAAGGTGGTGAAAAGGTACAAACTTTCAGTTATAAGATAAATAAGTATCAGGGATGTAATGTACAACATGATGACTACTGTTAACGCTGCTGTATGATATACAAGAAAGTTGTTAAGAGAGTAGATCCTCAGAGTTCTCATCACAAGAAGAAATTTTTTTTCATTTTTTTTTATTGTATCTATATGAGATGATGGATGTTAACTAAACCTATTGTGGTCATCATTTCACAATATATGTAAATCAAACCATCATGCTGTACACCTTAAACTTATACAGGGATGTATGTCAATTATTGCTCAATAAAACTAGGGTGGGGGGAACAGTGGGGAGGACCCCTCCTAAGCTCACAAAAAATCTCAAACAATAACCCTAGGAACTATCCTTTCTAAGGGATACATTTTAAACAGGTGAATTTTATGGTATGTAAATTATATCTCAATAAAACAAAGGAAACTTCAGAGTTATCTTCTTAAACAAGGAGCTATGAGCCATACATTTTAGAAATAGGTGTATTTTTAGAAACAGGTATCTTAGGCTACAGAAAGAGTCTAAACGAACTCTAAACCTTTGCCAGAAAGAGGCGTAAGGCTGACAGACTATGCTGCCTTCTCATCCACCAACACAGAATTATCTATTACACCTATTCTTTCTTACCAAGACAAGTAGTATCACTTTAATTTTTAAAGTTGCTAATTCTTCTGCCACTATACTGACGCCATCCCTAAGCTTATTTGTAATTTTTTCTACTCTTTTCAACATTTTTCAAAGTTCCTGGTAGTCTTAGAATTAACACCTCATGCTGAAAGTTGTTTCTACAAACAAACTGAAATTTGTCAGGCATAGCTCCTAAAGGCATGAATCATCTTTTCTATTTATTCTAATCTCTCCGCAGACTACAGAAAACTTTAATAAATACTTGTTCAAACTCAAAAGTCACTAGGTTGAAATTCATTAAGGAAAAGAAAGTTGGGGGTTGGGAGTGGGAAGGAGGTCCAAGAGGAAGGGGATATATGTATACATATAGCTGATTCACTTCACTGTACAGCAGAAACTAATACAACATTGTAAAGCAATTTTTCTCCAATAAAAAAGTAAATAAATAAATAAACTCAAGCAGGAAAACTGTGAAAAGAAGGTTAGTATAAGCCTTGCTTTTAGACAGGAAAATTTCTCTATTTAAAATTAAACTCCAGGGACTTCCCTGGTGGCTCAGTGGTTAAGAATCTGCCTGCCAAGGCAGCGGACAAGGGTTCGAGGCCTGGTCCGGGAAGATCCCACGTGTCACGGAGCAACTAAGCCCGCGCGCCCCAAGTACTGAGCCTGTGCTTTAGAGCCCACAAGCCACAACTACTGAGCCCATGTGCCACAACTACTGAAGCCTGTGTGCCTAGAGCCCATGCTCTACCACAAGAGAAGCCACCGCAAGGAGAAGCCCGCGCACCACAACGAAGAGTAGCCCCCACTCACCGTAACTAGAGAAAGCCCACGCGCAGCAAGGAAGAACCAATGCAGCCAAAAATAAATAAGTAAAGTTTGAAAAAAATTTTTTAAAAAAAGAATCTTTAAAAAAAATAAAATAAAAAATAAATAAAATTAAACTCCAAGTTCCTGACTTTTTGTGAAATATTTCTTTACATCTCAGAAATAAAGCCATTTGAAAATATTTCTATAAATTACTGCATATAATATAACCTAAATATAATCCAAAGAAAAAATCAGAAACCATTTAAATGCCAATCAATGAGGGTCTGCTTAAATAGAACAGAGTACATACCAATGGAATATCAGGTAGCTGCCAAAAAGAATGAAGTGGTTCTAAATGTGATGATTTGAAGTGAGCATTATAAAATTAAGTATAAATCAAAGAGTAGTAAACTCCCATTTCTGTTTTTAAAAACACATACATATACGCTTATAAATAGCAAAAGTGTTTACTCTGGGCAAGGGAGATGCCTAAAAGACAGGGATAGAAGGCAGATTTTTCCCTATACATCTTTTGTACCTTTTGAATTTTGTACATGTATGTACATATTTTAACTTTGTACATGTAATTACTTACTCAAAAAGTTTATTTAAAAATATATATGTATAAAACATTGGCAAACTTTCCTTAAAATTCTAATTCTACACCCAAATTCTAAGGTACTAGTAAGAAGTGACCACGCCTTAAATTTCTGTACACCCATATTGCCTCATACGTATAGCATGCATTCTAAAGTGGTAAAACCCACCATAACACTATAAGTAAGGTTAAAAAATAAAAATTAGTAAAATGAGGCTTTGCATTGTTGCAAGGTTAATGAAATGACCAAGGCTAGTCTGTGCAAGTATCCAGCTATGAGTTCTGCAGCAGGGGTTAGGGGTTGGGGGGGTTCCCCACTGTAAAAGAAAACTCCATCCAAGTCCCAAATGCAGTCTGGCACTAGGCAGTTCTTCCATCCAGACTTATATTCAAATTAATCCAATCATAAATGTTTACATCTAAATTCACGTCATTGAAAGGCTCACTTCTGTTGGGCTTTATTATATTTATTGATTCTTTTGCTCTGAGAATTTTATGTCAGTGGAGTGATATAAAACTACTTAGATTACTTATCACTTGATTATATGCACATTATACCAATATTTTATATCCACTTTATATAACTGTTTGTAAAAAACTCCATGGCAATGTGACATCATAGAGGCTCATATGTCATTCACTTTGTTTCAATAAAAATATGTTACTGTAAATTTTAGAATTTTCTGTTTTATAATTTCAAATATAGTGCTCTTACGAAAACTGAAAGCTTCAACTACTAGCTAATACAAAATGCAAGTATTTGCTTGACGTAAATAAAATCTTTCATAATTTGAAAATATACGTTCAGGTGACCTCAGGACTGAGAAGAAAGGTAATCATTTGATTCTGAATCTTCTCTCTCCCTCTACCCTCCTCCCCCCAAACATGAAAATCAACAAGGAAAACAAATAAAACCACACAGGACATACACTTTAGTATTAAAAGGAGACAAGAAAACACTATGACTTTCTAATTACCCAGAAGTAGAGATAAAAAGAAAAAACTCCAGCAGACCTTCTACAGTCTTCCAGCTGCTACAAGCTTATAAGGGCAGAAAGTGAGTAAGGGGGGGGGCGTTTAGAAGACTCCCTAAGAAAGAGTAGAGAGTAGCAGAGGACTTAAAGTAAGCAGAGACAAAATCAACCCCAGAAAGCAAAAGTGCAACAATAAACTCCAAATACTGTATAAGACTTGGTAATCCATAACCCTGGCTATGAGGAGGGGTTTGAAAATGGAAGTAACCAGAAATGACACCCTTGGAGAAGTAAGGGAAGTATCTTCAAAGAAGCATCAAATTAGAGGAGTGTGGTACTCCTTGGAGACAAGGCAGTGGAGGGAAAGAATAAAATTAGGAGGAAAATTAAAGATCTGATAGAAATGAAAGAGAAACAGGACATGTCATGGCTTCTCCCACCAAAAACACCACCATCTATAAAGCAAATAGCACAAAAGAGGGTAGAAGTGACAGAACAGAACACTCTCAAACTAGGAACCCTTTCCAAGTAATAACAGGAACAGAAAAAAGCAGACCAAATCCATACAAAACTACTGCAAAACATCAGAAAATGGAAATAATAGCTTTTCTGCTGATGAAAAGTATCCCCCACAAAACCAACCATGATCCTGAAGAAAACTGTAAACACAGCATTTCAAACTCAATTAAACACTGTCAAACAAGCATTTGGGGATACGAAAAAATAAATAGCTGAATTAGAAACATAAACACTAAAAACATAAATGGACAAAAAACAAGATAAAATGAAATAAACGATGACCAAACTCAGGGAAGAAATAGAACAACAAAACGTAAAAAAAAAAGAAGGCTGGGTTACAAGGTATCCAAAGGAGAAGAGAGAATAGATTCAAATGAAAACTTAATACAGGGCATTGAAGAAAAGCCAGAAAATAACCAAGAGAATTAAAATAAAATACAGAAGTTGAGAAAAAAAGAGAAATCATGGATGAAATGGAAAATAAGCAAAGAAAGTCAGACAAATGTATAACTCGTGTCCCTGAAGAAGAAAAATCAAAACAGCAGGGGGAACGGAATCCAAAACCCTAATATTTAACTCTACAATCCAAAGAAAAACTTTACAGAAATAAAAGAAGACCAGCATATACACAGAGAAAGGGTCCACTGACCAGAGCAAAATGACCCACAACAATCAACTCTCAGTTGTAAAAGTAAACTTTAATGATAAAGAAAAAAAATCCTCACTGCCTCCAGGCAAAAAGTCAAGAGAATTGGCATTAGATTTCTTTAAAACAACATATAAAACCAAAGCAACGGTGGAATAGTATTTTCAAAAAACAAGGGAAAAAAGTGTGACCCATGAATATGAAAGCCACTCAAGCTGTCCTGCAGGTATCAAGGTCATAGAAAAGTAGTTTAGAACATTCCAGAACTCATGGGATATACGAATATGCCTTTCCTGAGGAATCTACTAAAGGATGAGCTTTAACCAAAAGATGAAGTAAAACTACACAGAAGGACTGATAGTAAGCTTTTCATCTATTTCATTTTAGAGCAAAGGCTAAAACAAGGGTGGGTAACGAGTTAAAAAAAAAAACATACTTTTAGCCATTTTTCAAATAAAAGAGCAAATCATTATAAGTTACTAGTAAATTCCACATATAGGAAAAGAATATAAAACATTTCAAATGCTTTATTTATTACAGTTTTCATTAATTCATCATGATACTATAACATCTAAAACGGGAGGAACCTGCTTGTCAAAATAATCATTATGAAAAATTCATAACACAAAACAAGATAAAAGCATTAAACTTAACTTGGCTAACCACATGTGGAACTTAGCAGGATGGGGGAAAATAGGTTTTTTTATAATGGTGATGCTTTCAAGGTTGTCGTCAAATGATTTAACTATAGCAAAAGAAAGTATTTTCTAAAGCTCAAGGAAAAGTTTATGATTCATATTTAAGGCAGGAGGTTATTATTTAGATAGTTCAAAACAGCAGAGAAAATACATATTATAAAAGAATATGATTTCACATCAATTTACTCTCTCAGTCATGCTGTCTCCTGGACTATATTAAGATTACTCTATATCCACATACATACAGAAATGGGGATTAGGGGCCATAAATATACTTATAAAGATCACTGATGCCAAAATAATAAACAGCCACAACAGTTTAACATTTGTTGAGTACTTACTACGCGCTTATAAACTGTTTAGCATAATTTCGTTTGACCCTCTCAAAAAGCTTTTGAATATAGATACTTTTATTATCCCCATTTTACAGCTGAGGACATAGGGCATAGAGAACTACCTAATTTACACAGTCACAGAAATATAAGTGGTAAAACCAGGATTGAAATCCAGATCTGAAAGATTTCAAGGTTCATGCTCTTAAATCAGTATGGCATTTTGCATGGATATTTATAATAAAATCTCATTTAAATATAGTAACTTACCCTTGTACATGTTTCTAATAAACTGTATTTCTTTGCTTACTTTATTATAACAATGAGTTTGCCTTCCTTAAATTCGTACAAAAATTTACTATTGAAGGAGGTAGTCCAGTCTTTTGGATAAAGTTCAAACTATTATAAAAGGGATAAAAGACCAAATTCTCTCTCCAGCCATCCTGTAACACATACTACTCCACACCCTGACCTGCTGTCAACTCCACTCTACAATTAAATCTTAAGTTCCAGTCACACTGAAAAACTGGCACCTTCACGAGGCAGACACAGCTCTTTCTCACTTTTAAGCCTGTTCACATGCAGTTAGTTCTCTGTGTAGGGCAACTCCCTCCCCACCTTATTCTCTCAACTCTGCCTAGAATTATTTTCTCATTATCATCCTTGAAGGACCTCTTTAGGCACAATCCCTCTGCGGAAGTCTTCCCAAGCACCCATCAACATGACTTTTGTCTGTATTTCTCCTTCATTTACTTCTATCATAGAATTTATCTTATTCAATTTTAATGGTCAATTATTACCTGTGTCCTTGGGTGTGCCACCACAGTACCTAGCAACCAGAATTTTTTAAACGCTAATTGATGGGAGAAAAAAAATGTTTGATGTAGCTACTTGAAAAGATAATTTACAGAGTTGACTCCAACTATGTATATACCAATAGTAAAATTAATAATTATCAGTTTTAATACCTATTTGTTATTCAATTTGACATTTGACTGGAAAAAGTTATATTCTTTCAGTTAACTCTTGGATGATGCATTAATACAAGAAGTTCCAAAATAATATTTTTTAGAGAACTATATTATTTTAAAGGAATTTAATATTTTATTTTTCTCATTAAAAGTGTAGTTCTGTTTTTCCACAGAAGAGTACACTGATCAAAAAAGGAATAAGAGAGTAAATTGGTGAAACACCTTGACAGAGGTTTGTCACTAATTATCATGAAAAATATCTAAGCTATACCACTGGTCATCAATTTAAGAGTTGACCTCCAGTACATCACTAAGACACATAATTGATTTTTTCCTTGATGTTACCATCAAAAGTTAGAATTTATGCCCTAACATCCTAGTTTATCATAAATGCACTTTTATCCATGAATATAGCTAGATGTTTTGAAAATCTTTTGACAGATTGCACCACCTTCTGACTTAGTAGTGAGTTCCTCTGGTAACTTGGAAACACTTTCATTTCTCTGAATTTAAGGGATAACTATCCCTCTCTACCATGCTAAGAATTGAAAAATATGCCCGCCTTCACCTTATCCATAAAATTCACAGTGCCTACATAATAGTTAGTTTGCAAACTGGAAGGAAGGTTAGTGTTTTTTTCCCCCTCATAGGTACAGAAATTAAATGTTTTGCATAAGATGAAGAACTACATTCTAATCTACCCAGCATTAAGTAACCAAGCAAAGGAGATGACTCAAGTAGTGAAAAAATAAAAGACCAATGTAAGTTTTCAAAGATATGTGAATCAACAGAATTTTAAATTCCACTTCTTCAAAAACCAACTAGCAAATAACAAAAGATATAATTATAGAAAGACAAGGCAATAAGATAATACTTTATCAGTCCTTTCCTCCTGATAATTCAGAGATTAGAAAATACCATACCAATAAATGTAAAAGCAAACCATTTTAAACCCTAACAGCTACTCTTCCTGAAATTGATTAAAAACTCTAAAAGAAAAACAAAATAACACCAAAAGGACTAAGCTGGCTCTAAAAATATAAAAAAGCAAAATTCAAGAGAAAGTTTAATAAGATGTTCTTATAATAAAAACTTTATGAAGTACTAAATTAAAGTCATAAAACTTAAAAAAAATTAAATATATAAAACATGTCTTTCTTTCAAAAATCTGATATCACAATATCACAGATTTTCACAAAACTGAATCACTAACCTGTATTTTTTCATAATAAGTTTGCAGTTATATTTACCTTCAGATCCCATGATGAAGTGATGGATATCAGGGCCTGTTGACATTCGAGGTCCTTGACAGCTTTTTTCTATTATACCTCTAGGTGTTACCATTTTTATATGAACCACCTGTTTAATACAATGCATGATGTAAATTCTAGATATCTGTCAGTGAATGTTGTGTGTGTGGATACACACACCCATATATATTTATATAAAACACTATTTTTAAAATATTGGTTTAAGTGATAAATGGTGATTCCCTTCAGAATTCTAATATCTTTTAGTAGTTCTTAGACTAAAAATAAATTGTATGTAACTTTAAAACAGGGAAAAATTATTCTAAGATTGTTATTGGCCTAGGTATATTCATCATCTTAAAAACTGAAAAACACATTTCTTTAAACCAAAGCTAGTCTAGGGCTGTCCATGTGGTAAAGAACTAAAGGATGGAAAAAATATGCAATGATCACATTTTAATAGGTTCATTCTTTTATTTATTTAACAATATTTATGAAGCACTATTATTCATGTTAGGCACTATTCTAGATGCTTAGAATTCTAAGAAAAAAATTATTCTTGCCTTATCCCCACCTTCAACTTATCTACTTTGCCCACTCAGTAGAAAAGAGTGAAAAGAACGAAGTATTAATTTTCATCACATCAAAATTGGGATGAATAGAGAGATGTGGTGACTGAGTTAAAAAGAAGAAGAAAGATATCTGTGAGATATGTCTCACACATGTGAGAAATTAAGTACATTGTAGGGAGAGGGTCAATCAAAAAAATTCCTCAGATCCGACTCAGAAATCGTTAGGTAAAAACCCAACGTATTTTCAGAATAATTTTTTGAAAGATAAATAAAAATAGTCTATTGTTGAAGGAAATGAGCAGAGGACATAAATAAAGAATTCGCAAAATAAAAAGATAAAAATTGCTAATGAGGACATTTTAAAAGATTATATTCACTAATAAATAAATATAAAATTTTAGGAAAAAAATATAAATAAAAGGTCCAGTAAAATAAAGATTCTCATAGTGCTAGTAAGAATGTCAACTGGCACAAAATTTTTATAGAGCAATTTGGCTGTAAGGGTCCAAGGACCTAAAAACATGCTTGACCCAACAATCCAAGCTAGGAACTTACCCAAAGAAAATGATCAAAGAAGTATGCTAAAAAATTACTACAGAAGATATTTTTCCCTTTATCTATTTCTATAATTTTGAAATAAAAATAATTTAAATATTCTTTAATAGGGAATTACTAAATCACAAATTATCAATAAAAGAGAATTATATGCATTTTTTAAAAATAATGGTGCAAACGTATGCTCATTGACATGTTAATAGATTGATAACAGTTTAAAGAGCAGATTAAACACAGTATGATGCTTTTTTATATTAAAGACTAGATATAAACATGCAAATAAGTACATTAAAATGTATACTTATAATCTGTGGCCCTTAAATAACCCCCAAAAGGATTAAAATAAATTACATGCTTTAGCAGTACTAAATGTGGTAGTCTATCAAATATGCTTAACTCTGATAAAGCTTTTAATAATCCAATAGTAAAAGGATCAAATTCTCTTTTCTGAAACTGAATCTATGTTATCTTAATTGCAAAAAGAAAAATGTGATTTCTAAAATATCTTCAATTAAAAAAAGATAATGCAAACATTTAAAAAGTGTTCATAATATAGACACTTAAAGTCTTAAATTGTTGGGTGTTAACTATAAAAAAACAATATATTTCATCAACAATTTGATATTTCTATCAATGAAGACATTGATGAAAATGTTGAAACGCTAGATTTGAAAAACAAACCTAAATAGCTCTAGGAATAATGTTAGGAATACCACTTTAATAGTCTTATAAATTATTCTTTTAAATTATTATCAAAATATTGATGATAAAGGGAACTAACATGTATGAAGTACCTATTACATACCAGTGATTCCGCTAAGAGTTTTCATTTTATGTCCTTTATTCCTTATAATAATTCTATGCAACAAATAACATTATTCTATTTTATATAGTAGGAAATTGAAGTTTAGAAAGGTAAACCAATTTGCACAAGGTCACACAACTGGAAAAGCTACATATGGAACAAATGATACCTAATTCCTAGCCAGGATGCCTAACTAACTCTCAAGAGCAATGACACCAGATCAGCTAAAACAAAATGATGTGTACATAAAACATTACATTAACTAGAACATTTTTAATTGGGCTCTTTAATTCTATACAGAAAATTTTTTTCAGAAAAATAAATATAAAATCTCATAAGGCAAAACAGTAGTAATGACAAGATCACCTAAGTAAATAGACTAAAATAGTGGTAGAGTTGAAGACCAAGGCTCCAAGGCTTGCAAACTAATATTTAGATACATTTATAAGTCAGATACTGAGACATCTACAAAACTTAAATATCAGTTACTCAAAAAGAAGCACTCTTAAATAATGACCACAGTTGTACCTTTTAACTGTTTGTATTACACATAGTCAACGTTACTATAATCAAAAAGGGTATACTTTTGTGGGGGACTCTCCAACTCAATTTTTAATGGCTTAACAACTTTATAATAATCTCCATAGACTAATTATTATATAATAAATAGAAAAAAATTTACCAAGTCCTCAATATTGCCATAGATATTCTTCTTCATGCCTGATGCCCGAGTAGATACCCATCCTCCCACAGTGCTGAATTCCAGGGAATCTGGTTCATGACCTGTACAATAACCACTTTCTTTAAGCTGAAAAACAAAAATGTAATATTTTACCAGTGAAAATGGCCCCGTTTAACACAGCACTCAACACATTAACTCTTTCCACATTAAAATTTCCATGTCATTGCCATTTGGACTCATTAAAACCTATATAGAAAAAGAAATACTTTTATCATACTAGTCTAAAAATATTTTTAAGCTTTTGCCTAGTGGAAAAATATGGGCCAAAAGACAGTTGCATTTTCCACAGGTTCACCAGCCAATCTTACTCCTTACATTCTTTTATTTTAAAGCCAACTACCCTCCCTCCTTTTTTTTTTCCACAAAGAGACAATTTAATTACTTATGGAGATCAGATTATGCTTAAATAATTGTCAACTTCATCTAAACACTTTCAATAAATAAAGCACTTAAATCTCTTATGCTCCCTACCCTAATATAATCTGCAGCAGGCCTGCAGAAAATCTGAGCAAATTGCCTGTACTTAATTCTCTCAAGGAGTCATGTGCTTTAATGTACAGCCATCTGGCTAGGTTTCCTGCATGTAATACCATCACGTATTTGTGACACAGATCATGCATTCCTGTACATTAAATAGTCACTTGTTTCTCATTTTTCTACATTAGCGTGGCTTTGCCATCTGCACAGCACCTGAGGTTGGATGGATGCCCTTTACGGCAACACCACCAAAGCCATTCCACTAAAAACATTTTAAAGACTCAGCCATCTCATGTCAAATGGTACAGACACTACCACCTGCATACCCACTGTCTATTGCACTCAAGCCCATCAATCTGTGTTGACCATTTTGATAGTCATCCAATTAAGCAACTGTTTCTGTTTTTCAAGTAAGCCACGCAGAGATGTAGAATATGTCAGCTATGTTTATATCTGTGTATTTAAGTATGGTATGAAAGCTGTAATCTAGAACCTGAGAACCTATAGGTTGAATACAATTTGTTAGCTTTTGCACACAAGCAACGCAAATTATTGTTTAATTTTGTTGCTAGGAAAACAAGATTTTAAGACATCAATTATTACATAATAGAATCTTTTCACTACACATTCAATACATTTATTTAATTTTAAGAGGTTAATAACCACTCACAAATAAGTAGCTTAAATACAGAACTGAAAGCTAAAAAGAAGATTATCAGACCATGATATTTCTTCCTTAATTCCCAAACAATCTATATTCATATTATTTACTCTCAAAAGACTACTACCTTTTGATTTTTCTGAAAGTAATACACACACACACACACACACACAAAGAACTCTTAAAACTCAACAATAAGAAAAAACCCAATTAAAAACTGGACCAAAGACCTTAACAGATACCTCACTGAAAATAGCAAATAATCATATGAAAAGATGTTCCACATCATATGTCATCAGGGAAACACAAATTAAAATAACAATGAGATATTACTACACATCTATATGAATGGCCCAAATCCAGAACACTGACAACACCAAATGCTACAGAGGATGTGGAGCAACAGACACTCGCAGTGCTGGTGGGAATGCAAAATGGTAATTTGAAAGACTATCTGGCAATTTCTTACAAAACTAAACATACTCTTACCATACAATTCAGTAATCATACTCCTTGTATTTACTCAAAGGAGCTGAAAACTTATGTCCACATAAAAACCTGCACATAAATGTTTAAAGCAGCTTTATTCATAACTGCCAAAACTCGGAAGCAACCAAGATTTCCTTCAGTTGTTGAATGGATAAATAAACTGTGGTACATCCAGACAATGGAATATTATCCAGTGCTGAAAAGAAATAAGCTATCAAGCCATGAAAAGACATGGAGGAAACTTAAACGCATATTACTAAATGAAAGAAGCCAATCTGAAAAGGCCACATATTCTATGATCCCAACTATATGACATTCTGGAAAAGACAAAACTATGGAAACAATAAAAAGATCAGTGGTTGCCAGGGGTCAGGGGGCTGAGAAAATGAACAGGGAGAGCACAAAGAATGTAGAGCAGTGAAAATACTCTGATAATATAATGAAGGCTACTCAGTGATTATTTATACATCTGTCCAAACCCACAGAATATACACCACCACAATTGAACCCTAAAATAAACTATAGACTTTTTGTAATTATGATGTGCCAATGTAGGTTCACCCTTGGCAAAAGAAATCTCAATGTCATTATATCACTTTATGTGTAATCTAAAAAAGTTGAACTCATAGAAGCATAGATTTGTGGTCACCAGGGGATGAGGGGGTGGGGGAAATGGGGAGATAGTGGTCAAGGGGTACAAACTTCCAGTGATGTTGATAATGGGGGAGGCTATGCATGCGTGGGGGCAGGGGCATGTGGAAAATCTCTGTACCTCCCTCTCAATTTTGTTTTAAACCTAACATTGCTCTAAAAAATAAAGTGTTAAAAAAATATGAAACAAAGATATTTTCAGACAAACAAAAGCAAAAAAAATTCATCAGCACCAGACTCACGCTAAAGATATTTAAAACAAGTCCTTCAAGCAGAAGGAAAATATCATCAGATTGAATTAAAAGGCACCACAAAGGGTAACTAGATGGGTAAATATAAAAGATGTTTTCTTACTGTTTAAATATCTTTAAAAGATAACTTACTATTTCAACAAAAATTATAACAATATACTATAGGTTTTACAATATATGCAAAAGTAGAATGTATGACAACAGCACAAAGGAGAGACAAGGGGAAAGGGAAGTATAATATTTTATGGTTCTTATGCTAAACTCTAAGTGTTATATACATTATCACCTTAAAGCAGACTATTTTAAGTTAAAGATATACACTATAAAACCTGAAACTCTTAAAAGAACAAAACAAAAACTTATAGCTAATGAAGAAAGAAAAAGATAAAATGGTATCATTAAAAAAAAATTCAATCCAAAAAAAGGCAGTAAAAGTGGAAAAGGAGAAAACACAGATAGGAAAGATAGAAAACAAATTGCAAGATGACAGACTTAAACTGAACCATATCAATAAATCACACTGAAGGTAAAAGGTCTAACCATCCCAATTAAAAGGTAGAAACTTTCATGTTAGATAAAAAGGAAAGACCCAATTGTATGCTGTCTATAAGAAAAACACTTTAAATGTAAAAATATAAATTAGTAAAAAATTTAAAAATGGAAAAGGGAAAAAGATATACCATGCTAACAACAGTCAAAATAAAACTGGAATGGCTGTTTTAACATCCGATGAAGTAGATTTCAGAGCAAAAAATACTATCAGGAAGAAGGAAAGTCATTTCACAGTAACAAAATTGTTCATTAGTCAAGAAGCAATAACAATCCTCAGTATTTATTCCCGCCAAAACAGAGCTTTAAATATATGAAGTGAAAACTGATAGAACTGCAAGAAAAAATAGATCTATAATAGTTGGAGACTGTAATTCCCTTCTGTCAATAACTGATAGAACAAGTAGACAAATTTTTTTTAAATACAGAAGACGTGAACAACACTATAAATCAATTTGACCTAACAGACATGTATAGACCACTCGAACCAACAGCAGCAGAGGACAAATTCTTTTCAAGTGTACATGGAACATTTACAAGACAGACCATACTGTAGGCCATAAAACAAACATCAATTAATTTGATAGGATTTAAGTCATATAAAGAATGTTTTCTGAACACAATGGAATTAACATAGAAATCAGTAACAGAACGATGTTTAGAAAAATCCCCCAATAAGTGGAAATGAAATAACAACTTGTAAGTACCTATAGGTCAAAGAAAGAATCAAAAGGGAAGTAGAAAATATTTTGAAATTAATGAAATTGAGCAGACATATCAAAATTTGTAGGATACCATAAAAGCAGTAGTTGCAGGAAATTTATAGTACTGAAAACCTATATTAAAAAAGAAGAAAGGCCTCAAATAAATCCCTCATCTTCCACCTTAAGACACAAAAAAAGCATTTGACAAAATCCAAAATCCACTCCTAATAAAAACACTCTACAAACTAAGGTAGAAGGAACTTCCTCAACTTGATTAAGGGCATCTACAAAAAAACTCCCTATACATTAAGTATTAACATCATACCTAATGGTGAAGAACTGAATGCATCTCTCTTAAATCACGAACAAGATAAGGGTGCCTATTTTCACTTCTTTTCAACAGTGCATTAGAGGTTCTAGTCAGTGCAATCAGGTAAGAAAAAGAAATAAAGGCATACTGATTGGAAAGGAAGAAGTAAAATTGTCTTTATTCACAAAGGACATGATCATAAATGTAGTAAATCTAATGAGAGCTAAAACTTTTAAAACTAATTAGTGAATTTAGTAAGATTGCTAGATTTAAGAGCTATACACAAAAATCCATTTTATTTCTATATACTAATGAAGAATACTCAGAAACTGAAAACTTTTTTAAATACCATTTATAAAAATATATAATACTTAAGGACAAATCTACTAAAAATATGAAATATTTGTACACTAAAAACCATGACACAGCTGAGAGAAATTAACAGACCTTAAAAAAACTAAAGTTATACCATGTTCATGGGTCAGAAGATTCAATATTAAGATGTCAGTTCTCCCCAAATTGATGTATAGAGTTGATGCAATCCCAATCAAAACCCCAACAGGCTACTTTTTTTTTAATAGAAATTGACAAGGTGATTATAAATAGAAATACAAAGAACCCAGAATCACCAAAACAACTTTGAAAAAGATTTATGATAAAGCCACAAGAATCCTAATAGTGTGGTACTGGCATAAAGATATACAATAGATCAATGGAACAAAATAAGAGTCCAGACTAGATGCACATTATTATATATTACATATTATATAAAAATGACAACAGACAAGTTTTATGATGGTGCAAAGTCAACTCCGTGAAGAAAGGATAGTCTTTTCAACAAATGGTGCTGGAACAACTGATTATCCATATGCAAAAAAAATGAACTTCAACCTATCCCTCACGCCATACATGAACATTAACTCAAAATCTTCAAAACTCATCAGACTTGAAAAGAAACTAAAAACTATGAAACTTAAATGGGAGAAAATCTTTGTAACCTCAGGTGAAGCAAAAGTTTGTAGATATGACAGTAGAAGCATGATATATAAAGTAAAAAATTAAGTACTTCATCAAAATTAAAAACCATCTACTCTTCAAAAGACTCTGTTAAGAGAATGAAAAGACAAGCCACAGACTGGGAGAAAATATTTGCGAAGTATATATCTGGAAAAGAACTTATGTCCAGAATATGTTAAAAAAAATTCTCAAAACCCAATAAAAAGAAAACAATCCAATTTAAAAATTGGGCAAACACTTGAAGAGACACTTCACCAAAGAAAATATATGGATGGCAAATAGTGCTTGAAAAGATCTCCAACATCATTAGTTATTAGAGAAATGCAAATTAAAACCACAGTAAGATACCATAACAAACCTACTAGAACAACTAAACTTTAAAAGACTAACAATAACAAATATTGGCGAGGATGTAGATAAACTCATACAGTGCTAGCGCGAATATCAAATGATGCAATCACTCTGGGAAAACGTTTGGTGGTTTTTCAAAAAGGTAAATATATATCTACCAAATGATTTAGCCATTTCATTTCTAGATACTTACCCAAGAGAAAGGAAGGTATATGTCCAAACAAAGACTTACACATGAATGTTCAAAGCAGCTTTATTTGTAATAGCCCAAAACTGGAAATAATCCAAGCATTCAACAAATGAATGGATAAACAAACAGTGGTATATCTATACAACTGAATACTACTGAGCAACAAAAAGGAATAAAATAATGATACATGCAACAATATGCATGAATCTCAAAATAATTATGCCTAGTGAAAGAAGCCAACCCTCGCCCCACCCTTGTAAAAAAAGAGTATGTGATTTCATTTTAATAAAACTGTAGGACATTCAAACAAATCTACAGTGACAGAAAACATATCAGTGATTGCCAGGGACATGGAAAAGATGGGATGGAGAGAATTATAAAGAGGCCAGGAGGAAACTTTTGGGATTGGTGCATGTGTTCTATATCTTGATTGTGGTGATGGTTTCATGGTTGTATTCATATACCAAACCTTATCAAGTTGTGCATTTTAAATGACTGCAGTTTACAGTATTGTATGACAATTATATCTCAATGAAACTATTATAAACAAAAGCAGGGACTTCCCTGGTGGTCCAGTGGTTAAGAATCCGCCTTCCAATGCAGGGAACACGGATTTGATCCCTGGTGGGGGAACTAAGATCCCACATGCTGCGGGTCAACTAAACCCCTGCACTGCAACTACTGAGCCCATGCGCTGCAACTACTGAGCCCATGTACCACAACTAGAGAGCCTGCACACCACAATTACTGAGCCCATGCACTCTGAAGCCCATGTGCCACAACTAGAGAGCTTGCATGCCGCAACTACTGAGTCCACGCGCTCTAGAGCCTGAGCGTCACAACTGCAGAGAAGCCCATGCACTGTAACAAACAGCCCGCATGCCGCAACTAAGACCCAGTGCAATCACATAAATAAATATTTTTAAAAATAAAAAGACCCTTTAGAAATACTAAAAAGAAAAAAAAAGACTCAGGATTTTGGCTCAAGCTGCCCAAAGAACTGAATTTCCACCAAATGGGAATGAGAAGGCTGCAGAATAAGTAAATTGTGGAGGGAAAATTGAAATTCAATTTTTTTAAATGTTAAGTTTGAAATGTGTATTAGATATACAAGTGGAGACGTCAACTAGGCAAGTGAATATGCAAGTTTAGAGTTCAAGAAAGAAGTCTGAGGTGATACAAATTTAGGAGTCTTTGGCATATAGAAGAAATATTTAAAGTCAGCTGTGTCTGAATGAAGCAGATAGTACTCAATAAAAATTAGTGGAATTAATAAAAGTTCTAAGTACTTTACATTATTAACTTATTTCATCCTAACAAAGACTTTATGAAGTAGGTATTATCTCCATTTTATAAAGAAACTGAGGCACTGATAAATGCATCCCTAGTGGGGGGAAAACATAAGTCACATATCCCCAGACTATTAACTAATGAAATTAAGTAGCCAAAGATTTAATAAACCTAGAAACAAATTCCCAAAATCCAAAGTTAACATTTAATGACCTCCCTTAAATTTCATACATATTAAAAAATGTAATCTACAAGTTAAAAAGATGAAAATTTGTGCTACCCAACTAATATATTTGTGTCATTTTAAAACTTCTAGAATGAAAAAGCAGGAAGTTTTAAGTTGGTTACCTCAGCTGAAGAAGAAACTGAAGAATACAGAAGCATAATGAGGAAGAACTTGAACTGGGATCAACACAGCTATAGAAACTATATTAGAGTCTACTAGAGGCAAAAAGAAATGTTCTATGTTGGCATTTAGGGAAATAAACTAGTAGGTAAAATATCAGAAGTTCCTAGTCTAGGAAAATGTCATTTAAATTTCAAGGAAATATGTTCCTTGAATTTTAATTCTAACCTTTAAAAAAAAAAAAAAAACTTGGAAAGGTTAAAATACTACATCAAATGCTATAATAAAGGATATAAAATTATAGACATGAAAGGCCATCCTTTGTTATAAAAAAAAAAAATCACTGTGTTGATAATGCCTCTCAGCATAACAGAAGACTAATACAGGCCTTTTTACAGGTTTTTTTTCATTAAGTACTATTATTCAACCCACAAAGTTCATTAATAATTAACAAACCTAATTACCTTGAATTATATAAAACCTTGACTTACTGAAGATCTTTAATGTCTCAATGAATATGTTCAATTTTATTCTAGTTCTCTGTATCTTAGCACATTAAATAAAAAATAAAAGTTTAATAATGTTTTTCAAAACCTTTCATCCAGAATTGGTCACCAGCATACCAACTTCATTCAACTCTTTACCATGAAATATGGAAAAAGATAATAAAAAAAAGATCAACAAGCATGTCACATTTCTCTCTGTGTTGTTAAAAGGTGGGATGAAGAAGGGAAAAAAAAGGTAGGAAAGAGGGGTCTCTGTAACCCAAATTGAACAAAATAGTCAGTTCATCACCAGCGAACTGGACTTTCTAACTTTTGTTTACAAAAGCTGAGTTACAGTCATCTTGACCATATTTGAAAGGGCTGAAGAAACCAATACATTTTAATAATTACCGCTTAAAATCCATGAAGAGAACCTCAAGTTTCCTAAAATTCGTTAGGATCCCAAAAAAGTGCTATAAGGACTCCAGGAGTTCCACTTATTCATGAGATGAGCAGTTTTCAATAGAATTATGCTTTGAAAATTTCAATGAATAGCAAATACCAACATCTACCCAAATTGATCAAATTTATCATTAATTTCTGAGAATTCTGTGTCCAACTTGTTCTGTTTCGCTCCATTCTTACGACCTTGTTTCAAGTCACTATCAGTTCTTGTCCAAATTATTGCAGCAGCCACTTAATCCACCTTTACGTGCCCATCCATCCTCCACAGAGTAGCTCACGAAAACTAAGTACAAAGGTAAAGTTCAAACATTTGGGGCTTTATGATCTGACCTCTTCATGTTTTCCTGGCTTCACCCTTTACCACTACTATACGTACACTCACCCAAAATACAAACACCAAGAATATGTGTTCTCCCATATACACAGACTAGATCTCAGCCATATTCAACTATCTGCAGATCCTCCAAAGCAACAGCTGCCTGTACATCTTCTGCACATGCTGCTTCCCTTACTGGATTGTTCTCCCCAACCCCATTTCCTTTTCACTCTCACTCATCCTAATTTAATCCTCATTTTAAATGCCGAGTCCTCTGTGATACCATCTTTGTTCAACTCCTTCTCTTCAAACCCCATTTGATGAGCCTAAACACCCCACATTTAGCCAGGCTTCACCTAGAAATTCTCACTGAGTCATATGTCTATTTACCTAACTTTCTGTCATAATATAACGTAAGCTTTCATAGGGTAGGGGATGGGTGTCTTACTCACTACTGTGTTCATAGCATCTAGCTCAATATCTGACCCACATCAGAAACCGAACAAGCTTGTTCAGTGAATATATTGTGAAAGGTACTTTATTCATAGAGGGGATACACAGCAGTTTTGAAAATTTTAAATAACATACCTGTCTTTCCAACTCTTGTCCTGTTATGCCAGCCTCTACATGAGCTGTCAGATTGCTCTCATCAACCCAGAGGATTCGATTCTGTTGCAAAAGAAGAAAGAAGTCTCATCTCCAGGAACAGACATTTTCTCAGGAAATATAACCTCCTAACTGAAAGCAGCAAGTGACAAGACAGAAATTAAGCAAGTAGGGTTACCCCCACTAGAAAGCTCCACTTGTTCTTGACTATACAACATGACAGACATAGTAACACAGGCAGTATATTGCACAGGAGTTGGTTTAAAACACAGACATTCAGAAAGTGAGGAAGAGGGTTTCAGATAAAATGAGACTAAAAGAAACCACCAAAAGCTAATGCAGGCCTTGTCTGAATCCCCATTTGAACAATGAAATGAATTATAGAATAGAGACAATTTTGAGACAACTGGAAAATGAATGTGGACTGGATATTAAATGATATAAGGAATTACTTTTAATTTTGCCAGAAGTGATAATAATATAGTGAGAAAATGTGCTTTTTAAAAGAAATACACAGAAATATTTGGTGTAAAGTAGCATACTATCAGGATTTGCTTTAAAAATAGTAGAGGAAAAAAGATAAAGCCAATGTATGTAAATAATTATTTTATCTAGAGACTAGAAATACTATTCTCTCTACTTTGATGCTTGAAAAACTTCAATAAAATAATAATAAATATTAAATTTTTAATTATAATAAAAGATTATATAAACAGGAATATTGTTGACTATACAAAGATTAAGTTCATACCCAAACAAAAACTTTAATATAGCACAATGGCCAACTCTTGGACCATAATGAACCAAAATTTCACAAAATAATCCTAAAGTTTATTAGCACCTTCATTAATTTTAAGTTAATTTAAAAATTAATTAGCTCTCCTATTCTTCCAAAAGCAAAAGTGCAATAGCATTAGTAAAAATTTGGGGAACAACTAAGTTTTGATGATTCAAATTAACATTAACAAATATTATTTGTTTTTTAACAATACATCAGGTCATCTATTGTATCACTATTCCAATCCATGCTTCTCAAATTGTCAATTTCACATGTCAATTTGGTAGAATCCATCAAGATATATGACTTAGAGTAAGAGTGAACTTAGCTTTTAGAGGTCTGAAGACAAAGGTAAAATATAATGATGAAAAAATTTTAAACAAAATGGACAATATACCTTTTTAAAAATAACTAAGACTGAGCCATAAAGACAACTTTTAAACACTATCTTCAAATACATCTTAAATTATCATATACCATTTGTGAAGTGTCCAAAGAAATTATTGTTCTTGTCTCATCTGCAGGACACATGAGGCCATATGAAACACTTGTTCCTCCTGCCAAAATAGGAAACAACAACTATGCTTAAATATTTTACTTTTAGCTACATTTCTAGGGTAAATCCCTAAGACAAAGTATACAGATAGGTCCTCTAGGAAATAAAACCTATTTCTACTTTGCAAAATGTAATTTGCAAATGCTAACACACTATAAGCAAACTCACCTTAATTTTATGGTGCATGCCAAAATGAAGAAATATTATGGAGCTGAAAGTAATGGGATATGGCTCCATCCCCCGGGCACACTCAAGTGAAGCCCCTAGCATTTTGTGGAACTCCAAAAACATGATTAGAAAAGTTCTAAGCTAATGATTACTGTGGAGAGATAGCGTAAAAGAAAAAATACGCATCCTATACAACTAGAGACACCATTATCTCCTTTCTGCCATATTTATGAGATTCACTTATCATTTAAAATATTATCTTATACTCCCATGCAAAAAGGCTTTAATAAATTAGAATATAAAGTTAAAACTGCCCAGATTATATGATATTCAAAACAAATTTATATGTTCTTTGGTGAAAAAGTGATTTTTAATATAGAATAATTAATATATAGAAAAATTTAAACAATGTACTCCTACTTAACATTTGTTGTCAAAGGAAAAATGCTTTCTTGATAACAATACGGAACAATACGGTGTTCTCAGTTCTTAACCAGATCTGTACCATCATATAGCAGAATAAAGTTTGAATTGGTACTTTCATATCTTTTGGACAGAATATAAGTGGAAGTCACCTTGATGCAAGTACAGGGGGTATTGATCTACACGGTGAAACAATGTTAAGAACATGTCTGTGATTAGTAACCACTATTTCTTGTCAAAATCATTTGAAATCAGAAAAATATTTCATTAAAAGTGGCAGTGTAATGCCTTTTTTGCATGAATTCAACGATAAGTATCAGCTGAAGAAGGTATCTGGAACTTCTGATTTGCAGAGGTCCCATTTCCATTCCATCAATGCCAATTCAGTCAGTGAAGGCAATTTCCTTTGGCTTGTGTAAGCTGTTAAAATGATGTGGTTGGTGAATGATCAAGAGAGATTAAATTTATCTTAAAATGTAAAATAATGTTAGTTTTCAGTATTAAAAGATATTACTGATTTGGTTATCACTATCCTAGTTGCATATCCCTTCTTCTCAAAGATTTATGTTGGGTATAGTTAGCCTTTGAAAAATAATATTCTCTCTATTAAGATAAAGGTTAGAAAGTAATTACTAAAGCAGGAACATTTTCTTATTTAGGCAGTAAGTCACAGCTTCAATTAGGATCCACATGGGAAAGAAGCCATGAACTAAGGGTAAATCATGTCTCAAACAGTTTAGGTAGATCTACTCAGAACAGAAATAGACCAGCATAACCAATAAACACCATAAACCAATTTTTCAAGATAACCATTTCATAATTATAAGAATGTTTTCAGTGGGATGGCACAAATATTTAAAATAGAACAAATTTACATCACATTAAAATTCAAAACACACAATACCTACCACCAATTGGTATGATACAAAGGTTATATTTGCACGCTAGATTCACAATCTTAACTACATCATCATGACACGCTGTTGAAAAAAGGGAAAATAAATTAATCACAAGGACATGAACAAAATCTGGGTAACCCTGCAAAACAAGGGTCTATAGAGTTCTTTAGTGTCTAAACTTTATCTTCATTTATTCACTCACTAACACATTAAATCACTATATTTTTAAAAAAACTGTTTTTTATCTTTTTTAACTTTTCATTTTTAAATAATTTTACACTTACAAAAAAGTTGCAAAAATGGTACAAAGATTTCCTTCACCCAGTAGCTGCAAATACTAACATCTTATATAACTATAAAAACTATAAAAACCAAGCAATTGACACTGATACAATACTATTAACTAATCAAGAGACCTTATTCAAAATTTGACAGCTGTTCCACTAATGTCCTCTTTTCTGGACCAGGATCACACACTGCATTTTAGTTGTCACATCTCCTTAGTCTTCTTTACTCTGAAATAGTTCCTCAGTCTACTTTGACCTTGACACTTTTGAAGAGCACTGGTCAGTTATTTCATATAATGTCCCTCAATTTGGGTTTGCTTATTTCCTTAGGATTAAATTCAGTTTATACATTTTGGCAGGAATTCCACAGAAGTGATGCTGTGCCTTTCTCAGTGCATTGTATCTGGAGGCGCATGATGTAGATAAGTCTCATTGCTGGTAATGTTAACTCTCATCATTTAGTAATACAGTACAGTAGTCCCTCAGTATCCACAGGGGATAGGTTCCAGGACCCCTACAGACACCAAAATCTGGGAAGCTCAGGTCCCTTAAAGAAAATGACATACATACAGAGTGAAGTAAGTCAGAAAGAGAAAAACAAATACCGTATGCTAACACATATATATGGAATCTAAGGGAAAAAAAATGGTCATGAAGAACCTAGGGGCAAGATGGGAATAAAGACACAGACCTACTAGAGAATGGACTTGAGGATATGAGGAGGGGGAAGGGTAAGCTGTGACAAAGTGAGAGAGTGGCATGGACATATATACACTACCAAATGTAAAACAGATAGCTAGTGGGAAGCAGCTGCATAGCACAGGGAGATCAGCTCGGTGCTTTGTGTCCACCTAGAGGGGTGGGATAGGGAGGGTGGGAGGGAGAGAGACGCAAGAGGGAAGAGATATGGGAACATATGTATAACTGATTCACTTTGTTATAAAGCAGAAATTAACATACCATTGTAAGCAATTATACTCCAATAAAGATGTTAAAAAAAAAAAGAAAATGACATAGTATTTGCACATAACCTACAGCACATCCTTCTGTATACTTTAAATCATCTCTAGATTACTTATAATACCTAATACAATGTAAATGCTATGCAAATAGTTGTAAATACAATGTAAATGCTATATAGTTACTGGCATGTTGCCTTTATGTAATTTTTTTTCCAAATACTTTTGAACAGCATTGGTTGAACCTACAGATGCAGAACCCTTGGATCAGAAGGGCCAACTGTTAGGTTTCTCCATATAAAAACACTATAGGGCTTCCCTGGTGGCGCAGTGGTTAAGAATCCACCTGCCAGTGCAGGGGACAGGGGTTTGAGCCCTGGTCCGGGAATATCCCACATGCCGCAGAGCAACTGAGCCTGCCTGCCACAACTACTGAGCCTGCGCTCTAGAAACCACAAGCCACAACTACTGAGCCCGCGTGCCACGACTGCTGAAGCCCGCGCGCCTAGAGCCCATGCTCTGCAACAAGAGAAGCCACGACAATGAGAAGTCCGTGCACCACAACAAAGAGTAGCCCCCACGTGCCGCAACTAGATGAAGCCTGCGCACAGCAACAAAGACCCAAAACGGCCAAAAATAAAAACAAGTAAATAAATAAATTTATTTTAAAAAACTATAATTAATAAATATCTCATGAGGAAATACTTTGATTACATAAATGTTTCATACTTTTGCCCACTAATTTTTGCATCCATTGATGATTCTTTATTGTTCTTTAAACAAAACTTTAAACATTATACATGATATACTGCATACAAACTCCTTTCTACTGTACACACCAAAGGGTACTTCTCAGTGTAAAAGTAAAGTAAGTATTAAAAATCTGAAGGCAGAAAAAAAAAAAAAAAATCTGAAGGCAGAAGATTTTAAACACCAAGAGGTGCTACGACTCAATATGACTAGCAAAAGGGAATTAAGGAGGGGAACAACATGGCAAAGAGAGTGTTTTAGAAAGATCAATCTCCTGATAAATTATGGGATGGCATGGAGGAAAAAGAGATTTGAAGCAAGGAAACCATGCAAAAATTGAGTATCACTTGCTTAGGACCTGAAAGGGAAATAAGGATACAAATGAAAATATATAAATTAATATCCATTTATGAAAGTAAAAATACTGTTCTATAAAAGTTATGATTATCATTTCCCAGGTTTTCTTAAAGCTAGGAATATATGTCATTTGCATCATTCCAAATTTAATAAAAATCCATTTTTAGGCTTTCAGATTAAGCCTATAAAGCTTACTATCTGTGGTAAAAATTTTCAATAAATGGAATACTAGTTCATTAATAATAAAATACCCAAAGATGTCTGTTAAAAACCTTTAACAAGGCAAAACTATTTCAAGGATTGTCACCAAATCGGAAGCTTTCCTTTACAATGTTATTTGACACAGCACTCCCTCATCCCACCACCCACCCTATTTATTCTCTATCTTTTTACTGTGCCTTGTTTTTCTTTATAACATTTACCACCCTTTGCTACATTAAATATTTGTTTATTGTTCCGTCTCCTCCCGCCCCCACTTAATTGTATAGCACCTAAGAATAGGGATTTGTGTTTTGTTCAGTGTCTTATCTTCAATACCTAGAACAGTACCTAGCACATATTTTCACAGACCTAAAGTTTTGATATTTAGACTGCTGAAAATGCAGAAACTGAATAAGTGAAGTACTTCTAAAGGAGACTTTATTTTTATAAGTATACTTACCACAGACAACATACAATGTATAAGTAACTAACTACTTGTCCAAACTAAATGAAAGGTAGAAATAGCTACACTGTGTACAGGTCACAATGGTGACAATTCCTGGTTTAAGTATGACTCCAAATCAGGAAAGTTACATATATTACAAGTTCTTACTCTTAGATAAGCCCTAGACATCATATTAAAGCAACACATAGAATTCAGACTCCAATTACAGACAGACTTAAAGACATCCACAACGATAGACTTCCTAGGTATGTGTACATATGTATATATACAGATATGGTGTGTAGCTATTTAAACTGTAAGATGAGAAAGCCACCTCCACTCTATGGAATACCACATTGTCTCAAATTGCCATATTGTCTCAAAACTTACCCTCATTCAAAGAAAAACCTGAACTTTATTACCAAAAGGAAATTTACATTAAAGTAAATAAAGGCCTCAGTGAACTGACAACCTGTTGGGAAACTATTTCCAAGAAGTTCTTATACTGGAAGATTCAACAGAACAAAATTTTAGACTTGATTTGGGCACCAATACACTATTCAGATAGATTGTTTTCTCCCTATATATGTCACCCTCCTTCCTATCCCCAAATTCAAGTAGGATTTTTCCCTCAGATATTCCCTGCAAAGGAAAAGGATCACATCTAAGAACTGAGAGTCCATGAATGAGGCAATTTTTTGAAAAATAAAACACTCTATATAATCCTTTTATGGAATCTGAAGAGAAAAAAGGATTGGAAGATCAATAGAACTTCTTAAAAGGTAATTATAGACGGTAAGGAGCAGTATACCTGTATTCTGCTTTAAAGTTTCTGCTACAAAACGTGGATATAAAAACCATATATATAAATATAGTGCCTAAGCATCAGCAAGAGCAAAACAATAACAGAAAGCTCATCCATCCTCCATCTCAAGCCAAATCCCTAAATGAAATTAATTTCTCAAAATTTAATTATTTATATCAAAGACAATATCCATATTAAACAACTTGTTCATCAAGTTGTTATTCATCTTATTCATCATTTGAATACCATATTTTTTAGCCCACAAGTTAACATCAACGAACTACTATTATTGGTTGCAGTAATCAGTTACGTTAAGAGTTTCTATACATCTAAATATATAATTGACTGATAATAATTTCATTAAGCTTTCAAATTAGCCCAAAATACATTTTTCTACTGACCTCGCAAAAAGATATGTACATACTAAATGAAGACTTAATCATCAACAAAATTAATCATTAAAACCAACCATTCAGGATGATCATATTAAGAATGATGTGACCTTTAGAAAACTCTAAAAATATAGTGATCTATATTTTTTATAGTTCATATGTTTAAAAGTACGTATCTCCAATACTAAATTTACTTAAAATTTAACAATACTAAATTAATAATACAAAGAAAAACAAGAACTTACTTGGCCATAAAACTATATCAGGAATTCGCTGAAACATTCCTTCCCTGAGCAAAAATATCTCATGAAGACAATGACCTATTTTGAGGTTTAAAAAAGAAAATGCAAAAACATCTTAAATTATAGGAAATTTACAAATTAAAAATAAATAGCACTTATATAAAGTTGCTTACCATGAGCTCTAAATACTCGATCATCTGCTTCTTGTGAATATGAAATATTAACTTCTTTAAGGTCATGAAGAAAATCTTCATTTACAATAGAAGGAGGTGTATCACTAGGATTTAAGGATGCCTAGAAAATAAAATTGGTTTTCTCTGACTTATTTTTAGAAAATAAAATTTGAATACCTATGTTACAGAGAGTGACTATAAAATGTAAATTTTTACATCCAAATTAGGACAGAGGCATAGGAAAATAACAAATAATACATATGGAAACCAACTCTGTGACAGTAACCAATTACAAATGCTCTGGTTAATCACATTCTGTAACATAAGTTATAAAAGCCTATGTTTTCTCTTTTGCTTCTATGGCCTTCCTTTTCATTATTTCTAAAGATTACAATTAAGGGGACTGCCCTGGTGGTCCAGTGGTTAAGAATCCCTGCTTCCACCGCAGGTGGCCAGGGTTCCATCCCAGGTCAGGGAACTAAGATCCCACATGCCGTGTGGCATGGTCAAAAAATAAATAAATAAAATAAAATAAAAATAAAGATTACAATTAAGAACAAGGAAGATAGCAAAGTCTCAAATCTTCGATTTTAGACTAGGGACACTGGGGGAAAGATAGTTAACTTTTGCATTAACTACATTTTCACCTGTAGATAAAATTTATCATTTCCTTTTATTATTTTTAAATGATCAGCAAAAAGCCTCCCAATAAGTAATAAACCCATTTTTACAGGAGTGCTTTAAAACTCACAACATAATCATAAACTTGATACTTAATTTCAACTAACAGGTAACTTGAAAAGTAAATCTTCAACTTTAAAGCTATGTGACATTGGGCAAGTCACCCAAGTTCTGCAAGCCTTGCCTTCTTCATCTGTTAAATGAGATTATCGCCATCATACAGATACCATCATACAGATTACTATTTTGTCAAGTTATTGAAAACTGAAAGGGCTCAAAACAGAAAAAAGAAGTGCATGTAAAACTGGTGAAATTTCTGAATATGGTATATAGATTGCATCAGTGTCAAAAAAGTAATCACAAATAGTCAAAAAAGGAAATAGAAGAGATCTTTAAAGAAAAGTTAAAAGAATTTGGTTTGAGAGGGATAGAAATTAGCTGTTTAGCCTAATTTAATACTAGAATAAAATGTAACTGTGGATTTATAAATAAACCAAACAAGCACTCACTGAATACCTACAGTCTTTAATAATATATTGGATATAGTGGATAATACAGTGTAAGCCATAGTCCCTGCACTTATGCAAGTTATACTCAGAAGGACGCAGAATACCATGCCATAGCGAATAATACTAATAAATAATAAAGATTATATAAAGAAATGTTAACTATTTCGTTAGTTTAATATGTATATAGTCTAAAGGATTCTAACCACCCCCGTCAGAAAAGTGATACCACATGAGCAAACTAAAATTCTCTATCACTCACATCTTAATCAAACTTTTACTTCACTTTTTTCAATCTTCAAATATTCTAAATGTTTTGTTAATAAATGTAACATTATATTTTTATTTTAAATTATTCTATATTAATTCTAGATTACTGTCAGTTCATTACAAAACCTAAAAATAACAGCAACTTATATTTTTGTAACAAAGTTCTCTCACAGAATTCATTCATTTGAACTTCACTACTACTTGTGAAACACAGGACAGACAGTTACAACTCTGAGGCTCAGAGAGGATTACAGATTTGCCAGATAAATCTCAGATAAATGCTGAGATTAGGCTCTATATCTGTGAGGCTAAAAAAATTTTTTTTAAAAAATCACCCCTAGAAAGCCTAACAAGGCTAATATGACTAGTAAACTTCTTAACAAAAAAAATAACAAATATATTAAATAACTATAACAAATTACTAAGATAAGTCTAATTAATTTGGGATTAAACACACACACACTCAGTTAAGAATATTATTAATCATTCTTATTTGCTTACTTTAGAGGTAGTTTTATGCTCCAGACTTACTCCAAGGGTATTTTGGATCCACTCTTTAAAAGTTGGCAAAACCATGCCACTAAGAGGGTACCTAAGGTACAAAGAATGTAAAACGTTAGAGTAAAGTATCTTCACTTAAGTTCAAATCTTAGATTCTATTTCTAGTAATGGTCAAGTTGTTCCTATCGAACCAACCCTCCCACATATAATGATAAGCTCTGGACAAAAACAAAACAAACAAAACCCAACTATTTGAGGGCAGTATAGATAGCCCCAAACCAGGCAAAAATAGGTGGTAAGGGAGTAAGAAGAAAACAGCCTTATATGAGTTTCCAGTTTTGTTTTATTTTTTAAACAGGCTTTAGCCTGAGGGAAAGCCCCAGCTAGTACCACAGAAAGAAAGAAGAATGCAGAAAACCTACAGTCTTCCTGGCTGAAAGAAAAAGAGGACAGTGTTCACAGTGAACACAGCGTCTGGGAAGAGTACAGAAAAACCACACAAATCCAGGAGTCAGTCAGAGGGACCTATGTATAAACTCTGTCCAAATGTCTGGCTGATCTTGAATTACACATGTATGGAGCAGACACACTAAGCAGCCCAGCTAAGCTTAAAAGAACGGATTATTCAGCTGCTCACCACCAAAGAAGGAAACTTGAGATGAGTCAAGTTAATTGCTTGGTTTAAAAAAAAAAAAAAAGCCTCTTCAGAAGAATGTAACAGAATCCAGAGTTTCTACAACATATCATCAACAATGTCCAAGATACATTTCAAAATTACCAGACATAAACAAACAAGAAAGTGTGATCCATAATCAAGAGAAAAGGCAATCAATAAGAACCCCAAGATGGGGCTTCCCTGGTGGCACAGTGGTTGAGAGTCCGCCTGCTGATGTAGGGGACACGGGTTTGTGCCCCATTCTGGGAGGATCCCACATGCCGCGGAGTGGCTGGGCCCGTGAGCCATGGCCACTGAGCCTGTGCGTCCAGAGCCTGTGCTCCGCAACGGGAGAGGCCACAACAGTGAGAGGCCCACATACCGCAAAAAATAAATAAATAAATAAGGTTAAATAAGTAATAAATAAGTCTGTGCTCTTAAATACTATATGATGCTGCCTCTAGTCTGATTCTTTCCTTACCATCATTCCAAGTGAGATCATTATTCTAAAATTCTTTATTAATGAATATTTATAAAATCACGGTAGCTATATTCGGTTAATTTTTTTCACTATAATGTTCTTGCAACTTCTCTACTTCCCTCTCCCTGCCATGATGACAGAACAGCCAAATAAAACTATACTATATTATGGCTGTTTTATCTTTGTTTAATTTTATAAATATTTTATTTACAAAACATTGAAGTATAACATGCATACAAAAAGTAAGTGTATAGCTGAATGAATTTTTACAAAGTAAATCTCCCATGTAATCAGCATGCAGATCCAGAAATAGAACATTACCAGCACCCCAGAAATATCCCCCTCCTTGCCCCTTTCCAGGCATTATCACCTTTCCCCACACCAAAGGAACAACTGTCTTGTTAACTTTATATAAATGAAATCATATAAAATGTACTTTTTGTGTCTGCTTTCTTTTGTTCAATATTATATTTGTGAGAGTCATCTATGTTTGTGTACGTAGTTGCAGTTCATTCATTTCCATGGCTTAATTCCGCTGTGTGAGTATAGCATAATTACTTTATCCATTGTATTGGTGACAGAAAATAGAGTTGTTTACAGTTTTTGGTATGTGCAGGGACGTTCTTGAACTTGTTTTCTAAAGATCACATATCACATGTTTCAGATAGCTATATAACTAGGGTGGAGCTCCTAGGCCACAGTCTATGCATATGTTTAGCTTTAGGAGGTGCTGGCAGATAGCTTTCCAAGATGTTAACAGCCAGCAATGTATAAAGAGTTCTACTTGTTCCACATCCTCTCCATACCTGGTATTGTAGTTATTTTCATTATGAGACATTCTATTGGTAATCTCTCGACAATATTAATTTGAATTTCACTGATTACTCAAGAAATTGGACTTCTATTCATATATCTATTGTCCATTTAGATATCCTGTTTTCAATGCCAGTTCATTTTTACTCATTTATTATTATTATGTTTTTATTGATGTATAAGAATTCTCTATATATTCTGAAATCAAGGATGTATGTATTAAATATTTTCTCTCACTCTGTGATTTGTCTTTTCACTCTCTTAAAGGAGTCTTTTTTTTTTTTTGCGGTACACGGGCCTCTCACTGTTGTGGCCTCTCCCGTTGCGGAGCACGGGCTCCAGACGCGCAGGCTCAGCGGCCATGGCTCACGGGCCCAGCCGCTCCGCGGCATGTGGGATCTTCCTGGACCGGGTCACGAACCCGCATCCCCTGCATCGGCAGGCTGACTCTCAACCACTGCGCCACCAGGGAAGCCCTTAAAGGAGTCGTTTGATGAAAAGAAGTTCTATATTTTAATGCTGATTCACTTTTTCCTTATATTAATGCTTTTAGTTCTCTGCTTTTTGCCTACCTCAAATTCAGAAAGACATTCTGTATATTCTTCTAGCAATTTTATAGTTTTAGCTTATGTATTTACGTCTATAACCTATCTGGAATTGATCTCTGTATTTGGTATGAAGTAAGGTCAGAAGTAATTTTTTTCCAAGATGGCCATTTAAGTCCTCAAAGCTATTTTTATTTTTGTGTTTAATGGAGAAAAGTGTGTGTTTAAATGAAGAAAAGAAGAGATACTCTAGTAATCACTATCTATTCCAGATAAAAGAACAATTAAACCAATACCGAAAACAAACCAGAATAGACTATATATTGGTCTTAACATCTATGTTGTACAAGTTATTCAAAATGTTCAAGGGACTTCCCTGGCGGCCCAGTGGTTAAGAATCTGCCTGCCAATTCAGGGGACACAGGTTCGAGCCCTGGTCCGGGAAGATCCCACATGTTGCGGAGCAACTAAGCTTGTGAGCCACAATTATTGAGCCTGTGCTCTGGAGCCCGTGAGCCACAACTACTGAGCCCACGTGCCACAGGTACTGAAGCCTGCGCACCTAGAGCCCGTGCTCCGCAACGAGAAGCCACCACAATGAGAAGCCCGCACACCTCAACAAAGAGTAGCCCCCACTCGCCACAACTACAGAAAGCCCATGAACAGTAACGAAGACCCAACACAGCCAAAATAAAATAAAATAAAATGTTCAAAGTGTAATGCTTTTGCTCCAGATTATTTCCCACTCATTTCATCAGAGCTTGAATAACTGCAAAAGCTTTTAGCAACTAGCCTCAGAAGTTTACTTTGACTTCACAAAGATATCCAAAGCGGGGGGGGGGGGGGGGGAATCAGTGTGTAATATATAAATTCTGTACTGAAATTAAATGTATGTTTATAATACAGAATTCAATATTAAAGGAGCCAGTGGTGTGCCCTATCCAAAGGAATTTTTAATTGGAAGTGACAAAAACCACTCATTTTGTCATGTAATTTTAACAGTTACACGGCATTGGCTGAAAGGATGTCACCTCTTATGATGACTTCATATTATGTAACAAAAATACCATCTAAAATTCTCAAATAAATCTTTACATAAAGGTTAGCAAAACAAAAATAATAGTGGAATGAAAAAAATAAACACGTATGTTTTATTCAACGAGTTCCTCTTTTTTATATTATAAAATCACAAGTGCTAACATTCAAACTGAAATGGAATATTTAAAGTATTATATAATAATAGCTTTTTCATAAATTTAAAGAAATTGGAATGAAAGAAAGTATAAGACTCACAGCTAAAACAACTTAAGACATTCAGCATATAAAATTTTCTTCATCTTACCTGACAGTAAAAGTATAAATTCTGGGAAATTGGTTATAACACATATGCTACTACGTGTTATAATGTCCTACAAAAAGGCCAATTTGGAAATATTAGGTTTTAATCCTGGGCCCTTATATTTTAACCATACAATTACTTTGGGTCTCTATCATATATAGGAGACTCTTAATATTCACGGAAGGATAATATTAGGACCTTTGTGAATCCCTTAATTCACAAGTAACATTACCCATAAAATAAAAAGGCAACCCCCCTTCAAGACACTTGAACCAAGAGATACAAGGTTGGTATTACTGTCATGTGCAAAAAACCTACATCCTACCATTAAGATAACTAGAATATACTTCTACACCTGAATGCACAATATTTCAGACTCTGAAGAAATATCTTATTTGGCAGAAACTTGGATTTAAGACTTTGCTCCATTATCTATAATTCCCGCATAAAACTTAACACAGTTCAAAAAGAGTTCCACGTAAGAATGAAAGCTTTTCAATTGCACTTTTTCTTGCACCTAATGCCCTGGGATTTGAAAAACAGTAAAAGAAGCTTGACTTAATAATCATAAAGCCTAGCATACTGCCAAGGGCCCCCAAAATCTCATAAAATATCATGAGGTAAAGGAGAAAACTCTGAAATCAAAAAAGTAAATGAATGGAAAAGAAACATAAAGTTAAAGGAATTAGAGGTATTTAACATAAGAAACAGCTTTGGAATGACTTGATTCTTACAGCAAAATAATTTGGATTTACATCCAGAACTATAAATAAGCATTTATTTAACACTCATAAGACTGTACTAAGCATTGCAGGACACACAGAATTGGTACTACAATATGACTCCTGTTCTTAAGAAACTTACAACCTCGTTTAGTCAAAGCTACAAAGACATTTAATTTGTATGGTGAACATATGGGCAGGAAACATGCAACTTCTACCAGAAAGCCAAATGCCCATACGAACTGTTGAAACAGGGTGACCACTGAATAGCTCTTTACCACAACTGAAGACTGGTTTGAGAACTTTAAGAAATGGTTTTTGTTGTAAAATATAAGGTGAGGTCAATTTACCACCTTTTCTTAAGATCAAAGTAGACTATATTGTAGAAGATACAGAACCAGAGCAAACTTTCAAAACCAATGAAATCACTGTATAATGGAAAGAAAACTGTGGACATAAATACCCAAGAAGCAAGTGCACATCAGGATTTAAGGTGACTAAAGACAAGGTGACTCTCACTCTGGGGCAGTGCACAGAGGCAGCAAAATATTAGTAGACGCAACCATCTATTCTCAGTGAGTTCCACAATTGCTAACCAATTTAATAGCTTTTTATAGGAGGTAAAACTTTAAAAATTATGCCACTGAAAATACAAAGTACAACAAACCCAAACAAATTCTCTCTACCTAATCACTAACTTGTGCCTTGAAAGCACCAACTAATGTATAACGCTTTTAAAGTCAAAGAATAATGACACTTTTCAAAATTTTTAATTTATAGAAATCTATATAGCATTAGCTCTGAAGTACTGCCTTCTGCTGCTTAAACCTAGGAGGACTCAATTCATCTATATCTAGGAGGAATAAGAATTGCAAGATTATAAACCTAGGGATTTATAAACTGACAAATTACAAGTCTGTTCAGAAAACAGACTGTGCTCAGGGAAAAACTTATGATTTTTCCCTGACATCTGTTAATAGCTTATAACTGCTTCTAATTTAATGGTTGGGTTTGAAATGCCAAAGTTACCCTCCCCAAAATATATACAGACAACCAACCACATTTACTCATAAAAATTTTCTACCTTTTCAATGTTCCGTGGATCAAAAATAGGGGAACCCCCCCATAAATTTTCACTGAGAGTCACTCTTAGTTTCTGGCACCTAAGGATTTCCCTTTCTTTCTTTCCAGCTCTGTTATTATTTCTTTCTTGTAGTATGTTATCCATGTTTTCTACCTGGTTATAGAGGGCAAAGGGTCTATATTTGTTCAGTCCACTACAATGCTGGAATAGAAAGTCTTTACAAAGAATTTCAAAAACTGGCCTTAAAATCTAATATTATTTATACAACATGGTGAATTCATATTGTTTTCTTGTACTCATCCTTTCTAGTCACAAATTCCATTTTCTCTTTTAGGAATATCACAACCTTCTTACGCTTCTGCCCTTCATGTTCCTCTGGAGCAATAGGAACTTTTGTCATAGGTTAACTTTTTACAATATGACTAACTCTACTGTACCGGTGTATAGAGTGTAGAAGGCTCCTGTAAAGTGCTTCCAGAGACTGGAAAGAGAATAAAATCAATACAATGGATGAGTATGGTACCTCATTAGCACAGTATAATAGAACGAGCACAAAAATGAAGCTTAAAACACTTGTTTTTTAATCACAATTTCCCACTGCACAGCTGACCTCAAGTAAGCTACTTAACCTCTCTCATCCTCAATCTCCTGATTATTTCTAAGAACATATCACTACCCACTTAGGGTTATTTTAAGATAACTCAGTAGGAGCTCAATAAGTAATAGCTATTATTATCTTAAATAATATTTCTAAATGTTTTCTGATAAAAAAAATCAGAGAAATCTACTAATTCAATCATTAGCCCTAGGAAACTAGACTAGATATAGAGAAAGCTATGATCCAATTCAATTCAGTTTATTATCCTGTCTGTGGCAAGATAATGGTGCTTCTGGAAGCACCAAAATGAGAAGTGAATATTATTTAGTTATTTGGTTTCAGTTATTAAATAGTTTATGTATAACATATTTAATCCTAGAACATTTAAATTCCAATTCTGTGTTTGCAGAATTACCCTCTGGATAATGGATAATTCAGTAGGAAGCAAAGGTTACCCTTGCAGGCTCTGCCAGTCAGACGTACCCTTGTTCTCTTCCCCTCTCCCCCACTGGACTTGGACTCGGCAGTCAACAGTGCAAAGAAATGAGGCCTTTAAGAAATCCATTCTGGTTGTAGGGGCAGCAGCAGTAATCTTCCAAAGTCTAAAGTCAATGGAAAAATTCTCGAATTCTACTACAACCTGGATAAAAATCTCTCTCAAGACCACTGAATTCCCTTTGCTCTGAATTTATGCTCTCCAAACAATATATAAATTACAAATTTTATTTTCTACCTATCTTAATATCAGGAAGGGCATTAACAAGTGTTCTACATCCTAAAAAAGAAATAATCTAATCATAAGTGAACACACTGGGGTTCTAATTTTCTTTTAGTATCTTATGAGTGTCACACATGTATCAGCCACCTACAATCTGATCCTCTCTGGGAAAATTGGCAAGCCAAGTGCCAGAACACCCAAAATAAGAGCCAGATTCTAAACCCATGGTATAAGGGTTCATACACTAAGGTATAAATAATTGTGACACTTCCTATGACTAATCATTCACTTCACACACATACACTGCTAACATAAACAAATCGATAGCCTACAGTACCCTACAGAAGACAGTAGGTATCTTATGCTTTCAATGGCACAGTGCACAAGTGCCTATTTGCCCCCTCACATAAAACAAAGATGCTATAACTTCAAGGTCCAGAGAGAGAGAAAGAGAGAAACGAAGACAGTATCTAAGAAGAGAGAAAGTTGGTTTTCTAAGTTCAGAAGATTCACTTTTTCCCCCCTGAAGATTCTGTAAAGCCAATCTCTACATGACAAGTTTCTACTGTATTAGACATTATTCTATTTAAAACATAAAACACTCAATGTTTAGAACACTGGTAAATTTAATTTTAATTAGAAATTCCTTCTACCTGAATTACACAATTTCTCAACTAAGCCTCCACCAACATGCTGTCCAGTCACACTAAAGAATGGGAATGAGAATGCAGATAATTATTTTTCCTATTAAAAAGCAAATGTAAATTGTACACCTTCACACCTTCATTAAAATTAGTTACTAATTACCATTCCTGAGGTTTTTTTTCAGGTACGAAGTACGTTTAAGTTAAAAACAAAAATGGAATGGTTATGTTGTAAAGAAAAAGAATTTCTCCAAAGAAAACTTTTCTTGCTGGTATTTCAGTATACTGATATACCATATACTTGTTTTAAAAACAAGTATATTAATGCTAATAGATATGAAGTCAAAGTGAAATACTGGAACAGATTCATGATATACCTAATCCAATTTTTACCTAGTCTCAATTTTTAATTTATTTTTAGAGCCACATTTAAAAATTTTGTATTTGTACTCACTGTCCTTCCAAGTTATATCAAAATTCAATAGACAAACCCAAAACACCAGCTTCAGCAGGGTCAGTGTTACTTAAAATCAATTAAGAACTCATTTTACAATTCTGTCTACATCTGGAACAGTAACAATACAAATATTCTTTAGAATTCATATCAACATTATTACCAAAAATATTTCAGAATGTGAAAGTTACCACACAAATGACTGATCTCTCTTCATCACTTCTTCTTTAATATACCTCAGAAAACTAATTTTAAAAATACTATTTATATTCACAAGGACCTTCCATAATGTTCACCTTCCATAATAACCCAACCAAAATTATACTTCCAGTCTTAAACAAAGAGTTACTTTGAACAAGCCAATGTCATGCGGATTAGATGGTGGGTAACTGCAAACCTTTTTGGATCCTATTCAAACTACCTATAGAATGATATTATTTAGACAGAGAAATGTGAATGTGAATAATCAGATATAAAATTTCTGTTATTTGGGGGAGTATGATAATAGTATTATATGATTGGTTATATTAGGTCCTTATTTTTTAAGGGATACATATATAAATATTTAGAAGTGACATGACAATGTCAGAATTTGATACATAACAGAAAAAGAAAAGCAATTATGGCAAAATGTTAATAACTTTTAAATCAAGGGGGGAGTCATTCTATTATTCTATTTTTTATGTATGTCTATTATTTAACATTATATTTACGTTTAAAATTTTTCAGAGAAAGAGAAATAAAAGGAATAAAACAAAGAAAAAAACAGTTACCTTTTCCCAGTCAACTCAACTTGTCCTTTCTTATTGAAGAAGAACCTGGAATCATTATATCCCCATCCATTCCATTTCATAACTTCTTGCCTAATAAGCAGAAAAATACACATAAATGAGATCTATACTAAACATCTCAAAACTGAACACTGTATCATTGACTATTAACTTTCACAATCATTTAACAGAAGACCTTATTCCACTAATATTATGTTGCTTTAAATAAAATGAATATACATTAAAATGTCTATACATTAATATTGCTAAATATAGAATCACTCTGATGAGCAGCACCTGCTTCACAAAGGGCTACAACCACTAAATTTAATGCATTCAAAGGAAAAAGGAAGAAGAAGGAGAAAAATATTCTTAGAGTACAAACATGCTTCATTTTGCATGTTATTGAGTTTATATTATATGACAGCCTAAAATATTTTGCAACTAAAATAAAATTCACTGAACAGTAAAGCAGAAACTAACACACCATTGTAAAGCAATTATACCTCAATAAAGATGTTTAAAAAATAAATAAATAAATAAATAAAACTGGAAAAAAAATTCACTTAACAGGAAACAAGTTTTTTCATATATTAGAAAAATCGCAATTATTAATCTTCCACTAGAATGAAAAAGACCAATTTACAAAGTAGGTTCACTAGCATTGACAATACCAGTAGCAGGCACTTTCAATAAAGTAGATTAAAAATCTGAACACTGGGTTTACAAACATTCTAAATCCTTTAACTTCCATGTAAATGCCAACAACTACCTTGATCTACATATTAACATTAACATAACAGTTAATGACCATAGCAGTTTTCAATGTTCCAAAACAATGTTATCTTTAATTTCCAAAATGCCAGTATTTCATAGTTTTAAAAATCGTTTTCATCAAAATCAGTCACTCACTCATTCAATTTTACACATTACAAAAGAATTAGATTGGTTTGGACCCATGCAGAACACAATAAGCAACCACACCGAACTACTGTGTCAGCATTTAATACATATTTTAGCATGGTGCCCTAGTATACTTGGGCCACTGAAATAAACTGATGGTGAATCTTCTTACTGCAAATTCAATGACTGTAGTTTATGATGAAAATACTTGAAAATACATCATAAAGAAGAACTCTGTAACTATGTGTGCTGATGAATGTTAACTAGACTTATTATGGTGAAAAATTCACAATATACACAAATTAGAATCACTAAGCTGTACACCTAAAACTAGTATAATGTTACACGTCAATTTTACCTCAATTTTTTAACGAAATTTCAAAATAAACAAAGATGTACTATTAAAAAGTGTTCCAGGGATTCCCTGGTGGCAGAGTGGTTAAAAATCCACCTGCCAGGGCTTCCCTGGTGGCGCAGCAGTTGAGAGTCCGCCTGCTGATGCAGGGGACACGGGTTCGTGCCTGGGTCCGGGAAGATCCCACATGCCACGGAGCAACTAAGTCCGTGCGCCAAAACTACTGAGCCTGTGCTCTAGAGCCTGTGAGCCACAACTACTGAGCCCACGTGCCACAACTACTGAAGCCCTCATGCCTAGAGCCAGAGTTCAGCAAGAGAAGCCACCACAGTGAGAAGCCCACGCACCGCAATGAAGAGTAGCCCCTGCTCGCCTCAACCAGAGAAAGCCCACGTGCAGCAACGAAGACCCAACACAGCCAAAGAAACAACTGAATAAATAAAAAATAAAAAGTGTTCTAATTCTCCATAATTCTCAAGGAAGAAAATGACTACTGACCAGCAAGCAAATTTTTTATTACAACCATAAATCTTCTTCCAGTTCAAGGGCTTTTCAAACAAGTAGAACACTAACACGATACAAATGAACCAAATACAGTCATTAATTATGTAATGAAATACCCATCTATACATAAAATTAAAAAGAAACTAGGAATGCTCTCTTTAAAATTAGAGTTTGCTAACAATAAAAACTATATTTCCTGTACAAAAACATATTGTTCAAATACATCTTGATCGATCGATTGATCTATTTATTTATTTATTGCCGCATTGGGTCTTTGTTGCTGCGTGTGGGCTTTCTCTAGTTGTGGTGAGCGGGGGCTACTCTTCGTTGCAGTGCACAGGCTTCTCATTGCGGTGGCTTCTCTTTTTGTGCAGCACGGGCTCTAGGGCGTGCAGGCTTCAGTATTTGTGACGCACGGGCAGAGTAGTTGTGGCACACGGGCTTAGTTGCTCTGCCGCATGTAGGATCTTCCCTGACCAGGGATTGAACTCGTAAGCCCTGCATTGGCAGGCAGATTCTAAACAACTGAGCCACCAGGGAAGCCCTCAAAAACATCTTAAAGAGTAACAAATCCAGAGATTAGATTTGTAGATGAGCCTGTTATAAGCTATCAGTCAATATTTTCTTATTTCACAATTCTACCTCACTATAGAGGGAGGTATTGAAAGACAGCTTTTGGAAAAAATCTCTACAGAAAAATCTCATGACTAATGACATGCCACTAATCCACTTGTTTTATTTTTTTTTCCACATCTTTATTGGAGTATAATTGAATTACAATGCTGTGTTACTTGCTGCTGTATAACAAAGTGAATCAGCTATATATATACATATATCCCCATATCTCCTCCCTCTTGTGTCTCTGTACTCCCTACTCCCTATCCCACCCCTTTAGCTGGACACAAAGCACCGAGCTGATCTCCCTTTGCTATGCGGCTGCTTCCCACTAGCTACCTATTTTACATTTGGTAGTGTATATATGTCAATGCTACTATCTCACTTCTTCCCAGCTAACCCTTCCCTCTCCCCGTGACCTCAAGTCCATTCTCTATGTCTGTGTCCCTGTCCTGCCCCTAGGTTCATTAGAACCTTTAATTTTTTTTAGATTCCATATGTATGTGTTAGCATATGGTATGTTTTTCTCTTTCTCACTTACTTCACTCAGTATGACAGACTCTAGGCCCATCCACCTCACTACAAATAACTCAATTTCGTTTCTTTTTATAGCTGAGTAATACTCCATTGTATATATGTGCCACATCTTCTTTATCCATTCATCTGTAGATGGGACACTTAGGTTGCATCCATGTCCTGGCTATTGTAAATGGAGCTGCAATGAACATTGTGGTACATGACTCTTTTTAATTTTTTATGGTTTTCTCAAGGTATATGCCCAGTAATGGGATTGCTGGGTCGTATGGTAGTTCTATTTTTAGTTTTTTAAGGAACCTCCATACAGCTCTCCATAGTGGTTGTATCAATTTACATTCCCACCAACAGTGCAACAGGGTTCCCTTTTCTCAACACCCTCTCCAGCATTCACTGTTTGCAGATTTTTTGATGATGGCCATTCTGAGTGGTGTGAGGTGATACATTATTGTACTTTTGATTTGCATTTCTCTAATGATTAGTGATGTTGAGCATCCTTTCATGTGTTTGTTGGCAATCTGTATATGTTCTTTGGAAAAATGTCTATTTAGGTCTTCTGCCCATTTTTGGATTGGGTTGTTTGTTTTTTTGATATTGAGCTGCATGAGCTGCTTGTATATTTTGGAGATTAATCCTTTGTCAGTTGCTTCATTTGCAAATATTTTCTCCCATTCTGAGGGTTTTCTTTTGGTCTTCTTTATGATTTCCTTTGCTGTGCAAAAGTTTTTAAGCTTCATTAAATCCCATTTGTTTATTTTTGTTTTTATTTCCATTTCTCTAGGAGGTGGGTCAAAAAGGATCTTGCTGTGATTTATGTCATAAAGTGTTCTGCCTATGTTTTCCTCTAAGAGTTTTATAGTCTCTGGCCTTACATTTAGGTCTTTAATCCATTTTGAGTTTATTTTTGTGTATGGTGTTAGGCAGTGTTCTAACTTCATTCTTTTTTTTTTTTTTTTTTTTTTTTTTTTGCTGTACGCGGGCCTCTCACAGTTGTGGCCTCTCCCGTTGCAGAGCACAGGCTCCGGACGCGCAGGCTCAGCGGCCATGGCTCACGGGCCCAGCTGCTCCGCGGCATGTGAGATCTTCCCGGACCGGGGCACGAACCTGTGTCCCCTGCATCGGCAGGCAGACTCTCAAACACTGTGCCACCAGGGAAGCCCTAACTTCATTCTTTTACATGCAGCTGTCCAGTTTCCCCAGCACCACTTACGGAAGAGGTTGTCTTTTCTCCATTGTATACTGGAGACACAGTGGTTAAGAATCCGCCTGCCAATGCAGGGGATACGGGTTCGGGCCCTGGTCCAGGAAGATCCCACATGCCGCAGAGCAACTAAGTTCTACACCACAACTACTGACCCCTTGCTCTAGAGCCTGCAAGCCACAACTACTGAGCCCGCACATCTCAAGCCCGTGCTCCACAACAAAGAGAAGCCACCACAATGAGAAGCCCGTGCACCACAACAAAGAGTAGCCCCCATTCGCCACAACTAGAAAAAGCCCACGCACAGCAACAAAGACCCAACACAGCCATAAATAAATCAATTAATTTAAAAAAACAAAAAAAAGTATACACTGTGCCCATTGTATACTCTTGCCTCCTTTATCAAAGATAAGGTGACCATATGTGCGTGGGTTTATCTCTGGGCTTTCTCTCCTGTTCCATTGATCTATATTTCTGTATTTGTGCCAGTACCGTACTGTCTGGATTACTGTAGCTTTGTAGTATAGTCTGAAGTCAGGGAGCCTGATTCCTCTAGCTTTGTGTTTCTTTCTTGGGGTCTTTTGTGTTTACATACAAACTGTGAAAGTTTTTGTTCTAGTTCTGTGAAAAATGCCACTGGTAGTTTGATAGGGATTGCACTGAATCTGTAGATTGTTTTGGGTAGTACAGTCATTTTCACAATGTTGATTCTTCCAATACAAGAACATGGTATATCTCTCCATCTGTTTATATCGTCATTAATTTCTTTCATCCATGTCTTATAGTTTTCTGCATACAGGTCGTTTGTCTCCTTAGGTAGGTTTATTCCTAGGTATTTTATTCTTTTTGTTGTAATGGTAAATGGGAGTGTTTCCTTAATTTCTCTTTCAGATTTTTCAATCATTAGTGTATAGGAATGCAAGAGATTTCTGTGCATTAAATTTGTATCCTGCTACTTTACCAAGTTCATGATTAGCTCTAGTAGTTTTCTGGTAGCGTCTTTGGGATTCTCTATGTACAGTGTCATGTCATCTGCAGTGACAACTTTACTTCTTCTTTTCCAATTTGGATTCCTTTTATTTCTTTTTCTCCTATGACTGCTGTGGCTAAAACTTCCAAAACTATGTTGAATAATAGTGGTGAGAGTGGGCAACCTTGTCTTGTTCCTGATCTTAGTGGAAATGATTTCAGTTTTTCACCACTGAGAAAGACGTTGGCCGTGGGTTTCTCATATATGGCCTTTATTATGTTGAGGTGAGTTCCCTCTCTGCCTACATTCTGGAGGGTCTTTATCATAAATGGGTGTTGAATTTTGTCAAAAGCTCTTTCTGCATCTATTGAGATGATCATATGGATTTTCTCCTGTAATTTGTTAATATGGTGTATCACATTGACTGATTTGCATATATTGAAGAATCCCTGCATTCCTGGGATAAACCCCACTTGATCATGATGTATGATCCTTTTAAAATGCTGTTAGATTCTGTTTGCTAGTGTTTTGTTGAGGATTTTTGCATCTATGTTCATCAGTGATATTGGCCTGTAGTTTTCTTTCTTTGTGACATCTTTGTCTGGTTTTGGTATCAGGGTGATGGTGGACTCGTAGAATGAATTTGGGAGTGTTCCTCCCTCTGCTATATTTTGGAAGAGTTTGAGAAGGATGGGTGTTAGCGCTTCTTTAAATATTTGATAGAATTCACCTGTGAAGCCATCTGGTCCTGGGGCTTTTTTTTTTGGAAGATTTTTTATCCCAGTATCTATTTCAGTGCTTCCGATTGGTCTGTTTATATTTTCTATTTTTTCCTGGTTCAGTCTCGGAAGGTTGTGCTTTTCTAAAGATTTGTCCATTTCTTCCACATTCTCCATTTTATTGGCATATAGTTGCTTGTAGTAATCTCTCATGATCCTTTGTATTTCTGCAGTGTCTGTTGTTACTTCTCCTTTTTCATTTCTAATTCTATTGATTTGAGTCTTCTCCCTTTTTTTCTTGATGAGTCTGGCTAATGGTTTATCAATTTTTTTTATCTTCTCAAAGAACCAGCTTTTAGTTTTATTGATCTTTGCTATCATTGCCTTCATTTCTTTTTCATTTGTTTCTGCTCTGATCTTTATGATTTCTTTACTTCTGCTAACTTTGGGGGTTTTTTGTTCTTCTTTCTCTAATTGCTTTAGGTGTAAGGTTAGGTTGTTTATTTAAGATGTTTCCTGTTTCTTGAGGTAGGACTGTACTGCTATAAACTTCCCACTTAGAACTGCTTTTGCTGCATCCCATAGTGTACTGTTTAGCCTCCATGTGTTTGTATTTTTTACAGATTTTTTTCCTGTAATTGATATCTAGTCTCATAACGTTGTGGTCAGAAAAGATACTTGATACGATTTCAATTTTCTTACATTTATCAAGGCTTGATTTATGATCCAAGAAATGATCTATCCTGGAGAATGTTCCATGAGCACTCGAGAAGAAAGTGTATTCTGTTGTTTTTGGATGCAATGTCCTGTAAGTATCAATTAAGTCCATCTTGTTTAATGTGTCATTTAAAGCTTGTGTTTCCTTATTTTCATTTTGGATGATCTGTCCATTGGTGAAAGTGGGGTGTTAAAATCCCCTACTATGATTGTGTTACTGTCGATTTCCCCTTTTATGGCTGGTAGCATTTGCCTTATGTATTGAGGTGCTCCTATGTTGGGTGCATATTTACAATTGTTATATATTCTTGTATTGATCCCTTCATCATTATGTAGTGTCCTTCTCTGTCTCTTGTAATAGTCTTTATTTTAAAGTCTATTTTGTCTGATATGAGAATTGCTACTCCAGCTTTCTTTTGATTTCCATTTGCATGGAATATCTTTTTCCATCCCCTCACTTTCAGTCTGTATGTGTCCCTAGGTCTGAAGTGGGTCTCTTGTAGGCAGCATATATACGGGTCTTGTTTTTGTATCCATTCAACCAGTCTATGTCTTTTGGTTGGAGTGTTTAATCCATTTACATTTAAGGTAATTATCCATATGTATGTTCCTATTACCATTTTGTTAATTGTTTTGAGTTTGTTATTGAAGGTCTTTTCCTTCTCTTGTGTTTCCCACTTAGAGAAGTTCCTTTAGCATTTGTGTAAAGCTGGTTTGGTGGTGCTGAATTCTCTTAGCTTTTGCTTGTCTGTAAAGGTTTTAATTTCTCCGTCGAATCTGAATGAGATCCTTGCTAGGTAGAGTAATCTTGGTTGTAGGTCTTTCCCTTTCATCACTTTAAATATGTCCTGCCACTCCCTTCTGGCTTGCAGAGTTTCTCCTGAAAGATCAGCTGTTAACCTTGGGGATTCCCTTGTATGTTATTTGTTGCTTTTCCCTTGCTGCTTTTAATATTTTTCCTTTGTGTTTTTGTTTTTTGTGGTACGCGGGCCTCTCACTGTTGTGGCCTCTCCCGTTGTGGAGCACAGCCTCTGGACACGCAAGCTCAGCGGCCATGGCTCATGGGCGCAGCCACTCCGCTGCATGTGGGATCTTCCCGACTGGGGCACGAACCCATGTCCCCTGCATCAGCAGGTGGACTCTCAACCACTGCGCCACCAGGGAAGCCCTCCTTTGTGTTTAATTTTTGATAGTTTGATTAATATGTGTCTTGGCATGTTTCTCCTTGGATTTATCCTGTATGGGACTCTGCACTTCCTGGACTTGATTGACTATTTCCTTTACCATATTAGGGAAGTTTTCAACTATAATCTTTTCAAATATTTTCTCAGTCCCTTTTTTTTCTCTCTTCTTCTTCTGGGACCTCTATAATTCGAATGTTGGTGCATTTAATGTTGTCCCAGAGGTCTCTGAGACTGTCCTCAATTCTTTTCATTCTTTTTTCTTTATTCTGCTTTGTGGTAGTTATTTCCACTATTTTATCTTCCAGGTCACTTCTCCCTTCTTCTGCCTCAGTTATTCTGCTATTGATTCCTTCTAGAGAATTTTTAATTTCATTTATTGTGTTGTTCATCATTGTTTGTTTGCTTTTTAGTTCTTCAAGGTCCTTGTTAAACATTTTTTGTATTTTCTCCATTCTATTTCCAAGATTTTGGATCATCTTTACTATCATTTCTCTGAATTCTTTTTCATGTAGACTGCTTATTTCCTCTTCATTTGTTTGGTCTGGTGGGCTTGCTCCTTCACCTGCTGTGTATTTCTCTGTCTTTTCATTTTGCTTAACTTACTGTGTTTGGGGTCTCCTTTTCGCAGGCTGCAGGTTCGCAGTTCCCGTTGTTTTTGGTGTCTGCCCCCAGTGGGTAAGGTTGGTCCAGTAGGTTGTGTAGGCTTCCTGGTGGAGGGGACTGGTGGCTGTGTTCTGGTGGATGAAGCTGGATCTTGTCCTTCTGGTGGGCAGCACCACATCCGGTGTTGTGTGTTAGGGTGTCTCTAAACTTATTATGATTTTAGGCAGCCTTTCTGCTAATGGTTAGGGTTGTGTTCCTGTCTTGCTAACTGTTTGGCATAGGGTGTCCAGCACTGTAGCTTGCTGGTCTTTGAGTGGAGCTGGGTCTTAGTGTTGAGATGGAGATCTCTGGGAAAGCTTTACTGTTTGATATTACAGGGGGCCAGGAGGTCTCTGGTGGACCACTGTCCTGAACTTGGCTCTCCCACCGCAGAGGCTCAGGCCTGAAACCCGGCCGGAGCACCAAGACCCTGTGAGCCACAAGGCATGAAAAAGCGTATTGCTTTGGAGGCTGGCAGTTAACTTGTCACCTGATCTTCATATGCAAAAGGCCTTTATTCCACTGGTCTCTGAGATCTCCTCATGCTCTTAAACTTCTTTCCTCAACTCCTAAACTTCCCTCCCCACTCCCTCTGGCTTGTAGTGTACTGTTACCTCAATGCCCCCTTGCTGCAAATGCAAAACAGGCTTCCCAGGGGTAGAATATTTGGGTCGTTGCCAGCCAAGAGATGGCTTCTTATCATGCAGAATGTTTCTCTGTTGTTGTTAGTATTGCTGTCCTCTTTTTCGTTTAGCAGTTTATTACAAGTTATGATAAAGGATACAGATGAACATCCAATGGTAGAGATGCATAAGGCAAGGCATGGGGGAGGGGCACAGAGCGTCCGTGCCCTCTCCAGGCCCGAAACTCTGACCAAATCTCCACGTGTTCACTGACCTAGAAGTTCTCCAAACCCCGTCCTTTTGGGTTTTTATAGAGGCCTGCACTTGTTTTCTTAAGTTTATACTTTGTAAAAACAGATTAGGTTATTGTCCACTTTGCTTTTTTCTTGATTATATTCTCTTCACTTTTATGAATATAATTTACTTAATATTTTATTTTTATTATGTTTCCATAATAATTTACATGAGAATATGTACATTTAACATTTTTACTTAATACTTTATAATATGTGCATACATTTTTGTATATACAATGAATTTTATTAGTGAATTTAAACATTTGCCATGAAGTCTGTACTCTATAAAAGAGTAGTTTCATATTATACAAAATAAATGCAAAAATACCAATATAGTCATTTTGCCTTGGTATTACAATCACTAAGCATGGGAAATTATTTCAGTACAGATGCTGAATCTGGCAGGTTTATACAGCTTAACAATGAGAATCATTTTCCTTAAAATTATGCTTAGAATTTTAAAAAATTATTCCCAGATGGCCTCATAGTAAACGTGATTACATGTGTTCACTCTTAACATTTCATGAGAAAAATGAATCAAGGTAATAAGCAGGAAATATCTGCTGCTGTACACTGAAAAATGAAGAGATTTACATACTCAAGACTCTGGAACTTAAATTTTCAGTTGGGTAATATCTTAAAGAACTTCCAAGTTTATAACTGTAGGCTAAGGTACCTTTTTTCTTTCTTTTCATCTCAATCAGAAAATTCTGCCTATGATATAGGCCTTACCATATTTATACCAACTTTTGGAGGCTTCCCAGAAGTTGAAATACGGGCATTTGTAATGCATTTGTGCCTCAAAAAAACAATGTTATGTTGCTTAAGTAGTATGTAGTTAAAATCTAGATTACCCCCAAACCAATCTTCTGTTATTTTCAAAGTACCCCACACATTAAATAAAACGTAGGCAAATTTCCTAGGCTTCTGGTTTTAAACTTTTATATACATGTATCCCTTCAAATTACTAATATTTTCTATGACAGTTAAACTTAACTATGTGATTACATTAAACTTTAAAATAACTTCTTATATAGAAGAATGTAATGAGTACACTGAAGGGCATTTTATAGCATTAACATTTTAAAAATTAGAGTAAAACTTTACACGGTTATAGAATTCTAAAACTAAAAAGGTCCTTAGAAACCATCCAGTTCAACTGCTCATTTTTCAGATGAAAAAATGTGTGCCTAGAGAAATACTCATGATTACAGTGCTAAGTTAGTTGTGAGCATCAGAAAGTGAACTCCCAGTCTTGTCATTCTTTCTCTTCAGAAAGGTAATATTCGAAACCCACTAAGTCATGCTCTCAGGTAGTTAAAATGATTTAAAGGAACCTCTTCTTCATCACATTAATATTTTTCTAAGCACTATTACATGTTATTATTATAGTCATTCTTCTGCACTTGACCTAAAGGAAAACATTTAAGAATCAAGGAATCTGGTTGTATTAGGATACCCAATGCTTTGTACTCCCTTTATCTATAGGATAATGAATTCTGCCATTAAGCATAAAGATTCCAAAGCACTACAAGCACCGCAATGAAGAATGATCAAAGAATCACCAACTTTCCATAATATTCAAACAGAAGAATTCAATTCTCAACTATCCACAGAAATCAACTAACCAAACTGATCGATCTCTCACACTTTCCAATTCTTAGCGCTAACTACAAATTTAATGTCTTCAAGATATAAGACTCCCCCGCCCCCCTCCAAGAAACAAGAAAAGCTGGATTGATTTTACTACACACACACACACACACACACACACACACACAAGTCCATGTTTTACACATTTACACATCTGACCACAGTATCAAATAGTGAAAAAGCACATTGTATTAGCTAGCATAACAAAAGAAAAAGGAGACATTAAAATAGCACCACACGTACACAAGGTGGCAGTATTCTCCCATGCTATACATACTCAGTATTCTGCATTTCCCAGTGCTGATTTTTGCACAATTTTTAACTGAAATTTTAGATTTAACATTATCTTTATCAAAACCAGAGAGTTCCTTTCTTTATTCTTAAAATGGGAAATTTTCATTTTTAAGTCTCTGTACAAACTAGATTAAGTCAGATTACTATTCCTCTACTAGTAATTTAAAGGAACCTCTTCTTCATCACATCAATATTTTTCTAAGCACTATTACATGTTGCAAGCATCCCGATATAAATGCATAGTTACTATCATTACTATTTCTAATCATGATAGTTTTCAATGGGAAATAAAGAAAAGGAAAATATGCTTTGAGCTACTTTTATTTGGGGTTAGCAATAAAAAAAGTTCAGCTAGCTGATAACTAAAAAATATATATTTTTCCAATATAATTCCAAAAATCAAAATTCTAATACAAGATACTTCACTGCTCAGTTCAGATAAAAAACCAAACTGTTATCTATATTTTCTAATTTAAACAATGAGAAAAAGATCGTATGATCTCAGAGCTTTTGAAAAATAAAAACTGAAGTATGAAACTTAAGCCCCAATGCTGGATTTCTACTAACAAAGCTCAGTATCAGTTAAATTCAAATTAATTCCATATGTATTATAATCTGTAGAAGTTTAAAAAAAACTTTTTTTTGATCTTTCCAGGAATTTTTGGTGCTAATTAGAATCCTCATTATCTGATAATGTGTTTAATTACTTTAAGACCCAAATAATCCAAAGGAAATCACGAAAGTGAAGTAAAAAATAAAAGTGATGAGAAAGATACCAAGATCTGCTAAATAAAATGAATATTTCCCTGAAAAGATATGCTACCAAAAACTACCTATAAATGAAACAATCTTCCTACTAGCTTATTTTATCTAAAAAAATTGAAGCTGAGGGCTTCCCTGGTGGCGCAGTGGTTGAGAGTCTGCCTGCCAATGCAGGGGACACAGGTTCGTGTCCCGGTCCGGGAAGATCCCACATGCTGCAGAGCGGCTGGGCCCGTGAGCCATGGCCGCTGAGCCTGCATGTCCGGAGCCTGTGCTCCGCAACGGGAGAGGCCACAATAGTGAGAGGCCCGCGTACCACAAAAAAAAAAAAAAAAAAAAAAATTGAAGCTGAGTTCCCATTAGAAATATAAAGGCCTAATAAGGGGAGAAATCTGCAGAATACTGTTTAATTCTAAATTTAATTTAAAATGTGTATGCTTTAAAATACATTTAAAACCATGGTCACATCTAGTCTACAGGTCCTACAAAATTATTTCTAAAAACTAAGTAGCAAAACTCCCATACAACTATTTACAATGCTTATTGTCTCAATCTAACAGTGCAACTAATCCCCTTTCAAATAGTTGTTAATCCAAGTATCTTAGTTATAAGTGTAATAATTTATGTGTACTATAAAAGAAAGCCCCTTTACAAAAAAAAGAATAGAAAAACTCAAACAGAAGACATGGATAGATAATCACCACTTAATTTACACTGCTACAACAAACCTTGCAGTTCTAAGACTGTTAAAAAATTTGACTTAGAAAAAAGATAAATGTCATCAGGCTCTGAAAGCTTGACACTATCAAACATCTGAATCATAGAATATTTCCCCTTGCCCTGATATAAAACTCACTAACTCTTCTAACTATACTTTATTTCCTACAGAGAAAAACTGGCCAACTAAAATGTCCAGGAGGCTTGACAATTTTATTTTTTCATCATGAGTTTGTCTACTGGCACTCTAACTTTGGTCACTAGTGAAGGTAGTTAACACAAGTCAAACTACTTTACTACGATTGATTCCGGGACCCTAACAAGATCAGGTTTCTGGACAGGTCAACAAGATAACATCCATGCCCAACAAGACAACAGTGTGCTTCTCCTTGCAAAACCTGGACATTATCATGCAACTCTGTGAACTTCAACAGGAATTTCAATCTTCCCTCAATATCCCCTAAATTAAAACTCTAGTTGCCATAATAAAAATGTGGCCCTTCCGTGTAATAAGTCAATCAATTTTCTAATTTTGTCCAATGTAATAGTGTAAAATGGATAAAATATAAGACTTTAGATGCAGAAAGTTGTCAGCAAGAACATGGAAAAGAGAAACAGAAAAGCATTACTGGTAAACCACTCCACAGAGCAATGGTGTGCTAACTTTTCATAGGTAATGGCATTTCTATGGCCCAACTATACAGCTCCTGGGTATACATTTGGGAGGAATTCACACACAGTTCCATAAGGAAACATGTGTGATATATTCTCTGGAGCATTATTTGTAAGAGTAGCTGGAGGCATCACTAAACGATTGGATGAGTGGTAAGTAAATTCCCTGACACACTATGCAGCAATCAGAAGCAGAGAGGGAGATAGATATATATACAGAAACATGAAGAGATTTTTTTAAATAGTAGTGAACACAAAAGGAGAAACAATATCATCTACAGCATAATACAATTTAAGCAAATAAAAATATACACACTAAATAATACTGCATATTTTATAAAACACATACACATGTATTTAAGAACATTCATGGGTGCCCATGGGAGGGGGGGAGATGGGATTAGAAACCAGAGATTGAGGAAATAAAAATAAAAAGAGGCCTCACATTTGTTCATAGGCAAATGCCATGAACTAAAGGACTATGATTACCACAACTCTGAACCTGAAGCAAATACGCTGCTCAGCCCTTGAGTCTCAGTGCAGTTTCTCTCTGTTCCAAAAGGACAATTGTTTCTTTCACATACATACAGAAATTCCACAATGGTTCGTTATAAAACCCATTGTTGGGTTACTTAGCGATCTCTACAAGTTTTGGGGTTTTTTTTAATGATAGAATTCCATTACAAATGAGTCAGCTTCAAACATACAGCATATCAAATACATATTTAATTTCCTACAGTCAACTCTTTATAGTTTACAAGAATCTGGTACTGTGAAGAAAGTTTTTAAAACCTGAATTCAAGGGTCAAAAGTTGTGTCCCCAAGGTCCAATTCCTATTATACTCACAATGAATTAATGAATGGAAGAAAAAGGAATATACAGGTATGGGGGAAAAAAATCTTATAGACAGAGGCACAAAGAGTTGGAAAAGAAGGGAGGACTGGGATAAATAAAGCAAGGCCAGCCTTACCCCTTGGCAGAATAATCTGGCACTCATTACTCACTGCAGGCTTCTCGGGGACGTTCCCTGACCCCCAAATTTGTCTTACACCCTACCAAATTCTACCAATTGGAAATTCATTATTGTTTGAATAATCTCTTTGAAAATGGAAATACAGACTATTAGTCATTCATACTTATAGTCATACATATTCCAAATATTTTGTGCTAGGGTAGGCATGTACGCATGCACACACTCACACAAACTTGGTATCTGCCATTCTGAAGGCCTGGAAAGGCACAACCATTCTATTGTTCACCCTCATGTGTTGGTCTATGTAATGAGGAAAACAGCCCAAATCAGTATCAGGTAGTTATCTTAGCAAAGGACAAAGAACAAGAATGTATACTTCCCTTGACCATATGTGCTCCCTGACCTATACTTTAAATTTCATAATTTGTTTTCTCCAGTGTCCACCTGTAAACTAATCAATGTGGCAATTTAGGTAATCAATTCCAGAATTTCTCTACAACCAACTGTGAAACTGTTACTTAACTTTCATTGCTCCCTCCTGTTTGCTAGTAATTGGAAGAGGAACTTTATCACAACTACTGACCAACCTGTAAGCCACCAAAGGCCATTTCTGATACAGCCTTTCATTTTTGTGAAAACTATAAAACTGAACAAGAGAATATGAATGTCTCTAAAAATCTGTATGTCATTTTACCATGAAAACCAAGCCTCTGAGTTCCCTTTCTTAGGGAACAAGTTGTCTTCCAGGGGACAACTCAATATTCTTGACAAGACCCTAAAAAGGCTAAGACTGAAGTCCACGTCTGCTTGATATACATAGCATTCTAGCTGTAACAAATGTTTTTTTTTACTTAAAATAATCACAATAATAATAAGCAGCAGCCACTTCTACCTTAAATGACAGGTAGTTGGGATTATTACCTTTGCTTCTGGAAAACTCACAGAAAAAAATGAACCCCACAAAGTTTGGGGGGAGAGAAAAGGAAATATTAAAATCAGGACCCAGTCACAACCACAGAGGTTCTCAAACTTCTTGGGAGTATAAATATCACCTTGGGTGCTCACTTTAATTTATTTTTGGTTGTGTTGGGTCTTCATTGCTGCGGGCGGGCTTTCTCTAGTTGTGGCGAGCAGGGTCTACTCTTTGTCGAGGTGCGCAGGCTTCTCATCGCGGTAGCTCCTCTTGTTGCGGAGCACGGGCTTCAGTAGTTGTGGCACGCAGGCTCAGTAGTTGTGGCTCACGGGCTCTAGAGCACAGGCTCAGTAGTTGTGGTGCAAGGGCTTAGCTGCTCCGGGGCATGGGGGATCTTCCCAGACCAGGGCTCAAACCTGTGTCCCCTGCATTGGCAGGCGGATCCTTAACCAATGCGCCACCAGGGAAGCCCTGGGTGCTCACTTTAAAAGCAGAGTCCTGATGTGGAGAAAAGGGAACCCTCATGCAGTGTTGGTGGAAAACAATGTGGAAGTTCCTCAAAAAATTAAAAATAGAACTACCATATGCTCCAGCTATTCCACTCCTGGGTATTTATCCAAAGAAAATGAAAACACTAATTTGAAAAGAGATATGCACCCTTCTGTTGATTGCACCATTATTTACAATAGCCAAGATATGGAAGCAACCTACAAAGACGTGACTGACACATGTATAATCGAATATAACCCAGCCACAAAAAAGAATGAAATCTTGTCATTTGCGACAACATGTACAGACCTAGAGGGTATTATACTAAGTGAAATAAGTAAGAGAGAAAGACAAACACTGTATGATTTCACCTACATGTAGGAATCTAAAAGACAAAACAAATGAACAAAGTCATAGCAACAGTGTCACAGGTACAGAGAACAAACAGGTGGTTGTCAGAGGGGAGGTGGGTGGAGGGATGAGAGAAATAGATGAGGGAGATTAAGAGGTACAAATTTCTAGTTACAAAATAAATGAGTCACAGGTATGAAACGTACAGTGTGGGGAATATAGTCAACAATAATGTAAATGATTTAAAATCAAGCTGCTCTCACCCAAACTCTATCAAAATCAAGAGGGACTGGATATGGAGGAAGGGGAAAAAAATTAAAACTTTAAACTCACTGCACTATAGGATAGGATTGACCTGAGTAGAGCTTTGTAACAGAACAGGGCAGCAAGAAGACAAAGTGGGGGCACTCACCTTGTGGAAGACAGAGAAAAGGGATAACAGGAAATGGAGATTTGGTTACATGACAGAGGTGGTGGACAGATCTATATCCAAATTTTACAAAGGATTATCCTGGAAGGGGGGAACAAGAGCTACACGGAGACAGTATTTTCTGATCCAAATTTTGGAAAGTTGACCTGTTATGGAAATTTCCTAGTTAATACATTTACAAAGCATAAAAATTAAGAGAACGATTTATCAAATAATTTGTCTTTCGGACAATAATATGTTTATTCACATTCCAATATATGCGGTCACCAAGGCCACATACCAAGTAGAGGCAGCAGTGGGCCGTGACTCCTAAGAGCAACTGAGAAGAGTTGCAAAATGAGAAATAATGTAAGGGTGACCAACATGTGCATGATACTGACCAACAGCCTACTATGTAGTATGCGAAACTGCTGATGCTCTTTACTCTTCTGGTTCTTCCTTTCCTCCCTAATGCATAAGGTGATATTTATTAGAAATTTGTTCTTGCTATTAAAATGCCATGGTTTCCACTGACGACTTCCCACTTCTTGTCATGCTTCCACCTTCAGAAACTATTTCAGCACAGGATTCTTATTACTCCTTTCTACACAGTTTACTGCAACAGTAACAGTATTGCATAATGCTGTAAAATAAAGCTAAGCATTTTCCAATCATTATCTCATTTACTTCTCACATCAATCCAGTGATATACGTGTTATTATCTCTATTTAAATCATGAGAAAACAGGTTGAGAGTCAGTAACTGTCCAGGGTCACATAAACAGCATACGATAAACCTAGGATTTAAATCTTGGTCTTCTGGCTCCAACACTCCTTAACTATCAAGCTATGATTTCAATTTTGCAATATGTTTAAATTTTTTCAAAATAATATGTTGGGAGAAAAAGGAAACTGCTAAGACTATAATCCTTAAAGTGTATCACCTCATATAGAGGGATGTGTCCAAACGGTAAGTATGAGCCAACTGAGTAAGTGTGGAGTATACATTATTTACTGATAACAATAAGCGGTTTAAATTGGCATATCTAAGCTAGTCGCCTCAGCTCTCTCTCCTTCTCATCGCCTCAGAGGCCCAGGCAGGGTAAAGAACAGTTTCCTAGGCTTCCTATGGTCATTATTTGGTTTCCCATTAGCAACTCAGGCCAAAACATAAAATTTCCTTTTATCTGAATTTCTAGAAAGCTGCTTTCTTAAATTATACAATAGAAATCAGCTCAAATACAACAGCAGTATTTCTCCTAGGATTCCAATCATGTCCAATTCTTTATTTTTGGTCAAAATTAAGTCCAAACAAGCAGTTGTCCTTTATTTTTGGTTCTGCCAACAAAGTAAATGAATCATGTGTTCCAATGCTAAGCCCTTTTTAAAAATGTGCCTTAAAAAAATTCTTAAGGATTTAATTGTAAAAAGGTTATCATAGCATTCTTTAAAATGGGGAAAAACTGGGAATATATTCTATGATCATCCAAATCTTCTCATCAATGTTTTCACCCTCAGATATAAGAATTTTTCCATTGTGACATAGAATAATACTCTTCCAATTCTTCGAATCTATGTTTCTTTGAAATGAAGCTGCCCTTCCACTGCTGTACCAGTCACCGTTTCCCTCTCATACATCTGTTATAGCACTTAGCACCTTGCAGTAATAAAATACACATCACTCTTCCTTAGTAGAACTGCAAGTCCCAGAAGGCAAAAACTATGTTCTAATCCTCCTCAGTGCTTAGTACACAGAAAACACTGAATAAATCACCAACAAACTTGGGTAGGTGAAGTTTCAAAGGGGTGAGGAGATGGCTAAAGAGTATCCAACTGATTTAAATGAAGTAAGGCTCTACGCCTAGATGTTACATTGCATGATACTTAACAGTATTTTTCTTTTAAGAGTTACTGTTCATAATGTGAGAAATCACAGGGAAGAGGTAACAGACCCAGAGTGCCCTCCCCTCAATTCTCAAAAACAAAAAGAAAAGATCGCCAAAACAATAAACCCTGAAGCCTGGTGTCAAATAAGCAAAGGTTTTTTAGAGAATGGCACAAGAAAAGGTGTGGAAGTTAGAAAATGTGATGTGAATAAGAGACCTTGCCTAGAACAGAAGAGACAGGTAAATTAGAAGCTGAGATTTTAAAGGTACAGACTTTAAACAGTGGTTGGGGGTAGGAGGTTATGACTTCACTCCAGCTACACCAGTCTCATTGTTACCCTCCTAATATGACACATGTGTGCCTCCCCTTAGGGTGCCTGCACTCTAAATCAGTTGGATACTCTTTAGCCATCTCCTCATCCCTTTGAAACTTCACGTGACTATTCTTCTGCCTGGAATACTCATTTAATTAGATATGAATACAGCTAAATTCTGTCATCTTCAAATATCTGTTCAAATGCCATGTTCTCCAAGAACATCCTGTTTAAAATCTGAACCTACCTCCTTACTCTGCTCCACTTTTTCTTTTTTCCACAGCACTTACCACCTTCTAAGAGACTTAACAATTTAACTGAACATAATAAATAATTACCCATTTCACTCATTAGAACATAAGCTCCATGAGGGCAAAACCTTTGTCCATTTTGTTTACTGATACAACCTAAGCACCTAGAACACAAATGACTGATAAATACCTGTTTAGTGCACAAAGTGAATGTGAGAAAGATTGCGAAGAAAAAATGAATACGACTTGGTTATATCAGTATAGTATAAAGGAAAAAGCTCTAGACTTGAGAGAAAAGGTCTGGACTCAAATCTAAGCTCTACTCTTACTAGGTAACAAGTGACTATTACCTGGCAAGTGTCTATGAGCTTCAGTTACTAATCTATAAATGGGTAATTGTGAGGATCACACAAGACAAACATGTACAAAAGCAGCAGAGGGACCATAGAATTAATTTGAATAATTCAAAAGAGAGTTCAATGTTAAAAGAATGAAAAGAGGGGCATGGCCAAGATGGCAGAGTAGGAAGACCCTGGGCTCACCTCCGCCCACAGGCACACCAAGATTATAACTATTTACAGAGCGACGATCTATGAGAATCACCTGAAGATGCAGAAAAGGTTTTCCACAACTAAAGATATAAAGAAGGAACCAAATGATTGGTAGAAGAGGCAGAGACATGGTACACTCAAAACCCACATCCTCAGACAGGCAACCCACAAACAGAACGATAAAGGAATCCATGGAGAAGTTCTCCCCAAGGAGTGAGGGGTTTGAGGCCCACACCGGACTTCCTAGCCTGGGGTCCTGCACTGGGAAGATGAGGCCCCAGAATGGCTGGCATTGAAAGCCAGTGGGGCCTGCGTATGGGAGAGTTGGAGGAAACAGAGACTCCACTCTCAAAGGGTGCGTGCAAAATCTCACACACTCTTAGTCCCAGCACACAGGCAGTAATTTGAAAGGAGCCTGGGTCAGACCCGCTTGCTGATCTTGGCAAGCCTCCCGGGAGAGGCAGGAGGCAACTGGGACTCCCCCTGGGGACAGATACTGGTGCAGACATTTTGGGGAGCTCATTCTACAGTATGAAAACAACAGTACGGGAAAGTGCCATTCTGGAGTCCTCCCTCTAGCATATTAGCACTTGGGGCTTATTCGCCCACCAGTGGGCAGGCATCCAAGACCCCCCCAGCCCCACAGTCAGCTGCCCAGGGAACCGGCCACTACCACCACCAGACCAGGCCCAGACCCGCCCACAGTGAACAAGCGCCAGCCCCAGGATTCCCCAGGCCACAGAGCCAGACACACCAGGAATGAGGCAGATAAAGGAAACAGGGAATATGTTCCAAACAAAAGAACAAATCAAAACCCCAAAAGAAGAACTAAGCAAAGTGGAAATAAGCAATCTCCCCAGTAGAGTCCAAGGTAATGATCATATATATGCTCAAAGAACTCAGGAGAAGAATGGATGAACACAGTGAAAAGTTTAACAAAGAGATGGAAAACATAAAGAACCGGAGATGAAGAATACAATAACCAAGATTTTAAAATACACTCAAATCCACAGCAGACTACATGATACAGAGGAACAGATCAGCAAACTGGAAAACAGAGCAGTGGAAATCACCTAAGCTTAATAGAAAAAAGAAAAAATAATTTTTTAAAAAATGAGTATAGTTTAAGAGACCTCTAGAACGTCAAGTGTGCTAACATCTCATTATAGGTGTCCCAGAAGAGAGAAAGGGGCAGAGAACATAGTTGAAGACATAATAGCTGAAAACTTCCCTAATCTGGGAAAGGAAACAAACATTCAGGTTCAGGAAGCACAGATAGTCCCAAACAGGATCAACCCAAAGAGGACTACACCAAGACACACTGTAATTAAAATGGCAAAAATTAAAGATAAAGAGAGAATATTAAAAACAGCTAGGGGAAAGCAACAAATTACTGACAAGGGAACTCCCATAAAGCTATCAGCTGACTTTTCAGCAGAAACTCTGCAGGCCAGAAGGAAGTGGCACGATATATTTAAAGAAATAAAAGAGAAAAACCTAGACCAAGAATACCTCCCTGGGAAGGATTTCATTCAGATTTGAAGGAGAGACTAAAAACTTTACAAACAAGCAAAAGCTAAAGGAGTTCAGCACCATGAAACCCCTTTATAAGAAATGTTAAAGGGACTTCTCTAAGCAGAAAATGAAAGGCCACAACTAGAAATATGAAAAGTACTGGGACGTCCCTGGTGGTGCAGTGGTTAAGACTCTGTGCTTCCACTGCAGGGGGTATGGGTTCAATCCCTAGTTGGGGAACTAAGATCCTACATGCCACACAGCATAGCCAGAAATAAAAAAGGAAAAAAAGAAGAAAAATAAATACTAAAAGTACAAAAGGAGGGGCTTCCCTAGTGGCACAGTGGTTAAGAATCCAACTGCCAATGCAGGGGACACGGGTTCAAGCCCTGGTCCAAGAAGATACCACATGCCGCGGAGCAACTAAGCCTGTGTGCCACAACTATTAAGCCTGCGCACTAGAGCCCGCAAGCCACAACTACTGAGCCCGCGTGATGCAACTACTGAAGCCCACACACCTAGTGCCCATGCTCTGCGACAAGAGAAGCCACTGCAATGAGAAGCCTGCGCACCACAACAAAGAGTAGCCCCCACCCTCCACAACTAGAGAAAGCCAGCGTGCAACGAAGACCCAACACAGCCAAAATTAAATAAATAAATTTATTAAAAAGAAAAGAACAAAAGGAAAAATCTCATTGGCACAGGCAAAATATACAGTAAAGGTAATGGATCAACTGCTTATAAAGCTAGTAGGAAGGTTAAAAGACAAAAGTAGGAAAAATCATCTGTATCCACAATAAGCGTGCATCCACAAAAGAATGTAAAATATGATGTCACAAACAGTGAACATGGGGGAGGGTGTAAAAACGCAGGATTGTTAAAATGCATTTGAACTTAAAATAACCAAGTATATATGATTGCTATATATAAACCTCACGGTTACCACAAACCAAAACTCTTTAATAGATACACACACAAAAAAGAGATAGGAATCCAAAATAACACTAAAGATAATCATCAGATCACAAGGAAGAAGAGCAAAAGAAGAAACAAAAAAACAGAAAAAGAACCACCAAAAACACCCCCAAAACAATGAACAAAATGGCAATAAGTACATACCTATCAATAATTACTTTAAATACTCCGTTCAAAAGATATAGAATGGCTGAGTAGAAAAAAAGCCAAGACCCATATATATGCTGCCTACAAGAGGCTCACTTCAGATCTAAAGACACACACAGACTGAAAGTGAGGGTATGAAAAAGGCATTCCATGCAAATGAATATGAAAAGAAAGCCAGGGTAGCAATACTTACAACAGACAAAATAGACTTTAAAACAAAAAGAGAGAAAGAAGGATATTACATAATGATAAAGGGATCGATCCAACCAAAAAAATAACAATTGTAAATATATATACACCCAACATAGGAGCACCTAAAGACATAAAACAAACATTAATAGACATAAAAAGAGAAATTGACAGCAACACAGTAACAGTGGGTGACTTTAACACCTCACTTACATCAATGGACAGATCATCCAGACAATCAATAAGGAAACACTGGCCTTAAACAACACATTAGACCAGACTGAATTAATACCTATACAGAACATTCCATCCAAAACAGCAGAATACAGATTCTTTTCAAGTGCACACAGAACATTTTCCAGGATAGATCACATGCCAGGCCACAAAACAGGTCTCAATAAATTTAAGAATATTGAAATCATATGAAGCATCTTTTCCAACCACAATGTTATGAGACTAGAAAGCAGCTACAAGAAAGTAACTGCAAAAAACACAAACATGTGGAGTATAAACAACATGCTACCAAACAATCAATGAGTCACTGAAGAACTCAAAGAGAAAATCAAAAAATACCTGGAGATAAGTGAAAATGGAAACACAATGATCCAAAATCTATGGAATGCAGCAAAAGCATTTCTAAGAGGGAAATTTATAGCGATACATGCTTACCTCAGGAAACAGGAAAAATCTCAAACAAACAATCTAACCTTACATCTAAAGGAGCCAGAAAAAGAACAAAACCCAAAGTTAGTAGAACAAAAGAAATAATAAAGATCAGAGTGGAAATAAATGAAATAGAGTAAAAAGCAATAGAAAAGAACAATAAAACTAAGAGCCGGTTCTCTGAAAAGATAAAACTGATAAACCTTTAGCCAGACTCAAGGAAAAAAAAAAAAAGAGAGAGGGCCCAATTAAATAAAATCAGAAATGAAAAAGAAGAGGTTACAACCAATACCATAGAAATACAAAGGATAAAAAGAGTTTACTACAAACAACTATACACCAACAAATTGACCAACCTAGAAGAAACAGATAAACTTCTAGAAACACAATCTCCCAGGACTGACTAAGGAAGAAATAGAAAATATGAACAGACTGGTTACTAGTAATGAAATTGAACCAGTAGCTAAAACAAAACAAAACAAAATCTCCCAACAAACAATAAGTCCAAGACCAGACAGCTTCACAGGTGAATTCTACCCAAAATTTAAAGAATAGTAATACCTATCCTTCTGAAGCTATTCCAAAAAATTGAAGAGGAAGGAACACTTCTGAACTCATTCTACAAGGCCAAAATCACCCTGACACCAAAAACAGACAAAGACACCACAAACAAACAAACAAAAATTACAGGCCAATATCACTGATGAACATAGATGCAAAAATCCTCAACAAAATATTAGCAAACCAAATATATTAGTACATTAAAAGGATCACACAGCATGATCAAGAAGGATTTATCCCAGGGACACAAGGATGGTTGATTTTCCACATACACCACACTAACAAACTGAAGAATAACAATCACACAATCATCTCAATAGATTCACAAAAAGCTACTGATAAAATTCAACATCCATTTATGATGAAAAATTCTCAAAAAGTGGGTATAGAGGGAACATACCTCAACATAATAAACGCCACAAATGACAAACACACAGCCAACATCATACTCAATGATGAAAAGCTGAAAGCGTTCCTCTAAGATCAGGAACAGGACAAGGATGCCCACTCTCACCACTTTTATTCAACACAGTATTGGCAGTATTAGCCACAGCAATCAGGCAAGAAAAAGAATCCAAATTGGAAAGGAAGAAGTAAAACTGTCACTGTTTACAGATAACACGATACTACATATAGAAAATCCTACAGATGCCACCAAAAAACTACTAGAAATCATCAATAAATTCAGAAAGTTTCAGCATACAAAATTAATATACAGAAATATGTTGCACTTCTATACACTAATAATGAACTATCAGAGAAATTAAGAAAACAAACCCATTTAAAACTACGTCAAAAGAATAAATAGGGCTTCCCTTGTGGCGCAGTGGTTGAGAACCTGCCTGCCAATGCAGGGGACACGGGTTCGAACCCTGGTCTGGGAAGATCCCACATGCTGCAGAGCAACTAGGCCCATGAGCCACAACTACTGAGCCTGCGCATCTAGAGCCTGTGCTCCGCAACAAGAGAGGTCGCGATAGTGAGAGGCCCGTGCACCACGATGAAGAGTGGCCCCCGCCTGCCACAACTAAAGAAAGCCCTCACACACAAACGAACACCCAACACAGCCAAAAAGATAAATAAATATAAATAAATTAATTAATTAATTTTTAAAAAGAATAAATACCTAGGAATAAACCTAACAAAAGAGGTAATAGACTTGTACTTTAAAACTATAATACAATGACGAAAGAAACTGAAGATAACTCAAACAAATGGAAAGATACACTGTGCTCATGGATTGAAAGAAGTAATATTGTTAAAACAATCACACTACCCAATGCAATATACAGATTCAATGCAATCCCTATCAAAATACCAATTGCATTTTTCACACTAAAACAAATAATTCTAAAATTTGTATGGAAACACAAAAGACCCCAAACAGCCAAAAGCACCTTTCTCTACTTGAGAAAGAACACAGCCAGAGATATTACACTCCTTGATTTCAAACTGCAGTAATCAAAACAGTATGGTACTGGTACCAAAACATACACATGGATCAATGGAACAGAACAGAGAGCCCAGAGATGAACCCACACTTATATGTTCAATTAATCTATGACAGAGGAGGCGAGAAAAAACAGTCCCTTCAATAAATAGTGCTGGAAAAACTGAATAGCAACTTGCAAAAGAATCTGCCTGGACTATATTCTCACACCGCATACAAAAATAAATTCAAAAAGGGTTAAAGACTTAAATTTAAGACCTCAAACTATGAAACTCCTAGGAAAAAACAGGCAGTACACTCTTTGACAACAGTCTTAATACTTTTTTGGATATGTCTCCTCAGGCAAGAGAAACAAGCAAAAATAAACAAATGAGACTACATCAAACTAAAAAGCTTTTGCACAGTGAAAGAACTATCAACAACTGCCTACTGAACGGGAGAAAATATCTGCAAACAATATATCCAATAAGGGTCAACATCCAAACTACACAAAGAATTCACAATTCAACATCAAAAAGCCCCAAACAACCCAATTTAAAAATTCGCAGAGAACCTGAATAGACATTTTTCCAAAGAAAACATACAGATGTCCAACAGACACATAAAAAGATGCTCAATATCACAAATCATGAGGGAAATGCAAATCAGAACTACAATGAGTTATCACATCACAACTGTCAGAATGGTTATTATCAAAAGGACAATGAACAAGCACTGGTGAGGATGCAGAGAAAAGGGAACCATTGTGCATTGTTGGTGGGAATGTAAATTGGGCAGCACTATGGAAAGCAGTATGGAGGTTCCTCAAAAAACTAAAAATTGAACCACCATATGATCCAAGATATATGCACCCCTATGTTCATTGCAGCATTATTTACAAAAGCCAAGATATGGAAGCAACCTAAGTGTCTATCAATAGATGAACAGATAAGGAAAATATATGGCACACACACAATGGAATATTACCTGCCATAAAAAAGAATGAAACCTTGCCATTTGTGACGACATGGATGGACCTAAAGGGTATTATGCTAAGTGAAATAAGTCAGACTGAGAAAGACAAATACTGCATGATTTCACTTATATGTAGAATCTAAAAAACAAAACAAACGACAAACATAAAATTTAAAAAATGAGACTCATTAATACAGAGAACAAACTGATAGTGGTTGCCAGAGGGAAGGGGGTTGCGGGGGATGAGTGAAATAGGTGAGGGAGATTAAGAAATACAAACTTCCAGTTATTAAAAAAAAATTAAGTTATGGAGATGTAATGTACAATTAAGGATTATAAGTCAGTAATATTGTAATAATTTTGTATGGTAACAGATGATAAGTAGATTTAACGTGGTGATCATTTTGTAATGCATAAAAATATCAAACAATTAGGTTGTACACCTGAAACTAATATAGCATTGTTAAGTCAATTATCCTTCAATTTTTAAAAGTTGGAAAAAAAAAATATGGAAAGACGTTCAAGAGTAAGGGCTGAAGGATGTGACTATAGAACTGGTGGTAATATTTAGAGAAATAAGAAAACTCAGAACAGTAACTTCATTTGGGAACAAGAAAAGATAGATAATGAGTTAAGTTTCAAACTACAGCTGTGCTAACATAGTGTCACTAGCCATATGTGCCTACTTAAATTTAAATTAATTAAAAGTATACAAAATTTAAAACTCAGCTCCTCAGTCACACTAGCCACTTAATGGCCCCTTAATTTCAAGTGCTTAATGGCCACATGTGCTTAGTGGCTACCGTATTGGACAGTGAAGACCACAGAGCATTTCCATCATCACAGAAAGCTCTAGTGGACAGTAATTTATAAAATATGAGTTGACAGCAGAATAGAATTCAAGTGGGTGTCATTTTAATATCCCTGATGCTGGATTCCTATTAAGTTCAAACGTCTTTAGAAGAAATGAAAAATCCAACCACATAATCTGTGGTTGCAAACTGTGAATATAAAAATTAAATAACTCGTATTACTTGATTACAAAGTCCTGAAATACATGAACGCTCCCCACTTGGTGCTATGAGGTGGCTGACATGGCAACTATAAATAGAGTTTGGAGAGTCCCAGTAAAGTTACTGACAAGAATCCGGTCAGCATCCTGACCCAAATCTCTGGTTAGTAACTTGAGATATGCTGGCAAGGCCAAATATTATTTACAACACAGTATTTTTCTTAGTGAGTGTTAAGATGATCTCACTCAAGAGGCAAAACTCCCTTGTCAAAAGTAACTGCAGTTACCTAGAATGGTAACAGCCTTCCTTAATGAGTAAGCATATTTTAACTACAGAAAGACCTAGAATTAAATATACGAATGCTTAAGAGAAGAGAATCAAAGTCAGACATTAATGTTTTTCTTTTAAGAAAGCTAAGCAAAGGGACTTCCCTGGTGGCACAGTGGTTAAGAATCTGCCTGCCAACGCCGGAGACACAGGTTCGATTCCTGGTCCAAGAAGATTCCACACGCCGCGGAGCAACTAAGCCCGTGCACCACAACTACTGAGCCTACACTCTAGAGCCTGTAAGCCACAACTACTGAGCCCGCACGCCACAACTACTGAAGCCTGTGCACCCTAGGGCCCGCGTACCACAACTACTGAGCCCACACACCACAACTACTGAAGCCTGCGTGCTCTAGGGCCTGCGTGCCACAACTACTAAGCCCGTGTGTTGCAACTGCTGAAGCCCACGCACCTAGAGCCCATGCTCCGCGGCAAGAGAAGCCACTGCAATGCAAAGTCCATGCACCACAACAAAGAGCAGACCCCGCTCGCCGCAACTAGGGAAAGCCCACGCACAGCAACGAAGACCCAATGCAGCCAAAAATAAAATTTAAAAAAAAGTAAGCTGTAAACTTCAGATTTATGCATTTACTTTTATAATAAATTTGTAAGAGTTCAATAAAGGTTAACAAAAATAAGTATATATACAAACATTTATAACTATTCAAATAAGGTTTGTACCACCCCAAATTATCTCAGGACCATCAGTGCTATGTGTACTATACTTTGAGACACACTAACATATCAAAAAAAGAAAAGGGGAAGGGAAGACCATGTTCTGGTAACAGCAATAATTCTGGTATGTAGCTATAGTACACAGTAGGTATCAAGGAAATAAGAGACAGCTTGGAAAGGCTGATTTAGACAGATCCTCCTGGAGGACGCTAACTGCCCTACCAAGGAAACTATAATATATTCAGTAGGCAACGTGGATAATACATGCAAATGATAAAGGTGGAAGACTGTTTATTTACCAAAAAGTTTTCAGCCCTTTCCCTTAATTTCTCCAAAAACATTCCAGCAAAACCTCCATTCTCCAGCCTCCAGTTTCCCATGTGGAGGGACTTCAGAAAGGTAACAGTCCTGGCCTCTCCCCAGCCCTCACACACTCACTCTTTCTCATGGGAAGAGTGACTTACCTGGTTAGTGGCTTCTGAGAGGAGGCACTAAGCACCTGGGGTCAGCTGTTTTTCTCTCTCTCCAATCTATCGGCTATGGAGAGGTTATACTCTAGTCTCTCAGTGCCATGTATGAGGTTTCCCAGAGCCGACTCTGCCCTTGCAGAGGAAATCTGTGGTCCAGCACTACCTGTGACTGAGCATAGCTAATTCAGGGTAAATATTAGGTAGCCCAGATCCAAGCCATATACTCCAACCAGCTTTATTGGTAATAAAGCTGACATTTTTACTCCATCTGTCTATATTCTGACTCTTACTTCACAACTGATTCTGAACTCAGATGTGGGACACAGGTATAACTAAATAGTACCCCTAAAGCCCAACAAATAAAGAGAGTAAACCCTACTTAGAATACCTTAATTTGGTCTGGATTTGAAATTAACATAATCTGTTGAAGATTAGTTTATTATTAGTATCTTATTTCAGTAATAATAAAACCAAAAGGAGTAATACTTGCTTAGCACTTGCTATTTATTTATTATTTCTGGCTGTGTTGGGTCTTCCTTGCTGCACGCAGGCTTTCTCTAGTTGTGGCGAGCGGGGGATACTCTTCATTGCACTGCGCAGGCTTCTCATTGTGGTGGCTTCTCTTGTTGCGGAGCACAGGCTCTAGGCACGCAGGCTTCAGTAGTTGTGGCACACGGGCTTAGTTGCTCCACGGCATGTGGGATCTTCCTGGACCAGGGATCGAAACTGAGTCCCCTGCATTGGCAGGTGAATTCTTAACCACTGCACCACCAGGGAAGCCCCAGCACTTGCTTTTAAACGGTTCCATAAAGTATCTCATCTGACTACAACAGCACTCCATTTCTCTGCATCCTAAAAAGAGATCACTTAATTTATTAGTAGATATTTTTATTAAGTGACCAGAAGGTAGATGGCTCTATAGTAGAAACTTCCTGACATAATGAAGGCTATTTACAGAAGATGTGGTCCATCTCTAAATGATACTTCCAATCTAAGAGAAGTATGATACCAAATAACCATGGAGATTAAGTCTTCAGGGTTTCTTATTCATTTACAGTCCAAAGATAGTTAATTTACACCCAGGCAGTAAATCCCCCATTACTTCTTCTCCTCTCCTCCTTTCTCCTCTGATCTGGCGTTTTCCACAGTCCTCCTCCTCCTCTTTCCCTTTTATTCTCGACACCATTTTCTCTCACAAGTCAAATGGCAATATTCACTCACAAAAGGAAACAGGTTGGTCTATCTTTTTAAACAATGCATTATACTTTCTTTTTTTTTTAGACACCTTTATTGGAGTATAATTGTTTTACAATGTTGTGTTAGTTTCTGCTTTATAACAAAGTGAATCAGCCATACATATACATATATCCCCATAACTCCTCCCTCTTGCGTCTCCCTCCCACCCTCCCTATCCCACCCCTCTAGGTGGACATAAAGCACCGAGCTGATCTCCCTGTGCTATGCGGCTGCTCCCCACTAGCTATCTATTTTACATTTGGTAGTGCCACTACTATGCCACTCTCTCACTTCGTCCCAGCTTACCCTTCCCCCACCCTGTGTCCTCAAGTCCATTCTCTATGTCTGCATCTTTATTCCTGTCCTGCCCCTAGATTCTTCAGAACCATTTTTTTTTTTTAGATTCCATATATATGTGTTAGCATACGGTATTTGTTTTTCTCTTTCTGACTTACTTCACTCTGTATGACAGACTCTAGGTCCATCCAGCTCACTACAAATAACTCAATTTTGTTTCTTTTTATGGCTGAGTAATATTCCATTATATATATTACGAATTTCATTTTGACAGGATCATATATTTTATAATTTATATAATAAGTACAATATAAACTAATGTTCTCTTAATTATGACACTGTATATGATCATGATCTATTCAATAACAAAAGATTTGCAACTTGGATGACAAAGAAAACAGCTTGATGACAACCAAGTAGGTAATTTCCCCTAGAGAACAACATCAAGTGCAGTAATATTGCATAGGGGAAGAAATGCAGCCTCTGGAGGAAGACAGATCAGAGTTGAAATGCTGTCTCTTTTATTTTGTAACTGCATGACTTTAGACAACTTAACTACTCTAAGCCTCTACTTCCTCACCCATAACATACATACAGTGTCACCTCCTTTTCAGAGCTACTCTGAAAATTAAATGAGATAATGTACATAAAGCCTCAGCAGAGTACCTGGTATATTAGGACTTAATCAAATTAAAACTCCTATTACTACTATTACTAGAATTCCTAGCTAGGAACTCAAGGCAGGCTAAGTATTTCATTCAGCATAACTACTAAAATAAGCTCTAATTTTGCCAAATGACGTTAAATCATACGTCAGGTCACTTGTGCAAATAACCTTGTTGCAGAAATGCATCAGCTCTTACAGGCTTCAGATGTCCTCCTGGGAAACATTTACAAGAGGTTAACTCAGGTTTTTCCTTCTGGAAAATATCTACCAAGGTTTCTGGTAGGTGTTAAATAATACATTATTTTTTAAAGAATGGTGTGTATAAATAACAGTATGGGCAAGTAAATTAAGTAATTAATAGCTTTCTTAATCAGATATTCTTTTGATCTGAAACACAAGAGTTTATAACCTCTGTAAAAACTGCCATAGAACAGTTTTGACTAACGCAAACCACAAAGAAGTTGGAGCCAAAATTACAACTGGAGAAGTGGTTATCAGTATGGAGAGACAGATGTGAACAAGGGCTTTTTTCCTTCTCTTTTTCATAACATTACAGTAACTTAAAAAAAAAAACTGAAAAAATCCAAAACCAAGGCATAAAAATGTCACATGTTTAGTTGACATTTATTATGATTTTTAGGAATCTAAAACTCCATTCAGAAGCAAGAGCAAAAAGAAATTGTTCATGGAGTAACATGCACTTAAAGGAAAACAGAGGTCCAAAAGTAAACCATCATCCTCAAAACTCTACTCTGCAACTTCAAATAATGAAAATATATGTTCCTGGACAGAAGTAATTAGAACCAACTCATAGGAGACCATGTGACAAGGGTAACAGGTTTTAAATATCACCTAATGCACTAACTTCCAAAATGCAAATCCATCCTTTCCTCTCTCTTCTCACTGCCATCATCTTGGTTTAATCCTTCATTATTTCTCACCTGTTCTGCTACAACAGCCTCCCCGAACGGATCTTCCTATATCCATCCTCATCCTTCTCCAATCCATTCCGAACACTGTAGCCAAAGTGACTGCTCTCAAACCCAAACCCAATCTGATCATGTCCCTTCCTGGCTTAATTCCTTCAAGGCCTCTCCATCATCTATCCTCCTACATTGCTTCATTTTTATTCATCATACTTACCATCATCTGACATACTGTGTTACTTGTCTGTTCACTATCTCCACTCCAATTAGAATGTAAGTCCATAACGGCAGGGGTTTTTTTGTTGTTGTTTGTTTTGTTTTTTTGCAGTACGCGGGCCTCTCACTGTTGTGGCCTCTCCTGTTGCGGAGCACAGGCTCCGGACGCGCAGGCTCAGTGGCCATGGCTCACGGGCCCAGCCGCTCCGCGGCATGTGGGATCTTCCCGGACCGGGGCACGAACCCATGTCCCCTGCATCGGCAGGTGGACTCTCAACCACTGCGCCACCAAGGAAGCCCAATAACGGCAGTTTTTGTTCAGTTACGTGTTGCATAGTAAGCAAACATTCATACATAAACGAGTGAAAGAATGAATGGACTGATGACCTACAGGCCAAAGGCCTCCATGACCTGCTTATGCCCTCCTCTTTTCACTTTACTCCCACCTCTACCAATACTGAATTATTTAGTTACCCAAATACAAGATGGACTTTCACGGCCCCCTGCTTTGCCATATGCTATAACTTCTGTCTGGAATACAAACTCCCCTCACCTTCCAATCAACCTACCACACTATCATCCATATTTTTAAACCGTCTTCAGAAAGCTTTCCCTGACCCCCTAGATAAAGTATATCACTCTTTCTTTCCTTTGTGCTGCATCTATACCTGTATCTACATTGACTCTACTCAAAATGTACTGGCATGTGCATCTCCCTTTCTATACTGAATTCTTTGAGGCCAAGGACTATTATCATCTCTTTACCTCCAATACCTAAGAACCTAAGACAGTATGTCATAAAGCAACTACTCTATAAATGTTGAGTAAATTAACATGCAAGACTACTCTGTAAGAGGAATAAAAGCATGGAGTTTCAAGAAGTTACTCCTCCAATTCGATGATGATAATCAGTCATGAGATAAAAGAATTACAACCAATGACATCATCCAGGGTAATAAAAGAGAAGGAATTATACGAATAATACACATCACCAAATGCTTCCAAAATAATGACATATAGTCACACTCACACTTTACTTGATATACACACTGGCTCCTTCCTGCTCCATCACTTGCCTTCCCTTTAGGCTCAGCTCTGGTGCTGGCAAACTGAGCCCCAGCTAAGCAGTAGATCACTCTGTGAAGAAGCTTCTGATGTTCCATCGAATACAAGTTTTTGTGTTCCCTCGTATTTTGATTCAAACTTTAAAACAGTTGTACAGGATTAAATTTTACCACTAGCCACACCTAATCCTGAATGAAAGACCAGAGCCACTGATAGCATAGATTACATACAGTTGGGACTTCAGTCCGTGGAACAGCCACAGAAGGCCTCCCAGACCAGTCACCTTCAGCCATGAGAAGCCTCATCCATTACCCCAATGTGCCTTCCAAACATTACTATTTTTCTCCAAATGCTACAGACAAAGGCCCCTAACTCCAGCCTTAAGGAACACCTGTCCTACCTACTTCGCTCTGAGAGTGTGAACCTGCATATAAATGTACAATCACACAGATGCACACAAATGAATGGACATAAATGTACATTAAGCCATTAGAAAAATTAAAAGCTTTAAATCCAGTCACAGCTAATATAACTTCAAATGAAGCCAGAGGCCAAGATGTGATTCTTAATTCCTTCCTCCCCCACCACTCTGTAACCAAGTTATGGAAAATTTACCTCCTAATACTTTTTCAAACATTATGCCCTAGTTCAGAATCACAGCATTTCTCACTAGGATAATAGTCTTCTAAATGGTCTCCCTGTCTCTGGACTCAATCAAAACTGCATCTCCCATTTGTTGAGGGGTTATGAAACAGGCATTGCACTAAGCGCTTGATCACTTTATATTTTCCAATTCTCACAGCAACAATGCAAAGCAGGAATTATTGTCCTCATTTTCAAAGATGAGGGGTCTAAAGCTCTGAGAGGTTAAGTGACTTGCCCAAAGTCATGCAGCTGGAATTGTGAAGGAGAAATTCAAACTCAGATCTATGTTTCCAGAAACTATATGTTCAGCTGTTTAAACCTTCAACTCAATCCTCAATGTGACCTTTCTAAAAGGTAAATGTAATTATGTTTTACCCCACATAAAATCCTGCAAACAAGACCACATCTCCAACCCTCATCCCAAGTCATTCTCACCTCCTCCTGCAACACTTAACTCTTAGCAATTCAACCTCTCACTGCTTTACCTGTGAACACAGTTTTTTCACCAAGAATGCTTTTCTCTGGACTTCCCTGGTGGTGCAGTGGTTAAGAATCCGCCTGCCAATGCAGGGGACACAGGTTCAATCCCTGGTACAGGAAGATCCCACATATCGCGGAGCAACTAAGCCCGTGCGCCACAACTACTGAGCCCGCGTGCCTAGAGCCCGTGCTCCGCAACAAGGGAAGCCACCGCAATGAGAAGACCGCGCACCACAACGATGAGTCGCCCTCTCGCCACAACTAGAGAAAAGCCCACACGCAGCAACAAAGACCCAATGCAGCCAAAAAAAAAAAGCTCTTCTCCTTTGGCAGGCTCCTTCCAATACAACCTTCAAGATTTACTCAGGCAATCCTTACTCTGGAAAGCCTTTGCCCTAACAAATAAATACCCAAATCTGGGTTAAGTGACTATTTGCTATGGTTATCAGCTAAGTTTCTTATCTCACTGTGTTATAACATTACTTTACTAGGCTATCAGTTCCTTATGAGTAAATACTGCATTTTTAAATCTCTCTATTCTTAGTACAGTGCGCATGTATTGAAGGAAGGACTCATGAATGTTGAATTAATGAATGAATTCATTGGAAGCAGTACTGCTCAAGAATTTGGCCCTAAAGTCAACTTGACACACTTTCGAAATCTAACCTGCCACACAGTGTACCTGCCAATCCTGCAGCAGGCTTCTAAATCTTGTTTATTTTTTCATCTGTAAAATGAGAGATAACTGCACCTATCTCATAGTTTGGAGAGGAGTAAAAGAAATCACAGATTTAGCACAATCTCTGGCTCATTGAAAGTACACATTAAACATTAGCAACTTCTTTTTCCACTTTAAAAGTTTATCCATGCTGACAAAACCACATCTCAAAAAATAGCTTTTCCTTGTGGCTTCCATCAGAGCTTAACATTTCGCCAAAAAGTCGTAGTCAAGATGTCTTACAAACAATCTCAACCACAGACAAGGATCTTTCACCTTCTGGTTACACCAGAGCTCAGTAGCTACCACCACACCCTAAATCACTAACTAGTGTCTGCTGTTTATTGCTTCTAACCCACCCCTCGATTTCCTCCCTCAAAGTCAAAGACCATGTCCCTAAGCAAGCAGAAATCTACCCCACAGAAACCAGTCAGCAGCACCTTCTTCCAGAAACCACTTCTCCCCGCACCGAAGCTTGAGCGAATTAGAAGAGATCCATCATTTGGTACAAACCTAAATTTCTTTAGAGGATCACAATAATACCCCTTCTATTTATTCCAAGACCTTGGCTTCCAAAGTATTAATTCCATACAGAGAATGAATTTCTCGCATTATGAATCCAAGAAAAAGGGTCCCCTGAAAGCCTTCCCCAATAAGAGTTCTTCAGGTCTACTACTCTCAAACAGTGACCAAAATCCACCATTTCATCCGTCACCCTTCCTGACAGAGTCCAGGGTCTCATCCACGCTCTCTTAAAAACGAGATGGTCCGCACTTTCTGGAACCTGAATGCCTTCCAGCCACCCGTGTCACCTCCCTTCCCATCTCGCCGGTGCCCTCCCGCAGCACAGGCCCGGACTGGTCCCTCACCGCCAGCTCGCTCCACAGAGCCGCTACTCACCGCTTCTTGGGGATGGTGCCCGACTCCTGCGCGGCGGGAGTGGCAGTGGGCGCCGCCGTGGCGGCCGCCGCCGCCGCCGCCGCTCTCCGCGCTTTGCACTCATTGGTACTCAAAGCCTCCTGGGGCCGGCCCAGCAGATGGCCCGAAAGAACCCGCAGCCTCCGCCCGGCGCGGTCCCGCTCCCTGTCCGCTGCAGAACCGGAGCCCGCGTCCGCGCCCGTCCCGCCCGCCGCAGCCGCAGCCGCAGCCACCGCCTCCGCCATGGCTTCCGCCTTGTGCCGCCGCCCGGGACCGCTGGGCGCGGGTGAAAGGTCACTCAAAGCTGCGCCCGGCGCGACCATTCGTTGCGGCGCATCCCGGCAGCCACCGCGGCGACTGGGCGGCGGGTGCCATGCGCCTGGAGCTTCATAGCCTCAGCTCCCGCCCACCGCACCCGCCCGCCTCCGCGGTCACGCCCCAGACCTCCGACACCTGTCAAGCAGGTGAGTTCGAGCAGTCCCGGAGTTGGTTCGGCCCGGGATGGGCTAGACCGGGAGTCAAACCGCAAGCGTCCCCGAGGTGTCCTAGTGCCCTGGGTGGCCTCCTCGAGTGTGGCCTGAGCCTCTGGAGTAGCTTGCGGGAGCAAACGCCTCGGAGCAGGAGACAAGGGCGGTGCTGGGGACCTGACGAGCGAACCAACGCCATCCTTTCCTGCTGCTCCACCTCTGCTCTCCCTTCCTGCGGAGTCACTAAACTAACTCAAAACTGATTCGTGCCTATAACCATTAGAGCAAATAGCTATCATTTTCTCGTCGCCTACTTCGTGCCTGGCACAGTGCTTAATGCTAGATCTCAAGTAAGCAAACTCCATTTTACAGATGAAAAAACTGAGACTCCGAGACACTAAGTTGCCCGAGGGCGTGCAGCTAGTAAATGCTAATGCTAAGTTGCAACCTTGGTTCTCTTTCCGTGGTTACTGGGTGCTGCGCCCTTCCTTTCCCTAATGGTGCCAAAGTTTTGTGTTGCTAGAGATAGAATTACCCTACAGCTGCTCTTAAGACTTCTCATTTATCTACAAATTGACTTCATTTCTGGAGAGTGGCACCTGGTGAAATTAGGGGCATATCAGTAGGACAGTGCTCCACAATCGTTTTCAGCCAGTTGATTAGATACACTTTTATAAGCCGCCTTGCAGACCTCAGCCATCAGAAGTAGAGTTCCTTTTTGCATAATGTGTAAAAGATAAGTCTTGGGAATGGCAAGAGAAAGGATTGCCATAAGCATTCTAAGCCCAGTGAAGTCACCTCCTTTCTGAAGAGCCACCTTCTTGCTAACACAGTCTCTGTGAGAGTTAAGATATTCCAGGAGTTATTTGACTGATAGAAAAGAACTATTTAATAGTTCTGAGACAATTCAGGCAACAGTGAAGAGGACTTGGTTTGTATGCCTGATCTCCAGATCTTAAAAGAGAGTTCAATGTTAAACGTCCAGTCTAACTACAGAATCACTGAGCCCCACTCCTGTTTAGCTGCTGCTGCAAACCATTGGCTATTTCAGATAGACTAGGAGTGAAAAAAGGGGGCAGCACTAGTAAATTGCTGAGTGCTCTAAGGAAAAAAACTCAAGTCTGAGAGTTCAGCAACTCTAGTCTTTGAGCTTCTCACACCCTATCTAGATGTTTCTAGAACAACATTGAAACACCAGCTAGCACATTTGCTTGCAATCATGTAAAATTCATAGATTTCTAGCCAAAATGCTGTATAAGCAACAACTTCCTCAGAATCTTTTTGGAATAAAACAGATCTATTAATTTTTGCTTGACTCCCAGAGAGCTCAGTCTAATACTATTTGCACGCCTTAAATGTAAATGTAGTTAACTGACTTCCACAGTCTTTTCCATATTGAGGTTGAACATGCTTCTTGCCAACTCTCAGGAGACAAAATTTATAAATTTTGCCGATATCAACAGAATAACAAAAAGCCTTTTCTCCTGGGTGATGGAAAACTTGATGTGATCCAAAATTACAGTTTTGGTGTAAACCATTATAGCTGTGGAAAAACTGCTGATTATATATATTTCAAATATGTGTACAGTAATGAAACACATGTAGGCAGTAAAAACACTTGTTGAGAGCCTATTATGTAACTAACTCATGTGCTATGAGATGCAAAAGTATTTAAGCCTATGCTTCATCTACATGGTAGAATTAGCTAGTTAGGAGTTAGGATATATGTGGGAAACAAACTGTGTGATACTATCAGGTGGAATAAGTGTGATGTAGGTGACCATGGTGAAGGATTTCCTAACCCCTCTCCTTACAAGAGCAAAGCCCAAGCAGAGTGCCCTGATACTTGTTTCATGCTACCTAAGAGGAACAAATGTTTCACATGAAGCATGGTCCAGTGAGATTCCCACCAAAGGCAAAACCTCAGTGATATCACATTCAGGAGGGCCATCTCTGCAAACTTATTCCTTCTGAGTCCTGGAACACTTGGCCCTTAATAACCTAGATCCCCATGGAGAGGAGACCATAAGTACAGATTCAAAGTGTGAACCCATAACATGTGGAATTTAAATGGAGTGGCCTTTATTTGTATTTACAACATCTCTTCTAATATAAGGCTCACAAAAAAAGTGAAATTAACTCCTGAAACATGCACCAAATTTCTTTATTGCACTGACTTTCATTACTTATCGTATTACTTTCATTACTTAAAATTAATGGAGTTGTTTCCAGTTTGGGACTACTGTGGATAAGGTTGCTATAAACATTCTTGAATATGTCTCTAGGTGGACATGTAGATGAATTTCTGTAACATACCCATCTAAGAGTGGAATTTCTAGGTCATCAAGTATGCATATATTTAATAGATAATGAAATGCCAAACTCTTCCAAAGGGATTGTATAAAATTGATTCCAGCAGCATGGGAGAGTTCCCATATGAGAGTTCTGACATGTTATTGTCAGCCTATTTAGTTTCAGCTATTATATACTATTATCTTGTTATGGTTTTAATTTGTGTTTCCCTAGTTACTAATGAGATCAAGTGCCTTTTTGTGTGTGTTTATTGGCCATTTGGATATCATCGTTTGTGAATGTGTAATAAAGATAGATCTCCTGTATTACCTTCTAGAAGCCTTACAGTTTGTCCTTTCACATTTACACCTACAATTTACCTGGAATTGATTTTTATTTATGGTGGAGAGATCAGGTTTCTTTTTTTTTTTTCCGATATGAGTATCCAGTTGTTTCAGCACCACTTGTTGAAAATATGTTGTTCTATAATACATTGCCACCTTTGTCATAAATCAAGTGTCCATATAGCATTAGTCTGTTTCTGGGCTCTGTATTCTATTCCATTGGTCTATTTATCTACCTTATGCCAGTATCACACTGGCTTAGCTACTGTATATTCTTTTAGATCTTCTACATGCAATTATATCATTTGTGAATAGTAACAGTTGATTTCTTCCTTTCCATCCTTATACCTTGTACTTCTTTTTCTTGCTTTAGCCAATTGGCTAGGACCTCCAGTACAGTGTTGAAGAGAAGTAGTAGTAGTGGCACCATTATGTTGTTCCTGATTTCAAAGGGAAATCTCTCAACACTTCACCATTGTTTGAAGTGGGTTGCTGAGTTTTTGTTATGTTTTGTTTTTTAACAAACGTTTTCACAGGTTAAGAAATTCCCCTTCTAATCCTAGTTTGCTGAGAGTTTTTATCATGATTGGATATTGAGTTTTATCAGATGTTTTTTCTGCACTGGTTGAGATGATCATAGGATTTTTCTCTTTTATTCTGTTAGTATGGTAAATTACATGGATTGGTTTTCCACTGTTCAACCAACCTTGCAATGCTGGCATAAACCCAACCTGATCATGATATATTGGCCTTTTTATGTATTACTGGATATAGAGTAGTATTAAAATTTTGTTTAATATTTTGTGTCTATGTTTACAAGTAAGGTTGGTCTATTATTTTCCTTCTTCTAATAGAAACATGTCAGGTTTTGCTGGCCTCATGAAACACACTAGTGAGTACTTCTTTGTTTTCAAGGCTCAGGAAGAGTTTGTATAAGATTGATCATTATTTCTTCCTTAAGTGTTTGCTAGAATTCACCAAAGAAACAATCTGAACCTAAAGTTTTCTTTATGGGAAGTTTTTCATTAAAAGATTAAGTAGGGGGCTTCCCTGGTGGCGCAGTGGTTGAGAGTCCGCCTGCCGATGCAGGGGACGCGGGTTTGTGCCCCGGTCCGGGAAGATCCCACATGCCGCGGAGCGGCTGGGCCCGTGAGCCATGGCCACTGAGCCTGCGCGTCCGGAGCCTGTGCTCCGCAACGGGAGAGGCCACAACAGTGAGAGACCCGCGTATTGCAAAAAAAAAAAAAAAAAAAAAGATTAAGTAGTTTAATGCTATTCAGATTTTCTGTTTCTGCTTGTTTCAGTTTTTAACAGTGTTTTTCTAGCACGTTGTCTACTTCATTTACATTTTCAAATTTATTGACAAAGTTTTTCGTAGTATCTTCTATTATCATTTAATGTCTATAGGATCTTTGGTAATGTCCAATTTTTTTATTCCCAACATTGGTTATTTTGCTATCTCTCTCTTTTTTCTTAAAATCAGTTTGCCAGGCATTTAGCAATTTTATTACTTTTTTAAAGGACCAACCTTTGACTTCGTTGATCCTATTATATGTATGCTTTATTTTTTATTAATTTCTGTTAATATTGCTTATCATTTCCTATCTTCCCCTTTTTTTTTCTAATTTTTTGAAATGAATGCTTAGCTCATTGGTTTCTCAGCCTTTTGTTGTGTTTCTTTTCTGATATATGCATTTAGGACTATAAATTTCTCTATAAGCAATTAACTTCAAGTTTCAATAACATTATTTTCATTATTATTCAGTTCCAAATAGTTTTCTTTTGTATTTGAAAAGAATAATTTGTATTCTCTCTTGTTGAGGGGTGCAGTGTTCCCCAAATACAAATTTGACCTAATGACTGTATTGTTAAGTCTTTTATATCCTGATATTTTATTTAATTATTTTATCAATTATTGAAGTATGTTAAGATCTCCCACTATCATTATGGATTTATATCTTTTTCCTTGTACAGCTAATCTTTGTTTTCTGTACTTTGAAGCTATATATCAGATATGTCAAAATTATTATATTTTCCTGATTAATTGAACATTTTATAATTATCAGATATCCCTCTCTTTTTTCTAATACTGATTTTTGTCTTAAAGTTTATCTACACCAACTTGTATGTGTGTGTGCAGGTCAGTGGTGGTCTTATCCTATGACTTTTAATCTTCTTGTATTCATATATTTTAGATGTGTCTCTTGTAAACAGCATTTAGTTGTTTTCTTTTAGGAAGTATTAGCACAAAATCTTGGATCATTTAGCCTATTTAAATTTAATTCACTTACCAATATATTTGGTGTAATGGCTAAGAGCACTAGCCTCATTGCCAGACAGACTTGGGTTTGAATGTTGGCTCCACCATTGATCAGATGTGTTGTCTTAAGCTTGTCACATTAATATCTTTGGGCTCAGCTCCTTGTCTGTAAAATTAGGATAGTACTAGCTAATTCCCAGGGGTATTAAAGGATTAATGAGCAAAAATATAGTAAATTCTAACTGCTCTTATGGAAGTGGGAATGAGGCTGGTATAAGGATAACAGCCCTCCTGCATAAGAAAATGCATGCTAGAGGGAAAAGAAGTAAGGTTGAACAAGAAATGTGAGACCAAATCTGGGGAGCATTGAAAACTTAGCAGAAGAGTAAACACTTGATCTGGTGGAAGTTAAGTTCTTGAGCAGGGAATTATCATGACAATCCTGGAAAGACCACTACTTTGGAATTCATTCTCAAGTGGAAGTCAGCCTATCAAATATACCTGAGAAGCTGTCCACAGTTGTAAAAAGAAGCTCTACCAGCAAATGATGAAGACATAAAGAACTCTTACAGGGACTTCCCTGGTGGCACAGTGGTTAAGAATCCTCCTGCCAATGCAGGGGACAGGGTTTCGATCCCTGGTCCAGGAAGATCCCATATGCCACGGAGCAACTAAGCCCATGCGCCACAACTACTGAGCCTTTGCTCTAGGGCCCACGGGCCGCAACAAGAGAAGCCACGGCAATGAGAAGCCCGCGCACCACAACAAAGAGTAGCCCCACTCCCCGCAACTAGAGAAAGCCTGCACGCAGCAACGAAGACCCAATGCAGCCAGGAAAACAAAAAGAACTCCTACAAAAGAAGTTAATAATGTTTTTGAATGAACGGAAAGCATTGAACTGTGCTTAGCTGTCTGCTCCAGTAAAGGGCACTGAATTAGCTCAAGAAATGAAGGTGTTTAATGTGAAAGTGGCTACAGGTGGTAACGCATTCTATTGCAATACCATTCTATTTCAGGATGTCACAATCACCCTATGTAGGGTAAGGAGGAACTGCATTAATTAGCCAAATTATTGGGCTGGAGTTGAAAATACTTTATGTTTTTTTGCTGCTCTGCTACTAACTTGCTATGTGATCTAAAACTCTGTTTCTTCATTTCTTTGTACTTTAGGTAAGAATAATTTCTGGCCTGCCTACCTCTCACATTTACTGCAAAATGATAAATGTGCAAGGACTTTGGAAACCAAAGTCAAAAGTTACTTTAAAATAATTATTTTCTTTAGAACATATAAAATCAAGATTTGCTCTTTATCAATTAATACTCTAAACCAGTAAACTTTTAAACTTTTGCTTTTAGGCAAACTTAAACTCTTTCATCTCTAGGACTTCTTTATAATCTTAAAAACTGAGAACCCCTAAAGAGCTTTCATTTATTTTTCCCCCCCATGCATCTTTTTTTTTTAATTGGAGTATAATTGCTTTACAATGTTCTGTTAGTTTCTGCTATGCAGTGAAGGGAATCAGCTATATGTATACATATATCCCCTCCCTCTTGGACCTCCCTTCCACCCCCACCCCCATCCCAGCCATGTAGGTCACCACAGAGCACCGAGCTGAGCTCCCTGTGCTATACAACAGGTTCCCACTAGCTATCTGTTTCACACATGGTAGTGTATATATGTCAATCCTAATCTCCCAATTCGTCCCACCCTCCCCTTCCCTGCCACTCCCCCACCCCTGCCGTGTCCACATGTCAGTTCTCTACATCTGTGTCTCTATTCCTGCCCTAAAAATGGGTTCATCTGTACCATTTTTCTAGATTCCACATATATGTGGATATTTTTCTCTTTCTGACTTACTTCACTCTGTGTGACAAACTCTAGGTCCAGCCACATCTCTATAAATGACCCAATTTCATTCCTTTTTATGCCTGAGTAATAGTCCATTGTATATATGTACCACATCTTCTTTATCCATTCATCTGTCGTTGGACATTTAGGTTGATTCCATGTCCTGGCTATTGTAAATAGTGCTGCAATGAACATTGGGGTACATGTGTCATTTTGAATTATGGTTTTCTCAGGGTATACGCCCAGTAGTGGGACTGCTGGGTCATATGGTAGTTCTATTTTTAGTTTTTTAAGGAACCTCCATATTGTTCTCCATAGTGACTGTATCAATTTACATTGCCACCAACAGTCCAAGAGGGTTCCCTTTTCTCCACACCCTCTCCAGCATTTGTAGATTTTTTGATGGTGGCCATTCTGACCAGTGTGAGGTGATACCTCATTGTAGTTTTGATTTGCATTTCTCTAATAACTAGTGATGTTGAGCATATTTTCATGTGCCTCCTGGCCATCTGTATGTTTTCTTTGGAGAAATGTCTATTTAGGTCTTCTGCCCGTTTTTTGATTGGGTTGTTTTTTTTTGATATTGAGCTCCATGAGCTGTTTATATATATTGGAGATTAATCCTTTGTCCATTGCTTTGTTTGCAAATATTTTCTCCAATTCTGAGGGTTGTCTTTTTATCTTGTTTATGGTTTCCTTTGCTGTGCAAAAACTTTTAAGTTCATTAGGTCCCATTTGTATATTTTTGTTTTTATTTTCATTACTTTAGGAGGTGGGTCAAAAAAGATCTTGCGGGCTTCCCTGGTGGCGCAGTGGTTGAGAGTCCGCCTGCCGATGCAGGGGACGCGGGTTCGTGCCCAGGTCCGGGAGTATCCCACGTGCCGTGGAGCGGCTGGGCCCGTGGGCCATGGCTGCTGGGCCTGCGCATCCGGAGCTTGTGCTCCTCAACGGGAGAGGCCACAGTGGTGAGAGGCCCGCGTACCACAAAAATAAATAAATAAAAGATCTTGCTGTGGTTTATCAAAGAGTGTTTTTCCTATGTATTCCTCTAAGAGTTTTATAGTGTATGGTCTTACAGTTAGGTCTTTAATCCATTTTGAGTTTATTTTTGTGTATGGTGTTAGGGAGTGTTCTAATTTCATCCTCTTACATGTAGCTGTTCAGTTTTCCCAGCACCACTTTTTTTTTAACATCTTTATTGGAGTATAATTGCTTTACAATGGTGTGTTAAGTTTCTGCTTTATAACAAAGTGAATCAGCAATACATATACATATATCCCCATATCTCCTCGCTCTTGTGACTCCCTCCCACTCTCCCTATCCCACCCCTCTAGGTGGTCACAAAGCACCGAGCTGATCTCCCTGCCAGGACCACTTATTGAAGAGGCTATTTTTCCTCCATTGTTTATTCTTGCCCCCTTTGTCATAGATTAGGTGACCATAGGTGCATGGGTTTATCTCTGGACTTTCTATCCTGTACTATTGATCTATATTTCTGTTTTTGTGCCAGTACCATACTGTCTTGATTACTGTAGCTTTGAAGTATAGTCTGAAGTTGGGGAGCCTGATTCCTCCAGCTCTGTTTTTTCTTTCTCAAGATTGTTTTGACTATTCAGGGTCTTTTGTGCTTCCATACAAATTGTAAAATTTCTTGTTCTAATTCTGTGAAGAATGCCATTGCTAATTTGATAGGAATTGCATTGAATCTGTAGATTACTTTGGGTAATATAATCATTTTCATAATATTGATTCTTCCAATCCAGGAACATGGTATATTTCTCCACCTGTTTGTGTCATCTTTGATTTCTGTCATCAGTGTTTTATAGTTTTCTGAGTACAGGTCTTTTGTCTCCTTAGGTAGGTTTATTCCTAGGTATTTTATTCTTTTTGTTGTGATGGTAAATGGGATTGTTTCCTTAATTTCTCTTTCTGATCTTTTGTTGTTAGTGTATGGGAATGCAAGAGATTTCTGTGCATTAATTTTGTATCCTGCAACTTTACCAGATTCATTGATTAGCTCTAGTAGTTTTCTGGTGGCATCTTTAGGATTTTTGATGTATAGTGTCATGTCATCTGCAAACAGTGACAGGTTTACTTCTTCTTTTCCAGTTTGGATTCCTTTTATTTCTTTTTCTTCTCTGATTGCCATGGCTAGGACTTCCAAAACTATGTTGAATAATAGTGGCAAGAGTAGACATCTTTGTCTTATTCCTGTTCTTAGAGGAAATGCTTTCAGTTTTTCACCATTGAGAATGATGTTTGCTGTGGGTTTGTTGTATATGGCCTTTATTATATTGAGGTAGGTTACCTCTCTGCCCACTTCCTGGAGAGTTTTTATCATAAATGAGTGTTGAATTTTGTCAGAAGCGTTTTCTACATCTGTTAGGATGATCGTATGGTTTTTATTTTTTAATTTGTTAAAATTGTGTATCATATTGATTGATTTGTGTATACGGAAGAATCCTTGCATTCCTGGGATAAATCCCACTTGATCGTGGTATATGATCCTTTTAATGTGCTGTTGGATTCTGTTTGCTAGTATTTTGTTATCCTCATCAGTGATATTGGTCTGTGATTTTCTTTTTTTGTGATATCTTTGTCTGATTTTGGTATCAGGGTGATGGTGGCCTCGTAGAATGAGTTTGGGAGTGTTCCTCCCTCTGCAATTTTTTGGAAGGGCTTAAAAAGGATAGGTGTTAGCTCTTCTTTAAATGTTTGGTAGAATTCACCTGTGAAACCATCTGGTCTTGGACTTTTGTTTTTTCGAAGATTTTAAATTACAGTTTCAATTTCATTACTCGTGATTGGTCTGTTTATATTTTCTCATTCCTCCTGGTTCAGTTGTGGAAAGTTGTACCTTTCCAAGAATTTGTCCATTTCTTCCAGGTTGTCCATTTTTATTGGCATAAAGTTGCTTGTAGTAGTCTCTTATGATCCTTTGTATTTCTGCACTGTCAGTTATAATTTCCCTTTTTTCATTTCTAATTTTATTGATTTGAGTCCTCTCTTTTCCTTGGTGAGTCTGGCTAAAGGTTTATCAATTTTGTTTATCTTCTCAGAGAACCAACTTTTAGTTTTATTGATCTTTGCTATCATTTTCTGCGTTTCTATTTCATTTATTTGTGCTCTGATATTTATGATTTCTTTCCTTCTAGTAACTTTGGGTTCTCTTTATTCTTCTTTCTCTAGTTGCTTTAGCTGTAAGGTTAGATTGTTTATTTGAGATTTTTCTTGCTTCTTGAGGTGAGATTGAATTGCTGTATACTTCCATCTTAGAACTGCTTTTGCTGCATCCCCTAGGCTTTGGGTTGTCGTGTTTTCGTTGTCATTTGTTTCTATGTATTTTTTTAATTTCCTCTTTGATTTCTTCAGTGATCTCTTGGTTATTTAACAGTGCACTGTTTAGCCTCCATGTGTTTGTGTTTGTGTTTTTTACAGTTTTTTTCCTGTAATTGATTTCTAATCTCATAGCATTGTGATAGGAAAAGATGCTTGATATGATTTCAATTTTCTTATATTTTCCGAGGCTTGATTTGTGACTCAAGATGTTATCTATCCTGGAGAGTGTTCTGTGTGCACTTGAGAAGAAAGTGTATTCTGCCACTTTTGGGTGGAATGTCCTATAAATATCAATTAAGTCTATCTGGTCTATTGTGTCATTTAAAGCTTGTGTTTCCTTATTTATTTTCTGTCTGGATGATCTGTCCATTGGTGTAAGTGAGGTGTTAAGGTCCCCCACTATTATTGTGTTTTTGTCGATTTCCCTTTTTATGGCTGTTAGCATTTGCCTTATGTATTGAGGTGCTCCTATGTTGGGTGTATAAATATATATAATTGTTATACCTTCTTCTTGGATTGTTCCCTTGATTATTATGTAGATCCTTCCTTATCTCTTATAACAGTCTTTATTTTAAAGTCTATTTTGTCTGATATGAGTGTTGCTACTCCAGCTTTCTTTTGATTTCCATTTGCGTGGAATAGCTTCTTCCATCCCCTCACTTTCATTCTGTATGTGTCCCTAGGTCTGAAGTGGGTCTCTTGTAGACAACATATATACGGGTCTTGTTTTTGTATGCATTCAGCCAGTCTGTGTCTTTTGGTTGGAGCATTTAATCCATTTACATTCAAAGTAATTATCAATATGCATGTTCCTATTACCATGTTCTTAATTGTTTGGGGTTTGTTTTTGTGGGTCTTTTTCTTCTCTGTGTTTCCCACCTAGAGAAGTTCCTTTAGCATTTGTTGTAAAGCTCTTTTGTTGGTGCTGAATTCTCTTAGCTCTTGCTTGTCTGTAAAACTTTTGATTTCTCTTTCAAATTTGAATGAGATCCTTGCTGGGTAGAGTAATCTTGGTTGTAAGATTTTCCCTTTCATCTCTTTAAGTTTATCCTACCACTCCCTCCTGGCCTGCAGAGTTTCTGCTGAAAAATCAGCTGATAACCTTATGGGGATTCCCTTGTATGTTATTTGTTGCTTTTCCCTTGCTGCTTTTAATATTTTTTCTTTGAATTTAATTTTTGTTAGTTTGATTAATATGTGTCTTGGTGTGTTTCTCCTAGTGTTTATCCTGTATGGGACTCTCTGCACTTCCTGGACTTGGGTGGGTATTTCCTTTCCCATGTTAAGGAAGTTTTCGAGTATAATTTCTTCAAATATTTTCTCAGACTCTTTCTTTTTCTCTTCTTCTTCTGGGACCCCTATAATTCGAATGTTGGTGTGTTTGATGTTGTCCCAGAGGTCTCTGAGACTGTCCTCAATCCTTTTCACTCTTTTTTTCTTTATTCTGCTCCTCGGCAGTTATTTCCACCATTTCATCTTCTGGCTCACTTATTCATTCTTCTGCCTCAGTTATTCTGCTAGAGACTCCTTCTAGTGTAATTTTCATTTCAGTTATTGTGTTGTTCACCACTGCTTGTTTGTTCTTTAGTTCTTCTAGGTCTTTGTTAAACATTTCTTGTGTTTTCTCGATCCACGCCTCCATCCTATTTCTGAGATTTTGGATCATCTTTACTATCATTACTCTGAATTCTTTTTCAGGTAGGTTGCCTATTTCCTCTTCATTTATTTGGTCTTGTAGGTTTTCACCTTGCTCCTTTGTCTGTAACATATTTTTTTGTCGTCTCATTTTTTTTGATGGGTGGGGCTGTGTTCCTGTCTTACTGGTTGTTTGGCCTGAGGCTTCCAGCACTGGAGTTTGGAGGCAGTTGGGTAGAGCCAGGTCTTGGCGCTGAGATGAGGACCTCTGGGAGACCTCACTCCGATTAATATTCCCTGTGGTCTGAGGTTGCTTCCTTGGTGCTTCCACCACAGGAGCTCAGGCCTGACCCTCAGCCTGTGAACCAAGACCCCACAAGCTGCACAGCATGGCAAAAAAAAAAAAAAGAGCAGAACAATAACAAAGAATACAAAATAAAATAAAATTAGAAAAATAAAAAATATATTAGTAAAAATATAAATGAAACAACAGCAAGGTAATACAGAACCACAATAGCAAAAATAAATAAATAAATAAAAGGCCTTGTCTGTGGTGGCAGAGCTTAGGTGGGAGCAGGGCTTAGGCAGGGTGGGGTTTAAGCAGGGGCGGGGCCTAGGCTCAGGACCTGTGTAGCTGGAAAAGGCCCTGTGGGGTGTGGGGCTTAAGCTCAGCACAGCCAGAGGGGGCCTCAGAGTGTGGAGGTTTAGGCCTGAAACCCCAGTAGGCTTGTCGAGACCCAAGTGGGCGGGGGAAATGCTGGACACGTTCCCTTCTCATCCTCCAGTCCTCTGCGGGCCTCTCCCCATCCCCACTGATCCCCTCACTGTGGGTTGGCCCCTCCCAAGTGTAGGAACGTCTCCCCTCCCCCAGCCACCCCTCAAAGACACCAGTCCTGCCCCACCTCCACTTCTCCTTCCCCCTTGCTACCTCCCCAGTCGCTCGGGGGTTCCTCCCATCCCCTTAGGTGTCCGAGGTCCCCCACCAGTGCCTGAAAGTGCCCTAGTTGTGAGTAGATGTGAACTCCCTGTTCTACTCTGCCATCTTGACTCCACCCTGGAGCTTTTGTTTATGTTTATATGTACCTACCTGCCTATCTATACCATATTAGAAATTAAAATTTAAAAATATTTAAGGTATTCCTTTATCAATTTATTTTAAAATAATAATGAGAAACCTATACATATTTATATAAATAAAATATTTTACTAAAAATGACTATGTTTTCCGGGGCGGGGGCAGAAGAAAACACAAGAAAAATAGCATTCAAGTACATTTTTGCAAAATCTTTAATGTCTTAATAAAAGACAGTTGGATTCTCATATCTGCTTCTGAATTCAATCTGTTGAGATACTACATGCCATGTAACTACTGAAAAACTCTGTGTTATACTCATGAGAGAATCAGAATGAAAAAGACAAATAATGTCTTAGTCTTATTATGAAAATAGTTTTGACCTTGCTGACCCCCTGAAAGGGTTTGGAGGACCCAACGAAGTTTTCCATACTACAACTTGAGAACTGCTACTCCAAAGTATTTCTATAGAAGTCTACTAAAACGTTTGCTGGGTAAGCTCTAGACAACTGAATGCTAAAAGTAGTTAATGTTCTTGCCACTACATAGTATGAAATGCCACTATTGATAAAACAAAGTTGTCAAAAACATTTAAGGTGTAATTTCATATTTTGATACATTCTATATGAAATACATATTTTTAAATTTCATACAATCACATTTTAAAAGTGATTCCTGCACTTTTTTTAATTAATTAATTTATTTGTTTTTGGCCTTGCTGGGTCTTTGTTGCTGCATGATGCGGGCTTTCTCTAGTTGTGGCGAGCGGGAGCTATTCTTCGTTGTGGTGCACGGGCTTCTTATTGTGGTGGATTCTCTTATTGCAGAGCATGGGTTCTAGGTGCACAGACTTCAGTAGTTGTGGCACGCAGGCTCAGTAGTTGTGGCTCGCGGGCTCCACAGCACAGGCTCAGTAGTTATGGCACACGGGCTTAGTTGCTCTGCAGCATGTGGGATCTTCCCAGACCAGGGCTCGAACCCCTGTCCCCTGCATTGGCAGGCAGATTCTTAAAAATCAACTTTAAAAATCAAATTTCCAAATCCAATTCATATATGAACAGCAACTTAATTCTTATAACTGGGGTAGCTGAATTTATTGTGACTTTTGTGCCATAACATGATTTAAGCTATTTTGTAAAATCAGGCTCACTTCAGTGTTAGTCTTACAATGTTATTTTTATCACTGCATTTAGATTAGTGGTAAATAGTTAGAAGGATGTCCTGGACCAGTTGTTCCCAAGGTCATTTTTTTACTGCTTTGGAGATGGGAGTTTGGAAATTATTCATTCACAAATCCTAGCATTTGGACTTTTCATATGTCTAGGTTCCTTAGCCCCACTCGGCAGTCCCTTTATGTGTGGGGCCAGCAGCAGTGGAGCTCCTAGCAGCAAGTGATATTCTCAGAGGCAAGTCTCTTCTGTGGTAATGCAGGACAACTCCCAGCAGAATTGTTTTCTTCCCATTGATCAGAAGTATGCTTTGTGGGTAAGAAGAGGAAGTATCTTTGAGTGCACTAGGACTCCTCCAGAGCACCAGAGAGAGCCAGGTTTGAGGATATTGCGGCATAAGTCAGGGATCTCCAGGGGCCTATACCAAATGCTAAATCTGGCTAAATCTGCTTCAGGACGGTAGACTCTTTTAGAAATCCCTACTCCATATTCAGAAGAACTTACTAAGGAAGTAATTTACCTGCTTAACCCTACCAAGTGGCCCTCAAGCATTATCTCTACTCTACATTTCCCATTATTTTCTTTGAAATAAGAAACTGACTTCTGAAAGGGGACCCCACTAATTTTGGTTAGAGGGTTATAGTGTAAGAAGCTACTGTAAGTATATTTGGGGTATATACACACCTCTAATGGTCATCCCATCCTTATGCTTTTACAGAAAGTGAAGTTTTCTCTCTAGTCTAACTGAACCATGGCTCTACCTCCCACTACTCCAACAATCACATCTCTTTGAAGCCTGAGGAGGTATATAAGCTACTTTGAATTAGGTGTGGGGTTTTGGTTTGTTGTTTTTTTTTTTTGGCTGCACCATGCGGCATGCAGGATCTTAGTTCCCAGACCAGGGATTGAACCCGGGATCCCCTGCAGTGGAAGCACGGAGTCTTAACCACTGGACCACCAGGGAAGTCCCTGAATTAGGTGTTTAGCATGACCTGTTAACCACCCATGTAGTGTTTCCACTGCAGCCCTACATCTACCATTTAGAGTAGCAATATCTGGTTTTGCAATCTACTTATTTATTTTTTTTTTTGAGTTAAACAGTATTTGTATAGTTAAAACACATGACCACAACAATGCAAAAGGCAGAGGGATAAATGGAATCAAAGTGTTGCAAAATACTGTTTTTACTGGAGAAATGATAAACGTGATACACTTGATTATTTTGTCTTTTGCAATCTACTTTTTTAAATGTTGACATCTTAAATGACTATTTTTCAATCAAGATATATGGTAGCTTCTTCATGCTCTTCTTACTTTTTTTTCCTTATTTTTTTAAACACCCCCTCCCCTTCCTATTTTTTCTTTCTTTTAAACCTATCTCTCTTCTGTTTTTTTCCACTTGGGTCAATATAGTGCAAGACTAGAGAAAGGTGAGAAAAGTAAGTATTCAGGGTCAGTAAAATGAGCAATAAAATCGATCCATGACAAAATCATAGGAAGACACCCAAGGCTAATGCCAAGAGGTCCCCCTAGGAGAAGACAAAGCAGGAAACACACCTCAAAGTAGAGCCCATGCATAGAGCCACTGATAGCCAGACCACAAAGCAGGAGTGTGAAGATGGTCATTAGGAAGCTGACTAATTCTGCTAAAGGGAGTCCTTTTTTAAATATGCTCTTCAAGGACATTGTCTGACCCTCTGAATATAGACCTCAGAATAGATTCTTGATCCAGCTTACTTTAAGCTTGTATGCAAAATAATGTGTTTGAAGTACTAGATAATTTTTCATTTCTGTTTTGAAGGCATTCAAATATCAGGTACTATCAGCACATTCACTGCTTATTTCTTTAAAAAAAATGCCAAAGCTATTGGATCAAAAGTATTGATAATATTCTGATTTGCTTGTATGTGGTAGGAGGAGGACAGAGTTGAGATTCATATAACTGGAATTTTCATTATAGTCAGTTCTAACACTATTTTTGTGATGAGCCATATGATCCATAAGCAGCTCTTAAACCCATCCATTTAATCACAGTTCAGGTTAGAAGCAGAGGTTGTCTGTGTAGCGTAGGGTCATAGGATGAGCCCCCATAGAGCAGGCAGGAGGCTGGTAGAGGGTTGAATATCAAGAAGCCTCCTACAGGGAAGCAGTGCACCTGCTGGAAAAACATGACACCAGATGCAATAATAATGAAGAGATCTAGGCCCTACTGCAGCCAGGGGTTCTACAAAAGGAAGGGGAAGATATTTGAGTGAATGAGCCACTTTTCATGCTCGTTCTGGGTGTAACTTATAAAGCACTAGGGGTCAAGAAAATCAGCCTTCAGTGGCTATGCACCAACCTGCCCTTTTGTGCCTTAGCTACAAGTACATTTGCAGTCATGGGAAGCACCATCCCAAGTTCTAGCTACAATTTTCTAAGAATCCATCACTGAGAGAGCTTGTTTATTATAACTAATCTACAGATCTTCCAGCTCTCCAGCAGATCTTAAAATGTCAAAGAAAAAATTGCAGAAACTCAGAATTCAGTATATGAATACATAAAATCACCACAAAAATGTGTGAAAATTCAATTTTACCTTAGAAGAAATCATGCACTAGAGGATGATGACCAGTTATGCAACTTGCCTAGAATAAAAACATATTTCTGCTAAATAACATTTTCCTTAGAACCAATCCATGAGAGCAACAGGTAAACTTCTGCTTCGCAGATTTGAAATAAGATTATTAAAATTACCTTGTCTTCTGGAGGAATATGATGTTTTGGATTTGCATCCGAATAATCCAATGCAGGTGGCAAGCAGGGGAGGCAGTAAGAGGTCTGGAGAACAGATCAAATAAAATTGGCCGTGTTAAAGGCTACACAGGGATTCATATACTCTCTGCTTTTGTATATGTTTCAAATTTTCCACAATAAAAACTTTAAGAATTATATTGAAAATTTTTAACTTTATCTTTTTTATTACTCTTTCAAAAACAATGCCGATTGCAAAACATCTAGATGGGATAGTAAAGTGTAAAGAAGGAGAAAAAAATTTTAGCATGCATGACCTTTCCCAACATTCAAAAATCAAATATGATAATAATATCATTCCATAAATGTAAGCTGATCACTGATCCTAGTAGCCTCAACTAGTCCTTAACTTTAATGCTGTGATTTTTCCAGTATTGACTGAAATTGATATTTCCCACATTTCTGAAAGTGAGAGATGATAAAAGCAGCGTAAAATACATTGTGCTACTTAACCACACAGCAGTTGTGATAATTACAAGGTCAGGGCCACTGGTGAGCCAATGTAAGTGAACAAATATCTTAGAGTAACGTGTTTATCCTCCACGATTTGAAGGAACTCTGTCAGGGAACCAAGACATCATCAGGTCAATTACTGTCTGCAATAGCTTTGCAAAGTACCTTGAAAAAAGCACTGGTGAGCAGTTAACTGCCACCTGCAGAAACAGCAAGAGAGGTTATTTCTTCAACCTAACATAAAACCAGTATTTCATATTCCAATACAGTTATATACTGGTTATCTCTTGCTGGCTAACAAACCATGCCAAAATTTAGCAGCTTAAAACAATAAATGTTTATCATCTCACACCTTTTCTAAGGGTCAAGAATCCAGGAGTGGCTTACATAGGTGGCTCTAGCTTAGGATCTTGTAACAAGTTTCGATCAAGTTGTTGGCCAGAGCTGCAGTCATCTTAAGGTTTAACTAGAGCTTCAGAGCCACTTCCAAGTTTACCCACAAGATTAGCCAGCCTCAGTTCCTCACCACAAGGATCTCTCCATAGGCTGCCTGAGTCCTCATGACATGGCAGCTGGTTTCCCAGAGAGTAAGTTATCAGAGAAAGTAAGAAAGAGAAAGAAAAGAGCACCAAGTGAGAGTGCCCAAGATAGAAGCCACAGTCTTTTATAATCTAGTCCTAGAAGTAACACACCATCATTTCTGCCTTATTCTGTTGGTCATACAGACCAACCCTAGTACATGGTGGGAGGGGAAACACAAGGATGTGAGTACCAGGAGGCAGGAATCACTGGGGACCATTTTGGAGGTTGGCTACTACATGGAAGATAGAAGAAGAGAAATAACCCTTAAATATTAGAGATAAGATATATAAAAATGGATTTGCAGGGGTTGTCTTTAAGTGAAGTATAGTTGGGCCCCAATCCATCTGGGATGGTTATATTACTGAAGTAAAGAGGGAGCCAAACAATAACTTCCAGTTATTTAAAACTTTCAAAATACCTTAAGGCTGTAAATCTCCATGTACAAAAGCAAAGTACCCTATCGAACAATCTAGAGGAGTGCTAATTTTATCTGCCTTCAGAGCTGAAGAGAATAGCAGTGGCAACTTCTGCTGAAGTCTGTTTTATCCCCACTATTCCCAAATGCGGATATGCATATGCCTCTGCCACAGTTCAGTCCCTAGTTTCTGGTTGCCTTCCTGACAGACTTCAGTCTGACTTGGCATAAGTGTTCCAGCCTGGCTGCTTGTTGATTCTTAGTCTTAACCATCCCAACTAAAGAATCATGTTAGAAGCGAAAGAAAACGCAGCATATGGTTTTTGCCTTTAACTTAAAATCTCAACAAAAGAAGAAAATAATCACTATACCCACAACTAGAGTTCTTGAAAAAAGCATGAGAAACTTTATAAACTGATAGTCCCTAGCTATCCTTAGGCCTCAGTTTATATATACCAAATTAAAAGTTATACTTCAGTCTCTTTCTCTGTATTCCTCTCTAAATCCACACCTATGTATTGATTTCTAGCACCAGTAGTTTTAAAAAATAGTAATTTCAGGGTTTCCTACTGTACTTTCAGAATGCAAATCATCATTGCAAATAACTTGACCCAATAACTTAATAATTGATATGGGTAAACAATTGAAGTAGTAAATTCCACAGTCCATCCAGAGAATCATATTTTTTCAACTGTGATATTGACCAGATTATAATAAGGCATGTGATCTACTGGCAAGCAGATATCTGCTCATCAAAAATAGAGACTAACAACATACTCCAAAGTAGCTCTATACGTGGTAAACTGTGGAAACTAAAGAGTGTTATACAGATATAGTAGAAGGGAAAGGGAAAGATGAGTGACATCTTTTCACTTTCATAATAGCTATCATGGAAGAAATAGGCTTTATAATAATTTTACTCTTTGGTAAAAATGAGATTTAATCATTTTTACAATTAGTTGAATAATAAATTAACTCTCTTCAATGAAAAGAGTTTAATGCAATGACCATGCATTCTGAGTCTAATAGTCACTATTAATCATTATCTCCTTCCAACCCAATAGTACTCTCAATACCCTGCAATTCTGAGGTGCAGATTGCTTTTTGAGCCCTCTCTTGATGTTATCAAAACATGCCGAATTATATTGTTGTCAGGTATTTTCTCCTTGTCAAGATAATTCATTGCTACCTCTTGAAAGGAGATTTTTTTTGGTTCCACTCTAAAGCATAAAGCATCTATACTACATCCCCTCCCCCACCAAAATTAAAATAAAATATTTTATTCTTTAACAGAGAATAAAATAGTTTAGGATGAAGAGGCTCTCCTCTCTGGTTCATTCTCTATGAGTTATTATATTTATACAGCCAAATTATGTGGGTTTTCTTTTTAGGTTCGCTTTAACAGACACTTTCTCCTCAGGAAAAACAGTGTTGTTGATCACAGCAGCAGGTCTAATTCCTTTCTCATATGTTTATTTTTGAAGAACTCCCACAGACTGGCTTGGCCTCAGACACAGATAGACGTTTCTTCTGTAGGCTTTGCCTGCATGTGTGAAGTAAGGGGCAACAAGGGTAGTGTAGGAAATAAATCTTGTTTTATGCAAACATGTAATAGAACCCTCAAATACTCTAGATAATTTCTCACCAAAGAATAAATGATTAATGTCAGATTCTTTCCTAAGAGCAAGTTTTGATAGTCCAGGAATAGAGATACCACAAGAAAACAGGCACCTGAAACAGGATTAGGAGAGATCAGGCAGAACAAAGCTACAGCCAAGATTAGTCATCTGTCCTTCTCTCCAAGTTCTGCCTCTGGCCAGACCTCCCCAATGACTTCCAAATATTTGGAATTTTAAAAATTTTCCTTCGAAATTAAAATGAATATATGCAAATACTCCTTCACCCTATGACTTCAAAACTACTGTCTACTCAGTAAAACTCTTTTCCTTATTTTTTCATTTAAAAAAAACAAATTTCACAATTACTCTCATGTTTCAGGGAATTGTCCCTGATATCCAGACAAGATTCCTTGAGGCTAAATTGCATAAGAGTAACATGACAGATGGTCTTCATTTTATAGGGAAAGATGAGAGAAAGATAAATAAGAAATGAGATGCAATCTAAAATGGATATAAAGTTTAACAGAAAAGCATTCTTCAGTTATACATATTAAAGAAAGAGGAAAATCTTACACATACTCCCAAACAGGAAAGGGAAGTGCTTACAATTGACCATGTAAAGATAATTGTTTTCCTTTTTTTTAATGGTTTCTGGGTTGTGGTTGTTTTATCCCCATATTTTATAAGATAATTTATTTGGTAAAATAGTTGGTCTTGGTGAAGTAAAGTAGAAAGCCAAACTTTGGGTCAGGGATGGAAATGGCTGGTAAATATTTTTATTTATTGAATATATTTAGTATGAGGACCTGAATGGGATATACCGCACTGTACTAGAGAGAGAGAGAAAAACCTCCTGCTCTTATAGAAATAACTCAAAATCATGAGTCAGAAGACCTGGATTGAAGTTCTGGTTGTGCCGCTTAAAAAGTATATGACCTTAGGCAAACTTTTGTTCTATTTCTTCATTTCCTTAACTTTGTTCACCTAGTTTACCTTTTGAGTAGAGGTCTTAATTCCTATTAACCTTTGGAGAGGTGTCATTCCTGGTTCACCTATTGAGATATTGTTAGGGTCAAATGAAATAATGCATATAAACGTACTTTTCAAAGTTGAGTCCTGTAAAAATATCAGTATTCCTAAATACATGTTGTCATTTGTCATTCAATTTTTTTTTTTTTTTTTTTGGCCACACTGTGTGGCTTGTGGAATCTTAGTTCCCTGACCAGGGATTGAACCCAGGCCCCGCCAGTGCAAGCACTGAATCCTAACCACTGGACTGCCAGGGAATTCCCTGTCATTCTATTTTACACCTTGCATGAGAAATAAAACCTCTTAAAAGATAGCAAAAGTCTAAATAGAATACCTAATGCTAAAAAGAAGGGAGAGGACAACTCCAATTTACTTTAGTTTTCATATACATAAAAATACTAAAACAAATCAATAAAGTAATATTATTAATTCTTTAGGAAAGTACCAATCCCCAGCTCAGATAGCAATTAATATGGTTTCTTAAAGAGTAATGATGCTAAATAAGTTTATTTTATAACATAATAACAGATCATCCACATAAGGAAAAAATAACAGGTAAGTCTGCTTCAAGCCACAGTTCAAATGCTCACAAATAGTTAATATGATTGGAGAAAAACTAATAAAGCTTTCACTCTGTTTCACATTCTATTTCTTACTCTATGACTAATAATCGCTTATCAGTGTAGGCAAAACTTTTGGCTTTAGCCTTGAGCTGGAGTGTTGGGGTATCTAGGGTGATAAATGTGAAATTAAATATTTTTTAAAATTGAAGTTTCAGTACAATTGTAAAGTATGTACACAAACACATACATACCGAAAAAACAAATGTAATGTAATAGGAAGAACTGTTTACATTAAGGATCAGGATTCTTACGTTCTTACCCTAGGACTCATTAAGTGACCACACGTTAGTCTGGTAGCTGTACATCTGATTCTGATATTCTACCAGGAGTTGCTCTAACCCCAAAATTCAATTGGGTACTTTCCAGAGACCTATGGAATATTCTGCAATTTTCCCTTGGGGAGAAGAGAAAAGAAGAATATGGATTGCAGAAATCTGCCACTTTGGAAATTTAGCTAGTTCGAGAGTCCCCAGTGTAAATTCTGTAAGATGCTAGTTCTTCTGGGGGCCGGGCATGTTTCTGCGGTTCTGCTGTCATAAATTTGGAAAACACTTCCCACTATAACTCTGCCCCCTTGAAGTCACATTACCTATTAGCTTATTAAAGATTCTGAAAATTCTTTGTAACAGTGCGCTTTACAGAGAAAGCCACAGAATGCTTTTCCCCTAACACCTATTTATATCCCTTTGGGATGCGTTGGCTTAAATTACAAGGTCCTACAGAGCAAGTGCTCTAGATATGAATAACCAAAGCCAGCACCCAAAGCACTATGATCGTTGATGAATCATTTTGTGAATGGTGGGCCAAAGTTGTCGGTCCAAAATTTAAATTATTAACATCCTGGATGACGGTCATGGGAGCATATTTTTAACATTTGAAGATGATACTAAGACTAAATCTATGTAATGAAAACTTTTTTTCATAGCTATAAGGTTAAGTTCAGCCAGTTGTACAGAATTGAGCCTTTTAGACAAACCTAGAAAGCTTATTGCACACACAAACACATGTACACATATAAATTCAATGTTTTTATACATTAAAGCCATAATCAAGATGGGTGACCAAGGTCTGTGAGTTTGCTAATTTCCTGGGTGAAAGAAAAAGAATTCAAGCGATATTGAAACACTCAACAAATGGTGGTGTAGAAGAAACAAAGAGTCTAGTATTTCTTAGTTACAATGAAGGAAGAGGTGCAGATTTAGAAAAATGTTGTAAAAAGAAAAGGAAGGGATTTAACGATATCTAAGCACACAGTAAGTATCGTGATACTTCCAAATGTATTCCTGTGTTCTTATTTGAGAGGATAATGTTTGCTGTGATAGGACAGTTGTATATGGTGGGGGATGAGATTAGCAGCTCTGTCTTTGATATTCCACCTGAATTAGCAACAGTATTATAGACAGAATGGGGTTCAGATAAAGTGTCATGTTTGTATAAAATGGAGAGATTATCTCCTACCCTAAATTCCATGAATAATCCTCATTATCCTCTTTCAGCTTTTTTTGTCCAGAAAAAGAAGAGAATCATCTTTGTGCATTTGTCCATTTGTTTAGAAAGTGACCTTCTAGGACTGCATCTTTGGCATGTTCTGGGTGGGTGTAAGCATCCTGGGGGTGTTCAGCAAATAATGATAAAGAAGCTTAAATGAAGAGCACAAAGTCAGAAAGTTAATAAGGTCCAATTCAGGATTCTTAATGCCTGAGATTCCTGCAAAACCAGCTCTCACATCACTTTTAAACTGGGTTTTAAAGCATATTGATTTTGTTTCCTTAGGGTAATTTACTCAAGTAGCTCTGTTAAGTGTTGACTTGCAGTGCCAGCAAGTTTCATTGTGCTGAATTATTGTGGAAAGACCAAATATTTTGAAGGCATGTACAGTCAAAGACAAGTTTTGCTCTATTACCTTTCTCTTGGCTGGGGAGAAAGAGGACTTGCCACAGCATAGCAGGATTAGTGGATCACAAAATGAATTACTACTCACTCATGCGAAATCACGAACTTCTCGTTACTGTTTTCATGGTCTGTCAGGCATAACATTTTTACCAAGCCTGGCCTGAAATTTATGTAAGTTATTTAGTCATTATTATCTACAAGGCTCCTCAAGTCAATGATGTCAGCTCACTTGTTAGATGCATTCTTTAAATTTCCAATCAAAGTGTCTGTATAGTCTATAACTTAAATAATAATTAGTTTTACAGTCTTCCCAATGTATTCTAGAGTTCTAACTTCCAAGAGCTTGTATTGGTGGCACCTCTAGTAACAAATTTCTTCAAATTTGCTGGTGTTGCCACAGTTCTCCCAGTCTCTAAAGAAACCCAAAAGCTCTCCCTGACTTGTCTCCTGACCTTCCACTTCTATTTCAACCATCACCAAGTTACACCCGAAAAGGAATCACCTTTTCCTCACTATTCCCACTACCATAGCCTATGCCAGGCCAAATCTCCTCACTCCTGGCCAATCTAACCTTCTCCAGGTTCCCACTTTTGAATTACTCTTATATACATTCCTGCCAGAATAATCTTAGTAAAGTACCATTTATAAAACCCTGTAGTAAATCTGACTACTCCAGACCTTGGTAACCTCAGACTACCCATAGTACTTATAGTCAGGCCCATACGTCTTAATGCTTAAGTATTCCCAGGTGGTTTCATTTGAATTCGTTTTGTCTTCCTTGAGGAGAGTGTCTTGTGTTTCTTTTCAGCTACTATAGCCCTAACATAAGACTTATTCAAGATCAATCCTCAGGGTCAAATCCTACCCAATTATTAATACTTTATTTTTTTAATTATTTTATTTTATTTATTTATTTTTGGCTGTGTTGGGTCTTGGTTGCTGTGTGCAGGCTTTCTCTAGTTGCAGCCAGCAGGGACTACTCTTCCTTGCAATGCACGGGCTTCTCATTGCAGTGGCTTCTCGTGTTGTGGAGCACGGGCTCTAGGCATAAGGGCTTCAGTAGTTGTGGCACATGGTCTCAGTAGTTGTGGCTCACGGGCTCTAGAGCGCAGGCTCAGTAGTTGTGGTGCATGGGCTTAGTTGCTCCGTGGCATGTGGGATCTTCCCAGACCAGGGCTCGAACCCATGTCCCCTGCATTGGCAGGTGGATTCTTAACCACTGCATCACCAGGGAAGTCCCCAATTATTAATACTTTAAATGTGCCATAGAATATTCTGTGCTGTGCTTGGAAGAGGTAGGTAACCATACCTTACTGTATTAATTCACTCATCAGACATTTTCAAGCAAACTCTGTATGCCAATCACAGTGCAATGGATACAAGAGATGTAAGACTTGTCTTGAAGGAGCTTGTGGGAGAATCAGACAAGTACAGTGTGGTGAGGATTAGAATCGAAGTATGTGTGGGTGCTTATGGGGACCCGGAGGAAACACAACTAAATCAGACTGGGAGTAGTAAGGAAGGGAACGTTAATGTCCAAAGTGTGTTTCTCAGAGCACTAGTCCTGAAAAATTCTCCATGAAAAAAAAAATACAAGTCTATGGTCAAGTAAATGTGGGAAACCCTGGACCCTGTGACTTCGTTTCCCAAAGTGTCAATCACAAAGCCCATTAGCACACTAATGTAAAGAAACCTGTGGGAAACCCCAGTTGTGGGATAGAGATTTCCCAGTTATCAAGAGAAAAGTGGTGGTTGAAACCTTCTGAATAAGGTCACTGAAGGACTGACAGAGAAGAACAGTGGGCTGGGGCCAAGGTCAAGGAGAATACCAACATTTAAGCATGGAGTAGCCCACAGGGAGATTAAGATGAACTGGCCAGGGATGTGGAAACATCCCAAAACAAAGTGGAATACCAGGAGCAGAGGGAGAGGAGAGAATTCAAGGAAGGGTTGGCCAGAAACGTCAAAGCCCCACATGAAGACGTTAGAGTGTGCCCTAGACTTAGCAATCAAGTGGTTATTAGGGACATTGGCAAGAGTGTTATCAAGGGAACATTGGAAGGAAGGGGGATTGCAGTGGACTGAGGCTGTGAGGAAGTAGAGACAGTAAGTATAGACTAGCCTTTTGAGAAATTTGGCTGTGAAGGGTTGGGATTAATATAAGAAGAGAGTAAGAGTGTTGAAGGAGTGTTATTTTACACTGAGAAGATATGAACTTCTTTGTATGCTAAGGGAAAAGAGCCAAGTAGGAAAGGTTAAGATATGGGGAATTGGGGTGAGAGGTGCTTGATAGAGGCTAGATAAGGCTAGATAGCCTAAGGCTAGATAGCTGAGAAACAGGGAGGAGGGGACGAATCACAGGTGAGGTGAAATTAGCCACTGACAGGAAAAGGGTGACCTTTTCTGCTGGGCAAAAAAAGAAGACAAAACAGGCTGAGAGAGAGAGAAAGTTGTAAGCAGTGAGAGAGAAAGTTATTAATAACATTAATATTCATTGAGGACCTACTCTGTGCCAGGCATAAGTGGCTTACATATAAGTTGTCTCATTTAATCCTTACAGTAACCCTTTAGCATCACACTAATATTATCCCAATTTTGCAGAGGAAGAAATTGCAGTATGGAGTGAGTAAGTACCTTGTCACATGGTGGATTCAGGATGCAGAGTCAGGGAAAAAAAAAAAAGATCTCTTGCCTAATGAATACTTTCTAGGGAGGAAGTTCTTCTTTAAGTGTCCTCAACTGTTCGGGATTAAGTGGACGGTATGGCTGTTTCCTGAGAGTGAGCCAGGGTGGTGGCAAGGTAAGGGAGCTGAGGAATGGGGCACTCTTGACTGGAATAGCTGTGGAGAAGAATGGGAGAGAGCCAACCAGGGGCACGTGAGTGAGCGTAGCTGAAGCTGAGGAGCGTGCTCTATAAGAGACTTCAGTTCCTGTGGTTTGTGACCTCCACCCCACCTCCACCTGCTATGCCGGAGCCTGGATAAGAAGACAGGGAAAAGATAGGCTGAGACTTGGAGGCTCTTTGAGAAGAGACACACACATCCTCAGAAGTGACCACCCATAGACTGAAGGTGCTTTCCCTCCTATAGATATAAGCAAAGGGCTGCCAGGGTACAGAGGGATTCGCTCCGATTGAGGGAACTGGAGAAATCTGATGGTGTGGGGGAAATTTAAACTAGGTCTTGCCATATAAAACTGAGCAAATTTCAAGCCTGATTTCCTGAGAAATGAACTGACGTAGCATAAAAAGAAGAGCAAGCTTGGGGGAAAACTGTAAGTTCAGCTTTCAGATGTGTTGATTTTGAAATGCCTACAGTTTCACCACATGGAAATGTTTGGACTTGGAAGTTATCACCTAAAGATAATAGTTCAAGATTTCACACACCAAGTTGCTGGCTCACAGAGAGAGTGAAAAAGTATCACAAAGGGCAGAAAGATAATGTGGCCACCTGACTATGATCAGAGTAATATAACGGTACTGCCAAGCACCGGAGCAGAGTTCTCCGGCAATGAGACCAAGATGGAAGAGGAGAAAAAAATCTTGGTAACTTGTGGGGCATGGAGTGGGTAGAGTCACTGATATGGCCCTTTAAAGTGAATGAGAGATTGCATAAGAGGTATATGAAAGATTTCATATTATGCAGAGGGAAGTGGCACCTGGAGCAATTGCAAAAGCTTCTTTCACAAGCTTGCATGAATCCAGCCGTACAGGAAATTATAGCAAAAATATTCTGGGTTCGATAGCTAGGTCAGGATGATTGGGTAAGGCCCCAAGGCACCAATACTGTCTTCTAACTTTTTTCATGATGTCCTCTGCTATCGTCATTGAACTTCACGTACAATGCTCTCCCAGTCTCACTCACGTCGTCTCACATATCCCTCTTGACCCTAAAATCTATTTTAAATGTAAAGAAACCCAAAAGTAACAAATTTGTAAAAGAAAATTATTTTACTGTTTTGTAATAAGTTCCAAACCCTGTGTATGTTTCTGTCTGGTTAAATCCTGAGCTGGAATCTTAAAATTCAAAAGCACAGCAGCAACAAAAGAACTCTTTAGGAATAGCCCCTGGAAGTCAGATTAGGCAAAAGCCCCCTCAATCACATCTGCCAAGTACGTAACAAATTGCTGGTTAGACACCACTTACTTTATCTACATTTGCACTTATCCCTGAGCACAAACTTTTTTTATTGGACACTACTTGCTGTAACTTAAAATTAGCTACCATAATCCACTTTCAACTCCATCTAAGAGAACACAGCCACCAGAACTCTTAAATTCTAGTCTCAAACTCATTGTTAGCTACCTATGCTATCATAAACAGGTCAATCTCTCGGAGCCTTATTTCTTCATCTAAAAAATAGAAGTAATATACCTGCTCCCCTTCTTCACATGGTGGCACTGAATCAAACCAGATTGATACTAGATGGGAACATTATTTTATAAGGTGACTATCATGATACAAAAATAAGGTATCATTATAGTTATAATAATTTTATTAGTCATAGTAATAATTGTTATTATTAATAACAGTAGGAAATATGAGGAATTTATTTTCACACAGTCTCATGGCATAATTCCCAAGGGTTATGTACTAGGATCTTAGCGAGCATTAAAAGGCCCATCCATGTGGTACATCATTAAGTTCAGTAAAGGGCAGGGAGAGAGACAAGGAGAAGAAAAATGTAGTAAAAAGAAAAAGGGAGGGGGGTAGGGAAAGGATAAGGAGGAAGAAGAGAGAGAAGGAAGAAGGGTGACAGAGCAGATGGAGGGAAAGGGGCAAAGGGAATCCAGAGAAATAGGGAGGATGAGAAGGAAGGCCTTCCTTTGGCCTCCTGAAACCCCCTTTATCAGAGTTACTAAGAGGTGGTTTTCAGAAGGCATTTTTCCATAAGAGGTCATCGAAATCATGACCTACTAATCAATTGTGTTTTGGATAGGTTCTGGTCTTCTACCTGGCCCCTGGAGAAAGAGATACCAAAGAGGGCAGTTTTGATGGCAAAAAATAAAAAAATATTTAAATGAGCAAGGAAATAATCGGGCTCAGGGTGAGCCACTATTTTCAATGAGACCCAACTTGGGGAAAAATATTTATGGTTGCATTTTTTCAAACTAAATGAAATATCTTTCTTTTATTAAGTCGCTTAGGGAAAATGTGTATTTTACAATATATATTCCCTGTCTATTAAATTTTAAAATGTCAGTTAGCAAATCGGCACAGCTTCTTGGGACTTTAACTGCTAATAAAAAGTAGCAAAGCAGATCCCATTGTCGGATTTCTTCTTTTGCTTAGCAGCATGGGAGAACTGGTATGGTGAGGCTGGCTGGGGTTCAGAAAAGGAAAAGGGGGGAAGGAGACAAATGCATCAAATAAGTATTGAAAGATTTAATTTTTCCATATTTCCTCTGTTTGGAAGAAACTCAGAGTTTAACTTTTGTGAGGTTTCATCAACTTTTTTTTTTTTTGGTTGGTGGTTGGTGGATCCAGAAAAACACCTTAAAACATATATACCCAGACTGACTCATAGAGGAGTAAGACCCATTCCTTCTCTCTCTCTCTCTCTCTCTCTCTCTCTCTCTCTCTCTCTCTCACACACACACACACACACACACACACACACACATACACTCACATCATTAATATTCAATAGTTTCTGAACCTTGTTTTTAATTTATTTTTGTTTCTCATGTACAGAAACCTAGGATTATACTCCTCCTCTTTATGTGTTATGAAAGAAGGTTTAGGTGCAATATTAAGGAATTTAAATTAATAACCTTTTACCTGCCAAGTGAAGTAAAAAGTCTACCCCTAGGATGAATAGTTTACGCTTTCTTGTTGGCTTGAATTATGTGGGTAAGTGAGGGCGTTTTTTTCCTTAAAAAAAAAAAACTATCCATATATTATATATATATGAAAATCAATAGATTGGTGAGAATGAAGCAAGGCTACCCTTTACAGAGAACTAAGACACCTGCCAAAAATTAAAAAGGGAACTGAGCTGTTTCAGCTGAAAGACCAGCAGTCATTTCAGATAACAGTCTTTCCTTTCAGCTGAAAATGTGGAAAATGGAGTGGCACAAGTGAGTGTCCTCCTTGATTGCCCCAAGTATCTGCAGGATAATTAATGTGCCCCTCACCTTGATTCACAGGAGCCCACTGCTCCATTCTATTTAAATGAAGGCAGGATCCTTTCAACCATTGGAAACAGGGGGAGAAGAACGTTTTTTATATATATATATATATACACAATGTTCTTTTCTTTTTTTTAATTTTTATTGGAGAATAGTTTCAGGTGTACAGCAAAGTGAATCAGTTATATATATACGTATATACATATACTCCTTTTTTAGGTTCTTTTCCCATATAGACCATTACAGAGTACTGAGTAGAATTCCCTATGCTATACAGCAGGTTCTTGTTAGTTATCTATTTTATATATAGTAGTATATATATGTCAATCCCAATCTCCCAATTTATCCCTCCCCCCCTCTTATGCCCTGGCAACCGTAAGTTTGTTTTCTACATCTGTGACTCTACTTCTGTTTTGTAAATAAGTTCATTTTTTAAAAGGGTATAAAATGTTCTTTCCTGATTATAAAGTAATTCATGAGAAAAAATTTAATTAAAAAATTAAATTAATGTTCATCGTAGAAAAATTGGAATGTACCAAAAAAGATAAGGAAAAAAATTTAAAATAGTTTCTAATTCCACACCAAGAAAGATGTGCTGAGAGTATTTTCTTGTATTTCTTCCTAGTATTTTTTTCCTTTAATGCTAGACTGTCTTTGCTTAATACAAGAAAAATACTGTCATTTGATGCTTTCAGCACAGGTGGACAAGAAATGAATAAAAAACACAAAAATAAAAGAGAAACAATAATTGCATGCAGTTGAACTGTGGGAAGCTGTACCAGCCTCCAGAGCTAAGTATTCCAAGAAAGAAGGCAGTTGTGAGAAATCAGCAGAGTGCAGTGGAAAGAATGCACAGAAGATTCTGTCCTAGTACTGTCTGACTGTTACCTCACTCCATGACCTAGGGAAAATCATTTTCCTTCTCTAGCCTTCATTTTCTTCATCTTTAAAATAGGGGCCTGCAGCTCAGCAGTTCTGCAAACTTTATAAGGTATTTTGCCCTGTGCTGCAAGCCAGAGATGGCAGGCAAGAAGGTTCTAATGTAATCTACTGGGTTTTGCAACTTTGAAATGAAATTCAGGTAAAATTTTGTTATGTCCCTGAGATGCCCCCTGAAATTTAAAGGAAGATAATTTTCTAATTCTTTGTTTAGTGGAATGGACCAGATGCTACTCAAAGTTCCTCAGGCTCCAAAATTCTGTAATATAGTGTCACCAAAAGTCAAGTGCATCTTTAAGATACAACCCTGAACCCAATACTGACCATTCTCACACCGAGAATAATCAGTAAATTTATTGAGAGTCTAGAAGAACCCTACTTTCAAAGCAAACAGAAACCAGAGGTGAATATTCTGTCAATTCAATTGTCATTATATATTCCCTAAATATTACCAAAGGCCAGGCTTTCACAAAATAGGGTAGTAAAAATCTACCCTTACTCCAAACCTTTTTCCTCTGATCCTTCTCTCCTCAACCAGTTCCACCTTAATCTAGGAATTCGGCAACTTTGAATTTTCTCTTCCATTTCCTATGAAAACTTATTGGAAAGTGGTAAATATGAGTCATTTACAGCTTAGTGTGTTTCTCCCAAGGATATTTGTACTAAATTTTTGTATGTAATTGCTTACTAAAAGGTTTTTTTCCCTGTTGAAGGAATTTCATATATCAATGAGTAGGTGGAGAAGGTATATGTAGAGGTAAGACAAAAGGACTTTCTTCAGTTCCCTAAATTCATACCAGATATGGGGAGCCTTTGTCCAAGAGTCTTTCAAATTCAGGAACAATATGTCTTTAATATGGTCAGTCCCCAAAATTCACTAATAAGGACTTTTTCTTCCCCCACCCCCCACCTGGAGCTACATTTAAACATAGTTTCAACTTTTTAACAACTTACAGAAAGACCACCCCAATTACGACAAGCCTTAAAAGAATTGTAATATCAAAGAATCATTTCAAGAAATAGAAAGAAGATTGCTTGGGTTTTTTCTGCTTTTTGTAGTGAGGCTGAAAGAATTTAGGGAGGTGTCTCAATTTAAATGAATTAGAAATTGAATTAGTAATTGATATATTTATAAATAAATGACTCTTCTAAATCAGTGCTTTCCAACAGAACTTCTACGATGATGGAAATGCTCTATAATCGCACTGTCCAATAGGTAGCCACTAGCTCCATGTGGTTATTGAGTGCTTGAAATATGGCACTTGAGATTAAGAAACTGAATTTTTAATTTTTATTAATTTAAATTTAAATAGCCTCATGTGGCTAATGGATATCATTTTAGGCAGAACAGCTCTAGATGATTCTTTATGGAAGCTGGTTGGGTGCCAGATACCCCATTCTGAACCTGACAAGGGAACTTCATCCAAGTAAGGTGAATATGTCTTTAGAATTTCAGGTCTACTGTAATTATATTAGTTGCCCAGGCAAAGACAGTTGTTATTGAAAAACCAGAAAATCTACAGAACTGCCATGGAAACCCTACTGGAGAAACATAGGACAAGCTAGCATATTGCAGTTTAACTGAGCCTGTCCCTCAGAGTGATCCAAATAATGCCAACTCAATGCTTTTTTTTTCCTTAAATTTGTGTCTACTGGAAGTTTTTCATGTTTCTATGTTAAGCCTTGTTACAGGATACCTTGAAAAGATCTCCTATGACCAAAGATTCCTTCAAATCACAATTTTTTTAACTAATGGAATTAGGAGACTATGACTATTGTCTGTTGTTCATAAGCAAGACCTTTGAGGCCCTTTGAAGAAGTAGCTTGAATATCTGTTATAAGGAAGGAGACTTATACAGTGTCTAAAGGCCCTTTGTTGAAATTTTGTCTATTGATAATTATGTTTTTATCTAAAGGTTCTTTGTCAAAAATTCCTCCTTGAGACTATGCTTGCTCCATCCTCTGATATGAGTTTCTATTTAAAAAAGAAAAGATAAAGGAAAAGCTTGCACATCAGTGTTTCAAATAATTTAAGATTATGATAAGATGTTACCACTGGTCTTTAATTTCTATACTGATTAAAACATTAAGGGATTCCAACCATCGCCCCTACCCCTTTTGGAACGGTTAAGCTTGCCAGGGTCTCAGTTACCTGTGACTTGTAGCCCAAAGCCCAGTGAGCTCCACAAGCTTCAGAGATCACTGTTTGCAAGAGCAGATACGCATGGAGATCCCAGCTAGCCTCTCCATACCTACCCTCATTGCCACATGCAGAGAATAGAATTCATTAGAAGTTATAAAATTTTATTTATTTCTAGGGTTTTAAAAATAACTTTTTCCTTAGCTATGAAAAATTAAGGGGCCTGTAAAGGAGGCCTGAGGCTTAGCCACCCTGGGTAAGGACCCTTGGAGGCTGGAGTTGAAGAATCTTAGATGAAACCAAGCCCTTGGCAAGGCTGCTGGGCTTCCTATGTTGTGAAGAAAGTTGCTGGGAAACTGAGGACTTTAGTGAATGGAGAATACTTGTTTCAGACAATAATAGCTGCTGGTATGAATAAAAACATGACAGGAATCACTTCCTAGTCAGGAGCCCAGAGAGAAGAATACACATTTGGATCCTGTCTCAGTTTAAGATTGAAACAGAGTAGAGAAGCCTCCCTAACTGCCTTCAGTAATTGACTTGCTTTCTTTTCTTTCTCCACCTGAATCTAAATAAGATTTTGGGCTTTACTTTCCATAGACTTTACTTTCCTTAGACCAAAAATTACACTTGGAGCCCATGTTAAATAATCCCCCTACTTTAAAACAGAAAAGAGACAGAGACTTGCCAAGGGTCAACTAGTTATTACTAGAACTCTTGGCCCAGAACTTACTTCGTATGCCACAAAGTTCCTGTTCCTGTTTCTACAGCAGTAACCAAGCCCCTATCCGTTCCCTATTTCCTTCTCCTTTCCAACGAAATGATAGAAGTTGGAGACTCTAAATTGTGCTGAGAATATAGAGCCCTCCAGATCTTGGAACAGCCTGTCTTACCCTTCGTTATGATTCAATTCAACAGATATTTACTGAGTGATTGCAAGGCCCAAACCCTAGTACTAGGTGTTATTCCAGCAGATAAGAGCCTCAAATGAAAGAGTGACTTTATCTCCACCCAAAACAGGAAGGCCTGGGGGACTTGTTTCAAAGCATATTTCTGACTCAGTACAATTAACACATATTTACTCATCTTCCTTTTCTTTCTAGCTGATTACAGGTTTCCTCTTTCCCCTTACAGTTTCCTAGCATCCTTGACTGTTATCCCTGTTTAAGGTTGAGCACAAGGTTCTAGGAAGGGAGTGAGAAAGCCGAGGGTGTGACCCCACAAGCCAAATCGTGTACAGTTTCTGTAAATAAGGATAAGGAAAAGAATGAATCTTGAAGTTCTGGTCTCACTTTGGGCCTGGCTTGGGAGTGTGCGGATTATGGCGAGAAGGAAAAGAGAGTATAACTAAAAACGGTGCAGAATTGTTAAGATAACGTCTAGTTCCTGCTTACAGAAATAATCTGATCCCTCTCACTCCTATGGAACACACACACATGCGCGTGCAGGCACACATTTGATCTTGTCAACGCATGCTCTCTCTTCAGATTGTGCGCTCCTTCTCCCAGCCTTTCTTCTGGACTCTCTCCAGCCCCACTGTCTCTACCCTAATGCAAGTCACCCTCATTTCTTTGCCCAAACTCTAGGCAGGCCTATAACCTGCTGACTGGCCTTTCCACACCTATATTTGTCTCACTTTGATCCTTTCTCCATTCCACCCTCAGAATGACCCTTCAAAAATATGTTGCTTCCCACCCACACACCTATGGTCAACTAATCTATGACAAAGGAGACAAGGATATACAATGGAGAAAAGACAGTCTCTTCAATAAGTGGTCTGGGAAAACTGGACAGCTACATGCAAAAGAATGAAATTAGAACACTACCTAACACGATACACAAAAATAAACTCAAAATGGATTAGAGACCTAAATGTAAGACTGGACACTATAAAACTCTTAGAGGAAAACATAGGAAGAGCACCCTCTGATGTAAATCACAGAAAGCTCTTTTTTGATACACCTCCTAGAGTAATGGAATTAAAAATAAACAAATGGGACCTAATGAAACTTAAAAGTTTTTGCAAAGCAAAGGAAAGTACAAACAAGATGAAAAGACAACCCTCAGAACAGGAGAAAATATTTGCAAACGAATCAATGGACAAAGGATTAATCTCTAAAATATATAAATAGCTTATGCAGCTCAATTAAAAAACAAACAACCCAATCAAAAAATGGGCAGAGGGCTTCCCTGGTGGCACACTGGTTGAGAGTCCGCCTGCCGATGCAGGGGACACGGGTTCATGCCCCGGTCTGGGAAGATCCCACATGCTGCAGAGCAGCTGGGCACGTGAGCCATGGCCGCTGAGCCTGCTCATCCAGAGCCTGAGCTCCGCAACGGAAGAGGCCACAACAGTGAGAGGCCCGTGTACCGCAAAAAAAACAAACAAAAAAAATGGGCAGAAGGCCTAAACAGACATTTCTCCAAAGAAGACATACAAATGGCCAAGAGGTACATGAAAAACTGCTTAATATCACTAATCATTAGAGAAATGCAAATCAAAACTACAATGAGTTATCACCTCACACCAGTTAGAATGGACATCATCAGAAAATCTACAAACAACAAATGCTGGAGAGGGTGTGGAGAAAAGGGAACCCTCCTGCACTGTTGGTGGGAATGTAAATTGATACAGCCACTATGGAGAACAATATGGAGGTTCCTTAGAAAACTAAAAATAGAATTACCATACGACCCAGCAATCCCATTACTGGGCATATACCCAGAGAAAACCATAATTCAAAAAGACACATGCACCCCAATGTTCATTGCGGCACTATTTACAATAGCCAGGTCATGGAAGCAACCTAAATGCCCATCGACAGATGAATGGATAAAGAAGATGTGGTACATATATACAATGCAATATTACTCAGCCATAAAAAAGAATGAAATTGGGTTATTTGCAGCGATGTGGATGGACCTATAGACTGTCATACAGAGTGATGTAAGTCAGAAAGAGAAAAACAAATACCGTATGCTAACACATATATATGGAATCTAAAAACAAATGGTTCTGATGAACCTAAGGGCAGGGCAGGAATAAAGACACAGACGTAGAGAATGGACTTGAGGACATGGGGAGTGGGAAGGGTAAGCTGGGACGAAGTGAGAGAATAGCACTGACGTATCTACACTACCAAATGTAAAATAGATAACTAGTGGGAAGCAGCTACATAGCACAGGGGGATCAGCTCAGTGCTTTGTGACCATCTAGAGGGGTGGGATAGGGAGATCGGGAGGGAGATGCAAGAGGGAGGGGATATGGGGATATCTGTATACATATAGCCGATTCACTTTGTTACACAGCAGAAACTAACACAACATTGTAAAGCAATTATACTCCAATAAAGGTGTTAAAACAACAACAAAAAAAATATGTTGCTTCCCTGTGTGCAAGGGTACAGACTCAAATCACCAATGAGGCCTACAAGGCCGTGCACAAAGAGGCTTTCACTCATCCATCCTTAGCCTTCTCACTCTTTGTGGGGCACCCACACTGGTGCTACCACCAGCCTTGTTTCCTCTGCCTTCAACCCTAACCCCAGCCCCTGCACCCCTACTTTTCCTTCAGAACTCAGCTCAAATATCACTTCTTTATGGCCAACTTACCTAATACGCCAGACTAAGCCAGGGCCCCCATCAGAAGTTCCCCTAGCATCTCACACTTCTCTTTCACAATGCTTATTTTAGTTGCAATTATATAATTAGTTGTTGTTTAAAGACTCTCTCCCAAGTCAGAATATAAACTTAGTGAAGTCAGAGACCGTGGCTGTCTTGTTCACTGTTTTATCCCCAGCATCTATCACCATGTCCAGCACAAGTGGAGGGGGCCAGGGGCTGGGGGTGTGTTAAATATTTGTTATGTGGCAACACTTGCGTTCTAGAGATGCACACAGCCCCTTCCCCTGACACACTGGTTCTGCAGTATAGAGAAACCATCCAGTTCTTATTGTATCCTCTGTTCTATTATTCTTTTAACTTTGATTTGGCTTGATTATTTTTGTCCTCTGTGCTTTTACGTTTTATTTCCAAAAGGTGAAAAGGAACTCTCAGGTAGAATTGTAGCTAGCAGTTGCAGCCACACCAGTGTTTTCAGAACACATGCTATCCTTTCCCGTTTCCTTTATATACTGAAACCACCAACAGTTTTGGGTGACAAGTCTACTGATTCTCAGTCAGTTGAAGTAAGATCCCTTAAGGGCCCAATCACATGCCACTTTCCCTCTGACAGCCTGCCTGTTCTTGTCAGAGTTTCTCTCCTCTTGCCAAAGCATTTTGCTTTTACCCATTTGGCAGTTATGTTCTGGCTTTTTATCATAGTTGTTTGATACCCATCTACCTAACCTACTGAACTCCCTGAGGACAGGGACTGAACTGATATATTATCTGAATCATCTTTATATCTCAGCATCTAACACAGTGTTAAGCATTCATTAAACTAAATTGATTTTTTCCATAGGTATAGTACAAGAGTGACTAGGGAAAAGTCCTTTAGTCTTATCAGTTCCATTTATCAATTTCATCATGTATTGTCTCCTACTTCCATGAAGAAGTACAGATAATAGAAACATCCTGTTCTCTTTTTCATTCCTATGAAAGTTTTCCAAAATTCCTGAAGAAGAAGAAAGAAGAAGCTTATAAAAATATATAAAAACCAAGTAATGCCAATAAATACACATAAGGATATAGTGCATGTTTAAAGTTGCACAACTCTTTCTCAATCAGATGATAAGAATTTTAAAACGCCAGGGACATGAAACTGATATCAAAAAAAAAAATAGTGTGCTGATAAATCGAACATGCTGTATTGTTGATTCTGTTGGGGGAGGAAAAAATTTCCCTCTACCATTTCTAGGTTCTTCTGGCTGGTCTAAGAAGTAAATTGAAATGAGACAGATTAACAGGGGAAAATCAAATGTAATTACATATGTACGGGGCCCCAGTGAGAAAAATGAGACCCCAGGGCAAGATAGACAATTGAGGCTTATATGCCATCTGAGAGAAAGAGGAGAGGGTGGGTAGGGGGTTGGGACTTCAAAGGGGAGGAAGACAATTCACAGGGAGATAGAAAAACAAACGTTTGGTAAACAGTTGTTTGTTATACGATGTAGAGACAATGGGACACAGAGACTTTGATTTCTAAGCCCTGCCAAGGATTTTTCCCTACCACACCTAGCCCATATTCTTTGTAAACATCTCTGGTGATAGTACTTTTCCTGGACCAAGGCTTTATCTAAATTCTTTTAGGCAGTTAAGGGAGAGGTAAAAAGAAGGACATCCTGAGTCTTCTGTTTCTTAAAAATAATCAGCCCCAAATAATCCTCAAGTTAAAGAGACATATTTTGGGGTGGCAGTGTTTGTTCCCCTACAGTCCTGCCTTTGAAACTTCCCCAAGAAGTTCCATAGTCTAGAAGTTGAGTTGGTAGACTGTTCCATCGCATTGAACCAGTGTCTTAGTCTTAACAGTAAGGCAGTTCAGTTAAACTCATTTCAGAAGGCAGTGATGCAGGTGGGCTTCTCAAAGTTAAGCCTATGGTGTAAATAATCAGGTGTTTAATAAGAGGCATTTCTATGGAGACAAAATAAAAACAATGGTTAATGATTGGAGCAGACCATAATCCCAGTTTCTGAGTTCTAAAGGCAACCAGTCCAGAAGATTTTTAGATGTCCAGCTCAAAGTAATTTTAGAAGGAATGAGGGCAGGCAATGACAATCTGGTAGATTTTTCTAGTTTTCAGTTTGAATATCTCTGGTGATCTTTTTGAGTGGCCCATACAGTAACAGGCATGAAGATTATTTATACTTGAGCTATTGTGATTTCTCTGAAGTTTATATCAAGTTGTCCAATTTTAGCTTACATGACTTCAGAAAAAGGGCAAATTTAGTCCTTTATTATTCCAAGTCAGAGTGTGAGAGAAAATTTAAGAAATGTTAGTTCCGAGAGTTGTAGCTAGATAGTGGAGGAAGCTAGAAGAATTCAGGATCCAGTCCAGTTTAGACGTAGGAGAAAAGAAGAAGTCTTAAAAGACAATAAACAGCACTAGATTAGATAACTTCATCCACCAGAGGGCAGACAGCAGAAGCAAGAAGAACTACAAACCTGCAGCCTGTGGAACAAAAACAACATTCACAGAAAGACAGACAAGATGAAAAGGCAGAGGGCTATGTACCAGATGAAGGAACAAGATAAAACCCCAGAAAAACAAATAAATGAAGTGGAGATAGGCAACCTTCCAGAAAAAGAATTCAGAATAATGATAGTGAAGATGATCAAGGACCTCAGAAAAACAATGGAGGCAAAGATCGAGAAGATGCAAGAAATATTTAACAAAGACCTAGAAGAATTAACAAACAAACAGAGATGAACCATACAATAACTGAAATGAAAACTACATTAGCAGGAATCAATAGCAGAATAACTGAGGCAGAAGAACGGATAAGTGACCTGGAAGACAGAATGGTGGAATTCACTGCTACGGAACAGAATAAAGAAAAGAGAATGAAAAGAAATGAAGACAGCCTAAGAGACCTCTGGGACAACATTAAATGCAACAACATTCGCATTATAGGGGTCCCAGAAGGAGAAGAGCGCAAGAAAGGGCGAGAGAAAATATTTGAAGATATTATAGTCAAAAACTTACCTAACAAGGGAAAGGAAATAGCCACCCAAGTCCAGGAAGTGCAGCGAGTCCCATACAGGATAAACCCAAGGAGAAACACACCGAGACACATAATAATCAAATTGACAAAAATTAAAGACAAAGAAAAATTATTGAAAGCAGCAATGGAAAAATGACAAATAACATACAAGGGAACTCCCATAAGGTTAACAGCTGATTTCTCAGGAGAAACTCTACAAGCCAGAAGGGAGTCGCATGATATACTTAAGGTGATGAAAGGGAAGAACCTACAACCAAGATTACTCTACCCTGCAAGGATCTCATTCAGATTCGATGGAGAAAGCAAAAGCTTTACAGACAAGCAAAAGCTAAGAGAATTCAGCACCACCAAACCAGCTCTACAACAAATGCTAAAGGAACTTCTCTAAGTGGGAAACACAAGAGAAGAAAAGGACCTACAGAAACTAACTCAAAACAATTTAAAAAATGGTCATAGGAACATACATATCTATAATTACCTTAAACGTGAATGGATTAAATGCTCCAACCAAAAGACACACGCTTGCTGAATGGATACAAAAACAAGACCCATATATATGCTGTCTACAAGAGACCCACTTCAGACCTAGGGACACATACAGACTGAAAGTGAGAGAATGGAAAAGGATATTCCATGCAAATGGAAATCAAAAGAAAGCTGAAGTAGCAATACTCATATCAGATAAAATAGACTTTAAAATAAAGAATGTTACAAGAGACAAGGAAGAACACTACATAATGATCAAGGGATCAATCCAAGAAGAAGATATAACAATTATAAATATATATGCACCCAACATAGGAGCACCTCAATACATAAGGCAACTGCTAACAGCTAGGAAAGAGGAAATTGACAGTAACACAATAACAGTGAAGGACTTTAACACCTCACTTACACCAATGGACAAATCATCCAAAATGAAAATAAATAAGGAAACACAAGCTTTAAATGACATATTAAACAAGATAGATTTAATTGATATTTATAGGATATTCCATCCAAAAACAGCAGATTACACTTTCTTCTCAAGTGTGCATGGAACATTCTCCAGGATAGATCACACCTTGGGTCACAAATCAAGCCTCAGTAAATTTAAGAATATTGAAATAATATCAAGCATCTTTTCTGACCACAATACTATGAGATTAGAAATGAACTACAGGGGAAAAAAACGTTAAAAACACAAACACCTGATGGCTAAACAATACGTTACTAAATAATCAAGAGATCACTGAAGAAATCAAAAAGGAAATCAAAGAATACCTATAGACAAATGACAATAAAAACACGATGATCCAAAACCTGTAGGATGCAGCAAAAGCAGTTCTAAGAGGGAAGTTTATAGCCATACAAGCCTACCTCAATAAACAAGAAAAATCTCAAATAAACAATTTAACCTTACACCTAAAGGAACGAGAGAAAGAAGAACAAACAAAATCCAAAGTTAGCAGAAGGAAAGATCATAAAGATCAGAGCAGATATAAATGAAATAGAAACAAAGAAAACAATAGCTAAGATCAATAAAACTAAAAGCTGGTTCTTTGAGAAGATAAACAAAACTGTGAAACCATTAGCCAGACTTATCAAGAAAAAGAGGGAGATGACTCAAATCAATAAAATTAGAAATGAAAAAGGAGAAGTTACAACAGAAACTGCAGAAATTCAAAGCATCCTAAGAGACTACTACAAGCAACTCTATGCCAACAAAATGGACAACCTGGAAGAAATGGACAAATTCTTAGAAAGGTATAACCTTCCAAGACTGAACCAGGAAGAAATAGAAAATATGAACACACCAATAACAAATAATGAAATTGAAACTGTGATTAAAAATCTTCCAACAATCAATAGTCCAGGACCAGATGGCTTCACAGGTAAATTCTACCAAACATTTAGAGAAGAGCTAACACGCATCCTTCTCAAACTCTTCCAAAAAACTGCAGAGGAAGGAACACTCCAAAACTCATTCTATGAGGCCACCATCACCCTGACACCAAAACCACCCTGATACCTGATACTACAAAAAAAGAACATTACAGACCAATATCACTGATGAATATAGATGCAAAAATCCTCAACAAAATACTAGCAAACAGAATCCAACAACATATTAAAAGGATCATATACCATGTTCAAGTGGGATTTATCCCAGAGTTGCAAGGATTCTTCAATATACGCAAATCAATCAATGTGATACACCATATTAACAAATTGAAGAATAGAAACAATATGATCATCTCAATAGATGCAGAAAGAGCTTTTGACAAAATTCAACACCCATTTATGATAAAAACTCTCCAGAAAGTGAGCATAGAGGGAACCTACCTCAACATAATAGAGGCCATATACGACAAACCCACAGCAAACATCATTCTCAATGGTGAAAAACTGAAAGCATTTCCTCTAAGTTCAGGAACAAGACAAGGATGTCCACTCTCACCACTATTATTCAACATAGTTTTGGAAGTCCTAGCCACAGCAATCAGAGAAGAAAGAGAAATAAAAGGAATACAAATTGGAAAAGAAGTAGTAAAACTGTCACTGTTTGCATATGACATGATACTATACATCAAGAATCCTAAAAATGCCACCAGAAAACTACTAGAGCTAATCAATGAATCTGGTAAAGTTGCAGGATACAAATTAATGCACAGAAATCTCTTGCATTCCTATACACTAATGATGAAAAATCTGAAAGAGAAATTAAGGAAACACTCCCATTTACCATTGCAACAAAAAGAATAAAATACCTAGAAATAAACCTACCTAGGGAGACAAAAGACCTGTATGCAGAAAACTATAAGACACTGATGAAAGAAATTAAAGATGATACCAACAGATGGAGAGATATACCATGTTCTTGGATTGGAAGAATCAATATTGTGAAAATGACTGTACTACCCAAAGCAATCTACATATTCAATGCAATCCCTATCAAATTACCAATGGCATTTTTTATGGAACTAGAACAAAAATTCTTAAAATTTGTATGGAGACACAAAAGACCCCGAATAGCTAAAGCAGTCTTGAGGGAAAAAAACAGAGCTGGAGGAATCAGACTCCCTGACTTCAGACTATACTACAAAGCTACAGTAATTGAGACAGTATGGTACTGGCACAAAAACAGAAACATAGATCAATGGAACAAGATACAAAGCCCAGAGATAAACCCATGCACCTATGGTCAACAATCTATGATAAAGCAGGCAAGGATTTACAAAGGAGAGAAGACATTATCTTCAATAAGTGGGAAAACTGCACAGCTACATGTAAAAGAATGAAATTAGAACACTCCCTAACACCATACACAAAAATAAACTCAAAATGGATTCAATACCTAAGTGTAAGACCGGACACTATAAAACTCTTAGAGGAAAACATAGGAAGAACACTCTTTGACATAAATCACAGCAAGATCTTTTTTCATCCACCTCCTAATGAATAATGGAAGAGTAATGGAAATAAAAACAAAAATAAACAAATGGGACCTAATGAAACGTAAAAGCTTTTGCACAGCAACGGAAACCAAAAAGAAAACGAAAAGACAGTCCTCAGAATGGGAGAAAATATTTGCTCACGACTCAACGGACAAAGGATTAATCTCCAAAATAGATAAATAGCTCATGCAGCTCAATGTTAAAGAAACAAACAACAGAATCCAAAAATGGGCGGAAGACCTAAATAGACATTTCTCCAAGGAAGACATACAGATGGCCAAGAAGCACATGAAAAGCTGCTCAACATCTCTAATTATTAGAGAAATGCAAATCAAAACTACAATGAGGTATCACCTCACACCAGTTAGAATGGGCATCATCAGAAAATCTACAAACAGCAAATGCTGGAGAGGGTGTGGAGAAAAGGGAACCCTCTTGCACTGTTGGTGGGAATGTAAATTGATAGAGCCACTATGGAGAACAGTATGGAGGTTCTTCAAGAAACTAAAAATAGAATTACCATATGATCCAGCAGTCCCACTACTGGGCATATACCCAGAGAAAACCATAATTCAAAAAGACACATGCACCCCAATATTCATTGCGGCACTATTTACAATAGCCAGGTCATGGAAGCAGCCTAAATGCCCATCGACAGACGAATGGGTAACGAAGATGTGGAACATATATACAATGGAATATTACTCAGCCATAAAAAGGAACGAAATTGAGTCATTTGTTGAGACATAGATGGATCTAGAGACTGTCATACAGAGTGAAGTAAGTCAGAAAGAGAAAAACAAATATCGTATATTAACTCATGTATGTGGAACCTAGAAAAATGGTACAGGTGAACCGGTTTGCAGGGCAGAAGTTGAGGGACAGATGTAGAGAACAAACTTATGGACACCAAGGGGGGAAAGCCGCGGGGGGCGGGATGGTGGTGTGCTGAATTGGGCGATTGGGATTGACATGTATACACTGATGTGTATAAAATTGATGACTAATAAGAATCTGCTGTATAAAAAAATAAATTTAAAAAAAAAAGAAAAGAAACAGAACTAGAATCTAATATCCACAAAGGTGTATTATTGAAACATAGTTTTTCTCTTTAAGATTACCCCCATTTTTACAAAGAAAGTCAAATGAAGACTAATTTGTTTGCAGAGTAAGTCTAGATTCAATAAACTTGGCCTGATAATCACATAAGTGTAGCAAGAATAGCAATTGCTCTTATAGGCTCTTTTCAATCTGCTTTGTTGGATCTTTTTGTAAGGAATCTCGGACTGAATGTCTAAAGTCCTCTTAAGGCTAGAAAGCCAAACCAAGAATATATCCTCAGATTTGCCTGCAATACCTACAGATTTGGGTGAAATTCTTTCTTCTTGAAGTCCCCCAAATATCCTGAGGTTCCTGTACCTGCCAGGAAGTGACCTTCATTACCTCATTAAGGCTGTTGAGAACCCTGTAAGCAACATAGCAGGTAGTTTTCTTAAGGCACTTTATTGACTCCATAAAGTCAATTCTCATTTCCTTAAAGCCATCTGATCAAATCTGAGTCTATGCATGACTCTCTCAAATATGCATTACAGTCAAAGCCTTGGTAATATAACCAGTTTCCAATTGTATTCTGTTACAAGGAGAAGAGATTCCTATTGAACTTGTGCAAATAGCTAAGTTGCCATGAAAATAAGAATACTTACTGAGAGTTTCTGAATTCTGGAGGAATCAGGCTGGGAGAAAAAGTAAAAGTTTCATCTTTATTCACAAAGGCATATCTTACCAAATTGTTGATAGCTTAAGAGAAAAGAGACAAAGATTTCCTTAAATCTGAAAAGTCAAACATTTTTTTAAAAATTAGTAATCTTTCGAACAAAAAGGTCATAAAGAATTATAATCATCTTCATCAGTTCATTCATTCCCATGTGATTAATTATTGTGGCTCTTCATCTATGTTAGAAGTTTATAAAGCCATAAGTTTCTCCATTAGAGTTCTGTAAATTCTTGTATTCTAGAGTACTTGTTAGATTCCTTTCCATAATTTTTTCTGAAGATGAAACACATTTGCAGGCAGATTTTGTAAAAACATCTGAGTAAGACAATAACTGTCTATAAATAATAAAAGACTTAAAATGCCCATTATTAGAGTTCATTTGATAAGGAAGTATAGTTATTTTTGTGATGTATGACATTTTAAGATGACAACTGACATTATGATGACATTATACAAAACATATCAGATTTTTAGGTATTTCACGTAATTTCTGGAACATTTATAATATATGCCTATTCACACACAACATAAAGAAGGCCTAGTATTACTTCTTATTTGACAATGCTCCTCATGTAATTTAATATATGAAATAAGCCAAATTAGTTTAATATCTCTCTTTTATAAAGAGAGAGAGCAAATCCAGCAAATCCCAGGGACCCTCTGGGAAATTTTAAAGTTAGTTCAAGATAAAAAGAGAGAGAGAGCTCATCTAGTATTTGGTTGAAGTTTGTCAAAAATATTAAAAGGCTTTAAAAAAAAAAAAAAGGCTTTAAAACATTTGATCAAATAGGAAAATAGATCACTATGAAACAATACTTAGATATCCATTTAACCATGGTGACAATTAAAGACATTGTAAGTAAATACAAAGAGTTAAATAATTGTAAATAAAATTCAACTCTTGTAATATTAATATTAGGAAGATTCAATTTTAAGCAAACAAAGACCTGATGGACACAGTGTGAAGCACAGTTGGTAAGACCTAAAATCTTTGCTTTCTAGGCAAAAAATTTTCATAACATCTTATCAGGAGCAGACCAATAGTTCAAAAATTTTTTGTTTTTTTGGCAGAAAAAAACTAGGTTTTAGTTTTACATAAATACACTATTGATGTTAAAGCTTATTTCTAAAATCCTTATAATAAATCAATTCAATCTTGTCCAGCTTGATCATACACAAAATTTCTTTTCCAAGATTTCTTTTTTCATAAACCTTTTACAACTTTCTATGTCCAGAGTTTGTCCTTTATTTTCCTCTTTCTCATTCTGGAATACCAGCTATATTTTAGGACAAAATCACTTTGTTTTCCCTCAGTAAAAATGCATCTCCATACCTCATAATTTTCATACCCAAAAATTCATTTTATTTTCCTTGCATACATAATTGTTTCCCTTATTATTTTTAGTAATATTAATTACATATATTAATTCGAATTCTTAACGCTTAGAAACCTTAATTTTTAATGAAAGTAAGCAATTATGAACTGTCTTTTACATTAGCATTTTTGTGAATTGGCAGACTAATATTTTTTAATAATTTCCATAATATGTTTCTTGTACCATTTTTCGAAGCACAGGACATGTGTACTAACAAACACAAATTTATCTTTTAATTCCTTTGTAATAGGAAGCCAAAAGTAGATAAACCTATGTTCAATAATTAATGTACCATACTTTGTCTTATTTGGAAATGATCTAGCTATTTAATAAATTTACATCATATAATTTAACTTAGCAAAACTGTAAAGTTTCAAGTTACCAAAAGATTTTGGAAGCTGGTTTTATTTTTTTTAATTAATTCATTTATTTATTTATTTTTGGCTGGGTTGGGTTTTCATTGCTGCATGTAGGCTTTCTCTAGTTGTGGTGAGTGGGGGCTACTCTTCGTTGCAGTGCATGGGCTTCTCATTGCTGGGGCTTCTCTTGTTGCAGAGCATGGGCTCTAGGCACACAGGCTTCAGTAGTTGTGGCTCTCAGGCTCTAGAGTGCAGGCTCAGTAGTTGTGGTACACAGGCTTAGTTGCTCTGCAGCATGTGGGATCTTCTCGGAACAAGGCTTGAATCTATGTCCCCTTCGTTGGCAGGCAGATTCTTAACAACTGTGCCACCAGGGAAGCCCTGAAAGCTATTTTTAAGTACACCTACAATAAAACAGAATTATTATACCTAAAAACTCTTATCTTATATCTATGTAATGTATTAGTTTTCAACAACTGTGATATGAAAATTTTGTCATACCACATTTTTTTTTTTTTGCTAGCGAATTTTGTAACAAAAGTAAATTTGATGCCAAAAACTTAACCTCTGTGCACTAGGGCCAAATCGAATCTCACAGACAGAGTTTTGGGTGAAGTAGAAAAGAATAACTTTATTTCTTTGCCAGGCAAAGAGGGACACAGCAGACTTCTGCCCTGAAACACTGTGTGTCCCAACCCAGGCGGAATTGGTGAGTTTTTATAGCAATGGTTCAAGGGTGGGTTTGCTGATAAGATTGGGGTGTGTGCAGGGCCTGCACTCCTTTAATCTCATCTCAGGTAGTCTCCTAATCTTGATGAGCTTCTCTGGGTCCTTTAATCTTGCCTCAGGTGGTTTCTTGTCTGCTCCTCCCTTGTCTCTCCATCCCGTCCCTTCCCCAACTGCAACCAGCTGGAATCTGCCCTTTGGAATTCAGGGAAGGTCATGGAGGCTGGAGTCTGTTCCCTACAAACAAGAAATGGTACAGAAAGGTTTCTGTGCCCAGGAGCCCCACAGGGTCCTGCTGGGTTTCAAAATGAGCTTATTTGATTAGTAAACCCAGGTAGAATAAAAGTTTTGTATTTAACGCTGATAAGTCTAAGGCATGTCTATTTTTATTAAACCAACAAGTTTAAATTAACTTTAATACTCAGTATTTTCCCAGATCATGGAAACTTGAAAAACATTTGGGTTAGTTTTCATCATATTTCTGAGAACTTTAGGAATACTTAATTTATAAGTATTTAATTCTAAACCAGTTAAATAGAGATGTTTTAAAATTAATTTTGGTAATACTGTTACCTGAAAACTGGGTTTGCCTCTTGGTGGGTGTCAAGTCAAAAAACACAACCAAGTCAAAGATCAGGAGAAGGAAGAATTTATTACTTGCGACAAGTAAAGAGAACACCGGGGGTCTTTCCCAAAGCAGTATCTCCCCAAACAGCAAAACTGGGGAAGTTTTAAGTGAAGGGTACATGCATATTCTTGAAGGGGCTAGAACAGAGGATGATTCAGCATAGAATTGGGGCAAAGGTTGACAGAGTCCCAGTTTTAGTTGATTGAAGTCACGAGGGCCAAAAAAGTTCAACATCGTCATTTCATCCTCCACCGGGGTTGGGGCCTTAGTTCTTGCAGAACTCAAAGATATATATCAGATTGTTACATATATCCCTTGAGAAGGAACTAGGACTCTGTTTTATCACTGTACTGTTGTTTCTTGACTGCTTTTCCTTTGTTCCTGCATTCCCTCACTTCCTTTAAGATCATTAATTACTGAGACCTATTCAAGGGCAAGCATTGTGGCCAGACTTAAATCACAAAATGGCTTAGGTCAAAATGGCTTCCTTTTTTTTTTCTTTTAATTGAAGTATAGTTGATGCTGTACAGCAAAGTGATTCAGTTATACACATATATTCATTCTTTTTTTATATTCTTTTTCATTATGGTTTATCACAGGATATTGAACCTAGATCCCTGTGCTATGCAGTAGGACCTTGTTGTTTATCCATTCTATATATAATGGTTTGCATCTACTAACCCCATACTCCCACTCCCTCCATCCCCCACCTCCCCTCCCCCTTGGCAACCACAAGTCTGTTCCCTATGTCTGTGAGTCTGTCTCTGTTTCATAGATAAGTTCATTTGTGTCATATTTTAGATTCCACATGTAAGTGATATCATGTTGTATTTGTCCTTTTCTTTCTGACTTACTTCACTTAGCATGATAATCTCTAGTTCCATCCATTTTGTTGTAAATGGCATTATTTCATTCTTTTTTATGGCTGAGTAGTATTCCATTGTATATATGTACCACATCTTCTTTATCCATTCATCTGTTGATGGACATTTAGGTTGTTTTCACGTCTTGGCTATTGTGAATAGTGCTGCTGTGGACATAGGGGTGCAGGTATCTTCTTAAATTATAGTTTTGTCTGGATATATGTCCAGGAGTGGGATTGCTAGATCGTATGGCAACTCTATTTTTAGTTTTTGAGGAACCTGTGTACTGTGTTCCATGTTGACTGCACCAACTTACATTCCCACTAACAGTGTAGGAGGGTTGCCTTTTCATCCTCACCCTCTCTAGCATTTGTTATTTTGTAGACTTTAATGATGGACATTCTGACTGGCGTGAGGTGGTACCTCATTTCAGTTTTGATTTACATTTATCTAATAATTAGTGATGTTGAGCATCTTTTCATGTGCCTGTTTGCCATCTGTATGTCTTCTTTGGAGAAATGTCTACTTAGTTCTGCCCATTTTTCAATTGGGTTGTTTGGTTTTTTGTTGTTGAGTTGTATGAGCTGTTTGTATATTTTGGAAATTAAGCCCTTGTAGGTCACATCATTTGCAAATTTCTCCCATTCCATAGGTTGTCTTTTCATTTGTTTATGGCTTCCTTTGCTGTGCAAAAGCTTGTAAGCTTGATTAGGTCCCATTTGTTTATTTTTACTTTTATTTCTATTGCCTTGGGAGACTGACCTAAGAAAGCATTGGTACAAAACATTAGAGAACATTTTTCCTATGTTCTCTTCTAGGAGTTTTATAATGTCATGTCTTATGTTTAAGTCTTTAAGCCACAAAATGGCTTCTCTTATGTCAAGAAAGCCATGCCTGGTTCTCTTTCTCCACGGATCCCATACCCTGTCTGCTTACAATACCATCCGAAGGTAGAAAAATATCACACATCTACAACATATGTATACAGATACACACAAACATATGGGCAGATGCAGAGAACTTATAGCTCTCATTTTTAAAAAACATTTTTAAAAACTCACTAGTTTATAAAAGAATAGTTGGATTCAAATTTTGTATTGGCAGGTGGAAAAAGTTGTGTTCATCTGTTCAGATGACTAAAGCCTTTTTACTAATATTTATAGATAAGATTTTTAAGATTTCTCCTTTGCCCCATTTCCAAATATTTCCACCCTTCTTTTTGTTTTGTTTTGTTGTATGAGAAACATCTCCCTAAAGTTTGCATTTCAAAGAATGGCTCTTAGGTCCTAGAAGAGATAGGGGTAGAAAATCTACATCACAAAGGCACAGTTCAATGTCCCAGTAACTACAAGCATTTTGAGATGAATAGGAGAGGTTTTGGGGATTGGCAAAAGGACAAGTGAACTTTGAACCACTTTCTAGAGCCACACCTCTGGTCCTGTAGAGATTTCCAAGGCAAAGACAGTTGTTTCCGGTTTTCCAAAGAACTGGGTGGCAGCCTGAATGATAAAGAGACTGACCCACCCTTCCGACTACATTTTTTCCAATTTGCTTCTTTTCTCTGGGTACATAGTTTCATTTTGGCTTAGGGGAGAAAGCCTAAAAAAAATTCCTGTCAGGCTCTGAGTGTCAGCTATTGTCATTCACCCTAAAGAGTTTCCCCACATCTAGACTTGATTGCATTCCTGTGGCATCAATTAACATGTTTCTCTGTTCCCTTTAATCATCTACAAACTTCCAGTTAGATCTAGAGGTTTGATCTTATTAAGCTTTAACTTTTTTTTTTAAACAAAAACATTTCGTAAGTGGTAATAAGCTCTTCCATCAGGAGATAGTGATATCTAGTGTTTTTCTTTTTATGTTAACAGCCCTCAGTGATAATTGCCTAGTTCCATTAAGAGTTTGCCAAATGGTAATATTCTATCTTTTCTTCTTCATTTGTTAGCTATACTATTTCTGTAATATCTATTTGTATAATTTCCCTGACCTCAACTATTTAACTACCAAGAGGTATAGCTCATAAGAGAAAGGCAGGCTAAATGCTTGATTCTTTCCCTATACTTACCAGTTTTCAGAGTAATGAGTTGGTTTACTAGCAACCTCCAAAGGTGACCAATGAAATTCTTTTTAAAATACCATTATGATCTCATGGATTTTAACATACTTGATATGTTTAATCAATTGCAGTTATTTTTATTGATGCTCAAATTGTGGGAACCTTCTCAAGTTAGCTCCTGAGTCCTTTTACATGTAGTAGTCGTATCAAAGAAGAAGCTATCAAGCTTCTTCACTGTTTGTATGACAATATTTCCAGGCTCATCTTATACATCTCTTGCTCCAGATCTCAAAGTAGCCGTTTCTCTAAGCCCTAGAGGCCACAGTCTAGGCCGTGGTAGTATTTATTTCTCTAAGGTTGTTCACTGTTTCTGAGCCTTTTCAGTGAACAGAACTAGGAAACTAGAAGTTTAAGGATAAAAATGCATTATGAGTTCATACTCATATTTTCAATACAAACTTGAGTACAAAGTTTTGCTTCTTTGGTTTTGTAGTTGGATTTCTTTTTGCTAAAAATCTTGGTCCCTTCTTTTAGACTACTTTAATACTTTCAGAATTTTTACTGACAATTTGGTGATCAAAGATGACATAAGATTTTTTTGTAAGTTTTTTTTTTTGTCCTGAGGGTGTATCCCACTAGGAATCAAATTACATAAATTACTGTGTTTTAATATCACTGATGCTCAAAATATTAAACAACCAGTTGGAACTAATCAACCCCTACTATGCCAAGATCTAACCTTTTAGTTGTTGAACTGTGGAGAGCTGGAGGAAGGGTAGTATCTCAGGTCAGCCCCAGCTTACCAACCCATTTAGTATTGTTCCAATATTTTAAAAACTGGGAATGCCATACTCTGCATCCCAACTTGTTATAAGTCTTGCTGTCATTGAGTTCCCTTCTAGCTCCAACAGGAACCTATACAGTCACTCAGATGAGGTACCCTTTTCCTGCTTCCGTACCCTACTAGCCTTTATTTATACACTTATCTAAAAATTTTACAATGATACAAATGATTATTTTACATGATTCTTGAAGTTCTGGCCAATAAAATAAGAAAATACAGAAATATGTGTTATGACTATTAGGAACTTAAATTAACAGTATTTGGAACCAATATCATTAGAAACCTAAAACAAAACAAACAAGAAAATCTTAAGTAGAAAAAGCAAATTATGAGCACAAATTTGTAGGCCAAGCAGGCCTAAAAATCTCTTATAGTGGTGCCAGCTATAGTGTTAGCAGGCCTGGATCAATTAGTAATTAAAATTGAAGTTAAATATAATTAAAAATTACACAATTTGCAGCTGTTTTTATCTAATATCACTAAAATTATTTAAGAATTACTTGAGTGGGGGCTTCCCTGATGGCTCAGTGGTTGAGAGTCCGCCTGCCGATGCAGGGGACGCGGGTTCGTGCCCCGGTCCGGGGGGATCCCACATGCCGCGGAGCGGCTGGGCCAGTGAGCCATGGCCGCTGGGCCTGCGTGTCTGGAGCCTGTGCTCCGCAGCGGGAGGGGCCACGGCAGTGGGAGGCCCGTGTGCCGCAAAAAAAAAAAAAAATTACTTGAGTGATTGTCTGTGATACTGCCTTCCCTAAAAGCTCTCTTTCCTAAGAAGTGGTATCCCTCTCCCTCTCTACCATCCACATGGTTGTAGGCAGAACTTTTCTTGCTTACATGACCCCACTCCCCTGGTAACACTTATTGGGTCCAGGGATAGGCACCTGGCCTAAGACAGTACAGTCAGAGGCTTTCCTCTGAATTTTTCAAGTTGGAATCAAGAAAGAGAGGCAGCCACGTGGTTATTAAAGAACACTGACCCAAAGAACTGTTGTTATCCTTGTTTTCCACTTTGTGGGGACATCCTGTCTGCAGTGAGAGCAGATGTAGGCAACATGCAGAGAGGAGCTGAGCCAACTGTCAAAAGGAATTTTGATGGCAGTGGAGTTCCTGCAGTCATTCCTGAGGCCCAACTGCAGCCCTGCCCATCTCTTAGGTTGGTTTTTCTTAATGCTTCCTTGGAATACATAAGCCAATAATTTCTAATTTTGCTAAAGCTAATTCAAATTTGATTTCTGTCTCTTGCTATCAAAAGAATTCCCACTTCATTGACAAAGGGAAATACACAGAATAAATTTTCTATAAGTAATAGATTTATATTTGAGTAATGTCTGTTTTATTATACAATACATAAATCCCCTCAGTTCCCCCAATATTAACAATAAAAAATCCAGAATGTTAAAGGATTTTTGATTATGTGATTGTTTTTAAAACATAGGTTTCATAGTCTAGGATGTAGTGGGAGAGGCAGGACGTAAGTCTAGAAAAGTAAATTGAGATTAGAACATATAGAGCCTTAAGGTTATGTTAAGGAGTTTGGACTTTATCCTGTAGGTGGCAAGGATCCAGTTGGAAATATCTTTAGGATATTTGGATAGGTCATTGTGGTGGCAATATGGACCTTCAGTTAAAGTGGGAAAAAGTTGCAGACAGGTCCTCATTTTGGAAACTTAATCATTTGAAGGCTATTCCAGGTATCAGAGGCCAAGTTGATGAGAGGCTCACCTAGGAAAGGTATCCTGAAAATGGTTGAGAGAGGGAAGAATTCAAGAGATATTTCAAAGGTAGACTTGACACTATTTAATGACCACTTGGACACACGGAATGAAAGTGAGGAAATATAGAAGGACTGTGAATAGATGGTGATACCATCAACACAGGAGAAGGAGGAGGAACAGATTTGAGAAGAAGACACTAATCTAACTGAGCATCTCCACTGACCTTTATGGTCCATTTTAGCAGGTATGGTGCTGTGCCTCCATGTAGTACTCACAGTCTCTGTCATTTCAAAGACAGCCATAATATGATTCTATCTTGGAAGGTTGTTTGAACTTTATTGGAACGCCTCCACAATGTAGGAGACCAAGGAAATCATTAAGTTCTGGAAAGTTAGCATTCCTACTTGGAAGACATTAGTTGTGGTTTTGTCATGCTGGTGTGTATTAGTCTAATATAATATGTTTTATATATTAGATATGTAATATACATAATGATATATTTTATTTATTTATGGGTTTGATTTAATGAATATTGTAAAAGAATGATTATAGCCAACCTAAAATTTTATATATCAAAAAGAATATCATCTCATTATAGAGGAATTAAAATTTTATAGTGAAATAAAATTAGAAATAATATGATAAAGAGATATAAGCCTCAGATTTTCTTTTTATTTATTTATTTATTTTTTCATTCTTTAAGGGAAGTAATTTCATTTTAACAACCTTTAAGTGTAGCAGCTTTTCAAAAGTAGCAACCTCCCCTTATAAGCCTCAGATTTTAAAAGTAAATATTCCTATGTTCAAAGCAACTAACCAGTAAGCCCTTTTTCACTATACTTTCCCTGGGGAGCTAAATTGCTTTTGTCCACCTGATTTCTAAAGCAAAATTATCAAATACCATCAATGTAACTTGTTCTGTGTTAAAAGCAGAATTAGACACAGTCCCGACTTACTGCCATTCCAATATTTTCTGAAAAATGAAAAATTCCAATTTGCGGATGGTGATTTTGTCAAAAGTAAAAACTCAGCAGCTCAAAGACTGGTGAAATAACTGACATCTTTAATATTTTGACAGCTCTAATGAACTACAGGAAACTTTGTCCAAATTCCATTCAATTTGATTTGGTTTTCTCTCATCAACACTGATTAAGGGAAATAGAAAGCAAAGTACAAATGTCATTTTACACTTTCTAATAGCCACGCTGAGGTAAAACAACATGTAAAATTAATTTTAATAATATGTTTTATTTAACCAAAAATTTCCAGAATGTTATCACTTTAACATACAGTCAGTATTTTAAAATTTCTAATGAAATATGTTACATTATTTTTTTGTACTAAGTCTTCAAAGTCTGGTGTATATTTTATACAGCACATCTCAATTCAGATTAGCCAAATTTCAAGTGCTCAAACGCCTCATGTGGACAGTGCAACCTTAAATAAAAGTCACAGCTGGAGACAGCCACATCTTTCAGATATTTATGCTGCCTTCCCCTTAAATTACACGATGAGTACAACACTCTGAGCACGATGTTTACCACTTGTAGCTCGAAGGCCATTCCAAGTCTGAGGGGAAAATGTATGATGCAGATTGTAAATATACATTCAAATATTTAATGTTTTTTATTCTAGTGTCTATACCTGCAACTCTCTTTTCCACGTTTCGAAGAATAGAAAATTGTGCTACTTTTCTGTCATCATGAGTTATGGATTAGATAGCAAGGAAGGGTGGAGTTACCATTAAATAGCATTTATTCCCAGTTACAGAAGTAATATGCTATTCTGGTGAGGGCACTATCTTACGAGGCAGACTTGAGTTTTCATTCTGGCTATGCCACTAACAGTACGACATGCAACAGGTCAAGTCAATTCTTTGAACATTTTCTCATCTCTAAAATGAGGATGGACTATATTAGTAGCTTTACTCATACTCTGAGTAGCCTACGGGTTTATAAGGGAAGAGTGAGAAGGAAATAAGTAGGATTTTTGTCACACACACACACATTCCACCAGAATCAGCCACTGCAGGATCAAGTTTATTTGTTTTATAAATTAATCTTCAGTGTAAACCCCAAAACTAATTAAAATTTTAAATACTGTTACCAGGAAATGTAATCATCTCCACTTTTCAACAATATACAATATGATATTCTCATCTTCTGGCCCATACCTAAAGGTCCTTTCACATACCTTTTTCTCAAACTTCCTTGTCACTAATCTTACCCCTTCCAAGTTGCTCATCAAGTTACCAAATCATTAGCCACTATTGATTCCAGGAAGATTGAACAATGAGATATATTTGTTCAAAATCTGCCCATTGTAAGGACTGTCTTTTTCCCTCGTCCATCTGGTCTCTAAGTGAGCTATAAATCCTAAAGCAATCCACTCCAAGCCAGTAAAACACATCTGTAACCGAGGTTTTAATTTTTTCCTCCTAAGTTAAGCCCCCATGAGGCAATATATGTAAGTTGGAGAGGAACAGCAAGGCTCACAGGAATAGGCAACAGGAGAATACGAGCACCTTGTTCATTAAACTTACTTGCTTTCAGGACCTGTCGAGGCCTGGTTCTATATTTACCTTTTCAACTTGAGGTAGGAGTCTCAGATAACACCTGGATCACGATGAGCAAGTGGGATTGCAGTTGTTTGGTGTTCCAGGGTTAGATGCTCTGCTTGGACCCAGTAGTAAACCGCTAAAATTCAAAGAGGTCCACCAAAATAGTGTCTCTTCTTCATGGGAAAGGGCTCAAGTACAATGTTTAACCCTTACTTTAGAATCACGACCAAACATATTCTCTACACCACTGAACCCTTGAACATTTTTCAAAGTTTCAAAGGTATATATACTTTCTACTCTTTTGTCCCGATCTATGTAGTGTTAACAGTCTAATGAGCCAATGTGATGTCCTATAATGAGGAAAATAGCAAGTTTTCTGCTTGATTGTGGCCCAGAGCCTGAAAGGTGATATACTCCTGTGGCAAGAAGGTGAAATTGTGTGTGCTATTGTTCATACCAGATGAAAGCAAACTATTTCTGCTTCGTCATTAACAATTATCCTAATAAATGGCCCCATGTCCCTTTGCATGATGAAAGGAAGATTCAAGTAGGCACTGCCTCGAGAGTACTCAGATTTCCTTAAACTGTGTCTAAGAACTGATTTGTATCTGGAGACTAGATAATGTTTCTCTTTTCTAGCCCTGAAGGTTTTTTGTTTGTTTGATTCTTTGATAAATAAAGCAAGTAGGACCTTAGTGGGCTGCACTGCTATTTCAGTCCTAGGGACTCCATGACCAGCTAGTCACCTCGAAGAACCTACAGGTCAGACCATTTGGGTTTTCAGACTGACCCTACTACCTTTCAAGTTAGCCACATATGAATGTTACATGCTGCTACTCGGATCATGCCTCTCTGGGATCCTCTTGTAACTCTGTAAGCCAAATTCAACTCCAGCTTCTCTCATCATCATCCCTGGTCTAAAGAGAACATTCTCCAAAGCACTTTAAAATGTGCTGCACTTCTCTTTGTAGATTTGTTTCTCAAAGCCTTTGTGAAGAGTATCTTCTGGACCCCTTGGAAAGATACAGTTGAGGTGAATGGTTGGGTCAGAAATGATAAATCCACTCCTGCATTCCTATCTCCTGAAATTTTTTAATTTTTTCTTTTACATTTTACCAAAGAGATTTGCATCTCAACTTCATTTTGCATGAGTCACCATTGTGTCCAGATTTAAATCAACTGTGAGCAGAACAAACAGAATTATGCCCAGTTTCTCAAACTAACAGTTAATCCAGAATCTCTTGTGAAATCTGTAAAATCAGCCCACTCTAAAATTGTGTCCTTCTCGTTTTCATTCAACATTTGTAAAGTCTATTCTAACCGACATTCCATGATTAATCAGCAAAGTTCTTCAATTCCTTTGGTGCTTAAGCCATCTATTCCTGAATTTCACTTTGTAATCGGTCCGTGAAGCATATTACAATTTGACTCTGATTAAAGATCTGAAGATAGTGCAGGGTGAGAAAAGGTCATAAGAGAACTGGCCTCCTCTTACAAGGTAACTCCCTTTGGTATCTTCAGACAAAGGAGAAACACTCTTGTAAGCAAAAGGAGATACTGCTTCAGCTGGCAAAGGAGGCTTAGTGGAGTTTGGGGGTGGGAGTCCTCTGACTTCTCCAAATTCTCTCCTATATAGCATTTCAATCTTAAAGCTGTAACTCTTTTTTTTTTTAATTGATGCGATAGGATTTGCATTTTATTTATTTTTATTGAAGTATAGTTGACTTACAATATTATGTTAATTTTAGGTGTACAACATAGTGATTCAAAATTTTTATAGATTATGCTCCATTTAAAGTTATTATAAAATATTGGTGAGATTTCCAGTGCTGCACAATATATTCTTGTAGCTTATTTATTTCATACATAGTACCTCTTAATCCCCTTCCTCTATCTTGCCCCTCCTCCCTTACCTTCGCCACTAGTTTATTCTCTATGTGAGTCTGTTTCTGTTTTATTCATTCATTTATTTTTTAGATTCCACATATAAATGATAATATACAGTATTTTTCTTTCTCTGTCTGACTTATTTCACTAAGCATAATACCTTCCAGGTCCATCTATGTGGTTGCAAATTGCTAAATTTCATTCTTTTTTATCACTGAGTAATATTCTATTGTGTGTGTGTGTGTGTGTGTGTGTGTGTGTGTGTGTATAAATATATATACCACATTTTCTTTATCCATTCATCTATTGATGGACACTTAGGTTGATTCCATATCTTGGCTATAGTAAATAATGCTGCTATGAACACAGGGTGCATGTCTTTTTGAATTAGTGTTTTCACTTTCTTCAGATATATACCAGGAGTAGAATTGGAGAGCATATGGTAGTTCTGCTTTTAGTTTTTGAGAAATCTCCATATTGTTTTCTATAGTGGCTGAACCAATTTACTTTCCTACCAACAATGTACTAGGCTTCCCTTTTCTCTACATCCTCGCCAGCATTTCTGACAGGTGTGAGGTGATATCTCATGGTTTTGATTTACATTTCTCTGATGATTAGCAATGTTGAGCAGCCTTTCATGTGCCTGTTGGCCATGTATGTGTTTTCTTTGGACAAATGTCTATTCAGTTCTTCTGCCCATCTTTTGATCAAGTTGTTAGTTTTTTTGATATTGAGTTGCATGAACACTTTATATATTTTGGATATTAACCTCTTATTTGCCTTATCATTTGCAAATATTTTCTTTCATTCAGTATGTTGTTTTTTCACTTTGTCAGTTGTTTCCTTTGCTGTGCAAAAGACTTTAAGTTTAGCTAAGTCCCATTTGTTTATTTTTTCTTTTGTTTCCTTTGCCTTTGGAGACTGATCCAAAAATATATTGCTATGATTTGTGTCAGAGAATGTTTTGCCTACATTTTCTTCTGGGAGTTTGTTCGTTTGTTTGTCTTTTGCAGTACGCGGGCCTCTCACTCTTGTGGCCTCTCCCATTGCGGAGCACAGGCCCCGGATGTGCAGGCTCAGCGGCCATGGCTCACGGGCCCAGCTGCTCTGCGGCATGTGGGATCTTCCCGGACCGGGACACGAACCCACATCCCCTGCATCAGCAGGCGGAGTCTCAACCACTGCGCCACCAGGAAAGCCCCTTCTGGGAGTTTTATACTTTCTACTCTTATATTTAGGTCTTTAATCCATTTTGAGTTTATTTTTGTATATGATGTGAGAAAGTCTTCTAATTTTATCATTTTACATGTTGCTTCCCAGTTTTTCCCAGCACCACTTATTGAAGAGACTATCTTTTCCCATCATATATTCTTTCCTTTGTCACAGATTATTGACCATAAGGGCATGCGTTTATTTCTGGTCTCTGTTCCATTGATCTATGTGTCTGTTTTTGTGCCAGTGCCATACTGTTTTGATTACTGTAGCTTTGTAGCATAGTCTAAAGTCAGGGAGCATGATACCTCCAGCTTTATTCTTTTTCCTCAACATTGTTTTGGCTATTAGGGTCTTTTGTGGTTCCATATAAATTTTAGGACTATTTCTTCTAGTTCTGTGAAAAATGTCATGGGTATTTTAATAGGGATTGCATTAAATCTGTAGATTGCTTTGGGTAGTATGAACATTTTAACAATATTAATTCTTCCAATTCACAAACATGGGATATCGTTCCATTTCTTGGTATCATCTTCAATTTCCTTCATCAGTGTTTAATAGTTTTCAGCTTATAGGTCTTTCATTTCCTTGGTTAAGTTTATTCTTAGGTATTTTATTCTTTCTGGTGTGATTTTGAATGGGATTGCTTTTTCTTTCTGATAGTTCATTATCAGTGTATAGAAGAGCCATAGATTTCTGTATATTAATCTTGTATCCTGCAAATTTACTGAATTCATTTATTAGTTCCAATAGTTTTTTGGTGGAGATGTTAAGGTTTTCTATATATAGTATCATGTCATCTGCAAATAGTGAGTTTTACTTCTCTCCTTCCAATTTGGATGCCTTTTATTTCTTTTTCTTGTCTGATTCCTGTGGTTAGTCCTTCTAATACTATGTTAAATGGAAGTGGTGAGAGTAGGCATTCTTGTCTTGTTCCTGATTTTAGAGGAAAAGCTTTCATCTTTTCACCATTGAGTATGATATTTACTATGGGTTTGTCTTATATGGTCTTAATTATGTTGAGATACGTTCCCTCTGTACCAACTTTGATGAGAGTTTTTATAATAAATGGATGCTGAATTTTGTCAAATGCTTTTTCTGTTTATATTGAAATGATCATGTAATTTGTATCCTTCCTTTTGTTAATGTGGTGTATCATACTGATTTGCAGATACTGAAGCATCCTTGCATCCCTGGAATAAGTCCTGCTTGATCATAGTATACGGTCCTCTTTATATATTGTTGAATTTGGGATTTTTTTTGTTTTTTTAAATTTTTAAATTTAATTTTACTTTTTTTTTATACAGCTGGTTCTTATTAGTCATCAATTTTATACACATCAGTGTATACATGTCAATCCCAATCACCAATTCATCACACCACCATCCCCACCCCCCACCCCCGCAGCTTTCCCCCCTTGGTGTCCATACGTTTGTTCTCTACATCTGTCCCTCAACTTCTGCCCTGCAAACCGGTTCATCTGTACCATTTTTCTAGGTTCCACATATATGCATTAATATACGATATTTGTTTTTCTCTTTCTGACTTACTTCACTTTGTATGACAGTCTCTAGATCCATCCGCATCTCAACAAATGACCCAATTTCGTTCCTTTTTATGGCTGAGTAATATTCCATTGTATATATGTACCACTTCTTCTTTATCCATTCGTCTGTCGATGGGCATTTAGGTTGCTTCCGTGACCTGGCTATTGTAAATAGTGCTGCAATGAACATTGGGTTGCATGAGTCTTTTTGAATTACGGTTTTCTCTGGGTAGATGCCCAGTAGTGGGATTGCTGGATCATACAGTAATTCTCTTTTTAGTTTTTTAAGGAACCTCCATACTGTTCTCCATAGTGGCTGTATCAATTTACATTCCAACGAACAGTGCAAGAGGGTTCCCTTTTCTCCACACCCTCTCCAGCATTTGTTGTTTATAGATTATTATAGATTTTCTGATGATGCCCATTCTAACTGGTGTGAGGTGATACCTCATTGTAGTTTTGGTTTGCATTTCTCTAGTAATTAGTGATGTTGAGCAGCTTTTCATGTGCTTCCTGGCCATCTGTATGTCTTCTTTGGAGAAATGTCTATTTAGGTCTTCTGCTCATTTTTTGATTGGGTTTTTGTTTTTTTAATATTGAGCTGCATGAGCTGTTTATATATTTTTTCCTTTTTATATATTGTTGAATTTGGTTTGCTAAGATTTGTTGAGGATTTTGCATCTATATTCATCGAAGATATTGGCCTGTAATTTTCTTTTTTTGCTGTGTTTTTGTCTGGTTTTGGTATGAGGGTAATGGTGGCCTTGTAGAATGAATTTAGGAGTGTTCCCTCCTCTTCAATTTTTTGGAACAGTTTGAGAAGGATAGGTATTGGGTCTTCTTTATATATTTGGTAGAATTCTCCTGTGAAGCCATCCAGTCTTGGACTTTTGTTTGACGGAATTTTTTGGTTACTGATTCAATTTCACTACTAGTGATTGGCCTGTTCAGATTATCTATTTCTTCCTGATTCTGTCTTTGAAGATTATATTTTTCTAGAAATCTATCCATTTCTTCTAGGTTGTCCAATCTGTTGGCATATAGCTGTTCATAATATTCTCTTATGATTTTTTGTGTCTCTGTGATATCAGTTGTAATTTCTCCTCTTTCATTTCTTATTTAGTTTGTGTCCTGTCTCTTTTTTCCATGGTGATCCTAGTAAAGGCTTATCAACTTTGTTTATCTTTTCAAAAAAAAAAGCTCTTGGTTTCTTTGATTTTTTAAAATAAATAATTAATTAATTTATTTATTTATGGCTGTGTTGAGTCTTTGTTGCTGTGCACGGGCTTTCTCTAGTTGCGGCGAGCAGGGGCTACTCTTCATTGTGGTGTGCAGGCTTCTCATTGCAGTGGCCCCTCTTGTTGTGGAGCACGGGCTCTAGGCATGCGAGCTTCAGTAGTTGTGGCACGTGGGCTCAGTAGTTGTGGCTCGTGGGCTATAGGGCGCAGGCTCAGTAGTTGTGGCACACAGGCTTAGTAGCTCTGCGGCATGTGGGATCTTCCCCAGACCAGGGATCGAACCTGTATCCCCTGATTGGCAGGCAGATTCTTAACCACTGCGCCACCAGGGAAGTCCTCTTTGATCTTTTGTATTTTTTTTTGTTTCAGTTTTATCTATTTCCTCTCTGATCTTTATTATTTCTGTCCTGCTGACTGTGGGCTTTGTTTGTTCTTTTTCTAATTCCTTTAGATGTTAGGTTAGATTGTTTATTTGAGAATTTTCCTGTTTTTTGAGGTAGACCTGTATTGCAATAAATTTCCCAGTTGGAACTACTTTTGCTTCATCTCATAGAGTTTTGGAAAGTTGTGTTTTTATTTTCATATGTCTCGAGGTATTTTCTGATTTCCTCTTTGATTTTTTCATTGACCCATTGGCTTTTTACTGGCATGTTATTTATTCTCCAAGTGTTTGTGTTTTTCCCATTTTCCTTCCTATAAATGATTTCTAGTTTCATACCATTGTGGTTGGGAAAAATGCTTGATATAATTTCTATTCTTTTAAATGTGTTGAGACTTGTTTTATAGGCTATTCTGTAGCTCTGTCTTGTTTTGTAGATCTATCCTAGAGAACGTTCCATGTGTACTTGAAAAGAATGTGTATTCTGCTGTTTTTGGATGGAATGTCTTCAATTTATCTATTAAGTTCAACTGGTCTAATGTGTCATGTAAGACCACTATTTCCTTGTTGATTTTCTGTCTGGATGATTTGTAATTGATGTAAAGGGGGTGTCAGTTTCTCCCTTTATGTCTATTTATATTTACTTTATATATTTAGGTGCTTCTATAAAAGGTATGTATATGTTAACAAATGTTATATCTTCTTCTTTTGATCCTTTTATCATTACTTAATGCCTTACTTTGTCTTTTGTTATTGTCTTTTGTTGTAAAGTCTATTTTGTCTTATATGAATATTGCTACCCCAGCTTTCTTGTCATTTCCATTTGCATGAAATATCTTTTTCCAACCCCTCACTTTCTGTCTGTGTGTGTCTTTAGCTCTAAAGTGAGTCTCTTTTAAGCAGCATATATATGGGTCTTCTTTTTTTTTTTAATCCAGTCTGCCATCCTATGGCTTTTGATTGAAGCATTTAATCCATTGGCATACATTTAAAGTGATTATTGTTGTATATGTACTTATTGCCATTTTGTCATTTGTTTCCTGGTTGGTTTTGTAGTTCTTCTGTGTTCTCCTCTTCTCCTTTTAGTTTCTTCCCTTTTGGTTTGATAATTTTCTTTAGTGGTATGCTTATGTTTCTTTCTCTCTAGTTTTTGTGAATCTATTGTAGGTTTTTGATTTGTAGTTACCATGGGGTTCATATATGTTGACCTAAAACTACATCTGCTTGTTATAAATGGATAGTCATTTATGTTCAAACACATTCAAAAGATCTATATCTTTTACTCCTCTCCCCCAACATTTTGTGTTTTTGATGTCATATTTTACATCTTCATTCTTATCCCTTAACTGTTTAGTGTAGTTTTAGTTGATTTTACAATTTTTGTCTTTTAATCATTTAACTAGCTTATTTAAGTGGTTGATCAACAGACTTTACTATATATTTGCTTTTACTAGTGGGATTTTTCCTTTCCTAAAAATTCCTACTTTGTGTAGCCTTTTCTTTTCCACTTAGAAGAAAACCTTTAACATTTCTTTTAGGGTTGGTTTAGTATTGATTAACTCTTTACTTTTTTGCTTGTCTGAGAAGTTCTTTCTATCTCCTTTAATTCTGAAAGATAACCTTGCAGGATAGAGTATCCTAGGTTGCAGGATATTTTTCCTTTCAACACTTTACATATATCATACCATTCCCTTCTGGCCTGCAAAGTTTCTGCAGAAAAATCAGCTGACAGACTTATGGGGGTTCCCTTGTATGTGACTCTTTTTTTTTTTCTTGCTGCTTTTAAAATTCTCTCTTTAACTTTTGCCATTTTAATTATGTCTTGGTGTGGTCTCTTTGGGTGCATCTGTTTTGGACTCTCTGTGCTTCCTGTACGTGGATCTGTTTCTGTCTTCAAGTTCAGGAAGTTTTCAGCCATAACTTCAACAAATACATTTTTAATCCTTTTTCTTTCTGTCTTCTCTTTCTGGGACCTCTATAATCCAAATATTAGTACAGTTGCTGTTGTCCTAGAGGTCCCTTAAACTATTCTCATTCTTAAATTTATTTTTCTTTTTGCTGTTCTGCTTGGGTGATTTCCATTATTCTATCTTCCAGACCACTTATGTGTTCTTCTGTATCACCTAGTCTGTTGTTAATTCCTCCTAGTGTGTTTTTCATTTCAGTTATTGTATTCTTTAGCTCTGACTGGTTGTTTCTATTATTTTCTAGTTCCTTGTTAAAATGCTCACTGTGTTCATCTATTCTTTTCCCTAATTCAGTTAGCATTCTTATTACTAATGCTCTGAACTCTTTATCGGATAATTATTTATCTCAGGTTCATTTTTGCTTTTTCAGGGCTCTTTTCCTTGTTCTGTCACTTGAAACAAATTCCTCTCTCTTCTCATTTTGCTGAACGTTCTCTGTCTCTACGAAAGTAGGTGAAACAGTTACCTATAGTGGTCTTGAAGGGGTGTCCTTGTGTGAGAGCTTTCCTATGCAATCTGTGTGTGCCCAGTGGCTTTGGTGGGAGAGCTGAATCTGATGTGAGCATAGGCCACATCTTCCCCCAGGGTGTGCTGGCAGTTATCACCTTGGTGGCAGGTGGGGCTGGAGATGGAAGGGCTAGAGTCAGTGCCAGGTGTGAGCTTCTCCTATGCTCAGTGACCATAACTGCCCCATGGGGGCAGGGACAGGTCCCAAGGTGCTAGAGCAGAAGCCCTGAGATTGAGGTCTGAGCTGGTTCTGTTCCCTCTAAATGTGAGTTCTCACCTCTCCCAACATGGTCACCTTTGCCCCAGTGGGGAGCAGTGCTGAAGCAAGAGGGGCTGGAACTGGTGCCCTGTGTGGGCTGGGGTGCTCACTGGTGTGAGCCCAGTACACCAGTCAGAGTTCCAGACTGCTCCCAAAATGCTGCCTCTGTGAGTGCCAGCAATGGCTTTCCCCACCCTGTTCAGATGCAGTACCAGGTCCAAGTTGACTGTGTCCCCATGAAGTGCACACTCTCCTTGGCAAGGGCAAACTTCACCCTAGTGTGGAGCTGCCCCAGAACAAGAGAGGACAGTGTGGGTGTTCAATGTGGGCCAGAATGTGAACTGGGATGGTCTTGACACACGAATCAAGAGTTTCAGACAGCTCCCAATCTGCTGCCTTTTTGAATGCCAGTAATGGCAGCCACCATCTCATTCAGATGCAGTGTCAGGTCTGAGCTGGCTCCGTACCCCACAACTGCACACTCTCCTTGGCAGCTACAACCTTTGTCCTAGTGGGGAGCTGCACTGGAGCTAGAGGACCCAGAGCAGTGCTTTGCATGGGCTGGGGCACATTCTGGGGCAGTCACAGGAATCCAGCCAGAATACCGGGAAGTTTCAATCTGTTTCCTCCACCTTGTTTCTGGGAGTAAGCAAGTTTGTGCAGCTCTTTACTAGTGGAGTCTAGGTTTCTTACAGCCCTCCTGTTAGTCCCCCTGGTTTCCAAACCAGCTAAGGGGATTCATCTTCCCAGTGTCAGACCCCAGAGGTAGGGTACTCAATATGTAGTTCAAACTACTCACTCTTCTAGGAGGATCTCTGAGCCCATGATATCCCTCTCCTCTTCTGTGTTCCCTCCTAGGGATGCAGATCCCGACCTGATCTTTTCTCTTCCCTTCTTACCTGACTCCGTGTGGACCTTTCTTTATAACCTAGGTGATATAAGAGTCTTTTCTGCCAGTCTCCAGTTTGTTGTCAGTGAGAACTACTCCACATGTAGATGTATTTTTGATGTGTTCGTAGCAAGGAGGTGAGTTCCGCATCCCCCTACTCCACCACCTTGATCTCCTCCAAAGCTGTAACTCTCTCTGGATTAGCACCTTAACATATGTTCATATAAGACCCCAGTTAAGGAGGTGAATTCAACTGATTTGCAAGTCAGCAATCAACAAGAACAAATGCTGGTTTTATAGCTATCTCAATCCTAGGGCTATAAGAATTTCTTTTAATAATTCACAGTTTGGGTTTCAGTTCATATTTTAAAATGAGAATCTAGAGATTTCCACTTGTTGATCGTATCAACTGAAGCAGCTAACTTCAGCACACAGCTCTTGAATTCCTCATACCCCTCATATTGTTCTATGGCAACAACAGTTAGGTCAAGACCTAACCTAACATGGACAAGACCTCCATGGTCTTGTCTTCAATGCCCACCTTAGTCTTAATATTCACAGGCATTCATTTCTTTTTTAAAAATATTTATTTATTTGGCTATGCCGGATCTTAGTTATGGCACGCGGGATCCTCGTTGCGGCATGCAAGGTCTTCATTGTGGCATGCGGGATCTTTTTAGTTGTGGCATGTGGGATCTTTAGTTGCGGCATGCAGGATCTTTTAGTTGCAGCATGCGGGCTCTTAGTTGCAGCCTGCGAGATCTAGTTCCCTGACCAGGGATTGAACCTGGGCACCCTGAATGGGGAGCATGGAATCTTAACCACTAGACCACCAGGGAAGTCCCCACAGACACTAATTTCTTTAGCTGTTTCACTGTAACAGGCCATGGGCTTCCAGCATCCCATCTATCTTCAAACATAATGAGTCTGTATAACTAGAGTCTCCTCAGTTCCCTAAGAGTCTGTTGTCTGTAATCAGCTCCTCATACAAGTCTCTGTATACTTCAGGAGTCATAACTGCAAGCTACCAACTCTAGGTAGCTTAAACAGAATGGAATTTGTTGGAAGGATGCCAAATAGCTCACAAAATCTATGGGAAAGTTAAAAACCAAACTCAAGAAACAGAAGCCAAAAGAGGCTGGAAACAGATAACTCAGCCAAGGACCTCTGTTGGAACAGTCTGGTTAGAATGCTGGCAGAACTTGGCCAAGACCTGTTAAAGGAAGAGTCTAGGCAGAATGCTTCCAGTGACACTGCTACCACCAGGCATTCTCCTCCTGGGTTATTGACATCACCACTCTCTCTGTAAATAACTTGCCAGTCCCTGTACCTTTGCATCACTCCTGGATTCAATGTCAGAATCTCACTGGGTAGACCTCAGTTATATGCTGATGCCCTTCCTATTTAGAAGAAGGAAGATCTTCCCTTCTTCAGTTTCCATACTGGGAAAAGCATTCATATGCTAGGTAACCAAAACACACACACACACACACACACACACACACACACACACACACACACACACACACACACATACATCCAGGCCATCATACTTGGATTTATTTCTGGACTTCCTATTCTATTATATTGGCTGTTTATTTTGTTGCCACTATGATATTGTTTCAATTTCAGCCATTTTATAATTTCTTTTAAAATCTGATCATTCAAATCCCCTTCCCTCTCATAAGTTTAAAAATTTTTTTCTTTGCTCTTCTTAGCTTCATTTTTCTCAATGAATTTCAGAACTCTTTTATCAAGATTCCAAGAATATCTAATTAGAATTTTGATTGGAATTTTATTATATTTATGAATACTTTGAGGGAATAATTTATAATTTTTACAGTGTTGAACCTTCTTATCCAAGAACATGGTATAGCTCTCTATTTAAGCCTTCTTTTAAACTCTTGGTTAGTTATATAGTTGTCTTCATGTAGATTTGGCACATTTCTTAAACTTATGTTTTTGTTGTTAGGGTAAATGGAATTTGCTCCATTTTGTTTTCCGTTAAAAGAGTGTCAAGACCCTCTTTTTGGCCCAAGCAAAATCTTAACATCTCATAACCTTACTAAGCAAATAGTTCTAAGATTACTAAGCTATATTAATCATCATTGAGCTAAATTCTTCCTAGGTTTATCCAGTTTCCATTATAGAATTAAATCTTATACTTTGTAGTATAAATTTGAGTTTGAAAGTTAAAAGTAAGGAATGTCCATTTATTCACATAATTTTGGTGTTCTATTGTCAAAATATTCAGAAGATTGTCAAAGGAAATGGAAAAACCAATTGCTCTCTTTGGTAAACATGGTGTGAATCACTCATAAAAGAGGGACATCCTAACATGTTCTTTCCACCATGGATGCCAAATCTGATAAAACAGAATGAACGACCAGATTGGACAGATAGCAAAATTCTGAGTAAAAGAAATTACATTAACTGTGTGCCTGGTGCAGGATTTCTTATCCAGTCCCTGCTCAATCTAATACAACCCAGGCCTTAGCCATGACTTAAGGAGTCACTGGAGAGAGTTAAGAAAACATTTGGAAGACCTTTGAAGCCTTCTGAGGACTGGTCAGAGATGACCTTCAGCATCACCCAGTCACTGAGGAACTCCTGCTGCCAATTCATTCTTGGTAACTGAGACATTAGGAACTCTACTCAGTACTCTGTAATGACAGATATGGGAAAAGAATCTAAAAAAGTGTGGATATAGGTATATGTATAACTGAATCACTTTGCTGTACTTTAGAAATTAACACAATATTGTAAATCAACTATACTCCAATAAATTTTTTTTTAAAAAACATATACTTCAAAAAAAAAGAAAAAGGAATGTCTTTCAGGGGAGTAAATTCAGAAAAAAAAATCAGAATTGGATAAATTGGAAGACAGTGGCCACTGTACTAGTACTACAGTACCCCCTAGTGGACACAAAGAAACATGGTCTCATTTATGCCAAGAATGACCCCAGTCTCTTCCACAGGCATTTAAAATCTGGAGGGGCCTTAGTGATCAAGTAGGTCAACATCCCTAGCTCCAGAAAAGGAAACTGAGGAACAAAAAAGAAATGACTGGCCCAAGTTTACATAGCCAACCCAAGGCTAAAGTCCAAGATTCTTAACTCTCACTTTTCTTCCTTTCCCCTCCCCTTTCTTTCTTCCTTCTTTTTTCAACATGTACCATGCACCTATTATGAAGCAGAGTGCTAAGAATACAAATATAAAAAATATTTAGTCTTTGCCTTCAAGTCTAGTTTTCTTTCAAGCCTACTTCTTTTAACACATTTCAGAGAATGAATTTGCAGAGAATGGCCAAACAACCATGTAGGCGAAGGTTCTCAATCATCCACAAATTGACTCACAATGTGATTAACTATTGAGACTAGACTGGAAAACACATTTGCAAATGTGGAATATGCCCTTGACCAGGTTCAGACCATTTCATGAAGAGAGAAGACTTTACAGATTTATAACTGAATTCTATTGCAAAAAATGGCAATAGAATATTGAAGGTTTTATGTGTGCCCAGCACCTAATCCCAAACATTATCATTTGAGTGCACTCCACTGAGCAAATACTTATTGAGGACCTATATGCAAGGCATGTACTAAACACCAGGTTTAGTATGGTAAAGAAAACAGATATGGTCCTATGGTTTCTGCTCTCATAAAGCTTACAGTCTCCTGTGTGTGTGTGTGTGTGTGTGTGTGTAATTCTCTAAATCCCAGGAAAACTGTTTTCCCCATTTCACTTTGGGAAGTCTTATTTTGATATTATGGAAATCAGGTAGTATGCAAACATTTTCTAAAATTACTCTGCCTCCACCATAAGGGAAATAAATAATAAAGATTTAGGAACAGATAGGACTGGAATTGAATCCCAGTCCCACCATTTACAAGCTATTAGACAAACCGATTCACTTCTCTAAGCCCTAGTTGCTTCTATAAAATGAAAATAATATTTATCCTTTGGGAGAGATGATGTTTTATCATTATCCTTATTAATTCCTAAACAGAGACATTACTTCTTGAGTCAAAAGCATGAATTATATATTCTTTTTCCCAAAGTTCAGATAAATTATCAAAAGAGAAGCATTAATATTGTTCACTCAGTTTCACAAAGAATGTCATTTTCCAGGATTAATACAGGAAAATATTCATGGCCATTGACATTTTAATTTAAAAAAAAAAGGTAAAATCCTCTAACAATGGCTGCTATTACAAAAGCATTTCTTAATTTTTAAAAATTTATTTATTTTGTTTTACTTATTTTTGGCTGCATTGGGTCTTTATTGCTGTGCACAGGTTTTCCCTAGCTGTGGCAGACATGCGGGCCTCTCATTGCGGTGGCTTCTCTTGTTGCGGAACACGGGCCCTAGGCGCACAGGCTTCAGTAGTTGTGGCTCTCGAGCTCTAGAGCGTAGGCTCAGTAGTTGTGGCACACTGGCTTAGTTGCTCCGTGGCATGTGGGATCCTCTGGGACCTGGGCTCGAACCCATGTTCCCTGCCTTGGCAGGCAGATTCTTAACCACTGTGCCACCAGGAAAGCCCCTGCAAAAGCATTTCTAAAGGCTATTTTCTTCCATGGGTGAACATGGCCTTGCTCCACAGAAACAAAGCCTGTTATTTCAGTTATGATGAATAAACCTGGTATGACCATTGTTTAAAGGATTTTTTAGTATATTGTATCTTAACTTACCACTCCACCTATTTAATGGTTTGTCAAAGGCAAGAATCATGTTTTACTTTCACTATCCTCCCTGCCCAATGGTACCTTGCATAGATTTAGAGCATGCTAAATGTGTGCTAAGTAAAAAGACTATATCTTATTATTTGCTATTTGATAAGTAAGCTGAGAGAGAAAATCTGGCCTACGTTATAGGTACACTTACTTTGTCATACCTGCAAGTAGCAATTATCAAACAAATTCCATTCCTATAACATTCCTTCTAGAGGAATGGAGGACTGGTATGTTTGCACGTGGCATGCATGCAGCAGGCCAACTTCCTTTCCCTGTTGTAATATTTCCTAAAGCTTGCTCCACACAGCACCGGTCCTATGAAAAGCCCAGGGTTTCAAGATCCAATAAGTTTGGGAAACTTTGCCCAGCACTTTCCTCTCTTGCAAGTTCACAGTGCACATTGGTAAACTAAAGACTATTAGAAGTCCTGGGTGTAATAAGGAAAACTGTTTAAAATGGTTTTACCTAGCATTCCCTAAATTTATTTCACCAGTGTTTCACCTATAAACATTCTGCAGAACTAAGAGCTTCTGTGGAACACACTGACTTCAGGAAACTGCCCCTGAGTCTTCAAAGGACCTCTTTATCTTGTTAACACACACACACACACACACACACACACACACGCACGCACGCACGCACGCACGCACGCGCCTGCCATTTCATCTCCAAATCTTGCAGGACTGAGAATATAAGCATTTCCAGCAACATCTTAACTATGGAGAAATTACACCACTTTGGAGGTCCCAGAAAGTTAACACAATTTAACTTTATTTATGTAAGAAGAGTTCAATTTAAATACAGGAAATGGCTCCGCAGGAATGCCTGTCATAAACACCGGTAACAGATATCCAAATTCTGTTTTGTATCTGGGAGAGACGGAGAGAGAGGGGGGAAAAACACAAAATTATCACCACCAAATCTCCCTGATGTTTCTTACAGTTTTCTACAAATCAGTATACAGTGTCCATTTTCCCATAACTCTGTCCTGGGACTTCCAGTTTATTTTTCCAGTTTATGAGTGTTTCTCATTCTCTTCTCTAGATGGCAGCACAGATGAAAAAATGCCAGAAAACCTCAGAGCAGACTGGCCTCAACCACAGCAAACAGCTCTCAACAGCCTGCCCCCAGCTCACCCTTCCTTTTCATAAAAAAATAAACACAGAACCTGAGGTATGATGGTTGACATTTAATTTTTTCAAATAGATTTAATCAGGTATATGAGGATGGAAAGAATTAATGACAAAGTGATATCAGTGAGTGAGGAAACTGACTACTTAGCAGCGTCTCTCCCATGCTAGTTGTGTTTTCTGTATCTTAAAGTTAATATCATCAATGTGCAGGTCATGCATCCTGCCATATAAGCATATAAGCATCATTACACTGGGCATGTGAAACAGCCAAACTCCAAGCCACTTGGTTTGCTATAAGTATTGGATTCATTTAAGATACATAATGCTATTTTACTGATTCTTTTGTCAACCAATGCTTTGAATGTGCTGTAAAGTGATTGCCATGTCACCAGATGCTGCACAAGCTTAGAGCTTAGGAAGTTAGCATGAAGGGAACAGTGCATTAAAAGCTGAAAGTTAGTTATTTCAATAAGGCAAGAAAAAAAGGAGTGGAATGGACTTAGAAGATCTTTATATCAAAGCCCCACTGGGATTTTCTTAAAACCTCCCTTTTCCTGGGGTCATTGAATCTCTTTATTAAACAATAAAATGGGGTCTACCAGCAAGATGTTCACTAAAAAATCTGCTGACAGAGAGAATGTAAGGAAGATGAAGACCTCAACTTGTGGCATTTCAAGGGTTCAGGAGTACTCCAAAGAACACTAAATTGTTCATGTGTAGTGAACTGGACAGACACTAAAATGTGACCTGTGCCTTTTAAACAAACAAAAAAACTCACCATGGAGAGTGAAAATAAATATAGTGTGTAAATAAACCAACCTGAGGCCAAGAGTGCATTGTGGTTCATATTTAAGAAAAAATCGATTTGCAGTGATCAGACTCCTTTATAAATTTTTTCTTTCTCCTTTTCTTTTTCCCAAATATTGACATATTTTATTATTCAATATCAACAATTACATTGTTTTTTGGAATTATTGATATTTATTTATTTTTTTATACAGCAGGTTCTTATTAGTTATCCATTTTATATATATTACTGTATTTATGTCTTTTCTAGGTTCCACATATATGCGTTAATATACAATATTTGTTTTTCTCTTTCTGACTTACTTCAATCTGTATGATAGTCTCTAGATCCATCCACATCTCTACAAATGACCCAGTATTTTTCCTTTTTATGGCTGAGTAATATTCCATTGTATATATGTACCGCTTCTTCTTTATCCATTCATCTGTCAATGGGCATTTAGGTTGCTTCCATGACCTGGCTATTGTAAATAGTGCTGCAATGAATATTGGGGTGAATGTGTCTTTTTGAATTATGGTTTTCTCAGGGTATATGCCCAGTAGTGGATTGCTGGGCCATATGGTAATTCTATTTTTAGTTTTTTAAGGAACCTCCATACTGTTCTCCATAGTGGCTGCATCAATTTACTTTCCCACCAGCAGTGCAAGAGGGTTCCCTTTTCTCCACACCCTCTCCAGCATTTGTTGTTTGCAGATTTTCTGATGATGCCTATTCTAACTGGTGTGAGGTAATACCTCATTGTACTTTTTTTTTTTTTTTTTTGTGGTACATGGGCCTCTCGCTGTTGTGGCCTCTCTTGTTGCGGAGCACAGGCTCCAGACGCACAGGCTCACTGGCCATGGCTCACGGGCCCAGCCACTCAGTGGCATGTGGGATCTTCCCGGACTGGGGCATGAACCCGTGTCCCCTGCATCAGCGGCAGACTCTCAACCACTGCGCCACCAGGGAAGCCCCCTCATTGTACTTTTGATTTGCATTTCTCTAATAATTAGTGATGTTGAGCAGCTTTTCATGTGCTTCCTGGCCATCTGTATGTCTTCTTTGGAGAAATGTCTATTTAGGTGTTCTGCCCATTTTTTGATTGGGTTGTTTATTTTTTTAATATTGAGCTGCATGAGCTGTTTATATATTTTGGAGATTAATCCTTTGTTGATTCATTTGCAAATATTTTCTCCCATTCTGCGGGTGGTCTTTTCATCTTGTTTGTACTTTCCTTTGCTTTGCAAAAACTTTTAAGTTTCATTAGGTCCCATTTGTTTATTTTTGTTTTTATTTCCATTACTCTAGGAGGTGGATCAAAAAAGACCTTGCTGTGATTTATGTCAAAGATTGTTCTTCCTATGTTTTCCTCTAAGAGTTTTATAGTGTCCGGTCTTTAATCCATTTTGAGTTTATTTTTGTGTACGGTGTTAGGGAGTGTTCTAATTTCATTCTTTTACATGTAGCTGTCCAGTTTTCCCTGCACCATTTATTGAAAAGGCTGTCTTTCCTCTACTGTACATTCTTGCCGCCTTTGTCATAGATTAGGTGACCATAGGTGCATGGGTTTATCTCTGGGCTTTCTGTTCTGTACTATTGATCTATATTTCTGTTTTTGTGCCAGTACCATACTATCTTGATTACTGTAGTTTTGTAATATAGTCTGGAGTCTGGGAGCCTGATTCCTCCAGCTCCGTTTTTCTTTCTCAAGGTTGCTTTGGCCATTCGGGGTCTTTTGTGTTTCCATAAAATTGTAAAATTTTTTGTTCTAATTCCATGAAGAATGCCATTGGTAATTTGATAGGGATTGCATTGAATCTGTAGAATGCTTTGGGTAGTATAGTCATTTTCACAATATTGATTCTTCCAATCCAGGAATATGGTATATTTCTCCATCTGTTTGTGTCATCTTTGATTTCTTTCATCAGTGTTTTATAGATTATTGAGTACAGGTCTTTTGCTTTCTTAAGTAGGTTTATTCCTAGGTATTTTATTCTTTTTGTTGCGATGGTAAATGGGATTGTTTCCTTAATTTCTCTTTTCGATCTTTCGTTGTTAGTGTATAGGAATGCAAGAGATTTCTGTGCATTAATTTTGTGTCCTGCAACTTTACCAAGTTCATTGATTAGCTCTAGTAGTTTTCTGGTGGCATCTTTAGGATTTTTGATGTATAGTGTCATGTCATCTGCAAAGAGTGACAGTGTTACTTCTTCTTTTCCAATTTGTATTCCTTTTATTTCTTTTTCTTCTCTGATTGCCGTGACTAGGACTTCCAAAACTATGTTGAATAATAGTGGTGAGAGTGGACATCCTTGTCTTGTTCCTGATCTTAGAGGAAATGCTTTCAGTTTTTCACCATTGAAAATGATGTTTGCTGTGGGTCTATCGTATATGGCCTCTATTATGTTGAGGTAGGTTCCCTCTGTGCCCACTTTCTGGAGAGTTTTTATCATAAATGGGTGTTGAATTTTGTCAAAAGCTCTTTCTGCATCTATTGAGATGATCATATGGTTTCTATTCTTCAATTTGTTAATATGGTGTATCACATTGATTGATTTGCGTATATTGAAGAATCCTTGCATCCCTGGGATAAATCCCACTTGATCATTGTGTATGATCCTTTCAGTGTGTTGTTGGATTCTGTTTGCTAGTATTTTGTTGAGGATTTTTGCATCTATATTCATCAGTGATATTGGTCTGTAATTTTCTGTTTTTTGTAGCATGAGGTATTAGGGTGGTTTTGGTATCAGGGTGATGGTGGCCTCATAGAATGAGTTTGGGAGTGTTCCTTCCTCTGCAATTTTTTGGAAGAGTTTGAGAAGGATGGGTGTTAGCTCTTCTCTAAATGTTTGATAGAATTCACCTGTGTAGCCATATCTGGTCCTGGACTTTTGTTTGTTGGAAGATTTTTAATCAGAGTTTCAATTTCATTACTTGTGATTGGTGTGTTCATATTTTCTATTTCTTCCTGGTTCAGTCTTGGAAGGTTACACCTTTCTAAGAATTTGTCCATTTTTTCCAGGTTGTCCATTTTATTGGCATAGAGTTGTTTGTAGTAGTCTCTTAGGATGCTTTGTATTTCTGCAGTGTCTGTGGTAACTTCTCCTTTTTCATTTCTAATTTTATTGATTTGAGTCCTCTCCCTCTTTTTCTTGATGAGTCTGGCTAATTGTTGATCAATATTGTTTATCTTCTCAAAGAACCAGCTTTTAGTTTAATTGATCTTTGCTATTGTCTTCTTTGTTTCTATTTCATTTATTTCTTCTCTGATCTTTATGATTTCTTTCCTTCTACTAACGTTGGGTTTTGTTTGTTCTTCTTTCTCTAGTTCCTTTAGGTGTAAAGGAATTTGTTGTTTATTTGTTGCTATTTGTTGCTTATTTGAGATTTTTCTTGTTTCTTGAAGTAGGCTTGTATTGCTATAAACTTCCCTCTTAGAACTGCTTTTGCTGCATCCCACAGGTTTTGGATCATCGTGTTTTCATTGTAATTTGTCTCTAGGTATTTTTTGTTTTCCTCTTTGATTTCTTCAGTGATCTCTTGGCTCTTTAGTAATATCTTGTTTAGCCTCCATGTGTTTGTGTTTTTTACATTTTTTCCTTGTAATTGATTTCTAATCTCATAGCATTGTGGTCAGAAAAGATGCTTGATACGATTTCAATTTTCTTAAATTTACTGAGGCTTTATCTGTGACCCAAGATGTGATCTATCCTGGAGAATGTTCCATGTGCACTTGAGAAGAAAGTGTAATCTGCTGTTTTTGGATGGAATGTCCTATAAATATCAATTAAATCTATCTAGTCTATTATGTCATTTAAAGCTGTGTTTCCTATTAATTTTCTTTTGGATGATCTGTCCATTGGTGTAAGTGAGGTGTTAAAGTCCCCCACTATTATTGTGTTACTTTCGATTTCCTCTTTTATAGCTATTAGCAGTTGCCTTATGTATTGAGGTGCTCCTATGTTGGGTGCATATATATTTATAATTGTTATATCTTCTTATTGGATTGATCCCGTGATCATTATGTAATGTCCTTCCTTGTCCCTTGTAGCATTCTTTATTTTAAAGTCTATTTTATCTGATATGAATATTGCTACTTCAGCTTTCTTTTGAATTCCATTTGCATGGAATATCTTTTTCCATCCCCTCACTTTCAGTCTGTATGTGTCCCTAGGTCTGAAGTGGGTCTCTTGTAGACAGCATATATATGGGTCTTGTTTTTGTATCCATTCAGCAAGCCTGTGTCTTTTGGTTGGAGCATTTAATCCATTCACATTTAAGGTAATTATCGATATGTATGTTCCTATTACCATTTTCTTAATTGTTATGGGTTTGTTTTTGTAGGTCCTTTTCTTCTCTTGTGTTTCCCACTTAGAGAAGTTCCTTTAGCATTTGTTGTAGAGCTGGTTTGGTGGTGCTGAATTCTCTTAGTTTTTTCTTGTCTGTAAAGGTTTTAATTTCTCCATCAAATCTGAATGAGATCCTTGCTGGGTAGAGTAATCTTGGTTGTAGGTTTTTCCCTTTCATCACTTTACATATATCATGCCACTCCCTTCTTTAACCTTATGGGAGTTCCTTTGTATGTTATTTGTTGTTTTTCCCTTGTTGCTTTCAATAATTTTTCTTTGTCTTTAATTTTTGTCTGTTTGATTACTATGTGTCTCGCCATGTTTCTCCTTGGGTTTATGCTGCCTGGGACTCTCTGCGCTTCCTGGACTTGGGTGGCTATTTCCTTTCCCATGTTAGGGAAGTTTTTGACTATAATGTCTTCAAATATTTTCTCAGGTCCTTTCTCTCTCTCTCTTCTCCTTCTGGGACCCCTATAATGCGAATGTTGTCCCAGAGGTCTCTTAGGCTGTCTTCATTGCTTTACATTCTTTTTTCTCTATTGTGTTCTGCGGCTGTGAATTCCACCATTCTGTCTTCAAGTTCACTTATCCGTTCTTCTGCCTCTGTTATTCTGCTATTGATTCCTTCTAGTGTAGTTTTCATTTCAGTTATTGTATTGTTCATCTCTGTTTGTTTGTTCTTTAATTCTTCTAGGTGTTTGTTCTTTAATTCTTCTAGGTCTTTGTTAAACATTTCTTGCAGCTTCTCGAATCTTTGCCTCCATTCTTTTTCCGAAGTCCTTGATCATCTTCACTATCTTCACTATCATTATTATCTATCATCTATCATCTATCATCTGTCATTATCACTATCATCATCTTCACTATCATTATTCTAAATTCTCTTTCTGGAAGGTTTCTTTTTTTTTTCTTTTTTTTTTTGCAGTATGCAGGCCTCTCACTGCTGCAGCCCCTCCCATTGCAGAGCACAGGCTCTGGACGCACAGGCTCAGCGGCCATGGCTCACTGGCCCAGACGCTCCGCGGCATGTGGGATCTTCCCGGACCAGGGCACAAACCTGTGTCCCCTGCATTGGCAGGCGGACTCTCAACCACTGTGCCACCAGGGAAGCCCTCTGGAAGGTTTCTTATCTCCACTTCATTTAGTTGTTTTTCTGGGGTTTTATCTTGTTCCTTCATCTGGTACATAGCGCTCTGCCTTTTCATCTTGTCTATCTTTCTGTGAATGTGATTTTTCTTCCACGGACTGCAGGACTGTAGTTCTTCCTGCTTCTACTGTCTGCCCTCTGGTGGGTGAGGCTATCTAAGAGGCTTGTGCAAGTTTCCTGATGGGAGGGACTGGTGGTGGGTAGAGCTGGCTGTTGCTCTGGTGTGCAGAGCTCAGTAAAACTTTAATCCGCTTGTCTGCTGATGGGTGGGGCTGGGTTCCCTCCCTGTTGGTTGTTTGGCCTGAGGCAACCCCACACTGGAGCCTGCAGGCTCTTTGGTGGGGCTAATGGCAGACTCTGGGAGGGCTCACGCCAAGGAGTACTTCCCAGAACTTCTGCTGCCAGTGTCCTTGTCCTCATGGTGAGCCACAGCCACCCCCCTCCTCTGCAGAAGACCCTCCAACACTAGCAGGTAGGTCTGGTTCAGTCTCCTTTGGGGTCACTGCTCCTTCCCCTGGGTCCCGATGCACACACTACTTTGTGTGTGCCCTCCAAGAGTGAAGTCTCTGTCCCCGTGCCCCCCCCCCATCCTGTCGAAGTCCTGCAATCAAATCCCGTTAGGTTTCATAGTCTGATTCTGTAGGAATTCCTCCTCCCATTGCTGGACCCTCAGGTTGGGAAGCTTGACGTGGGGCTCAGAACCTTCACTCCAGTGGGTGGACTTCTCTGGTATAAGTGTTCTCCAGTTTGTGAGTCACCCACCCAGCAATTATGAGATTTGATTTTATTGTGATTGCGCCCCTCCTACCTTCTCATTGTGGCTTCTCCTTTGTGTTTGGATGTGGGGTATCTTTTTTGGTGAGTTCCAGTGTCTTCCTGTCGATTATTGTTCAGCAGTTTTGATTCTGGTGTTCTCGCAAGAGGGAGTGAGTGCACATCCTTCTACTCCACCAACTTGAACAAATCTTTTTTTTTTTTTTTCTTTTTTTTAATGAAAGCAACCATTCTAGGAAATTACTCTAAACACTGCATCTTTCCTTGAAGGAGTACTCTTTGATACTCCTTGGGTTGAAATTAGTTAATGCTATGATGAGTCAGGCTATCTGCTTTTCCCAAAACATCTCCAGGTGCTCTAAGGTTACTGAATGCTTTTCCTTGGGCTCTAAGTTTAGAAACAAAACCAAGCCCTAAAATGAACAGGCATAGAGGCACTGAGACAGTGCAGAATATGAGGGAGTGAAGAAAGCTGGGATGTTGAGTATCACCCAGCCACCGGCTTACATAGGTCACAAGGGTCATACCATCCCAAACCATCCAGAACTGCCAACCAGCAGCCCTCAACTCTAGCCTTTTCCTGGAGTCAAGACCCGACTCATTCCTTCCAGAAACCCATGAATCTTGGAGGTGTGACACACCCAGGACAAAGCTGAATCTCGAGAGGTCTGACCTATTAATTCTCCTGCATCAGTGCAGCTGCCAAACCACCATCCCTCAGACACCTGATATCCCTGATGTGTGCCCAAGAGAGAGCGCCTTTCAATGAGTTATCCTCTTAGGAACGCTCATCCTTATACCTGACTCTGTTCCACTCCTCCCTTTTCTCCTTCATTTTTCCTCTGTGACCCCTGGAATCCGATTGCATCATCAACAAAGCCCCAGATACCCCTATCCTCTTCCCTTAGAAAGCTGGCTTTACCCCAGGCACAGTGCTTCCTCTGCAGCTCTCAAGTGGAGGCTGCCGGGTCAGGTCCTTTCTGTCATACACACCCATTTCCATGGGTCTCAGTTCTCTGTCCTCTGAGACCCAGGCAACATAGTCATTATGCCACACTCTCTACTCCAGCTGTCATCTTCTGACTGGCTGGTCATACCCTTTATTTATTGAAGTCATTGGCAATTGGCCCACAGTATTCCTTTGCATTCCAAATTCTGCCAATAATCTGGCCCATTTGGTATGTCCATGAGTTTTTTTTTTTTTTTTTTTTTTTTGCGGTACGCGGGCCTCTCACTGCTACGGCCTCTCCCGCTGCGGAGCACAGGCTCCGGACGCGTAGGCCCACTGGCCACGGCTCACGGGCCCAGCCTCTCCGCGGCATGTGGGATCCTCCCGGACCGGGGCACAAACCCGCGTCCCCCGCATCGGCAGGCGGACTCCCAACCACTGCGCCACCAGGGAAGCCCCATGAGGCATTCTTGACCTCTCAGTTCCTTGATTCCATCTCCAATTACGTTTTCCATTCTGTTTCAATCACTCAATCCCATGGTCACTCCCAGACTTTGTCATCGAGAAACCACAGCACCGGGAATTCCCTGGTGGTCCAGTGGTTACGACTTGGCGCTTTCACTGCCATGGCCGGGGTTCGATCCCTGGTCAGGGAACTAAGATCCCTGCAAGCCACCCAGCGCAGCAAAAGAAAAAGAAAGAAACCACAACACCTCTGAACCTATGACTTTCTATTCCTCCAATTCTTCTCACTTGGTTATTGTCACTCTATCAGTTTTCCAAAAGTAGAATCCTTCCGGTTTTTTTCTATCTCCTTATTTATCATCCACTAGCTGTCTACTTTTCCTTCTCTACCCAGGAAGGACCATGCTTCATACCGATAGCCTTTGACCAGTGTCCTCAACTCTATTGCTCCATTACTCTTCTGTTTCATCTGCCTGACAAGACTTAGAACATATACCTTGAATCCAGTTGTCTGCTTTGACCATTCCTTTGGGCTGCTGGACACTGCTGGAGAAAGCCACATACTCACATAGACGCCCTAAATTCATATTCGGCAACATCAGGTGGGACTTTGGTGTGGCCTGTGATCCTATCACATTCCCCTGACCTGCTTACTCTTTCTTTCTGAGTCCCCAGAGGGGCTATGTCAAGAATTCTCCTCTCTCCAAACCTCCATGCCTGCCCTCTCTACATTCTCTGTGATTTTATTTCCCACTTCTCAAGGTGAGGGGAAATAAAAGTTATCAGATGTGAGCAGCCTCAGTTTTCCATGGCAACCTATAAACTTACTTGCATCTTTACCCATCCTGCTTCTTATTATAAAAAAGGTTCTCCTCCCCATCTAAGGCCGATCTCTTGACCTGTGCCCTGGATCCCATCTTCTCCTGACTTCTCATTGACCTCACTCTCAGTTATTCCTTCTCACTCTTATCTTTATAGTCAACCTCTTCCTCCATATTGGCTCCTTCCTTCTCAGGTTAAAAAAAGCCGCATTCCCCTCCATCCACAGCCCTCTCTTCCCCTTGCCAGCTAAACTTCTTGTAGAAGTTGTCTCTACTCACTTTATAAAAATCACTTTCTCCAAGATAAGCAGTGATCTCCATGCATCTAAATTCAAGGGACACTTTTCAGTTCTCTCTTTATTTGACCTTAAGCGGCCTCTGGCATGTCCTCCTTCTGGATACTTTCTCTTTCCTGGGCATCTATGGCACTATCTACATGCTCCTAGATATGACTATCTACACCAGACCTTTCTCTTGAGCTTCAGACCCAGATAGCTACCTTTTAGTCAGCCCCACCTATAAGTTCCGTGGGCATCTTAAACTTAACTAATTTCCTCTTCAAACCCGTATCTCCTCCTGAATTTCCCCTGAGTGGAAAGCACTACCTTGGACTCATTTATGCAGCCAGAAATTTGTGTATCATCCTGACTACTTTCTTTCCATCATCTCTCATGTCCAACTGTGTCACCATGAACTCTTGATTCTATTTCCCTTATGCTTTCGCTTATCTCCTTCCTCTCTGCCACCATCACACCTCACCTAACCCTGGTGTCTCTGTTTTTATTCTTCCTCTCAAACCATTCCCCACACAGTAGCCATGTGATTGTAACAAGCAAGGAATTTCACAGATACAAGAATCTCCAAACACTCAGGTATGCAAAAATGCAACATTTTTTCCTAGAGTCAATTTAATGTCTGAATCTGAACCTCCAGCCTTCTTTCTGGCAACTTAATCTAGATTCTCTCAAGTAAATTCAGTGATTTGGCAGAAACTGAGATTATATAAGTATTTCAGTTTAGAATTCAATTTCAGACCTTCTTTCCCCTCTTCTTGCCTCTTACTCTTGGGTCTCCTTGGGTTGACTACCCAAGGGAAGTGGAGAAGGGGATGGTGGTTCATGTCTGATTGGCTGCATATGGCGATGGAGTGGGAACTACCCATTTAGTCTCATCTGGGGTGGTCCTCATGCTGGCACCAGCTGCTAACGCTGCTGTTTTCTAGCCTCTCCACATGAGCAGGGCCCCCTGTGCCCTCTAGGTTTTGGACCCTGCTGGCTCTGATGGGTGGTGATGGGTTGGCTGGGTACACATGCAGGTCCCATGTAGCTTCACTTCTCAAAGGGTCAGCCACTTTTCGGCAACCCCAGCAGGCAATCCAGGAACGTTTCTTCCTTTTGTCCAACACATCCCCTTTCCAAGCCAGGTCATTTCTTCTCCCCTCCCAGCACGGAGGGAAAAAAATAAATTCACATTTATGCATTTGTGTGAATTGTTTAATCTCATTAGTTTAATCTCTGAATTAAAGTGCAGAACCTTTTGTATTTGAATTTTGTAGTGTGGAGTCTGGTCTCTCTCAGCAGCAGACTGCCTCCTCAAATGTGCTTTTCACTCTACTAACAAAAGAGTCTGGTGAGTGTGTGTTGGTGAGGTGACAGGTGCAGGCTGGTAACTCAGAGCCCAAGGAGAGAGATGAGCAGAGAGAGTACATTCCATTAATACTTCACATATCATCCTGTCACATATTCTTTCAAAATCATAAATCTTATCAGGTCATTCACCTGCTAAAAGACCGTCTGTAGTTTCCCATTGCTTTTAGAATAAAGTGTAAACTTTTAAACTTGACTTAAAGTTAAGCTCTGTCCCCAGTTTACCTCTCCCACCTTATTTCCCACAATTTCCCCTCTTCTTTCAGTTCCTTGGGCTCACCATCCCCTCTTTTGCCTCTGGACTTTCTCACATTCCTAGAAGATTTTCTCCATCTTTTCCCTACACCTGGCTAATTCCTCCACATTCCTGTGGTCTCCAGTTAAATGCCACCTCCCTAGGGAAATCCTCTTTGACCTCCCTCCTACCCCTGACTTTGATGTGTCCCTTCCAGGCACTCCCATAACCTTCTCATGTCATAGCACTTATCGCATTTTAGTTTGTTTTATTTGTCTGCTCTCCCACTAGACTATAAATGCTTTCAAGGCAAGACTGTGTCTGTCTGGATCACTGTTCACCCTCCAGCACCTAGCATATGGTAGGAGCTCAGTAAATAATTGTTAAATAAGAAATAAGTGAATGAATGAAGAATAATTGAACACAAGCCAGATAAAGGCAAGTCAGCTCCACAAAGAAGAGGTAAGCAATGTAGATTTGACTGAAATTTTTATGAAGAGACAGAGGAGAGGGTTTGAATGGAAGCATTTCTATTCTCCCCTCAGTGTCCTTCTTTGGCTTCCAAATTTTGGGTCTCGCTCTCCTTTGACTCTTCCTTCCTCCCCATCCACAACTCACCCTTCCCTTCCCTAAGAAACTATCCCTCTGAGAAGACTATTCGGTATGAATTGGAGAGAGATGAGGCTAGTATCAAGTGAATGCCATTTAGGAGACAATTGAAAAAGACCAGGCAGAGATGGTGAAGGCCTAAACTAAGAAAATGACAAAATAAAGAGGAGAGGGTGAGTTTAGGAAATGTTTTGGAGGGAAGATAAACAGGATGTGGTTACTGATTAGATTGGGGTAGAAGAGAAAAGAAAGAAGAATATAAGGTACATCCCAGGTATTGGTGTATGTGAAAGAAAGAGAAAGTGAGAGGAAGGAAGGGAAGAAGGGAGGTAGGGAAGGGAAGGAAAGAAATGATTGGAAGACAGTGAGTGAAAGTGTAGAATTGAGAATGCCATAGGATTAGATTTATTACCAAGAGAAGTAAGAGAGGGAATTAAGCAAGGAAGGACAACTATAAGAATTATTACCTCTTGAGAGTATAACTGAAGTAACAGACCAAAATTGCTGTTGGCACTAGTCCACATAATTGCATGATTTTCTTTAATAACTTGGGTTATTAATGGTAAGAGCTGAGAAAATTGGTGGTAGATTGATCCAAGACTTGGAATTTGCTGGGAAGATCTGATGGGGCAGAAGGACCAAGGGGCAAGGGGATTGATGATGCCATGAAAAAACGTTCAAAGTGACGGGCAATGGCACCTAGGCTCAATAGTGATAGAAGTGAGCCAGGAAGGCACTGATAAGACTGCGGGGGGCGGGGAGGAGTAGAAGAGGGCCCAAGGAATTGGATGTTTTGATGTAATGAAGAGTAAGTAAGAAAACCAGCATGCTAAGAAACAAAGGATATAGAACAGAGAAAGGACCATTTATGTTTGCAGGGAGTAGGAATCCACAGACTCCAGGACCCAAGAAGAAAACAAACGTAGAAAGGAAAGGGTTCCCTTCTTCCTCTGAAATGAGAGGGAAGGAGAAAAGGAAATATCTTGTTTAAATATTTCTTAGCAGAGAAAAACCAGAAAGAGGAAGCTGACATTGTAGAATCTTGATCTCTTCTGTCAAGCAAGATGGGAGTGATATTGCAGGAGGTGGGACTGCAGGAAAGATCAAGAAAATGTGGTGGGGAAACACCTGTCCTGATTGAAAAAATCAGACAATTGCCTGTTGGTAGTGAGGGCTCAGCTGGAACAGTCAGCTGACACTGGCTTGGACCAGATTTCTGAATTGTCCGCAGCAACATCTTCTGCTTTACAGCAGAAACAGAAAGCACGTGGTGGATTTCATTTGGCATGGAGAGTACAAAGATAGGAGTGGATGAAGGACCAAGGGGATAAGGGCACTTATCAGGATTATTGCTGAAATCATCAGCACTGGTAACAAGCTGAGAGGAAGACATGCAGGGCTGATGGGTCCTTGGTGCTATGAGAACAGCGGTGGTGAGGTAGCAGGGCTCTCACTACAAGGACAAACAGAGAGTTCAGTGGCCCTGATAAAAATAACACCAGAATCTTCCAGACATTTTCCCCATAAAATAAAAAGGTGAATGCCCCTTTAAATCATTAACTAAACCAGCATTCAAATCTGGGCAGACTCTCCCAGGTTGGGCTGTTCTGCTTTGCCAGGAATCAATAAGCTTCTGTGAACCCTCCAGGGCAAGTGAGGCATGATCCATCTTCCCTGTCTGAACAAGCTTGATCTGGCCTCCCTCCTCCTGCTAAAGCAGGCCTGAGGTATGTGCCAGGATTCTGTGTTTTAGGCTAATTAACACATTCCAGAATGGTCTGGACTCCTGCTGATATAGCTTTTCAGCTTTTAGAGGGCCCTGCTCTAACCCTCCCTGGCTGTACCCCTCTCAGAACCCACATTGATTCCCTCTAGACCACACTCTGGGCACCTTGGACCATTTCAGAATTCCTTGCCCAAATGCCCCAAGCTCACTTTCAAGGCCTGCCTACACTTCCTTCCCAGTCCCATCCTCTCAAGGACAGACCATGCCACTAGTACACTCCTCAGCCTGAAGGTCACCAGGGGATGTGCACAGTGTGGATGTTTGGGCCGGGGCATATACACTTCTGCAGGAGGGGCCCTTCTCCATTAGAGCCAGGGGTGGGAAGAGAAGAGGGGCAGCTTCAGCCTGGGGCCCAGCTCACCCCGTGCCTCCATGTCCTATTGCAGGACTCCAAGGAGTTCAAGAATTATACATTCAGACTTGGTCTTCAGATCATTAGGAAGATAGAGTTATCAAATTAGGAAAATAGAACATATTTTATTTATAATTTTACATAGTTAGACATGGGATGCAGACCTCCATTTGTACTTTCCCTTGTTTTTACAAATGTCAGGGGTAGTCCTGGCTCCAACAATGTATCATTTGCCCATTGTGAAGAACAGCTCTTCAAAATTACTATTCTAAGTTTATTTGACATCTAGTTAGGTCCAAATCATATCCCAGGATGGTGAAAAATAAAAATCCATTTAAAATCCTGTCAGGATTTCTAAAAAGTTTAGGTAGCCTCAGCCCTTTCTCTAATTTTTCTTTTTTTTAAATTAATTAACATTTATTTATTTTTGGCTGCATTGGGTCTTCATTGCTGCACCTGGGCTTTCTCTAGTTGAGGTGAGCAGGGGCTACTGTTCGTTGCGGTGCATGGGCTTCTCATTGCGGTGGCTTCTCTTGTTGCAGAGCACAGGCTCTAGGCACGCAGGCTTCAGTAGTTGTGGTACACGGGCTCAGTAGTTGTGGCTCGTGGGCTTAGTTGCTCTGTGCCATGTGGGATCTTCCCGAACCAGGGCTTGAACCCATGTCCCCTGCATTGGCAGGAGGATTCTTAACCACTGTGCCACCAGGGAAGTCCCTTAGCTTAATGTTTTCAAGGTTCATTCATATTTCAGTATGTATCAGCACTTCCTTTTTATTGCTGAATAATATTCCATTGTATGAATATAACATATTTTATTTATCCATTTATCTGTTGATGGAACTTGAGCTGTTTCTACTTTTTAGATGTTATGAATAGTGCTATTATGAACATTTGTGTACAAGTTTTTGTGTGGACATTTGATTTCATTTACCTTGGGTTATATACCTAAAAAGGGAATTGTTGGATCACAGGGAACTTCCTATGTTTAGCCTTTTGAGAAAGCCAGACTGTTTTCCTAATTGGCTACATTTTACATTTCCACTAGCAATGCATGAAGGTTCGAATTTCTCCAGTCCCTCACCAACACTTGTTATTATCTGTCTTTTTTATTATAGCCATCCTAGTGGGTGTGAGGGAAATCACTGTGATTGTGATTGCCATTTTCCTGAAGGCTAATGATATTGTGCATCTTTTCATGTGCTTATTGGCCATTTGTATATCTTCTTTGGAGAAATGTATATTCAGATCTTTTGCCCGTTCTTAAATTGGGTTGCCTTTTTATTGTTGCGTTTAAATTTTTTTATGTATTCTAGATACAAATCTCATATCAGATATATGATTTGCAAATCTTTTCTTGTCTTCTATAGGTTTCTTGCTGGTGTCCTTTGAAACACAAAAGTTTTCAATTTTGATGAAGTCAAATTTATCTGTTTTCTTTTTTTGCTTGTACTTTTGGTGTTATATCTAATGAGCCGTTGACTAAAGTTACAGATTTATGCCTGGGTTTCCTTCTAAACTTTTATAGGTTTAGCTTTTACATTTCAGTCTTTGCTTTTGGGGGGTTAATTTTTGTATTTGGTGTGAAGTAAAGGTCTAATTATATCCTTTTGCATGTGATATCCAGTTGTCCTAAACCTTTTGTTGAAAAGACTATTCTTTCCTCATTGGATTATCTTGGAACCCTTGTCAAAAAACCAACTGACCATAAAAAATAAAAATTAAAAAAAACCAACTGACCATAAGTGTGTGTAAGAGTTTTTAAAATACGTTTTTTCCTAATATCTATAATTTCTTTTCTAAAAGGATAAGTAATAGGTCACATCTCTGGTTACTATGACACTTTTAAATCAAAAAGTTCAGAATAGAAGCATTTTAACAATTGTTTTGTTCCCCTAGAGCCATTTAGAAAATTCTACTTGCAGCTAAAACATTCTTTCCCATTAGAGGTATTTCACCCAGATAGAAAACAGAAAACTAGATAAACTGGGAAACTGAGGTCACACAAAGGATTTCCTTAATCTCTTGGGTACGTGTTCTAATTTCCCCCTTTTTGCCCTCTTTTTTTTTCTTTTATCCAGAAGAGTAATATTAACTTTTTAATAAAATTCATAGCGATCAATCAGTTATCTAGTGTTCAGGCCCAGAATATATTTCTTGGCTAAAAGATCTCTACCCCACTTCCACATGTGGAAAGAAATAAAACATGGGACTCTAATCTCATAAATGAGTAACAAGGGTTGTTTCCTCAAATGAGACAAGGATTTAGGATGAGAACATGTTTTGAATTGAGATGGTTTTCATAAATCTGATTAGCTCTGATTGTAGGTTTATTTTATTGTTCACTGTATTTTGTTCCCATTTATAGTAATCAATAATAGATTTAATTGTGCTCTATCATTTATATCATTAATATTTCCCCTAGGTTTGAGTGCTGTGAAGTTCTCCTTTAAACTTGTATGGGGATTAAACTTGGCAGTGATTTAAAGTAATTAATTCATATGTCAGTTGTTAGCAAGGTCCAGTAATTAAAGTCTACTTTAGAGTAAGTTATTAACTCTCCAATAAAAAAAAAAGCACTTTATCAACTTATCAGTTTTAGCTATTTATTCTGGTTGACAGACGAGATAGGGAAGTTATTGACTGCACATAATCACCTCTGTACTTTCACCAGTAAGCACTGGGGTCAAATGGAAGTCTAGGTTGTTCAAGGTCATAATTTAAATATAGAATAAACCAGTTCAGATTGCTGGGGTGGGGGAAGGTGCCCTTGGATCTTGTCACCTTTGCAATACTGTCTCCTGAAATTTTGCAAAGTCTGTTTTTACTCTGTTCACAATTTTCAAATTTCTGAAGTAAAAACCTAGACCGAGTATTTCATATTGAGGTCAGATATTAAATTGCTTTACTTTTATGTTTTATTTGCAATATTATTAACTATAGTCACCATGCTGTACATTACATACCCATGACTAATTTATTTTATAAGTGGAGGTTTGTACCTTTTGACTCCCTTTGTATAATACTTTTAAAAACTAATATAATATAAAAAAACTAATATATGTCAGTTATATCTCAACTTTTTAAAAGGTAAAATTAAAAAAATTTTTTAAACCTTTAGATGCTCTCCTTGTGAACAGGCTAGGGGGAAGAATTCTAGTTAAGTGTAATACCTGGGACACAACAGGTGCAGGCCTTTTATTTGCAGGCCTAAACTAGCCACATTTTTCCATCTCATGATAGCAAGGTTCCTTTTTTTTTTTTTAACATCTTTATTGGAGTATAATTGCTTTACAATGGTGTGTTAGCTTCTGCTTTATAACAAAGTGAATCAGTTATACATATACATATGTTCCCATATCTCTTCCCTCTTGCGTCTCCCTCCCTCCCACCCTCCCTATCCCACCCCTCCAGGCGGTCACAAAGCGCCGAGCTGATCTCCCTGTGCTATGCGGCTGCTTCCCACTAGCTATCTATTTTACATTTGGTATGTATATATGTCCATGCCTCTCTCTCACTTTGTCCCAGCTTACCCTTCCCCCTCCCCATATCCTCAAGTCCATTCTCTAGTAGGTCTGTGTCTTTATTCCTGTCTTACCCCTAGGTTCTTCATGACATTTTTTTTTCTTAAATTCCATATATATGTGTTAGCATGTGGTATTTGCTTTCTCTTTCTGACTTACTTCACTCTGTATGACAGACTCTAGGTCTATCCACCTCATTACAAATAGCTCAATTTCGTTTCTTTTTATGGCTGAGTAATATTCCATTGTATATATGTGCCACATCTTCTTTAGAGGGTGTGGAGAAAAGGGAACACTCTTGCACTGCTGGTGGGAATGTGAATTGGTACAGCCACTATGGAGAACAGTATGGAGGTTTCTTAAAAAACTACAAATAGAGCTACCATATGACCCAGCAATCCCACTACTGGGCATATACCCTGAGAAAACCATAATTCAAAAAGAGTCATGTACCAAAATTTTCATTGCAGCACTATTTACAATAGCCCAGAGATGGAAGCAAGGTTCCTTTTATTCTGCTTTGCTTCTTGGCCTGACATTTGGTTACATTTATTCAGCTTGAGGGCAACCATAATGGGCCCTTTGCTTTCCCCTGGTGGGCTTGTGATGAGCTACTACCAAGGTCAGTTCAGGTCTAACTCTGTATGTGGTCAGCCATGACTACAATAGTGGTTCCCAAGCCCAGCTGATCATCAGACTATCTGGGGTGGTATTTAAAGAGCTTTTTAGGCCTCATCCCAAATGTACTGAATCTGGATCTCTAGGGTAGAGCTGATGAATCTGTATGTTTCAAATCTTCCCAAGGTGATTCTGATATTCAGCCAAGTTTGAGACGTGGTCCAGGACCCTCTCCAGGTAATTAGAGATCCCATGAGTGTGGCCTTAGGGCATTGCCTCTGAGAAACTGCCATCCACTTACCAGAAGATTCTAAAAAGACCAGAGGTTCCTGTTTGCAGTCTGCCCTTAATGACTATCCACTACCTTGGCGAAGAATTCAGTGTTCTTTCTCTGTCACTCTCACTCCCTCAGGCTGTCCTTGTGACTTATTTACTCTTTCAAGCTGCCCAGCAGTGGTGCTGGTGAGAATAAGATAGGCTTTGGTCTTAGAGACTTGACATGGCCTCTTGGCTCAGCCTCCTCTATGGGTGCCGTTTGCCTCATCTGTACAGTGGAGATAATATTGTCCTCCCAAGGATGTTATGAAGACCAGAAGAATGTATTAATATTACACCCTGCACTAGGCATTATAACTTGTTTGGTTTTACTTATCCACCTCTATGAATATGTTGGGTAAATGAAGCTTGGTCATCAGTTTTCCCTGATTGTAGCCCCTGGATTTCTCTATGCAGTGTTTCTCAAAGTAAGGAACATAGATCACCTGCATCTGAATAGGAGGGAGAGAGGAGAGAAATCTGCTCTTATGTAACTGTAACTTTCTGCACTTTTGAATTTTTTATTGCAGTATAACATACACATAGCAAAGCGTATTTATTATAAGTGAACAGCTCAGTGAATTTTCATAAACTGAAGACACTCATGAAACCAACACCCAGATCAAGAAATAAAACATGACCAGAACCCCAGAAGCCCTCTGCACTCGAACTTTGAGAACCAGTGTCATAGGAAGAGCCCAGCTGGGGAACTCCCCTTTGCCGCAGTCCCGCTCCTTTCTCACGAGCCAAATCTGCGTGCCGTGTGAGCCCTCCCCAATCTGAGAGCCTGTGGCCTCACATGCACCCTTAATAGTGATGAGACTTCCTTTGTCAGAAGGGTCACAAAGGATGTTTCCATCATTTATATTCTTGCATACACCCTAAACTGCTTACAGTAAATGAATTCAGGTCCTAGCCAACAAGGAGTGGAGATCACTCATTGTCTGAAAGCATCAACTTATTACAACACTCCAGCATTTTCTCACGGAAGGGTGAATGAGGTAGATTCTAGTGTAATTACCTTTGTGTAATTGAAAACTAAATCACTGTTGACTGCATAGTTTAAATATCCATTTAAATACTTTCATTTCATTGCACTTATTTTTGCAGGACATGCTACTACCAAATAGGCTATTAATTTTTCTAGTGGATTAAAATCTGCATGGGAACATTAAAAACTAACCCAGCTCAAATAGATGCCCTCTTCTTCCAGAAATCATTAGAGAGAGCTTGTCTTTTTCTTTAATCCAGCTATTCAAAATAATCTATTAGACTAAGACCTGTAATAATACAGGTCTTGCCCAAAAGAGATCAGGTTTTTCTATGCAATATAATTTAGGCAAGATTTTAAATAATAGAACAAGAGCCCGTGGTGCTTTTGCCTGTATCTCCTCAAATTTTAACATGCACACCAATTACCTGGGGGTCTTGTTAAAATGCAGATTCTGATTTCGCATGTCTTGAGGCCTGAGATTCTGCGTTTCTAACAGATTCCCAGCTGGGGCTGATGCTGCTGGTCTGAGGGCCACACCTTGAGCAGCAAGAGTATTCAGAATAAGCCCTGACTAGAAGCCTGGGTACATATCTGAGCTTCAGTTTCCTCGTATATATAGACAATTTCTAAGTCCCTTCTAACTGTACAATTCCACAATTCAATAATCTCTCTTCACTTATTAGCTCATTTTTCTTTAGGCTGCTGATTCTCATTGTTTATGCTGTTTAAGCTGTTGTATTAGGTATTGTGTATTGGAGGGCCAGGTAAAAACTCTTACTTATGGCTGAAAAGTTTTATTTTTCAATCTTCTACAAGTCTACCTCAATCCATGGAAAATTTTGGCTAATAATAACATGATACTGGCCTTGGACCATAAGCTAAACTTGAGTCAGCAGTGCAGGGCTTTGGATAGATAAGCCAGTGTGAACCTGGGAGTATAACCAAAAGAAAGGGACAGCTAGGGCTTCCCTGGTGGCACAGTGGTTAAAAGTCCACCTGCCAATGCAGGGGACACAGGTTTGAGCCCTGGTCCAGGAGGACCCCACATGCCACGGAGCAACTAAGTCCATGTGCCACAACTACTGAGCTACTGAGCCTGTTCTTTAGAGCCCACAAGCCACAACTACTGAGCCCCTGTGCCACAACTACTGAAGCCCACGTGCCTAGAGCCCTTGCTCCTCAACAAGAGAAGGCACCGCAATGAGAAGCCTGTGCACCGCAACAAAGATTATCCCCTGCTCACCGCAACCAGAGAAAAGCCCGCGCACCGCAACGAAGACCCAAAGCAGCCAAAGATAAAATAAATAAAATAAAATAAGTTAAATTAAAAGAAAAAAAGAAAGCTATGGAGACCACTGCCAATACCACAGCCAGTTCTTACCAATGGAGGTGGTGACAACATGGAGGCAGAGAAAGTCTAGCCACTGAAAATTATTCCTAATACAGCATACACATCAGCAACTAACAGGGAAAACTAACAGGCAGGGAAAATAGCACCCATCTTCCTTTTACATTCTAGATCTCACTTCATTATATCTGACTGGCAAAATCTAGTTTATATAGTCATAGTTTTTTAGCTATAAGTCAATATTTATTGAAGTATAACATACACACAGAAAAATGCACAAATCACAATTAGTCAGCTTGATGAACTTTCCTAAAGTGAACGTACCCATGTAACCAGCACCCGGATGAGGAGATGGAAATTCCTAGCACCCAGAAGCACCCCTTATGCTCTTTTCTAAGCATTATCCTCCCTAAAGTTAACTGCAATCTTGGCTTCTAACATCATAGAGCAATTTTGCCTATTTTTGAACCTTATACAAAGTGGAATAATATGGTATGTACTCTTTTATAACTGACTTTTTTCACTCAGCATTATTTTTGAGATTTATCCATGTTGCGTGTAGCAATTGTACCTTCATTTTCATTGCTGTATTGTGTTCCATTGGATGAATATAACAACATTTATGTATTCTACTGCAGCTGGACATTTGGATTGTTTCCAGTTTGGTTATTACAAATAGTGCTGCTATGAAAATAACATATGTATACATTTCAGTTAGATATATAAGAATGGAATTTCTGGGTTATAGGAGATACATACACTTAGCTCAAGTATATATTGCCAAACCGTTTTCCAAAGTAATGAATGTGCCACATCCTTACCAAAATTTATATTTTCCATCTTTTACATTTTAGCCATTCTGTTGAAAGGCTAATGTGATGTATGGAAATCATATTGTGGTTTTAGTTTTTATTTACCTGATGTCTAACAAGTGAAGCACCTTTTCTTATATTTATTGGCCATTTGGATATCCTCTTCCATGAAGTGCCTGTCCAAGTCTTTCGCCCAATTTTCTGTTGGCTTGTCTGACTTTTTCTTGTTCTTTTTGGTTCTTTATTCTGAATATGAGTCTTTTGTTGGGTATATGCATCGGAAGCACCTTTTGCCGCTCTGCAGCTTGTTTTTCCACTCCTTTAGTAGTGTCTCTTGATGAAGATGTTCATAATTTTGATGTAGTTCAGTTCATCAGAGGTTCTCCTTTATGGTCTATTTTGTGAGTATACAGTTTAAGACTGCTGACTCCATGGTCGTAAAGGTATTCTCCTATGTTTTCTTGTGAAAGCTTGTTTTACTGTTGACATTTAGATTTATAATTCATCTGATACTGATTTCTGTATATGATGAAAAGTAGGAAATATAGTTTTGAGCCTTCCAACTCCTATAATGCTGTGCAATGGGGTATCTAGAGAAGTTGGTGAAAATGAAGCTGAGTGCCAAGAGGCTATATCTAACACAGTTAACCTAGGCCAGTTTTTATACCGTAAAACATGGAGCTACAAACCATGAATTTTACTGAACCTCTTTTCAATATGACTTTCTGTGATAGCGATTTTCCAGATTCCACACCTCCCTAATGGCAACAGTCCACTTCAAGCACTTGCTTCACCTCTTCTTCCTTACCCTACCTCTTGGAATGTCATCATTTTTGCAAGAGCACTGTGTTCTTTTTCAAAACTTATAGCAAGAATTGATCTGCTTTCAAATAAATGAAAAGAAGCCCAAGGTTAGACTTGGTGAGTAAATGTGAATGTTAGAATACTTTTAAAGATTTGTAGTTTTATTATCCAATCTAAGAAACTGGGGTCAGGTATGGAATATTGTTCTAAAAGGCTTGAGGATGTGGAAACAACCTCAGTGTCCATCAGTGGATGAATGGATAAAGAAGTTGTGAGATATATTATATATATGTGTGTGTTTGTGTGTGTGTGTATATATATATGTATATATATGTGTGTGTGTGTGTGTGTATATATATATATATATATACAGCAGAATATTATTCAGCCATAAGAAAGAGGAAATCCTGCCATGTACAATAATATGGACCTTGAAGGCTTTGTGGTAAGTAAAATATGTCAGAGAGAGACAAAACTGTATGATCTCACTTGTATGTGGAATCTTAAAAAAAAAAAAAAAAAACTCTTAGAAAAAGAGATCAGACTTGTGGTTACCAGAACGGGTTGAGCCAGGGGAGGAGAAATTTAAGGAAGGTGGTCAAAAGGTACAAACTTTCAGTTATAAGATAAGTAAGTATGAGGGATGTAATGTACAATATGATGACTATAGTTAACCCTGCTGTATAATATATAGGAAAATAGTTAAGAGTTTGTGTCACAAGGAATAAGTTTTTTTCTGCTTTTTCTCTTGATTGTATCTACATGAGATGATGCATGCTGACTAAACGTGTTGTGGTAATCATTTCACAATATATGTAAGTCAAACCATCATGCAGTACACCTTAAACTTGTACAGATATATGTCATTATATCTCAATAAAACTGGAAAAAGTAAATAAAAGGCTTGAGGAAAAAGCGAGTTCTCCTAGGTGGGTTAAACAAGCTCCATCACCCTACCTCTCCCCACTTAGAGGCACAACCACTTCAGGCAATTTTTTTCATGTAGAACAACTGATGCCTCAATCTGATGTAAGGTATTATACAAAGGAGGTTTTGAAACAAACTCCCTACAACCAGATTTCTCTGTATAGGATCCTCCTTTAGAAATTACGGGGTGGCCCCTAGAACAAAAACATGCATCTAGAGCAAAATTCTTCTCAACTGCCTTGCGCCTGAATCCCTGCTCTTTCCTTTGACATTTCGATATATCCTTTGGTTCCCTAATAATAATAGCTGAAGTAGGTTGTGAAATATGACTTTTTTATTATTCAGCTCAATTTTTATTTCATGTCCCTATGTCTCTGGGTCCTTAGGAAAATAACACTGGTCATTTCAGGTCATACTGAAATGGTCATTTCCAAGCCATGCTATACAATTTCAGGATCTTACATAGTGCCAAGGCTTCTGGAACAGGGTGAGTGTCTTAGCTGGTCCTTAATTAGTTCACAGTGATAAGGCCAAGACTGATATACATTGTAGGGGTCCCCTGGCCCCTTTATGTCTAGGAGTCTTCTGTTGTTTCTGGGTTCCTTAGAGATCTGACCATCTGCATAGATGCACCTGGCAGCAATTGCCCCTCGGTTCTCCCAATTCTTATTTGCCAGGCACTCTTCTAATTATTCTATATGTATTGTCCTACTTAATTTCCATAATAACCCTGTATGGTAATTGCTATTATTATCTACATTTTATAAATGAGGACATTGAGGTTAGATAACATGCCTAAAGCCCTCGCTTCTCGTTAGTGGTGAAGCTTTTGCTGTGGATTGATTCCCTTTACTCTTTCGTGTGAATGCTCATTAATAATCCATTTGCCCACCCTTGCTTTGCCTCTCAGATCTCAGACAAACCTCTTATTATCATCTCCACTTGCCTCCAGAATTTTTCTTTGCAAAGATCCATCACACCAAGGTTTGCCAGTCATCTTAGTTAATCTTCTTATTCAATTTATGAAGCGAGTATTTGTAGGCACCAGCTATGTGTCCAACACAAGTTCTGATGACTGAATGGGATAGGGAGGAAAGAAATACAAGAGTCCCTTTCGTAGGAAACAGAAACGGAATTTAACTTAATTAGAAAGAAACCTAAGTGCTTCAATCACTAACCATTGATTTGACACTTGGAACTCAGATATATGAACAGCTATTGTTGTTTTTGATGGCCCTTTCATCTGGGTCATTTCCCAGAAGTAGCATATGTTTCCTCTTATGCTCATCTGAGAACTACTGATCCTTCTGAGGGGCCCACCTCCACCCACAGCCCCCCTCAGGGTTCAGTGGGTCTCAAGTGTCAATTTCCCAGCGTTCACTCACGCTTCCACAGGGATTAGGATAAGGATGGAATCTTTGGGAAACTGAAAGTGCCATTTTAGACTCAACATAGTTTATTTTTTAAAAGATTTTTCTGATGTGGACCACTTTTTTTTTTTTTTTTTCGGTACGCGGGCCTCTCACTGTTGTGGCCTCTCCCGTTGTGGAGCACAGGCTCCGGACGCGCAGGCTCAGCGGCCATGGCTCACGGGCCCAGCCGCTCCGCGGCATGTGGGATCTTCCTGGACCGGGGCACGAACCCGTGTCCCCTGCATCGGCAGGCGGACTCTCAACCACTGCGGATGTGGACCATTTTTAAAGTCTTTATTGAGTTTTTTACAACATTGCTTCTGTTTCATGTTTTGGCCTTTTGGACATGAGGCATGTGGGATCCTACCTCCCTGGAAGGTGAAGTCCCAACCACTGGACCGCCAGGGAAGTCCCGTAGACTCAATATAGTCTTGACAGATTTTATGGATGAACCTGGTACCTAGTCACTAAATATAAGGTTTTTATGGAAAAATATCTACATGTTCCCCAAAAGACAATTTTGTAAACTAATCTGACTACAGTCCTTGATTATGAACCATGTTACATTCTTTGCATTTCTTGGGTACCTTAACTTGTAAACCTGACCGTTTTAAGTGGAATGTCTGGTGTTTTCTCTATTCTTTACTCTTTCAGAATGAGGTAGATGTCTCTGTCCTGATACCAGTTCTCAACTTGAGCAAATTAGTGCCTCTAGCCACTTCAGAGAAAACAGATCTCTGGTAGGGATCATTTAAGACATTACAGCAGTGTTTTACAAAGTTCTAATTACCCTGTTTATCTGGAATCTCCTGAAAATTAATCCCTAATTAGCTGAATGTAAGATGACCTACTGTGGGAACTAGTTTTACTGGAACATTTCATCCTAGATTTCTGTGACCACGAGTTTAATCCTAGAGAAAAGTAAATCGGCACCACTTTCTCCATTTCGTCACGTAGTAATCACGAAATGTAGGAGCCTGATCAAACAGTCCATGGTCCTGATGGAAGGCAGAATGTCGTGGCTTTGTAAGAAGAAACATAAAATCCCTAACCCTAGAGAGTGATCAGTTTATCTTGTTGCTTCCTCCTTAGATTAAGAGCAATTTCGGTAGGATGAGATCCCTGGGCACAGCACCTGCAGGAAGGAGAGAGGACTGAAATGGAAGATAACTCCAAGCTTTGTCTTGAGGAATTTTTAAACCTCCATCCATCTCAATTTTGTTATTTGTGAAATGGGGTCTTAATAACTATTTAATAGGAGAATTATAAGATTGCATCGGATGTGTGAAAGTGCTTTATGTTTAAAGCAGTATATGCCACTACAGATTTTGAAAATTCATTTTTATATTGCCTTTGCTTTTTTTTTTTTTCTTTGCTTTTTAACCTAGTAAGTGCCATGACCAGCCATAATGACCACATTACACATTTTAAAACCATTGCTAGACTTTGGTGCTGGTGGTGTGATAGTAGCGATAGCAAGACAAACAGAAAGCAGAGTGTGGGTAGGTGGTGGGTGTAGGTGTGTGCATGCCCATGTGCTGGGTTTTCTTTATGTTCCGAAAAGTTCTGTGAAAGTCATCCAGTGTGCAAATGGGAAGGAACACAAATCAGGTAGGGAATCTACCCAGGTGTCAGAGAGTCCACATTGACCTAACTGACAAAATAACTGTCCATCCCAAGTTCATGTCATTACTTTTAAAAAAAAAATAACCATTTTTACTGCTAATAGTTTCAAAGACTTGTGTAGATGTTTTTTACTTTGTTATATTGGTTAAGATTTTTAAAGTTAGCTCTTAAGGTAATAGCTTATCTTAAGATGCCTTTGTTTAAGAGATGAGGTAAATTCCATCCTGGAAGCAAGAATGACCGAGAACAGATGCTTTTTTCCAATTCCACTCCAATGGATCCCTTAGGCTGAATTCCACCTCTTAAAAAAAAAAAAGAAAAAAAAAGCACGGATATGTATGGACTCAGTAAGGGTGGTGGAGGAAGGAAAGCTGATAGTGACTCACTCCAGTTTATAGGAGGAGAGGATTATGTTTCCACCTCCATAAGCCTGATGGTAGGAACTCCCACGTAGAAAGATGAGGCAGATCTTGACATGAAAGCAGTTTGAAGTAGTGGCCCACCCTACAAAACAAGCTAAATTCATTGTTAACTTCTAGACTACACAGTTAAAATGGAAGAACAGCAGGTGCCCCCATACGCTCAAAGGCCTGAAAAAATGTATGTATCTTCTGGTGAGGAATTTCAATTTTAGAACTCTATCCTTAGGGAGTAATCAAGCATAAATGCAAAGATTGAGCTACTGGGTAGATCATCCAAGCTCTGTTCATCATACAGAAATAGTAAAAGCAACCTAAGCAGCCAACAATAAAAGTTTAGTTAAATAAATACATCCATATAATGTGTACTATTTATATTTAAAGTATTGTAATAGATAAATATTTATTCATATGATAAGATTTTAAAATTTATTAAGGACAAACACAGGTGGCCAATCAACCAATTGATTCCAATTTTGTAAAATAAATAAATGTGTGAATGTAAGTGTGGTTTTAAAAGCCCTTAAAGGGCTCCTAACTCAAAATGGTAGAATGAGCCCATGCATTTAATCTCCTCTTGCTCTCCAAATCCCACTAAAATGATTTTAGGTCAGACCCACTCACAAACGACACAGTTTATAAAAGTAAAAAAAGGAACACCCCCTGATTTCACCCCCAACCCAACTCTGGGTCTTGCCTACATCTCTTCAAGTGGGAAGAAAGCTAAGGAATGAGACACGAGAATAGAAAGAGAAGATTTTTACTTTTTATTTTATACTTTCTGTACTAGTTGAATTTTTTAATTAGTATGTACGTATATTTGTAACTTTAAAAGTTATTGAAGGGTAGATACAAATGTATTAATACAGCAGCACCACACCATTTTGCATTCAGCTTCATGAGGATTCACCTAAATTTGGTAAAGGTAGAAGGCAAAAGAGAAAGAATAAAGGAAAGAGGGAAAGGGAAGAAAGAGAGGAGGAGGAGGAGAACAAGAGAGAATGTTTTAAATGGTGTGATGATTTCTGCCTGACTTGCCTTTCAGTTAGCTTGAACTTAACCCGAAGTTAATTCGAAAAAGGTGATGTAAATTTGATCCATTTCTGGTCCCGTGCACTGTTCATATTTGTAGTATCTGGTCATGATGAACGTGATTCTAGTATTAACAGATTCTTTTATTTTTATTTGTTTATTTAGACTTAAATAACATGGCTTATTAACACAACTACTTCATAAGGGCTCAACTGAGGAAGCAACATTCTCTGACACTGAGCGATGTAAGGTATTTTCAAGGGTAATTCTCATTCCCCCCTTGATTTAGAAGTTAATTCCCAAAACTATGGAAAGCCAGTGCAGAAATTAGTAATCAGTGGTGGTATTAAGATGTTTTTTATTCTCTTCCCCTCTCTCCTTAGTCATGTTTTCTATTTGAAGTACGAGGAAGTGTTCCTTTTGTAATAAGACAACTATATTTTAAAAAAATGTTTTTAACAGAATGTGTAGCTCTCATTCCACCTTCACCTGGCTGGTGAGCACCCAGTAGCTCCTAGTCTTTCACAGAGGCAAGCAGATTTCATGACTCTATTCTTAGAAGCATCTCATTCCCTCCTGCTGCCCCACATGGAGCACTTTTTAGTGATAAGATACCATAGCGTCATAATTTTTTACCTTATGAAACGCTCAGTCCTAGTCTGTGTCAGATGCTGTTCATAACTAGCCCTTCAACTTTTTTTCTTTTTCTTTGTGTAAAGTGCTTCATTAAATTTTAAGAAACTCAAATTTATATTCATCAGTTAAAAAAAAATTTTTTTAGAATTTGAAATACACTTAGAAAATGCCATTTGCAGAAGAAACATTAAGTAGTCTACCCCTTTATTACGTAAGTTGAAAAGCCATCCAAGAAACTTCAGATAGCGTAAAAAGGAACTCACATAGTGATGATTAATCTGTGTTTCTGCCTGCAAAATTGAGCAATCAGGGTTAGGCTCTCCCCAAAGAACAATTTTGAAATCCTGAAAGGATAATCAAGCATTTATCTCAGAGGCCTATGGAATAACCAAATCCTTTGGATACTTAAAAGGTAGAGAATAAGAAGCAGCTGAGGGCTACCTGCTCTTGAGGCAGGGCTAGCACTGTGGAAATGTGTCCAAAACTGGTAGCCTGACCAGGTTGCAGTTAATGGTTCTGATCTGTAGAAAGTGAGACTTCAAGACCACGGGTTCTCTGTGGAGGATAGGTACTTGAATAGATACCTAATTACAAGTTATGAATACAGTTTTAATAACTTATTATATGATGCAGAATAATTTATTTAATCTCCTGGACTCCTTTATTTTTATAGATTTAAAATGGGAATCATACTATTTGTTTAATCCACAAATTAAATGAGAGGCGCCTTTTGGGTATACAGTGCTGGCTCCTAACGTATAAGAATAAATTTTCAGGGCTTCCCTGGTGGCGCAGTGGTTGAGAATCTGCCTGCCAATGCAGGGGACACGGGTTCGAGCCCTGGTCCGGGAAGGTCCCACATGCCGCAGAGCAACTAGGCCCGTGAGCCACAACTACTGAGCCTGCGCGTCTGGAGCCTGTGCTCCGCAACAAGAGAGGCCACGACAGTGAGAAGCCTGCACACCGCGATGAAGAGTGGCCCCCTCTTGCCACAACTAGAGAAAGCCCTCGCACAGAAACGAAGACCCAACACAGACAAAAATAAATAAATAAATAAATAAAATTTTAAAAAGAATAAATTTTCAAACATTTATTAAGAAAAAAAGATAAAACACACCCTATCTACAGCAGAATTTTTGGGAAGTGTGGGAAGTGGCAGACAAGCAGTTCCTGATGTGGCCAATGGGAAGCCTGGAGACATCTTTATGTTCCCCTTTAGCATTTTGCAACTTGTTTACTTGTTAAATACCTTGGCAACAAGAATTGCATTTTTCTCTAGAAACAATAAATGCTGGAGAGGGTGTGGAGAAAAGGGAACACTCTTGCACTGCTTGTGGGAACGTGAATTGGTACAGCCACTATGGAGAACAGTATGGAGGTTCCTTAAAAAACTACAAATAGAACTACCATATGACCCAGCAATCCCACTACTGGGCATATATCCTGAAAAAACCATAATTCAAAAAGAGTCATGTACCAAAATGTTCATTGCAGCTCTATTTACAATAGCCCGGAGATGGAAACAACCTAAGTGTCCATCATTGGATGAATGGATAAAGAAGATGTAGCACATATATACAATGGAATATTACTCAGCCATAAAAAGAAATGAAATTGAGCTATTTGTAATGAGGTGGATGGACCTAGAGTCTGTCATACAGAGTGAAGTAAGTCAGAAAGAGAAAGACAAATACCGTATGCTAACACATATATATGGAATTTAAGAAAAAAAAATGTCATGAAGAATCTAAGGGTAAGACAGGCATAAAGACACAGACCTACTAGAGAATGGACTTGAGGATATGGGGAGAGGGAAGGGTAAGCTGTGACAAAGCGAGAGAGTGGAATGGACATATATACACTACCAAACGTAAAATAGATAGCTAGTGGGAAGCAGCCGCATAGCACAGGGAGATCAGCTCGGTGGTTTGTGACCACCTAGAGGGATGGGATATGGAGGGTGGGAGGGAGGGAGACGCAAGAGGGAAGAGATATGGGAACATATGTATATGTATAACTGATTCACTTTGTTATAAAGCAGAAGCTAACACACCATTGTAAAGCAATTATACTCCAATAAAGATGTTAAAAAAATTGCATTTTTCTTGCATGGAATCCATATCTAAGAAAACACACACCTGGAAGCTGTCAACAACAATATGCTTGCCAAGTTAGATGAGCCCACTGACGGGGTTGGCATGGATCAGCCTTAATCCTTTCTCAGGGCACTGAAGCAAGAGGCACTGGAGAGTATCTGTCAGGAGTTTTCAGGTGAATCCCATTCCGCCTCCGTGCACCAGAGGCCTGCACCATAGCCTCCTCCTCTGTCATCTGACCAGCAGGATTGCTGCTGTGCTTTACGGATGGTGAAGACATATTTTCGGCTCTTCCTTCTTTTTAATTCCTCCTTCTTTCCTTACTTCTGAGATGGGGACTGAATGGAGAGTACCAAATTGACCTGGAGAGCATGAACTAGATGTGCTTAGATTATGGAGCCTGGCCTCAGTGGGGAAGAAATGTACCCTAACCTACCACTCCAACCATGATATCCAATTTTAAGATTTAAGCATCTAAAACAAGAACAGTTATGAAAATACCAACCTTTTTGTGAGAGCAAGATCAAACAACGTAATGAATATAAAAGCACTTCGCCAACTGTAAACTATTAAAAAAAAATAAATCACATTAACAATTATTGTAGCAATTCTTTTCAAAGGGAAACAGCCAAGATCTCGAGTGAATGGAAGTCACTGCATCTTCCCACCTGGCCCAACACTCACTGCCTTCTGTAAGACCCAAATCTCCCTCTCCCTCTTCCTCACCCCAGATTTCCTTACACCCTTCAGCACCAGTGGAAACTTCTCAACTAGCTGTTGATCTCAATATCGGATTATAGAAATTCACAGTAAGGCATAAATGAGGATTAATTCTTCTGGAATACATTTACATGTTAAAAGAATTTGTTAATCAAAAGAATTTTATCTAGATGGAATGACCTGTAGAGAAAAAAGGGAAACTGATTTTTTTTTGTAGTTTAGGTTTATTTTTTCAGCTTTTAAATTAATACATGTGATAGTTGGCAGAAATGTATTCATATTTTCACCAAAAAATATGTACACAAATATTCATGGCAACACTATTTGTAATAGCCCCAAACCAGAAACAATCTGAATGCCCATAGATAAATTTTAATCTGTTCACATAATGGAGCACTACACAGCAGAGAGAATGAAGGAGCTAAAACTTTATGCAACAACATGGATGAATCTCGTGAACATAGTGGTGAGTAAAGGAAGCCAGGCACAAATGAGTATACACCATGTGATTCCATTTATATAAAGTTAAACATGGAATTCCCTGGCAGTCCAGTGGTTAGGACTCTGCATTCTCACTGCCAGGGCCCCAGGTTCGATTCCTGTTTGGGGAAATGAATCTCTGATGTTAGAAGTCAGGTCTGTTTTGGTAGGGAAGTAGTAGTGACTAGGAGGGAGGCACAAGGGCAACTTCTGGAGTGGTAATAATGTTCTGTTCCTTGATCTGAAAACTGGTTACATACGTGTATTAACTTTGTGAAAATTTGTTGAGCTATAAACTTATGTATGCATGCATACATACTTTGTTAAAACATGCATGTTTTAATTTGATATGCATGTATAATGTACTTAAATTAAAAGTTGGCAACACAGGGACTTCCCTGGTGGTCCAGTGGTTAAGAATCCGCCTTCCAATGCAGGGGACAGGGGTTCAATCTCTGGTCAGGGAACTAAGCTCCCACATGCCGCGGGGTAACTAAGCCCGCTTGCTGCAACTACAGAGCCCATGTGCTTTGTAGCCCACCCGCCACAACTAGAGAGAAGTCTGCATGCCGCAACGAAGACCGACGCAGCCAAAAATAATCAATCAATAAATAAATATTTTTAAAAAATTGGCAACACATGTTTATTGTAGAAAATCTAGGAAATATATAGTGTTAAAGGATAGCTTTTGAAAAGCTAGGTAAAAGGTAAAATCATGACTCATGTAAATATCAAATTAACACACATTAAAGATTTTATTTAACTCAATTACTGAGGAAACCAGTAAGATGTTATAGGCAGTTCAAATGATTTGATATACAGAGATTTATATTATCTACTAGGCAAAATTCATTTGCATTACATTAATAGAAATTGTTTACATAGCTATGGACAGAATACATTTGCACTACTATCAATTTTCTAAATGTTAACCCTCTTTCTCTACTGAGTTGTAAAGTAGTCTAGTCAAAGACAATGAAAGCAGAAATAACCAGAATGGATGAGCTAAATTTCATCCACTAAATTTCAAAGACTTTCTTAACACTAGAGTAAAATCAAAACAACCTGTAATCCTTGCATTCAGGGATAACCTACATGCGCCATATTTTTTAATATCATGCGAGAACTGTCTTAAATCTGTAGCAAAACTTAACTGCTTCCATATTGACTATAGATTTTTCCCTTTGTTCCAGAAAGCATTTGTTCATATTCCTGATTATATCCTTAGCATACTTTCTTAGAAGGAGAAATACTAGATCAAAAGGTTCAACCATTTTAAGACTCTTGATATATATTACCAAATATTATAGGAAGACTTTGAAGCACATAGCTGGGCTGGAGGAAGAGAGAAAGAAAAAACCTTTCTAGGCCAAATGCCCGTAAGACTTCATGAGTAAAATGTATGTTTACAGCCTTGCAACTACCCACTATTTCCTCTGCTTTTGGACTTCACCAGGATTGAGCAAAAACTCAGTCATCGACTGAGGAAAAAGCGTGGGTTGACACAGCAAACCACAAAAAATCTCCAGTTCAAACACAAATCCAAGATTACAAGAGATCTCCCTACACTGATGGCTTCATCTGTATTAGGTTATAAATCCCTTGAGGGATTTTCCAGAACTCAAACCCCACTTCCTCCATATGACTTCCTGTGTTCACATGTATTTTCTGATCTATTTTGCCAGTCAGGATTTAAAATATTCTCTAAACTACGTGTATTTAACCATGAGACCTAAATTATTCAATTATTCAATAGTGTTTATCAATTGTCTTCTAAGTGATATGCTAGTCCTGGGGTAAGTGGTAAGCAAAACAGACTTATTTCTTCCCTGTGAGTCTCAAAAGTACGTTTAGCATATAATAAATAAAATATAACCATATACATGGAATGAACATCATGCATTTTAATGTCAGGTTATTTTTTATTTTTATTTATTTATTTATTTTTGCGGTACGCGGGCCTCTCACTGTTGTGGCCTCTCCCGTTGCGGAGCACAGGCTCCGGACGCGCAGGCTCAGCGGCCAGGGCTCACGGGCCCAGCCGCTCCGCGGCACGTGGGATCTTCCCGGACCGGGGCACAAACCCATGTCCCCTGCATCGGCAGGCGGACTCTCAACCACTGCGCCACCAGGGAAGCCCCAGGTTATTTATTGTTTTTTTTTTTATTTGCTGACTATTCTCAGGAGATAGGTCTTTTCTTTCCAACTAGATAAGATGCTCCTTGAAGTCAGGTGCTATGTCTTCACTTCTCTAGAATCTTCCTAAGTATTGTGCACTTAATAGGCACCCAGTAGAGAGCAACCAAATTGAAAACATTAGTGCTTCATGTCTGTATGGACCAAGCAATTTATTCCTTCCAGCTCCTCAATTATTCTTATAATCTCTATGGGAGTAAGTAACAAATGATCGGGAAACATAAAGTAACTTATTATGTTAGTGATCGTTTTATATTTTATCTTCACCAATAGGTGGCATCATCCATTTTGAAATTATATTTTATAATGTTATAGCCCAAAATTTTTAAGTATGGAGTTCATTCAATAAATGTTTATTGGGCATCTTCTATGTGGAAGCTGCCCAGCTGGCCACCACTAACAGAGTGGAAAATAAAACTACTACAGATATGCTTTAACCTACTTCCTTTTCTAGTATACCCTAAAGGACATTCCACTTTCAGATTTCATCCTTGTTCTATAAAATAACATCTAAACCTGGATAACTCAAAAACTACTCAAAAACGACAGTTTTACGTGTGTGTGTGTGTGTGTGTGTGAGTGTGTGTGTGTGTTTTCAACTCAACCTAGTATCATATTTTTAAAAGATGAGAGGGATGCTAAGTTAAATAAAACGTAAACTAGAAAAATATGGATTGAGTAGGGTGGGGTCAATCTGCAGAATTTAATCCAAGTTGGCTTTTAATTAACACTATTTACCATTTCTCAGTGAAATGAACTTTCTTTCCTTTTGGAAGATAAGAAAAGTGCGATCCAGGCATAGCAGAACTACTTCTACAGCTTCCAAGGCTGCACAGTCCCATCTGGAGATAATAAAAGGTCCCATTCCTCTGTGTTTATTTCAAAAGGTTCATTCTCTGGAATGACCTGAGGTTGCAAACTGTAGAGCATTTGCCAGCTAAAAAGGTCTGCTGCCTGAATATTACTCAGGAAGTGTCTAGTCCCTAGGAGAGCTCCTCCAAACTCTCCTTAGAGTAGAAAGAAGCCCCTTCTGCTCTTCCCAACAATATTACCTTCTCCACAGGCTGGGGGAAGAGAAGGAGAAAAAACAGAGAAAGGGGGAGGTGGAGCGGTGGGGAAATGAAACTGCAGTATTTGCATTAAACACCATGTAACAGCCACTAATTTATCCACCTACTGATGAGAGAAAAGGGACATTTGACCAAATATGTGCTTCTTTTTACTGAGCAACTTTAAAGGGCAATGAGTGGCATTAGGTACTTTGGGAGATGCAAAGATGGAGCATACAAGGATTTTTGCCATCCAGGAGCTCCCAAACTAGTAACCACAGTAGTGTCTTGTGTAGTAGTGGTTAGAAGTATGGGCTCTAGGCTCTATTCATTTGAACCCGGACTCCACCACTTACACATTCCTGGATAAGTTATTTAACCTTTTCATGCTTCAGTTTCCTAACTTGCAAAATGGGGATAGAGTCATTAGGAAGATAAAATGAAATAATGCATTTTTAATAAAGAATGTTTATTATTATTAATACCAATAACTTTAATACACAAAGTAAATGTTCAGTGTCATAAGAGAGGTATATATAAAGACCTATGAAAACTCAGGAGCTAGAGCAGGAACTTCTTAGGATGGCAGGGCAGAGCAAAGCATTCATTGTTAGTGTTTAAAAGAAAGAGACAACAGACCCCAAATGGAGTCACTTGTGTTAAGCCATGTGACCAATCAAGACTTAATACCTAACTTAATTGAGGTTTCAACCTCCCCCAGGAATATAATCTTAACTGGTCAGTCTGGAATTTCCTGGTCAGCACTAATGAGGTAATCCACTTGTTAGACCCCTTCCATCCTCCAGAGAAAGATGAGGTAATCTGCTCTTTCCTTGTCCTGCCCCCTTCTGCTTATAAAAGCCTTCCATTTTGTACATCTCCTTTCTGTCCGCTACATGGGATGCTACCCAATTCATGAATCACTGAACAAAGCCAATAAAATCTATAAAATTTACTCCGTTGAATATTTTTTTTAACAGATTTGGTGGCAGCAGTGGGATCTGAAGTGAACTTCTGATGGCTTCAAGACAACAAGAAACACAGGCATGGTATTCCACAAACCCACTGAGTTCTCTGTCTTCCTGCCATTTCCGAAGGCCATGGGTAAGTTCCTCTTGGTTCTGAGTTTCACTCTCTTTGGATTGAGCTCCTGATTTAATTGGCTTTCCAGCCCAGGGCAGGTCAGTTTAAGCTAGCAGACAGTTCCACCCAGAACTAACCCCTAGCCCTTGGTTCAGTTTTCAGTTCCCCATTTGATTGGAAATCTTAGCCCTTGGTTCTGTGACCAGATTCCACACTGGTAACTGTTGGCAGTTTAGTCTGCAGTTTCCCATTTGTTTGGAATCAGCTTGCAGTCCCCATTCTTTGGGGTCTCTTGTTTCAATTCTCTCCCCAACCCCCGTTCCACATTGGGAATGGCTGGCAGTGTGCACAGTGCCTTCTGTTGGCCAGTCTGCAGTAACATTTCTTTGGTTACTGCGTGGTATATTAAGGTTCACATGTTTGTTTTGTTTTGTATGAAAGGCTATTATTGACAAGGATCTTGGAAGCCTAAAAGCCACAAAAATTGGTGGGCATGGATTGAACACTTAAAAGCTATTAGAGTACTTGCCACCAAACTCTAACACTCCTGTGTTAGGATAAGTTGGCCATAGAATGGGTAGGTGGACACTAGGTCACCAGCCAACCTCAAGAAAATTTGCAGGCAATGAAGTACACTGTAAAACACCACACAATTCCCAACCAAGCAGCACATTCCCTTTTTAGTATTAGTTTGACTCCAAAAGCTTAGCTAAATAAATACATAAATAAATAATTAAAAATAATAAAATTTAAAATTAATTAATAACTCTTAAATTCTAAAATTCTAAAGAGTTAAGCACACCACCTTCCAGCACACCTGCTTATTTTATGTCTAAGTAAATTGACCTGGAAGCTATAGATTTTTAGAAAAATGGCAAAATCTTACTAAAAACAAGCTAGGATTACAGTGACCATTATGGGGAATGTTCCAGTTAGACAAGATCTAATGAAGTGAACTTGAAAGCAAGCATTCCCAAATTAAACAGAATGAGATACATATCTTAATGGGTATGCAGAAGGCTCCAAAAGGCTTCATGATTCCAAAATAACTTCATTGAAAGATTTATTGCAAAGGCTAATAAAAAATTCAAGACACAAGAGGTACCTAAAATAAAAGACTGTAAGACTGGCATGGCTCCTACTGTTCCTCTCTATCCTCATTTACCTGAGTATTCACGTTCCACTAATTCTCTGTCTGAACTGCTTTTCCATTCTGAAGAGGCTATTAAGCAGTTTAAAATAAAACCACCCAAGGTTGCAGGCAATTCTCCCCAGGTATCTTTCACTCCTTGGTCAAAGACTGAACTAAGGGCCACACTTAAAGAATTTGCTAAACCCAGAGAGGATTAAAAAACAAGCACTTCAAAAGTTTTTTGAAGAATTTAGAGTCATTATCGGGCCTATGACCCTGGTCTGTCAGATCTTTATCAGCTCGTGCACATGCTGGTAGAATCTGGTGAAGCACAAAAATGAAGGAAGCAAAATGCAAAACGCTGAGGATGATAATTTGAGATCCTCAATCTTCAGCATGGTCCCCTATGGACCATAAAATGCTCTCAAATTAGAAACTGATCTTTTAAGAGTCGTTCCTAGAGTCTTCCTGGGTCTGTTATTCAGACATGCAAACAAAAGAAAGATGAATCTGTGACAGACTTTAAAGCTCATCTGGAAGCGCTCTTCCTACAGCTTTCTGGGTTTCATAAAATAGGTGAGGTCACCCAACCTGCTCTAGCTACCCTATTTGTAGATGGATTATGTCCTGAGGTTAGTGGATTAATAAAAAGACAAAAAAATGGGATGGGAGGCTGGCTACCTGTTTGACTGAACTTGTGACCGTAGCTGAACACTTTGAAAGGACTTTGGAACAAGATTGTAAACAAAAATCCACCAAAGCTATTGACTTTAAAGTTATAACGGCTCCAAGGCCAGCTTGGATGCTTGGGTCCACTACATCACAGTCTCCTAGGGGGGGTCTATCATTAAAATGCTGACTCAGGGGTTGATGTCTCAGTTGTATAGTCACTTGGGACTCTGGAAAAGATAATGTCCTCAAACAGCCTATGAATAATTTTCGACAGACTTGTAGGTATGAGCGCCCTCATATCGACCCTCAAAGGAGGGCCCCTGTATGGGCCCCTCCCAGAGTTGATGAGACTCTGAGGGATTTTCTGGTAAACTGTTACGTTATTCCTTTAAATAGCCAAGGGAAACTAGAATTAAAATCAGTGGAAAACCTTGCCAAATTCTGGTAAATACTGGAGCTACACTCTCTACTTTAAACCCCACTCAGAGCCTGCAGATGTGGTCCTGGAAAAACTGGCAGAAGCCAAGCCTGCTAAGGGTGAGAATACTTACCAGAGCGTGCTCTCCCAGATCTTTGTCTACAGCACCCAATAGAGAGAGAAAAATAAAATATCTTTTGCACCTTCTTTGGGGACAACAAAGGAGTTGTTTAGCACTTCCAGAAATATCTACTGTTTGTCCTGGCTGAAAATGGACAAGATATTTAGAAGGATTTTTAAGCAGCTCTGTGGTCAGAAATTGGCCAGTCTAAAAGCTGATATTCAGACCCTGATAGGAATTTTTTTAGGCCTCCTCCACTAAGCTAAAATAAAACTATGTACACAAAGAAAAAGAAAAACCTTCTAAAGATGGGTGGAACAGCCTATGATGTCATTTAACTTGCAACCCAATTCCTTGAAGAATTAAAAACAACTGTTCTTTTCTTATGAACCTTTACAAAACCAGAAATGCTCCAAGAACTCTTATCTAAGTCATCTCTTTAAAATATAAACTTCAGGGAGGTAATTCTCATTAGAACAAAAAAGTGGAAGGGGAGGTCATTTTAAACTTAAGCAAATGAAAAATCTCTTATATTCTTCTCCACAAATATTAGTGAAAAGCTCTAGCCATCTGAGCAGGTAACCTTAACTTATTTCATCTACCAGAAAACATTGATCCAACTTCTTTTATAACTAGTAAGTTTTGTATTATTATACCTGATCCATGGCAGTAATTTTAAAACAGAAGCTATAATATCTCTGTTTTCATCTGTCTATATGTTTGCGTGTGTGTGTGTATGTGTGTGTGTGTGTAATAGATGTGTAGTATTTTCTACCTTTGGATGGTAGTACCAAAATTAATTTGTAAAAGAACTCTACTTGTTTTTTCAAGTTCACATTATTTGAAATAATTTTTGGTAAATAAAAGCTACTTTAAGGTTGTTGGATTAATTAAAAGAGGTATGTCTTCAGAATTATCAGCATTAAAATAATGGAGGCATACTTATTCTACTTAGGTTTCTTGGTCAAACAAGTTCATGTAATCTTTGTTACACAATTTGTCAGCAAGAAAAATAGCTTGGGATGACAGCTGACTTTGTCTAATGTCTCATGAAATTTCTGCAGGTAGTCTAAACATAATTATCCTGAGTAAGTGAATTTAATAGATATAAACAGGATAGAAGTTTTTAGGTGAACTTTTAAAATAGTTTCCCCAAATCTTTTTGGTAAGCTGAAACCTTAAAGTTTTGCTAAGTTAAATTAAATGATGGATAGTTATTATATATCTAGATCATTTCCAAGTGAGATAAAATGCTAAAACATTAGTTGCTGAGCACAGGCTTTTCTACATTTGCTTCCTTTCCCAGAGGACTAAAGATACTTGGATTTATTAGTAAACATGTTTCATGCCACACTGAAAACTTTACTATGAGAAAGCATATGTTTCTAGAAATTATAAAAAGTATTTATAAATTTGTCATTAGAATGCTAATATAACAGACAGTTCACAATTGTTTACACATATATATACATATATTTATATATGTTTACATATGTATATAATTAAAGCTACTAGAAATAATAAGGGAAACATCTCCATCTGCAAGGAAAGTAGGATGTATGTTTTCAGTAAAAGAAGGTATAAGGAATAGAGATGCATTTTTGTTGAGGAAAAAGAAAGTAATTTTGTCCTAAAGTGAGACTGGTTATTTCAGAATGAGAAAGAGGAAAAACAAGACAAAATTGTAAAGGTTTGTGGAAAAGGAATCTTGGGGATAGAATTTTACATGTAGTCAAGCTGGCTAAGATTAAAATGAATTTAAGTGAATGAGTTTTAATATCAAAAGTAAGCTGGTACAATATTAAAATTTGGTTTTCTCACTGTTGAAAGGACAGGATATTTTTGGATTGTTGGTCTGCTCTTAATATGACGTTGTAAACAAAGGTTTTTTTTACCTTTTAAGTGATCTGTCTAGAGAGCAAAGATTCTGTGTCTTATCAAAATAATTTCCTGTGTTTGTTGTTTTTATCAGGTCTTTGATTACTTGAGTAAACCTAGTCTTCTTGCTATTAAAAGAGCTAAGTTTTGCTCAGAACTATGTAACCTTCTGTATTCGCATTCAAAGTCTTTGTCACTATGGTTAAATGGCTAAGTATTGTTTCACAGTGACCTATGATCCTATATGACCAATTGTTTTAAAATCTTTTGATATTTGTTTACGAACTTCCCAAAATCAAATTCTAAATAAATTCTTTTTGATTTATAACTAACTTTAGGATTTCCCAGAGGGTCCCTGGAAAATCACAAAAGATTTGTTCTTTCTCCTTATAAAAAGGGAGAGGTTAAACTAATTAGGCTTATTTGATATGTTAAATTACATGAGAAGCATTGTCAAATAAGAAGTAATATTAAACCTTCTTTATGTTGTATTTGTATAGGTATATGTTATAAGTGTTCCAGAAATTGAGAGAAATTCTTGGAAATCTGATATGTTCTGGTCTAATGTAACCAGTCACAATTATTATCTTAAAATGTGTATGTCACAGAAATAACCAAATTTCCTTGTCAATTAAGTTGTAAAAAAACTCTCATCAGATCTTTTTTTTTCTTTTCTTCTTTTTTCTTTTTTAGATCTTTAACCATGTCCATTTTTTATGTCTTTTATCATTTACAGAGTAATTGTTTTACTCTGATGCTTTTGCAAAAGTGTTCTTGCAAAAGTGCTTCATCTTTAAGGAGATTCATGGAGAGGACTTTGAAGTACAGGTTTCTAGTAACTATAAGATCATAAAACTGACCTGGGTAAGAACTTCCAGAATTAATGGAAAAACTGGATTCAAGCAAAATAAGTGTTAATTACATGGGACTGAACGAACTGAGGAGGATGACTATAATTTTTTATGACTTTTTGTTTGAAACATTGCTGGTTCCTTAATGGTTTTTTTCCCCAGATTTAAGGAAACCTTTTCTCTTAATTTATACATGACATGTAGCAATTTGGTAAAGTATACCTTTGTAAATACAGATGAAACATTTACTTTTTCTCCCTACCTCATCCCTCTATAATTAGAAAATTCTTGAGTATTCTTCCACAGCAATAGAGTTAGCTATTTGCGTAAGTTCAGTATGAATTAGTTCTCCTTGTAACAGGACACAATTGGAAACATGGCTATATTACCAAGGCTTTGACTGGAATGTCATATTTGAGAGAGATATACATGGACTCAGATATGACCAAAGTTTATATGGTCAGTCACTGTAAGTTTAATGCAGACAAATTGGTTTAACTTTATCTTTTTTTTAATGGGGGAAACTGTAGAGAGAAAAATTATGTTTGCACCTTTGTAGCTATTATATTCTAGTTCTGCTAATTGTCTTTAAGGTTTTGCTATATACCTATAAACTGGTCTGGATTCTAAAGTCTTATAGTTTCCTCAAATATCTTGCTACATTTCCAATTTTCTCCTCCTTTTCTGATTTGGAATCACTAAGAACATAGAATGCCCTTGAACTATATCAGATCCTCCTAACTACCTAGATGGCAGCCAAACTTCAGGGATTTGAACCTTAGGTATACATCTCACAGCTGTATTCAAGTCAAATGGACTAGGAAGAGAGGTAGCCGACTTAGAGGTAGACTGCTTCCTCTCAAGGCGCTGGATCAAGACTTCGTGAAACCCTTTCTTCTCCTTCTTCTCTTTACTCTGGCATTGACCTGGAAAGATAACACTATTGTCCACATCTCCCAAGCCATTGCTAAGGAGGGTATCTAGAATCTGGAAAAACTTTTTATTTCAGGCTAGGAGATTTACTTCCTGAATGCACTGAAAGCCTAACTGACCCCTGGCTTGAATGGGCAAATTCAACAATTTCTGCAAATGAAGCCATTAACAGTGCCACTTCAGTGGAAGCGGTTTGTGCCCCAACAAGATTTATCTTTGTATGTGGTGGTTATCATTCCCCTTTGGCCTATGGATGCCTAAATGGCTAGTGTATAACTGGGAACACACCTCTTAAGTTATCTAATCATGTCCCGAAACAGTCCACAATCAAACTGAGAAACCTCACTGGCCAACACCCCTGAATTTTGCATCATCGGGTTAGAAAGGACCTACCAGGCATTTTTCATGATTCAGAATTCTCTTCCTTTGGCAGGTCCCTACTTCCCTGGTTAGGAGTAAATGTGAATGAGGCTATGATCAGGAACGTCTCCTTAACTCTTGAAAGTATTGTGGAATCTACTGCTAAGAAAATAGCTGCCCAACAAGAGTCCTTGGACTTTCTGGCCAAAGTTGGTTCTTGATAATAAGATAGCCCTTGATTATCTTTTAGCTGAACAAGGAGATACCTGTTCTGTAGCTAATACCACCTGCTGCACCTGAATTAACACTTCTGGAGAACTTGAAACTCAGTTACATATGATCACTAATCAAGCCACTGACTTAAAAGGGTGACTCCTTCATCTAGTTCTTTCTTTGACTTATTTGATTTTCATTGGTTCGAGTCTTGGGGACCGTGGCTCTGAGGTACACTCCGGACATTGGGAATTATCCTACTAATAATAGTCATGGTAGTCTCCCTGGCATGTTGTATTCTCTCAAAAGCCTTAAATGCATGTTTGCAGCCATTAACCACTAAGCAAATGACCTCCCTAAGACTGGAATGCCAGAAAATGAATGAAGACAATGACCAACTAAAAAATTGTGAGCCTGAAGTCATGACCTGTGAATACCACACAGAGGATCAATAAAAGCTGTGAGAACTACAGAGCAGTAGCCGAGAATAGCACTAACACCTTAAATTTTTCTTGTCATACCTCTCAGTTAAGCTGCCCAAAGGATGGGAATTGTTAAAAAAGAGACAACAGGCCCCAAATGGAGTCACCTGTGCTAAGCCCATGTCAAAAAACCAAGACTTAGTACCTAACCTAATTGCAGTTACAACCTCCCCCAGGAATGTGATCTTAACCAGTCAGTCTGGAATTTCCTGGTCAGCACTAGTGAGGTAATCCACCTGATAGACCCCTTCCATCCACCAAAGAAATGTGAGGTAGTTTGCTCTTTCCTTGTCCTGCCCACTTCTGCCTATAAAAGTCTTCCATTTTGTACAGCTCCTTGGAGCTCCTTTCTATCTGCTAGATGGGACACTGCCCAACTCATGAATCATTGAATAAAGACAATAAGATCTTTGGAATTTACTCAGTTGAATTTTGTTTTTTAATAATGGCTTTATGAAGGTGGTATTGTAACTGAGCTTTGAAGAATAAGTAGGATTTGGAAATGCAGAGATGGGGGAATGGAGAGTGCCCCAGGAAGATAAACTATGAACAAAGGTGATGGGAAAGGAGGTCAGAAGGTGTGGAGTGTTTGTTTGTAGCAGAAATAGTTAGTAGTTCAGTTTAGCTGGTATGAAGGACATGTGAAGAGAAAATGATGGTGAAAATTTAGCTGTAACAATAGGTTGGACTTATGTACAGGGCATACACAGGCATACTTGAAGATATTGTATACTTGGTTTCAGAACACCACAGTAAAGCGAATATCGAAATAAAGCAAATCACATGAATATTTGGTTTCCCAGTGCATATAAAAGTTATATATATGCTATACTGTAGTCTGTTAAGTGTGCAATAGCATTATTTCTAAAAAAGGGAAAAAAACAACAATGTACATACCTTAATTAAAAAATAATGCTGTTGGAAAAATGGCTCTGATAGACTTCCTTGATGCAGAATTGCCACAAACCTTCAATTTGTAAAAAAAAAAAAAAAAAAGGCAATATCTGCAAAGCGTGATAAAGCAAAGAGCAATAAAACAAGGTATAACTGTATCAGGCAATGGAGTTCAGCCCTTATAATTTGGGCAATAGGAAGCCACTGAAGGTTTTTGAGCAGGAAAGTGGTGTGCTCACGACCATGCTTTCTGAACTCAGCAACCAGGTGTGACATGTATTAGAAGAGAGGTGAATGTGATTGTAACAGCTGCCGTTTCCTGAGTGCTAATGTATTAGTCCAGTTGTATGGTGAGAGTAACAAGGTAAAGGTGGTGGTGAGAACTGAGAAAGAACAGATATGAGATATTGGGGTGGTTAGAGTTTACTGAATTTGATGGGTGTTGCATATGGAAGGCAAGGAGGGGCTCTCTGGCTTGGGTGAGTAGGCAGATAAAAGTAAGGGCCTAGCAAGTTTGCGGGGAGAAACTCAGTGTGTTCATTTGTTGATGCAGGGAATTTAATGTAGTGAGACAATTGGGCAGTGATGTCCAGGAGGCAGCTAGAAATGTGGGCCTTGGGAGAAAAGCTCAGGACTGAAAAGATTTTCAGATGACCTGCAAAGTTATACCAGTAGATGGAGAAACAGAAGACTGGATTAAATTACCAAGGGAGAGTAGAAAGAGTGGCAAAAGATGACCAAGGGTGAGTCCTTGGGGTACACTCATATTGGGGAAAGGGTGACAATGACTCTGCATCATAACCAATTCATCAGATTTCACTATCACCTGATAGCCTGTGTACAGGAGCAGAGAAATTAGACAGTGTGTCCTATCCAGAGTAGGGATCAGCAGTATTGGCTGCCTAGGGAGGGCAGGGGTGATGGAACCAGGGGTGCTGGTCAAAGCCTTGCTAGAATGTCTCCCTATGGATCTCAGGCTTAGAAAGGGCTGTCCAGTCTTGGTTTTATTGGGGTTCCATAACAAAGTACCACAAACTGGGTGGTTTAAAACAAAAGAAATTTATACTCCAGTTCTGGAGGTTAGAAGTCCAAAATCAGGGTGTTTGCAAGGTTGGTTCCTTCTGAGGACTGTGTAGAAGAATCTGTTTCATGCCTCTTTCCAAGCTTCTGGTGATGACTGGCATTCCTAGGTGTTCCCTGGCTTGTAGATGCATCTCTCCAGTCTCTGTCTCCATTGTCACATAGCATTCTCCATGTATCTCTGTGCCTTCACATGGCCTTCTTCTTATAAGGACACCAGTCATGTTGGATTAATGACCTTATCTTAACTGATTACATCTGCAATGACCCTATTTATGGATAAAGACACATTCTGAGGTACTAAGGGTTAGGACTTCCACATTCCTTTTGGGGAGGATACAATTCAACCAATAAAAGTCCTGATAGCAAGAAAGAAAGTAGTGTAGGTAGGGGGAGGAGGAGAGAAATGGGGGCTGGTCAGTGTGGTAGAGATGCAGGTGGAATTTTTGAACACTAGAGAACAGTGGAAGTGCTTTTCGCCGCAAATGAGTCTGAGTTTGAGATGACTGTATTGGTTTATACACATTTAATTACACCTCTAGCTTTAGAATATTTTTTTCCATCAGGAATTGACTTGGATATGTGAGTTGGGTGCTTTCCTAAAGCTCCAGCATAGATGGACCCAGCCCTCTGCAGAGACTTGGGGTGATAATCTGTTTGCAAGTGGGAGGCTAGGGGATTTGCCCTAAGCCGTGTTTTATGGCAAGCCCATCATATTTATATGGTTTGTTGTTATTTGGGATGACCTGGGGTTAGGGGAGCTGTTGGAAGTAAGGGGGGCCAGACTCCCAACCAACCTTTGGACGTTCACTGATCTCTAGTTTATCCTTTCATCCTGCTGACCTTTCCAGATGTATTGTAACTGTAGTAACCCTAATGTGTTAGTTGAAAATGGAACCAAGACGACATGATTTCCATGCTCTCAGACTCACTTTCTGGCTCATGCTCATCAGCAGAGAGGGCAGTGTGTGAGTTAACTTTTCTAGTATGGTAGTTCAAGCATTTGGGGGCAGCCTTTAGCAGCAGCGGTCTTACATAATGATGACACAGGCTTTTGCTGCCCTTGGAACAGTGAATAAGAAACTGCACACAACATAACACGACCTGTGTTACAACACAGATTTTGCAACTCACACAAACAGCAAGGTACACATTAAGTACAGTAGAATGGTTGCTTGTAGGCCAAAGGAGGAGGGTGGGGGGAGACCCAAATAAAATGAGATGACTGATTGATAAAACAAGAGGGGGGCATTGCAGAGACTGATAAGGAGAGGGTACTATAGACTAAGGAGTGTGATTAATACAACCTCCTGCGTCAGAAGTTTTAAAAAACAAACAAAAAACAGCCAGAATATCTGGGTCGGAACTGCAAATCCACTGTTCACTAGCTTTTTGGAAGTTAGCTAACCTTTCTACAGCTCATCATCTGTAAAATGAGATAGTATTAGTACCTACCTCATGAGATTGTTGTGACAATGAAATGAATCTGAACGTATAAAGTGCTTAGAAGAGCACCTGGCACCTAGTGAACACTCAACCGGAGGGTTGAGTGAATTAAGTAAAATAATCCATATAAAATGCTTAGCACAGCACCTGGCCCATAGTGTTCAATCCACGTTAGTTAACTGCTGTTGTTATCACCACCATCATTTCTTTACATGGCCAACACCATGCCTTAAATGAGAGAGAGAGAGAGCTGGAGACTGTTTTGCACCACTGAAAGACAATGCTTTCTACTATGCTAATTGCTAATTCCACCTTCATCATTCCTTTTGTGTAATCTTGGGCAAGTCGCTTCACTTCTTGCAGTATTGGTTTCCCCAAGTAAGCCTCCTACACCTGTCGTCAGCATTAAATCTCACTCTTGGCACATCACTCCCTTGGAAGCTCTAGTGCTGGAACCCTGCACTTAGTTCTATTAGTTGCTGTGACAGGACCCAAAGCAAAGGCAGGGGCCTGATCCTCAGGGAAGTCACAATGGTCCTTGTGAAATTGCCTGACCCCTTAGGCATGTCACGCCCTCTAACACAAGCCCTATCAGTGTAGCCTACTTGAACCCCAAATATGGGGTCATTGGGAACTATTGGTGCCTCATGGAAGCAGAGGCCCACCCAAGATGGGATAATCTGGGTTACCCACCGTTGTCTCATGGATTCTACTCATCTTGTTCTGACCTTTTCTGTTTGGAGTCGGAGTTACCAAGGACTTGCTTCGTCAGTTGTTGTACTGTTTCACAGCTCTTCTCTCATTTAGTCCTCATAACAGCCCTGTGAGGAAAGAACTGTTACTCTCATCACTTTGTGAATGAGGAAACTGAGGCACAGGGATGCAGAGTCATTTGCCCCAGGTTATACAATTAGTAAGTGGCTAAACCAGTGGCTGAACGCTTGCAGCCTGGCAGCAGAACCTTTGCTACTACACCACCCCTTGGAAGTTCCCAGGGAGTTTGGCAGTTTGGATCCAAAGGGAAATTGGACGTAATCTTGATGCGACAATTTCACCTTAATGAATTTACCTGATAGGTCTGTTTGACTGGCTGTTTGAATGCTTATAATGGCAAAAACAAACAAACAGGAAAACAGCTAAACATCCATTTATAGAAGACTGTTTAAGTAATTTACGCTACATAGTTGCAGTGGGATGATGCAGACTCATGAAAAAGAATAATGTAGATTTATATGCATTAATATGAAACTATCCCCAAGATGTAGTCCTAAGTGAAAAAAAAAGGCTTGCACAAGTATGTACATTAAAACAAGATTGCAGAGACTTCCCTGGTGGTCCAGTGGTTAAGAATCTGCCTTCCAATGCAGGGGATGTGGGTTCAGTCCCTGGTCGGAACTAAGATCCCACATGCTGTGGGGCAACTAAGCCCGTGCACTCTAGAGCCCTGCGCCACAACTAGAGAGCCAGCGTGCTGCAACCAAGATCCCACATGGTGCAACGAAGACCCAATGCAGCCAAATAAATATTTTTAAAAATTGCAGGGCTTCCCTGGTGGCGCAGTGGTTGAGAGTCCGCCTGCCGATGCAGGGGACACGGGTTCGTGCCCCGGTCCGGGAGGATCCCACATACTGCGGAGCGGCTGGGTCCGTGAGCCATGGCCGCTGAGCCTGCGCGTCCGGAGCCTGTGCTCCGCAACGGGAGAGGCCACAACAGTGAGAGGCCCGCGTACCACGCACACACACACACAAAAATTGCAAAAGGAATGTATATAACACGCTATCATTAATACTTTTTAAAATAATTTTATTTATTTTTGTCTGCGTTGGGTCTTTGTTGCGGCACGTGGGCTTTCTCTAGTTGTGGCGAGTGGGGGCTACTCTTCGTTGCAGTGCACGGGCTTCTCATTGCAGTGGCTTCTCTTGTTGCGAAGCATGGGCTCTAGGCGCATGGGCTTCAGTAGTTGTGGCACGTGGGCTTCAGTAGTTGTGGCTCACTGGCTCTAGAGCGCAGGTGCAGTAGTTGTGGCGCACGGACTTAGTTGCTCCGCGGCATGTGGGATCTTCCCAGCCCAGGGCTCGAACCTGTGTACCCTGTATTGGCAGGCAGATTCTTAACCATTGTGCCACCAGGGAAGCCCTCTATCATTAATACTTTTAAAAAAGAGGTGGACACACACACATACTTACTTGTAGTTTTAGCTAAAAAAAAAGTGCCCCTAGGGCTTCCCTGGTGGCGCAGTGGTTGAGAGTCCGCCTGCCGATGCGGGGAACACGGGTTCGTGCCCCGGTCTGGGAGGATCCCACATGCAGCGGAGCGGCTGGGTCCGTGAGCCATGGCCGCTGAGCCTGCGCGTCCGGAGCCTGTGCTCCGCGGCGGGAGAGGCCACAACAGTGAGAGGTCCGCGTACCGCAAAAAAAAAAAAAAAAAAAAAAAAAATGCCCCTAGAGGCATATGTAAGAAACTGGAACTAGTGCTTATCTCTGTGGGCAGAATTGGAGGATTAGAGATCTTCTGGGGGAGGCAAAATTACTTCTCATCCTTTTGTACGATTATGTATTTTAAATCATAAATGTTTATTTCCTTTTCAAAAATTATTTTAAAAGAGAACAGGCAAGAAAAGAAGAAAGACTCGTGGGAGGTATGGAGGTTTCAGCCCCTTCTCCGATGTTCCTGTTCACTCCTGGGTTTCTGGGGAAAAATGGTTTAGCATTGCATGCTAGCATCGTTTGAGTGCTTACTTTGTGGCCACTTTTGTACTAAGGGCTTGGTATGCCTTATCTCACTTAAACCTCACAACTATCTACAAGGCCATTTTATTTCACCTCTTTCTTATAGAGATTGCTCGCAAGCAGACCTGAGTTGGGAGTGCAACCTAAGCGGATTCTCCAGAGGTAATAAACATCTAGAATAGGCCTCCCTGCCACTAGCCCATGCCCATTCCATTCAGTTGTTAAGGATGCTGAAGGTCTCTTAGAACAGTGGTTCTCAAAATGTGGTCTCCAAATGGCAGCATAATTATCATCTGGGAACTTGTTAGAAATGCAAATTCTCAGGCTACACCCCAGGCCTACTGAATCACAAATTCTGTGGGCGTGACCCAGTGGATATGGTTTAACAAGCCCTCCAGCTGATTCTGATATATGTTTCATATTTAGAACCACAGTCCTAGGCCAATGGACTCACCTGGGAAACATTAAAAATACCAATGCCTGAGTCTTACCTCACCCCAGAGATTCTGATCTAATTGGTTTGGGATGTAGCCTGGGCGTGAGTTTTTCAGTGCTCCCCAGGTGATTGAAACCACTGTGTGACCTAGACCTTTGGAAGCAGTCCCCTGCATCTGGGAATGGCTAATGGCACAGTTAGAGCATAAAATCAAGCTGCAGAGACTAATAAATACGTAGAAGCATCACAACTTCCCAGTTTTAAGTCCTGTCCCCTTCCCCAAACCCTGCACCTAACGCAGGAGGCAGAGCCATGGGTGGGCAATGCTCTTTGGCTGAGCAGGTATGAACTTATTAGTTTGAGCCCTTTAGTAGTGTTACTTACTTTTTTTTTTTTTTTTTTGGTACGCGGGCCTCTCACTGTTGTGGCCTCTCCCGTTGAGGAGCACAGGCTCTGGACGCACAGGCTCAGCGGCCATGGCTCACGGGCCCAGCCGCTCCGCGGCATGTGGGATCCTCCCGGACCGGGGCACGAACCCGTGTCCCCTGCATTGGCAGGCGGACTCTCAACCACTGCGCCACCAGGGAAGCCCGAGTGTTACTTACTTTAAGCCTACAAATTCAGTCTTTAGTGAACACTGAGAAGAGGCAGGAGAGAAAATATCAAATTATCCACAAAATAATTTAATGGGGGAAATGAGATCTGTAAATGGCACAGTAAAAACCTAATTTTACCAGCTCACCATTTCTTGTACTTAAATATTTTGTACTGAAGATCACATCATATCACATCTCCAACAAAAGAGGGGTTCAATCAGCGTTTTGTCTAGTCAGTGAATCCACTAATCAATAAATGAATGGATGGATGTCACTGAAGGAGAAGCTGATTCTGTCTTTGGCATCCACGGCCCAACTTACTACCAATGCCATTCTTGGAGTGGAGTGTGGGGAATAAAAATCCATTGACAATAAGTGTGCTAAAATCAGGTGCTAGAGCTGAATGTCACCCTAAGGGGACTATAAACCCCGACGGGAGTGGGAAGGGTGAAGCAGGTGGCAATCAAATATTTCCAGGTTTCCTCCCGGGAATATAGTAGGATGGCACTTCCCCACCCCCTTGGAGTTCTCTGTGGCCGTGTGACTTGCTTGGGTCACTGGAATAAGCAGAAGTGTTGTGTTTTGCTTCTACACAAAAGCTTTAAGAGCCAGTGTGTGATTTGTCCTACCTCTCCGTAGGGTGACCAACCTTCCTGGTTGCCTGAGATTAAGGAATTTTCCAAGGTGTGGGATTTAAAGCGCTAAAATTGGGCCACCTCCAGGGATTAATGTTTCAAGTAGTGATCATTCCATAAGCTTGGGTCCAGGAATGAGGGCAATTCATCAGACAAGACTCAGAGCATTGAAATAACTTGCCGGGGGACACACTGCTAAGATTGGAGATGGGTTCCAGGCCATGTCTGTCTGACTTCAGAGACCACAGTCATGCAACACTCCACCTGGGTGTAGGTAGTCTTTATTACAGGTATCTTTTTAAATTTTGTTTTCAACTGTTGAGACTCTGGTCCACAAAGGTAGGTGAGAACACCAACTTTCCCAAATTCATTGAATGACACTCATTCCACAAACAGGTGTCCTGGGCTACACAAAGATGAAGAAATGCTATCTATGATTTCTTCCCTCAAGAACTATATAATGTAGAAGGGAGATAGACATGTACATAGCTCCCTGTATCACAAGACAAGCTGATAGACATTATTAAAACTTTTTGTGTACCTTTCTGTATTTAGAAAATTTACCACAACAAGCGCATATTAGTTTTTTTTAAAGCGTTTATTTTAGAAAGCAACAATGAAAAACAGCTAAAGTATTTTTACCCTTCAGGTTACCAATTCTCAGCACATCAATAATAATAACAATAATAATAATACCTAGAGAAAGTATATTAATGCTTTCTTTTTCTGAAGGTCAGTACCATTTATTTAAAGATGATGGTACAGTTGCACTTACCTGGCTTCAGTAGGATAGCAGCATTGAGATTTCATTCTATTATGCTGACAAATTTCCCATTGTATTCATGGTTCCTCATTCACCCTGTGTGACCAATGGCCCAAGTATGCATGCCCACTGGGCAGGATTCTCTGCTATGGATCAAAAACAGCTAACTGGTCCAAAGGAGGGTAGTCTTTGTTAAGGAATGAAGGAACCAACCCTCCCTAAAGATCATTCCTACTGGTCAAAGGCATTAGAATAAAACCTTATCCAGAGAAGGTGTGGTGACCGGACCTGAGGCAGAGGAAATTTGAAGCCCAGGACCTTCCAGGATAACTGGGCTCTCTTGCCAGTCCTGGACAAAGAGAGTGTGGTTTCTGGAGAAAGCATGACTGTCCTGCTGTCTGCAGTTGGACAGCCTCCCGGGCTGCAGGGAAATTTTGGTCTCTGAGTACAGTCAATAGTACCACCTGCTTTGGTGACTTGAGCAGGAGTTAAGTAGCAAATGTGTGTATGTTGGAACTGTTTGGGGAATGGAGATGACAATAAGCAAACAAACAAAACCTACTGCTTTGAGATGTTTTGTAACAGCTGTGCTCCCTACAGAATGGGTTTCCTCATTGCCTGGATCCAAGAGCATCTTCTGGGTCCTCCCTGTTCGAATGCTGATTGTCCATGGAGAATATGAGCCGAGGAGGGAGGGGGTGCTGTCTCCCAACTAAGACCGGGCAGCAGTCATGCAGGTAAAATCTCAGCAGCTGTGGTGAGGTGGTGCAGAGGGCCTGGGGTCTGTCAACTCCAGGTGAGAGATTTCCCCCAGGTCTATTGGTGAATGTGCTTCCTCTGAGCAAGCCATAGACAGGAATGTCATTGTAACTTGTGCTTGTGACATCTTTGCCCAAGAACAGCACAGATTGAATTTTATGTTCTTTTTTTTTTTTTTTTTTTTTGCGGTACGCGGGCCTCTCACTGTTGTGGCCTCTCCCGTTGCGGAGCACAGGCTCCGGACGTGCAGGCTCAGCGGCCATGGCTCACGGGCCCAGCCGCTCCGCGGCATGTGGGATCTTCCTGGACCGGGGCACGAACCCGTGTCCCCTGCATCGGCAGGTGGACTCTCAACCACTGCGCCACCAGGGAAGCCCTGAATTTTATGTTCTTTATAACATGGAAGGAAAGATATAGACTTGCCATTTCTTCATGCCTTGAGACATCTCATAATATATGTTATACGTGATATGTGTATATATATAATAATCATCATATTATTATCCTATTATTCTAGTACTATGCCAGTCAGGAGAGGCTAGATAGGCTGCATTAACACATAACCCCCAAATATTATTGACTTAACACGATAAAAGTTTACATCTTACACCACAATTCAGTGTAGGTAGGGGGCTCTCCTGGGTGACTCCTTCAAGTGGTGACTTTGGGATTCAGGCTCCTTTCATCTTAAAATGCCATCAGCTTGGGAATTCCCTGGTGGTCCCGTGGTTGAGACTCCGTGCTCCCAATGCAGGGAGCATGGGTTTGATCCCTTGTTGGAGAACTAAGATCCCGCATGTCGCATGGTGCGGCCTAAAAAACAAACAAAACGAACAAACAAAAAATGCTTCAACATTTGGCCTCAACAGTTGCCACCAAGGGAGAAAGGAGTACGTTAAAGTCTGTGGCTACGTCCACTACTTCTGCCACATCCCACTGGCAGAACCCAATCACAGCGTCCCATCCTAACTGCAAGGGAGCCAGGAAATGTTGTCTTTTGTGTGCCAGGAAGAGAAAACGAAATTGATGGGTGTCTCGCCAATCTTTCCTGCAAGTTTCTCCAAGGTGAGTTATTATGTAGCATTTTTCTTCTAATTATGCTTTGCATTTGATACCATTTAGGCTGCCTCCTTGCTTTGCACTGTATTCTGTGACATCCACGTGCAACATCCCATTCCTCACAACAGCGCCGTGAGTTGTCAGGATGGATTTAATAGGGGAAATGATTGAGGACCTCGAGACCCAGAGTAGTCACATGACTTGTCCAAAGTCACACACTACTGTGACAGAGCTCTCTCTTAGGTTGGCAGTCTCTCCACTACACCACCCTGTCTACCCCAGAAGCTCAGACTAGATTAGGCACAGATCCAAGTGTGCAAGAAATATATTTTTATTCTACTATAAATCAACCTAATTTATCTTTTAAGCCCCTGCTCTCTCTTGGAAGGTGTCAGCAATGAGTCCCATCATTTTAATATCTCTCTGCCTTCGAGGGCGTGTCTGGGTTTGGGGTGGGACATGGCGGGGGTGCAGGGGTTAGTGCCAAGGTACTGGGGGATCCATGTGCTCCTTAAGTCAGCTCTTTGAGAAGGCACCAACCCAGATGACTACAGTTCCTTCTAGTCTCCCCACTGATAGTGATGCATGTGTGCCTCCTTCCTGCCCACACGGCCCATGTGTGTCCAGCAGCTCCCTGCTACTTTGGGGCCACTCCAGGGTCCGGGAAGCTTCGTAGGCCCACACCCCACAGCCATTCTTCTCTCCAGGACTTGTGCCTTTCCGAGGAAGGAGGGGAGGGGAGGAGGGAAGGACGCACTCAGGCCTTTGCTCTCTCATTTTTCATCCATCTCTCCTCCCACTCCAGTGAGAGGAAGTGTTTCCTCATCTTCCAGGGAAAACCCACTCTCCCCAAACCTTTTTCCTCCGAATAACTTTGGCTATACACCAAATCCTCTCCAGTCCTCTGAGGGCATTTATAACACAAAACGCAACTCAGAGAAGTTTCTCGTCCTTGTTTTGCTTTTTATCCTGTCACATCATTCCCCTACCTTGAGGCAATGAAACAAGGGCCTGCTGTCCAAGGCATGGAGGTGGGGACAGGGAATACCAAGAAACAAACCATTTCTCAATCACATGTGTATCACATGTAACTTCAGCAGGTCCTGGTGGAGTGAAGTCTCTGTGTCATTTTCCTGCAACTAACAGTGAGGGGAAGAGGCATTGATGGAAGTTATTATATTGGGGAACTAGCAGGTTAGACCCCTTTCTGCCTGATTGGTCTTTAAATGTACACTTCCCCCTCCTCCACCTTGTCCCCTATGGCTCCACCCGCAAAGGATTGATCTGACAATCTTGGTGATCAAGTTTTCACTTAAGAACTGAGGACCTGGTCTTCTCAGAGGAAAACCCACAGCTGGGAAAGCCTGTCTATAGATGATTCCCTAGTCTTCTAAATGTGGAAAAGGGGATTTGTTTCTCTGTGTGTTTAAATGTTTATCACTTCCCCTACCTCAGTTATGAGCATGCACCATAGAGGTAATCTGTTCCCAGGAGGACATGTCATTGTACATGCCATCCATAGTGATGATGGGAAAAGGAAGCATTAAGACGACGTAAGTGGAAAGATCACTTGTAAGAGCTGCAGAAGTCAGACCAACTGACAGGCAAAGAAATGCTGCCTTAAAGCAAAGCATCATGTAAAAAAAAAATCTGACTTGTACCAAATCCTATTTGCAAAGTGGATTTTAGAATCATTTCAAAACACACTAGGCTTTCAAAAGATGTTTGTTTTAGAGTGCAACTGGCCTCTGGTCAAAAACTGAAGTTTCGGTAATGCACAGTAACAATTGTTGTATAATTACTGGCCACAAAATACCAGGTGCCCAACCAAGCCTTTTCTACCCATTTAAGAGAGCCACGCCAAGCAAAAATGCCCTGCCTAGCCATACCCAGAAGTTCCAAAGCTCAACCTTTGTCACCAGGAAGGACAAAGGAATTAATTCACAGAGCAAAGCCATTATAAGGCACAACCAGGTGTTCTGTTGTAAACACCTTTTGTTAATACATGTTGAGAGTTGAACTTTCTCACATTTAAAGGAGGCCTGCTTGAGAGAGAATTTAAACCAAGCCAGACCCAAGGTTGTTTTCTTTTTTAGATGTGTGACATCATAACTATGGGGTCTACAGAGTAGGGAAGCGCTGGCTTTGGAATCCAAAGTCTCCCGCAGCTATCCTTTGACCTAAGGATTGTAGTGTTCCCTGTTCTTGTGTGAACAGATTGCTTTAGCATCAAGGGAATGAACTCGAAGAGAACAGACAAAACGCAGGAATGTTACAGGGAAGAAACATATTAAGAGACCTAAAGATGCACTTCCTCATTTTATGTAAAGGAAGCTATTTCCTAGATTCCTGGAGCTATAAAAAGCCAAGTGAATTTGCTTAAGTTAATAAATTTTATTGAATTATGATGATAATACCACAGCAAAATGTTTTGTTTCCTCTCTTTATTGCTTCCTGTTAGTTACCGAGAGAAGAAATCCAGTGTAACTTTTTGTACTCTGATAATGATGAGGTTCTCTCATTTGTTTTGCATGTGCTTCCCAATGTGTGTGTTTGTGTGCCTATATAATTAAATTGATAAGATGGATGCGTGTGTGTGGTTGCTACAAACACAGATGTAAGGATAAAGGTGGGGCCCAGTTTTGTTACAGCAAAACCCCATCATAAAAGCCCTTTGCCAGGTATTGGAACTGATTGTTCTGGACTGAGAGGAAAGGCAAAATCTTCAGTTCTCAGAATGACCTGAAAAATCTGTGGTATGAACCTTATTCTTCTTTCCTAACCCTGGGATTAGAATGAAGGTCCACATTCAGCTAAGATGACTAATCTGCTTTGGTTTGTCAGTGTCACATGTCCCAGAAAGAGTCTGGGTCCCCCTGGGTTCAGCTGATGGACCCCGAGTTCTTCTTCACCAATAGCGGCAGAGGCTGAGGCGGCGGCAGCGGTAGAGTGGACATCACTGAGCAGGCGGTGTGAGCCAGGGGCTATCTGAGCACCTCCCTGTCTTCTCTCTGCGTCCCCTCCAGGTTGGTGCCGATCTGCATTTCACATATGAGGAAACCAAGGAAAAGAGATAAGTTATTAACTTGAGCCATGTGGAATTCCTGTTTTTGCAGGTCAGAAAAGTCTAATATCAGCAAGTTCGTATGATTCAACCTAATATTTGCCCAGTTAGTAGGTTGTGATTCCAGAGTTTGAACTCTTACCTACCCCCAAAATGGTAGCTGCATATCTGTATTTCAGATGGCAGGCTAGGGCTCTGAGCAAATGCATTCAAAAATAAATAAACAGGGCTTCCCTGGTGGCGCAGTGGTTGAGAGTCCGCCTTCCGATGCAGGGGACACAGGTTCGTGCCCCGGTCTGGGAAGATCCCACATGCCGTGGAGCAGCTAGGCCCGTGAGCCGTGGCCACTGAGCCTGCGCGTCCGGAGCCTGTGCTACGCAACGGGAGAGGCCACAACAGTGAGAGGCCCTCGTACTGCAAAAAATAAATAAATACGGCTTCCCTGGTGGCGCAGTGGTTGAGAGTCTGCCTGCTAATGCAGGGGACACAGGTTCAAGCCCTGGTCTGGGAGGATCCCACATGCCGCGGAGCGGCTGGGCCCGTGAGCCACAACTGCTGAGCCTGCGCGTCTGGAGCCTGTGCTCCGCAACAAGAGAGGCTGTGACAGTGAGAGGCCCGCGCACCGCGATGAAGAGTGGCCCCCGCTTGCCGCAACTAGAGAAAGCCCTCGCACAGAAACGAAGGCCCAACACAGCAAAAATAAATAAAATAAATTAATAAACTCCTACCAAAAAAAAAAGAAAAAAAAAGAAATAAATAAACAGTGCTATCAGTAGATGACTTCCTTTCGTCTCCAGTCTGAGGTTTCAACTACTGGCTTTATTCACGTCATGGTGTGAAAGTTGGCTGGAGCCAGACAAGACTGCCCTGCCTGTGGCTATTGCTTTTGCTGTGAAGCTGAAACCAGCCCATCAAACCAGCTCTGTCTGGCTGGCTGCCTCCCAACCTGCCTGCCTAAATGTATCTTCCTCTCAGGATGGCACAGAGGCATACACCCCATCTCCCCAGCTGAACTACCACCGCTGGAACCACTCACCTGTGACCACATGCCTTCCTCCTAGAACCATTGTTAAACTCCTCTCAACTTCCCCTGTTAACACACTGATGATTAGTTTATCATCAGATTATGTGAGCTCGGGGCTTGGATCAAGTGAATTTGGTTTGGAGCTGACGGGTAAGGTCAGGAGCGTGAGGGTGAATCATAGACTATTAGATGCAGCAGGAACGTTAGAAGATGTGTTGGCCGATCCCAGCATTTTACAGCCGTAGAAACTGATATACAGGTGCCAAAGCTTTGGTGTCTTGATTGTGGAATGACCACATTTTACCTGGGACCGAAGGGTTTCCTGGAGTGTGAGACTTGCAGTGCTCAAACTGGGAAAGTCCTGGACAAACCAGGACGAGTTGACCACTCTCCTTGCTTGGGAGCCCCAAACTCTTCTGATTCTCTGGGCAAGTCAGAGTTGTGCAAGCCCTGACAGCAAAGGCCCCACCGCTGCTTGGTACAGCTCAAAAACCCCAGGTGGAGAAATGACAGCAACACAAACCTACACGGCACACTTTAACCCCGGCTCGCTCCCCTGAACGGTCAGTATCCAGGCGTGAACTTGGATGCCACGTGGAAGCAGCCATGTGAGGTAAGGTTGTGTCGGCCTCATGGCTGACTGAACTCTTAGCCTCTTGGGCCAACTGCATTTGGGAAAGCCGGGTGGATTGAGTCAGTCTCAGAAAATAAGGCTGTGGTCTGCTTTATTGACTTCCTAGAGAGGGCCACTGGGTCTGCCCCAGCCATGCAGTTCACAGAGCCTGCTAGGAGAGGGCCGCTCTGTCTTGTCTGTGCTCCATGTGGCTGCGTGGAGGGTGGAATGGAGAAGTGATCAGGCAGGGAGAAGGGTCAGCAGGGTGCCCCGTGCTACCATCGCTTCCTCTTTCAGAAGTTTTGTCATTCAGAGGTTTTGAATCCTGCAGTAGGCAGTTATTCTTGGCTAACTTTGGACTTTTTCCTTAAATGTCAGGCATCTAATTTTTAAATATTTCTTGGTTTTACTTCTCCTCCTGGCCTATTTTGCCCCCAGCCCTTGGTTGCTTGGTAGCTGTTTCCTTCATCAGGCCTCCTGCTTTCTGTTCTGCTGGGATGCAGCCTCTAGCTCATGCCCTGCACCTGGGGATGAGTGTGTGGGGATGAGACGAGAAGGAGAGGGGGGAGCAAGAAAGGAATAATGCAAGGATCCCAGTCAGGCAAAATTGTCAGATGGTACACGTTCACTTCAACATTCTCTTTCCTGTGGGCATTCCCTTAAGCTATGCCTGGACACCCCTGCCCCCGTCCCTATTCCTACACACACCTGCTGAGATCTACTTTTTTCATGCCCCACACTTGTTCTCAACCACCACTGAAATGTCCCTCTTAGTGCCGAAATAACATTTACAAATTTACTGATCAGAAAAACTCGTCACTGTTAATGGGAGTTAAAGTCAGAGGCCAAGGCCTCAAAAGTGAATCCTAACTATGACCTGTGTAATTAATACCCCTCTCAGGTTGTCTTAACACTTTAGTGAACCTGATGCCAGTGGAGGGATTTTGAAATTGGGGGAGGGGATGGGAAGCATAGTGAAGGATTATTTGTGATAAGGGTTGCCAGATTTAGCGGAGAAAAATTGGGCACCCAGTTGAGTCTGAATTTCACATAAAAAAATATGTTTTTTATAATTTAGTATAAGGATGTCCCTTGCAATATTCGTGATATACTAAAAATTATTCATTGTTTATCTGAAATTCAAATTTAACTGGGCATCTTGTATTTTATCTGGCAACCCTCTGACCCACAATGTCTCCCGAATATGCAGCCTTTGCAGCAGGAGGTCGGGATTGCTGCAGAATTTGGAACAGTTTCCAGATGTCTGGCAGAAGGGAAGCAAGTCCATCAGAGAGGGCATCATGTGGTACAGTCAGGTGAAATCTCTGCCCCCAGTGCCAGGCCTGTTGATGTGCAGGGGCATGTGAGGTAGGCCTGAACGGAATACCCCTGGAGCCTGGCCAAGGTGCTGGTAGAAAGGGCATGTTCTGCTGGGTCCTTCCCAGAAGATACAGTGTCTGGTTCCGGTGCTGACAACTGACCCATCTAATATCCCTCACACTAGAACATTATTTTTAGATCTGGGGAAGGAGTGGCAAGGTTTTAAAAATAAGGTACTAGATATAGAGGGAAACTACATTCAAGAAGCTCAATCCTGACTGGGAAATGCAATCCCTGGGCCTGCTAACATTAGACCTAGAAAAGGTTAGTACCAGCAGCTTTCTGTGTTAAAATGCCTAAGACTGAGACCCAACACTTTTCTTTTACTTTTTTAATAAACAAAGGTAATGCTACTAGCTTCAAGAGAATTGCTTTAGCCACCTATAATAATCTTTTTGTTTTCAATTAATGAAGATAGTGAAATTAATCTTTTGTTTTCTTTTTGTTTTGTTATCTGTTTTTGGCTTCTGTATGGGATATACCCTGTCTGCTCTTCCAGATCTACCCTCTATCCTTCTTCTCTACCATGCTCTGTGCTCTGGGAAGCTGACACTTAGGACTCCCTTCGTTTCTGTCTTCTATTATGACCAGCCAATGGGAGACATCAGCAAGAGATTGGAGGTTGGAAGACAGTTAGGTCAGAAGGATAACTTTGCTGTAGTTGGCGTTTATTAAAATGCTCATGGTTTCAACAACTTGATAAAAAGCACTCAAAATAGGAACAGATGAATACTTCTTTAATGTGATAAAATACATCTGTATCATCCCCCCAAACCAGGATGCTGCTTGACAGGGAAATGCTAGAGGCAGGAATAAAACAGGAGTGCTTTGCTATCACCATTATTAGTTAAAATTTTACTGAAGATACTAGCAATCATAATCAGACATGATAAAGACTTCAAGTATAAAAATGGGAAAGGAAGAAAAAATAGTCACTATGTACAGATGATAAGATTTTATCTCTATAAGCCCAAGAAAAATCACTATAAACAATAAGAAAGGGTTTGCAGGGCAGAAATAGATACACAGATGTAGAGAACAAACGTATGGACACCAAGGGGGGAAAGCGGCGGCGGGTGGGTGGTGGTGGGATGAACTGGGAGATTGGGATTGACATATATACACTAATATGTATAAAATAGATAACTAATAAGAACCTGCTGTATAAAAAAATAAATAAAATTCAAAAATTCAAAAAACCACAAAAAAACAAAACAAAACCAAAAAAACAATAAGAGGGGGACTTCCCTGTCAGTCCAATGGTTAAGACTTCACCTTCCAATGCAGGGGTTGTGGGTTTGATCTCTGGTCAGGGAGCTAAGATCCCACATGCCTCACAGCCCAAAAAACCAGAACATAAAACAACAAATTCAATAAAGACTTAAAAAAAAAAAGAGAATTCAGTAAATTAGAAGGATGCAAAATTAGTTGATCTCATATATACACAAACAGTAACCTATTAGAAGATAGAAGGATGAAAGATCTTATTTAAAGTAACAACGAGAAAGAGAAAATACCTAGGAATAAATTTAACAACTATGCACAAGACCTATATGTAGAAAAGTTAAAAGGAAAAAAAGAAGACCCAAAATAGATTTTAACAGGTAGAAGACATAACTGGATAGGAAAATTAAAAATTGTTAAAATGTCACTTATCTCAAAGTTAATTTAAAATTTTAACACAATTCCAATAAAAATACTGATATTTTTCCTTTTGAAGTTGACAAGCTAATCCTCCAATTTATATTGGAGACAGGGGTATAATAGCCAGGAAAATTCTGAAAAGAAGAGAAATACATACATCTGTGTGTGAGAAAAGGTATTATGGTTAGCCTTGCCAGATATTAAAACACACTACAGAGCTTCAGTAATTAAAACAATGTGGGACTAGTCTATAAATAAACATACAGATGAATGGAACCAATGAGAATGTTCTGATACAGACCCAAGTAGATAAAGGAATTAATATATGATAAAGGTGACATTGCGGGGCTTCCCTGGTGGCGCAGTTGTTAAGAATCCACCTGCCATTGCAGGGGACATGGGTTCAAGCCCTGGTCCGGGAAGATCCCACATACCACGGAGCAACTAAGCCCTTGCACCACTACTGAGCCTGCACTCTAGAGCCCGCGAGCCACAGCTACTGAGCCCATGTGCCTAGAGCCTGTACTCTTCAACAAGAAAAGCCACCACTATGAGAAACCTGCACACCGCAATGAAGAGTAGCCCCCACTCACCACAGCTAGAGAAAGCCAGCGCGCAGCAATGAAACCCAATGCAGCCAAAAATAAAATTTAAAAAAAAAAAGGTGGCATTGCAAATCATCAGAGAAAAGAGTAACTTTTCAATAAATGGTGTTGGTATAACTGGATAGCCATCTGGAATAAAACTGGATCCATACTTCACACTGTGTAATAAATTACAAAGAAATCGTATATTTCAATGTAAAAAAATACTAAAATTACTAGAAGAAAATTATGGAAGAATTTCTTTATAACCTTGGAAGGTCTTTATAAATGTGACTCAAAATCCAGAAGCCATTTGAAAATTGATAAATTCAGTTATGGAAAAATGAAAAAATATCTGTGTGGCAATATATATATATATATATATATATATATATATATATATATATATGGTGATATATATATCTATATAGATCTGTATAGGTCTATATAGATCTATATAGATCTATAGATATAATTAAACTTAAAAGATAAATGACAAACCAGGAAAAAGTATTTTCAACTTATATTACAAAGTACAAATATCGCTTATATATCGATACAAAGCACTATTATAAATAAATAAGACCAAAAAAATTTTTTTTTGACAACTCGATAGAAAAATGGGTAATGGAAATGAATAAACAACTAAAGAGTTCTGGTGTGGGGTGGGGGGAGTTTTGCCATGCCAACAAGCTGGCTATCCTACAATTCAACTCAGTTCTGACACTATCTACCCAGAGATACCATTAGATCCCACAGGTTAAGGGTTCAGTCCAAGAATGCCCACCCTCCACTTCAAAGATCAGTAGCAAGTCCAGGTTGTCACTTGTACTTCTAAAGAAGGGCTATAGATTGGAGTTTCCAATGACACCCCTCTTTGGTTTTGATTCATTTGCTAGAGCGGCTTACAGAATTCAGAGAAATGTTTTACTTACTGGATTACCGGTTTATTATAAAAGTATATAACTCAGGAACGACCAGATGGAAGAGATGTATAGGGCAAGGTATGCGGAAAGGTTAAGGAGCTTCCAAACCCTCTCTGGGCTCGCTACTCTCCCTAAATCTCCATGTGTCACCACCCCAAAAAGATCTCTGAACCTCTTCCTTTGGGTTTGTAAGGAGGCTTCGTTACACAGGCATAATTGATTAAATTATTGGCCTTTGGTGATTGAACTTAATCTCCAGCCCATCTCCCCTCTCTGGAGGTGGAGAGGTGGTGGTGGGACTGAAAGTTCCAACCCTCTAATCACATCGTTGGCTCCCCTGTCAACCAGCCCTCAACCTGAGGTGCTTTCCAAAAGTTAACATGAGACACCTTTACTGCTCTCATCACTTAGGAAATTCCAAGGGTTTTAGGAGCTCTGTGCCAGAAAACCAAATATATATTTCTTATTATAAATCTCAATATCATAACAACTCATGGAAAATTCCATAAATATATGAAAAGATATTCACATAAGAAATGCAAATTAAAGCTATGCTGATATATCATTTTTCACATATCAGATTTTCAAAAATCTAAAAGTTTGATTATCTTTGTATGATTGTAAATTGGAATAAGTCCATAGAGGTTAATTTGGCAAGATCAATCAATCTTATGAATGCACATACCCTTTGACCCAACAATCCCTTCTAATTGAATATATCCTATGAATAGATTTGACACATAAAATGACCTAGGTACAGGTTATTCATTAAAGCATTACTTGTAATAGCAAGGTTGGAAACAATCCAATGACCATCAATACAAAACCTGTGAAATAAATCATGATGCACTTATATATACTAATGGAATATTATACAGCCATAAAAGATAGAAATTTAAAAAAGGAAGATAGTGAGGATGTGCTATATATTGTACCAACATGGGAAAATCTCTAAGCTAGATTTAATGAAAAATGCAAGATGCATAGCAGTATGCACTATCTATCTGCTACATTTTGTGTGATAAAAAGAAAAATATATATGTATAAGTATTTGCTTGCATATACATAAACTATTCTGAAATAATATCCAAGAAACCAGTAACAGTGGATTGGGAAGAGAAAAAAGGAGGAGATCTAATGAATGTGAGATAGGGAAGGAAGAGAGATTTTACCTTTTATAGTTTTTAAATATTTGAGTTATGAGCATATGTTACTTATTCAAATATTAATATATAAATAGTGCTTGTTAAAAAAAAAATCAAACAATTAGAAATACATGAGGTAGGAAGTAAACATTCCCCTACTCCTAAATTTACCACTCAGAGAAAACCAGTGCCAACAATTTAGTCATTGAGAAGCAAGTAGGAAACTTTTTAAAAAGTATGTAGTAGGCAATGGAAGCATTATTTTCTGAGTCCCTGAAATCATGCAGTTGTGACAGTGCCAAATCCACTTAGACCAAAGATAAGCAGCTGAGATCAATATTGATCTCCTTCTGCAGGCTCACAGTGAGCCACTGGGCTTAAATAGCACATTCAATACTGTAAAATATTTCTGAGTTAGGTAGCAATGTAAAAGTGAATGGTAGGGATCATTAGCTCTAATGGACTAAGTATTATGTGGTTTTGAAATCAAGACATTAACATTTCAGCAAATGAAAATGTTTATGCAGTCTTCAAATTCTTGGCAGTAGTACCAGAGAATTCAGCCAGCAGTGGCTCCTAAATTACAAACATAAAGAGTTGCAGAGAACATTAAGAATTATTCCTTATTTTCCACTGCCATTATTAAAAATTATTTAAAATATTTTCTATTCGGAATCTGACATTCCCTCATCACAATAAAGCAAACCTCATGTTACAGTCTCCCTCAAGATCATGTTCCTTTGACTCAGAAAATTCCTTGATGAGTAGAAAAATGAATAAGTATCTATTAGCAAAAAATGTACAAAATGACATACACAGCCTCCCTATTACAATATAAATACCAAGGTCTTAGCCAAACCAGCAGTTGATATTTTTAATGCATGTGCCCTAATACAACACAACAAAAGTGTTTATACAATGCAGTCTCTTTCCTGTCATCTTCTTATAAAAGCAGGGTGTTGATGTTGGAAGATAATTTAGAAATCAACAAGTCTATTCATGCAATCATTTATTCATTTAACAAATATTTATCAAGAGTCTCCCATATCAAGTTAAATAAAAAGCAATAGGGATAAAACAAAATAACAAAGTCTCTGGCCCTGAGGAGCTTATGTCTAAGCCAACCCCTTTATTTTCATTTTGAAGAATCTCTAGGTCTTCCAAGTTCAGACTAGTTGTTCTTTTCATTATGCCAAATATCAAGCGTTTATGAGAAGAAGTAAACAGTTTATATTTATGAATTGGCAGTAGTCTATTATTACTTTAATGCTTTTCACATCCTAATTTTTTGGTTTGGGGTTATCATTTCAGAGGATCTAACTGCTTCATCTTCACAAGTAACTTTATATACGTTATGCCAGTTAACCTCACAATAACCTTCATTTCACAAATGAGGAAATGGATTCAGTGAATAAATCAACTTTCCCAGGATCACACAGCTAGGAAGTAAGCAAACTCAGATCTATCTGTATCTAGTGCTTATATTCTCTGTGTCATAGTACCCAGCAGGATTTGTCAAAATATAGGCTAGAGAAAGTGTAATTTGTACTAATGCTTTCAGAACATATGATTGTTAAAGAAGATGTGGCGCATATATATATATATATATATATATATATATATATATATATATATATATATATATATATATATATATATACAATGGAATACTACTGAGCCACAAAAAAGAATGAAATTTTGCCATTTGCAGCAACATGGATGGAGTTGGAGGGTATTATGCTAAGTGAAATAAGTCAGAGCAAGACAAATACTGTATGATATCACTTATATGTAGAATCTGAAAAATACAACAAACTAGTGAATATAGCAAAATAAGAGGAAGCAGACTCATAGGTATAGAGAACAAACTAGTGGTTGCCAGTGGGGAGAGGGAAGAGGGAGGGGCTAGATAGGGATAGGGGATTGGGTACGAACTATTATGTATAAAATAAGCTACAAGGTATATTGTACAGCATGAGGAACATAGCCAATATTTTATAACTATAATAATTATAATTATGGAGTATAACCTTTAAAAATTGTGAATCACTATATTGTACACCTGTAACTTATATAATATTGTACATCAACTATCTTCAATTAAAAAAAAAAAAGAGTAGGACTTCCCTGGTGGCGCAGTGGTTAAGAATCCACCTGCCAGTGCAGGGGACATGGGTTCAAGCCCTGGTCCAGGAAGATCCCACATGCTGCGGAGCAACTAAGGCCATGCACCACAACTACTGAGCCTGCCCTCTAGAGCCCAAGAGCCACAACTACTGAGCCCACGTGCTACAACTACTGAAGCCTGTATGCCTAGAACCCATGCTCCGCAAAAAAGAAGCCACCGCAATAAGCCTGCGCACCGCAACGAAGACTAGCCCCCACTCGCTGCAACTAGAGAAAGCCTGCGGACAGCAACAAAGACCCAATACAGCCAAAAATAAATAAATAAAAATTTATTTTTTTAAAAAAGAGTACATGATTGTTATTTGATTGTTAAATCCTCTGCTGCTTCACGGAGAATTTCTTAGAGAAAAGCACTCTATAATGGTAAACACAATGTACTTCTGGGTACCTTAACGCCAGTTCATGAAGACCATGAAATTACACTGGGTCATTGTTAGTTTCGATCATTACAGTACTCTGCATTAAAATGATCAATGTTTAAATAAAGTTACTTTTTTCCCCATTATATTCCTTTACCTTTTTATCCTTGAACTTTCCTATAGCCTTATCTTTCATTTTTTTGAACTTTTTGCTCTACATCTTTTGAATACCCATATCAAATCTACTATATTTTTAATGATCCTACAATATTTTTATTTTATATTATTATTACGTTTATTAAGTGGTATCTGATTTTTCTTCTGTTAGCCACGTTGATATCAATCTCTTCCTCATAACTACACTTCTCAACTTAAGCCTTCTGAGAAGTAAGACATTCACTCTATAGTGAGTGACTAATGCAGCAGTCCCCAACCTTTTTGGCACCAAGGACTGGTTTCGTGGAAGACAATTTCTCCACGGACCAGGGTGGGGGGATGGTTTCAGGATGATTCAAACTCATAACATTTATTGTGCGCTTTATTTCTATTATTATTACATTGTAATATATAATGAAATAATTACACAACTCACCATAATGCTGACAGGAGGAGGAGCTCAAGCAGTAATGGGAGCGATGGGGAGCAGCTGTACATACAGATGAAACTTTGCTTGCTTGCCTGGTGCTCACCTCCTGCTGTGCAGCCCGGCTCCTAACAGGCCATGGACCGGTATCAGCCCACGACCTGGGGGTTGGGGACCCCTGGACTAATGCATAACTCACTCAAAACAAAATAGAGACTATTGCAATCATGAAGGTGATCTGTAGTAAAAGAGAGAATTTTGATACAGTCCCATGATCGAATCTGACACTGATTGGCAGTTGGCTTTGAAGACCTTGGGCCATGGTATCAAACCATAAAATCTGAATCATATTCCTTAGAGCGATGTTCTTCATATCCACCTATGAGCCACTAGCAATCAAATACAGGTTTCTAGGGGCACTTATAATTTCCTTTTTATGTATTTACAGATTTAGATCAATAATAGAGGGTTGGTAAGCAGAAATCAAGAAAGGAAAACAAATACATGGAAATCTTAAATTGAATTTCAATGTGAAAATTATGGCTTTATTATATCCCAGTAGCATAAAATTATGGTTCACCCTTCAAAGTATGTCATACACTTAAATGAGGTCCATGGCAAAAATTATAGTATAGCTCACAGTCCCTACACTGTTAAATTATTCACAAAGAATTGGGTGGTATCTTGGGACTAGCTTGGCTCAGTGAAAAGAACAAAGGTTTTGGAATGAGTTAAACCTAGGATTTCAAGGAATTCTCTGGCAGTCCAGTGGTCAGAACTCCATGCTTCCTATGCTGGGGACATGGGTTCGAACTGTGGTAGGGGAGCTAAGTTCCCACATGCCGCGAGGAGCGGTCACAAAATAAATAAGTAAAAATAACCTAGGATTTCACCCGAACTCTGCTGTGGAAACTTATCCAAGTTACTGAATCATGGAACTGTGTGGCTCGGCCAAGTTACTGTACCAGATTGAGTTCTGTAAAGTGGTTGTTGTAAAGATTAGTAATAACACATATAAGGTGTCTGGAAGTAGAGCCTCATACATAGTGTGTTCTCAGTCAGTGCAAGTCTCGCATGGGGCACCTCACAGTACACACAATGATTTTTTTATTGAATTGATTATAAGGAGATTAAATGTTGGTATTATATGTCCTTCTTCCTTGAGTGGACAATTGAAATTGAAAGGACATATTTCTTGCTGCTGACTATACAGTCTTACTTCCCCAAGAGACTAGAATAGGCAAACTTTAGTAAAAAATGTCTTTGTAATGTTCCTTTAAGGAGAAGTCTATAGTGTGCAGAAAAAACTTCCTCTATTTTAAAAATCAGTATTGTCACAAAATATCTATTTATTTGGTGTTTAGGACCCCTAAATAATGAAACTGCAGTGCCTTTTCAGGATGGTTAATAGATGATTTTAACCAATTTGGTTAAAATTGTTCATGGTAACAAGTAGGGTTTCAAAAGGAGAGGAGTCAAGGAGGAAAAAGAAACCGATAATACTTGTTGCTTCTCAGGGCAGTTCAGGAACCACGAGTGGGTCCATCAATGCATGGTGAGTGGAAGAAATTCTCAGGCACCAGGTGAAAGTAAAATCTTAGTATTCTGTAGCTTATTTTTTAATAACTCAAATTTGCATTAAGATGCATATTCTATATTTTCTGGATTTTTTAATGTCATTTAAATCAATAGTTAATATTTTCTTACCATAACTCTTTGATTTATCTGACAGCAAAGTTACTAACAATGAAGCATACTGTAGGGATGTATCCCTTCCTCTCAGTCAACATATAAAAAACATTATATTACACATTAAAATTGCTGTGCCATGTAAAGATAGTCAGCATCTTTAGTCATTAGGAGATGTGAATTAAATGAAAAATAAAACCACAGTGATTTTATATATATATATATATATATATATATATATATATATATATATATATATATATATATATATTAGAATGACTACACCAAGTAGTCTTGGAAAGGATGTGGAGGAACTGAAACTCTAATAGTTTGCTGGTGGGACTGTAAAATGGTATAAAATGCTGGTGGGACTGAAAAAGGCCTGGCAGATTCTTATAAAGTTAATCATACTCCTACCATATGACCCAGCTATTCTACTCCTAGATATTTACCCAGAAGAAATGAAATGTATATCCATACAAAGACTTATACATGAAGGCTTAGTAACTTAAAAAATGGAAACAACCCAATATCTATCAACATGTGAAGGGATAAACAAATTGTGGTATATCCCCACGATGAATACTACTCTACAATAAAAAGGAATTACCTATTGTTACATGCAACAACATACGTGAATCTCAGTTATGCAGAGTGAAAGAAGCCAGATTAAAAAAAGAGTACATATCGTCTCAGTCCATTTATAATATTCTAGAACATGCAAACTAATTAATAGTTACAGAAAGTAGATCAGAGGTTGCCTGGGGATGGGTTGGCGGACAAGGAGAAACAGGAGTTAAACGAGGTGCAAGCAAATTTGGGGGGATGATAGATGGGTTCATTATCTTGATTGTGTTGATGGCTTCACACATATATATCAAAACTTATCAAATTGTATGTTTAAATATATGCCATATTTTACATGTCAATTATACCTCAATAAAGCTGTTTTACAAAAATCATTGTGTCAATTTTCTTTAAAACTGAAGAGACAACTGTGACCGTCTGCTGTTAAGTTCGGCAGATTGACTGTCGGCCCTGTGGCATTCACCACTTCTTGGCTATGGTCAATTGTAATGTTTTATTACAGGACTATAAGGACTTTGAGAGCAGGATCCAAGTTTAACTCATCTTGGTCTTCCCTCTAACGCCCAGCATGGTACACTTCATCAACTGTTATTTATTTATTTATTTTGCAGGACGCGGGCCTCTCACTGTTGTGGCCTCTCCCGTTGCAGAGCGCAGGCTCCGGACGCGCAGGCTCAGCGGCCATGGCTCACAGGCCCAGCCGCTCCACGGCATGTGGGATCTTCCCGAACCGGGGCACGAACCCGTGTCCCCTGCATCGGCAGGCGGACTCTCAACCACTGTGCCACCAGGGAAGCCCCAACTGTTATGTTTTAAATGAGTGAATTACTTGGATAATTTTTGGCAAAACATTTCAGAAAACATTTCTTCCCAAATTCCCTAATTAACCCTTGCCATTTTTTTTAAACATCCATGGGAGACAGCAAATCTTCATGCTTAAGAACTTTAAATCCAGAGTGACCTGCTCAGCTACTTGCTAACTGCTTGAGCATAGATAAAATTAGCTAGCCTCTCTAAGCCTCATTTTCCTCATTTCTAAAGGGGGTAATAATATACCTATGTCATTGGTCTCCTGAGAGAATTAAATGGATAATCCATATAAAGTGCATGGCCCATAGTCAAAACTCAAAAAGGCAAGTGAATTTGTACATTTACCATCACAGACTTTTGAAAGTTTATGAACTCCAAAGACTGAAATAATCTATTTTTCACCAGGAGAAAGAAAATGTGATGAACTGGTACCTGAATCTTATGAGGAGAGATGGCTCTAAACTGACGTTAAAGTTACCTGCATGTTAGGCTTTTTAGAAGCATACAACCAGAGAAATTTAATGTATTGGAAGAAGTACAAGGGTTACAATAGCTTATAGTCTTGTTCTTAGACCTTTTCATTAAAACAGAAATATTAGAACCTTGTCATTAGGTGGAGAGCCTGAAGTTGCAAATAGCCCATTTAGTTTCTCCTTACACTTCACTTTGAGGTTCTTAAATGTAGAAATCCTGTTCTCATATTTGTTTGCAAGCTTTCTCTCTAGTGAAAAAGACTTTATCATCCCATCTATGGGGAATTAATTGAACGAAATGTGGAAAAATGTAATCTTCGGGGAGCTCTGCTGTGAGTACTCTCAGTAAATACAGCACAGCCAAGGGACTCTGCAGAGACCTGACCTAGAGTAGACAGAGCCTGGGCTTTAGATCCAGCCAGTTTCAGATAAAATAATTTTCTTGAGCTATGAGCAACTCATTTCATTGTTTTGCAGTCTTTTTATTTGTTTGTTTGTTTGTTTGCGGTATGCAGGCCTCTCACTGCCGTGGCCTCTCCCGTTGTGGAGCACAGGCTCCGGACGCGCAGGCTCAGCGGCCATGGCTCACGGGCCCAGCCGCTCCGCGGCATGTGGGATCTTCCCGGTCTGGGGCACGAACCCGTGTCCCCTGCATCGGCAGGCGGACTCTCAACCACTGCCCCACCAGGGAAGCCCTGTTTTGCAGTCTTTTGATTTATAATATTGGGCCTAGTCACATTGCCATGATTTGTAGGGGATGTTTATAAAATATATGAAATAACTATTATCATTAATAAACTGGGTTATTAAATCTCTTCCAAAAATAAGGTGCTGACATGTAAATAAAATTTATACCTGATGCGTTAGGTCTGGCCCAGTGCTAGACATGCCTTCAAAAGTCCAAATCAATTTGTTGTGCTGGAAGAACATAATACCAGGGGTCAGGAAATGTTATTCTACACCTGGCTCTGCCAAAAGCTCGTTCTGTGATCATTTTTAACCACTTCACCCCTCAGTTTCCTCAAATGTAAAAGTAGAGAGTTGGACTAGATCAGGAAGGGGAAACACCTGATACTATAATCACTCCTATCTGTCTGTGCCCATGGCAGACACTGTTAATCAATCACTGAAACTCTTCTACCAAACTAGGAAGCTGCTTCTGATTTCTTCTCAGCAAATCATTGTAGGCAGTTACTACCAATCAACCGGTGTTAGCAACCAAAGTAAAACTTACTTGCCATCTTTGGGCCAGAAGATCTCTAAAGGTTCTTTTAATTCCAGTATTACTCAAAGGTCAAAATGAAAGTCTGTGCCAGAAAGAAATATGTTGGCAAATCTTACTTCCCTTTTTCACATTCTAGCCTCTGAATGTTAAAGACTTTGCAAGCCCTGTCCATGAGGATGCTCTGCTATCCCGTCATTGCATTTTGCTTTTGTTTGTCCAAAATGAAAACAGTTTAGTGGATTTCCCCCCTAATTCTGAAAATGCATACTGTAAAAATTTGAACAATGCAGAAAAGTACAAAGATGAAAGTGAAAAGTGTCTGATATTCAACATCCATTATTAATATTTGGTAACCGGTCTTAGAGACACAGCTCTAGGTGTAAGTGTTTTTCTGTACTCTGTTTAATGTCCCCATACAGCAACATTCTGTATGAGCAACTTTGCATATCACTAGGAAGCTGTGGTTCTTAGTCTCTATGTACTCATAAAATTCCATCTTTATCTGGGGGTTCCTATTCTGCTGAGTGAAACTTTGCAAATATGGCAGCAGATTGAAAGAGCAAAGGGTCTTTAGACCCTTACCATCAACTACTCTTAAAGATGTGGTCAAGTTCTCCAGGTTCCACTATAGTAAATGCAGAATGGAAAGATTGGTAAAGCTTGTGGTTAAAATTCAATATGAAAATGAGATGGACCCAGTGTCTTGCGAGAAAAGCAGGTGTTCCTCCCTTACCCCTACACCCCACTGCCACTTTTTTTTTTTTGCTTATTACTATAAAAGTAATATATGTTTATTTAGGAAAATATAGGCAGGCAAAAATGAGAAAAATAAAAATCATCAGTAATCTAACTAATCAGAATAATTGTGGTTAACGTTTTGGAGCGTATACGTTCAGGCTTTTTTTTTCCTATGCATATATTTTTATGTAGGTATCAACATACATAATTAAAAAGCACTCTTTTAAACTTCTGGGTTTGTCTCTTTACTCACTGCATTGCAGTTCCTGTAGAGCACGGTTTCTACTATGAGCAGGAAACTATACGAGTTAAAACTGGCTTTTGTGATATACAACTGTTTCATTTCATTTCAGAGCAAAATGCATTGAAATGTTAATTTCTGTGAATTTGAGGTGATTTGGGTAACGTACCTTCAACGTTATTTTCATTAAGACCTAAGATTCTATTTAATTGCAATTAAGATGACTTCCCTGATTTAGAATTAAATTTGGATGGAAGTAGGCAATTCAAATATGGCAAAACCTTATGATGTTATTTAAAAATCAACATAATTTTATATTTCCCTGCCTGATTTTCTTGAACACATGAATTAAAATATATTCCAATTGGAAAAGGAATAAAAGTGAATAATCGTCTAACAGAAATTAAATTTAATCTTTCTTTTTGAAGACACATATGACAAATTTTGAGAAAATATCAAAAGAATATTTCATGTTTCTTTAAATTAGTGGGCTAGATGAATACTTCTTTCTCCAGTCATATTTCAAAGTCAACAAACCTAAGCTAGAGGTATTTAATATATATTTTAAATGTTTCAGTGATTCCTTTCTAAACCAGCATCTTTGAGGTCTTGGAACAGATGACAGTAAAATGAAATTCTTCTGATACTTCTATTTTTAAATACATCTCTTCAGTGTAGTTGTTCTCAGTTGCTAACAATAATTTCCTATCAAATGTAAAATGCTGCATGTAAAGTATTTTTCAAATTTAACATGGTTATGGATAAGCAATCAATGTGCATTTTCATTTGTAAAAAGGAAGAGGAAGTAATTACCAAGCAAAGCAATCTTAGAGCAAGAAGAGCCTTAGAAGTTTACTTAGTGCATCCCGTTCTTTTTAGAGCTAAGAACACTGATGTCAGAGGGGGTGATTCTTTTCAAAGTAACACAGAGGAACTGGAATTGGATGTTGACCCCCGAGTCCATGCAACCTCTTTCACTGCTTATGCCACTACTCCCAGAAAGTGAAAATCATATTCATCCCCATTCAACATCTAGAATGCCAAGTATAGCATAAAGTATTTACCAACCTAGCTGTTGTGGCCAACAGATGCCAAAGAACTTAACATCTAATTGGAAAAGTAACAAATAGAATAGACAGGCAATGGTAAGTGATACAGGGCACCAAAAATAGTAGAAGATCATTTCCAGTTGGGAAGGATAGGGACATCTTTATATAGAGAATGGTTTATTTGAATCAGGTCTTTAAGTGGGCATGAGATTGCAAGAGAAAGAGCGAAAGGAGGACTTTTGGGTGGGAAACCTATGTGAACAAACATATAGAGGTAGGAAATCATAGATATAGTTGGAAAAAAATGAAAAGACTAATTTGACCAGGGCATATGATTTGCATAGAGGATGTGGTGATAAAATTAAGAAAGGTAGTTGGAGCTCAGTGGTTCTTGTGCATTACAACTTTTTAAGGATTGTAGACAGGTAATTTTTATAATATGAAGGAAAATTTTGTTTGTATATTTCTACGGTTTTTTTTTTAATATATTATGGCACCCAGGTAGCAAGATGTAACTTTATGAACCTACTAAAATTGGTCCACATGAACTTTTGAACTGAAGATTTTTAAAGTTTCTGATGATTCTTGATGTCAAATTTGTGGTATTCCTGACATTTGTAAATAACTTTCTAAAACCTAGAGAAGTAGAGAAGTAGTGAATTATGGTCCTCGTTTCACTCGAAGCTGTTAAACATTTGGAGTTCAACAGTAAAGTTTTTGTGGAAGAAAAGTGATAATTAAATGGCCAAGAAAATAAGTAATTAAAATAGAATTTTAATTAAAAAAAAAGCTTAGGTGGAGACTTGGCATAGTGTCACTTCCAGCCTCCTTCTATAAGTTAAAGCAAGTCTCAGGGCCAGCCTTGCTGCAATGTGGGGGGACTACACAAGCACATCAATATCAGGAGGGGGTTCACTGGGCGCCATCTGTGGAAACTAGCTACCCGATACGCTTAAATTGTAAGCTGGACAACTTTAGAATTTCAATGATAATTCCAAGGGAGTTTGGATATTTTCTGGCTCAAACATAGAGTACAATTAAAAGGAAGTGAAAAGAAGAGGGAAGAAGCCTCAAGGTGATGAAGGATTTTGAAATAGTAGGTAGTTTCTTGGGCCTTGCAGATTTGGCAGATTAGATCACGGAGAAGCAGCTGAAATAAATGGGTCACTGCATCACTATCCAAACTTTGCATACTTGGAAGGATTACCTGATGATGCTTGTTTTTCATGAGAACTCTGGGGCAAAGTACTACAATTGTGCCCTATCTCAAGCATACATGGAAGGTTCTCTTTCTAAAGATGGCAAAGAACTCAGACAGCAATGGAAATGTACAAGGGTTAGTAGAATGTAAAACTAGTTGAGAGAAAAAATAAAATAGCAAGGAGAGCCTGACAGTAAAAGAACTCCCATGGCACCAGGATAAGAGAGAAAAGCCAGCATTCTCCTGGAACTTCTCAATCCATAGTATCTGTGCCCTCATAGCACAATATATAAGTTTAGAGGGCAAGGCCTAGGTTCTCACATGAATATAATCTTACTTCAGAATTCTGCAAAGACCAGGAACCTCCTTGACGTGGGTGGTCTGAGACTGGGGTTCACTGTTCTTATCCTGAACCACCATACAATGCCAAACAGCTTTTCCTTAGCTGTTTCCTTTATTTTTCTTAAACATGTTCAGACTCTTATCATATTGTCCTCCTCCCCTCGAAAATACATACTCTGCAGGTGCCTGAAATAATATACTCCCAGTAATTGCAGTTTTGCAAAAGTAGAGTTTATTTCATTCAGTCTAAACTCCATGGAAATTTGTTGCCTAACAAGGAAATACCAAACACTTTATAAACTCCTGGAGGGCAGCAACCATGTCGTATATGACTTTGTTATCTCCTGCCTCCTGGGCTCACAGTCTACCTTCTCGGATGTACTAATTTTAATAAGTAACTTGAATTGTTAACAATATACTCTTGTGCCCTTCTTTGACGCACAAATGTCATTTCATTTTGTCTTCGCATGTTTCATGTCAAGTTCATTGTAAATCATTTCTCCTGAGCTTGTTGTTAGCCTGCAGATCATTTTGTAGGCTTTTCACATAACAGCTGAAAGAGTTTAATTCAAGTTGAAGAAACTTACTTCATTTACAAGCGATTAATTTGGGCTTCACTTACCTTAAGGAATATTCGAACATGTAAATTTACAGATAAATCCTGGGAGTGTCAAATTATGTAACCAAGAGAAAGTAAGTTCTGTGCAGCTTTGGGGGCATTGGTCGGCTGTAGTCAGGCTTTTTTTTTTTTTGGGGGGGGGCGTCAGGTTTTTGAATGAAATAGTAAAACCGGTTCCAGGAACTGTCTACTTCACCTGGTTTTGCATAATTCCAAGAAGTTAGAAACTGAAAACCAGGCTTGTTAAAGAGTTAGAAAGATTGCTATTGCATAAGAGAAAAAAGCAAAACCAAACCATCTATTCTCTTTTAAATCATAAGATTTCACAATATTCCTGTTTTCAAGTACTTGAAGTTTTCTCTGGGCAATGATTAATTTTTAAATAATTGTTTTTAATGTGGAACGTAATACATACTCATCGTAGAATTAAAACATACTTAAAGTAACAAAGAGAAAAATAAAAATCATTCATGATCCTACAACCATTAATATTTTGAGGAACGACTTTTAATTTTTTTTCTAGGTACATGTTTTCACAGGACGGGTCCACACTTCAGTTTTATAACTTGGTCTTTTGGATTTTTATTTAAAAAATTATATTGTGAGTACGTGAAAAGAAAACTTCTGAGGATTATGACATGTAGTAGCATCGCACGGTGTTAGAGGACGCCATCTGTGGTGTGGCGTGTACGGTCTGGCGGGAAAAGAACGCTCCGGGTGGGCAACATCGACCACTCTCCGAGCAAAAGAGACTTCATTTGCCTTCGGCGACTAGAGCCTGACGAGAGTGCAAGGCGTGGGAGTAAGTGGAGGGCGTTCTGGGTGACTGCGAGCACGAACTCCCCGCGCGGTCCTCATTTACCCCGGGCAAGTCCAACGGGCCCAAGCCCCGGAGGGGAGCCGGGGGAGAGAGTGCGGCGCGCGGTGCGCTCGGCCTGGGTCCCAGCCTCCGGCCCCCGCCCCCGGGGCTGGCGCCACTCTCGGGCGGTGGGGTGAGATAAAGCGGGGCAAGGTTCTGCAAGTCCAAATCAGGCAAGCGCAGCTACGATACCAGCGCCTTTACGGGGTCTCCAGGCGTGTTTGTTCCAACTGTTTAAACTTTCAAAGCACCCGCACCCCAGCGACCTTCGGCAAACAACTCTTAATCCCGCGGGCGGAGAGCGTTGGCTGTATTTGAGGGGAGGGTAAATTGAGAGCGGGGGACCGGGGGGTCCTAAGGCAGCCCTCCTCCCGGCATCCCGCCCGCGGCCGCCCACTGCTACCCCCTCCCGCGGCCCTTTCCCGCCCCAGGACCGCCAGCTTCTTGCGTCAGCCGGAGCGGGGGTGGGGGATTTTCGGAAGCTAAGACCTCGCGGCCGGCAGGGGAAGGAAGGGCTTGGGCTCTTGCCCCGCCCTCGGGGGTCGGGAGGCGGAGCCGGGCAAGAGCCCGGCCGGCGAGTCGGGCTGAGTCGCGGAGAAGCTAGTTCCTAGGATCCTAGAGAAGCAGCCGCCGCCGACGCCGCCAGTACCGCCCTGTCCGCACCGCGCCTCGGCAGCCGGGACAGGGCCGCCGTCGGGGAGCCTCAGAGCACCGTCCCTAGCTCAGCATGATGGACTTGGAGCTGCCGCCGCCGGGACTGCCGTCCCAGCAGGTGGTGCCAGGACGGGGGCGGGGGCGCGAGGGAGCCGCGGCCCGGGAGGGACAGCCGCAGCTGGCCTCTCTTCCCGTCTGTGGCCTGAGCCGGGACTGCTGCGGCCGCGCGCACGCCAGAGCCGCTGCGCTTGCGCTGGGGCCGGGGGAGGGGAGCTGGGACCAGAGGGCTTGCGAGGGGTGTGGGGACGCGGCCGGGTGGTGGGACTGACAGCGCGCCCGCAGCCCCCGAGGAAGACTGTGTTGGTGCTGGGGGGCTACGCCCTCGCGCGTGGGGCGAAGGGCGTCTCTAACCACGCCCCGGGCCGCTGGAGCCCCGGCCGGGCCCCCTCCCGAATTTGAGCGGCCCGGAGGCAGCGGGGCAGGAGGGGGCGGACGCTGGCGGTCTGAGCCGGCGCGGCCCGGCCCTTCCGGGGCTGTGCGGCTCCCCAGCCTCGGAACCGGCAAAAATGTGCCTAGTCACGGGACCGCTCTCGGGGGAACTGAGGTCTCCTTTGGGCTGGGAGCCGGAGTCCCCCCTCTGCCGCTGCCCCTCGGCCCATGACCTCCGAGGGCGCGGGCTGCGGCGCCCTCACTCCGCTGGGCCGTTTGAGGGTGCTTCTGTGCAAAGTAATCGATCGGTCCATCCATGGGATCTCCCTTAGGCAGCTTGGCGAAAATGCCCAGTCCCCAGGGTGGGGGCGGGAGGAGGTCATAAAGTACCCAGCGCGCTAGGCTGCCCCGACGTACAGCGACCGAACCCCGCCCCACTCGCCCCCTTGCGGCCCCTGGAGCCGAGGGAAAGGTTCGGGCTCGAAGACCGGGAGTTGTCCCCGTGCAACACGCCGGGAAGTGGCGGCGGGGCAGTGGACTCTGGGGTCAGAGGCGGCTGCGCCCCCGGCCTCTCGATCCCGGCGTGGTGCCTCCCGGGGGGCGAGCGTGGCCTCGGCCGCCGTGACAGTGGTCGGTTGGCTGTCACGGCGGCCCTCAGTTGGCCCTTTCGTGCTTTATAGCGTGCAAACCTTGCCGCGCCGGGGCCAAGGGAAAAGTTGGAGCTGTTGATCTGTTGCGCAATTGTTATTTTCCCCCGGGCGGCTTTGTTTTTGGATTTAGCGTTTCGGAATTGTAATTCCAAAATGTGTAAGGCAGGATATTCTGTTCTGTGCTGTCAAGGGTAAGAGTTTCGAGTGTAGATTAGAATTTCTTTTGTTTTTAGACTGTTACTAAATTTTGTTCTTTCATAGATTGATTCTCCCTTGGGTGCTTTATTTTGTTTTCCTTTTCTGTTTGAGAATTTGCCTCGATTTCTTATTTTGTTGCTTCATTTGCGAGGGCAGAGGGTGGGACAGCTGTGTTTCATAAGGCTTTGCTAACAAGTTCTGTAAATTATCACAAATGTGAAAACAAGTTTCTGTATATACTTTGTAGGGACTTTTAAAGGAGTAGATATTTTTATTTCCAATTTTTTTGTGTGTGTGAATGGGTTCTTTGGAAAAATATTTGGTTCAAGGAAATGTGTAACTTAATAGGAATGGTAAATACATTTATACTCTGAAACGTCACGTTTTAGACTAATCCTGAAGATCTAAAAAGTAAGGTTTTGAGTTATTGACAATGTACTAATTGTGCTTTTTTTTTTTCTTTAAAGCTGTTTGTCTTGAACTTTCCCCTAGTAATGATTAGGATTGGATTCCCCCTCCCCACTAGTACGAAGAAGTAAATTGTGCTTTCCGATTTAGCTGCTGTTCAAGACTAATCCCTATAGCCATTTCTTTAATACTCTGTATGACCCAAAGACATATAATGCTAATAGACTTTAGTTTTTCTAGATTCAGGAATGTAGCCTAGAGTGTTATTAAAATTTTTTTTTCTTTCTTTACTATGTGATTTAAGATTCCATCTATACTGCTTTCTCTTTTAAATGTGAATTTTCCAATTATGTTTGTTAAGGTAACTGCTTTTCCACCTTTTGTAATCAGACATCAGTTTGCATATTTGAATAGTATAAAAAAATGGAATAAAATTTGGAATCAATTTCATGCCTATAACTATGATTCATATTAAATCTTTGTAGTCCAGAAAGATTTGAAGAGTTAAAAGTGGATTCTAACCTTTTGTCAAAGAAAAACCAGGTGTGAAGTGGTACTGGGATACAGGTTTTCACGCTCTGTAAGGAGGAGGTGTTGATGAACAGCAGCAAAGAGAGTTTTATATTCTTTATTTCCAGTAGCTGGAAGGAACCATCCATTACTCTTTTCAAGGGTGTCTTGGAGAAAGTATTTTTGTATATGAGGGATGAAGTATTTTGTATATGGACTAGACCAATGAGATAACTTTTAAAGAAAAATAGCACAGGTTTCTCATCTCCTGAATGAATGTTGAGCAAAGAACAACTTGACTTTTTAGATATTTGAATAAAATCTCTTGAGAGATTGTGAAAGATTGTAGGAGGGTAAATACATAACTCACATAAGTCTTTCTGCATTAAAAATAACTTGGGCCATTTGGGACTCTTTCTTTCTTGTTAACTTGGGTTTTTATAAACAATGCTGGGGGGAAAAAAACTCAAAACCCCACTTTCTTTAGGATAACCAGGAAGAATTGAAAGCCAGATACATTAGTTTTCTTTCTTTATTATTATTCAGGATGAATTATACTTACAGAGCTGCTTGAAGAAAAGAACCCTCTGTGGACTATAAGCACATTTTTTTTCTGGGAATTTTCTCTCTATTGGCTGAACGCATTTAAAGGGAGTTTTGCATAAATAATGTTTCCTCTTTGATTTTTCCTTGATCTGCGGTTAACTCGTCAGCGTAAACTCTTGGGCTCAGGAAGAGTTCGGCACTAACATGGTCATAGATGAGTTATTGAGTATTTCCTTGTGTGCGAGGCAGCATGATAATTGCTTCACGTGCATAATTTCACAGTAACCCCATGGGAAATACTATTATCTCCAGTTTCTAGGCGAGGAAAGAGGCATACAGCCGCCCAGAGTTCTGGTTAAAGTGACCCAGCTACTGAGTGACAAAGGTGGGATTCAAACCTGGGTAGTCTGACTCCAAACCTATGTAGAATGACTCCACTTCCAAACTGGACCAAGACTAGTTAAACTTTAAACAGGAGGAAACTCTTACACTTTAAAAAGTGGATAAATTGAGAAAAACTCAGAGAAGGACAGGCAGGGATTTAAAAGGTTAATCTCTGCACCTTTTCTAGTTACCAAGAAATATAATAACTTTATATTTTGTGTTTGTGAGACGGGAGGTGGACCTTGAATACAGTGAAGGTAAATACAACCTATCAATTGGACTTACCACATGGAGTTCTTTTAAGCAAGTTGCAGAGGCCTAGCGGGGTTTAATTTAGAGAGGCAGGACTATTTCTTAATATAATAATAGTTTTTAAAATTCTTGGTATTTCATCAGTGTCCAAGATTCTGCCTCATATTTTTCAGGGGCTCTTTTCCTTTTTCTTAATTAAAACTCTTAGTTCCTGGAGTCTTTGTTTAACTTTATTTGCCTTGTTAGTTGGTACATTCTCCTGGTCCATTGGTTCTTTTTTTTTTTTTAACATCTTTATTGGAGTATAATTGCTTTACAATGTTGTGTTAGTTTCTGCTGTATAACAAAGTGAATCAGCTATATGTATACATATATCCCCATATCCCCTCCCTCTTGCATCTCCCTTCCACCCTCCCTGTCCCATCTCTCTAGGTGGACATAAAGCACTGAGCTGATCTCCCTGTGTTATGCAGCTGCTTCCCACTAGCTATCTATTTTACATTTGGTAGTGTAGATATATCAGTGCTACTCTCTCCCTTCGTCCCAGCTTACCATTCCCTCTTCCCGTGTCCTCAAGTCTATTCTCTACATCTCCATCTTTCTTCCTGTCCTGACCCTAGGTTCATCAGAACCATTTTTTAAAAAAAATTTTTAGAGTCTATATATATGTGTTAGCATACAGTATTTGTTTTTCTCTCTCTGACTTTCTTCACTCTGTAACACAGACTCTAGGTCCATACACCTCACTACAAATAACTCAATTTCGTTTCTCTTCATGGCTGAGTAATATTCCATTGTATATATGTGCCACATCTTCTTTATCCATTCATCTGTCAGTGGACACTTACATTGCTTCCATGCCCTGGCTATTGTAAATAGTGCTGTAATGAACATTGTGATACATGACTCCTTTTGAATTAGGGTTTTTTCAGGGTATATACCCAGTAGTGGGATTGCTGGGTCATATAGTAGTTATATTTTTAGCTCTTAAGGAACCTCCATCCTGTTCTCCATAGTGGCTGTATCAATTTACATTCCCGCCAGCTGTGCAAGAGGGTTCCCTTTTCTCCACACCCTCTCCAGCATTTATTGTTTGTAGATTTTTTGATGATGGCCATTCTGACTGGTGTGAGGTGATACCTCATTGTAGTTTTGATTCGCATTTCTCTAATGATCAGTGATGCTGAGCATCTTTTCATGTGTTTGTTGGCAATCTGTATATCTTCTTTGGAGAAATGTCTATTTATGTCTTCTGCCCATTTTTGGATTAAGTTGTTGTTTTTTAGATATTGAGCTGCATGAGCTGCTTGTATATTTTGGAGATTAATCCTTTGTCAGTTGCTTCATTTGCAAATATTTTCTCCTATTCTGAGCATTGTCTTTTTGTCTTTTTTATGGTTTCCTTTGCTGTGCAAAAGCTTTTAAGTTTCATTAGGTCCCATTTGTTTATTTTTGTTTTTATTTCCATTTCTCTAGGAGATGGGTCACAAAGGATCTTGTTGTGATTTATGTCATAGTGTGTTCTTCCTATGTTTTCCTCTGAGAGGTTTATAGTGTCTGGCCTTACATTTAGGTCTTTAATCCATTGTGAGTTTATTTTTGTGTATGGTGTTAGGGAGTGTTCTAATTTCATTCTTCTACATGTAGCTGTCCAGTTTTCCCAGCACCACTTATTGAAAAGACTGTCTTTTCTCCATTGTATATTCTTGCCTCCTTTATCAAAGATAAGGTGACCATAGGTGCGTGGGTTTATCTCTAGGCTCTCTGTCCTGTACCATTGATCTATATTTCTGTTTTTCTGCCAGTACCATACTGTCTTGATTACTGTAGCTTTGTAGTATAGGCTGAAGTCAGGGAGCCTGATTCCTCCAGCTCCATTTTTCTCAAGATTGCTTTGGCTATTCGGGGTCTTTTGTGTTTCCATACAAATTGTGCAATTTTTTGTTGTACTGTGAAAAATGCCATCGGTAATTTGATAGGGATTGCATTGAATCTGTAGATTGCTTTGGGTAGTATAGTCATTTTCACAGCGTTGATTCTTCCAATCCAAGAACATGGGATATGTCTCCATCTGTTTGTATCATCTCTAATTTCTTTCATCAGTGTCTTATAGTTTTCTGCATATAGGTCTTTTGTCTCCTTAGGTAGGTTTATTCCTAGGTATTTTATTCTTTTGTTGCAATGGTAAATGGGAGTGTTTCCTTAATTTCTCTTTCAGATTTTTCATCATTTGTGTATAGGAATGCAAGAGATTTCTGTGCATTAATTTTGTATCCTGCTCCTCTACCAAATTCATTCATTAGCTCTAGTAGTTTTCTGGTAGCCTCTTTAGGATTCTTTATGTATAGTATCATGTCATCTGCAAACTGTGATATTGGCTCTTTTTATTTTGAAATAGTGTTCAAAAATAAGTTTGGTAGTGAAGATGTTTATGTATATGGTAAAGAGTGGGACAGACAGGGTTAAACCTGGTTGAAGGAAAGTGGGAAAAATGGGGAGAATTTGAGTTGAAAACAGCTAGTAGAAACCTGTTGGCTCGAATTAAACACTAATCTTCTGTTTTGGCATTTCTGATTTGAAGCAAGCACAAGGGCTCAGGTCTGTCTAATTGAAGTTTTCTTGGGGTTTGGAGTGTGGTACATTTCAAAATTAAATACTTTATTTCTTAGTCCTTATTATTAAATTGTTTTCAGAATTATTGTCTTATTTGTCTGAGTTAAGGATGCTGCAGGATTTTTTAGGTTTCAGTGGATGATTTGCCTAAAAGTTGGTCTGACTAATCCCAGGGTATTTAACAGTGATCAAGTCACTTCTGAAAGTTTCCTGGAATCTCTTGTTGCACACCCGGGTATAGCAGGACAGATTTACTAAATGCAGTATTCAACCTGCTTCCTTCACCAATGGCTGTATGTTTATTTTAAGTTTACTGTAAAATGGAGAACAGGGCTTCCCTGGTGGCGCAGTGGTTGAGAGTCCCCCTGCCGATGCAGGGGACACAGGTTCGTGCCCCGGTCCGGGAAGATCCCATATGCCGCGGAGCGGCTGGGCCCGTGAGCCATGGCCGCTGAGCCTGCGCGTCCGGAGTCTGTGCTCCGCAACGGGAGAGGCCACAACAGTGAGAGGCCCGCGTCCTGCAAAAAAAAAAAAAAAAAAAAAATGGAGAACAGAGTTTATATTTTGATAATAAGATTTCTAGGAGTTTTAAAAATGTAATTACCACCTGCTTTTAAATATGCTCCAACAAACATTTATTAAAGAGGCTCTAAGATACAGGCCAAGACTTCTTTCATTGATACTGGTATGTTTTCTGGAAATGAAAGCAAAACATATATTCAAATGTATAACGTTCCCAAAAAGTGTTAGAAAAAATACAAATGGTGTTCTTACAGTAACTTTCCCCGCCAAGACAAAACAAGATTGCTAAACAAAATCCTATCTTGCCTAAAGTAGGAATTTTCTCTGGGTCAGCCCCTCCCACAGTAAACACTTTTTAACTATTAGTACGAAGAATTTTAGGAACACTGAGGATAGGAAGCACTTTAACATATCGTTTTTATGGTATATGTCCTGTAACACCTGTGTATCACAGAGCCTTATATATGAAAATCTTCCTCTGTGTGTAAGCATGTAAGTTTATTTGGCCCAAACTCTGGTAGAGGTGAAGACAAACCCGGGACGTAAGAAGTATTTAGAGCACCAAATTCATCTTTCAAAGACCCTGTTGATAATTGAGAGTCACTGTAATCCATCAACAGCCTGTATTCTGGTTTTTTAGTTGTTTATTTTTTTGGTCATGCCGCAAGGCTTGCTGGGACCTTCCCTGACCAGGGATTGAACCCAGGCCACGGCAGTGAAAGCCCAGAATCCTAACCACTAGACCATCAGGGAACTCCCAACAGCCTGTATCCTGAAGGATTAAAAAAATTCCCTGGCAATGCTAAATTAGTCATTCCGTTTCTCACAAACTTGGAAATTGAAACTTTGGGGCCTTTGATATCGGCAGCGTACTGATGAGATCCAAACTCTCCATTGCTTTTCTTCAAATCAGAGAAGAATGGTTGGGTAAGAGAAGAAAACTATCAGATCATTTGGCTTTGAAGCCTTCTTCTGAACTTAGAGTTTTTATTTTGTGCATTAGGCAATTCTCTAATTGCTTTTTAAAATCTCTGATACTTGTCTTATGTATGTATCTATGTTTTTTTCCTCTACAGCTAGATTGTAATTCCTTGGGAGCTGGGCATAGAATTTATATTTCTCTCCTCTTTTAAACAGCTTTATGAGATGTAATCCGCATACTATACAGTCCACTCATTTAAAATGGACAGTTCAGTGACTGAGTGTATTCAGAGTAGTACAGCCATCATCACAATCAATTTTAGAACATTTTCATCACCCCAAAAAGAAACCCATATCCATTAGCAGTCATCACACCCCATTTCCCCCAAACTCCCTTAGTTCCTGGTAAGCACTCATTATTCTCTCTTTCTATGGATTTGTCTCCTGGATATTTTATATAAATGGAATCATAGCATGTGTGGTTCTCTGTGACTGGCTTCTTTCACTTAACATGTTTACACAGTTTGACCATATTGTAGCATATAGCAGGACTTTGTACTTCTTACTGCCAAATACTATTCCATTATATGGATACACCACATTTTATTTACCCACTTATCAGTTCATGGACGTTTGGGTTGTTTCTACTTTATGAATATATTTTTGTTCCCTGTGGTAATGGTTCTTAAAATTCACTGTATATTAGAGTCACCATCAGTATTTAAAATACTGATGCCCAGGCCTTACCACCTCATTACATTAACATCTCTGGGGGTGGGACCCAGGCATCAATATCTTTTCAAGCTTTGGAAGGAATTCCTTTGTGCAATTAGGTTTGAGAACCAGTACCCTAGAGAAGCTGGCACAGTGCTTGGTACCCATGAAAGGTATTTATATTTATAGAGTGATTTAGAAAATCTGGTTAGGATGTTGCTTAATTCATGAAAGGAAGTGTTCTTATATTTGATCACTGACCTTCACAGCCTTAAGATTAATACCTAAATCTGGGAGATGCGTTTAAGATGCCTGATGAATGTTTGAACTTCAGTAAATATAATTTGAGCTCTTTAATCCCTCATGGAGATTTGGGTGATAATTTTGTCATCAAAAGGTTTTCCCCAAGTGGGTTAGTAGAAGTGTGTTTGGTCAGGAGTGTGGCGAGTGATAACCTGCAGCGTAGATTATTTGGCAATCACGTAGAAAAGGCAGTGAGGACCAATGCAGGGCACTGGGGAGGCTGGAGAGCTTGGAGGCCAGGACCCAACACTGCCTCCTAGAGGAAGCTCTGAGCTCTGCATTCCTGGGCCTCTATCTTCCTCCATTAAAAAACAAAAAACTTAACACCTACAAGGCCACTTTTAGCAACTCAGCTTTTTGATTCTCTGTATATGCTTGGCAAAGTCAACTTTATATTCTGACCACAGTGGTTATCGTTTGTACTTAACCTGGATGGTTTCTGGTTTACACTTTGGAAACTGGGGCTAACTTCTGAAGTGTGTGTGTGTGTGTGTGTGTGTGTGTGTGTGTGTTGCACTAAACTCGAGGGTGTGGCTCAGTGCCTTCTGAAGCTGCCTCAGCCCTGCCCTGCAGACAGGGTGGGAACAGGGCCAGCAGGGCGTGGGCGCCCCGAGCCAGCTGTGACCTCTCTCCAGTGTTGCCAGGCCCATCTTTGTGTGGCCCAGGTCCAGTCTTCCCCCGGCCATCACGTGATGGGGGGTACATCTAGTCTGCCCTCAGGAAGCTGCCTGCTTTTCTAATTCTAGTCATCAGTAGTTTGAAATTCTTTTAACCTGTCCCTCCTATTATTGTTTTAAGATTAAAAAAACAGTCCTGTTCTTTCGCTTGTTTTGTGCTGAATGATGTACCTATGTGTTTAAAGTACCTGTTAACGGTATTTGCAGTGCATGCTTGTATTTCAGTGAATCATTCTTCGCATTAAATGCCCTTTCCCTTTTCTGGATGTAGCCGATGTTGGGGTGGGTTAGTGCCCACTCCCGATTCTGTTTGGGAGGCAGGGACAGTATTAACTGTGTTTGTAAGGGGCCTGCTGATAAACGGTATAGAAATTGGCTTTACTCCAGACTTGACGTTCTTGTGTGTGCTCTGCTTCAGCACAGAACTGTATGGATTACACGGATGCAGAACCCAGCCTATCCCCCGGCAATTCTAAGGGATTAGAATACAGGGAGCAATGATTGATCAGGTTCTGAGGCCTTCTGTGAACAGGGGTGTGACCCAAGGTGGACGTGCACTGCTTCTCCAGGTGCCTGAGGGTTGGCTTATTAAGAACCTGTGCTTTTTGCTGGTGGGTTTTACAGTCCTGGAGCCAGGGAGTCTTGCTGCTGTGGCTAGAGCGTGTTGAAGAACGATGAATTTTTTTGACCTAGCCAAAAAAATAAAATCAAATTCTTTTAATCATTACAATCCTGGTAATGAAAACCACCAAAAATAAAAACTATCATTTTTTTTCTTGTAATAGAAAAAATTGCCAGTTTTTGAAGAAGTTATTTTGTTCTTGGTACTTCTCAATGAAACGTTTAAAATGTATATTGAGAAACCAACCCCAGAGGACAGGGGTGGGGCTGGTGTGCTTAGTGCTACCCCCAGCTTGTATGTTCTTTCTCTGCTGGTTCCCAAGCTGAGACGAGGCCAAGAATGAGAACCAGACTGTGGGTTCAGGTTCTTTCTTCTCCAGAGACAGAGGTTCACCCTCTGCTAGAAACTTCTTTACCAGGCTGCACGTTTGGGAGAATCCTTGGGGCAGTGGACTGAGAGTGGGGAGATTCCAGGTAACCTTCCACTTGGAAAAAGGGTTCTAGAAGTAAAGGGGGAGAGGTTGGGAGGAAAAGGAAAACTAGTTTAAAGGATTCATTTAATGAACCCAGGAGGAATGTAGCTTTTTGGTCTCTTCTGTACCACTTCGATTTGCTCCTCGACATGCAGCTTGTACTTAGGTCCTTCATGTGAGAAAAGGGAAAGCATTTTGGGGAGTATTTACTTGTGCTGTGTTTATACTCATTATCTTTAGTTCTTTTAACAGCCCTGTTAAGGTACGTTTTGTCATTATTGAGAAAACTCTTTGGAGAGGTTAAGAAGCAGTCCAGAGTTCGGTTTAGGAACTGGAAAGCACATGAGGTATTTTAAGCAGAAGGATTTTATATAGGAAATTAATTATATAGGTGATGGGAGAGCCGAGAAACCAGACAGACAACCCAGAGATTAGCAGCCTCTGGAAACCACTTGCCAGCCCTAGAGCTGGAGGGGCAGAGAGAGGAGGTGGAATACCAGGGCCTCACTGGCCCTCCCGCAGGTGGACCAAGTGAGGAGCTGGGGCCACTGAGAGAGGGGCTCTGCCTCCTACCATCCAGCGTCCCCCGCTCCTCTCGCAGACCCCTGCTGGAATATAGCTGGAAGCCATATAGCAAGGGAGCCTGGGGATGGATGGGGAAGGGATCTGGGGGCCGTGGGCAAATGACCAAAGCAGTCACATAGCTGGTAAGAGCTAGAGCTGGCACTGGAGCATTCTCTGCCATCAGAGTCCTTGCGCTTTTCTCCAAACCATCTTCTTTTCAGGAATCTTTGACCAGACATGATGCTTTGCCTTTGGGGCACTTGGCACACCTGCTTGGGGGCAAGTTGCATGGGAATCCTATTAGACCGCAGTGCCTACTTGATTCTGACTTGCATGGCACATTTTATGCTATATATTTCTTCTGGTTAGCAGAGCGCACATATGTGACCACAGAGTGATTCAATAATAATGAAATGTTAGGAATTCCTCTCAAGAGTGCGCGGATGGAGATTCCCTTAGGGGAGTTCCCAGATTCGATAAGCATCCCCACTATTGGTAGGTTCTGTGCCCCCTTCCCCCATGAGGTGCCCCTGGGATGCCAGGGCAGGATTGATTATATACGGAAGTTTTTGGTGTTGCTGAAGGACTTGGGCCTCTGGGTCTTGAACTTGGGGGGAGGTTCAGAAAGGAGGAAAAGCATCTTAAGAAGAGCTGGGGGAACATCTCTTCTATTGATCCTGAAAAATAAAGCCTTTTCTCCCCAGAGAGATGTGGGTAAAAACGACCCCCCTTTCCTCTGTCCCTGTGGGACTCTTGGAAACCTGCGGCTCCGGAGCACATGGCATTGCCCTGTGCTACAGGTTTCCAAAGTTCACTTGATAACAGCACCGTTGTGCCATCAGGTTTCAGTGACCGGTGTGTGTGCTGGCAGAGCGAATAATGGAGGCGGAGGGAACAATTACTCTTTCATTTTTGTTCACATTACCGACTCTCTTGCATTACCAACTCGCTTGCAACGTTGTAAAGAGAACCAACCTTTGAATGTTACAAGACATCAGGATACAGGCAACTGGCAATTTCAGGGGGAAGAAAAAGGGAAAAAACTAACATTTACTGAACAGCTGCTAGTACTGTACTAGGTCCTGGACATGTTCCCTCTTACTTGATCTTGACAATAAAGCTATGGTGATGGCGGCTGTTACCCCCTTTTTACAGACTAGGAAACCTGTTCAGAGAGGTAAAGTAACTTGTCCATGGCCATGCCACTCTCGATGGCAGAACAGGGATTTAGAAAGTCCGTAATCACTGCTCTCCCTTCCTTTCTTTCTTTCCTTCCTTGTCTGATGACTGTGGGTGTTTGGTTAGATGCTAAAGAATGAGGGGCTCCTTTACAGAGATTCATTAAGACAGTGTCTCTACCTCAAGGAGCTCCCTCAGTGTTCCTCAAAGAGGGTACCGCTGGCAAAGGGGCTGGACTTCTCTTTGGAATGGGGGGTTGTCCCACATTACAGGGTATTTAGCTTCACTGTGACGACCAGAAAGGGTCGCCCTCCCCTGTCCCGACACCATTCCAATTGCTTCTAGGTGGTGGTCCCAGCCCCAGTGGAACCACTGTGATGCAGTGACTTCCAGAGACAGTTTGAAGCCGGGATATTACTGTTTGTTCTCAGGAAACCTCAGGATATTCCTTGTTCTTTGCAGGGTAGCCCACCATCTCCTCCGATGGCAGCCTGTTCATACCTCTTATTCTAAACCAGAAGGGGATAGTGGGAGAGAGAACACAGAACGTGATGAAAACTCTAGAAACCAGAGGGACCAAGTACACTTCATTTACTCAGGTAGAGTGTCTCCTTCAGATCCTTTAACACAGAGCAGTTTTATTTGACCTGGTGATTGTTACCGCTGCTATTTACCATTTTTCCAGCCTATAGCTGCAGGGAACTAGTCCTAAAAAGATAAGCTAAACATTATTTTAAATTTCAGGGTGAAGTTAAAAGTCATATGCCACACCTCTCTGGGTCTTGACTGCCTTTTCTACCGGGTACTTTTTGAAGAAGTTTGGGTACTGAGGACAGATAGTAAGGGAAGCTATAGAGTAGCTGAAGAGGTTGAGCTATTCTGGTGATAGATTGATGCTTTAGAAACAAAGTCTAGAATAGGGAGGAAAGTGAGGTTGCCCACTTTCTTGTCCTTTTCCTGACAATCAGCCTGAGGGAAATAGCTCGTGTCCTCTATGAAAATACAGTTAATCCGCATTTATATTGACTAATTGTTATATTATCCAGATTACAAAATTCCTTAATGGGTATTTGAAAATACTATCACATTTGTTGTCTCAAAAGATCAGTTTTATTGTTAACCTGAAGTAATGTGCATTTATGATTCTTAAGGTATAATATTTTGTTTTTAGTAGAGTACCCAAAGAAAAATTTGAATGAAGTTAAATAATTTTTCTATGACTCGTAGTTGGGCTATAACTGATACTAAACATGATACCTTTATTAAGTAATTAGAATTCTTTAACCCCCCAGACACCTTAGGTACACAGTGAAAATGCTGAGTTCTAAGCCTAAATGTAACTTATTCATTCCACAAGTATTATTAGGTATTAACACGCCCTAGGGAACTTTCGGGGCATGAAGTTGTTTTAATCTTCTAAGATAGATAATGTAGCAAATATATTATCCTCCTTGAAGGACATTTGCTTCTCAAATTACCCCTTCTCCTAATTAATCAGTCCCTTTGTTCTTTGTACACCTGGATTATAGGGCATGTTTCATATCATAATGAGTATAAATTACATCTCCATCTCCCCTGCTTAAGGTATGACTTCCTCTAGGATAGGGACTATGTTTTTGTCATTTTTGTAATTCTGGTGGCTCGCACCATGCCTGGTGCTTATTTAATAGCACTCGCTCAGCAGATGTGAGAGCGAATCCATTACTGCCCTCTTGGAACTTGGTATATATACAAGTGATATTCATTGGTGATATATGACAGCGCAGAGGAGAAAATGTCACTTCCAGCTGGGGTGCTCAGAGAGGACGTCCTGGAGGAGGTAGCAGTCTATCTAGATTTTTTAAGCTGGTAGGATTCCTCTTGGCTCAGCTTCACTTGGAAGCTGGAGGAAGGGTACAGGCGTGATCTGGCCTGTGGCGGCATATAGGGTCACTCGGGGTGAAAAGGTTAATGTGGGGCTGGCTGAACGGGGCCTTCGGTGCCCATGCGTGGCGTTTCACGTTTATCTAAGGCATTTGGAAATCATGGGAGGTTTTGGAAAGGGCAAGACACATGAGCTGGATGTGGACAGGAAGTTATTATGGCCCATGCATCAGAAGATGGGCAGGTGTCGGCAGAGATGCTGAGGGGCTCTGGCTGTGGTGCAGGTGTGGCTTCGTCGCCTTGGCATCACCAGTGCAGTATTGAAGATCTGTAACTGTCACTCTGATCTGTACCACCTTTGTTAGCCATTTAAGAAGAAATTTTTTAAGCTCCCTTTTTCAAGGAGGGAGTAGATTTTTCTCCTATTGGCACCATTGTGAAACCATCTGTGCTCAAGATTGCAGGTCCTGCTGTTCCTGGGTTTTAACAGAAACTCATCGCCAGGGTATTCACTCCATTGGTGAAAGGAGAGGAAGAACGAGCCAGAAGTTGCCGGTTTGCTTTTAGGATGAATTGTTTTCTTCTCTGTGGTGGCACAGGGAGAGTTTCTCTCTTCCTGACCTCCGCTAAGATCCTTTTGCTCTCACCGTCTTCCTTCAGCTGGGACCATCTCATCCTTGGCTTCCGGCCTCAGTGATTAGCAAAATTCACCCAAGAGAGAAAAAACAGACAATATCCTCTCTTTCCTGTCCCAGAAAAGAGGCTTTGCTTGTAAGCCCTGAGCTAACAGATGTGGGTATCTAGCAGTGTTGGGGAAGGCAGCCGCAGTCTCTCAGGCTCTTCCACATGCCGGCCAGGTGCCAGGTGCTTTCACACACTGATTTTTGTCCTGTGTACTCCTTACTCCGCCCTGTGAGGTAAGGAGCCTTATCCCTGACTTATAGGGAGAGAATCGAGGCCCAGAGAGCTTGAATGAGTGATAATACAGTGGGATGTGCCTTGGCTTTATCATCATTAGGTGTGGGTGATAGGTATGTCACAGCATTCTTAGGATTAAGTAAGAACTGGGCACAAGATCTAGCATACAACAGCTGGTGGCTGTGATGATTATTATCATAATTATACATTTTCTTTGTCAGGAATGTTTGAATATGTGGCATCTGAGATTTCCTTGGCCCACTTGAAAAAAAAAAATCCCTCCTTGAATTCTGGTAATCCATGCCCCTTTTCACTCTTCGCTATAAGCTTCATATTCTCCTGTGGCGTGTCCTGGTCTCATGTCAGGACCTGATTGTTGTGGAGACAGAAAACCAATCAATGGCAAGGCCTTACGTGTGCCCTGTCTCCTCTGTGGGATCCTCCAGCTTGTCTGCTGGATCCCCTACTTATGTGGATTGAAGAGCCATCTCTTTGAACCCCATGCCAGACACACTCCTTCACTGGTAGCAGAATTTCTTACTCTGGGGTTCTGGGCCTAGAGATGGGGCAGTGTCCACAGGCAGGTTGTATGAACAGAAAAAGCTGGTGGTGGGGGGGTGGGGGGAAATGTGTTAGTGGAAGGCTAAACGCAGCCTTCCTGAGCTGACCCCTGTGGCCTTGCCCTCTTCCCAGCCCCAGCCCATCTTTTAGTCTTTAAAGACTAAAGTATTTCTTCTGTAATAACTACCTCTAAGTAACTCTTTAGAAAGGCAGAGTGGTGAAGGGAAAGACCTTCTATAAGACCCATGGGGGAGATGACACAGCTGAAAACTTTTTACACCCACTGCCCTTCGGTGTTGCCATGTGATGTCTGATGTAAATACATCAGGAGCTCACCTTCTATTTTTTGTATAGTGGTTAGACCCAGAAGCCTCAGAATTAGATGCTTCTCATGTTCCTTTGACATCTGCAACAGGTGTTGAACTTATTAATAGCATTAATACCTCACCCCTGGCTTGTCTTCTGTATTTTTAAGTGGCATTCACATACCTTTTTCCCACATGAAAAACAGTTCTGTGAGGACAGGTATGATGTCTCGGTTTTTCCTTACAGCCCAGAGCTCTCTGTACAGCTAGTCAGCAGCAGAGCCCTGGCAGGACTGCACTGTGCAGCCTCCTTAAAGAGGCCTCGGGTATTCTGAGTAAGAGCCTCTGTTATGTGAGTTCTTCTGTAATATAAACGGTGTGGATCTTAATACCACCTTCCTTGCCAATTGGTGTGAGTACAAGTGAGCTTATGGGCACAAGTGCCTGGAAGAGTCTTGAGCACATAGAAAGCGCACAGTAAATGCACTTACTGTTATTATTGTTAGATTGTGTCATACTTACCTTTACCTGGATTTAGCATGTTGGCACTGTGATCTTTTGTTTTCAAATCTTAATGTAAAGGCTCACCAGGTAGCCATTGTCCTTACATATTTATTTAGTGGGTTAATTGAAAAGATTCACCTTAAGGAAAGTAAAAGATTCCTGTACTGATTTTTTAAAAAATAAGTTTATTTATTTATTTTTGTCTGCGTTGGGTCCTTGCTGCCGCGTGCGAGCCCTCTCCAGTTGCATAGAGCTGGGGCCCCTTCTGGCCGTGGTGCCCGGGCCTCTCATTGCGGTGGTTTCCCCTGTTGCGGAGCACGGGCTCCAGGTGTGCGGGCTTCAGTAGTTGTGGCGCATGGGCTTAGTTGTTCTGCCGCATGCAGGATCTTCCAGGACCAGGGCTCAAACGCATGTCCCCTGCGTTGGCAGGCGGATTCTTAACCACCACGCCACCAGGGAAGCCCCTTCTATACTGATTTTAAGAGAATGAAATGTGGTATATATACTTATCAATTACTTTTTAAGAGGTCCAAATTGCTGCCTGGCAGTTGGTGACAACAGTGGATACTGTGCATGTTCAAATGTATACATTTGAAGCAGTTGAAATGTCATTTCCAGACTCAGGGTTAATTCATATCCTTAGTTGGAACAGAGAGTATTTTCCTAGCACCTAAGCCCCTTATTTCTACCCATTCTTCATATGCCCTTTGCAATAATCTGGTAATTGTGTGGCCTCTGAACCAGACATTGCTCATTAACATCAGGGTGATCCCCTGTGGTCCTTATGAGCCCTCTTAGTAACTTAAGACTCACACTGTCACTTTCAGGTCATTGAAGTAGCTTTTTGCAAATAATTGCTAACAGTATAAATACTGCCTAGTGTCCTTTGGAAGGGTTAATGTTACGGTGTTGCGAAACAGAGGAGTTTGGTTCATTAGAATTCCCCCCTCAGGAGTGTGGAGGACTCACTCTGTAGGTCCCCAGAGCTGCACTGTCACTTGCCATTGGTCACTTTTGACCACTTGAAATGGGGCTGGTGTAACTGAGGATCTGCATTTTTAATCTTAATGAATTATTAAAAATTTAAGACAGAAGCAGGATAAGATATTTTTCTGTTGAATATAAATTTATTCTGGGGGGACAGCATTTCATGTGATGCCTTCAGGTGAGATTTGTTATGTATGTTGAGTGTTTTGTCACTTCTAATAGCTCGTTAATAATTGAAACATTTGGGTTACATGATAGAATAATTTTTTGACATGGGTGAAATAAATATATTGTTTACATTAAATTCACTTTTTTTTAGTAAGGCTACTAAAATTGTTTAAATTACACATGTGGGGCTTCCCTGGTGGCGCAGTGGTTGAGAGTCCGCCTGCCGATGCAGGGGACACGGGTTCGTGCCCCGGTCTGGGAGGGTCCCACGTGCCGCGGAGCGGCTGGGCCCATGAGCCATGGCCACTGAGCCTGCGTGTCCGGAGCCTGTGCTCCTCAACGGGTGAGGCCACAACGGTGAGAGGCCCGCATACAGAAAAAAAAAAAAAAATTACACATGTGGCTTGCATTAGATTTCTACTGGAAAGTACTGCTTTAGAGCATCTGTTATAGGTAGATGAAATTAGCTTGTTTTAAAGTTCAAAATTAGTTTTCAGACTTGTATTTTTGACTTTTTATAATCAGAGGTGTTTAGAGGAAGGAATCTTAGGAGTCACTTAACCCAACCCTGTCCTTCAGCAGATGGAGAAACTGAGGTTAAAAGTTACTGTAACATGGCATGCCCTAATTCTAGACGGGTACTGAACTTAATGTTCTTTATAGCCTATTGCTTTGGGTCCTCGGTTTACTTGGCATTGGAAACATGGTGGGCGTCAGGGCTGCAAAGAGCTTCCACGAGATCCAGACCAAAGAAAAGGCCTTTAAAAAGAAATTATTTTAGGCACTGAGAGAAAGGAATTTTTGTGCTGTGCCTACCAGTAGACAGGGTGATTGATTCCATGTTTGACATGTATTTTTGTTGGGCAGTATAATGATACTTTCATGGGGAATAGTAATAAGGTACAAATAATACCCACACTTTGTGTGATCATTTACTTTAGAAAACTCCATACATCTGGCTTTCATATTTTAATTTAGAGAGTTCTTTTCCCAAAGCCAGAGATTTTAAACCAGACCCATAGCTTTTGCCCTTGAGAAAAAGACTGAGAGCTTGACTTCATGTGTTTATTGTTTAGGTAGGTTGCCTGAGATCATTCGGTAAAAGTTTAGGCCTGTTTTATGGTATTGTTTTCTTATTAACAAAACTGACTTAAAGGAAGAAGCCACCAACAACTGCAATGGGCACCCTTAGAGCAAACCAGAATTTTATTTCTATTTTGAGGCATAGAGGAGGAAAGGGAGGCATTGCGAGTTATTAAATGGTGATTTGATTTATGGGTCTGTCCGTCAGGTTTAGAGAGGGCTGCTTCTGCTACAGATGCAGCTGACAAGCTGGGCAACCTTTGATATTTAACCTTTCTGAACCTGTTTCTTCATCCCACTGATCTTCACACAGAGTAGCATGAAGATTAAATGATACAGTCATGCAAGTGAAAGTATTTTGTGCTCCGAAAGCACTGCAAATGGAAGGACTGGTGTCTTGAGGGCTTCCTTTCTCCAAGGAGTTGTAGAACTATTTCTGAGGTCACACTTGGTCTTGGTGAGGCCTTGGATGAGTCAGTCACGTTTGGAATGTGCATTTAGTGGGTCCAAGGCTTTGACCCCATGATTTGGGAGTTCTCAGGGGTCCACTTTAATTTTTTAAATTTTTTTTAGACTTTTGCTCTTGGTAGTGGAGACGATCTGCCTGAAGTAAGGGTTAGAACTGGGAGGCTCTTAGCCCTATTGTATTGAGCATGGACACAGACCACCCAGGATTTAGAGATTAGGAGTAGGGAAAGGAAAGTTCTCTGCAGAAACTTCAGTCAGGTGACAGAGTTTTATAGGCCATTAATTTGGCTGCAGGGTCGAATGCCATACAACAGTTTTGTAAACGTCTGTTTTCAAAATAATTCCTAGTATTTCATGAATTTAAGGAATAGAAATTGCAATAGGGGGACTTCCCTGGTGGTCCAGTAGTTAAGACTCTGCACTCCCAGTGTAGGGGGCCTGGGTTCTACCCCTGGTCGGGGAACTAGATCCTGCATGCATGCTGCAACTAAGAGTCCACATGCCATAACTAGGGGTTCACATACTGCAACGAAGATCCCGTGTGTCACAATGAAGATCCTGAGTGCCGCAACTAAGACCCGGCGCAGCCAAATAAATGAATGCGTGCGTGCATGCAATAGGAAAGTCTAGTTTGAAATCTAATTTGTGTTAGTTGACCAGATGCCCCCTCCTGGGTTCTGCTCAGTCAAATGAGACCTAGGGCCATTTACCCATTTAGCATCTCTGGGCCCTGGGATTCTCATTTGTAAACCTGGGGTTTGGTGTGTGGTCTGCAAGATCACTGTCAGCTCCCCTTAGTCAATTGTGTGTTCAATGTAATTTAATGGCCAACAGACATATATTTCTGAGAGACACATCCCTAGACAAGGATGCCTTTTCCTGGTCTTTAGAGAGCTGGTGGATGGGTCAGCCTGGCTGAACCTGCTTTTTCTTTTATAGATTATACTCCATTTAAAGTTATAAAATATTGGTTATATTCCTTGTGCTGTACATTGCATCTTTGTATCTTATTTATTTTATACCTAGTAGTTTGTTACTTCTTAATTCTCTTCTCCCCCAGGCCTCTCTTCACTGGTAACCACTAGTTTGTTCTCTGTATCTGTGAGTCTGTTTCTGTTTTGCTATAGTCATTTGTTTTATTTTTTAGATTCCTTATATAAAATGAAAACATAACAGTATTTGTCTTTCTCTATTGGAGTTATTTCAGCAAGCATTAATACCTCCAGGTCCATCCATGCTGTTGCAAATGGCAAAATTGCATTCTTTGTGGCTAATATTCCATTGTATATATAAACCACATCTTCTTTAAACATTCATCTCTTGATGGACACTTTGGTTGCTTCCATATCTTGGCTGTTGTAAACAACACTGCAGTGAACATCAGAGTGCATATATCTTTTCAAATTATTTCAATTATTTCAAATTTAAATTATTTTGTTTTCTTCAGACATATGCCCAGGTGTGGATTTGCTAGATCATATGGTAGTTCCATTTTTAATTGGACTTGGTTTTTCTTTGGAGTTTACCTTGCCTGTTAGAAGGGCTGAGGTTGCTGATTTTGCCTGTTTCACCTGTTGAGACTTTGCCTAGCCTCTGTCTATCTGTGTGCACCGTGGCCTTTACATTTCTTGCCCCTGCAGATGTTTTACCAGCTCCAAAGGCACCAACCAAGGTTACCTTGGCTGGACATAGACTGGTGATTAAACAAATGCTGTTTGCCGGACAACTGATTGTATGTATGTACAGTATATTCTCTTCTTTAGTCTTAATTTTGTTATCTTTAAAAATAGTGGGAGGGCTGATTTTGAAATGATTCTGGAATTAATATAGGAGACCTTGTATCAACAATTACAATGTATTTATTGAGTGGGTACCACGTGCCAATATGCCGCAAGGTGTGAAGGACACATGAGTGGGGAACAGAGTGGGGAAATGAGCATTTCTCATTGCTGGTGGGGTGTAAAAGGTACAGCCTCTGTGGAGAGCTGTTTGGCAATATGTATCATAAATAAAAATGCATATACTCTTTGACCAGCAATTCCACTTCTAAGTATCTATCCCACAGATAATCCTCACACATTCGTGAAATGATTTATGTACAAAGGTAGCCATTATAGCATCATTTGTAATAGCAAAAGATTAGGAATAACTTAAAAGCCCAATGAGGGGCTGATTAAGTAATTACTAAATAATATAGTACATCCTCATAATGAAATACTACTCAGCCATTAAAAATAATGGAACAACTCTAGGCCCTGATATAGAACCATCTCTAAAATAAATAGGGAGAAATAAGTGTGGAACATTATGATTATATGCTACTTGTATGTGTGCCTACGGGTGTGTATTTAATAGAATATCTTCCTAAGAACACAGAAAACTGATGCCAATGGTTGCCTTGGGGAAGGATAACTGGGAGATTACTTTTGCAACTTTTAAATTTTATACTATGTACATCTACCATCTATTAAGAAAAGACATTGTTGGGCTTCCCTGGTGGTGCAGTGGCTGAGAATCTGCCTGCTAGTGCAGGGGGACATGGGTTCGAGCCCTGGTTCGGGAAGATCCCACATGCTGCAGAGCAGCTAAGCCTGTGTGCCACAACTACTGAGCCTGCGCTGTAGAGCCCACGAGCCACAACTACTGAAGCCCACGCACCTAGAGCCCGTGCTCCGCAACAAGAGAAGCCACCGCAAGGAGAAGCCCGCGCACCGCAACCAGGAGTAGCCCCTGCTCGCCGCAACTAGAGAAAAGCCCATGCACAGCAACAAAGACCCAATGCAGCCAGAAACAATAAATAAATAAAATAATAATAAATAAGTTAAAAAAAAAAGACATTGTCATGCCTTGAAGGAGTTTGCAGTTTAGTCAGACCAGATAACATAAGATATACAAAGTACGGGGTAAATATTGGCTTTATGGGAAGATTTAAATGCTAAGCTCTGTGTGTGCCGTTGACTGTATTTGCCCTGAGTCATCAGGAAGGGTGGGTCTGAGCTTCAGCAGAGCCAGCTTCCAAGCCTTAGCGTCCCACCTGGGGCTAAAGCAGTTTGCAGCCTTTGTCCTGCAGTGGTGGGAAGAGCCCACAGGCTCAGAATCAGTTCTTGGTTGGGGTCCTGGCTCTGCCACTTGCCAAGCATGCAATTTGGGGCAGGGATGCTCGAGGCCCAAAGCCTAATTGTGCTCATTCGTAGATGAAGATAAGCCACCTCCCCCTTGCTCTGCAGTGAACACCCCTGCAAACCATGAAGTGCTCGGCAAATGCCAGCTCAAATAGAAGCTGCGAGGCACCTGCAGACTGGCAAGCTGGGGCCAGAGGTGCAAATTGAAACAGTGAAGCAAAAATGTATCTTTTTCCCCCTCTGCCAAATAAGTTGGCAGGATTTGTAAAATTAGAAAAGTAGACCATAGTAGTTTTGGAATCCTTGATCTCTGACCTTGGGGCAAGTCATTTCATCCTCTAGACCTGTTTCCCCATTTGAAAAATGGAAGGGGCTGTGAGTCCTCTGGGCCCCTCCAGTCGCAGCGTTCTGTGACAGTGTGGCATTAGCAGTAATTCCCATCTCAGCTGAGATGAGTCATACTGACCGAAAAGTCCACATGTGAGGAGGAAGTCTCTGAGAATTTTCCTCGTGCTGGAGGATCTGAGCCTCTGGGGGGAAACGGGGAGGCGTGGGGGGATTGCTGCCACCAGAGGGGAGACCAAGAAAGCAGAGTGAGTGGAGATGGGTTGTTTGTGTTCTCCACTCCAAAACCTCCTTTGCTTTCAGATAGTCATGTGGACTAGATGTTTGGAAAAACCCGGCTTACCCCTTGTTTAAGCGGGTGGGATGTTCATGCAGTTGTGACTGGCGTACTTAAGTCAGTTGTCACTCCTGTGAGGTCTTTCTGTGCAGTTTAGTGACACTTCCTCTGTGCTGCCTTGGCTCCTACATGTTTCTCCTTGAGTCTCTAAACTGAGATCAGAGACTGTCCTCTGTTTATGTCTGTGTCCCCAGCACCTAGCGCAGTTCCTGGCACCTGAATGGCGAGCTATATGCATGTAGTAGATGGGTTGCTGGATTAATGATCCATTTAGGGTAGTATGGACACTAAATCTTGTTAATCTTGACCACCACCTTTATTATAACTATCACCATTCGGAAGTGATCTTTTAGCTATTAGTATGAAATATTTCATACTCAAAAATTTCACACTAAAAAAGAAATTAAAGACCCCCCCCTTTGGAAAGTATTTTAACAGGATGCACAAAAAAGAAAAAAGTCTAAATGTTTTAGAGTCTTTCTATATTACAATATATAATACATATGTATCTAAAATTCATCACTGCCACCACCAGCACAGGCAACACAGGTCTTTGGCTACCGGCAAGAAACAGCAGGCCTGGGTGACTGTCCCAATTCTTAGCTTTTAAAGCTTAATTGTAGGCAGTTAAATCTGAAAAGGAGCTTTAAGATAGAAATAAATAATTTCTGTTTACAAATGCAGGATCCACAGAGGGTGAAGGATCACTGAGGAAGTTCAGAAGTGGCAGTAAAGAGCCCCAGTAGTTCCAGTGTGCTAGGGTACTGCCCTCCCTCATGGGGGCTGCCCTTTAGGAGGAGGGGCAGGAGGGTGAGCAAACAGGGCTGTTTGAGCTCAAGGTAGACATCTGACGACCTGGTTAGTCCACGCTAGGTTAGTTTCAGTGTATGTTAGGTAAAGTGAGTTAGGGAGTTAGAGCCAGTGCACCTGAAGGTTATATTGGTAAGATGTGTGTGTGTGTTTTACTGTAGACTCATTCTAATAGTGATGGAAGACCGTGTCACAAAGTTCCTTTCATGTGCAGAGGACAGCATCCAGGACTGAATACATTCATGGCTTCTTCAAAATGGGGAAGAGATGAGAAAAAACATGTTCTGAAGTTTGCTCATCTAACCAAGCCATTCTCTTGACATAGTGACTGACCCTTGCATAAGCCCTTTGATTGAGGCCCAGCAGCAGCATCCTGCTTAAATACAGACAACCAGAAATTAACTCTGCTGGCATCCAGATATGAAACTTCCCATGGGAAAGTTGGATCCATCCACTTTTCGTAGCAGTAGCCTCACCTGCTATTTTGGAAATTAACTGTCCTTTATGATTTATTTTTGGCCAAACACATGTGCCTCTTGAGAAAATAGTCCAAGTTCCTAGTCTGTTCACTTTCCAGTTTTGCTGTTATCTTTGCATCATGCTTTACAGTGTACAGACAAGCGTAATGGGTGAGAGTTCCAGTAAACTGGCTGGATCACATTTCTTAGATTGAGTCATTGCTGAGAAACTTGTTTGTGAACAGGAAGCAGCCCATGAAAATGTCTGTACACAGTAACAAGCTGGACTGTGAGGAAACTGGACCATTTTTTAGCTGAAAGACAAAAGGGTAGAAGGATGCATCTGTGATCCAGGGAATAGCAAATTTGTGATCTAGAATTTGTTTTTTTAAAATTTATTTTTTTGGCTGCGTTGGGTCTTCGTTACTGTGCTCGGGCTTTCGAGCGGGGGCGAGTGGGGGCTACTCTTCGTTGTGGTGCGTGGGCTTCTCATTGCCGTGGCTTCTCTTGTTGCAGAGCACAGGCTCTAGGTGTGTGGGCTCAGTAGTTGTGGCTCGCGGGCTCTAGAGCACAGGCTCAGTAGTTGTGGCGCACGGGCTTAGTTGCTCCACAGCATGTGGGATCTTCCCGGACCAGGGCTCAAACCCGTGTCCCCTGCATTGGCAGGCAGATTCTTGACCACTGCGCCACTAGGGAAGTCCCTAGAGTTTTAACTTGTTGAATAATTCATGTCTTGATGTGTGTTTGAGATTTTTTATGCTGTTAAAAATTGCTAGTTATTTTAATGAGAACCTACTGTATAGCACAAGGAACTCTACTCAGTGCTCCGTGGTGACCTAAATGGGAAGGAAATCCAAAAAGGAGGGGATATATGTATACTTCTAGCTGATTGACTTTGCTGTACAGCAGAAACTAACACAACATTGTAAAGCAACTATACTCCAATAAAAATAAATTAAAAAACAAAGCAAAACAAAAAGAATTGCTAGTTATTGAAGATTGAGGAAATAATCCCTGGTAAATTTTCTCGAGAAGGAAAACTTGGATTAGTGGTAACTTTTACCTGTTAGGAGTCTCTGCTGACATAGAAACTGGTTGCTAGGCCAGTTATTTTTAAAAATGGAGCTGTAGTTAACACAGATTAACCCAGTGACATTTACACTTGGCCTAGGTGGCTGTAAGTCCCCTTCCATCTCTAACATTCTGTGATTCTATATAAATATGTTTTTTTGTGATCTTTGTTTTTTATCACCTGCTCCATAATTATTACAGCAATATATTCAGAAGTTAGCAAATCAGTCCAGTAGCCTCAAGAAAAGTACCTGAATGTGGGCAGACTATAGAGAATAACCTGTCATCTCATCTGCCTTCTCTAGAAGTCTGAGAAAACAGTTGGCCTTGTCTTGTGTATCTTCTTGTAATGAAGCAGGAGAGAAGTAAATAGGCAGATAAATATTTATGAAATAGAATAGTCATCAGTGAGATGTATTTTAAAAACACACCTGCTTTGGTGTCATTTTACTTTAGGAGTAAGGATTGTGACTGCAGAGTAGAGCCTTGTGAATCAAGGAGATCTTTGTTGTTGTTCAATCAATTCTTCAGAATTCGAGCATGCCCTCAGTTGTTTTTGTACTTTCCTATACCTCTTAATTTGGTTTATACTTCAACGGACAGTAGGATGAGATTCATGTTCCATCCGGTTTTGCCCAAAAACATTTGAGCAGCTTCTATGGAAAAAAATATTAAACCAGATTTAGCTTTTAGGTGAATAATATAACCACCTGGGCATAATATAAAGACTGAAATGTATGAAAGAAAAGCAATTTAGACTCTGAATGCCAGTAGTTAATATTTGGATGGAGAGATTGATTTCAGGAGAATAAACTTTAAAAGAAGATTTATTATTTTCTTATTGGAAATACATGATTTTAAGAAGGAATCTGTATAAAGCAATTATACCCCAATAAAGATGTAAAAAAAATAAAAAATTTAAAAAAAGGAATCACTTGAGACATTGTCTTAACACTTATACTGTAAAATTGGAAGTGAGGATCAGTTTTCATTGTCTGTTTACAAAGTTAGTTATCTGTGCAATTTTTTAAAAAAGTTTATTGGTGAAATTTGTTTTTAGAAGAAACCTCCCACCACCTTCCCGTCATCCTCTGGACAAAACAGAGGATGGGAGAGGGCAGGTAGGGAAAGGGGTTGGGAGGTGCAAGCTTCATTTATACATTTGAATGTATATGATAAAAACCATTTTATTTTTCATTTCAAATACTTTTCTAAAGCCTTAGTTTACTGAATTGCTTTAATTTAGGAAGAGATGATATCTTTACTTTATCTTTTCTGATTTGGGGGGATCATCTGAGCATGATAAATGCTTGTTTGTTCAAAGCACTAAAATTGGCTTGCAAAAGACGTATTATTATGGGATTATGGTTCAAGGGCCTTCTTCTGTTTATCCTGGAACAAAGACATTTGTTTTAAAGTGGTACGAGTTAATAGTCCAACTTCAGATTTCCCATAAAATGCGTAACAGATTACCCAGATGGCAAATGATGATATATATATAGAGAGAGACATTTTCAATATGACTGTTTCCATTGGGCCAGATGGTGATTTAACGTGAATTGTCAAACATTTACGTTCTTATTAAATTGCCTTATTTTGTCGAAGCCAAGCTAGCAACATAACGTGGAATACACTCAGGAATTGCAAAAGGACAACAACAAAAATTCAGACACCAAGTATGTCAGACGGCATTTGCTCCATATGGCATGTGAAGGCTCACAGCCAGTGCCTGTGTTGCCCTTGGGAAGCTTAAGGAAGTACCTGTTGAAATGCCACACATTTCCTCTCCCTCCCCAGACCCTTTTTATCTGCCCTCTTGCAGGGCAGCCATGCTTCCTCAGTGCCTCAGGTTGAAGTGTGGGAGAGCAGTTTAATTCTTCCACTGGCATTGTCCTTCCATACTGTCCGTTTTGTTATGGGCACCACCCCAGCTATTTCCTCTTAGATGGTTCGGGAATTTTGCAGAGAGATGGGTCATTTGTGGAGTAAGTCATGTGCCCAGTCACAGGGCTCCTTCAAGACAGCTCACTGCCTGAGGTCAGCACAGAACACAGTCCTGGGCCTGCAGGGCTCCCCACCAGTGAGTCGTGGGTCAACAAACTTCTGCTGTTCTCATTTTCAACATAAAGCTTTGAATATTTCATGTAATATCAAATCGCTGCAGGTTTGTTCTTCCAAAACTTATGTGAAAATCTGAGTAACACAGTATATGATATATCAAGGCCATGACAAGCAACCCCTTGTTACTGAATTCTGAATTTGATCAGAACATCTGTGTTAAAGGAATTCAAAGTGGTTAAAACTCAGCTTTTTTTTTTTTTTTAAGCAGATGTGTTCTTTCAGAGACCTTGCATGGCAAGATTAAACATTCTATAAAAATAAACTTAAAAATGAAAACCTCTGAGAACACTTTGAAACCTGTTTTGGTCTATTATCTCATTGAAGGCTGCCCAGCCTTCATTAAGAACAATTAGATGTTGTCACTTGAAATATCTTTTGGTGGCATTCCTGGTGGAGCCGGTCAGCTCTGGCTGTAGGAGCCCCTCCACCTCCCAGGGTCCAGCATTGTTTCAGATCAGATAACAAGAACAGGTGCTCAGGAGCGGATCCAAATGACATTTTGTGTTTTATTTTTCCTGTTTGTTGATGAGGATCCATCAATGTGTCCTTGTCTAATTATGTTATGGGAAATTTTAAAACATTGAATTGGTTTGGAGCTGTGCATTGAAGGGTAGTCATGTCAGGAATCGAGAGGGTGTTGTGTGTGTACATAAAATTTACATAAAAGTGTATGTTATTTACAACACACGATTCACATGCCTAGTGGTCAATTTCAGACCTTCCCTGAGGAGGAACCAAGTAGCTTTATGGCTGAGTGTTGTTTCAAGGCTCCCACTACAGTTCCGTCTGTAACTTCATTATCCTTTGGCCTGGAGCTTGGTCTCACTTACAGCAAGTAGTAGGGCCCATCCTACTTCTTGTTGGGATGCATAACAACACTTACATATACTTTACATTTATAGAGAAATTTCTTCTACATTTCATTTGATCCACCAACATCCGTATGGTAGGGGTAGGATGGAACAATTATACTAAATTTATAGCTAAAACACCTAAACCCACTCAAGACATCTGATGGGGAGGAAAGGGGGGAAAAGGAAAGAACAGAGTTGTATCAACTCTTGGTGTGATTGCCACTGACAATTTTAGAGTAAATGACATTAGAAATTTTCTTCCCACCCATAGTTCTGGGTTCTAGGAATACTTTGGACTAGTCATATTTATGAGGTGTTTCCAACATAAATTCTTCAGTGCTCTTTCAGTTCTTCCATGAAAAAGTCAAAACTGAGTACTGGTTTTTATCCTGGGATCTCTGAACAAGGAGAAGCCCCAGGCCTAGGGCAGTCTGGGGAAGTGAGGGCAGATGTGGCAGACTGACCCCCAGGTGCAGGGACAAGTATTTGGGTTTCTCTATTGTTGACCTTCTGAAGAGCTCAATGTACTTTCCGTGTCAGTTTTTGAGAGAGGTGGCTACAGGTACTGCTTATTTTATAGAGAAACTAGAGTTCAATTGAGATAGCATGAGTATGCATTTCCTTAATTTTTAGTGCTAGCATTTAGTAGTGAACACCCTGAACGAGACTTAGCACCTTGGTCGTTAGCTCCAGTTTGGAGAATGGCCCAGACAGGATACTCAGCTGTAGCTAGATTCCCTCAGAAGATATGGCCCAACCTAATTAGAATTTTAAAGTAGGTTTCTCTATATCTTGGGCCTTTCTCTTTTCACATGACCCTTGTGTAAACATGTCTATTAAAGTGGAAACAAATTATTTTTAAAATGGAAATTCTCATGTTTTATTTTAGTGGGGAGCCCCCTGAGAAGATAGCCACGTATGACTGAATGCTCTACGATTCCTATTTTGTTGCTTGTGGCGAGGAAAATAATCCAGGTGACATTTGCTCAATCCAGTCTTTTGAAGTGGTGATGGCCACTTCTTCCCACCACCAATACGTCAAGGCAAAGTCTACATATACAACAATGGATTTTATTTCCTGCCCCACTTAGGAACCACTGTCCAGTGATCAGACTTCGTATTTTTAGTGTGGGCTAGTGGTTAAAAATCAGGAGTCCAGGATTGGCTCATATTGTACTCATGCCTGGGTATATATCCCTGTCCTGGCACTTTATCGTAGTACGTCTTCTTTCTAAGCTTCAATATACTTATCTGTAAAATAGGGATACATGTCCTCTTTATGTGGTTTTGAGGGTTGGTTTGTGTATATCTGAAGTACTTAGAACAATGCTTGGCATATATAGAAAGCCCTTAATAGATGTTGGCTTACAAACAGGTATACCCTAGCCAGTTCTGAAGAGCTACAGATACTGCTTTAATTATACCTACTGTGTGTGCTTTGTACTAAAAGTTATACTGTTCAAAGCTAGAGTAATGAACCTCATGAGCAGGGTTTCATAGCATTTAAGATTCTAACACCAACTTTCAATCAAGGCTAGAGGTGGCCTCTACTATCCAGTTAGCTGGGCTGCCTCTAGGCTGGGTGGTCTGTGCTTGTACTTTGTTGGGTGAAATAGCCTGACTGCTCAGTGAAGCAACAGCCATGTTGTTTTTTGTCCTTTGGAGGCTGAAAGTAGTAGAGCCGTAAATGCACTGGGCAGCCCAGTGCTGCCAACTGCTGTCTGAACCGCAATACAAAGTTTGATGTCTGTACACACTGTGTCTGCTGGCCTTCAGATCCCAATTCCCTTTCTCTGTCAGTTTTTCCAGTCTCCATCTCATTATTTTCAACACAGATGATTTGTTAAATGGAAACTGATTTACATTTCCTACCTGTTCAGACTTTTACAAAAACTAAAGTTGTAAATCAGAAAAATTGCTTTTGACACATGTGTGGTTAGGAAAATATGGATATGGTAACCTAAGCCTAGCCTTGTAATATAAATCAAAATAACCATTCCCTCATTGTACAATTCTCCCCATACCTTAGAACATATTACCTTCCATTTTTCCCTAGAGCCACCTTTTTTTGGTTTGTGTTATTAAGAGGGTTATTTACGATTTCTCAGGAGTGAGCCTAGTGGGCACTACCCCTTTCCCAGTTCTTTTGGCAATCTCTTGCTTCACCCACACAAGATTACCATTTGCTAGGACTTGAATTTACTAATTTGTTCATACCTCAGGAGCTAAAACTCAAGTCAAGAGGAAACTGTTTTGGGGCTTCCCTGGTGGCACAGTGTTGAGAATCCGCCTGCCAATGCAGGGGACACGGGTTTGATCCCTGGTCCGGGAAGATCCCGCATGCCGCAGAGCAACTAAGCCCATGAGCCACAACTACTGAGCCTGTGTGCCGCATCTACTGAAGCCCACGTGCCTAGAGCCCGTGCTCGGCAATGAGAAGCCACCGCAACGAGAAGCCCGCGCACCGCAACGAAGAGTAGCCCCCGCTCACCGCAACTAGAGAAAGCCCGCATGCAGCAACGAAGACCCAACTCAGCCAAAAATAAATAAATAAAATAAATTTATTAAAAAAAAAAAGAGGAAACTTTTAATAAGTAACCACAGACACAGAAGTAGCGAGAAATGATGGGGAAAAGATAATCCACTATAGCGAAGACCAAATGAAAGGTGATATTTCACAACTGCTAGGTTGACAGTTTAACTTGGGTTTTTTTTTTCCCCTGTAAACTGCTATTTGCTAAGCAAGTTTAGGGAAAAATTCCACATGCTCAATCATGTTTTCCAAACTCCACTTCTCATAATAAACCATTGGCTTGGAGTGCTTGCTCTAATTTCTCTATTCCATTAAACAAGTGTGGGAGTTCTTTTAATTCAAGAATGTTAATGTGCAACATTTGTTACTTTGTTGTTAGTGACCTCTACCATCACCCAAATTGTTAATAATCCAAGTAATAAGTGATTACATTGGATAGCTGTTTGTAGCTGATTTAAAAAAAAAAAAAAGATACATACGTTGAATAGAATTAACTGTGTCCTTCCAGAACTTTGGATCTGTGTTCCCATTCAGATTTTATTTGTAATCTCCCTACCCCCCACCATCAGCAATGGCATAATGTAAATTATGTGGTATCTGCCATTTTAAAACTATTTTAACCATGGTCTCTCTCCTTCCTTTTTTGTTTTAAACATAGGACATGGATTTGATTGACATACTTTGGAGGCAAGATATAGATCTCGGGGTAAGTCGAGAAGTATTTGACTTCAGTCAACGACGGAAGGAGCATGAGCGGGAAAAACAGAAAAAACTTGAAAAGGAAAGACAAGAACAACTGCAAAAGGAGCAAGAGAAAGCCTTTTTCGCTCAGTTACAACTAGATGAAGAGACAGGTGAATTCCTCCCGGTTCAGCCAGCACAACACATCCCGTCGGAAACCAGTGGATCTGCCAACTACTCCCAGGTACAGGGTACTCAGTTCTTGGGAAGGTAAAACATCTGGATTTGAGTTCCAGCTTTGCCTTTTACTTCATGAACTTATTAAGTCAACTTCCCAACCTCAGCCTACTGATGAGTTCAGTGCCTGACTGACTTACCTCAGTGTAAGGATTAGGAGGACATAAATTACATGGAAGAGCTTTGTAAGCTATAAAAACATTATGTAATTGTAAGGATCAAACAGCTGCAACAGTAGTGACAGTAGTACGACTGTTGTAGTAGGGATTATTCATGTACTGTGACAGGTACTGTTCTACTAAAGTACTTGAAATATTGATTGATTTAATCAACACAACAATTATGAGTTAATTACCATTATCTTACTTTATCTACAGATGAGCAATTGAAGCCCAAAGAGGTTAAATAACTTGCCCAGAAACTGGGCAATAAATAGGGGCGTGGGGGCCAAGATTTTAAACTAGATAGTCTGGTTTGATTCTGTGCTCTTTACTATACTAAACTGACTTCTGAAACAAGAGGAATGTTTGACTAACTAGACTGTAAACATTTTATGAACACGGAACAATTTTTTTCTTCCTCTGTGTCTTTCCCTTTTATGCAGGTAGCCCACATTCCCAAACCAGATGATTTGTACTTCGATGACTGCATGCAGCTTTTGACAGAGACATTCCCATTTGTAGATGACAATGAGGTATTAACATTTAGTTAACAGCAAATCTCCACAACTATACATAACATATCGTATATTGGTCCCTTTGATGTATCTCCATTTTTTAAAAAAAAATGAAAAACTATTTCAGGAGCAAATTTTATCAAGGAAACCTTAGCCTATAGGTAACTTTATGATTTGGGAAAAAAAAAAAAAGACACAACTCCTTCCCCCACATAATACAAAACCAAAAACGTTTACTCCTGCATAGCCAGAGGGATGGGTGAGCATAACCGTGGAAACAAGTTAACTCTCTTGTTATAGGTACTTAGAAATTTTGGTGAGTAAAAAGCAAGCTGGGTAGTAAACCAAGACTTGTTCGGTTAACAATTTTAATAAGTTTATTGTCTGAAGCACTATACTAGGTATTACATACATATATACAAATTAAATTCTAAAGATTATTCTTACCCATTTTGACGTTTACCTTCAAATGCATAGGATAAAGCAATCAAGCTAGTAAATGAATAAATGTGGAGTCAGCTGGGCAGGACAAAAACATCTGTTTCATTATATAGAAATAGGAGTCGTAAGTCCCCATTATAAGTAGAGAAATACAGAACTGCAGCCAATTCCAGTCTAAGATGTTGTGATGGCCTTGGAGCATACCCATCCACTGCTGGTGGCAGATTCATGTAGATAAATGCCTTCTCAATTTTAGGTTTCTTCAGCTACGTTTCAGTCACTTGTTCCTGATATTCCCAGCCACATCGACAGCCCAGTCTTTATTGCTCCTAATCAGGCTCAGTCACCTGAAACTGCTGTCCTTCAGTTAGCCACTGCTGATTTAGATGATATGCAGCAGGATATTGAGCAAGTTTGGGAGGAGCTATTATCCATTCCAGAATTACAGGTAACTAAGATCTAATATAATAAATACCAAAGATGCTATTTTATATTCAGTCCCTTTAAATTAGTCATTCCAGTTATTTATTATTTATATGCCACCTACTTATAGGAAGGATTGGAGGGTGCTTTTAAATTAGTCATGAGAGCTGCCCATGCTCACTTCAGTGAACTTTTGTTAGTTAAATGGACTGGATGTCTTGAGGGACAGATCAGGTTATAAACCTGAAGTCTGATCTGGGAACTCTGAAAATAATACATATGCTTAGGCATAAGTATCTGTTGGAAATGGGAATTACCTCTGAATTCTAGAAGAGCCTGGTGTGAATGGGGGTGGGGAGAGATTACCATCAGATATGGATTATCAGCTATTAAAAATAGCTTAACCTTGACTTAACATAGTATAAACTTCTTTTCCATGCAGTGTCTTAATATTCAAAGTGACAAACTGGCTGAGACTAGCATGGTTCCAAGTCCAGAAACCAAACTGGCGGAAATTAACAACAATTATCATTTCTATTCATCAATCCCCTCATTGGAAAAAGAAGTAGGTAACTGCAGTCCACATTTTCTCAGTGCTTTTGAGGATTCCTTCAGCAGCATCCTCTCCACAGAAGAATCCAGCCAGTTGACAGTGAACTCATTAACTTCAAATGCCACAGTAAATACAGATTTTGGTGATGAATTTTATTCCGCTTTCATAGCAGAGCCCAGTACCAGCAACAGCATGCCCTCCTCTGCTACTTTAAGCCAGTCACTCTCTGAACTTCTAAATGGGCCCATTGATATCTCTGATCTATCACTTTGTAAAGCCTTCAACCAAAACCACCCTGAAAGTGCAACAGCAGAATTCAATGATTCTGACTCTGGCATATCACTGAACACAAGTCCCAGCATGGCATCACCTGAACACTCAGTGGAATCTACCATCTGTGGAGACACACTGCTTGGCTTCAGTGATTCTGAAATGGAAGAAATAGATAGTTCTCCTGGAAGTGTCAAACAGAAGGGTCCTAAAACACAGCCAGTAAGGCCTTCTGGGGATACAGTCCAACCCTTGTCATCATCTCGGAGGAACAGTGCTCCAGTGTGTCATGCCCAGTGTGAAAATACACCAAAGAAAGAAGTGCCTGTAAGTCCTGGTCATCGAAAAACCCCATTCACAAAAGACAAACATTCAAGCCGCTTGGAGGCTCATCTCACAAGAGATGAGCTACGGGCAAAAGCTCTCCATATCCCATTCCCTGTAGAAAAAATCATTAACCTCCCAGTTGATGACTTCAATGAAATGATGTCCAAGGAACAATTCAACGAGGCTCAACTTGCATTAATTAGAGACATACGTAGGAGGGGTAAGAATAAAGTGGCTGCTCAGAACTGCAGAAAAAGAAAACTGGAAAATATAGTGGAACTGGAGCAAGAGTTAGATCATTTAAAAGATGAAAAAGAAAAATTGCTCAAAGAAAAAGGAGAAAATGACAAAAGCCTCCATCTACTGAAAAAACAACTCAGCACCTTGTATCTTGAAGTCTTCAGCATGCTACGTGATGAAGATGGAAAGCCGTACTCCCCAAGTGAATACTCCTTGCAGCAAACGAGAGATGGCAATGTATTCCTTGTTCCCAAAAGTAAGAAGCCAGATACTAAGAAAAACTAGATTTGAGCAGATCTGACCTTTTCTGAGCTAGTGGGTTTTTTTTGTTGTTGTACTGTTATACTAAAAGCTCCTACTGTGATGTGAAATGCAGAAATATACTTTATAAGTAATTCTATGCAAAATTATAGTCAAACTAGTGTAGAAAATATAAAACTTTAAGAAGCATTAAAATAAGTTATCAGTATGCTGAATCAGTAGTTTCACTTTAACTGCAAACTTAATTTCTTAAAACACCATTGGGGCTAGTTTCTATATACATGTAAATACTACAAAAACTCCTTATTTATACTGTTCTTATCTCATTTGTTACTTTCATAGATTTATATGATACATCTGGCTAAAAGCAAATAGTTGCAAAACTAACCACTGTAATTTTTTAAATAAATACTGTATGAACAAAAAAATGGCATTTTTTATATTAAATTGTTTAGCTCTAGCAAAAGACAATTTAGTCGAAAAGCTGGTACTAATAAAGGAATATTATGACCATTAAATTATTTCTTTGAAGTTCATTCACAATCTTTTATGACAATAATATGGAAAGCACTACACTAAATTGGTACGGGAGATACAGGGAAATGGAATATATCAAAAAGATTTTCTCGGGCTTCCCTGGTGGCGCAGTGGTTGAGAGTCCGCCTGCCGATGCAGGGGACACAGGTTCACGCCCTGGGTCTGGGAAGATCCCGCATGCCGCGGAGCGGCTGGGCCCGTGGGCCACGGCCGCTGAGCCTGCGCGTCCGAAGCCTGTTCTCCGCAACGGGAGAAGCCACGACGGTGAGAGGCCCGCGTACCGCAAAAAAAACCACTTTCTCTTCAGCAGCAAGTATATCTCAACTAAAAAAAATGCTCTATATACTTTGACATGAAAACACCGGTTCTTTTACTCCTATCAAGATATATGCCATACATTTGAAGGTGTGGGAGAACCATCCTACTAACAAAGAGTATTACAGACACAGGAAGTTGGAAGGCTCTGAGGCCTGTTTGAGAAAATATATGGCTGAACGTGGAGGGGGAGAAAAAGGGTGGGTGAGTAGAAAAGCACATCCTTGTTAAGCCTTCATAACCTTTGCTTTTACCTTGTGGAGAACTACTGGCAGTGTTAAGTAGGGGTACATCTGAGTTAAAGGTTTCCTCTGCCTTGTGTGTCGGCAGTAGTCTAAAGGGTAAAGGTAGGAGACCAATGGGGAGGCTCTGAAATAGTCACATGGAGTATGGTGTCTTGGTTTAGAGTGATAGCAGTAGTTAGAAGGCACTGGATTCTGCATGTTTCAAAGGAGGAACTAAAAGGATTTTCCAATAGAATGGATGCAGGATGAAGGTAGGCTCAAGGACTTGAACATTGAAAGAACTGAGTTGCCCAGAGATGGTTAAGACTGTGGCTAGATTTAGGTGGGAAAACCAGTTCACTTTGGGACATATCCAGTGATTAAACATGTAAACAGCAGGTACAATAGCAAGGCCCCTCAAAAATTTGAGACTCTGCAGGCTACCCAAGAAACCATTCACAGCACTGATCATTTTCTTCATCTGGTCAGATATTCACATCTTGCTTGGTTTCATTTTGAAGTGGGTAAATGGAAGTCATCTGAGGGCTCAGCATGTTTAAAATAAGCACTACGTGCAGGTTATTCACCAAAAGTCCTATCAATCCATCAGGAGCAATATAGTGTACAGGTCCACAGGCCCTAGAGCCAGACTGCCTGGGCTGCTACCATTTTCCAAGAATGACCTCCAGTGAGGCAAAGCACCGAGGCTGCTTCATCTGTAAGCAGGGATAAGTATGCAGTGAATTACTCCACAAGAAGCACTGACCCTAGCTAATAGTAAGCACGCTATAAATGAGACTTTTTTCTTCAGCCTTTTATTAGCATGCCTTTTAGTTGCAAGTGAAAGAAACTAAAGTCAAACCAGCTTAATAAGAATTTGACTCAGCCGGCTGTAAAGTTCAGCGTTGAAAACGACTTCAAGGACTATCTAGGCTTTCAAATGTGGAGATTCTGTGGTCTGTCCTGTGTGGTCAAGAATTCCTTCCCATAGTGGTGTTTTAGAGATCCCTGGAAGACACATCACTTTTCCAACCTCAGAAGACAAAAATCTCATTTCTAATAAAGTGCCCTTAAACAAAATTATGGGTGGGAGTGATAGCCATCTGTTAACAGCAGCCCCCATCTGGAGCACGTGGAGTTAACTTGCACCAACTACTATCTACTCCCCCCCACACACAAGGGCGAAGAACACCTAGGCAGACCAGATTTCTGCTATCATGAAACCAGATGCCTTCACTCATGCATTCATTAGTCAAACTTCAGAACTTTGCAAGTTGAAGATAACTGACCACAACCTCTCAGTGCCTAAAAATTACTCTGAAGTACTATACATGCTGCATTACATAGAACTAAAATTTTAAAATCTAACAAATCCTGACCCATAACTAGAAGTAGATTTCACCTCTTGATCATGATGTTTTTCTGACTCCTCAGATTAAACTTGGCTCTCCAACTGTTAAACCTTACTTCAACAGTTCCTAATTTTAAAATGTGTACCTATGCCTTTTACATTGAGGTACACCCTATTAGAAATCTTAACTGCATGACACTGCATTTGTTATATAAAATTCTTGCCGAGATTTTCTTGAAGTCTGTGGAGTAGCTCCTCAAATGTACCTTATAATACTTCCATACCCATTCTTCTAAGTCTCAGAACATATACAAAATATTCTCATTTTTACTTTAAAGATATTTATCAGGCCAATTCCAGCTTTTTAACACTTTGAGAACTGGTAAAAAATTAAAGACAAGAACTTTAATCCTATGTGGAGGAAAAAACCTCCCATTGGCATTAACTTTGTCACCCTTTAAAATTTAGGCATCGCTTCAGCACATGATTATTACCAAGAATACTATCTTTAGGGACCATGGACCAAGAGCCAGCTTAAGCTCTTTAAACGCATTATCCCATTTAACAACCTTCACACTTACGAGCAGGTAATATCAGGTTACTGTTGCCAAGCATCTCAAAATACCACATAACCATCACAACTTCTAAGTTAGAAGTCAGACCCACCACTAGCCTTACCTGATACTTAAGAGTACATATTACCGAATCAAACCTGATTTTTGGTTAACTACCTTAAAAGTAACATTTAACGCGTATAAAAAAAACATTCTAAGAGGTCTGCTACCATCACCAAACTGCCAAGGGGAGCATGGCATAAAAAAGGAAACCCCAGACAACCTGATCAAGGTCACAAACCACCGTGTTAGTTCTGAACTTAAAATTTTTCCCGATAGGCAAAATCTGGCATCTCAGAATCAAACAAAATCCTGATTGCATTTTTCTGATACCTACTAAATAAGGATATTGAGTAGAAAACTGAGATTAAATCCAAATAACCTATCAGTTCTTTTGATGCAGTTTACTCAACATTTGTTGGTGGAATAGACTAATACAATGTATTTTTAAAAATGAAAATTCCGTGTATTCTGATTTTCAGATATAGTTGATATGTGATACAATTTTTCATCTTTGTGATAAACCCTTAATTGTAATGGCTATACACATGGATGTAGTGAAATTTAACCATTTCTCATTAAGCTGTCCACTTCCTTATACATAACACTATCCACATTTATTACCAGTAAATTTCAGAAGTAAAATAGTACATACAGGTAAATCCGTTATTTCCTAGCTTTCAGTACCATGCCCACTTAACTTCTACCAGGTGAATGCAGTTTAATGCACCCTTGCCATTACCTGATTGAAAATATATTAAGCAAAAATGGCATATATTACCTATTACCTTACTCTTCCCCCAACCCTTGGTACTTTTAATTCAGTTCCAAGTTTAATTAACCTAGTGTATTTACAGGACCCCGCTTTTGCAAAACACTAATCCTCCAAAAAAATTTTAATTGCAGTTTGTAATGAGTACACGGGAGATTCCAAATTTATCTTGTTGCCTGAACATTTTGCAGTTTCATTTAATGTATTTTCACTCTGAGAAAATAAAGATAAACGTTATTTTACAACTCAAGCATTAAACTGGAATTATAAGGCACTTACAGCTACACAGAATACAAGCAAAATGTGTCAAAATCCTAAAATCCTCACATGGCTTCAATTCACAAAGCATTTCACATGTTAACAGCTATCAACGCTACGAACCCAAATAAGTGTGGTATGAAAATTAAAAAAAAAAAAAACATCAAAACCATACCTCACAAATTTGTCACATTTTTTGGGGGGTGTGCTGCCCAAAATATCTTAGTTCCCCAACTAGGGATTGAACCAGGGCTCCCTGAAGTGGAAGCATAGAATCCTAACCACTGGACTGCCAGGGAATTCCTTCAATTTGTCAAACTGACACATTATCACTTGGGTTAAACTGCATAACGATAGTTTACTACTACTTAATTTTATTAAAGTTTTCCCCGACCCACCTTCACACCACAAAATGCTCAATTGCCTTTCTCAAGATTAAGAAACCAAGTACCTCCAAAAACAAAAAACACACAGTACCTTCCAACATTTTGAACCCTCATTTCACCATTCTCCCAAATTACCGTTCACATAATTGTCCTTACCCACAATTTTTCTCCAAAGAAAGTTCACTGACTCACCAATCACCCAAGTATCTCATGTATTCTGTCCTTTAAGAATTAAATCCTTACATGGCAATAAGCTTTTTCCCCACACCTACTTCTCATGTGATCTGTTTTCCACTGAATAAAATCTACATCCTTTAAATCAACTGATAATGTGAAGGCTCATGCCAAGTTTCCTGTTTTTTACTTACTGGTAAAGTATGCAATGTCCACCTATACAGCATTTAAGTCACATGAACACTGTGAAGTGACAAAACAACACACACATTTCTAAAAATATTTTAATGAAAAAGTTCTTTCTGTAAACATTTCATTATACTACAAATGAAACATTTGAATCCATTACAGACCACCTCTTAAGTCTTATAAATCAGAGTAAAACATTGAGATTTAAAAGTAATCTTGAATATTTATATAGGCTAACAATCCTTACATTACCCCTGCACATTAGCATGCTTACTCACTACTTTGTGACATCAATTACTGGAATTCCAAGAGATACTGGCATTTAATTAGAAATGTTTCAAATGGTGACTTACATATTAGAACTCTTAAAACCAAGTGTATTTCAACTGTTCAGTTCCTTAGCAAACGGTCTTTGTTACCAGATAGTTTTTGTTCTTTAGGACACGAGTGTAAAATGAGCTTTTTCAGAAGAAATGTAGTGTGGGAAGCTGTAACCTATGAGTTGCTTTGACAAAATGAGTTAAGGTTTGCCTTGACCATTTTTCCCTTGTATAACTTCCTTCGTTTACTGGTGTTATGACTTAAGAGCATCGTATTTTTCAGAAATGACAGTGGAACTACATTTAAGTAAAATCACTTTATTTCATAAAGGAGATGGACTGCAAAAGAACAATGCCTTTAAAAAAGAAAATATTTCCTATCTTAGGAAGTTTGCTTCATTAAAAACCATGTTGTAAAGAAAAATTATCATTAAAAGGCTATTTACCTTATTCAACACTTCATTCTATGGTGGTGTGTAGAAATTCAGTCCTGATTTAGATAGATACAGAAAGAGACCCAACCAGTTATTTTCTGAAAATAAAATCTGTGGCAACCTAACTGCTCCTGTATATAAATAACTTGACTTACTATAATTTAGAAACTAGTTTTATTTTAACCATCTGTCCCCCCCCCCAAAGTGTTATTTTTTAAAAAGTGAATTAACATCAAACCTCAAATTTTAACAAGCCCTTTTGGGGCAGCAATAATAGCCCTTATGAACAACCAGCATCTGATTTGTGTAGTAATTGGGTAATATTTTAACTATTCTTTGGGAAAGGTTGTCTTAAAAAGGAGCTTTAGTGGAATTAGGCCCCCACTGCCTCTGATTAACAGATTAAACACAAAGAAACCTAAAAAAGAACCAAAAGTTTATCCTATTAGTCCAAATAATTCCCTGAAGTCGTATGTGAGAGAACTTATTTATGTATGAGGCCACTTGAACGAAGACCATTTTTGTATCTGTATGATCTGACAGTTTTGAAATTTCATTCCAAGATTTTCTTTTCTCTAGAATGAGTACTGAAGCGTAATGCTTCTGTTACATGTCATGCTTATTACAAAAATTCTTTTAAAAAACCTGGTCACTCTTTCTCTTGTCAAAAATTGACTTTATCCTAAAGACACCAACAATGAATTGTATATATCTGACTCAAGATGAACACTCACAGTTACTGCAGGGAAAATTTTAAAACTGTTTAAAATGTGTTCGATGTGGTTCCAAGATAAACTTTTCAGCTGAACAATTTTGCCAATGTATCTAATAGTTTTAAAATATGTAATATAAATTTATAGGGAAACAAATGGTGTCATCAGGCTTTAGTGTAAGCTACAAACCTTACCCAGCCAGAAACCTTCGTATTTAAGATGGTAGGAAAGACATTCCTCATTTAGGCAAGTAGGGTTCTCATTCAACCTGCAAATCAAAAAAATTACTCTTACCTTGCTTTACAAAAAATTACTCTTTAATTAGTGAAAAAATTCAAATTCAAGCCTTACCTAATGCTTATTGCCCTTCCTTGCAGGTCTAAATGCTAGACCTAGTGACTGTGGCCAACTATCTCTCATTGGTGTTCCAAAAGGCGAAGAGCTCCTTCCTGCTAGACTTTCTTCGATATTTCAGTTGTAATAAGCAGATTTAACTAGCTTTTGGAAAGTTGCTCACTATCACCATAGTATCTTATGCCTTCACTTCTCTGTAGTTGAAGCTCTTGCTGCTGCCTTGTCATTCTTTATTTATGCTGACTTGTCCATACTCAAAAGGCTGCTGAAGTCCTGTCTTAGTGAGTCTCCTTTGATCCACACTGTGCTTAAAAAGCACATCTTAGGTCCTTTAAAGCTGGTTAAATCGCTCTCCTCATGGCTTAACTTTTCCACACTGTTCACAAGAACTAAGCTAATACAACTTATAAACAGGTCACATACACAGATTTCACCTGCTTATAGGTTGCAAACATCAACTTACTGACAATATTTTCACTATTAAACTAGTTCCAGAACACAGAAAGTTTGTTAACAGTACAAATTAACCTCATATGCCATTAAAGGATACTGTCAAGGTTGTGTCAAACAATTTCACAAACATAGAAACAGGAAATGTTAATCTCCCCCATTCCTTCAACCTTTATTATATGAATAAAAGAACTTGAGACAATTTAGCTTAATTTTAATAAAATGTTTCCCAAGCATTATTTTGACCAGGTACCCAGGTTTAAGTTATGAACATTGACAGTGTCCATTTATATAACCAACACTTGAAGTTGTTAAAGACTTAACCATTTTCTAATAATTAGCCTATTTTCTACACTGCTTATTCACATATGTCCATTAACAAATGGAATGTTGTCTGTTACATTTATTGGTTTGTGAGTGTTTTCTGGAAAACTGCAGTGTCTGTGAAGACCGATTTCCATGCTGGCATTGCATGCATCCAAATATTAATGCACAGAGGCACAGAATTAGAGCAACGAGAGCATATTCAAACACTAGCACGCCCCATCCCCCCTTTTATTGCTTGTTTTGCTTAGTACTTCTTAAAACAAAAATAAGAATCTCAAATTTAACGTTCAACTACCGAAGAAATAATAACAGCAGGGCACATACTTAGGGCTCGAATGAAATTTTAAGCACTAGCTGGCGCAAAACAGTAGACATTGGTTTATATATATATATATATATATATGACCTTGTTATCGAAGACTCTTCTCAACCAGGGTCTTCCAAACAAATTGTAAACTCATACCAACATGACTTAGGTTCAAGCATACACATGGAAATAACAGTGTGTTCTTTGGGATTTTTAGTGAGTACGAACTCTGACTATCCAAATTTGAATTCAGGTCTTGAGGAAGTGAAAACCTTGTTTGTACTAAGCAACTGTGCTACACTTCTACTGCAGTAATCACTTGGGATGATTATATCTAGACTATCCTTGGTTTCATCCAGTATAATGCAGAGGGTACAAACAGGAAAGCATGCCAGCCAGTTAAGGTTTCAACAATGCATGATTTTTATTCTCTTGCTCTGAGAGCTTGTATCAAAAAAATATATATTAAACCAAGGAAAATAACTGAAGATTTATGGGCCTCTTGTGCTTTAAAAAGGAAAAAAAAAGGTAGCCACTAATTCGCTCAGATAGAGCAGGCTTAGTGGTCCTGTATTTTGAAGATTTTAAGAATGTTTCTTAAGGTAGGAGGAAACGGAAAACATTCACTATCCCTTTCCAGAATTTAAACAGAGGGCAGGAGACATTCTTTACACCCAAATAAAACTATGGCAGCAGTTCACATGTGACCAAAGTGAATGTAGAATGGAGATGTTCTAAACACAGCTAGGACTCTCAGCAAAGCTAATACACTAAAATCATATGATTACATTTTGAAAGAAAATGCACAAAAACCAAATAGGAATTTTGAGATTTTTCATTTGAAGTAAATCTTAATGCTATTAAATTCACAAATATGCTAATTTAAATACCCAATTCTATTATCTAAAACACACATTGCAAACATACAAATATCTATTCTCTCCACATGTCAGAGCCCATTCATTTCATGGTTTGGAAATGGGGAGAATAGATCCCCTTAAACTGCAAGTCAGCAGGTGTTTCTTTACAGTTAACTTTAGCAAAATTCATACAAAATAGTAATTAACAATGATCTTCTTTACTTGTTAACTCACAAGGAAACACCTTCAAAACTGCATTTTGTTAAAGTTTCTGTACTAAAATGTAGAAAAACTGAACTACACAAATATTGAAAAGTTAAAAATTCCTTAATTTTTTATTCCTGGTACCACTACCACAATTTACAGGGCAATATACCTGATGTAATGAAAAGAAAAAGAAAAAGACAAAGCTACAACAGATAAAAGACCTCAGGAATGTACATCTAATTGACACTACATTGCATTAATCAATAGCTGCACTTTTTGCAAACTGTGGCTATGACAGTCCTGAACAAGAAGGGTTTCCTGTTTAAGCTGCAGTAACTTTTCTGACTATGGATCATCGTTCCTTCTGTGGCAGATTTTTACAGTTCCTCTAATGCATTTGGGACGACTGTCTCAAAGTAACCTGCAGCTTTCCTGACAACTCCTCGCTCTCTCTCCTGCTAAGAACTGTAGCCTGTTGAATAATACAGGATAAAAAAATTATTACACTCAGTGAACAGTTCCACATATTCTTTATCATCATGATAAAAATTTAAAGATACCTACCCTTTTCTTCTGAGTTTTTAGAACCTTCTGCTACCATATCCACCACTTCCACCACCAGATCCATAACCACCTGGAAACATACAACGATTTTAAAGAATCACATGAGTTTTTAATTTAAAAGGCTATGAAAAATTTTGATAGGAAAAAAATTTATTTACCACCATAGGGACTTCCCGAGCTTCTTCCACCAAAACTGCCCCCCTTCATGGGTCCATAATTTGATTGCTGTTGTCCACTATAATTTCCAAAATCATTATAGCTCCCACCACCACCATAGTTACCTGAAATTACAAAGGTTTTATTTGTGGCTGACCTACACAATTATTTTCCTTTTTTAATATATGTACTCGTCATCTTTTGACAATCGTGGCAGCATGTGCTCTGACACTTACACACAACGCTTTGAAAAGAGATTTTACAGAGCTACCAAACTCTTTTCACTACAGAGGCCCACTAGCAGGCCTCAAACATAGGAAGGAGAGGAAAAACAAAGTGAAAGCTGGCTCAAAACACTACGTATTTAGACAGCTACCGTATTTTGTTTATATTAGATGTTACACGCTAGCACATTCTCTCCTTCATACCACTAAATAGCATCAAAATTGTGTTTGATTCACCGTAATTCTGATACCGTTTAACTTTTAAATCAATGACAAAAAAGCATTTCAAGTTGACTGTTAAGAAAAACCTGTTGTTGATACATCAATACAGTTCAACAAAACTCAGTGCATTCATAACGAAGTTCTTTATAGCATCGTGGAATGATGCAGAGCTGCTTAAGAGTCTGCAACACACCTGACATATTAAGACTCAAAGTATTTTTGTCACCTAGACTCCAGATGACACCCAATTCAACATGTCTGCACATTCAATTTACAGTTCCCATCTGTCCAGCTTAAAAGTACCTAGAGTTAACTAAAATTCCGGCAACGAACATTACCGATAAATGTCCATTTCAATACAAAAATAAGAGTTGAATACACTTTGCCAATTTACTAAATTGCCAGCAAAATAAGTTTAATTTCCCACCATTTGAGTATTTTCTATTATAAAACATCATATTTGACCAAATGCTGTTTTAACATGTTTTTAAACACCTGGAAGAAACTATAAAAACTAATGAATATTCAAAACAAGTGAAAGTCTACCACCTCCAAAATTTCCTCCTTCATTGTAACCATCATATCCTCCACCACCGCCACCATATCCACCACCTTGGTTTCCATATCCTGGTCCACCACCACCATAGCCTCCTCTACTACTGTAACCAGGACCACCGCCATAGTTACCACCTAGAACAACAAATTGGGTTGTCAGACAAAAAGATAAATGTACAGAGGGTCAAGTTATTGAATGCTAGTTTACCATACTTTTAAGCCCCCAGAAAACAGGTCAATAAATTGATTTAACACTCTAAAGCCTGGTAATACCTGGCTAATAGAACAGCAAGAATCTGGGCTAGGAACAATTAAGATGAATGCTTAAATCTTTTGATATTAAAAAATTGCCTCAATTTTAAAAAATCTCACTAAGGAAAATAGTGAACAGTCTCCTCTGAGACCTATAATTCCACCTCAACTGCTAGTACAATAAATCTTATCAGCCAAAAAGAACTAGGTAATGTTTAATCTTTAGGGCTTTAAGGTCTACTTTTCCAAGATATTAGTTTAAAAGCATACTTTAATGGTCAAGCCACACAAGTTTTAAATTAGGAAAATGTAAACAAACACTTTCATTCTTAATAAAGTATAGAAACAAAATCAAAATATCAAACATTAAAAAACGTACCGTCGCCTCCAAATCCATTATATCCACCATCACCTCCTCCATAACTACCTCTGCTGCCACCACCTCCACCACCATACCCTCCTGAAAAAAAGCAAAGTGTGAATTAAACGAATATATTCAACTTACCAATAACACTTAGGTAGACATGTTCTTAGAAATAAGGTAACTGTCCTACCTCTTCCACCAAAGTTTCCACCACGGCCAAAGTTACCTCCACCACCTCCAAAGTTTCCTCCACGACCCATGAAGTTGCCAGATCCACCTCCACGACCTTCAACACAGGCAGGAAAGTTCTTTAAGAACCTTACAAACATTACTCATCTCTATTTTGTATGTATATATGGTACTACTCACCTCTTTGTGATCCAGCAGACTGCATTTCTTGTTTAGAAAGGGCCTTTTTCACTTCACAATTATGCCCATTAATAGTGTGGTATTTCTGAACTAAATTTTGTTTAATCAAACAAACAAACAAAAGTTATTTGATGTTTGGAAAAGCACACATAAATGATATCCTTTATCACTATTTAACTTATTAAAACATCAAAAAGGTAGTGACTTTGAGTAGTGATAAGGGAGTGTTCTGGGATGTTAATAACATTTATTTCTTGATCCAGACGCTGGTTACACACGTATAGTCACTTCATGAAAACTAAACCATACACTTTATATGCTATTATTGTACACAATATAAAAGTTGTAAGCGATTTAGCAAGTTTAGTAGAGAGCTAAGAAGCCATTTCTGCTTTCCCATTCAAGTTCTGAGAAACTGCTACTTACCAACAATTTTATCAACTGTATCATGATCATCAAAAGTTACAAAAGCAAATCCTCTCTTTTTTCCACTCTGCCTGTCTTCCATAACTTCTATGGTTTCAATCTTGCCATACTTTTCAAAGTAGTCTCTCAAATTATATTCTTCTGTATCTTCTTTAATACCACCAACAAAAATTTTCTTCACTGTTAGATGGGCACCAGGCTTTACAGAATCCTACAAATAAAAAATATATAAGTTAAAAAAAAACCCTCAAAAATTCTGCAACAATTTCACACGTCACACAACATGGTATTATTAAAATACCTCTCTAGAAACAGCTCTCTTTGGTTCCACTACACGCCCATCAACCTTGTGTGGTCGAGCACACATTGCTGCATCCACCTCTTCAACACAAGAGTAAGTAACAAAACCAAAGCCCCTGGAACGTTTTGTTTGGGGGTCTCTCATCACCTACAAAACAAAAATTTTAAAGCACTGAAACACACCTAAACAGGTCCTCTGCCCTCTTTCAAGAACCTTTTGTTCCCTTAATAACTTACCACACAATCTGTAAGTGTGCCCCATTTCTCAAAATGTTCTCTTAAGCTATCATCTGTAGTTTCAAAGCTCAGACCACCAATAAACAGTTTTCTCAACTGTTCTGGTTCCTTTGGATCATGACCCTGAGGAAACAAACCAATATATTTTAATTATTTCGTTTAGTAGGTAAATGCAAAGATGCACAAGCCTTTTAATCTCCTACAAATAAACTTTTAACATCAAATTCCTGTACCATTAACACTTTCTCCAGTTAAAAACTGGAGTAGGATCACACACATCAACTGATTAAAGGGACCAAGAAAACCTATAACCAGACTCTGAAATGCCAACATCACTTAAAAATTAAATTGAAGCCCAAGATAATTCCAGAATCAAAAGTCCCGAAATTTTGAGGTACAACTACAAGTGTCTGGGGACAGATTATTTTAGAAGTGGCTACTGAGAAACCAGTTTCTAAGAAACCAGAAGTGTTGTAAATGCAGTGTTTCATCTATGCCATTTCTTCTCTCGTCTTCCCTCCTGAGTCTACACCCCCAAAAGCATATAATTATAAACCACAAGACTGTGAACTACAACTTAAAAATGGAGAAATTCACCACTTTCAAGCAAATAAAAAGGTGAAAATAAGTGTTTCTCAGTGAAAGGCTAAACCAGCATTTCCCCCCCAAAAAACTATGGAAAAAACCAGCCACGTAAAAATTTTCTATTTGCATTTGTACCACGTGCCAAAAATGTTTTCAAAACCAACATTTTACTGGGTCACAAAAAGGGCAGTTTGGACTTACGTTAGGTATACTGTCTGACAAGGAACACAGTAAAAAAGAAATTGAGATTAAAAAAAAATTAAGATATGGCCTGAACTGTTTTACAACTTAACTAGTTCTTTAACAAATCACATAACTACCACTTAATACATATATGCATTAAGACAACTTTCATCCGAAGTCCTTAAATAGAGGCACTCACACTTACATTCTAAGATCTTCCTGTGTCTTCTAAAAGTAGAGACGTTAAGGCATTTAATATGAAGAGACTGTCACATGCCACGAAAAAATGTTAAATGATTAATAGCCTAAAGCGTTTATTCACTTAGTCTCATCTTTTCAAGTCCCGGTTAAATACATCTAATTAACAATACACAAAGTTGAAAGAAAGAAACAATAACCCACATGAAATTATCCCAAACAAATGAAAAATTCGACTCTGGTTGCAGTCCTCTGAAACAAAATTACAAGAAAGTACAACCTGAGCCGACCCATCAGAATAGGAAAAACGAAGGTGAAAAAATTGCAACTTCCTATTTTACATCCACACTCTATGAGATGGGGCACTTCACCCACATGGAACGAAGCTACGTAAGGACTTTAGCAAAAACGGCAGATCAAGAAGTACTTTAAAACAGCAAAATTAAAAAAAAAATTATTTTCAACCGAGTGCTGCGAGGAACAGAACGGGACGTAAAATTCTCCTTAGCGATCTTTAAGGCCTGGAAACGCGATGGGAGAACATCACTGAAAACACTAGGCCCCAAGCTTCGAGGCCGTTTGCAGCATTCTCTGCTGGGCCGCCTCCTCCCTCTTCCTTCCAATCCCACGCTCTCTCTCCCGGCGGCGGAGCCAGGCGGCGGCCATTGCGTGCCAATGCGCCATTTCGTAACGCGGGAGCGGATCAATGTCAATGTGGCCGCCGCCCGCCTGCTCGCTCGCCCGGATGTGCATGCTCGTCCCCTCCCCTCCCCCACCGCCTCCTCCCAACTGCTCCCGCCGAGGCCCGCCATGCCGCCCTCGGCCTCGAATGGGAGGCCGCGCGGCCGGCGGGCCAGCTCCCCTCCCGAGGTCTCCCCAGCCACACCGCGCCTCCGAGGAACCACTTGTGCAGCCCAAGGAGACGGCAAGGCTGGCGAGAAGCCCCAAGGAAGCCTCCGAAGCCCGCTCCCCTCCCCCTCCCGCTGCCCGTCTCAACGCAGAGCGCGGGAGGGCCGACCCAGTCCACCCGGCCTCCCCACTCCCACCGAGCCCGGCCCCCCTTGCCGGCCACTACCCAGCAACCCCCCGCTCTCCCCCTAATACCTCCTCCCCCCGGCGGCGACGGCGACGGCCGGAGTCGGGCTGGGGGCGGCCGGGCGGCGGTTTTACCTCCATTTTGAGACCGGACTCGCCTCTTCCAACTCGAGTTCAATATGGGACCGAGAGGAAGAGGCGGGGCTAGCCGTCACGTGACGCGCTTTTCGCGCGCCGCCGGCCTAATGGGGGAGGGGCGAGTTGGGAAGGGGCGTGGCCAGCTGGGCGCGAAGAGGGACTGGACGAGCGGGTTGGTTGGCAGAGGACGGGGGCGTGGCAGGCCCCGGGAGCGCGCGCGCCTCGCTAACTTCCAGTGCGGCACCGCCCTTGCCGCCGTTCGCGCCCGGGCGGCTGCAAGGACGTCAGCTAGGCTTTCGCCAATGGTCGGTGCCCACGTCGGGAGAATGCCTCGTGACCGCGCGTCACCGGAGAAAAAGGCCTGTTTCCCTTTCTTCTCGCGCTTCTTTCCCCTCCCCCACGTGGGCCTTTCCGTCTCCATTATCGAATTCATTTCATTCAGGCGCCTGGATAAAACCACATTTTCCCTTCTTGTACTTTAGGGTTGTAAGAAAGCCCTCTCGGCCCCTCGGCGTCTCCTCGCACGTTTCCAAATGGCAGGGCCTGGTGTCCGTGACTGGGATGCCCACTGTGAGGGCCCGCACTGAAAATCCCTGACACTGACATATGTGAATCATGGGCATCTTGGAAAGGCCTCAAAACGTGGCTGAAACACTGAAATTTCACCCTTAATGAGCTGAGGCAAGACCGGTCGAGGTCAGTTAATTAGGTACTCACTGATATCTCAAGAAATCTGTCGGCACTATTTTCTTACACTTATAGTTACTGTGGAAGGAGCCGAAGGAACTGTTCTCGTGGACTGGATTTAAGGAATGATTTACAAGATTGCTAGAAGTAAGAGCACCAGATATACTCCCTATTCGCGAGTGATTTTTACCTAATTATTTTCACGTGTGAAGAAAAACAAGCTCAAAGAGTTGATTAATTCTTCCTTGGCCTCCCAAGTGACTTTAAGTCATTTGACCTTACTGAGCTTTAGTTTTAGAATTTTTTTTTAATGAAAATGGGGATAAGATTTGGTGATCTTCAACACCTATGACAGCTGTAAGGTAATAATCTGTGGATCCGTATTGAAGCAAAGGTGCTGGTAAAAGTGACCACAGTTGACAGGTCTCCCTACCATGCTAAGAAATGCCCTATATTTTAATGTAGCATTCCATACGAGCATCTCGTTTAGAATTGATCAGGCCCTCCCTTGGAAAGATTATAAATCTAATCAGTTATATTCTAAGTTGTTTGAAAAGCAGGTTGTTAACCAGTGGGGAATGGTCAGCTCAGAGTTTAGGGAAGAAAATGAGCACAAAGAATAACAGTTTGTTGATGTTTATCTAGCATTGCCCAAGTGGAATAGTGTTTGATTTGGGAGACACGAACAAAAGGTACTCTGTTCTGGGGCAGAAACCAGTCACCAGGCCTTACTGTATCTTGGATGAAAACAACCCTCCAAGCAAAGTAACCCTCCTCTGGTTGCTCTGATTCTATTATCAGAAGCAAATTATTACATATTCTGCTTATCAGGTACTCCTGATAGCCAACAATAGTACTTGAGATATTGGGAAAATTTCTACTCTTAGTGTCTCGTTGATATGTAAAAGCTTTGTGAGTTTGATTACTATGAAATAGTCTTGAATAACTTGGTCACTTCTGAGTGTGTAGAAAAACGTGACGTTAAAGACCTTAGGGAGATGGTATTCAAACCAAGGTATCTATGAGAAACTGCAAGAAAACTGATCACTTGGCTTCACTTTAGTGCACGTTTGTCTAGTTGTTTTCTAACCAAGTATTTCTAATCAATAACTTCTGTTATTCTTTCTTTGAATTGTATGAAGTTTTCATATTAATTTGAGAAATGGTGGGGAATGGGATACTAAGTACTTCCATCCAGGAACACAGTATGTCAGTCCATTTGTTCAGGTCTTTTGTCCTACAGTAAAATGTGGATTCCTCCCAGATATGTTGTTCACACAGATTCTGTAGTTTTTAGACATTAGCTGTTTTTTATGCTTTTATCTAAGCCTCCTCTCCAGCTCCGGGGCCACGTGGTATCTCGTACAAATATCCCTGTTGGAGTTCTTGACCCTGTTGGACACAGACTTGAACCTTGGCTGTTTTCTATCCTTGTAACCCTGGCTGTTTTTGAAATGTGAGAGACAGAGAGTATATGGGGTAGGGAGCAGAGGACAAGGGTCCTAGGGTGGGATGGGGTGGCAGACTGATTTTATGAATAATCTATATCAGGGCCTCTCAACTTCTTTCACATCACAACACATAGAGAAAATGCTAATTTAAAAAAAATAAATTTATTTTATGTATTTATTTTTGGCTGCGTTGGGTCTATGTTGCTGTGCACGGGCTTTCTCTAGTTGCAGCGAGCGGGGGCTACTCTTCGTTGCGGTGCGCGGGCTTCTCATTGCAGTGGCTTCTCTTGTTGCCAAGCACGGGCTCTAGGTACGCGGGCTTCAGTAGTTGTGGCGCATGAGCTCAGTAGTTGTGGCTCGCAGGCTCTAGAGCACAGGCTCAGTAGCTGTGGTGCACAGGCTTAGTTGCTCCGCGGCATGTGGGATCTTCACAGACCAGGGATTGAACCCGTGTCCCCTGCATTAGCAGGTGGATTCTTAACCACTTCACCACCAGGGGAGTCCTAGAAAATGCTAATTTTTGTACAGCACACTAGGTTACATAAAAGAAGAGATTTAGAGGCATCTAAATGATGGTAAAAAAAAATTATCACATTTTCTTTAAATTAAATAATTATGATAAAGTAAAATACAGTGTATTAGGGAAGATATTAAAAATTGAATTTGGATAAAACTTTCAAATAAAAATTTCCCACATGTTTTAATAATTGACTTGAATTTGTTCCTGTGAATATACTTTGATATTAGATTTTATGGTTAAAATGACTTTATTCAGTTTCTGATCTAGACTTTTTTTTTTGTTTTGCGGTACGGGGGACTCTCACTGTTGTGGCCTCTCCCGTTGCGGAGCACAGGCTCCGGATGCGCAGGCTCAGTGACCATGGCTCATGGGCCCAGCCACTCCGTGGCATGTGGGATCTTCCCGGACTGGGGCATGAACCCATGTGCCCTGCATCGGCAGGCGGACTCTTAACCACTGCGCCACCAGGGAAGCCCATGATCTAGACTTTTTTAATGATAAACTCATATTCTGAATAGTAATTATCAGTGAGGGACTCTGATCACCTAAGAGAGTGGGTGATAAAATATTTAAAACCATTTTATACAACCGTTCAAAATGTACAATTGGGGGCTTCCCTGGTGGCACAGTGGTTGAGAGTCCGCCTGCCGATGCAGGGGACACGGGTTCGTGCCCCGGTCCGGGAAGATTCCACATGCCGCGGAGCGGCTGGGCCCGTGTGCCATGGCTGCTGAGTCTGTGCGTCTGGAGCCTGTGCTCCACAACGGGAGAGGCCACAACAGTGAGAGGCCCGCGTACCGCAAAAAAAAAAAAAAAAAAAAAGTACAATTGTAATTATATTTAAAGAATAACAATTCTTACAACTCTTCCTTTTAGTTTATTAACAAATATGTTGCAATTTCATAAGATAATGCAAATGAATTTCAATCCCAATAGTACATTTTTAGTACATTTTTATATCAAGATTTCCACATTGAAACTCTAGCTTTCAGAACATGCATGCATTGTCAATAGCTAACCTGGGCCCTATTCAAAGACTGTACTGCTGCAAAGGGATAGAGATGGCCAGTATATGTTTAGACACATATTAAAGGCATTGCCTGGAGCTGAGCCCACCAGAAAACTACACTCTGCCAAGGCTCCTCTCTCATCCCCTGACAGATTACCCCTGAGGCTGTGTGCTGTGCCCCATGGGTCTCCTGCATTGGCTCCAGGATCTTCGGTCCATGACAGGCAGTGGGATGCTTTGCAGATAGATGCCAGATGTGGCATCTTCTTGGCCGCATGCAGACAGCAGAACTGTAAGTGCTGGTTGCTTCTTTGGCATACACCTCAGACTGCTCTGCACAGGTGCCTGAGGAGACCTAAACAAGGCTGCTCATGGCCAGAGGTAGTAGCCCAAAGGGCTCTGGCTGCCCCCGACTGCTCTCAACTGCCCCGTGCAGGAGGGGTCAATTTCTCACTTACATTCAGGACACCAGCACACCAAAGTCCACCAGTTAGGAAGCTCTGTCTGTATTATGTGCCTCATTTTATGAATGAGGAAGCTGTTTTACAGGTCAAGGCGGTGATTTTTTTTCCCGAAATTAAGAGCAAATATGACAGAGTCAGAACTGAAAGAAAGAAAAGAGAAATTGAATGAAAATATTTTGGACAGGAGGAGGGTAATTCTTAGAAGGGAGGAATTGTAATATAGTATAAGCTTTGTTATCTGCCACTATATTCAGAACATGCTAATAGCTTTATTTTTCTAAATTCTTGGTTTTTAAATGAGTATATGAAGTAAAACACAAGACAAAACAAACATCTCTCCCCCCAAATCCTATTACACAGATTTGACTGCAGTCAGTGTAACTTGGTACATACGCTTTTACGTTCTCTTCTAGGCCTAATCAAAGCCTTAAGTATATATAAATGTGTATACATAGCCATATCTGTTTCATTACAGAACATATAAAACTATCTAGATCTGAAATTTCCTTTTTACCACCCACTTACCAAACCAGTCATTTATTGAACTCTTACTATGTGCCAGGAGATTCTGGCTGCTGGAAATTCACCATGGTCACTCACGTTATTGAACACTTACCCTGTACCTTGCACTGTTGTAAGCACCTTATGTTCTTGATCTCACTTAATTCCCATAGCAACCTTAGGAGTAGGCCTTATTATTATTGTCATTTTTTTTAGGTGAGTAAACTAGGGCTTAGGAAGTTGAATAAATTGACCGGGGCCATATAGCCTCTACAACTAAGGAGATGAGGTAGAATGTCATGTCATAGCTGTATTTACATTTTAATATTCTTGGAAGTAACAACATTTTCTTAAAAGATTTTCCGTCATGCATCTGTCATGTTCGCTACCTTTTTTCATCATGTCTCCAGAGACTGGATGGCTCATAGTAAGCAATTCATTTATTTGTTGTTGAATAAATAAACGAATGAACAATGAATGAAATTTTTGGGTCCCTTTCAGTGCTCTGCAGGACCTACTGTATAATTTGTGGGCCTAGTGCAAAATGAAAATGCAGGGCCCCTTCCTCAAAAATTATTAAAAGTTTCAAGACAGTGACACCTGAGCATTAAGCCAAGCCAGGACCCTTATGAATGCAGGGCCCTGTACAACCCTGATGCTGGCCCTGGTGCCTAGTGTAGTGCCCTGTCTAGAGCAGGCTCTCAGTCTCTTTTGGATGATTTATTCATTTTTCATTTTGTGATCTACCTCCACTTCCTCATCAGCCACTCATTTCTTATGTGTTCAGAATCTAGTTTCTGCCCCAGGTTATGGAAATTCTTTCTCCAAAGTCACAAAAGACTATCTAGCTGTCAAATTAATTTCCCTATTCTCAATGTTAATCCTCCTGTTTTAGTTATTTCAGGCTGCTTTAACAAAATATCATTGACTGGGTGAACTAAAAAACAAACATTTATTTGTCACAGTTCGAGAGGCTGGGAAGCCTATCAGGATGCTAGCATGATCAGATTCTGGTGAGAGCCCTCTTGCTGGTTTGCAGATGGCTGTCTTCTCACTGTGTCTTCATATGGCAGAGAGAAGGAAAGAGAGAGAGAACCGGTGAGAGCATGAGCACTAGCTCTTGTGTTTCTTCTTTATAAGGACACTAATCCCATTATGGGGACTTTACCTTCATGACCTAATTACCTGCTAAAGGCCCACCATATTGGGATTAGGATCTCAGCAAATGAATTTTGGGGAGACACAAGCATGCAGTCCATTAACACCTCCCTAACCCAGGGATTGACATTACTGCCTATCCCTCCTTTTGGTGTTCTCCTCTCTTGTCTTTATTAAGAACATTGATTCTCTTTTTCAGTACTGTCCCTGCTTCCTTTTGGAGCCTTCCCTCTTTCATTTCCTCCTCTCCCTCCCATAAGGTTTTGTTAACACTGAGGTATGGAACCTCTGGAGGGACTTTGTGAAGTGTATCCATTGCTCTCCCTGGAGTGGCCACTTTCCCTGGGAAAAATGTGAATGGTATACATGCCTGAGAACCCTCAAGCATGGGATATTGATGTCTGGTTAATGAAATTCATATCCCATCCTACATGAATGGTAGGTAGAACTGCAATACTAGGGCAAGAGGGGCTCAGAACTGGAGAAGCTGAGGGTGAATTGTCAGCTCCAGTCCTGGGAGCAAGTCACAGAGTTTTGAATGGATCTGGGAGGAATCTCAACATGAAATTGGAGTCAAATGTTAGGAAGGAACTAGGCAGATGGAGTGAGAGGAAGGAGAGATGGGAGCCCTAGAAAGAAGATGGACTTAATTTTGGTGGACAGGTTCCCCAGCACGGGATTACTTTCATGCAACTGGGAGTGCCCCAAGTAACAACTTGGATCTGGCATTTCTCACTGTGATATCTTGGTAGCTATCACTGGCCAGCCCTCAGTTTTATCTTTATTTCTCAAGCTTGCCAATACCACCACTACCCGTACCACCCTAATTTTGATTTATTTTAATTTTAACAACACGCAGCAACCTGGCTTCTATGTGGCTGAGAAAGGTCAGTGCACACACAAAATGAAAATAGTATGAAGTGTAAGACTGTAAGAAAAAGAATTTTTTTTGGGGGGGGTGTTGCCGTCAGTACAGTTGGTCTCAGCTTTCATCTGATTGAAAGAAATGAGATTAACACCCGAATTGACTGACAGACCTTTAATTTTTCTCAGGGCTACTTTCCCCCAATCTTTTTATTATAGAAAAAAATACCGAAAAGTTGAAAGAATTGTACAAAAATCACCTTTATACCCACCAACTAGGTTCAACAATTGATAACCATCTGTCATTTATTCTTCATCTATCTGTATAGAAATGCATTGCAAATATCATGACACTTTTCCCCTAATATAACATGCATAACCTAAAAACAGGGACATCCTCTTATATAATCACATTACCATGGGTTTTTTATTTATTAAATGTTTTATAGTTAATTGCAGTCATTATTCCTTTTGATATTTGAATTGCCTCCAATTTGGCGTCTGTGTACTTTTCGTCATGCTCCCATTAGTCTTAAAGAGCTTACTTGAACTCTCTCTCAGGTACACTTGAATTTTATTAATCAAAGCAAACTCTATAGTGGATTTTAGGCAATATGTGGAAAAGATTTGGGGATGAGGAGAGGGAGAAAGTGGCCTCTATATAGGTAGGCCAGTGGGATTGTCCTTGGACTCAGCCAGCCTAGGCTCATCTTGACTGGAAAAGCCTTCTCTTGCTTTCATCAGAGCCCCAGATTCACCAAAAGCTCCACTGTTTTTCAGAATTTATTGGCAGCGGGAGGCCAAAATTACTATATTTGTAAATTAAGAACTGCTTGTTTGTAAATTAAGAACTGCCTGCTTATTTTTGTAGGAAGAATGAGGATGAATATGATTAAAATTGAAGGGAGATACTCATCAGTAGAAATATGGGCTATTAAATTAGAAAAGCATGTTAATGTGTATGGTGAGGAGAGACCTCTGACTGAGACCGGGAGAGAGCAGACCATGGGTCCCTCTGCACACAGAAACTTAGCTGTCCTGTGCCTTATTCCTCATGGCCTTCTGAGCTCACATTGACAAATGAGTCCCATGGCTTTGGGTTATGAGAGAGTTATATTTTAAGAAAATTTCTTGTGACAATAATACCTTGACTCAAAGCAAACATTTTCAAAGGGTGGGAATTTGGGCCACTGAGGCAAGTCAGTGGAGGAATTTGATTTTTGACAGCGGCTCTTTCAACAAGTCACACCATAATAGCTATTCCTATTCTGCTACCTATCTCTGGCCCTGGCTACAGTCTTATCACATTGAACATGTAAAAGGTAGAGAAGATTCAATTACCCTGAGTGGCAGTTATGAAATATCCTTCCTTGTAGAAGCAAGGACAAATACTTTCATGTTGCTGTGAATATAGTAATACTCAAGACATTGTTGATGGAGGATATTTAAATAACTCTCTGTGAAGGCTTAAAGAATGGAAAAGTCGTTCAGGATTGCCTGTTTTTTCAATAATCCCCAACCTCTTTACATTCTATTTGCTTAGATCCCTACTTAGATTTTATTGTATTTTTTTAAATTATTAAATAATTTATTTATTTTTGCTGTGTTGGGTCTTCGTTTCTGTGCGAGGGCTTTCTCTAGTTGTGGCAAGCGGGGACCACTCTTCATCGCGGTGCGTGGGCCTCTCACTATCGTGGCCTCTCTTGTTGCGGAGCACAGGCTCCAGACTCACAGGCTCAGTAGTTGTGGCTCACGGGCCTAGTTGCTCCGCGGCATGTGGGATCTTCCCAGACCAGGGCTCGAACCCGTGTCCCCTGCATTAGCAGGCAGATTCTCAACCACTGTGCCACCAGGGAAGCCCCCCACTTAGATTTTAGATATGTTTACTTTATTTGTTGCTTTTAATTTCTTCATATTTCCCTTTCTTCTGGTTCATCTGGTCCTTCTACCATCATTGCCTTAGTTAATGTAGTGTCATTTGCTTCCAGCCATGAACTTTTTAAAAATGCTTTGGTTCTCCTAAATAAGGAGGTTTGGGTTTCTTGATTTAGATAAATCTTTCCAGGATACAAAAATATGAAGAAGATTCTGCTAATCCTACAACTATATAAAATTATATACAATCCTGGGACTTCCCTGGTGGCACAGTGGTTAAGAATCCACCTGCCAATGCAGGGGACATGGGTTTGAGCCCTGGTCCGGGAAGATCCCACATGCTGAGGAGCAACTAAGCCCGTGCACCACAACTACTGGGCCCACGCTCTAGAGCCCACGAGCCACAACTACTGAGCCCACGTGCCACAACTACTGAAGCCCGCACACCTAGAGCCTGTGCTCTGCAGCAAGAGAAGCCACTGCAATGAGAAGCCCCCTCACTGCAACAAAGAGTAGCCCTTTCTCGCCCCAACTAGAGAAAGCCTACATCTAGCAATGAAGACCCAACGCAGCCAAAAATAAATTAAAAAAAAAATTATATACAATCCTAGAAGGAAAATACTTTGTAAATTAATCAGGGAGGTGAGTTTGACAGGCTCAAATGTAATTCAGGTGTTCCCTCTCTCTCCTTTACTGTATGGAATAGCTGAAGTGGTGCCTTCCCCAGCTCTGGTTCCCTTTCATCTCAGAGCTCTGCTCAAATAAAGTCTCTCTCTGTAAAAGGAATCTTGGTGTGAGTGGCTAAGTCACTTCTCCTACCCCCACGTTATTAAATATACATGGGAGAAATCATGTACTAAGAAAAGTGCTTTTATGTACAGCTATTCAGCTGAGCAAACAAAACAAGCTGGTTACCACTGCAGCATGTCTCAGGCACATTCTTTAACCTCCAAAAGTATACATAAACATTAGAAAGCAAAATAAAAAGGAGTAGTGTAGGAAGAGACATATGAAGCTTTAGGGGTGGGCATGATGCTCTACTCCCTTAATGGACATTTTTTCTGGCATTTTATTTATTTGTTGGTTTATTTATTTTTATTGTGGTAAAATATATATAACATAAAACATACCATTTTAACTGTTTTTAAGGTACAACTCACTGACATTAATTATATTCACAATGTTGTGTAACTATCACTGCTACCTATTACCAAAAAGTTTCTATCACTGCAAGCAGAACTCTGTACCTACTAAGCAATGACTCCCCCTTCCTTCTCCTCCCAGCCCTGGTAACCTCTAATCTATTTTCTGTCTCTATGACTTTATCTGTCATTTTAAAAAGATGAATTTTGGTGGCTATGTAGATGGGAAATGGCTTAAGGAATGCACGAGAACAAGACTTAACTCTTTTCCTTCAGGTAATTTAATGGGATAATATTTTGAAAACCATTATTGTGACTTTCTCTTTTGCTTTTCTCAGAACATAATTTCTGCTCTGCTTGGCAGAGGTGCTGATCTAGCTGGCAGAACTGGGAGATTAGGGTTTGAAATGGAAAGGGCACAAAAAGAAAAAGCTACATGATATTCACCTCTGAAAGCAAAAATAGTGTTATACATGTTGGTGGCCTTGCAAGCTGTGTTTTTATCTTAAGAGAGGATTTTTCCAAATTTCTTTAATATTCACTGAATCAGGAGGGACCAGCTCACAAAGTTCTGCGGTAAAGAGAGGATACTCTTGTGTTCGTATTAACAAATCCACGAGTCTTTCTGCTCAATAGCAAAAAGAGAGGGAATAGGTAGGTTAAGGTTGCCTGCAAGTAACAAAAATACTCCAGATAATAGTAGATGAGGGAGAAGTTTCTTTCTTTATCATGTTCCTGAAGTCTTTTTAGTTCACAAGGTTGTCAGTCCAATACTGGCATGGCATTTCATGAGACTTGAGACTTAGGCTCCTCTGTCTTGCTGTCTGCTGTGCTTCATGCCAGAAAGTAAATCTACATTGCAGCCAGCAGGCAGGAGGAAAGGGGGAAAGAAGGATACATCACCTTCCTTTAAGGATACTTCCTATAAATTGCACACACAATGTGTGTTCATATCATATGGGCAAGACTTAGTCACATGGCCATAACTAACTGCAAGGGGGCCAGAAAATGGGAGCTCTGTCATTATGGAAGAAGGGACATTCAAATATTTGGGATAATTCCCACTTTCTGCCACAGAAAGAGAGGTCGTTTGAAGAATGAAACTTTAAGATGGAGGGGAGTACTGAGTGGAAAGTCATAGTGGGGGGCTCTGGGCAGCCCAAGGGCAACTCCAGGGGAGGTTATTGAGTGTCAGAAGTGGGTTAGTTCTGAGAACATCAAGAGGCTCGGAAATGGGTCTTGCTAGCTGAGAATGTAACAAAGAAGTGTTCTTGATGGGAATTCCCTGGTGGACCAGGACCAGTGGTTAAGACTCTACGCTCTTGCTGCCGAGGGTCCAGGTTCAATCCCTGGTCAGGGAGCTAAGATACCATAAGCCAAGAAGCGCAGCCAAAAAAAAAAAAAAAGGAGTATTCTCAATCTTATAATTTTGGGAAGAAGACTGGTTCTATCCTGTCTTCACCACAAACTACTTGTGAAATGGCTTCTTCCTTCAGAAAATGAGTCCCAAGGAGGGAGTGTGATGGATATCTCTCTTCATGCTGCCTGAAGAGCCTGGAGACAGGGATAAGGGGAGTAAGAAAGGCCTTGACCAGAATCTGATACAGGATGTGGACCTGTAGCCTGCTGAGGGATCTGCCTCTTGGGAGTAGCGGCAGGTGAGGGTGTATACTTTGAGATGTGTGCACCTCTGATGCGTTCAGTTTCAGAGGGGATTCTGCTTTGCTCTGGCCTTCAATTTATGACACATGGGTACAGAGGCCACATCATGTAGTGATTTGCAGCAAGGATTTGGGAGCCAGACTGTCCAGATTTGAACCCCAGCACTACCCTTTACTATCCCTTAAGTAACCTGAGAAAAGTTACTTAATCACTCTTAATATGAAAGGAGACAATAATACTAGTACCTGCCTCATACTACATGACTACAGGATGTAAATAAGACCAGAGATATATTATCAATATAAAGTTCAATATGGTTGGTCCTACCAAATGGAGATTGTTTGCCTGCATCTTACCAAAAAAAAAAAAAAAAAAAAAAACTTTGGCATTCTATCTACTTTGTCCCTACAGCTTTGTGTAATGTCTCTCCTTTATGTCAGATTTCTTACTAGTAGTCCTGTTATGTGGTTTTTTTTACAAGGTTTTAAAATAAGGATTAAATTAATTAAAACATGATATAGAAAAAACTAAAAAAAGTTAGCTATTATATATTATTATTATGAGTCATAGAACAAAATGGAGAAAATGGCTGAAAAATGGAACCCTAAAGAGTCTACTTGGGCATAGAAAATAGGTGTTTATTGATTCTTCATAGATGTCGATGTAGCATGATATAGATGGTGGTAACCTATTTTTAAATGTTAGTAGATGAGGGCTTCCCTGGTGGCGCAGTGGTTGAGAGTCCGCCTGCCGATGCAGGGGGCAGGGGACACGGGTTCGTTCCCCGGTCCGGGAGGATCCCACATGCCGCGGAGCGGCTCGGCCCGTGAGCCATGGCCGCTGAGCCTGCGCGTCCGGAGCCTGTGCTCCGCAACGGGAGAGGCCACTACAGTGAGAGGCCCGCGTACTGCAAACAAAACAAAACAAACAAACAAAAAACCCCCAAAAGTTAGTAGATGAATAAATACGCTTTCAGTGTGTTATCAGTTCATACAATGGAAACAACCTTAAAGCCATAGGAAATGACAGACACAAATGGGTGAAAGCTGAGTCAATGAATTTTTTTTTACTGTTGAGCAATATTAAATTCAAACAATGTTACTCTGCTGTATATATGACAAATCCGTGCTTTTGGTTAGTCCCTTGCAGCAATTACGACAATCACAAAATTGCAAGTAGAAAACAAAGTGCAATTCTGATTGTTCTTGGGAGTAAATGTAACAGAACAAAGCAAGGCTACTCGGAGGAAATCTGACATAATAGGAGAGACAATGTAAAGGGTTGTTGCAACAAAATAGAAGGAACCCTGAATGATCTCTCTCTCTCTCCCTTTCACTCTCTCTCTCTCACTTTCTCTCTCTCTCTCTCTTTTCCTTTTTGTAGTATACAAGCGGTCTGCATTTGGTAGGGCTAACCTTGTTGAATCTACGATGATACCACATCTTTGGTCTTGTTTACATCCTGTAGCTTATTCATAGAGCATGCTAACTAACATATGCTGTGTGTTTACTTCAAGCTTACAATACCAACTGTGAATTATGTTCAGTCTAAGTATTACCGTGGTCTTTTAAAATTGTAGTTAGAATATTTTAAACACTATCTATTAGATAAACTAGTAAAGCCAGATTAAATTTTTTCAGTTTATAATTCAGATTTCTTCAATTATTATTATTTTAATTATCTACATACTATAATTATATTCCTACTGTACTTTTTTTCAGCAGGTTAATTATGTCTTGGTGTAATGTCCCTTAAATCAGATAATATCATATGAACCATATGAAAAGAGTAATTATAAATATTCTAATATGTTGTGATTTAGATTTAAAGCAGTTTTAATGAGTTCTGGAAATAAAATTTATATATTGCTTCATTAATATTATTTTAAATTTGGATTTATCTTAAGCATTAACTAGCACTATTAGGGATAAGACAATTTTTTTTTTTAGAATTTTAAAAAAATTATTTTTGGCTGTGTTGGGTCTTCATTGCTGCGTACGGGCTTTTCTCTAGTTGCAGTGAGCAGGGGCTACTCTTCGTTGTGGTGCGTGGGCTTCTCATTGCGGTGGCTTCTCTTGTTGCGGAGCACGGGCTCTAGGCATGCGGGCTTCAGTAGTTGTGGCACGTGGGCTCAGTAGTTGTGGCTCGTGGGCTCTAGAGCACAGGCTCAGTAGTTGTGGCACACGGGCTTAGTTGCTCTGCAGCATGTGGGATCTTCCTGGACCAGGGCTCGCACCCGTGTCCCCTGCATTGGCAGGCGGATTCTTAACCACTGCACCACCAGGGAAGTCCCGGGATAAGACAATTTAAAAAGCAGAAAGTACTGTTATTAAATAATAGAGCAATAAAAATGTTTTGGGGGTGTGGGGAAGAGAAGGTTCAAATACACCTAAGCAGTGACTCAACCAGCCTAATAAAAAATCAATTAGCATTAAGAACCTCAAAATGTACTAACATGTTCAGAACACTTGATTCCATGTATGAGGAAGAATTGTTACAAATTTTGATCCCCCAATTTGAAATAATTTTGAGTTCTTCTCCTTTTGGCTAAAAAAATGACCTTGATTTCTCAATTCTGAAATTACACATTCCTTAGTCTAGACCTTATAGTAAGTAACAAAGACAAACTGGGCACATACTGGTGTAACTACTGAAGTTAGAATTGTATTAGATAGTTAACCCGAGTTAAGTTTCTAAAATGTAAAAAAACTGACTCTCCTTCAATGAGTTTTGCTGTTTACTGACAGGTAAAACAGTGTTACAAGGTGTAGATGATGGGGTAGGTAATCACATCTTCAGCTGGTGGGTGCTCAGTGCTCCACTGAATCAGACCCCCAGCCTTCCTGGGTCTCCAGTCTGCTCTCAGGAACACTTTGGGTCAATTAATACCAGGCTAGGTACTCAAATCATTGTTCCCAGTAAACTAGCAACATAGAGCCTTGTAAACCAATACCTTGGGTGGCCCCTGAAGTCCATTCCAGGGCTGCTTTCTCCTAACTGCCTGTCATAGATCAAGCCAGCACTACAGGCAGTCACTATGGTTTTAGCTATCTTCAGTGGTTTTAGCCTCAGTCCTACCCTTCTTGTGTTCTTTTGGCTGGTCTAATAATTAAATTGACACAAGACATTAACAGGAGGAAAAAATGTTAATTTGTACTGTATGGAGGTCTCATAGAAATAGGATCCTCAAAAAGTTTAAAAGCAAGAAGGTTTTATACTTTTTAGACAAAGAAACAAATTTGTGAGGAGTTGACAAGACAAAGAAACTTAGGCTTGGGTGTTTAATTAGTGAAGAATCTGAGTTTGGGCTTGGGGTAGTAAATTAGTAAAGAAGTAACAAGGTTTGTTTATATAGGCTTCTTAGCCCTGAATTCCCTATCTCTGGTGATAAGGATGTCTCTCTACCTCCAGATGCAGGGAGTATACCTTTCACATGGGAGATTTATTTTCTGTTTTCAGAGGGTCAAGGTGTCCTTCTTGTATTGGCTGTCTCTTAAGTAACTTTAATTCAAAATAACCAGTATGCCACCTTGGCATATTTTGGGGCCACCTGCCCCGAGCTCCAATACCACCAGTCTCTGGTATTTGTTATAGCAGCCTGAACTAAGACAGACAAACATAATCTAACAATGTTATTTAAAGATTTCTCTCCCTTGATATTTGATGATTTTAACAAATTTGCATTGGATTGATGTGTAACCATGAGTGTATTACTTACTCTCTAGGGGCCTCAGTTCTTCTGAGTTACTATAATTTACTTTGTAATAATGAATTTCCATATATATTCAAACCCATCCAAGAAGAATTGCCTGATTGGATTACAGAAAGGATTCTACACCTCAGGTGTTTCAGTTAATTCACTGTTGCTATGATGATATTTTTCTCCTCTAATTCCCTTTATATTATTTATGAAATTTTATTATAATAGAATTTAGAATATTAGATCTGGAAGAAATATTAGAAATTATGTGGTCCAACTCCCTTAGTAATTTATACCATATTTTGTTCTTTCGATTATTGATATACTACTGAGGTGGCAAGAAGGAATAGGAAAAATCTGGGACTACGTAAAATGAAGCACTTTTCGGAGAAGGAATGAAACTCAAGTGAGGCCTCATCTTTATTGATGAAACTTTAGTCATTTACACCGTAATTATTAACTGAACATTTATACAGGATAGATTTTTGTTTTAATTTGTATTATTTAAATCATACTATTCACAGATATGAAATAAGAAGATGATCATGTTTATAGTTTCTATTACAGCAAATAAAAGCAACTTTTAGGTGATTCTACTACCTTCATAATGAGCCTCGAATATTCATAGATATTAAATATATCATTGATGTTGAATATTTTTTGTATATAAATCTGGAAATCTTGCTTAAGTCTTACTATAATTTTTTTTTAAAGCTTGACTGATTTTTGTTTTAATTTTTATTGGAGTATAGTTGCTTTACAATGGTGTGTTAGTTTCTACTGTACAGCAAAATGAATCAGCTATACATATACATATATCCCCTCTTTTTTCGATTTCCTTCTCATTTAGGTCACCACAGAACACTGGGTAGAGTTCCCTGTGCTATACAGTAGGTTCTCATTAGTTATCTATTTTATACATAGTATCAGTAGTGTTCATATGTCAATCCCAATCTCCCAATTCATCCCACCCAAGTCTTACTATAATTTTTGAACATTCTTTATGCTACTTGATAACAAAAGGCGTATTTCTATAATATATTCCTTAATATTGCAGTGCTCTGATGGACAAGACACCATCTCAGCTAAAAACAATGTGTGCTCTGAAGTCCTCAAGCTAGAGTTCCATGTCAAACGCTTCAGTTTTGTTCATGTTTTAGTGATGGCACACCTTTGAGAACTGAAAAGAGTCTTTTAGCATAGTGGTGGAAAGGACAGACACCAGGCTATTTTTAGTTGCCAAGAACATCATATTCTAGCCAACACATTTTTTTACGTGGTAGTATGAGCCAAGTCTGAGGGTGTCATTAAAGTATCCCTTAATGTGTGGAGCAAAGATTGTTTTTAAATAGTGTTCATAAAGTCAAATTCCTAAATATTAAAAAATTTAAAAATAAATATCTAAAATTTCAAAAAATTTTTTGCTCGTTCCTTTGAGAACCTGTTTCACTAGAGTTAAGTAATTCTCAGGTAAGAAAATTACAGCCATTTCCCCCATTACTGGCTGCCTGTCAGTTTCAACCTTAGATTCTGTACTATTTCCTGTACTGTGAGCTTGAATTTCTAGGCAATAAAGATAAGGGAGGAACAGGGTGGCTTCTCATTTCCACCCATATTTAAAAACTCAGAGGTGGGTGGAAACTTATGTAGATTAAGAGCTTACTAGTTGACAACAGTCCTTGCATACCTTATTTCAATTAATCCTTTTATTGGCCATAAGTAGGTTTATTATCTCCATTTTAGAGACTAGGATGCCATGGGTCAGAGAAGCTAAGTAATTTGCCTAAGATCATATAGCTAATAAGAGTAAGACAGGAGCAGAAAGATCTGACTGGGGACACAGAGAGTGTGTGGTGAAATGTCTCACTCCATAAGCAGCTCACCCCAGTCTTTCTCCTTGGTCCTGCCACATGGACAGTAGCAGTAGTAATAACTTAGGCAGCCCTGGACCTCTGTGCAGGATGAAGACAACTGCCCAGTTTTTTGAAATAAAGGCCACCATGGCTTGCCCAGTATACTTCGAGCAAAATGCCATAAAAAATTTAAGGTATAATATTGAATTCCTTCTTTCATTAGCACTTTTATAGTGAAAATTCTCCATATTAGCTCATTCTCCAGGGCCATGTGGGGCACCTGTACCGCAGCTGCTTTCTCTTCTGGTGACCTCATAGAAGCCTTACAGGCTTATTTTTGTGCTTTCAAACCTTTCTCCATTTGGTTCTCTCAATTAACAGGAAACTCGTTTCTTAAGACTCAGAATTGACTTTCAGTAAAGATTGTTTTTCTTCCAAAGTGGTGTGAAATTTAGATGCTAATTGTGTTTTGCTCAGCTAATTAGATGTGTGAGTTAAAAGGTATAAAATAAGCCACTAGCTACTTTCTCACAAGATACAATAAATCTCTCAAATTGAAAAGAAAAATGGCATAAATTGTAATCAAAATAGTGTACGATATCACTTCATGCCAGAAGAATGAATTACTTCCAAGGGCTCTCCCTGAGAAATTAGGTTGGGAAATTGGCTAAATCCTCAAATTCTCTCTACTTCCTCATCCACAAGAGAAACAAAACAGGTATTTTGCAGTACACAGTTTAAAGTGAAGCTATAATTATCACCTAGTACCTCTCACCATGTAATTTCTAACCATTCCTTACCATATAATTCTTCACACCATTCTGCTTTGATACTTCTCTGCTCAAAAAATTCTCTGCAGTAAAAGCCAATGAATGTCAATAATCAATTCCTTGGCTAGATTACATGATAGGATAACAAAACAAAGCCTTTGTTGCTGCACAACAAAGCCTTTGATCCATCATCAGAAATATATGCAGCCACTCACCCCAAATGCCAGTATGTCATCTGCAGTCAATAAGCAGTACTGACACCACCCCTAGAAACTTGTTGGAAGGCCTTCAGGCCTAAACAGAGAAGGTCCAGTCCGCTGTCTTCAACTACCTACAGCAAGATTTGCAATTCTGGATTTTCTGGGGACAACCCCCTTTCTAGACCATGCTCTGGCTTCCTGGGACCTTTTATTATATATACATTATATATAATAATTGCATATATATATAATGTAATACAATATATATATAATGTATTACTTTTTAATTATATATACATTATTATATATACATTATATATAATAATTATAGATACACATTATATATAATAATTACATATATATACACATTACGTTTATTATATATACATTATATATAATAATTACATGTATGTGTATATATATATATATAAAACGTAATACAATATATATACAACGTATTACATGGAAAACAGAGAAGCCAGTTCCCACTGCTCACTCATCCCTATATGGTATAGCTGGCCAGAAGGGGTGCCTCTTTATCTTAGACTATAATGTAATTCTATTTAAGTGAGCAAAGATCCTTGTGCTACGCAAGTAGAATGAAAGCTGGGGCATTCCATTTGATTACTGTAATTAACATATCATGGTGCTTTTGAGAATTCAGTGAAAAACTTCTCAGAGAAAATGGGAGATGGTCTTCTTGTCCTCTGAACCTTATGATAGATTATGTCAGAGACATGTAACTCCTCAGATTCCCCCTGCCCCTGCAGAGCTGGTTGCTTTATCTTAGCCACAAACACAAGTGACTGACTGCTCTGGGGCCTGCATGAGTCTGCTGCCTGGGGCTGGCCAGTCGCTTGTCTGGGATATTGGCTCTTCCGGGCTGCTGCTGTGCCAATCATTTGGAGTTTCTGGCTCCTCCTACCACTTTGAGACTTGGATGAAAACCCACACTAAAGAGCATGGTATCTGGCTTCCCAAATGGCTGCCAAAGAATCTGGATGATGCAATGCAATGGGCTGGATGTTAACGCGCATGGGATGAACTTTGATCGATACAAATAGGAGAGTGTGGCAGATCAGTCAACACCCTCCTTCCTCCCTTTCATTAACTGACTATCCCATGGCATAGTTTTTCCATACAGCCTTCCTATGCATAGCTTTCCATTCTTTCCTGCCTCTCCTCCCTTTTCTCTCACTCTCACTGCCCTGGGTTTACACCTACCAAATAAAGCAAGAGCACTCAATTTCCCTCAGACTCTGTTTTCTAGTAAACTGGGCTAAAACATAGGCCTGCTATATGAATCAGAAAAAATAAAATTCTGAGAATGTGTAAGGTACAAATGCAGGTAGTCTTAGGAATAACTGATATAGACCTATTTTTATACCAACATCTTCAAATTGCATGTATGATAGCTAATTATTTCAATGTGATTTTAGGGACACTATGGCACTTAGATGTAAATTTCATCTCTCTCTTTTTTTTTTTTCCCTCAGACACCCAAGACCCTTCCTTTTTATCCTAATTAACCAAGAATTTATTGAGAATCTAGTGTATGTGAAACACTATGCAAAGCTTTGGAAACATTTAAAGTTCTTCAGAAGCCTTATCTGTCCTCTATCCTCATAATATAGTTAGGACAGGGAGATAATATACAAGTACTGACTTCTGTGGTCTAGATTAAAGTGCTGTGCCTCAGAGAAATGGGGAAATAATTGAAGGTTTCAATCTAGGAAGGTTTCATGATGGAGATGAAACTTGAATGACATTTTAAAGAATTGATAATATCTGAATTGTTAGAGGAGAGACAGAGACCAGGAGGTGAGCATTTCAAATCTGAGTTAAGGCATGCAGACTGTGTCTGGCACTTGTGATGCACTCACTACTCCTGCATTCTTCATAACAGAATCCCTGGAGGGTTATGGACCCTCTAAAACTCACCTCTAGAACCCAGGTTAGTCTATGATATACAAAGATTCATAACTTGACAATTTTCTTAAAACAGTAACAACAAGAAAATACAAAATGAAGCAGAATTTAAACTCCAAATCTGGATCTTCAAACAGGCATAAATTCTGAAAAGGGCCCTCTAAATTTTATTAATAAAAATAAACATTTCTGATGGAAAGGTACCTTCTTGATAACCTGGATGCTTAAGGGTGAATAAAGTAATACATATTAAGTAGCACAGTCAGACTTACAGGATAATTTACACACAAGTGAAAACTGAGATAATAATTCACATTAGAGTAATATTGAATTATGGGATATTCTGAGAATAAGCGAATTGAACTTTGACAAAAGAAAGTCTAGGCCGTTATTTAACATTCAAGTATGTGACCTAATAAATTTTTGTTGATCTGGGAGCAAAATTCAAGAATTTAATTTTACTTGAGAACAGTTTATTAGTTGAGAACTCACAATTCAGCATAAAAAACCCTATTTGAATTTAAATCATTGAATTCAATATAATTATGAAACTTAAAGAACATTTTTTTAAAATTTAATTTTATTTATTTTTGGCTGAGTTGGGGCTTCGTAGCTGCGCACAGCCTTTCTCTAGTTGCGGTGAGCGGGGGCTACTCTTTGTTGCAGTGCGCAGGCTTCTCATTGCGGTGGCTTCTCTTGTTGTGGAGCACGGGCCCTAGGCGTGCGGGCTTCAGTAGTTGTGGCTCGTGGGCTCAGTAGTTGTGGCTCACGGGCTTCAGTAGTTGTGGTGCACAGGCTCTAAATCACAGGCTCAGTAGTTGTGGCACACGGGCTTAGTTGCTCTGTGGCATGTGGGATCTTCCTGGACCAGGGCTCGAACCCATGTCCCCAGCATTGGCAGGCAGATTCTTAACCACTGCGCCACCAGGGAAACCCTAAAGAACATTTTTGAAGGGAGGGAAAATAGAAAAATTCCTAAAGACTCTTATGAAAAACTCTCATCATTAAGGGGATAGATTGTGTTCCCAGACCATCAGCTATCTCCTTCCTCTCTTTTCTTGAGTGTAATTAAAATTTCAAAAATTCAGTATATGAAGTATTCTCTGGTAAACTGATATGATGAAAGAATTTGCTTCAAAATACTCCAGGGAAAAAAAGTTAGGAGAGGAGTGGAGATGAGGATCATGTGATAGGTGGTAGGTCATGAAGGTCCATTATTCCTTCTCTTTCTTTTGTACATATTTGAAATTTTTATAATGTAAAGTTCTTATAAAATCTGATATATCTTCAGTAGATTACAACTGATGAATCAGATCTAAATTTTCTTTGTTTTCTTCAAGGGGTTTATAAATATACATTAATTATTTTGTTTCAGCTAAATATATCCTGTTATTAGGGGTGAGTAGGGCAGAGGAAGGGATAGGTTTGGCAGGAGAGGTGATGGGCTGGAGTTATTAGATATAAGGAAAACAAGAAGCAGCTTTGAAGACAGTTTACAGGAGTTGATAACTGATTTGAATAGAGGTGGGGGTTGAAGTTTCTGCAATTGAGTAGATGATGGCACCACTAACTCCTGAGAATGTAGAGATAAGATAGGGTTTAGGAGAGATGAAGAAAGATGTAAGAGCATGGTTTGGCTGGGCTGATTTTGAAACAGCTAAAGGGTATTCTGCCCAAGGAGCATGTTTCAGTTGTTTACGTTGAAATAAAGTATCACAATCCTTTTGATAGGAACTACACCTTGATATTTTCAGAGGTATCCTTCCTTTTAATGGGTTTGTCTGCACAGTCTCCTGTGGGCATCCTCAGGCACCTTTGGCTAGCATCATGTTGCTGAGAAAATGTTATGTTTTCAGGATTAAAAAATTAAACATTTAATCACAAAAGCAAAAATAAAAACTACCAAACCTTGATCCTGTTGGTATTTAGTAATAGCTTTACAACCATTTATTATCATTTCCTCCCAACTCAGTCAAATTGCTGTCTCCTTATTGTAGGTTGAATAATTTGACCAAAGTCTAAGTGCTAACCACCGGCAAAGTCCAAGTTAAAACTGCACCTTTTTACTCCTTATTCCTTTTGCTTGATCTTAAAAAAAAATCTCCACAGTAGTTATAAAATAATAAAAACATATTCATGAAAGAACCAGTAGTGTGTTCCTGTAAGTAGTGTTTCTCGGCTGAGCTCCATGTAACTGAGACTGGAACCATAGCTCCTTCCCTTTCCTATTGCACCTTCACCAAGTTCTTCCAGTAACAGAATATCCTCTCTGCTCATTTCCCTTCAGTCTATTAACCCATATCTTCTAGGCTAAAAAACCAAACTTCAGTAGATTATTTTAACATATGTATATACGTATGATAGCTTCTTCACTCCATCCCAGGACAAATTTCTAGAACTAACCAGGCATCTTTTCAGCCTTCCTTGCAGAGAAAGATTTTTGTGAATATTGGACTTATTATTATTAGGTAATAACCTTGATGTCTTGGGCTCAGACCAATCATTAATAGCGTTTCCCCTTCAGAGTTGGTTTGGGCAAAAAACAGAAAGGAAATTAGGAGAAAGGAGCAAGGACCTCAACTTTCCTACATGTAAGAAAAAAGATTACAATAAGGTTTTGGTGAAGATGGAAGCTTATAGGTGAGAGTATCAGGAGTAAAGGTGGAATGACAAGCCTGGGTAGATCACTGTGGTGGGATTCCTGCACATCCAGGAGGAGCCCAAAGAACAGGATCTCTGGTAGAAATGGGTGCTGAAACTGAGAAAACGGGGCACCAAAAACAAGTTTTACCTAGAACTTTACCTGGGGTAGGTTCTAAAACATTCATTATCTTTGGCTTAAATAATACATACTAATTTAAGATCTGCTTTATTCCACTGACATTTTGAATCACTATAAAATCCAACTGTAAAATATTTAGGAAGCAAAATGCAGAATAAATACTTTTTTTTTTTTTTTAAACTTGATGCCTTAACTTTTTTTAAGAGCCAAGATACTGGGATGTTTGAAGACAAACTTTTAAAGGAGAAATGTAAATGATCTGGGGGATAATAGAGCATTTTTGTACATGATCTACTCTAAGGTATTGATCAATCAAACAAGTATTTATTGAGTTAACAAGGTCAGTGTATGGATCACACTCCACAGTAATTCTTGACTCAATAATAAGTCTGTGCTAAAAATCAATATTTTTTTTGTATATGCTCACAAAGCATCTATTTAACTAATTGTACTGTTGACCTTTGCCCAGGATTGGTATTAAAATCATACATCTTGGGCTTCCCTGGTGGCGCAGTGGTTGAGAGTCCTCCTGTCGATGCAGAGGACGCGGGTTCGTGCCCCGGTCTGGAAGGGTCCCACATGCCGCGGAGCGGCTGGGTCCGTGAGCCATGGCTGCTGAGCCTGGGCGTCCGGAGCCTGTGCTCCGCAACGGGAGAGGCCACAACAGTGAGAGGCCCGCGTACTGCCAAAAAAAAAAAAAAAAAAAAATCATACATCTTTAGTATTGATCACCCTTTAATTTTGTTCTCTTTACACTATTCTGCTCTGTCTACTTTTTTAAAAATTTTATTTATTTATTTATTTATTTATGGCTGTGTTGGGTCTTCGTTTCTGTGCGAGGGCTTTCTCTAGTTGCGGCAAGTGCGGGCCACTCTTCATTGCGGTGCGCCGGCCTCTCTTGTTGCGGAGCACAGGCTCCAGACGCGCAGGCTCAGTAATTGTGGCTCACGGGCCTAGCTGCTCCCGGCATGTGGGATCTTCCCAGACCAGGGCTCGAACCCGTGTCCCCTGCATTGGCAGGCAGATTCTCAACCACTGCACCACCAGGGAAGCCCTCTGTCTGCTTTTAATCTGTCTTTTTATTTAAAGGTGTGATTTTAAAGCAATTGACATAATTTCTTGTTTTCAAATCTCACTTAGAAATTATCTGATGGGTATATTTTTAAAATTCAAATTTGGGAAAATTATTGAAATTTGGGATATTTATTGAAAAGCTGTTATCATTTTAAAAGTGGAATGATATCTCTTGGAAAGTTAAAACTTTAATTTTGAGCTTGCTGACATATGAACCAGTAAAAATGTTCCTGGAAGTATCTGTGGTGCTAAATTATAATTTTTAAAAAGTTAAAAAACATAATTTTCGTGCAAATATAAAATGAAGATGTGTCCAAGATTTCGTTACCTTGTTAATTAATGAGGGAACCAGTAAGATGTTAAGACCAGTTCAAAGCAGAACTGGAAAACATGTTTTTATCAATAAATATCAGTATTGTGTTGATAAATATATCTACACATACACAGGAATGCTGAAATGAATTTGTGAATAGATACAAAACTGGTTAATATCCTATAGGGCAATAAAATACAATGTTTGCTCTTTCCCTGGTCTTTCACATGGAACTTACTCTAAGCTCAATATCTGGGAAATAGACGTCTACTAGCACTCTTCCTTCAGTAACATCTCGCTGATGTGTTCCCCCACACACCATCTAGGATGTGTCAGAATGGGGAGGGACAAATATACATCGTTTGAAGAAAGTCTCTCCCTTATGCTTCCACTGTGTAGGCCCCCAGACTCTAAAGTAACTCTATTAGGAGAATGTCTTTCTTTATTCTTGAAAATAATTCAACTCCCTCCTTTCCCCCCCTCAGTAAAACTTATTTTTTCCTTGTCCCTTTCCTACTGCATTTTACAAGAATGTAGGCTTGCTTTTTTGGATCAACTAAGGTGTTAAGTGTATTACATTTCTTGGAATACATATTTTTGGTTTATCAGGAGTCTTCATTGTCTTAATGCAAAGAATTTACAAGTACAGGGATTTTAGGCATGATGGCAAGTGGTAAAGGAACTAAGTTTTGACATTTGTGCAACAAATATTTCCTGAATCTCTGGTAAGGGCAAGGTACTATGTATTAGGTGTTGTGAAAGAAATCAAGTTGCATAAAACTTGGTCCTTTCACAATTTGGAAGTGAAATATCAATAAAATATTTACACAGGTACCTATAATGCAAGACCTGTCCTTTCTTTTAAATATTATAAATTTTTTAAATAATAGAAATGATGGGTGATCCGTGAAGAAAATTTTGAACAAGAGAAAACTAGAAAAAACATTATCCAGAATTCTACCACCTGAAAATAACCACTATTAATATTTTAGAGGAATTTCTCCAGTTTTTTTTTGTTGTTGTTTTGGTTTTTTTAGCAGTACATGGGCCTCTCACTGTTGTGGCCTCTCCCGTTGCGGAGCACAGGCTCCGGATGCGCAGGTTCAGCTGCCATGGCTCACGGGTCCAGCCGCTACGCAGCATGTGGGATCTTCCCAGACTGGGGCACGAACCCGTGTCCCCTGCATCGACAGACGGACTCTCAACCACTGCGCCACCAGGGAAGCCCCTAGGTTTTTTTTTTTTCATCGTCCCCTTTTCCTTTTTCTTTTCTTTTTACATACTTGTCACCTTAACAAACATATGATTTTGCATCTTTTTTAAAAATTTAGTTTTATATTTTGAGTCCTTTGCATGGCTTCATAGATTGGTTAGTTTTTTTGTTTGTTCCATAGCCTTTCTCCTGCTCTGAGTGATTATAGTTGGCCAACTGCAATACCCTACTCCTCTGGCAATAAAGATTGGTCTAAGAATGGGCTTGTGACCTGTCTGAGCAGGGGCAACTGTTTTGGGAGATTGACATGAATTCTCAAAGAGGGAGAGTTTTGTGAACTGCCAGGGGCCATATTCCCCACCTGAGAATAAAGCTGATAAGGAAAGGGAGAGGGAGGGAGAAAGGGAGTGGGGGAGAAAGAGAGATTGATTCCAGAAAACACTGTTCGAGCATCTGGATATAGACATGCTGAAGCCAGCTCAGAGCTGGAACTTTATAATAGTTTTGTGAGCAAAAATATTTTCTTTATTTGCTTAAAATAGTGGAGTGGGGTTTCTGTCACCTTCAACCAAAAAGTTCTGACCATATGCCTGTGATTGCATAGTCTTAATAATCATCATTTTAAAATATTTGATTTTCTATGCAGAGACCTTATTTACAGCAAAGGTAATAAATGTGGTCAGGACTTCCCTGGTGGTGCAGTGGTTAAGAAGCCACCTGCCAATGCAGGGGACATGGGTTCTAGCCCTGGTCCGGGAAGATCCCATATGCCACAGAGCAACTAAGCCCGTGCGCCACAACTACTGAGTCTGAGCTCTTGAGCCCACGTGCCTAGAGCCCGTGCTCCACGACAAGAGAAGCCACCATAATGAGAAGCTAGCGCAACGCGACGAAGAGTAGCCCCCGGTTGTCACAGCTAGAGAAAGCCCACGCGCAGCAACGAAGACCCGACGCAGCCAAAAATAAATAAATAAATAAATAAAAGATGTGGTCAAAACAAAAAGCGTTCCATACCAGAATTTGTGAAATGTTCTCCCATTTACTTTCAATGATATATTCTCACTTCCTTCCTCCTTCCTTTCCTTTTATTCTCCTTGCATGTTTAGTCTCTTTAAACATTTATTGATTGATTATTTACCATGTGCTCTTCACAGTGCTAAGTGCTGAAGACACAACAGTGAGTAGCGCAGACTTGGTCCCTGCCTTCTTAGAAATTATGAGCTCACAAAAATGGATAACTAATAAGAACCTGCTATATTAAAAAAAATAAAATAAAATTCAAAACAAAAAGAAATTATGAGCTCACAGACTTCTTTTTTCCTGCATTGTATTGGTATAATATTGTACAGTACAGCATTGGTGGTGTAGCATTTTTTTATGTTTTACTTTGAGTCAAATGGAAATGCTTTTTTAAACAGCAACTAATATTAATATGCTAATATTTTTTAAAAATCTCATGATTTTGAGATAATACAATAATGACTATATAGGTTTTAAACAGTGTAAATCAAATAATAACTAGAAGCCTTTGAAATTGATGAACACTATAAATATTTATGACACTATATAACCTTTTGACTTGATTGCTTTTGAAATACACATGCTTTAAATTCCCCTCATTTTTTGACTACACATCAAATCATTTTCCTTACATTAATAAGTACAATAGTAATAAAAACTGCACAGAGAGATGCCACAGGTACCGTATGTCTGAGGAGTGGAAATAAGTAAAGTGAATGTTATTTATAGAAGATTTTCCCAAGTTTTTTGCATTTGCCCCTAGAACAACGTTTAGCCCTCTCAAAATGTTTTGACTAAAATAGAATGAAAGGTGTGAACCTCCTCTGATAAAAATGTATGGAATATTTTTAGAATGAAATACAAAAGCAAATGGGTAAGATGATGATAAATGTATTTGAAAGGGGCAAACTTTCGAACCGAAATCGTTACAGAAAAGTTGTTTTCTCAGAAGTAAAGGTAGACCACTTTTCCTTTCGTACAAGCGTGTAGGAGCATTTCGAGCAAGTTTCCTCTTCTTGTCGGGAGTCTGGCCCTCTAAAGGAGTTAAGGGTCACTGCTACTCAGCCTTCCAGAGTCTACATACAAAGCAGAGATAGTGGGGTTGGGGGTGGCTCTCACCTCCTGGAAGCTGTGACTCCCCTCAGTCACGTCAGGAGAAGAACAGAGAGTCTGATACTTGGGCTAGGCAGGACAACGAAAGAACACAGATCAGGTGTGTGTCCTGTTGCCTCAGGCCGTCCAGAAAAGATGGCCATCAAAGTCACCTTTTAATGGGGCCAGTGGGGTCTAGTCCAGACTCTTAAACACGGGTGGCCAGGGATTCTGGGTCTGGCCTGTCTGGACACACATAATTCACCAATTATTTTTAAGTAGTTAGATGAAAGCCCATCACATATTTCAAACCTAACATTAATGCTAATTTTCAACCTTGACTGCACATTGGAATCAGCTGGGGGAGCTTTTAAAAGTCCTGATGTCCAAGTTTTACCCCAGACCAATTCAATCAGAATCCTTGGGAGTGGAATCCAGCCTCCCCAAGTGATTCCAATATGTAGCCAAGTTTGTGAGCTACTGCATTAGAACCTAACTGCGGACAGCTGTATTAGAATCCAGTGGTAACACCTAACTTTTATCTTTTAAGGATAGTCTTTGATTACTTCAGTGGATGCTCCTGTGACTAAGGAAATAAGGACTTGCTACAAAGTGGCACTTGCTTGGAGGATCCCGGAGAGATTATCATGGGGGTACCTTATGAAGGTCTTGTACCATTTTTCGTCCTCTTTTCTTGTTATGTTGGTTCTGTATTTATTCTCACTTTTCACTCTTCTTGGTAGATGCTTACACATAGCCACTGGACCATGGGGGTGTGTGTGTGTGTTAACAGAGCAAACCTATTTTGAGAGTAGAGCTATTTTTACTTGCCTTGGATTGCTTTGTATCTCCACTAAAACAGAGCAAAATGGGGGATCCTCGACTTGAACTGAGATCTCCAGAGTTTCAATTACAGCTGTTCTCAACATCCCAGGCTTTTCCCCCACCTGTAAGGGAAGAGTGTGTTGAGATCAGTTTGCCAGCTAGGAGCTTTCTAACAAAAATGCAGAGTAGGTTAAGTTACTAAGGGGACTTTATTCTACCCCAGCGCTAGGTGAGAAGTTAGGTAAAGGTGCCCCCATACTTTAAGTCTGTCCTGAGAATGCCATTACCTTTCAACACCCTCAAAAAAAGAGGTAAAGGCAAAATGTTTTTCATCATAAACTAAAGATATTTCCTTTAAAGACTTTACTTCAGAACTAACAGGCCTTTAATCTAACATCCCCTTGCTCCCAAATCTACTCCCTGCCCAATACGCACATGGATTTTACTGTAAAAATTCACGTATTCAAACTGTAAGAAAATTGTGATTATTATTTAGAAAGTCCATGGGGGGTTAGTTAACTATCATTGACTTTCATTCTTTTCATGGAACTTCTATATTTCAGTGTAGAATAGAGGAAACACAGACTTTTAAAGCAGAGGGATCTGGATTTGAGTCTCTGCCACTTGCTCGCTCTGTGACTACTGCCAATTTAACTTTTCACTGCCTTAGTTTCTTTGTAAAATAGTTACAGTTACTTTAGGGACTGTGTAATTACACGTGAAGTTTTTGGTATAAGATAGGGAATCAGTAATTGGTAGTGTTTAATATTAAAGTTTTGATATGTTTTTAAAAGTCTGAGGGTTTTTCTCTCTTACGTTCTCCAGTAATAATCTATGACCACTGAGTTCCCACACTTGACTGTAAACTCCAGGAAAGCAGGAATTGCCATCATTTACCCCAGTGCCTGGAATAGAGGAAGTGATAAATAAATATTTGCCAAGTGAATGTATGTGTCTGTTGTTGTACATTGTGCTCAAAATCTGCCATGTGAGCAAATATCTTTACTATGATATGAATTTGGAGACACATTCTACTAATGAATTAGGTTGTGAAAACACAATCTTATGTTCCTCATTTGAAAATATTAGCTTGTTCTTCCCAGTTTTGTTATTCTTCTTTGGGTTAGGACTATAGCATAGTGATTAAGGGGCAGGCTCTACAACTGAAGAGCTACACTACCTGGTTGTGAATCCAGACTACATTACCTACTAGCTGTGCAGAAATAAATTAACCGTTTTGTTTCTCAATTTTCTCATTTGTAAAATGGGCATGATAATAACCACTGCACAGAGCTCTTGCTGATGGTTAAATGAGCTAATGCATGAAAGTGCTTAGAATAGTGCCTGCCACACAGTTTGAGTGTTAGCTCTTTTGCTAGCTCCTTTCCTGGCTCAGCCTATACTGGTTATTGCATCATCCTTGTATTTCCAGGTTTAGGATGAATGGTCTCTGGTTCCTGGAGGAGGCTTTTTCCTGACTTTGCTCTAGTTCACCAGATTTGCCTTCCAGTATTGACACTGTTCTCTCCCCAGCCACCTAACTGGCTTGTCAGCTGCATATCCTGGACTGTATTTCTTGGTTATGAAAGTTCACCCTCTGATCAGTTTCCCTGCGGTGAGCTTCCTATCAGCAAGCATTCTCTTTCTGTCCTCTCCTGCCTTTGCTCCTTGCTGGAGCTCTTCTCTTCTACATTAGTACATTCTGGAGCCTCTCTTATGGTTTCTCTTGAAAGTCTTCCGCTCTTCACAAGCCCCTCTCCCCAAGCTTAATATGCCTGCCTTGATCCAGAGGACACATCTGCCTCCTTCCCCACCTTCCTTCCCTCACTCCCTCTGGGGCAGAGGGCACAGTCATTCCAGCAGGCTTTTGCTCAGAGTCTTAGATAAGTCCCTGCGGGTTGTATGCAAGGTATTTAAATATTGCCAGGAATGAGAGTAGACTACCTAGCTGCCTGCCCCCACAAAAAGCAAACAACTAAAACAATAAAATTAGGGCAAACAGGGGCTCTTGGATAGTAAAACTGATTTGCAGAGCCTCTTCACCTAGCAAGTGCCTAGTGCACAGTAGGAGCTCCTTAAACATGTGTGGAATACTGAGCTGGCTCAGCCTGTCAGCCAGGCTGCAGTCTGGGAAGGACAGCCTTCCAGGGCTCCTGTCTGTACTTTACTTGGGACTCTGTCCACCCCCTTCTTTTGTTGGTTTTCTTGATCTGCCTGCGGAGAGAGCTCTAAGTATTTCACTGTGGATTCCCAGCAAGTGTGAGGAAATGTTTATTTCTTGTCCCCGATAGCATCATCTAGCAATATTAAAAAAAAAAAAAAAAGTGGCTAGAGAGAGCCATGAAAAGAAGAAGAAAATGGAATGGTTGTCTGCCAACAAGAAAGCAAACACGTGAAAGGAGGGGAGAAAACATGGGTATTGCTAAGAAATGGCAAAAGTGGGATTCCTGATCAGTTCCTCCTTGATCCTTTTATCCATAGCTGACTGTCATGCTCCCTGGCAGCATTCTCTAACTGGGCATTTGTCTGTCAAGTGACTATAGCTGACTGTTCTGACTTCCTGGGCTGTCTGAGACAGAAACACTAGACGGAGGGTAATTTGCTTCTGGCCTTCTCCCTGTACTCCCCCAAATCAAAAGGCCCATGTCCTTCAATCTAAGGCTGGGGAGGGTAAAGGATTGAACGTGCTCTGGATTCTGTACAAATTCCTCGTTCAACTAGGCTGACTGGCTCCAAATTTATTCTAACTTTCCAAGAGAAGATAGTGAAGGAGAGGGAGGGGTGGGCGGGAGATGAGAGAGAATTTCAGAGAAAGAGATAAGGAAAAGGAGAGGGAGGGAAAGTGGGTCTTAGATGTCTGTGTGCTCTGATTTTTATAATTTTAAGAATAAATTTTTAAGAATTAACTTGTGTGCCCTCTTTAGAATTCCATATAATGCCAAATCTGAGACAAAATGTAAGTAAAATATATACTGGGAATGTCATAGGATAAAGGTCAAAAGGTTATTTAAATGGAGAGGGGGTGTTGTCTATTGGTGGTTACTAAATTCCTACTGTTTTTTTTCAAAGCTCCATCACTGAATCATAAGACTAGGAAAATAAGATTTCTAAGTATTGATAAGCAGCAATTTAGCAATCTTGGAGATAATCATCAAAAAGTTTCCCTGTTACAAAGTTATCTTACTTTTAGTTTTCAAACTGGGCCCCCTGGGCTATTGATGTGGAGGAGAATGAGTGCTGGGGGTGGTGCAGAGGTCTCCAAGGCGGGGCTGCTCATTGGAGCAGATTAGGGAGTGTTTCTTCCCAAGTCTTCCTTCAGTGATGGCCATGGTGGGAGCATTTACCCCATAGAAAGCAGCAAGCCTCCAAATCAGTTTCTCCTGGAATGCTCCTTGATAAATATTTACTAGCACACCCCTGTAGCAGGTCTGCTTTTACTTGTTGTAAAAGAGTAAATTATAGGAAATGGCTGTGTAAAATAGAGCTTTTGAGAAAGGTCTCACGGCCACAAAGAAGTTTGAAAACCATGCCTCAGTTGGAAATTTTCCTTTTTTCTGAGCAACACACATAGTGAAAATTATAATTGGAAGAACTATGGATTATTCTACTATTTACATCGGTATTTGTTTTAAGTGACTGCATTGATTTTATTATTTACTAAAACTATAGCAGTTGCATTACATACCATTAGCTTTCTAATAAATCTACAACGACAGTTTGAAGTACTTTAAGATGTTTTAAGATACATCAAAAGAAAGAAAAACCTTTGGTTGTGAGCTTGGAGTTTAGTAAATTTAGCCTTTATTGGATTAGTCAGTTAAGTAATTACAGAAATGGATGTGTTCCAGAAAAATGCCACTCTTCTAGGTATTATGTGCCAGGGAGCAGTGTTAATATTTAAATTCTTGTTAACATTTTTGTTCCTTTTGGATTATGGTATTGAAATACCATATTGATTTATTCCACATTACTTTTGGCTCCCTAATTTGTTTTCCCTCTCCTGCTTGCTGAAGTGGCTCCCTAAAATTGCAGTTTGAGAACTAATAAGGTCAATCACATTATCATCAAGTGTTGGTGATTTAAGCATTAGATCACTTTCCCTATGTCTCCACCCCCACTCCTCTTGTTGCTCCTTTCTCAGGCTTTGTTAGGTCAAATGTCAGGTCATTATTTGGACTATTTTTACTTTGGCCTCTTATCCCATGAGACTAGCTGGCTTAAGGGATGAAAGATGCCAAGATGCAAGTTGGGCGTAAGGGGAGGGAGAGAACTCATTTTGAGTTTAAGCCTAAACCATGTTCTTGGCCTGTTAACTAGAGAGCTCTGCATGGGGATTTTGGGCACATGGGCCTTTGATTTCTCATTTCTCATTGCTTCTAAATACCTTTCCCAGGACCTGTGGGGAGGAGAAGTGGCTGGACTGATGCAGGAGTTGGGTACTTTTGGGTCCCTCAGTTAATAGCATGAATATCATTCCAGTGAGGGCCTTCATGAGTGGCTGTCTGGTTTTGAACTGCAGTTACCTGCCCCAGCCTGTCCCTCAGCCAGGTTTGATGCAGGGCATCTAAGCTGGAGAAGCCGTGGTTGTTTCAGGCTTGTTTTTTGTCCTGGTACCAAAACCTGCTTAAGCCTCTAACAGTGATGATTCCATTAGGTACACAGATTGTGTCCCACTATCCCAGGACTGAAAAACAAGCATAAGGATTATTTTGAGTGCTTGCTTCGGCAGCACATATACTAAAATTTGACCCATACAGAAAAGATTAGCATAATTGATAGTTGCCAGTGGTGAGGGTGGGGTGGACTGAGCAAAATAAGTGAAGGGTGTCAAAAGGTACAAACTTCTAGTTATAAAGTAAATGTCATGGGGTTGTAATGTACAGCATGGTGACTATAGTTAATAATACTGAACTGCATATTTGAAAGTTGCTAAGAGAGTAGATCTTAAAAGTTCTCATTACAAAATAGAATTCTGAAACTATGTACAGTGATGGATGTTAACTAGACATTGTGGTGATCATTTCCAATATATACATAAATCATTATGTTATATACCTGAAACTAATATAATGTTGTATGTCAATTATACCTCAATTAAAAAAAATATTTTGAGAGGGGAAAACAAATCAGTCCTTGTGTCATGCAAATAAGGCTCTCTCTCTTCACTGAGAATGAGTTCTTTTGTTGGGAGATTTTTCTGAATGTCACACATACCCCTTCTCCTCCCACTACTAATTTGCCAGACTCTTCCGGATGTGTTTGAATTTAAGTAGCAGACCCAGTCTGAGTCCACGGCCAGAGGCTCATCAGGCTTCTGCAAGGTTAGTTTGACAAACATGCTCAGGCATGCTTGAAACCCAGCAATGGACAATAGCTTTCTCACTATGTAAATAAAGAAAGGAAGCAGGAAAAGAAGCAGAGGTCAAAGAAAGGAGAATGAAAGGATAGCGTGACACTGCATCACTGTCTGCCTCAGGTCCCCTTTTGATTTGCATTTTGATGTTTCTTTTGGAACAAAAATTGTGGTACCCCCACTGGTCTGCCTTTCTTCTCTCTACATCTTGGACAATAAATACTTTGTGGGTCAGGCTTCTTCCTGGCCTAGGTGTAGTGCTCACCAAAAATGCTTAAGAAACATTTTTGAAAATTAAAAAAAATTTTTTTTCTACACAAGGAGCGGTGACCAAAAGTGAACTTAGATGTGAGACTAAAACAATGAAAAAACTTGTTATTTTGCATTGAACTGAGTACATTGTGAAAAGAACAAGGCTCTTTCTTCAGTGTGATATGGTTTTGCCGTGACCACTTTCACCATGTCTGTTTAGTGAGCATCTTGGGAGCTGGATCAGTTGTGGTGTGCACCTTTAAAGATGGCAGCACTAACTCCTGTGGCCAGCTTCAGCTCAGACACAGTGGGAAAACAACTCCCCCAAGTCAGAACTAATCACCTTGATTGATTTTTCTTTAGTTCTGATCTTTGCAAGAAACAATGAATGTATAGCCAAACTCACTATCCCTATATTTTGTATTTCTGGGACTGTTAGTAAGATATCATAGCAGATAATATAAATTTGATTTTTGTGTTTTTTTTTTTCTTTAAAAAGTAGCCAGATGAGCAAGTACATGGAATTAATACAAACAGTGTCATTTCAAATCTTGTTGAAGGTTATAATGAGGACTGTTATCTCAAATCCTCTTACTAACAGAGGGGAAAGAAAAAGAGCCCCTCCCTAACAGCAAACTAAATTCAGGTGGCCTCAGTTTCTCATCATCCACATTGATCTGTAGTCTAGTGATTTCTGCATTTGTATGAAAATGGCGGTGGTTGGGGCAGAGCAGTCCCATCACCAGCCTCCATTTGCAAAAGGAGTTTTTGCGAGTTGGAAGCACAGCAGCAGTACCTGTCTCCCCTTTTGTAGTGAAACAGTCCATTTTGGGGCTGAACCTCATCCAGCCTTTGTCCATTCCTCTTCTCTTGCAGCTCTAGGGGTAGCCATGTGACCAAGTTCTGGCCAGGGTGGTCTAAGTGGAAGGAAGTCTGCGTCTGGGAGCTTCTGCTTCCTGTTGCTTGGAATCCTAGAACCTAAGCACAGGGCCACACCTACCTGAATAGCAAGACAGAAGAGCTTGGGTCCCTAAAACTGTGGATCACTGTGTCAGTTCTGGCCCTCCCACCCAGACTTCTATGTGAAAGAAATTTAATCTGTGGCTTAACACCACACAAGTTTATTTCTTGATCACATCACCTCGTCCAATGATGGTCAGCAGGGAGACCCTGCTCATTGTGGGTACTCAGAGGCCCAGGCTGAAGTGTTCCACCTCAAGCAACGCTTCCACCATGGCTGAGACAGGCAAAGAGAGTGTGGTGAATTGTATACTCTTAAAACTTTCACCTGAAAATGACACACATTTCATTTTTGGGGCTAATCCAAGGCACATTACCATGCCTAATCTCAGAGGGTATGGAAGTACAGTCCTACCATGTGCCCCAAAGGGAGGAGGACCAGACTATGTGAACTGTCCTAATGACTACTGCAATTTCTATTTTGTTTAAGCCACTATTATTTTGGGTTTTCAGTCACTTTCAACTTTACTGAATCCCAACCAATACAGGAATGATCACATCAATGCTGTGATCAGTAGGTTTAAACCAAGTCCCATAAGAGAGGTTGTTGCTGAGCGTCCCCCTTATTCTCTGCAGGATTTGCAGGGGTCATTTTCTCCCCAGGGTTTTCTGGGAGAAACACCTCCTCCTCCCATCTCATTTATAGTCATCCATGAATCATTAAGATCTAGTACATTGGAGACAAATCTCTAAGAATTCCTACTCCTACAGTTTACATTGTCATCCCTAGCTCCTTCTGTTTAGAAAATGTTCCCAATTTTTGTAAAACAGAGCTCTATTCTTGCTCAATTCTGCCTTGTTCCTGTATTCAAACCTTACTCCTGGAGTTCTGTCATCTTTCCCAGTGGCTCTAAATATGTTCCGGGACTTCTCTGGTGGTCCAGTGGTTAGACTCCTCGTTTCCAATGCAGGGGGTGTGGGTATGATCCCTGGTCGGGGAACTAAGATCCCACATGCCATGTGATGTGGCCAAAAAAAAAAAAATGTTCTTACCTCCCTCAATTTGGTAATCATCTTCACTTGACCCTACTACACCTTCCAAATACATGGACAAATGGGTTGTTTATAACTATTGCCTTTATTCTCTCCCTGTTCACCTTTTCTGAATCCCCCATGATGAGGCTTCTGTTTGCTCCACTCCACTGAAACTGTTCTAAAAAGCCATTGATGGCCTTTATCAAGAAGTGTTTGTCTAAAACTCTGGAATTCCCTGGAAACATGCTTTCATATATTTCATATAGTGAGATAATAGTAGTAGATAAAAACAATCATAAGTGCAGTAAAACACAGTAGAACCGCATTAGCATTGCGTAGTTTAGGAATGCATTTTGATCTGCTGTAGGTAAAATTGTATATCTGACTTTCCCTGCCCCCAAACACAGGAACCGGCTGGGGCAGAAGGCTGACATAAGATATTTATTCTTTAAACCAGCCCTATTCTGTAACAGATGCATTAGATCTGTAATCCAGTGCTTATTGGCTATGTGTAGCTGTCACCTAGAAGCAGGCCTACTTCATTAAAAAAAAAATCAGGTTAGTTGCAGGGATAAAAATTCTATAGACTATTGACAGAGGAAGTCTTTTTGTTTTGGTTACTGGAGAACTAGCCCATACACATAATGGACCACGCTTGCTCTTTTGCAGTCTCATTCTTTAGCAGGAAAGCAGAGCCGTATCAGATATGAATATGAAGGACAAAAGCAGCCCTGGAAATACAAAGCAATAGTCTATGTTACAGGTTTAACACACTCATTTAATTTCATTGGAAAAAATAATGAAACTGGTAAAAAGTATTTATGGAACCAGAGGAGAGCATATTTTGCTGGTTTTACTTTATGTTTGAAGTTTTGGGTATAGCTCTGCCTATAAATACTGAAATGCCTAACATAAAGAACGCAGCCTGGGGCATACCCCATAAAACTTAAAGTGCAATTAAATGAGCAATTTCCACTGGAAATAAAACGGGCATGTTGAGTGGAATATGAATTAAATTGTGCATAAAACTCAGGCCTGCACTAGGCTTTGGAGAGGACCTGCTGGTTTCAGTAGCAACCTGTGCTACACTGACCTACATCTATAGGTCAAGGCCAGTAAGTAACAAAATATAACCGCAGTTAGCCTGAAGATCAGGGCATTTCAAATGGTGGTTAATAAAGTTCCCTTGTCATTTTGTCTCCTGGAAAGCCCCAGCAAAATGATGACTGATAACAAAGGATTAAATCCGACCCTCCATTACACTGTAGATACACTGAGGTCCTCCACTGTGTTTGCTATACAGAATTTTTGACATGTCCCTCAAACTTTATTTTCACCTTCTGAGTGTTCCTTCCTGCATCAAAGTCAGCTAGGTGTCCTTAGATAAGCGTTCATGAAGATTTCAGTTAGAAAACCTAAAAGTCATCAACACAAATAGCCGTTGATATTATAAACCACAGTCTGTCCTGGTTCATTTCTGGGACCTTATTTGGAGACTAAAGGTCAATGATTCATTGCTATCCTAAGGGAAAACTCAGCTCAGGAAGGTATTTAGCCCTGTAGCCCTGTGAGGTGCCACACGTATACGTTTGACTCAGGGAGGGACCGGCTGGTAAGTACAGAAAACATGTTTATCTCATTCACAGTGTAGTTGGTAAAGCAAGCCCGCCCAAGATATAAAGCTTAGCATTTTTTTCTTTGAGAAATCAGGGTGAGGGAAGGAAAGCTTGACATTTTCCTGCCAATGAAAGCCAGAGGATAGCTCAGGGAGACGAGCCCCTCCCTCCCAGTTTTCTCCCAAGCCTCCCACCTCTACTGTGGCAGGAGGAAAAGAGGGGTAGGGGTGGGTAATAGGCCGGTGACTTGAATGAGTATCACCTGCTATTTAAAACGTTGGCAAGTCAAACAAATTATTTCTTTTTGAAATTATGACATTTCACTGTAGTTTTGTCTGTATTCACCTTCTCTTGCCAAAATAAACGGTGTCTGTCATTTTTCTAATTGTAAAAATGGTACTACATATATATATATGAAACTTTCCCAAATGAAAAATATTTTCCATGTCAGCATATACTTTGAATTTTCCGCGTACGACTTTGTCCCATCCAGACCCACATCTCAGCATATCTTACTTGCATAACGATAATTTCTGTCGTGAACCATGTACTGTTTCCTGCTCTTTTGTCCAGGGGCTGGCTTTCCCAAAAATGAGCAGTTGTGTGCATTTAGATGGCTGACCCGTTCCTCCCCATGGACCTGCATCCATGGAAGTGTCTGGAAGGGCAGGATGAAAGAACCGAAATCTGGTCTCTTGGAGCCAGGAAGTGTAAAGCTGAAGCTAGTTACAAGAGAGGAAGATGTAGGAGTTAATTAGGAGCTAAACCAGTAAAGTCGCTCTCTGTGTGTGACCTTGTTGTATGGGACATTTGTCTTAGACTAAAGGCATAATAAAAAAGGCACTTTATTTAGGTTAACAGAGCATTATAACTGGAAAATTTTAATTTTATATGTATAGTGAATACTTTGTGGAGGAAAAAAGACATCCCCTCGGTTTATTATTTGAATAAGAAAAAAAACCACCCCACGAATTCTTTAATGATGCATTTCTTTCTTTTTTGACGACAAAAGCTTGGAGGCATAAAATTGGGTTATTTTAATCGTTTTTACTGTTTGTTCACAGTTAAGGTAATTTCCTGTTTTCCTAGGAAAACTATGGTCAGTTTAAAAACATCTTTGTTAATTAGCAAGCTGTGACGCAATGTATCACTGCATCTTTAGAGCTCTGGCGCCAGCTAGTGGCCGAATAGGGGAGCGGCGTTGTCACTCTCAAATCGGAGAAAGCGGCAGTCATCTTGTTGCCTCCCCTTAACCATCGTTCTTCCCCATTTTTTCCGGTCAGTATAATGGGGGATCATTGCAGTGTGGCCAGAGAGGGGCAGACGTGATTACAGATGAAAGTAGAGGAAAGTGGTGAGCAGGGGCGGAGAGAGGAAAAGCCAGACATATGCAATCGTTCTTCCAAAGGATTTTAGAAGAGATCATTTATTTGAAGTACTCCTGACATGTTGATGGAGCAGCTCAATCTTTTGCTAGTGAACGTTTAGCCTTTTGTTTTTCATTTATAGATATATTTGAATATATACTTAGGACATGTAATAACTATGGAACTTCACCACAAACACAGCACTGAGGACAGACACGTTGTAAGTCTAAATTTGTGTTCATTTTTAAGTAGCAAATATTTCTGCTGTGAACAGGCTCTGCTACCTTCTCACTGGTACAACTCTTAAGATGAATGACTCTCAAATGGTTAATAAAGCAGAAACCTCTTAAGATGATATTTGTAGCTGGTACACTATGAAAAAAAATATAAAAATTCCAGGCAAAGGACACTTTATTTGGGTTGTATGAAGTATGTTTAGGCTTGAGCCCAGTCTGTCTTCCAGTTGAAATAGGTTCTGATGATTTACAGGAAAACTGAAAACATACAGTATTTATTTTAAGAACAAAGAATCTTTGGCAGGCCATCTTTCTCATTTAATTAAGCCATAACTGATCTTACTAGGGTTATGGAGGGACTTCAAATGCTAATAAATAAAACCTGAAGCTGAGACATTTCTTTCATTAAATAGCGGGAGCTGTTTATAACTCTATTATTGCTAAAATCAATTACTAGTACTAATATTCGGTGTGGAATTTATTATGAAAACAAGCTGAAGCTTGTGAAGAACTTTCCTTTTTAGATGTCATTTGTATGTCTATATCTGTATCAGTTATAGAGAATAAAAATAATCTGAACTGGAATTTCTTATAATAATATTTTTGGAAGGCAGATCTAATTTAAGAGGAGGTTTCAGGCAGGAAGAATTGTCAGTCTTACCTGGCAGTCTAATTTATGTTACTCTGCTGTTGGGGAAATGCATTTAAGATCTTCTCTATGTGAGATAGATGGTAGAATAGCTGGTCATGGTTCTGCTCTGTGAGATTTACGTAAACTACTATTTTAAGCTTATTTTACACTTTTCCTAAAAGTTGTATGTTTCATATTAAAAATTTACCTAACCTTGTTAGCCAAGTTAAAATGTAGATATTTTCTCTTTGGTTTTAAGCATCTTGTAACTTTTGGTGAATAATAAGGCCTTGGTTAACAATCTTAAAATTTTCATTTTATCTGGTCTCCTCTGTGTCTCTTTTATCTTTTTCTTGAGATGGAAGCTGAGCTCATATAATTGAATGAGTTTCAAATCAGTATCTGAAAAGGAGCATTATTATTTTTTTGAAAAAGAAAATTAATATATACAAGGCTCTTTCAATGGCAGTAGATTAATTGAAACTGAAAAGAATGATAGAATTTAACTGCCATAAAATTTTGAGAGTTACAGCAAGATAAAATAATTTATGCTCTTTTAAAACAGCTTTGTAGTATGCAAGTATGTATGTACTTATTTTAAATGCTGAGTTTGTGATTAGGTCTATCTTTAAAACTGTTAATGGTTGCATTAAAATATTTTGATGCCTGCTACAATCCTTATGTAACTTCCCATATGCTGCCAAATAAATGCTTTGAAATGTCATTCCATCATAACTCAAAATTTACTCATATTTTGATTTATCATTTGAATTTAATTTCTCATTACTTTTTGATATTATAAAATTAGAAATTATATTGCAAAATGAACATATTTGAAGGAAGGAAGGAAAACATACCTGAATATATATATATTTTTCATCTTTGGAGATTTCTCTGATGACTTTTTAATAGTGCTATTAGCATATAACCAGTTCACTCAATTTGGATCCTCCTTTCATTTGAAATAGTCTAAAATTTTTACAAAAGGAGTAAATGTAGGATATAATTTTTAATCGTGGGTGTCCCTGAATGTGACATGAAAACAAATTTACAAATAAATACACTCATACCTCATTCTGATATTCATATTTGAAGAGACAAGGCATACTAAAATGCATATTTACGAATAGTTAAATGTTGGTTTGGCCTCTAGATAACGTGGTTGCTAAATAGCACCATCTTCCCTCACAGAGTGATACTGGAGCCCTCTACAGACCTCCCCATTAGGAGACGTTGGCACAGTATGAGGGGGGACACATTATGAGGGGGGACACATCTGCCAGCAAAGTACTACAGATGGTTCCCCTCATTAGCCTTCAGAACTCCAAGCAACCATCACGGAGGAGGCTGGGACCTCACTTGGACAAGATGTTAAGCTAGCCTCCTGTTCAATGTCATTATGGTTTTCCAAAATAATCTCCGCAGTGTGCCCTCTTGGGCTTGAGCTGGTCTACATGTCTCACTTGCAGAGATTTGAGATTGCAGCCCTGTGTCCAGTTTGCCAAAGGGCATTATATGATCTTCAGATTTGATAAAGTTCCACAGCAAGTCAGACTTGGAAAATTTCTTAATCTAAATGCGGTGGCAGGACAGCCTTGCCACTCCCCAGAAGCTCATTAGCGTAGCTTTTGGAATTCCAGGCAATGCTCATCTTCATGTACGTGCTTGCTTATTACACTCAATGCATCAACAGTCTCATTTCTCCTCTTCCCCTCGACCCACTGATTTATTGGCATAATGGCCTTTTAATTTTTTTTTGTTTACTCTTTGTTTATGAATCAGCCTTAAAGTCAGGGCACCAAGCCCTGGCAACTGGAAGTGTTAGTTAAGTTTAGAAGTAGAAACAGCAGGGGAAGACCATACTGTTTTATACTCTGCAGTTTCTCTGGCTGGATTATTATTATAATAATTATTATAGTTGTTGTTTTACATTTATAACAAAGATGTTTACAAGCTATGTACATTTATAACATAGATGGTTAGAATACAGATAATCTCCATGTGCTAGACTATTACAATTTTAAGTCACAGAGAGTGCAATTTTGTTCTTTAATTATATGAAATTATTAGGATACTGCTAAGAATAATTGATAGGCAAGAATATGGCAGTAAGTTTTCTTTTCTGTCTTTAATCCGGGGAAAGATTCTGTCTACAATTTTTTTTATTTCTTGAAAAATGAAATCAGCTAAAATCTTTATGTAATCTCTGTGGTTCTTCTCTGGCCTTTACAGCTCTCCCCCCAACTTTTTTTCCCCCTGAAATAAAGCCTAGAAGTTAAAATATACCATCTGACATATATATATATATATATATATTTTTTTTTTTTTTTTTTGCGGTACGCGGGCTGCTCACTGTTGTGGCCTCTCCCGTTGCAGAGCACGGGCTCCGGACGCGCAGGCTCAGCGGCCATGGCTCACGGGCCTAGCCGCTCCGTGGCATGTGGGATCTTCCTGGACCAGGGCACGAACCCATGTGCCCTGCATCGGCAGGCGGACTCTCAACCACTGTGCCACCAGGGAAGCCCCATCTGACATATTTTTGAGATTGTGATGATGAGGGGAGGTCCCACCACAATCACTGGGTGTTCTAATATGACCCAGACTTAATTTTCACTTTGTAAGTTAATAAAATACAAAAGCCCAGTGTTCTTTTTTTTTTTTCAAAGGAACATTTATTTATTTTGGCTGCCTTGGGTCTTCGTTGCAGTGCACGGGCTTCTCATTGCGGTGGCTTCTCTTGTTGCAGAGCGCGGGCTCTAGGCACGTGGGTTTCAGTAGTTGTGGCACATGGGTTCAGTAGTTGTGGCTCGCAGGCTCTAGAGCACAGGCGCAGTAGTTGTGGCACACGGGCTTAGTTGCTCCACGGCATGTGAGATCTTCCCGGGCCAGGGATCGAACCCTTGTACCCTGCGTTGGCAGGTAGATTCTTAACCACTGTGCCACCAGGGAGGTCCCAGCCCAGTGGTCTTTAATATTGTTTTCTTATGCTTGATGAGGTCCTTGGGTTAGTAGGTTTTCACTACCGTAAAATAATTCACAATATCTGAATGACTTTTTACTTTCTAAATCAGCCATTGTAATATCTCTGGACATACATTTTATATATTGTAGCCCTTCCTATATTATTCTGCTCTATTGGAGGGGAAGGAACTCAAGAGTGATACTCCCATACCTGAATTGGTGATTTTGCCCATACTGTCAGGAAAATTATCTCTTAATGTGTGGCTCAAACCCATGTCCCCTGCATTGGCAGGCAGATTCTTTTTTTTTTTTTTAATTTATTTATTTATTTTTTTAACATCTTTATTGGAGTATAATTGCTTTACAATGGTATGTTAGTTTCAGCTTCACAACAAAATGAATCAGTTATATATATACATATATTCCCATATCTCTTCCCGCTTGCGTCTCCCTCCCTCCCACCCTCCCTATCCCACCCCTCCAGGCTGTCACAAAGCACCGAGCTGATCTCCCTGTGCTATGCGGCTGCTTCCCACTAGCTATCTACCTTACGTTTGGTAGTGTATATATGTCCATGTCTCTTTATCGCTTTGTCACCGTTTACCCTTCCCCCTCCCCATAGCCTCAAGTCCATTCTCTAGTAAGTCTGTGTCTTTATTCCTGTTTCACCCCTAGGTTTTTCATGACATTTTTTTTTTTTAAATTCCATATATATGTGTTAGCATACGGTATTTGTCTCTCTCTTTCTGACTTACTTCACTCTGTATGACAGACTCTAGGTCTATCCACCTCATTACAAATAGCTCAATTTCGTCTCTTTTTATGGCTGAGTAATATTCCATTGTATATATGTGCCACATCTTCTTTATCCATTCATCCGATGATGGACACTTAGGTTGTTTCCATCTCTGGGCTATTGTAAATAGAGCTGCAATGAACATTTTGGTACATGACTCTTTTTGAATTATGGTTTTCTCAGGGTATATGCCAAGTAGTGGAATTGCTGGGTCATATGGTAGTTCTATTTGTAGCTTTTTAAGGAACCTCCATACTGTTCTCCACAGTGGCTGTATCAATTTACATTCCCACCAACAGTGTAAGAGGGTTCCCTTTTCTCCACACCCTCTCCAGCATTTATTGTTTCTAGATTTTTTGATGATGGCCATTCTGACTGGTGTGAGATGATATCTCATTGTAGTTTTGATTTGCATTTCTCTCATGATTAGTGAGGCAGGCAGATTCTTAACCACTGCGCCACCAGGAAAGCCCCAAGTTTTAAAAAATTAAGAAAGAATTAGTTTTTTTTGTAAAACAGTATAAGACTTAAAATTCTATGATGGGGAGTTCCCTGGTGGTCCAGTGGTTAGGACTTGGCTCTTTCACTGCCGGGGCCTGGGTTCAATCCCTGGTCAGGGAACTAAGATCCAGCAAGCTGCCCTGTGTGGCCAAAAAAAAAAAACTATGATGGGATGACAATTCTGTGGATCCACATTTCTGGTTCTCCCCCATGTTGAAATTAAAATCTGCAATCTCAGAGTGATCAGAAAACTTTAGGGAGGAGTAGTATTTGAGCAGAGCTTTGAAGTTGGAAAGAACTTTATGGGGTTGGTGGTGGGACTATAGTAGTGATGAGAGAGAAAGATACTTTAGGCAGAAAGAAGATCATAAAGGGGCCCCTGTTAGACTGGCACATAGGAACTTTGGGTAACTACAGGGGAGTGGGAGGCTATCTGTGAAGTTTCAGTGTGCAGCTAATTAGTTAGGGCTTTATTCTGGAGGCAGTGGGAGCCAAGGAGGGTTTTAGAGGGAGACATAATAGGAATAAGATTCCAGGGAGATTGATTTGGTGACAGGGTACAGGACCCTTAAAGATTTAATCAAATTGATTTAGCATCAGCATTAGAAAGCAACATAAATGAGTTATAATTTAAAAGTCATTGTTCACGTAATTTTAGAACATGATTTAAAGTGTTTTTATATCATCTTCCTTGATTAATACAGTCAATGCTGAAGTCTGGGAGAACAAATCTGAGTAGAGCTATGTATGGGTATTTTTGTTCCATGAATATTAATAGCAACATTGTGCATTTGAGGAGTGTATTTTATTTCAAATGGTTGTTTTGTTCTTCCATCGATCTGGTAACGTTAGCAGATGTTTATAAAAATAACAGGTTTATAAGCCCCTCCCTTTACCTCCATGATCTCCTTTTGATTGCATATGTAAATGCAGAGTTCTAGATTAGACTGAAGCTTATAGCTATTTCAGTTTTTCTGTCAGGAGTTGAGAATATTGTTCTATTTGTTTTAAGTAAGGTTTGGATTTTATTTTGTAGGTGTCTTACATTGTGATACCATAGTTGATTCAATTATATGCACTCATAGGAAACACTTTTTGGAGGGGAATAGATTAGAGTGTCATCCAGTTACATGTAAGTATTCAGTACTGTCTTCCTTTTTCTAAAAAAAATGTATAGGGGCTTCCCTGGTGGCGCAGTGGTTGAGAGTCCGTCTACCGATGCAGGGGACGCGGGTTCATGCCCCGGGCCGGGAAGATCCCACATGCCGCGGAACGGCTGGGCCCGTGAGCCATGGCCGCTGAGCCTGCGCGTCCGGAGCCTGTGCTCCACAACGGAAGAGGGCACGGCAGTGAGCGGCCCGCGTACCGCAAAAAAAAAAAAAAAAAAAAAAAAAATTTATAGTTTATAGACATACTACGTTAATATTAACAGTGTATTTTATTTTGTCCAGAAAGAAGAAAGTACAATAACATGAAAAAAGCTAAAGGGAGTCCTAATTACAGACAGAGAAGAGATTTAAAAAATTTTAGTAAAATATAATATTTAAAAACTTAAAAACTGATATAAAATACAATTTATATCAATAAATTAAAAGGCCATATACTATACTTTAAAAAGTGTCAGAATATGTTTGGGGGTGGGGAGGAAAGCCCAATAAGACAATCATTTTCTTCTAAACCATTTGACAAAGAATGAGAACTTAGAATAATTAGCTGTGCTTAGTGTTCATACTCTTTTAATGCAGTACATGTGTTTATCTGTTGAACCAATAGTACCACGATTCAAGCGACACATCATTTCTGGCTTATGCAGCCGTAATTGTCATCTTTGACTTCCATGTCAATGAGTACTTCCATCTAACTTTATGTAAATATATAGGGTTCTTTAGACCCTGTGTTTGGTGTTATCACAATTTTTGATTGGCTCAGACAGGGCAGGTTGATTATCATTAAAGTGTTATTTATTTCTATTTTATTAAGCCCCTTTTATATTCATGTTACAGGTTAATTTATACTTTTATTTCATGCACTACTTGGCTTTACTGATTAATATGCCCCATGGCATTCAATAAAATCAGGCAGTGGAGGAAATAAGAGTGGTATTAATTTCTAACATTGCTATAAATTTGCCTTAATAAAACTAGCTTAATAGCATTACTGAAGTAACACAATGGATGCTTTCAGATTGCTAACAAAGATGCAACCAAACAATTTTCTTTTCTGAATTTAACATAATCCTACTGCCTTGTCTTTCTAGTGTTGAAATGAAACCTGCCATATATTTTTTCCCTCTTTCAAAGGTAATTTAATAGTTGGCATAATACTACAGTACACAGCTCTCCATTTGACTTATTCTGATGCCTTATTCAGACTTTAGATTATAAACTGTGCAAATTAACACAGGCCCACAGGCCCCTGGGGGAAGAAAAAACCTTTATTCTTGTAATAATTTTCATAAAGATTAAACTATATCTCCGGCATCAGTTACTTGTCCTTCTTTAGTGTATTAATGCTCAATGCCAATAATAAATATTCTTACTGTGAAATCTGATAATACGGAGTGGTAGTGAAAATCTATGTGTTGGATTAATTTTTTTGTCAGTTTCCCCACCACTCCCACCCCAACCGCTTAATTAAATAAGGTTGGAGTTAGGATTTATAGGAACTTATAAAGACAAGGACACACTACCACCCACTGATTTTTGGATCGCAAAATTTTGGTGGTAAAGAATGTTATCCATTATTACGTAATCAAATTCATACGAGAACACTTATTCTCTCCCTGTCGTTTATTAGATTGTAGCCAGACTGGCCAAAAAATTGTTACAAATCAGAAATTTGCCCTCATCTCTGTTTTTCTGAAATAATAAGTATACTTTGTTTAACCTGAAGTTCCCCCTTTCTTAGCTTTTCAATAATTTCTCTAAGTTCTAGCATAAATCTAATTGGAAAGAGAATTGATGTAAAACTCACAGGTTAGTGAGTTTTAAGTTAGTAAAAATGACTCGAGAGGCAGAGGTTCAAAAACCAACTAAAATCAACATCCCTGGGGGAAATGGTCACCAGTAGCTTAAGGTCTAGATCAAGCATCCAAAAACTACAGCCCATAGGCCAAATGTGGCCTCCCCCTGTCCTATACAGCTTGGAAATTCAGCCATACTCATATATGGCTGAACAAATAACAAATAACATTTAAAAACTCTCCTTCGCATAAAAATATCAGGAACTATGTTCATTCAACAGATATTTATCAGCCTCTGTGCCAGGCACTGATCTTGTCCTGGGGATATAACTGTGAGACAGTTAGGGCTTCTGTCTCCTTACAATATAGATTTGCTCTTTTATTTACTTTAATATACTGGTGAAATTTCACACATTAGTAGGGAAGATATTTGGGGACAGGAAAAAATTCTTTTTTGGGGAGTCTATTTGTATTTTAAATGAAAAAGGAACTCCTGGATTCCTTAAATCCCCATCACAGCAAACATCTTTGCCCACGAAACAGTTCAAGAAGCAGTGGAAGACTGAGTCATCCTTACACCCATGCTCTGCTCAAGGGCTTATTTCTTGGCTTTTATTAAATCAACTTAATGGAGTGATTTTTTCCCCCCGCTCAACTCAAATGAATCCAGGTCTAGTAGATAGGTGGATTTGGTGTTACCATGTGTTCTTTTGCTCAGTGTTTGGTTAAAATCACATTTTTAGGTAATTCACATTAAAAAAGATGTGCCTTTCATGTTGGTGTATTTTGCAGCCTTCAACTTTATGGAAAAGTAAAAAGTCCATCTTTGCGCTTTCTGTTACTCGGTCTGTTACTCTTTGTTCATAAAAAGGAGACTTTAAGAAGAAGCATTTCTAAATCACTACTCAAAACAGTTTTTAGTAAAAAGTTATTTTCAAGGGAATAATCTACATCCTGGATCCTGAGAGTGCTGATTCAAAAGCAAAACAACAATTTTGGAGACTTGGGAATGTTTCATCTTAGAAAGTTAGTATTAGCAAGCAGAGAACCATTTCTTTCCAGAGACCAACTTATAACCTCAGCCTGGGAAATAAGGGGCTTCCACTGGGTTCACAGTCTTCAAGAAACCATATACTCGCAAACATGCTGACTCAGTGAATTGACTCAATCCATGGAGAGAGTGGCCATACTAGCCTCCGTTAGCTCCAGGAAATCTGTTTGTCCGCTACTTTGGAAAAAAGAGTTTGGAATGTTTGACCCAAACTCCTTAATTTCTATGTGTCTAGATGGAGTTTTTGAAGTGGACAGACAGAATCTAGTTTATTATATTTCAGGATGTATTTGACAATGCCTTTGATTGAACAGTAGCTGGTCAACACACAAAGGACTACACACACACACACACACACACACACACACACATGCGTGCACACACACACACACACACACCCTCAGTCAATAGGCTAAACTAAAACTAAAGTTTTGCTTTATAATCAAATGGGGAAATTTTATCTAGGTAAGAGTGGGGAAGTCAGGCCTGTTGGCGAAATGAGTTAGGCAGTGAATTGAAACAGAATATAAGGTTATGTACTTTTAGCTAATAGATAATTAAACTATATTGTTTGTGACACCTCATAACTTTGAATCCAGGTACAATTACATGGCTTGGAATCCTCCCACCCCATACTATCTAATCCAAAGTCATTGCAAATAAAATACAAATTAAATAATGCCCCAAATGCTTCCAACTTAAAATCTTGTTCTATAAGTAAGTCTAAAAACTTTAGGAGTCTGTAAAAATGTATCTTAATAAGTCATTCTTTGCAGAGGTTTCTGGGGTATGATGCTTAACAGAATGGATCACCTGCAAAAATATGGTGGTTTGGGACATGTTGGTATAAAGCAAGTAGAACTTGTTTGATTGGTGAGAACTAGAGAATATTGATGCAACTTTAAATTCCAGATAGTCTCAACTTAAATCTTCAGTTAAATCAAATGATCAGAACTCAGCAAAATATACGCAAATGTGAGATGAAAGGTGCCAAGATTTTTTCCCCTGTATTTATTTTTTAAACAACTCCTTAAAGAGTTACTACTCTTTGAGGATAAGGATATCATATTCTTTTTGAAGGGAAACATTGTACTCTATAGTGAGACTTGTACTGTCTTTTGTGCCATTATTAATACATTTCCTGTTTAAGGAAATGACTTTTTTTTAACATGATAGTTTAAACTTCAAAATAAGTGCTATTGACTTTTAAAATGTCTTATCTTACCAATGTCATTCTGGGCATGAAGAATAAAGTGTGGAAAATGGTTGTCACATTAATCCTATTGTCATGAGAGTCTCCTTTTTGAATGAAGTGGTTTATGTTTGGTGTCTTTTTTTTTGTGGGGGGCAATTAAGAGAGGGAAAGTAAGTTTTGTAGCTAAAACAAACAGACCCTTTACTTTTAGATTAATGACATTTAAAAATACAAATATATTTATAATATAAATTAAGATCTTGTCCTCATATTTACAAAGATCATACAAGTGTCCTCATACAATTCTATCTAATCAATTCTATTTTCTATCACTTCCTTTTTTCTGTTCTTACTGCATTCTTCAAAACCATAATTTTATTTTATTTTTAAGAACTATTTTAATTTTATATTTTTTGGTTGTGTTGGGTTTTCGTTACTGTGCGTGGGCTTTTCTCTGGTTGTGCCGAGCGGGGACTACTCTTCGTTGTGGTGCGCAGGCTTCTCATTGCAATGGCTTCTCTTTTCGCGGAGCACGGGCTCTAGGTGCGCGGGCTTCAGTAGCTGTGGCACGTGGGCTCGGTAGTTGTGGCTGGTGGGCTCCAGAGCACAGGCTCAGTAGTTGTGGCGCACAGGCTTAGTTGCTCTGGGGCATGTGGGATCTTCCCGGACCAGGGCTCGAACCCGTGTCCCCTGCATTGGCAGGCGGATTCTTAACCACTGCACCACTAGGGAAGCCCAAAACCATAATTTAAAATTTAACAAAATTTGAATTGCAATATTAAGCACAGAAAATAGGAATAGCAAAGGTTTTGTGGTATCAGATTTTTCATGTTATCTACTGAAAGCACATTTTACCAGTGAATGACATATATGATTAATGAGTATTTAATATTATTATTTAATAATAATAAAAGATATGGATTCCACTGTGAAAACACTAACATTTGCTGACTGGAATCTACTTATATTTTCACTTAATTTATTCTAGTTCAGATATTTTTCAGTTATAAAATAAGCAAGGTAGTTATACTGTTAAAGTATACAAGTGTATTCTTTAGCTTTTTTCCCCTGTATATTTATATATTTAAAAAATCTCTCTCTTCCTCTCATTATTGAGGTCTTAATCTTAAAGGTTAGGTGACCCTTAGTTCTGAAAAGTACAGAGCATTATAATGAATAATAAATTATAGTCTGTGGAGTAACTGTCTTAATTGTGCATTAATAGTAATAGCTAATATTTATTGCATACTTATTTGTGCTAGGCAATGTGCTAAGTGCTTTAGGTACATTAGTTCATTTAGTCGCACAAGAAAGCCATGGGTTACTTTTACCCTCATTTAATAGGTGAGAAAACAAACTTGCGGTTGAGTGACTTACTGAGTCCCCCACAGCTGTTAGTGGTAGAGCAAACCAAGAGAAGAATTTCAAGGAGTAAGGAACAGTCAACAGTGTCAAATGATGTAGAGAAAAGTTGTTCACTGGATTTAGTAACTAGAAGGTAGGTCCCTGGTGCCTTGCTACAGCAGTTTTGGGTGAATGGTTCAGGAAGAAGCCAGTGGGATTGAGGAGTGACCAGGGATGAGTGGGAAGGAAATACTGTGAGTGCAGTCTCTGCATTTTCGCCTTTTCCATTCCCTGTGGTGATTTCTTCCTCTGCTTCCAATCTCAGGGAAAGAAAAAAACACTTCTTGGGCAATTACTGGAAAGCAGTACATTGTGTAAGCTTCATAGTGACCCTGTGATATAACTATGGTCTTCATTTTGTAGGTGGAGAATGGAGGATTTGAGTGGTTTATACACCAACCCAAGGCCCACAGTTGGCAAGTAGCAGGGCTCTAGGCCAAATTCACGTCTCATTCCAGAGCTCACATTCCAACCACTGCATTTGTCTAGAATTTAGTTGTCTTCATGCTTGCTCTTTTCTCCTTTCTTCCCAAATCTGCCTGCAGTCATAGAACTAATAAACTTATTCTCACAGAAGTACAAATAATAGATAAAGCTTAATGTGTTCTCTTTCCTGATGCATTTTTGGAATGATCATTGGATGGGCTCATTTTACACTTTAATAGTGTAATTTTAATTTTACATTTAATATGTTACATTGTAGGAAATATACAAACAGAAAAGTGAACACAGCATGAGTGTACAATTTGAAGTATTGCCAGACCTCCAGAAATTTCCTGGTCTCCTTCCTTATCCCATTCCCCCTCCTCTCAGAGGCAACCACTAGCCCAACTTTTGTGGCATTATTTCCTTGTGTTTCTCTGTAGTTTTCTCATCTTAGTTATACATCCCTAAGCAACATAGTTTAGCTTGGACTGTTTTGGCACTTTAGGTAAATGGAGTTATGTGTATTCTTCTGTCTTGCTTCAGTTGCTCAAAATTATACTTCGAGATTCATCCATATTGTGTGTGGTATTACTGCATTAATTTTCAATGCTGAATAATATTTCATTGTATGAATTTACCATGTTATTTATCCATTTTATTGTTTAGGGACATGTGAGTTCTTTCTAGTTTTGAGCGATTAAGACCAATGCTGTCCTTTTCTTGATTAAATTGAAGGCAAGAAGCTCTAAGAACGCACTTTTAAACATTTTAAAATATTTTAGGAGGTTGGGAGCCCTTTCCAATTCCCTTGAAATGAAACCCCACAGGTGGTTCCTGTGGGGTTCCTGATTTCTTACTCATGCGGCCAAGCTTGAGGACTGAGGGGCATTTCTAAATTAAAATGTTTAAAGAGGTCAGGTGAACTGAAAAAACAAAGAAACAGTTATTACCAGATCTCCCATTTCCCCTAGCTCTTCCACTTCATTGTTGCAATCTTAGCTAAATGCAGTCAGCTTGCATATTTTCCTACATCAGTCCTTTGATCAGCAAAGTAATTTCTTTTCCTTCCTCTGTACAGATCTTTTAATTATAGTAAGCTCATTCTTTGAAGAACAAACATGGTAAAAAATACGAACAACTTGAATAATTTTCAGTAACTATCTAAAATAACTGATTTTGCATGGGATCAAATAACTACTTAATTTTTGCAAAATGAATCATCCAAATATAATACAACCAGTAATAAGATCACAGTGTATCATATATTTAATAACATAGACAAATAACAAAATAACAAAATAGGCAAAGTATAGTGGAGTGGTTCAGCATATAGGCTCTGGAGACAGACTGAGATCAGATTCTGGGTCTCCCTTTTTTACTACCTATAACAACTGGGTGAATTTCTCAACCTTTCAGACTCAGCTTTCCTGAGCTATAAAATAAGGACAGTAGCAGTACTTATTTCATAGGGCTGTTGTGAGCATCCAATAAGAAAATGTATTAATTGCTTACCATAGTGTCTACTTTAGCAAAGTTCAATAAATGTTAGATACTGTTGATACATTTAGCCTACCAGAAGGGCAGAATAACCAGAGGATTTATTAACAGATCTTTACAGATAGTCACCTACTTATGTCATAGCTATTATTCAACATTTAATAGGCTCCTCTACTGTGCTAGAGGTTGTGGGTCACACAAAAGAACGACTTGTGGAGATAAGCATTAGGAAATCAGAGACAAGTGGCAACGCTAAATAAAATACATTTGGAAACATAAAGTAGGAAGTGATGGTGGATCAGTCAGGAGTACAGCTTTCCAGGAGTTGTATTTTGAATCTGATATTAAACTGAGTAGTAGACGTAACTTTGCCAAGGAGAAAGTTGAAGTTCTGTCATCCAGAAAATATTTGTGTGCAAAGAACAGAGAGGAGAAACAGTAAGACCTCTTTTCTGAGGTGTTAGGAATAGGTGATGTTGGGCTGAAGAAGGGAGAAATACTTGGTGGAGTATTTTATGAGCAGCATCTTTAGGACTCATGTTATATATTAGGTAGTAGGAAAAATAAGTTTCAATTCCATTTGGATTGGCTTAAACTATAAACCCTTAAGGTAAAATGTAACTGTACAGTATCCAATTTGGCAGATTATAGGAAAATGGTAATATTTTGGCAAAATAAACTTTTCATATTTTCCTTTTCATAATAAGTGTGTAAATAATGAAGTACTTGACATTTCAAAGACTTAAGATTCATATTGAAAAACCAGTTGTGAAATTCCTATAAGTCATTTGAGTTTATATTCTTCTTTTCCTTTATCTTTAGAAATGCCTCCTTTCCTACTGCTTCGATTGTAGTTTGAAGAAAAATTTATTTTATAGTTTGGCTGTAGTAATTGTTGTCCAAATTTTATATAACCTCCATATTCTCTTGACGACTCCCCAGATCAATAGAATCCACTAGATGGCGCCCAGATCTGCCGCTGTGTCTTGCCTCCGCCGGCGGCAGATCTGGGAACAGCTGTGGATTGTCTAAGAGTGGCTGGAGAGGTCAATACGATCCATGTGTAGCAGCTTCCTTAAGGTCTGCTCCAAAATGCTGTTAAGCCTGGTGCTCCTTCAAATTGTTACTGTAATGGAATCACCAAATATGGTCAACGATGGTGTGGTTTTGAGTATGAGAAAGCCTGCAATTTTGCCCTCTGAGACTTAGCCACAAGCAGGCAGACAGGCATGAGCTGTAGTCCACAGCCTGCTCACTGGCAAATAGCATGCTGGCGATTTAGAAGCTACTCCTTGATGCCAAAGTATTGATTTAGGCAACAACACTTCCATCTATGGGAAAGGGAAAAAGAGACAAGAAGAAGGTATCTAAATGGGAGAGATTATTTTAATATTAGCTTTCATGCAGGCAGTAAGCCTCTCATTTCTGTCAGGCAGTTGAACACTCTGCTTGATATGCAAAATCGAGGATATATTCTGATGTAGATTTCAGAGAGTAGGAAATGAGGTTATTTTGTTTTTCTTTTGAAATAGCACTGGGCAGTTTCATTTATTTCACATACGAAATGCTGAAGGCTTTGTAAAATTATTTTATACTTTATTAATATTCTAAAAGGGACAGAGATCTCTTCTTTCCAATTCAAAGTAGTGGATAATGACTTTGGCAACATTTCCCTGCCTTTTTCAAGTTTATGGAAGCCCATTTCTCATCATTAGGCTGAAGATGCAGAATAGAAAGGATGAGCCTTATTCTGGAGCTTGTCACATCAGTGTTGCTACTTAGGTGATTAAAAAGAAGCAGCGGGATCTTGGAGAAAACGTCTGACAAAAGGTAATGGAAACCCAGTAACGGATGAAAATCCTTGATAGATTAAGCATAACTGGCCCGGAAAACGCTCTCTACGAAGTACAGGTGTGCCTTTTAGCTCAAGAGCAAACATAAGACTCTATTCTGAGGCTCTTAAAAAACTTGACCTGCTCTGGCCCCACAAACTAAGGTTTATTTGAAGCTCCCTGAAGTTGATTAGACCCAGGAGGAGGTGTTTTTCTGCAGTTTAGTTTAGGAATTCAGTGGCAGCCAAGTGCTTAATGCAGCTGCTAGTTGGCAGGTTCAATGGTATGGAACTTCTTTCATTAAAAATCGGCAGGCTCCTTTTAATTTTGGTCAAAATAGTTATTGTTATTTTTCAACTTCCTGTGGAGTAAAACAGAATTATTTCCCTTTCTTGTACTTGCCCAGCACTCTTATACCCATTCCCATCCTCTTCTGTCATAACAATGGAAGGGTTCAGTAAGAATTCTTAAAACTCTCCCTAGGATTATAATTTTGCCTTAGGGGTATACAATAGTTCAGCATAATTTTTAGAAAAAACATAATTTCGGGTGTATGGAAATTGTGTAGTAGTCACAGAACCTTCTCTTAAAAATGTATTAGTTAATAATTTTTGTAGGCTAGAAGTAGACAAGGGGCATTATATTCAATTCTAGAAAGTATTTTGCCTGGTTGTTCAGTTTGTTTATTGTTTTGAAGGGGGAAAATTGATATACAGTTTAACCCAGAAGTAAAGTACTTTTTCTAAAATAAAACATTTATTTTTATTCATTAAAATATGGTATTTCAATATGCAACTAGGAAAATAATGATTTCTGGTACATTACTCGTGAAAAACCTGAAAGTGATAAAAATGATGGCTGAAAAGCAGATTATGGTTAACCATATAAATCTCTAGAAGTAATATACTTTTCACCTCTGGGTGACACTGTTCAACTGCTTCTTGTTTTTTATGATTGTTTGAAAACCTGATGCTTCCTGTAGATGTATTCTTAAAAGAATCTATTAAAGAGACATTTCCTCTATCTCTAGTTATCTGCTAAATAACTTTTTGGCACATGGATGTAAATTCAGTATGGTTGTGATTTGCCATTTTAATTACCAAATGATGACCAAATAACATTTAAGATTGTTTATATGGGCAGTTGGCCAGGTTAAAAGCCTGACTTCATCTCCCGGGGAAATGAATCTTGTACTTACCTTTTTGGTAGCTGTTTAACTAGAAAAAGCCATTGAAACACAAGGGAGTTTTGGTTTAAATTTGTTGCCATTTGTAGACATGATTTTAATTCTACACATATGTTTCCATAGAAATCAATTTTATAAAAGGGGAATAATAGGTAGACTTTGGAGGGATTAATCTATTAAAATAAAAATTTAAGACTCTAGCATTGTTAATTGAGATATTTTTCACTTAATTTTTAAAGCTTAACTGCTTCAGTAGTTCCATTAAAAAAACCCTATAGGGCTTCCCTGGTGGCACAGTGGTTGAGAGTGCACCTGCCGATGCAGGGGACAGGGTTTGTGCCCCGGTTCGGGAAGATCCCACATGCCGCGGAGCGGCTGGGCCCGTGAGCCGTGGCCGCTGACCCTGCGCGTCGGAAGCCTGTGCTCCACAACGGAAGAGGCCACAACAGTGAGAGGCCCGCGTACCGCAAAACAACAACAACAACAAAAACCCTATAGAAATCTTTCTATATTTTTTCAGGAATCTTAATTCTTAAGTGATTATTTTAATAATTAAATATAATAACCATATTTGTAATTTTACTAAATGTATGAGTAAGGTTTTCTTTTTACAAACTAGGCAGAGAGTTAGTATTCTGTACCAAGAAACAAATGCACATGTTTGGTTGGTTTTTAAATCTCCAATTATTTATTTTAAACTTGGGGTTCATCTGAAATGCCAGAAGAAGGGGTTATAATGCCAAAGTTAATTTTGTTTTGTCATATACAAAGTAGTTAATCTAAAAATTATTGATTGATATTCTACCTCTTTTAACTCTTTTAGGACTCAATATTTAAAGCAAAACTAATTTATCTAGGTGTTCTACTGCACAAAATTAATTCTACTGGGACTGGTCCAGGCCAAGCCTCATTATGGAACAGTTCTTCTTGCTGAACTAGCCTAAGCCTGATTCTTACTGGGATACTTTTTCAAAATTATTCACAACACAGAACTTAACCCTTGAGATGCTGTAGAACTGACTTCAGTATTACACTTATTAGGCCACTTGATGGTATCAGGGGTACATTAAAATGAAAGTATGTCTTACCCTTGTTGGCGCTGAGACTCTTACATTAGGCAACTGTATTTGTGTATATTGGAGGGATTTTTTAGTTTTGTGATTCATATACCAGGGCTGAGGTAGTCATTAAAAAACTTTTTTTCCCTTGTCTAGTATGTTTCACCATAAACATATTGCTGACCCTTTTTTCCTTTATACATAAATGATGAATTTACCTCTTTGCCTGGGTGGGTGTATAGTTGTTTAGATCACCCAGCATGTTTGATGGACTTTCTTTGCTCAAATGTCTGGCTAAATCAGTTGGTTATTTTGGTGTTTTATACATACATAGAGCCCAGGAGTATTGCTGTTAAACATCAGTTTTTACTACAGCTACAAAAGTAGTTCAGCATCATGTACGCTTTCCTTGTGTGTGTGTGTCTGTGTGTGTGTGTGTGTTTGTGTAGTTTTCTTTTAATATGTGCAAAATATTGGGGAATGGATTTTTTATTTATTTATTTTATTTTTATACATTTTATTTGGAGTATAATTGCTTCACAATACTGTGCTCATTTCTGTTGTACAACAAAGTGAATCAGCCATATGCATATATATATCCCCATATCCCCTCCCTCTTGAGCCTCCCTCCCACCCTCTAAGTTGGGAATGGACTTTTTAATGTCAATTTTTATGTTCACTTTTTGCCTGTTGTGTAGTGGCTCGTGGGGATTTTCCACTGGAGAATCTCTTGCACTTTAAGGTTCTTTGCTCATTATGGGCGTCTCACCAAATTTTTTCATTAAAGTAGTTTTCCTTATTCAAAGGGCCTCATTTTCTGTTAGAATGTTACTAATATGGCACTATGTGTGTGTGTGTATGTGTATGTGTATGTGTGTATATATATATATATATATATATATATATTTGTGGCTGGTAAAAATATTTATTTGGTGGTAGTGAGGAGGCACTGAGCCCCAATCTACCTGTGAGGTCTTCCACAGAGAATCATATGGTGCAAATTTGAGTATGGGTAGGTGTCTTTATGATGGAAAAGCAATAATTTAGTCTCTAGTTGGCTGCTTGATCTTTATGCTAGTAAATCAACACCTTTCCCCCCACACCCAAGAACAGACAGATTTCGATTAAATTAGTAAATTGACTTGTTGCCTCAGTCTCACATAGATGTATACCAAGAGCAGGTGTTGCAGTTATGTTGTGAGATCTAATTCATCAATTTAACCTCATTTTATCTGAAATACAATAAAAATTGCTAAGTTTTCCTAATGTAAAAATAGCCTAAATCAATTATTCTAGGCTATCATTAAACCACACTAAAAAACAGGATTAATAAGTAAACCTTTAGGTAATTCAGTGGTGCTTAATAAGGATATCCCATTGGTTTACGTAAAATTAAATTGTAAAAATCACCAATAGAGATCCTATTGTGTAAAATAAAGTAAGCTTCTTAAAAAAGCTTTGTAAAAACATAGATTGGCCAGTGAATTCTCCGTAATATAAGAGACTTAATAGAAACTGCTGCCTTGTGAAACTGAATTCTCCATCTGTAATGTGCTTCTGTTATAAATCCATTATAAAAGGTATTTACTTAGGTAAACTGCTAAGGTAAACTGCTTAGATTACCACCCCCATGTTCTTATTAGCCTACTACATTCACTAAGAAAGAATAAAGCTCTATACTTTGTGGACATTTAATAAATGTTAATTTTTTAATTAACAGTTTAAGTATAATCTCCAAATAGATGCAGATCTATTTTCTTTCAAACCCTTTCTCAGTAAGTAACAGATTTATGGTTCTCCAAAGAAAATGTGCTTAGAGCTTGGAAGGGAACATTTTACAATTATTTTCCCCCTGCATCTTCCTTTTGCAGATATCACTAATCCCAATCAACAGTGAAGAGAAAACTGAAAAAAAAAGAACACCCCCCTGCCCAGTTTTCAATTTATTTTTTATTTCAGTTGGAAAATCCCCACTGAATGAGTTAAAAAAAATTTAAATGTATCCTGGGAACATGCCGTTCAGGATTTTGGAATGGGAACTTCAAACGAAGTTGGTAAAGGAGTCAAATGCGTAAGTGGAAACTCTGAGGAAACTGGCAGTGAGAGACTGGAAATCAGGCAGTCATTTACGTTTCACTCCACCACCCTCGGCAAGAGCGAGTACAAAGCAGGGAGCTGGCACGGCCTTGAGTCAGAAGTCTCAGGAACTGAGCGGAGAGAGATTCCCAGCATCTGTTTCCTCAACTATCACCCAGAGGATACTGGTGGTAAATCACAGGGAATAAAAATAGCCTTAGAAGTCTAGTTCCAAACAAATGAGACATGGTGGATATTTAATAGTGGTGTGGAGTCTCTTCTCTCAAAATTCTTCATTAGCTAATTAACAAATATATTTTTATTTTTACATTAATGAGTTGTATTGCTTAAGCCATTCATCAAAATGTTGAGCAAAATCTTGATATTTTTATTGATCTGAATTGAACTATTACCGAAATGACATGGTACTTGATATTAAAATCTGAACCTTGTAGTTGTGTAAAGGTTGGTCTATAACCAATAATCACAGATGTTAAAGCTTTGCCTCAGACACAAAAAACATGTATTTCTGAAATTTTAAAAAACCCTGCAAGCTTCTTACCATAATGTCAATTGCCAGTAGACTGATAAGATCGCTCTGCATTTTGGCTGCAGGAAATTTTATGGCTAGACTCTTACAATTTAACACAACTTAAGATCCTTTAAGGCTATATTTCACATATAAGGAAGTATTTCTTAGGTCTGGCTAGACTTGTAGTTTGATATTAAGTTATAGCTTCAGATTTTCAACAAAACAGCAGCTTTAATAGATGAGATTAGCAAATGGTGAAAAGTTCAAAGCATTTAATGGAATTGATCTACTAAATTAGCATTGAAAATTTTTAGTGGCTATCTTAAATACACATTATTATCATGAAAGAATTAGTCCAATTAAGCCTTTACATTTGGAAGATGCCCAGTCTGACCTTGTTCTATTCAATGTGAAAAGTGAGAGGGTCTCTGGGCTTATTTAAATTTGGTGCTAAATCAATAGGTTTGGGGACCCTTTCACTGCTTTTTGGAAAGGAAAAGAAACCCAAAGGCTCTTTATGTTGACAAATGGGTCATTAGAATTGTTATATATTGCAAATAAGAACAATGGCCAAAAAATAGAAAAATATAACCTTCAATAAATAGGTCAGAAGAATCAACAAGGGTTGGGTTGTTTTCTCACTATTTCTCACTACAACCGTATATTACTGTGTATACTGAACACATTAGTTTCATTTTGAAACTGAAATAATTATATCATGTTTAATATCAGGTTTTATTTAGAACATTCTGAATTAATAAATAACCAGCTAATTAAAAAAGAATCGAAATCTATGCAAATATACATAAAGAAATAATTATGGCATTTTCCAGAAATCTGCTTTCTATACATCCACAGTGTATTTTATATTCTATTGATATAGACCTCTATGACACCTTGAACATAAATATCATGAAAATAAAATTGAGTTTTGCATTTTCAGCTTAATTGTGCAAAGCTTCTGATGATGGCTGATTACTCATACTTATCATGAAATTGTGGGGTCCTGGCTCTGGAAGGGGCTTGCTTTCGAGAGGCCAGCTCCTTAATTCACAGGGGCTCATGTGTAGCCTTCATCACCGGAACCAAGGAGCTAGCTCTTTTGTGAAAGCGTTCAGCAAAATATATTTTAGTTTTGTTGTTGTTGCTGTTATTGTTATTATCCATTACAATATTTAATGGTTCATTTCCCTAATTGAGGTCTCAGACCCAGCCATTTTGGGACATTTGTAGTGGAAAAAGGTATATCCTTTGTGTAAGATGTCTTTAGAATTTGAGAATTGTAACTAATATACCTCTGGCTTTCTCTTCCAGAAATTGAATAATTCAGTTCTATAAACTGAACAATCCCATTTCATTTATCAACCCCCCAGCATTTCTAACTTCTCCCCTGAATGGTCAGCGAATTATTCATATCCATCTAAAATTACAGAACTCCAGGGGGGAGGTTAGTGCTTTAGAGGGGTATACTGAGGAAGATGGGAAGATGATTTCATTTGTTCTTAAGGATTTATTGAAAGACTCCTCTTGCCAGAATCTGCTAGGTGCTGGGAATACAGCAAGGAAAAAACAAACTTGAGGGAGAGAACGACTTGCCAACAAATAATGGCAATACAATGTGCTACTGCTAATGTGAGTGTGTACAACGTGCACTTGTATGTCATAGTCTTAATTCCATATCCATTGTCAGAACAGTATTTTAAGCTGCTATTTCAGTGTCTATTGGTAGTCGATTTCTATCCAAATAGTTTATTTCCCACAATCCAGGTATACTTGCAGCACATTTTTCATACTAAGTTGAGGTCTGAATTTTGCTTCTGGATGTTTGTACAGTTTCATCTTCAATTATTATTTTACCTTCTGAACACCCTTTTTCGTGTGCCCGTTGTTCAGTTTGTTGTTACAAAACATCATCTGTGATCTTCTACATTTAAATGTGTTGCTTATTGCTTGATAGCCAAAGCTGTAGTTAGCTAATGGACAGTTGTCTGCTCCTGGTCATATTTTCCCAGCCTGTCTTATAGGACAGGATCAAAAGCCTTCCTAAAGTCAAGCTAGGTTTCATCAATTTATTTCCTGTGACCTGCCAGGCCTGCCACTTTGCCATGTAAGAAGATGGCTGTCTATTACCAAGACAGGACAAGTTCTTTGTGAAGTCATATTGGTTATTCATGATCAGATAATTGCAAAAACCCTCAAGAGTTCTGGTTATTTTGGTCCTTTTTTCAGTCTTTAGGCATCTACTCAGTTCTCTGATTGTTACAACCAAAGTAGAGACAATAATTTTGTCATTCAGTGTTGTCAGATGGAAAAAATCAGAGCAAGGGCTATCTGAGAAGTGGACAAGCTTTATTCATCCTGGTCACAATCTGTGACATGTCCACATTAGCCCCTCATAGTCCAGCACTAATCATGGCATGATGCAAGCTTTTATTTGGTCACCATGGGCAGGTTTTCTACATTTATTGGTATGTAATACATAATTCAGGTTTATTGTAGTAAAATAGGACACAACAGATAACAAATTGATAGACAAAACAAAACAACACGCAAACCACCTGTAACACCCCTATCTAAAGATTAGGATTGTTAACATTTTGGTATACATATTTCTGAGTTGTATGTGTGGGCCTTTGTGTGTAAAATGCGTCTATTAAACATGCATACTATTTTGGAGCTTCCTTTTTTTCACTTAGAACTATATAGAGTTCATTATTATAAGGTAATTATATCAAATAACCATAGAAATTCAGCTTTTTAGTACCAAATCTCAATTGTGTGTTTTTTTCATTGTTTAATAATACTTCCCTAATTCCCTGAGTAAAAAGAAACCCCTCCTTCGTACATACCTTTCTTGTGGCATTATCTCTTTTTAAATTTAAGTAGATCCCTCTTAGTAACTGTGGTCTCTTAGAGGAGGATCTGTACATGATTTATTCTTATGTTCCTTAAATTTTAGCTGCATAATAAATATTTATTTAATAAATGAATAACTGAAATCTAGCAATGGGAATTGAAATCCTGAAACTTTGTGTTTTGATTCTTAGAGTTCTGCCTCTGCTTTTATTTGGTAATTCAGTTTACTCAGGGACAGAAGGAAAATAAAGCAATTTCTCACTTAGCTGGTATGAAGTATACTGCAGAAGGCAAGACCACGTGGCTGAAAACAGTTTCTTAATATTAACCTTTTTGGATGAAGCTCTTTCTGATATACTACAAAGCTTTATTACTTTTTTTAACAAGTGAAACCTTAGAGTAAATGTTTAGAAAATACAAAAAAAGAAAAAACAACCAACCTATAATTCTACTACCCAGAAATAAACCTTATTATTATTTCAAGGTGTGCCCTTCTAACTTTCTTTTCTGTGTATTCTTATGCATGTAAAATATCATTTTCACTTATATTTTTATTAAAATGGGGTCATAATGGTTTACAATTTATAACTTCTTTTCTTCACTAATGTAAACATCTTTACATGACAAATGTATGCCTAATAACCAATGTTGATGGTTGTATAGTATACTAGTATGGTGATATACCATAATTTATTTACTCTATCCTCCCCTAATTGGGTATTTAAGTTGTTATCTACTTTATACATTATACATTACAAACAACATTGTAACAAATAACCTGGTTCCTACATCTTTGGGCACTTGTCAAGGAAAGGTTTTAAATATCCTCTTTTAAACTACCAAAGGTTAGGTAAGCTTATAGTCCTTTTTCCTTTCATCTCAAAACAAAAATAAAATATAGCTTATTTGAATTTCGTCAGTGTATAAGACAGCCTGAGATTTAAAAAATTATTATTGAACCAGGGCATGCTACCCTAATTTATGGTAATAGAATTACTTTCTGTCTCAAATTGATTCTAGAAGACTTGTTTGGCTACATTTGGTCTTTTGTGGCATGCAAAGTGGCCTTCTTTCTCAGTCATATAAGAATCTAAATGTTCACATTTCCTGGAAGAAGTTGATACCTAGCTAAATCTTTGTGTAATTTTATAAAAGTATAGGTTTGTGGGGAGATTGGTTTCTGTGATCAGCTCAGTTCCCCAGTTTTCATTTGTGAGTGGGGACAGCAGGAATCACTCTTCTCATAGGGTGGTGAGAGTAACACTAATGGGAACAGCAAAATCACCATAGCTGGCTATGAAAATGTGGGCAGTATTACAGCACTGCCTTCAGTTAGAAAATGTGATGCAAGTTGCATCATACTTGTGGGAGTCTTCTGTTATGCTTTTTTTTTTTAAATTTAATTTAATTATTTTTTTATACAGCAGCTTCTTATTAGTTATCTATTTTATACATATTAGTGTATATATGTCAATCCCAATCTCCCAATTCATCACCCCACCACCCCACCCACTTTCCTCCCTTGGTGTCCATACATTTGTTCTCTACATCTGTGTCTCTATTTCTGCCTTGCAAACCGGTTCATCTGTACCACTTTTTCTAGATTCCACATACATGCATTAATATACGATATTTGTTTCTCTCTTTCTGACTTACTTCACTCTGTATGACAGCCTCTAGGTCCATCCACGTCTCTACAAATGACCCCATTTCATTCCATTTTATGGCTGACTAATATTCCATTGTATATATGTACCACATCTTCTTTATCCATTTGCCTATCGATGGGCATTTAGGTTGCTTCCATGTCCTGGCTATTGTAAATAGTGGTTCAGTGAACATTGTGGTACATGTCTCTTTCTGAATTATGGTTTTCTCTGGGTATATGCCCAGTAGTGGGATTGCTGGGTCATATGGTAATTCTATTTTTAGTTTTTTAAGGAACCTCCACACTGTTCTCCATAGTGGCTGTATCGATTTACATTCCCACCAACAGTGCAAGAGGGTTCCCTTTTCTCCACACCCTCTCCAGCATTTGTTGTTTGTAGATTTTCTGATGATGCCCATTCTAAGTGGTGTGAGGTGATACCTCATTGTAGTTTTGATTTGCATTTCTCTAATAATTAGTGATGTTGAGCAACTTTTCATGTGTCTCTTGGCCATCTGTATGTCTTCTTTGGAGAAATGTCTATTTAGGTCTTCTGCCTATTTTTTGATTGGGTTGTTTGTTTTTTAATATTGAGTTGCATGAGCTGTTTATGTATTTTGGATATTAATCCTTTGTCCGTTGATTCATTTGCAAATATTTTCTCCCATTCTGAGGACTGTCTTTTTTTTTTTTTTTTTTTTTTTGCGGTACGCCGGCCTCTCACTGTTGTGGCCTCTCCTGTTGCGGAGCACAGGCTCCGGATGCGCAGGCTCAGCGGCCATGGCTCACGGGCCCAGCCGCTCCGCGGCATGTGGGATCCTCCCGGACCGGGGCACGAACCCGTGTCCCCTGCATCGGCAGGCGGACTCTCAACCACTGCGCCACCAGGGAAGCCCCTGAGGACTGTCTTTTCATTGTGTTTATAGTTTCCTTTGATGGGCAAAAGCTTTTAAGTCTCATTAGGTCCCTTTTTTTTTTTTAACATCTTTATTGGAGTATAACTGCATTACAATAGTGTGTTAGTTTCTGCTTTATAACAAAGTGAATCAGCTATACATATACATATATCGCCATATCTCCTGCCTCTTGAGTCTCCCTCCCACCCTCCCTATCCCACCCCTCTAGGTGGTCACAAAGCACCGAGCTGATCTCCCTGTGCTATGCGGCTGCTTCCCGCTAGCTATCTATTTTATAGTGTATATATGTCCATGCCACTCTCTCACTTCATCCCAGCTTGTATCCTCAAGTCCATTCTGTGTCTGCGTCTTTATTCCTGTCCTGCTCCTAGGTTCTTCAGAACCCTTTTTTTTTTTAAGATTCCATATATATGTGTTAGCATATGGTATTTGTTTTTCTCTTTCTGACTTACTTCACTCAGTATGACAGTCTCTAGGTCCATCCACCCCACTACATATAACTCAATTTCATTTCTTTTTATGGCTGAGTAATATTCCATTGTATATATGTGCCACATCTTCTTTATCCATTCATCTGTTGATGGACACTTAGGTTGCTTCCATGTCCTGGCTATTTTAAATAGAGTTCGCAGGCAGATTCTTAACCACTGTGCCACCAGGGAAGCCCACATGACTCTTTTTGAATTATGGTTTTCTCAGGGTATATGCCCAGTAGTGGGTTTGCTGGGTCATATGGTAGTTCTATTTTTAGTTTTTTAAGGAACCTTCATACTGTTCTCCATAGTGGCTGTATCAGTTTACATTCCCACCAACAGTGCAAGGGGGTGCCCTTTTCTCCACACCCTCTGCAGCATTTACTGGTTGTAGATTTTTTGATGATGGCCATTCTGACTGGTTTGAGGTGATAACTCATTGTAGTTTTGATTTGCATTTCTCTAATGATTAGTGATGTTGAGCATCCTTTCATGTGTTTGTTGGCAATCTGTATATCTTCTTTGGAGAAATGTCTATTTAGGTCTTCTGCCCTTTTTTGGATTGGGTTGTTTGTTTTTTTGATATTAAGCTGTGTGAGCTGCTTGTAAATTTTGGAGATTAATCCTTTATCAGTTGCTTCATTTGCAAATATTTTCTCCCATTCTGAGGGCTGTCTTTTCATCTTGTTTATGGTTTCCTTTGCTGTGCAAAAGCCTTTAAATTTCATTAGGTCCCATTGTTTAGTTTTGTTTTTATTTCCATTCCTCTAGGAGGTGGGTCAAAAAGGATCTTGCTGTGATTTATTTCATAGAGTGTTCTGCTTATGTTTTCCTCTAAGAGTTTTATAGTGTCTGGCCTTACATTTAGGTCTCTAATCCATTTTGAGTTTATTTTTGTGTATGGTGTTAGGGAGTGTTCTAATTTCATTCTTTTACATGTAGCTGTCCAGTTTTCCCAGCACCACTTATTGAAGAGGCTGTCTTTTCTCCATTGTATATCCTTGACTCCTTTGTCATAGATTAGTTGACCATAGGTGCATGGGTTTATCTCTGGGCTTTCTATCTTGTTCCATTGATTTATATTTCTGTTTTTGTGCCAGTACCATATTGTCTTGATTACTGTAGCTTTGTAGTAGAGTCTGAAGTCAGGGAGTCTGATTCTTCCACCTCCATTTTTTTCCCTCAAGATTGCTTTGGCTATTCAGGGTCTTTTGTGTCTCCATATGAGTTTTAAGATTTTTTGTTCTAGTTATGTAAAAAATGCCATTGGTAATTTGATAGGGATTGCACTGAATCTGTAGATTGCTTTGGGTAGTATAATCATTTTCACAGTATTGATTCTTCCAATCCATGAACATTGTATATCTCTCCATCTGTTTGTATCATCTTTGATTTCTTTCATCAGTGTCTTATAGATTTCTGAGTACAGGTCTTTTACCTCCTCAGGTAGGTTTATTCGTAGGTATTTTATTCTTTTTGTTGCAATGGTAAGTGGGATTGTTTCCTCAATTTCTCTTTCTGATCTTTCATTGTTAGTGTAGAGGAATGCAAGAGATTTCTGTGCATTAATTTTGTATCCTGCAACTTTACCAAATTTATTGATTAGCTCTAGTAGTTTTCTGGTGGCATCTTTAGGATTATCTATATATAGTATCATGTCATTTGCAAACAGTGACATTTTTACTTCTTCTTTTCCAATTTGTATTCCTTTTATTTCTTTTTCTTCTCTGATTGCCATGGCTAGGACTTCCAAAACTATGTTGAATAATAGTGGTGAGAGTGGACATCCTTGTTGCTGATCTTAGAGGAAATGCTTTCAGTTTTTCACCATTGATAATGATGTTTGCTGTGGGTTTGTCATATATGGCCTTTATTATGTTGAGGTAGGTTCCCTCTATGCCCACTTTCTAGAGAGTTTTTATCATAAATGGGTGTTGAATTTTGTCAAAGGCTTTTTCTGCATCTAATGAGATGATCATATGGCTTTTATTCTTCAATTTGTTAATATGGTGTATCACATTGATTGATTGTTATTCTTGATAAAAGCACTTGCTTTTGCCTCAGCTGTTGCTTTAATGCTAAGCAATGTTTATAGGTAAGCTCGTGTTTATACCAGATCAAAACATTTACTAAATCAAAACACTTGCAAGAAGGAGGATGGCATAGTAGGGTCTCTGGGTGTGGAGTAGGAAGATTAGGAATTCCAGCACATTTTGTGTTGTCATACTGACTAAGTCACATAGCCTTCCTGGCCTTAAAGTCTTAATCAATACTACAAAAAACTAATATTTATCAAGTGTTTACTAAATGATAGGTTCTTTCTTAGTTCCTCCCAAATCCCTAATGAGTATTTATATTATTTTATTTAATCCTCAGGAAATGAATGAGGTAAATGTCATTGTTACCCTATTTTACAGATGAGAATATTGAGCTTTAGGAGATAGTCTACTTGATCAACTTAACATAAAAGAAGGTGATGGAGTCAGGATTTGAATCCTGACCATCAGGTTCCAGAGTGTGAGTTCTTAACCACAACACTGGGTTGCCTGTCTCTTTTTTAAATAGAGGGGTAGAACTTCTCAGTCCCTTCTGTCTGTAACTCATATGAAGCTCTAACTTCAAGTATTTCTGTTAAAAGTGAAAAATGAACTGACTTTTGGATGGATTATATACACCCCCAAGCATCCACATAATCTGCCCTTTTAAACTTTTAATCCAGATGCTTTACCTTCTGTGTCTCCAGCCTCTGTGTTCTGACACTAGTCAGGTCCAGTGGGCTCTTTGGCCTCCACAAAGCAGACAAAGCCTCTGCTTTATAGGTCTCATTGGGAAGACGTTCGTGCAGTAAGTGGTATTGGATTCAAATATATCTACCTTAGAAGGAGGCTACATGAACCTTGCTTGAGACTGTGATCTGATGGCTCCAGGGAGCCAGTGCGTAAGAGGATGAATTGTGGTGTCGAAGAAGAAGCACGGGATGGGGGATGGTTGGCTGGGCTGTAATGCCAATGCTATGGCTCACTGGCTCTGTTGCCTGGGCAGGTCTTACCCAGTCTGTGCTCAGTTTCCTCTTAAATAAAACAAGGAGTTTGATATTGGTTGCTGGAACAATGATCTCTGTTGTCATTCCCAAATTTGGGGTGTCTTGGTCTCAGGTAGCCTGGGTCCCTAGGACTGGGAGTTTTGTTTGCTCTGAGTGACTACAGCCATAGTGGCTAAAGGAAAATCTTTGTCCTGAGGCTATGCTTTATATCATTGTGATGCTCAAGGGCAGGGCTAGGGGGTGGGTGGATATTGACATTAATGCTGAGATTTTTTTTTTAAAGCTTATTTTGATATATTGGTACATTTTATTCTTTCTTAAATTCTTAAACTGGTCTTGTGTTTGTACAAGCAACACGCATTCCTGTGAACCTATTTATGTTTTGGAATTTCAGTAGAAAGAAATGCTGTCAGTTAATATTTGAGGTCGATAAGGCATTCTGATAAAAAGGAGTTACTTTTGTTCTTGATACGATTCTAGAGTAATTAAGAAACAAATACAGTTATGCTAATATAGTCATCAGGAAACTACCTATAAAGAAAATTCATTTTTTTTTTCTTTTGGCTGTGCCACACATCTTGTGGTATCTTAGTTCCCAGACCAGGGCTTGAACCCAGGTCCCAGCAGTGAAGGCGCTGAGTCCTGACCACTGGACCACCAGGGAATTCCCCAAAATTTTTGATATTTGGTTTCATAAAATATGATTCTTAGCTATTTACCATATTCTTTACGTTTTCACTATTGGAATTAAGATATTTACAAGCCTCAGAAAACAGTAACCTTTCTATAACAAAATGATAAATTGTTTAAAATATTTAAATTTTATTTAAATTTATTTAAATTATTAAAAACCAAACCACACTAGTGTAATATCTAACAATTCTGTTGACATACTCTCTTCTATGAGAAATTTGGAAAACAAATTTCCAGATAAGCAAGTGTTTGGAAAGCAAGTATTTCCTTACTTGCCTGTGTACAAATGGCTAATTAATCATTTGTTTTTGGACTGGTGTGGATCCAGAAATGCTTCTTAAGAGAAAATTCTGGCTCAGCCTGTAGGTTCTCCTTGATCCAACTCTGCATGTAGTGGACTGACCAGAATCTTGTTCAGACTCCTCAGTGTTTCCCAAAGATATCAATTTTACCATCAGCTCATTTGGTTGCTGATGCCTACAGATTCACTTCAACCACCAGTCAGGAATATTTGTGTTGCAGGTCACTGCCTAGGAGTACCTCTCGTTTAACTCTTATCAATTCTTATCAGTTTAAAGGGCGGGTTGGCAAACCTTTTCTATAAAGGGCCAGATGGAAAATATTTTGGCTTTGCCAGTCATATGCTCTCTGTTCCAGCTGTTTAACTCTGCTGTTGTGTAGTGCAGAAACAGCCATGGATAATATATAAGCAAATGAGTGTGCCTGTGTTCCAATAAAACTTCATTTATGGAGACTGAAATCTGAATTTCATATCATTTTCATGTGTTGCAAAACATTATTCCTCTTTTAAGTTTTTTTTCAACCATTAAAAAATGGAGAAATCTTTCTTACCTCATGGGCCATATGAAAACAGGTGGTGAAGTAGACTTCACCTGCAGGCTGTAGCTTGCTGAACTTTGATTTAGAAAATTGAAATTATGAAGAAATGTTTGAAAGACACAAGTGATCATTTGTGGATGAAAGTGTTCTAGGTTCTAGCCAGTGGCATGTGAGCAGAAGTGATGTATTGTTACTTCCGGGCTTGGCCCATAAAAACCTCTCATACATGATTCTCTGTGCTTTTTCTCTACGTGTTGAATATGGCAGGGCCTCAAGATGGAAGGAGCCTGGTTCTCATTTTGGATTTACATGAGTAACAAATAAACTTCTATTCCCAAATTTCCCAAATCTCAGTGTTCTGAGATTTTAAGTGTTTCTGTTTCAGTAATTTGTGTTATCTTAACTAATATGTCATTAATTCTAACAGATATTTTTGGTTTGATTCTTATACTAATTTGGACTCCCAAAGACTATGTGCTTGGATGGACTTTTTTTGGGGTCTCCTCCTCTCCTCTTCATTTTCTCCTCACATTTAACTGGGTAATGATAGACTGGGTTACTTTCCATGTTCTAGGTGATGATAGTTTGGGGCCCATTAGCTTTCACTGAGAGCTGTTACAAGAAACAAGACACATGGCTTTACCACAGAGATGTTGGTGAGGGAACTGTCCCTAATTTGAAGCCTACCTGAGAAATTCCTTTGGCACTCAGGGCCAGGAAAAGCTTATCTTTCCCTGAGAAACTTGTATGTTTTCTTATCAACAAAGAGAATATCATTGAATGTGCCTGATTGTATTCCCTTTTCCCTTTTCCCTCTGGTTGCCAAGAAGCTCAGAGCCAAATTTTTGGCTCAACATTAATAACTTTGTGGAACCCTGTGGCCTACATATCTGCATTCTCAGTTTCCTCCTGGTCTTGACCTTCTATTCTGCTCTGTGTTTTCCTTGTTCCTGATTTTTTGGTTATTTATATTTTTCAGTTTTATTGCTTGTTTTCTTGTAAGCTTCCTCAGATCCTTTGTGGAACAAGGTGGGGTAAATAAAAAATGGCTTCAGCTTAATAATAGAATACAGCAAAAGCATTCCTTAATCACCAGTTTAGTCATCTGGGAACTAGAACTTCAAATTTACTTTTCAGGCTCCCTGCTGAGTCATTGTGTCTCATAGTTTGGTGAAGGGATGCTTTTGCAATTATGAAAGCTGTAGGCCTTCACATTTTTCCATTCTGCCATAAAGGAAAGAGAATGTCATTTTACCAAAAGTTCTTATTTACCATTTAAAATGTAGAAAGATGACAGATAACTTGACTGACAGATGATAGACTGGGAAAGGATATTTGCAGTGTTTAAAGGAAACAAATAATTAATATAAAGAATTATAATTTGCAGGCCTACTACAAATTAACATGAAAAAGATAAGAAACCCAACAGAGAAATGGTGAAAAGATATGAATAGGTTATTTTTGCAAGGGTATACTGGAAAATATAACAAGTATAATGTGAACACATGCTGAAACTTAACAGTGATCAGAGAACAGCAAATTTAAACAGGTTATCACTTTGCAAAATTAAAAGGTGGACAGTAACAAGCATGGGCAATGGAAACCCCCATGTACTGTTGATGGTAGTCTGGACTGTGTAACCATTCCTGGAGAGCAACCTGTCAGTATTTAGTTAAAGTTTGTAAATGTCTTATGACCTCTCCTAGGTATATATTGCAGATAAATTATGCCATAAGTCCAGTAGGGGATACACACAAAAAAGTTCATCACAGTCTTGTTTGTGATAGCGGGATGTTTGAGGCATCCTATGTGTCCATCACAAAGGGAGTGAATGAATAAAATGTGGTAGTTGCAGATTTTTCAGTAGTTAGAAGATGTCTATATAGATTTACAGTAACATCCTATGATTTAAAAAAATGGTGTTCAGTGAAAACTGTATGAGAGAGTGATATCTTTAGCATAGTACTATTTATACGCATTTAAAATAGCCACAAAGAAAATAACATGACATAATTTAAAGGGATTCAGACAAATCAAGTTAATGTATCAAACCCATTGGAGTGTGTATGTATAGAGTAGAAAGGAGTAGGAGGGACAGATGATCATCTACCATGAACTCAAGTAACTGTACTGCAGTTAAAAAAAGAAGTATGTGTCTTCCTGGTAGGAAGTGGGCACTGCAGTGCTGCCTTTCTATATCCTAAGATATCCAAGTCTTCTATGAGAATTCACTGATGACAGCAGCACAGATTTTAAGAGTGCATTCAGATTCACCCTGATGCCCCATCCTGCTATTGAAGGGCATCCCCCAAATCTTCTATTTTGGGAGGAAGGGTTTGTATTCTTTCTTTTTCAGAACCATGACCCTGAGAGAGTCTCTCCTAGATCTGGTCAGGATCAAGGACCAGCCCTGGTTCCAAAACATCAGATGTGGGTGAACAAGCAGAGAGGAACTGAGCAGTTGGGGCTGAGTCACCAGACAGTGCCTGAACCAAGGGTAGCTGCAGCTGGGGATGAGATGAAGCAGACAGAGGGGGGAGGAGGGTGAAGGTACAGGCTAGAGTCCAAGCAGCTTGGTCATGATCTGAGGAGAGGGGTGTGAAGGGCTGGAGTAGGCGGAGGGGAGAACAGAGGAAGACTGAAAAACCTGACTGGGCTTCCTGCAATCCTTCCCTCAAGTCACAGATGGGCTTTTTTACTGACCCAGTTTCTCTTCCTGATGAGGCCAGTCACCACAAAGACCTTGTCAGAATTTAATGGTCTCTTTAAGCTGGTGAGCCTCAATCTCATTAGAATCATCTGGGAAGCTTTAAAAAAAAAATAGAATGCCTGGTTCCACCCACCTAAGACCAATACAATGAGTCTCTAGGGGGTTGAGGTGGTTTAGGGTAGGTGGACTTGGGCCCAGACATATGTGATTTCTTTAAAAGTTCACCGTGTGATTCTGACGCACAGTGAGGCTTAGAACCACTGCTTTAAGCACTCTTACTCCAAGAAAACAGGATCATTCACACCTTTTTAAATTATTTTAAATTAGAGAATTTTGCAACCAGACAATACTCTGGAGTAGTGCGTGTGAATTGCCTGGGGACCTTGTTACAAGGCAGATCTTGGTTGAGGTGGCTGGAAGTGGGGCCTAAGCTGTGGTATTTCTCACAAGCACCCATGTGATTTGGGGGCTGCTGGCCCAAGGGGCACCTTGAGCACAGCAAAGCTTTAGATCTAACAGTGGTGGGATGGAGGGAGGGCTGACTCTGTCAGGCCCCAGGCTTAGTGCTTCACAGGCACTGAATGCTCGTAAGCCTGTGAGAGAAGTACTGTCTATATTTCCATTTCACAGGTGAGAAAACTGAGGCCTAGGGCAGTTCAGCAACTTGCCCAGGATCCGTAATGCTGGTAAGTAGCAGAGCCAGAATTTGAATGTAGGCTGACCGTTTTCAGAGGTCGTGAGCTTAACTACAGTGTAATACAACTGCAATGGCAGGATGGGGCATCAGGGACTTGCCTTGAAGCTGTGTTTGTATAACAAGTACATTGTATTTACAAGCTTGCGTATTTGAGATGGTGCTGGAAGAGGGGGATAAAAATGGAGATTACAGACGGGCTAGAGAAGGTATGAACAAACCTGTAAATACATCTGTCTATTCACTCGGTTAGTAGTTGTCTACTACTTAGATAATGTGCTACACATGGGGAAAAAGGATAAGTCACATGAGTCCTTCCTCCCAGGATTTCACTTTCATATATTTGAGTAGTAACCGTGCAACGTATTGTGCTTCAATAGAGTTCCAGTAAGCACAGGATGGAAAACATGTCAGAGAAGGATTCACATGGAAGCAAGCTACATGCATAGAATACAGAACAATGGTGTCAGAGGACAGGGATAAGATTTCAACGGTACTGAAAGGACAGCTCCCGGCAATGGGGGTGCAATGTGTTTTTGTAGGAGGAGATCCAGAGTTTTACTGGAGACCCACTCTCAGAAAAAGCTCTAAAAGGTATTTCTAAAGGTGTCTAACTGACAAACACATCGAAAAATCTGGTTTCATATCTCTAAGTAATAGTAACAGTTTGCTATGACAGCAGAGAAAGATTATGTTGGTTATGGTTTGGTGTACTAGTAAGGATAGGCTAGTTGTGCTTGCAATAAAAATAATGCCAAATATCAGTGGCTAAAACAAGAGAGGTTTATTTCTTGCTCACCCTTCATGTCCAATGTAGATTGATATATCAGTGGGCGGGGCATTCTGCTCCATGTAGTCATCTCCTAGAGAGATGGCGATTTCACCATCTTGAGATGTGACCTGACAGTACAGTACTTCCTGAAGTGGAGAACGGCTGAATATTGGGGAATGTTACTAATGTCTGCTAAAGCCAGTCATTTCAGCTCCACCCATGTGACTTGGAAATAAAAGGGTTGTGCTTTTCATGCATAAAGAAAAAAATAACTTCATTACTATTAGTCATTATTCTTTTTTAATATTTTAATATGTGTAAGATTGTTGCCAACCAGCTTTTTACTTAAAAGAATTAGGAAGATCAGTCTTCATTAATATTAAAACTATTGTTTTTAATAGCTTCACTTTGAAATTAAACTATCAAGGCTATTACTTGATACAGCATGAATATGAATTCCAACCACCAACCGGTATGATGATTGTATGACAAAAACAATTATAACCGAATAAATGTGCCCCTGCTGAGCATCTAGGGATTATAAGAGCAACTTCCATTTTGAAGCTACCCCAGTGAGCTGGTTTACTGTGTGGGACAGCAATACAAATGCAGGCATAGCACCACATTTTGAACACAAGATGTATTTGCTATTTTTTTTTAATTGCCCTTGAAAACTCACACACTATTACCCCATTCCTTCTCTGTGCTCAGGAAACATGGGAAAAATTTGAGGAGCAGAAAGGGTAGAATCTATGGGGGAAGAAAAAGGAGATGGATTTGTAGGACTGAAAATATGCTAGAGAAATAGTGGACTGCCCTATTTCTTCCTTCTCTCCTTGGTTGACACTTCAAGTGGTAAAGGAACCATTATTTCCCTGCCCTCTGGAGACTAGTTCTGCCCAATAGACCTTTCTGTGTCTGCTGTTAAATATGATGGCCATTAGACACAGATGGCTATTGAGCACTTGAAATGTGGCTAGTGCAATCGAGGAATGGAATTTTAAATTTTACTGAATATAAAAAACTTAAATAGCCTCGTGAATCTAGGTGATAGGGGAGAGAGAAGCTGTTTTTATTTCTGCTTTCTTGGTGTAGATTTATCTGCATATTATGACTATTTTATCTGTCACACAGGGAGTTAAGGATGAATTTGGCCAGTTTTTGGGTGGGGAGTCAGGGGTGTGTGGACCTAGCAGAGATGTGAGTCTGCTGCAATGGTCCCCTCCCTTAGCCTGTGCAGCCCAGGCTCCCATCATGAACAGTGGGGTCTAGGGGACCAAATGGTGCCCAAAGACTTTGCAGACATAAAAGTTGGGACTATTACATGGATCTCAGACCTGTTCCTTTTTAAGGGAAGGCTGCATGTTTGTTTATGAGAAAAAAGGAAAGAGGCAAATGAACCTAGTGTGGTAAACTTTTAATGTAGCATCACATCTATTTCTTTGTAAATATATTTGGGTATAAAGTCTTTATTGTGCTTGAAATTCTTATTAAAAATGCAGTGAACTTTAGTTTGCACATTTGTAGCCTTTCTTTCCTCAAATCATTCTTATGTAAGAAATGATTTTTTTGATGATAGTTGTTTAATGAAAGACCTGGGCAGTTATTGAAGGGAAGCTAATATCATCAAACATTTATTCAGTGACTCCTGTGTGCTGGTGATGTGCTAATAATGAATGGCACTTCGTAACACTATTTATTTTTTAGAAAAATGACTCCTTAGCTGTAAAGTCCTCATGAGTGTGCTTCCTGGAAGCCAATATACTTTTCTACTCTTGTTTTCTGTTCGTTTTGGAAAGCATTTACTTTTATTACACAAGAGTAAAAATTAGTGCTCGTATTAAACAATTTAATGATCCAAAGTGCTTCAGACCTCACATAGCCTGACTAGCCTCCCCTAGACCCTTGAGCAGAGGCTAATCAGAGTGCTTTGGTGAGATGCTTGGATTTTATTCTTGGGACTTAACATGAAGGCAAGAGAGTGAAGAGAGGTAGGAAAGCAAGTGTGATTCCAAGATAATTTGATTTAAAAGAAGGTAGAAATTCTTGCTTTCTGAATTAAAGCTCTAATTCACCTTAAATAAACTTAGCGCAAAGGAAGTTCTTTCCAAAACAACCAATGACATCAAATTTTTTTTTCCACCAGAGCATACATATAAACAGGAAAATTATTTTTCATTGGAAGGTTAATTGTTGACACCACCATATTTACACTCAAGTGCAAGACTATTTCTAGTTCCACCCCTTGTAACATTCCAGAGCCTACTTTTGTTTTACCCTGACATTGTCCCAGCATAAGATTCTGATATGCTAATTACTTCTCCAGATCATACCCTTGGTTCTGATGCCATAAGACAAGTAGTAAAGGTTTAGTTTTTGAGTTCAGAATAATTGGATAATTGGCATCATCCTGTGACAAGTTTCCCCTTTTCCTGAGGCCTTTTGACTGATGTCCCTATTGTTATTGTTGGAGTGGCTCAAGCCCCATAGAGCTATGACGCAAAACTTGATCTTTGGTAGAAATGCCTTACACATTTATTGCCTCCAGGAAACCAAAGGGCAATAAAGCCACGTTCCAGATTGAGATCCTGGCCTTTTGCATCATGACCTAACCTGTTCCAGGTGAAAAATAATTTCATAAGAAAACTTCTACTTGGGTTCTTGCCATGATTCTTAGTCCTAGCTGTACATTAAAATCTCCTGCAGGACTTAAAAAGATCACCATCCGAGCCCCACCTGAAGCTTGTTAAAAAGACTGATTTTGCGGTCCCATCACATACCTACTGATTTTGGATTCTCCATAGGAGGGCTTTGGGTATCTGAATTTTAAACAAGACTCCCAGATGATCAGGGAAATCTGGTCAGCTTGTTTTTGGGTGTTGATCTTGGGAAAGAGCATGTAATATATTTTCAGATGAATTTAGTTGTCCTAAAGACATGTCTAATGTTGGTGTCTTTTTTTGTCTTCTTTTACTTATTCACGTATGAATGCTATCAAAGAGGAGTTATTTAACAGAAGAGAAGGTTTAACATTTTTATCTCTAGTCAAACCAAGTCTGTGATCCTAGGGGGTGTTTTTTTTTTTTTTTTGCGGTACATGGGCCTCTCACTGTTGCGGCCTCTCCCGTTGCGGAGCGCAGGCTCCGGACGCGCAGGCCCAGCGGCCATGGCTCACGGGCCCAGCCCCTCCGCGGCATGTGGGATCTTCCCAGACCGGGGCACGAAGCCGTGCCCCAGGAAGCGGCAGGTGGACTCTCAACCACTGCGCCACCAGGGAAGCCCCTAGGGGGTGATTTTTAATGTATTAAAAATAAAATTTGTATTTTCATATAACAGCTTTCAGCAGTGCTAGATAGTGTGCTACAGCTCAGAGCCCAGCAGAGTGGCCCTCACCCTCTGTTTAAGAGGAGCTTGATACTAATGGAGGATTGTCTTGGGTTCTTATACTTTGAGACCAATTAGTCATTCCATCTCCAAATGAAATGGCAAGGGATTCATGATTTCACCCATTTCTTCCATTCAGCAGATATTGTTTGAATGTCTGTGATATGTCAGTCTCTGTGTTATGTACTAGGGATACCAAATAGAAGAAATTGGGATTCTTCTCCCTAAGGAACTGGTAGACTAGAGCAGGGGTTCTCAAGGTGTGTTCTTGGACCAACAGTATCAGTATTCCTGGGAACTCGTTGAAAGTGCAAATTCTTGTGTGCCACCCTAGACCTACTAAATCAGAAACTGGGGGTGGGAGCCAGCACGCTGGTTTCACAAGCCCTCCAGGTGATTCAGATAAAGTTTGATACCCACTGGTCTCTGGAGGGAGCATCCATTTAGCAGACAATTGAGTACACTGTGACAGGTGCAGTGGATATGGGAACGGGGTAGAGGCATGAGGGAGGCCTCCCGGAGAAGGCAGTGTTTGAACTCTCTCAGGATAGTTGGTGCAGAGAGGTGGAGAGGTGCTCCTGGAGAGGTCAGCAGGGACCACACTTAGGAGCTGGAATTTTGCTCTGAATGCAACGTGGAACATTTCTGAACCTATAGTTAGGTCATTTGCACTCGGTATCATCTTTTGGCCAAACTTTCAGCTGAGCTGTGCTGGGTTTGAGCTCTGTGCTTCAAGTACTCCCTCAGAAATGGTAAGTTAGAGAAATATAGGCATAAAAATTCCTCTTATGTTAAAAAATCTAACATACTAGGAGTTAAACATTTGTTGAATAAACAAATAAATGAAAGAATGGAGAAAGCTAGGACTTGTGATGGTAAGGAAAGTGTATGGCAGCATAGCAGTGTAAGCACTGGTTTCTGAACTAATTGAAAATCCCATGGTATTAAAAAGATTATGTAAGCTTTCAGTGGCTTAATCAAAGAAAATAAGTATCTTCCCCAGGAGCCAGAATACGAAGGCTCAGAATCACCAGATAGGAGGGCAATGGTAAGAGTAGCAGTGAATCTCTCTGCAGCTCCACCTGTCACATCCCCGGTTTTCCTGAGTTTGCCTCCACATTTGCACAGTACCGTTACTGAGAACTGATGTGTTCCAGGTACTGGACATATAATATTTTCAATATAGTCATCAATGCTAAAAAGTAGATGTTGTCACCCCATGTTTTGAAAAGAACTAAGAATCACAGGACGCTAGAGTCTAAGGAAGAAAAGGATTTCCAGAGATGACTGGTATAAACATTGCTGTTCACTCAGGGTCAAACTGAGTTCAGGGTCAAACTGGGGTGTAAGGAGGGTAAGTGACTTCTTCAAAGTCAATATGCTGGTGACTGGAACAGCTGGGATCCAAAACCTGGTCTGTGGAAGGAGAATTTGTCACACTGCTCTCTGCAACCAGAGGGAGACTGAGTGTCCTGCCCCAGGAGATGGCCTGTTAAATGTCCAGACCTCTAGGATGCCTTGTTCATTCTTCACTGACACCATGAGGCACTTTCCTTTCTGGGCAAATTCAATTTTCACAAAAACCTGCCTCATTCTACTACACTACACATATATCTAAATTCATGCAAAAGACACAAATTGTTTGTTCTCAAGTACAATAAACATTTTAATTTAACCTTTTCCTGTGTTGTAGTTAACCCAATGATTTATGGAACTTGTTTTTACTTTCTCCATCCAAACAATAAATGATTGTTTTATATTTATAGCAACATAAGGAGCCATCTTCACAGATCTCAATAGCCAAATTTTTCATTTAATTGCCCCTAGTGTTATATGACTTTTTATCTCTTCAAGTGATATGTGGACCAGGTACAAAGTGGGCTGACTTCTCATGACTAAGAATTTTATAAACCGAATTTAATGATTGGGTTTAAGTCACTGCATATGTTGAAAAAACAGAAAGGTATATACGTACGTATGTATGTATGTATATGTGTGTATACCAAAAGTCTATTTTACTGCACATTCTTTTTATTTATTTATTTATTTATTTATTCATTCATTCATTCATTCGTGGCTGCGTTGGGTCTTCGTTGCGGTGCGCAGGCTTCTCACTGTGGTGGCCTCTCCCGCTGCGGATCCCGGGCTCTAGGCGGGCAGGATTCAGTAGTTGTGGCACGTGGGCCCAGCTGCTCCGCGGCACGAGGGATCGTCCTGGACCAGGGCTCAAACCCGTGCCCCTGCATTGGCAGGCGGACCCCCAACCACTGTGTCACCAGGGAAGTCCCTACAGCACATTCTTGTACCTAGCACGGATTATGTACCATGTATTATAGGTTTTTGTCAAAACTGAAAGAGGAGGGTAATAAGTCACATATTAAAAAAGCCTTGCCCATTTAATTCTGTGTTTTTCTTCCTATAGTTAGAATAAACAATGAAAGAGATAGATTTTGGTTAAAAAATAAAACCTTCTATAGTTTTATTTCAAAGACTATTGGTAAAATTTTATAGAGACATGTTTCCTAACTTTTCATCTGTGTTCTGGTTTATTTAAAAAACATGGCATGATACAAGATAAACAATAATCACTTTCTATCTTTTCAATTGGATTGTAAGCTTTTTTTTTTTCTCCAGACAATTGTAAATATGTTTGCTTTTCTGTAATCTTCTACTATAGCAAATTGTGGGGAAAATATAAGAGACTCAGAGGAGGAGGAAATCAAGAAAAATAACACCTCTTTCAAATATGGGGGCAGCTGTTTCTTGTATGTATGATGGAGTCTCCTGGGGACCAAGGAAAATTTGAGAAAGTCTGCCCCTGTCTCTAGCAGCTCTTGTCATGATGGATAAACTACAGATTGACTCAGCACAGCTCAAGAGAAGAGTTTCCTCTCCTTTCCTTATCCTCCTTGCCTTCTCTTGGTTAAAATCAGCAGACAGTAACTCAGATTAAAACCCACTATCTAGATATAAACAACAGTACTGATTAAATGGATCACTTTGCCAAGGGAGATGCAGCAGGAGTGCCCATTTTTCATTCAAATGTTCCAGCCTAGTAGAAGTAGCTTCCAGCTCTAAATATATTGAATCACCATTAACCTACTGGAAAAATAGGAACACAAACACATACTTTCTTATTAGATGAACATGGCAGGTTGTCTGATAATGCAAACAATTAAATGCAAGAATTTATTTATAGCTCTCAAAGGGTCTTGACAAAATTTCTTCTGTCAGAGAAACACAATTCCTTTCTCTTAGAGCAGCCCAACTAGAATCTTGAGATTCGAATCCTTTGGAGTTTGGAGATGTGTGTCGATTTGTTTGTAATGGATATTGGTTAGGGTGATGCATAAAAAGTAAATGTTCTAGGTCCTTGCAGCCCAAAGAATGACCCAAGACCAGCAGCATCTAACATCACATGGGAGCTTGTTAAATCGCAGAATCTTGAGTTCTGCACCCTCCACCTACTGAACTAGGATCTGAATTTTAAAAGCTCCCCAGGTGATTTGTATGCACACTAAACTTTGATTAAAGTTGTTCTAGCAATGGTTCTCAAACTTTAATCTGGATCAGAATCTTTTGGAGGATTTATTAAAATGCAGATTGCTGGGTTCCATCCCTAGAATTCAGACTCAGTAATTCTGGGGTGCGGTACGAGAATGTATGTTTCTCACATCTTCCTAAGTGATGATGATGCTACTGGTCCAGAGACCACACCAAGCACCCCTGCTCAAGGCAGTGCCGTCTGTTAAAATTATGCTGTGAGCTGCATGTGTAATTTAAAATTTTCTGGTAGCCACATTTTAAAAGTGAAGTGTGAAATTATTTTTAATAACTTTTATTTACTTCAGTATATACAGAATGTTATTTCAACATCAGATTAATATAAAAATTATTTCTGAAACATTTTGCATTCTTTTTTGGTAGTAAATCTTTAAAATCCAGTGTGTATTTTATACTTACAGCATATCTCAATTCAGATTAGCCATATTTCAAATGTTCAATAGCCACATATGGCTGGTTAGGGCTACCTTATCAGACAGTGTACTAGGGCACTGGTTTTCAAATGTTACTTCAAAGACTTACCGTTTGTGAAACTTTTACTGACCTTGGGACAAATGAGAAACATAAGCTCAATTTACTCAATTTAAATGATTCTCCTTTATTCTGAGATGATCTTTCTTCATTTTTGCTGCTGAAATGGACTCTTTAATGCCATGATTGTCAAAGTGTGGTCCCCCAGACCAGCCGCATCAGCATCATGTGGTAACTTGTTAGAAATGCAAATTCTTGGGCCCTAAGCCAGACCTACTGAATCAGAAATTGCCAGTGGGGCCCAGCAATCTGTGGCTTAACAAGTCCTCCAGGTGATCCTGATGCATGCTAAATTTTGAGACCCACTGCTTTAATGAAATGATGGTGATAAAATGTGGTAGCTTTTAATTATTTTTTAATAACCATAATTGGCAAAATAAGAAATTGTCGGTTTTATGCTAGTCGTTAATTAAAACATGTATTTTTTTGTTGGTTTATGAAACCTGAAAGTCAGAAAATCAATGTACTGAAGGTTAGTTAAATAATATTTTCTGCTTCTGTGGATAAAATACAGTTTAAAAAATAGGGAAAGACCAGGAAAATAAGTGTGTATATAAGTATACAAATGAGTCCTAGAAAGTCAGTGCTTGGTTCTTATTAGTAACACCTTTATGCTATTACTGCTGGAAAATGAATACACTTGCTGAACAACACTTGCTAAGAAAATTCACATTTCCTATGCAAAATAGTGAAAATGAGTCAGAAAAAAAATCCCATAAATATTGATGATCTCATTCTCTAGCTCTCTGGTAATTAGTCAGTATTTGGCTTTTATTGCTACAAAAGTTCTACAAAAATTATAATGTCTGGTCCTTGAAAAGTAAGGAAACAAAACCTTTTACCAGTTGTACATTTCCTTTTAGAAACATTATATAGCATGAAGTTAGCATATTAAATTTAGTTCCTGCCACCAATTTAGTGGGAGAATATTGAAATGAAGTAAAGTGAAATATGAAATAATATAAGGAATTAAGCATGAATGATTAGACAGGTGGAAGCAAAAGGAAATCTAATAACCTAAGGAAACATGTATGTGTGCCCAGGGATATTAGCTCAGGGACTCAGAATCCCAGACATGGGTTCAGTTTCTGTCTCCATATGTGATGTTAACCATTCTTTTCTAAGGCTCAATTTTTCTAAATATACATGAATTGCAATGGCAGAATATGTCAAGACTGTCAATTAGTGAACCAATGTTCTTGAAATGTTTTATTTTTTAAAAAGTATTTATTTATTTGGCTGCATCAGGTCTTTTTTAAAAAATTTTATTTATTTTATTTTTGGCTGTGTTGGGTCTTTGTTGCTGTGTGTGGGCTTTCTCTAGTTGTGGTGAGCAGGGGCTACTCTTCGTTGCAGTTCACGGGCTTCTCATGGCGGTGGCTTCTCTTGTTGCAGATCATGGGCCCTAGGTGCATGGGCTTCAGTAGTTGTGGCTCACGGGCTCTAGAGCTCAGGCTCAGTAGTTGTGGTGCATGGGCTTAGTTGCTCTGCGGCATGTGGGATCTTCCTAGACCAGGGCTCGAACCCGTGTCCCCTGCATTGGCAGGCAGATTCTTAACCACTGTGCCACCAGGGAAGCCCTAGTTGCATTGGGTCTTAGTTGCGGCATGCGGGATCTAGTTCCCTGACCAGAGATTGAACCTGAGCCCCTTGCGTTGGGAGCCCCAAGTCTTAGCCACTGGACCACCAGGGAAGTCCCTTAAAATGTTTTAGATTCCTGAGGAAAATGGGCCTAAGAACTCCAAAGCATTATTATTTCCCTTTTACAAGAAGCTCCTGTTAGGCCTAATCCAGAGGAAATTCAGGGATATAAAGAGAAAATTGACTAGTTCTATTGTTCTGTGTGAATAAGGTACTTAATTCTACTTAAAGCTAAAATTAGAACTCTCCTTTGTAGTTTGGAGGTCTATTAGGCCTCTGGATTTGGTGGGTGGCCATTTCAGCAGCAAAAATTTCTAAAGCTGGTGCCAAGTAGATCATTCATGTGGAGACTATGAAATGGTGCTGTCCAGCATGGTAGTCACAAACCCCAGGTGGCTGCTGAGCACTTGAAATGAGTCTAGTCCAGATCGAGATGTGCTGTAAGTGGTAAATACACACTGAATTTTGAAAATTTAATATGAAAAAAGAATATAAAACATCTCATTAATCATTTAAAAATACTGATTAGATGTTGAAATGAGGCTACTACAAAGTTTAATATTACATATTTGGCTTATGCTATATTTCTATCAGACAACATGGCTGTAGAGTAATATTTCTTGAGTATTATGAATGCTGTTAAGAATAAAAGGGATGTGATATAAGTTTTAACATGCTTTCAGTGACTATAAAAACCTTCACTGCTTAATTGAAACCTATTGCTAAATAAACAGGGATTATGCATAAAAATAATTCTTTCAGTTTTATCATAGAGAGAAACCTCAAGTTCTGTGACTCCCTTTTACAAGTGCAAAAGACAAAACTGGAATAATTATTATTGTAATTCAGGAAAAAATGTTTTTGTCTCAAGGATTCAGATAATCAAGGCATATGTCAAATGTTTTTAATCTTATTTTTATTATAAAATATAGCAGGCATACAAAAAAAGTATAAAAATGTATGTGTACAGGTTAAAGGAAAATAAAATGGATTCCTCTATTTTTAGCAGCCAGGCTAAGAAAAAAAACATTACCGTATCCCAGAAGTCCCCTGTGTGTTCTTCTTCTTCTCTGGAAGTAGCCAAAGTTCTGAACTTTGTTAATCCTTTACTTACTTTTCTTTATGGTCATCATTGCCTATTTGTATGTTCCTTAAACATTGTATTATTTAGTTTGAACCATTTAAAAACTCTATATAAATGAAACCATACCATACATATACTTTGATGACTTGTTTCTTTTAATTTAACATTTTATTTTTGAGATCCATTCATGTTGGTTTATAGCTATACTAAATTTTTATTGCTGTATGGTATTTGATTATGAAAATATACCACAGCTTATTGATCTAGTCTGTTGAATGCATTGAGATTGTTTTCCAGTTTTCACTGCAATAAACAATGCTGTAATACACGTCTTTCTACATATCTCCTGGTGTCCATATACAAGATTTCTCTAGGGTATATACTTGGGAGTGGGTCACAGAGTATATATGCAAGCTTAATTTTACTAGGTAATGCCAAGCTATTTTCCAAAAGTGTTGTACTAATTTACATTCTTACCAGCAGAGTATGAGCATTTTCATCGCTCCTCAATCTCATGAACAGTTGGTTGTATCACACTTCTTAAGTCTGGCAGTTTTGGAAAGGTCTTCCATGTGTTTAATTTCCCTGATTTGCCATGAGGTTGAACATCTTGTTTTGTGTTTGTGGGCTATTTGTGATTAATTTTTCTATTTGGTTGTTTGTCATTCTTGCTGATTTGTAGAAGTTTAAAAGTACATTTTGCATTCTGTTACATAATGTGTTACAACTATCTTCTCTCAGTTTGGACTTGTCTCCTCACCTTTTATAACACTTTTTGATCAATAGAGGACATTAATTTTAATGTAGTCAACATTTCCCTTTGTAATTTGAACTTTTTATGTCTAGTTTAAGAACTCTTTTCCTACTTTGAGACCATAAAGATGCTCTACTATATTGTCTTCTGAAAGTTTTATTTTCTTGCCTTTCACATTTAAGTCTATAATTTACCTCGGACTGATTTTTGTTTACTGTGTGAGGTAGGAGTCTAATTTAAGTTTTTCATATTGAAAACAAATTGTTCTACCACTACTTACTGAGAAAAATATTCATCATCTACCGCTGATCTGCAGTAGCACCACTGTCATACGTTAAATGGCAATTTATGTGTGGGTTTGCTTCGGAACGCTCTATATTGTTCCATTGATCTAGGGTTCTATACCCCCCTCCCTTCTTAAAAAGTATCATATCGTATAGCTCTTCATTAATTAAAGTCTTCTTTAATATCTGTCAGTAAAGGTATATACTTTCCTCCTTAAAGGTCTTATATATCTTTTGTTAGATTTATTTCTAAGTACGTCATATATATATATATATATATATATATATATATATATATATATTTTTTTTTTTTTTTTTGGTACGCGGGCCTCTCGCTGTTGTGGCCTCTCCGGTTGCGGAGCACAGGCTCCGGACGCGCAGGCTCAGCGGCCATGGCTCACGGGCCCAGCTGCTCCGTGGCATGTGGGATCTTCCCGGACCGGGACATGAACCCGTGTTCCCTGCATTGGCAGGCAGACTCTCAACCACTGTGCCACCAGGGAAGCCCAGTACGTCATATTTTTGATGCTATAAGAAATGACATCTAATTTTTTTCTGCTCATTACTGGTATATAGAAATACAATAGACTTTGCATAATTATCTTACATTTAGCATATTTAACAAACTTGTTATTTTAACAATTTATATTTGTAGACAGTCACATCATTTTGGAATAATGATAGGTTTGTTCTCTTTCTGAAATTCTTTGCTTTTCTTTTTTTTTTTAATAGCATTACTCTGAGGTATTTTTAAAAATTAATTAATTATTTATTTATTTATTTTTGGCTGTGTTGGGTCTTTGTTGCTGCGTGCAGGCTTTCTTTAGTTGTGGCGAGCGGGGGCTACTCTTGGTTGTGGTGCGCGGGCTTCTCATTGCGGTGGCTTCTCGTTGCGGAGCATGGGCTCTAGGCGAGCGGGCTCAGTAGTTGTGGCTTGTGGGCTCTAGAGCACAGGCTCAGTAGTTGTGGTGCACGGGCTTAGTTGCTCTGCGGCATGTGGGATCTTCCTGGACCAGGGCTCGAACCAGTGTCCCCTGCATTGGCCGATGGATTCTTAACCTCTGCGCCACCAGGGAAGTCCCTCTCTTTCTGAAATTCTATACATTTTATTTCTCTTGCTTTATTGGACTGGGCTGGACCTCCAGTTTAATTTTGCATAGGAGTGGGGATATTAATGTTTACTGCATGTCAGGTCATTGCCAAGTAATTTACTTGTATTTTTTTTTCAATTATCACCATTTTATAGATGAGGAGTCAAAGGTTTAGAGAGTTACTTGCTCAATGTCACTCAATAGCCACCAATCAAATATCCAGAGAGTGCGTTTAGATTTAGGGTAAGATAATGGTGTTTGGTGTCCTGTCATGCCTGCTTTGCCTCCTCATGTACTCAACAGAATAGTTCTGAAGTATTAATAACAACAACTAATGCTTGTTATGTACCAGACACTCTTCTAACTGCTTTACATCCATTACTCACTTAATCCTAAAAACAACCCTGCAAGGTAGGCCCTATTATTATCATCATCCCCATTATGAAAATGAGGAAACTGGAGTTTAGAGAGTTAAAGTAACTTGCCCAGAGTTATACAACTATTGAATAATATGTGGAAAATCTGGTATTTGAAGTCTGCGTGATCTATTTCCATTGTCTGTGTTCTTGCCTACCATGCTACACTGCTTCTCAAAATGCGAACCAAGACTTTTTTGAGAATGTAAAGGAGATTCTGCTTTGTGATGAAATCAGGATTTCTTGCTAACAAGTAGCCCAAACATATTCACCAGAATCAGGCGGTGGTTAAACAAGTGAGGGGATAAGGAAAGAATTGGTATCATGTTTCAAAACTGTTGATCTTAAAATGAATTGTGGAATGAAAAGGCTGTCAGTCATTGCCAAGATTGATAACCCCTGAGAAAACTGTTGTGTGGGGGAACAAATGTACAGAATGAAGAGATCAGCAGAGAAAAACAGCTCTCCTGAGACCCACTGTCAATTTCTTCTTGTGCTTTCTTTTAGACAGGTGAAAATTATCTGGTGGGACAGAGGAGAGTTACTAGAACTCTTGTGTATGTTACTAATCTTAGAAAGAGCATTCCTAAACTACTCTCTCATTCCTTGTTTGTAAGGGCCCAAAAGATTAAAAATGGTTAAATTATTTTGCAAGCCATTTGTGACATCATTAAATATAATTGGTTCTGTTTGTCTGGTTTACTTACTCATTTACTCTGGGAGAGTGGACAAATGGGAATTTTAGGGTCATAATTTAAATTATTTTGGTGAAAATTGATACCAAAGGAAGAAATATAATAACTTGTTCTAATTAAAAAATTATTTCTCTTAAAATAATAAACCCAAAACTTTAACCAAAGAGCCCTTCTCTAGAGGAAACTAAAAAGGTATTTTTCTTCTTCCAAAGTTAGTGCCTTTGTTTAGCTTTTCAGTGGGGTGATGAATGTATATGGGGATCTCTGCTTGAGCCTGGGCTAGAGTTTAAATATACGTGGACACATTTGGTAGATGCATGGGACAGCCCTAAAGAAGATTTGTAAGGGGGACTGGGGAGCTTCCAAGGAGAGAACTCATTTTAAAGAAAGGAGGAGCCAGGCATGCCTGTCCCAGTAATAGAGTCTCACTACACATCTCTGGCACCTCTGGTGGCAGAAGAGCAGCAGTGTGGTCTGGTAGAGTACAAGCTTGGTGACATGACAGCAGTGCCTGGTGAAATGGAAGTGCTCAGCAGATGTTGGAGAGAGCCACCACAGATGTTGTGAGATTATTCAAGAGAACACCTGAATTCCAGAAGTACCTGACTTCAGAGAGCACTTGGACCTCCAGAGGACTTGAGAACACTTTAGAGGGTATTGAGGTCCTGCTGGATGGAGGCTGGGGAGGCCTGGGGAAACTCAGGGTGCATTCATATTTGTACAAGAAGATTTTCAGTACAATTAGAGGCTACTATATATATATATATATAGTTGATATATATATATATCATGTTGCTGAATATGTAGATGTCTTACCATTTAGAGTCTTTAAAGAGCTTTCTAAAATGGTTAAAGCTGGTCAAAAGGTACAAACTTCCAGTTATAAGAAATAACAAATAAGTTCTGGGACTTCCCTGGTGGCACAGTGGTTGAGAATCCGCCTGCCAATGCAGGAGACGTGGGTTCAAGCCCTGGTCCGGGAAGATCCCACATGCCGTGGAGCAACTAAGCCAGTGCGCCACAACTACTGAGCCTGCGCTATAGAGCCCGAGAGCCACAACTAATGAAGCCCGCACGCCTAGAGCCACAGGCTCCGCAACAAGAGAAGCCACGGCAATGAGAAGCAGCGCACTGCGACGAAGAGTAGCCCCTGCTCACCACAACTAGAGAAAAGCCCGTGAGCAGCAACGAAGACCCAACGCAGCCAAAAATAAATAAATTAATTAATTAATTAAAAAAAGAAATAAGCTCTGAAGATATAATGTACAGCATGGTGACAGTATAGTTAACAATATGTATTAACAATATGGTTAACAGTATAGTTAATGATACTGTATCATACATTGCAAACTTGCTAAGAGAGTAGATCTTAGAAGTTCTCACCACAAGAAAAAAAAAATTGTAAGCATGTGAGATGATAGATGTTAAACTTATTTTGGTAATCATTTTGCAATATATACATATATCAAATCATTATGTTACACATGTAAAACGAATACCGTGTTATACATGAATTATATCTCAATAAAACTGGGGGAAAAGTTTCTAAGCATTCATTAATTGACACGTCACTGATTTGAAGTTTAGCATTGTTATACCGTATATATTCTCAAGCTCTGTACTTGAAAATAGAATCAGAAAATATGAGTAAGTTAAAAACTTTATGGTAATGATCTTTTAACATTTGGATTTTATTACTTTTCATATGTTATTGGGTAGAGAAGGCTTTGAGGAAGAATGGCTAGTGGGCAACAAAAAACAAATAAGTTGTTTAAAAATTGCCACTGATTAAATAAATGAATATTTTTCAACACCTGTTTATTCAATAGTGCATTTCACAGAGTGACTGGTTAATAAATATTTGCTAAATAAATTTTTCTGATAAGGCCATGGGGCCTCAGGATGCTTAATTGGTCAGTTTCAGGTCACCTAGCAATGCAAAGGTTTAAATACAAATTAGGAGGACTAAGCTTTCTAGCGTGAGATCAGAAAAAACCATGAACATGTCAAAGACTGCAAAAACATATAATATGAATTTTTCTGTTAACCCCTTTCCATATATTATGCATCCTTTGCTACAATAGAAACCAATGCTCTGTAGATTGTGGTATAAACTTTTCTTAGTAGTTACTTTTTATCAGTATTTCTGATTTCCAGAGCATGTCTGATTTATATTTAATTTTATTTGAGCTTCACATAATTATCCAGGGAAATTCTTGTTAGAGTTGACAAGAAGATTTGGGAGGTCCACAGGTGCCCGTTTCTCCTGGGAAAGTTGGGAGCAGGGAGGAAGGCCACAGTCAATTCCACATGAAGACTGTGGGCGGGACTGGGTTAACTCTGGCCACATCAGACATTGTAAATTTTCATTTCATTACCATTTGGTTTAACAACTGAAATAATAGAAATAGAAATTTTATTGCAAAATGAAATTTACCTGTTGACTATTTTGACAGAAAGTGGAGACTGCTAATTTAGGAGACTCCATGTTCATTTTTACAAATCATTATAGTAACGTTATAGTCCGATTAGAATTTATGAAGTAGCTGTAGTGTCGAGATCTATAGAATGATGATTTGAGAACTTGCGTAAGAAAAGGATGGGCCTGAACTCAGTGTCTTTCAGAACTGTCACAGCAATACTGTGTATTTTCCTTTTTTATAACTTGTGTTTTGCTTGTTTTGGACTAGTAATTGAAATTTTGAAATGTTCTTGTATTGCATTATTATACTGACAGTGCTGATTGAAAGCCATCTTAGAATTTTGAGGAAGATTTGTTAGAGAGATTGCACTGTTTCACTTTTCTACTTTATTCTACACAGAGTCTTTGGGAAAAGCCCAAGAAAATTACCTACCTAGGTTTCTTTAATGTCTAAAATGTCTATAATCCTCTTTATTTGGAAAGTCTATGAAATATGACTACACTGTAAGCTATATTTTATCAAGCCTTTATATCCTGAATCGGAAGGCATTTCTGAGTCTTTTTTGGTTTTTCTGTTCTTGCACTCCACAGTGTTAAGCACTGGCTCCTTTATTTAAACAAACAAACAAACCCAATTAAACAAAAACATTTTTCCCATAATTATCAAAGTGACACATGCCTATTAACATAACAATGAAATAAATTATCCATAGTGCCATTTCTCAGAGATAACTACTGCTATGACTGTGATTTCTTTCTTTCTAGATGGGGTAGATGTATAATTTTTCATTTTCTTTTGAACATTGGCTTTGCAAGGGGTCCATGAGCAGTCGCTGGCTCCCCACTGGTTCAGTGTTACTACATCAGAAATGGGTGTTACTTTTCATTGGCTTATTTACTCCTAAGACCTACTCAGAGAAGTGGAGTCCAATTATTATTGACTCACCTCCTTTCTTATGCTTAGGGAACTAATAGTAGGAATTGAAACATTCTTTAAGCCAAGTAATGCTGATACATGAAAGTTTTCTCTAATTTATTTGCTGAAAGCAGAGCATTATCAACTAAAACATGTTCATTATGACTAATGGTCTCTTCCTAAGGGAAGATAATCACAACAGTATTCTTAAGAAAATTCTCTATCTAATTGGGGTCAAACTCATGTACAGTTTTGTGTCAGCGTTTTCACTCAACATTGCATTACCAGCATTTTCCATGTCACTAAATATTTTTCAAAAAGATTATTTTTAGTGGCTTCGTGAAATTTATTGAATTGGGAATACCATCATTTACTTAACTAACTTTACTATATTTGGATATTTTGGTTGTTTCCATGTTTTAGAAACATTTTTGCTTTTATAACACTGTGGCAAAAATACTTGTATATAAACCTTTGACCTTATTTAAGACTACTTCCTTGAGAATATATGCTTTAAGGATTCAGTAACCTCTTTTTTTTAACATCTTTATTGGAGTATAATTGCTTTACAATGTTGTGTTAGTTTCTGCTTTATAACAAAGTGAATCAGCTATACATATACATATATCCCCATGTCTCCTCCTTCTTGCATCTCCCTCCCACCCTCCCTATCCCACTTCTCTAGGTGGTCACAAAGCACCAAGCTGTTCTCCCTGTGCTATGTGGCTGCTTCCCACTAGCTATCTATTTTACATTTGGTAGTGTATATATGTCCATGCCACTATCTCACTTTGTCCCAGCTTACCCTTCCCCCTCCCCATGTCCTCAAGTCCATTCTCTACGTCTGCATCTTTATACCTGTCCTGCCCCTAGGTTCTTCAGAACCATTTTTTTTTTTAAGATTCCATATATGTGTGTTAGCATATGGTATTTGTTTTTCTCTTTCTGACTTACTTCACTCAGTATGACAGTCTCTAAGTCCATCCACCTCACTACAAATAACTCAATTTCATTTCTTTTTATGGCTGAGTAATATTCCATTGTATATATGTGCTGCATCTTCTTTATCCATTCATCTGTCAATGGACACTTAGGTTGCTTCCATGTCCTGGCTATTGTAAATAGAGCTGCAATGAACATTGTGGTACATGACTCGTTTTGAATTATGGTTTTCTCAGGGTATATGGAAAGGGCATTGACTTTGACATCAAAAGGATCTGGATTTGAATCCTAGCTCCACCATTACTAAATCCTGTTATCTTAGGCAAGTTACTTGACCTAGTTAGTCTCCATCCTTACACATAAAAATGAGGATAATAGTCTTTGTCCCCCTGGACTATCTATGTGAATGCACTCAAGACAATGCCTGATACATAGTATGTTCTCAGGAAATGTTAGTTTCCTTTCTTCATCAGTAACTTTGATTCATGAAAGGTGTACTTTAAAAAGCAGCAAATGCTATTTTTTATATTTATACAACTATAAAGGAAATTCAGAGAGAATTTAAAACTGAGATGTGATAAGTATGAATATGTGCAGAGAGTTTGTGTAATCCTTGCTCTAACTGTATGCTGGAATACAGAGCCCCATAGGCCTGTGTCTTCTTTTCTTTCTTATAGGACTTTAGGTTGTAGCCACTAACAGAAGGGTTATAAAAGTCAAGTGCATCTTTGGTGCCATATAATGTGTTGGTTAAGGTAGTCAACAACTAGGAACCTTAAATGAAATACTATAGCTCCTCTCATGCTTTCAGGGCCGACATCTATTAGGCACAGTAGATACAGTGCCGAGGGCCCACAATACTTCTAGGGGCCCATGAAATTGTTTTAATTTCTTTTAAAATCAGAAGAATAAAATAAGCTTTTAGGTTGAAGAAAATATTTCAGTATATAACATTAGTATATATGTCCTTATACCAGTGCAGTTGAAAAGTATAGTTATTATTATTATTATTTTTATTTTTAATGGAGGGGACCACAAAAGTCATAAATTAGCCCTAGATGCTTTAATAACATTGTAGACTTTCTCCCAGAAAGCACATCTCTTGAGCATGTCAGACTGAGTAGTTCTGAGATACACCAAGAAAAGAGGCTCATTGGGGTGGTTAGAGACCTATCCACTGCCCGGGTCTTTCTGTTTTTATTCCTGGCTCCACGAAAAGGTAGGAGATAAGCCAAGCATGAAAACAAAACAATAAAAACAAATATTTATAACAAGCCTCAGAGCCTCCTAATGTAAGATTAGAATCTTGGGAGCAGAGACTTCCCTCTTATCACAGACTTATGTAAATTTAATATATAAACTCCATGAATATTAATGAATTTGTAAAGGAAGGTTTTGGGGAAAAAACTTCAACCACAATCACACATATGCAAAAAAATGGGTAATCTAATTTTGGCTGAACAAAAGAGAAAATATGAACTGCTTGAAATAGGATATGTAGAGTAGAGCTGACTTTCTGAGATATAGAAAAGCAGTTATTATGAGAAGAAAGCTGTGTAGCATAATATCTCAGTATAAAGGACACCATGTAAAGTAGGACATTTGGTTAGTAAATTCAGTGACCTCAGCTCTGCCTCTTAGGAAATCTTGTAGCATTAAAGGTGGAATAATGTGGAGATCAGCCACTGTAATTCTAAATCAGCCATTCCTGAGAGCTTGGCTCTGAGTGTCCACCTTAATCTAAAAGGCAGCCTAAGTAGAGGGGGCTGTAAATTGGTGAGAGAGGAAAGCTCGAAACTGTTTTCTCCCACCCTTGGGTTTGTGAGCTTTACTTTTCAGTTTAGACTGATCATTTTAGGTTAATAATTCATGCTAATAGTTGTGCAGTGGAGGCTAACACAACATTGTAAAGCAACCATACTCCAAAAAAAATTAATGTTAAAAAATTCATGCTAATAATAGCTAGTGTATTAGGAGCACTTACTATGTGCTAGACACTGGGCTAAGCACTTCACATGGTTGACAGTTTACTCCTCACAGCCACCCTGTGGGGTAGGAACTATTATCATTCCCATTTTACAGGTGAAGAAATGGAGCTTAAGGAGGTTGGGTGACTCGTTTGAGGTCTCACAGTTAGCCAGGGGCTGTGACTGGACACTGGAGCTTGCATTCTGACCTTTGCCATTACCCCAGTGGAACCCATCTTTGCAGATCATATAACCAAAATGCAAGAGTGTTAAGAGTGTTATGGGTTGAATTGTGTCCCCTTCCAAATTCATATGTTGAAGTCCTTACCCTAGTACCTCAGAATGTGACTTTATTTGGAGAGAGGGTTTTTACAGAGGTAATCAAGTTAAAATGAGATCATTAGGATGCACCCTAATCCAATATGACTGTTGTCCTTACCAAAAGGGAAAATTTGGACACAGAGACATGCATAGAGGCAAGACATTGTGAGGAGACGTAGGGAGAAGATGGCCATCTGCAAGCCAAGGAGAGAGGCCTGGAACAGATCCTTCCCTCACAGCACTCAGAAGGAAACCACCCTGCCAACACCTTGATTTTGTACTCCTGGTTTTTGGAAAATGATACAATAAATTTCTGTTGTTTAAGCCACTCAGTCTGTGTGTGGTACTTTGTTATGGCAACCCTAGCAAACTAGGACATCTTTTGTGTGGAGTAGTCCTATAACAAGATAAGGTCCTCTATTACTATTTTGGATGGCCTGAGCAGACTCCTTATTCTCCTTGTAGGTAGAGAATTACCACATGTAAGTAATAGATTTTTTTCGAGAATTTTTGGACGAACTGAAAATAAAAGTAGTCCAAAGATTTGGGGTTAACAGTGTAAGCACCTTGAACTGCTAATTCATGGCAAGTAAGACTTGGTACATAGCAGAATTAAGTTGTCTTCTATGCTTTTCAAATAAATGACTTCTTTAACATCAGATATTATGTTATCCAAATACTTAATGGTGGTAATGGTGATGGTAGTTATGGATGGAGTTATCTGTCCTTAAGGACATCTGGACAACCTTGAAGCAGAAAGAAATTAGACTGAGCTGAAGTGTTTTAATCACAATTAAAGATATGTCCAACAATACTGGTTCAGATTACATCAGATGCAGAGTTATTCTGGCCCAAATAATTCAGTAGAAAGTTTGGTAGGATAGTAAAAAAAAAGCTTTTTTTCTTCCCCCAGGCAGATGAATTTAAACGATTTCTTTGTAAGACCAAGTATTATAACCACAGTGCTGCTCATATTATTTGCATATAAATAATTTATTTGCATACTAATGAAGGAAGTAATCTGTTCTTCCTAAATTTCTCCCTCCTTCTCCCATAACAGTGGACATGATACTCACATTTTGTTAAGGAAGTTAGAGTCATCCCTAACCACCTTCCCATAGGTGACCACCTAGAGAACTCACTTGATTTTTGAATGTTTCCTTAGAAGCTTCTGTTTAATATTTATTAATTCTGCTAGTCTAGAGAGGCTTCAGCAGTCTTCTCTAGAAAAATCAACTGTTTTTTCTTTGATTGACGTTTATTGTTTAGCAATACTAGAAATGAAATTCACAGGTAAAAACAATTCCTAAAAAATTTATATACTATTACATATGTCTTCTTCAAAGGCAACCAGTGATCAAAAGTTACTTTTTTCTTAGTTGTGATTTGAAAATACAGGTAGGATATATTTAATTTTAATTTTGATAGTCATATTTGACTAGGAAATGTACTATAAAAGGACTTTCATTGTACATGATAAATGTATCAGGACACCTCTTTTGTGCCACCTCAGATTCTCTGGCCTTTATGTCTCTCTAGAGCTCTGGATTTCTTCTTCCACTCCAGTTGCTAGATGGCAACTTATGGTTGCGGGATATAATAGATGGGAGGAAGCTAATGGTTAATTTATCTCTCTTTTCCACCCCTTGATGGACAATACCAAGAGAAAGCTTTCTGTATAGCTTATCCCAAGAGACTGTGTCTCTTTGTGAAATGACTAATTTTGTAACACAATACCTTGTATGTGCTTCCCAATCTTACCTGCTTCCGTTCTCTTTTCTATCACTCACACTGCCCTGGAATTATATCTCCCAGTAAAGCTTAGAATTTAAGACTTGCCCCAGGCTCAATTTTCAAGGGAACTTATTCCAGGACACTAAAAGTTCTATAAATGTTTAACAAATTGAAATGAATAAAAAATAAAATCTGAACCAAATGGGGGCTTTTATTTAATCATTCTTATCTTTCTGTACTTCAGAACTTGATGTGCACCTGGTGACTCATTCGTCTTGTGGCTGCCTCTGGATTCGTGAGTTTGGTGCCTAGAAAGAAATAACCAACAAATCAAAGTCTATTTCTTTGATGGTAAGTGGTCTACCAGTTGACTCAAAGAGAAGTAACATTTCCAAAAGGCTGATTTAATAAGGGAAGAATACGGTGAATGAATCTGGGTGAGAAGAGAATAGTCCAGACTGTGGGCCTGAAGCCCAGCTTTTTCTCAAAGACATAGCTTACGTCTCCATAAGTCATGACCATTTTCTCCTGTTAGAAAAACTCCTACATAAATTAGGTTTTTATTCTTCCTTGAGAAGAAAACAGAATTATTTCTCTAATAACATTCAAATTTCAAATAATTTGTGATGTGTATATGAGACTTGAAAGATCGAAAATGTGAGGCCGCTCTGTTAAAAGGACAAAAGGAAAGAACGAAAATTTAATTTTTTTTTTACCAATCTCTTGCCTTTAGTAACTGGGATTGTTAGGAACTTCCATAGTAACTAAAGGAAAATTGTTTAAGACATTCAAGATGCTAAAAAAAAAAAGAAAGATACACAGCATCTGTCATATATTTTAGTGCATGTTGGTACTCAGAGCCAAGACGTTTGTGCTCTTGGGAAAAAAATGCAGACATTATTATTACTTTTATTGCCATCACCTTATTAATAATAAAGAAGATTGTTACAGAAATGAAAGTAAGGAGGCACCAGCAATGCTGACCTGTGTGAAACCTTTTGTAATTCAACGAAAAACGACAAGATGAGATAGCATTTAGAGTATTATCTATTTTTTGTGTGTATATGAAATTGGGGTCAAGTAATTTTAATTGCAGGTAACTTTTTTAAGGACTATGTAGTCAATCATATCCATAGTAAATGAGGAAAATTATAATATTATTGGCAACTGAAAAATATGAAAAGGAAAGCCTTGATAGGGAACTTAAAAAAATCCTGAAAAGTCTGCTTTTATCAAGATACACATAGGGGAGATTTATTATAAATCAACTGATCAGACTATGACTTATCTTCAGGGATGTTACTGGAACTGGCTATTTGAATCTTACCATCACTGGAGGTAATGCTGATCTTTTCACTGACCATAAAGATGTTTCAAAACAGTGACATAAGCTGCACCTTGGCAGAGTTCACAGAGGCCACTGCAGCAACAAATGTATTTAAGTGTTTAGTCCAGCAAAGATGTGATGTTCATCTTGCTTTTACTTCTGCTAGAAGGGCAGAAATGAAGAAACATTCATTTTGGCTACATAAAGTCATTACAAATGAGGCAAGAGGGCAGAAGAGAATAAAGAGCAGGCAGCCCATCCTTGTCAGGGGGAAAATTAAGAGAAGTTGTGGTGCTTCATGTCCGCAGAGGTGGAATAAGTAGGATTTGCATGTGCATCCACCACTGTCATTTCTAGACTGGCGGGAACCCTGGACTCACACAGCTGATCTGGGCAGGGATTGTGCTCCCGAGTTGCATCAGTGTGTTGAGTTCTAAGAGCCATATGTGGGACAGAGAACAGACAACATTAACAGATTTCAGGTTCAGGTAGAGGAGAAAGAAGAAGAAATAAAATATAAAGGCAGACAATTCAGTCCAGACTCCTCTTTAGTGAAGAAATCTCTCTCATTGTGTCCTGGAAAAAAGTATGGCCAAGAGTATAGCCCAATGGGACCCTAATATCAGCCTGTAAATTAGCTGTATCAGAATCTATCAGGGAGCTTTAGAAATACACCTCCCAGAGGTTCTGATCCAGTAGGTCTGAAGTAGGACTTGGGACTCTGTATTTTAATAATTCTCTTCAGGTGTTAAAGCCAGTCATGTTTGGGAACCTTTGATTTGAACTCTACTTATGCTACCAATAGCAATACTGAGCTCATTACTATTCTGTTCCTGGTTAGCTGACCTGGTTATAAATTGCTATCTTGTGTCAACAAAAATCTGCATCTTTAAGACTTCCATCCATTTTTTGGTTCTCTCTGGGTCTTTTGAAGTAATTTAAACTTCTTAGATCAAGCTGAAGAATTTGAATTTGTGGTGGAACTAGTCATTGTAGTTTTATGATCTTATCTAGCAGCAAGGTAGTCTGGGAGCAGAGAATGTGAACGATGAAGTGACCTGGATTTGGGGATTAGAATGATGGACGATCAGTGAACTGAAGGATTTTAGGATGCTAGAGAGGGTGACCATCCATTGCTGAGGAGACAGTTGAGGCCTTCAGAGCAGGTGTGCACTGGTGTATAGTGAGCTGCTACCTGACCAAGAGGTCCAAGAGGGCGCTAGGCCCATGGTTAGCTGGCCTTACACTGATTTCCCAGGCCTGGGTGCAGTAGGTTCTTAGTTGGTATTCTTTTGACTGACTGATTATTGCAATAGGCAGATTAAGTAGATATGTGAGAGGAATGTGCCAGAATTGTGCCAGAAAAGGAAAACTGACTAGAGATTTCAGAGGTAAGCAGTTCTTAGTGATGAGAAAATCCAAGTGTGGCTGAAGTGTGATGGAGTTGAGGATAAGAGTTGTTGAGAAATTTTCTGGTCATCAGCTTGGATGATTCTGTTACTGAGAATGATGGCTGAAGATTGGGGAGAGAGAGCAACTGTGACTCAGATGCTGAAGTATTTGAGCAAAGTGTTTGGAGGTGATATGGATGTGAAATAGAAATGGAAAAGAGGATGCAGAGAGTATGGAGGGCAAGGTCCTGGCTCTGCCTTGTGGGTGAGTTTGGGCAAGTCACACATCCATTCTGGACCTCCGTATTCTTTTGAGTTAGTAACCTGAGATACAGTGATCATGTATGTAAAAGCTACTTTGAAAAGATAGACAATCTGTAAGGGCTGTCCTAGTTTTGAGATCATGTAACACAACTGTAGTTATTACACCATATCAATGTTATGAGATGCCATAAAATGTATTACAGTAAAGCTACAATTTCACTTGAAAGAAAAATATCTAAAGCCACTACTCTAGCCCAAGCAGCCAAACAACCGTTAAGCTGAGTGACTTTTATCACTGAAATTAGTAGGTCAAGTTTGAGGAAGATGATTCTAATATTTCTTTTTCTTTCATTTAGCACATGTTGGCACCATTTGAAAGATCCAGAAATCCACATGTTGAACATGAATCTAGGGCTGCGGTTGCTGCAAAGGTATCTTCCACAACTTGATTTTCTATAATATCAATTACTCAGGTAAAAATATGATACCACTATATGGTCCTCTGATTCTGGTATTTGGTTTTCAAATTTGTTAGAATTAGTTATAATTCTGTTGACTCTTAGTTCTGGAGACTAGACATTTTCTTCCAAGCTTTCTTTACATATCTCTTGAATCATGGCTCCTCTTCTGACTTTGGAATATTCAAAACTCCACCCAATCTAGGGGGAAAATGCAGTTACAAAGATTAGTCTAAGCATTTCTTACATTGGCTCTACTTTATATGGTATTGCTTCTACTGTAGAGTACAATCTCAAAATCTCACACATATCCAAAGTTGGATTCAGATATGATTTCTATTACTTGGTCTCTTGTCCTACGTTTCTCGTACAGTATTTGCCGGCTAGTCCTTTAGGAGGTTCCAAAGCTTAAAACATATACTTTTGGCAAAGGAAGGAGATATTCCCAGATTCATAGTGTTCCTCCTTGCAGTATACTTGAGAGAAAGCAAAAGTCCATTTCTAAGAGCCCAGTCCTTGGCAGAGGCATTATTTATGGCCTAAGAACATCATAAATGCTGTAGATTCTTTATTTAAACCCTCCCTGAATGGTGTTGGTTCTAAGAAGCTGGAGGCCAGAGGTGAAGAGAGGAAAAACATTCTTCTGAGAAAGATGAGATCAATTTTCCAATGTTTGGAAGGATTTTGTCAATTTATAACTAACTCAAGTCTAATGATAATCACCATACACATCTATTATTCTCAGCAGAATATGATACAGAACAGTTGACTGCAAGTTATTCCAAACACTTTTGCTAAAGAAATAACAAATATAGGAAGCTCAGGGAAATCCTGTACCTAACAGAAGAACCTATTTGGGAACCAGACATCCCAAGACAGGTCTAGGAAAAAAGGTTATCAAATTGTTCTCTGTGCTTTGAATTACAGAGATTGAAAGTGAAACAATGGTAGCTTGCATAAAAGGAGACTAAACAATGGAAAAATAATTTTGGAAGGCACGAATGATAATCTTTTGTATTACTTTGGCATTTTTCCTGGTCCTACATTGCTGTAATATGGCTGTGCCATTTCCTTGCTCTGTTTTGCTCTCAATTTTGCATATTGAATGTTAGGGGTTGAATTGTGTCACCCATAAAACATCTGTTGAAGTCCTAACCCCCTCAGAACATGACCTTATTTGGAAATAGGGCCTTTACAGAGGTAACTGAGTTAAAATGAGGTCATAAGGGTGGGCCCTAATCCAATATGACAAATGTCTTTGTATAAAATAAATTTGGACACAGAGGTACATGTACATGGAGGGAAGATGATGTAAATGCACAAGGGAGAAGACAGCCATGTGAAGATGGAAGCAGAGGTTGGAGTTATGCTGTCACAAGCCAAGGAATACCTGGGGCCACCAGAAGCTAGGAGAGAGCCATGAACAGATTTGCCCTCATAGCTCTTAGAAGGAACCAATCTTGCTGATACTTTGATTTTGGATTTCTAGCCTCCAGAACCATGAGCCAGTAAATCTCCTTTAAGCCACCCAGTTTATGGTACTTTGTTATGGCAGCCCTAGGAAATTAATACACTGTACTTATACCAAACCTAGGAACTTTCAGTGTTTCATCCCATCCTTTGCTGCCTATTGGGAAGTAAAATTTCAGACCCTCTAAAATGCCCTTAACTCTATCCTCCACCCAGTTTCTTCTGCACAGTTGTAGATGAATGGCAGGTATATATAGTCTCTGTTGGGTGGATTTTCACTTGTTCAGAAAGATTGAACTGTATAAGTGATGTGAATTGCATGTGAATTGTGATACAGATTACTTCATGTCAGGACCAGTAAAACCTTAGACCTTAAGCATCTCCCGGATGAAGGAATATTGACAGATCTTAACTATGGGGATGATGTTGTGATAATAACCAATTCAGAGTAGAATATTGCTTTTCTCCAAAGAAGATTCAAACAGGGAGTCAATAACATGAAACTTTACAACATCTAGTCCAAGATGAAATATTAGTTCAGGCATGGTCTAATCAAGATTGTCTTGCTCCCTGTGTTCTTGTGTTGGGAAATACCTTAGTTCAATATCTTTAAGATTTATTCATCTTGTGAATTTGCACTGATCACATTCATTGAAGTGCGGAGTGGAGCCAAGAACTGTATTTCAAAACTGAACTGGTGATAGGCAGACTGTGTTTCAGCCCTTGGAGTAAATCCACCCATATTAAATATTGAAGTGTTTCTTTATGATGCTCTAGAGACATTTTCATCATGCTGTATTCTTTGTGATATGCCAAGCCCAACCACAGCATTTGAATGCTTTTTTAAAATAGGTAGATTCTCTTGGTAAAAGTTACTTGAAAAGCTGGTATGAATGAATGACAGAAAATACCCATGTGGACATTTAAAAAATACTCATATCCATACATATTTTAAGTCCAGTTTATATATCTGTAGAAAAAGGAATTCATTTGCATGCTCATGAGTCCTTTACTTTATGTCATCATAGTCCTTTGTCAGATATTGTTAACCACCATTGCTACTACTGGTAGTGCTACTATTACTGTAGTTACCATTTAGTGGGTATTTACTAAGTACCAGTGATGTGATAATTGCTTTGTCTACATAGAACCTTTTAACCCCTTTGACAGGAAGTATATATCTTTGTCGCCATTTTTCAGACTAGGAAACTAAGGCTCAGTGATATGAAGTAGCTTGGACAAGATTACACAGTGGTGGAGCAGGGATTAGAAATCCAGAGCTTTTTGACCCCAAAGCTTGTGTTCTTATCTACTTTGCAATTCGGTCTCAAGTGTACTGTTGGGAACACAAAACATCCTATTAGGACAGGTAAAGACCCTACTCTGAGAGCTCAGTTCTAAGTTGGCAGAGATCGGTGCACAGCTGACATACATACAAGGAAACAATAGGAGTGCCTCAGGGACTGAACGATGCAAAAGTAGCACTAGTGGAGAGAGAAGCCATTCCTGGCACTAAACAACCAGCACCAGCGCCTTTTAATAAAAGTAATGAGGACTCAGTCCCTTAGTGTATACCTCATGCAGCCATGGATGAAGGCTGAGAACCTTATGTAACGAGGGCCCTGATCCAGGAAATGACCATCCAACGTGCAGAACAGACAGAAGGCTAGCAAATTTGGGTGACTTGAGAAGAGGAAATGGGTGGCATGGGAACAGAGACAGCTCTCTTGACCACCATTGGCTAAGAGGAGGAATTATAAGTTAATATAAGAAACCCATATGGAACTGTTTAAAATCATGGCCATGAATCCTTTAACACTCTTCTCATGGAGAGGTAGGGGTCTGTGTCTCCTCTCCTTGGATCTGAGCAAGCTGGTGACTGCATCGGCCAAAAGAATATGATGGAAGTGATGCTATGTCACTTGTGAGGCTAGTTCACAAAAGACCACGCAGCTTCTACCTCATCACTCTTGAGCCCTGAGACTCCAGGTAAAAAGTCTGATTACCCTGAGGCTGCCATACTGGAAAGGTCGCATACAGGTGCTCTGGCTGATAGTCCCAGCTAAGTCCAGTGTTACAGCCATTTTCCTTCCCCTGTAAGGTGTCAGACATGTGATTGAGGCCATCTTCCAGCTGAATATAGCTGAGTGATCACCATCAACATCACGTGGAATAGATGAATCAATAGATGATAGGCTCAGCCCAAATTCCTGATAGATAGAATCATGACTCATAGTAAAATTGTTGTTTTAAACCATTGGGTTTCAGAATAATTTATGTAGCAATAGATAAGTGGAACCCCTAGGTATGGAATTCATAGTTCATTAACCATTTCTACTCATTAACCTGGTGGAATAATTGCATGTGGAACTTTGGGGTGAGATGTAGAACAACAGAGGTCTCCATCATGAGTTGGATTGTGAGGTCTCAGAATAGGTATCGCAGTGTTATTGAATGACATTGGTTATATAGGAAAGCAGTCTGCCTGGAAAAGGAATAGATCGTGAAAGTGGAGACTCAAGTCCTGGGCCAGATCTTTGTGGTTCGGACTCTAGCTTTAGTTCTCCTACTGATACACTGTCAGAACTTGGGCAAGTCTTGCAAACTTGTTAATACTTGGTAATAATACCTGCTCTACCTACCACCTAGGGGAGGATGTGACCTTAAGAAAAATATGAGCTAGTATTGTGAAAGCAATTTAAAAAGTAGGAAGCACTGCAAAAATGAGTTACTTCTCGGTTGATTCAGAGAGCTTATTTATACTGCTGCTTTGACTTATCACATTGTATTCCCTACTCCTTGCATCTAGAATAGGACAAAGTTTATAGTAGGTGCTTGATAAGTATTTGTTGAAATGGCTTCTTAGAGTTAACACTAGATAAGGGAGAAGGTCTAGTTAGAGACTAGTGGAGACTTTTTATAATGTTTGTAGTATAAAAGATGTTAGACATAATCCATTCCCATCCATCTTAATTTTCTAATGCACTCAATAGAATACCATATATTTGAACTTGACAAATATTAGTAAAAAGCCAGATGAAGCCCGTCATCCAGTGGTTGCAGTGGGTACAATACTTACCAGTTCTGCCTTAAAATAGTAGAAAGCATGATAAGAGAGAAGGATAACGAGAAGAGATAGAGATGTGCATCATTTCAGTGATTAATGAATACAGCATTGTCCAAAGTTTATTGCCTGGAAAATCAAGCTGCTAAAAACACTGGGTGTCCGATACTGACAGAATGCCTTGGATCCTCTAAAGAGCTACAGAGGAAGTTCACAGGCCAGTGTTGCCTTGTATGGTTAAAAGAATCACTGTGAGCCTCTCCTGTGTCAGACCCCATTCCAGCTGCTCAGGAGAGTAGATGTGTAAAAGATGCGGTCCCTTCCCTTGGGGAGTTTACAGTCTAGAAGGAGGGCGCTGCCTTCAAGTTGTTTTTGTACTTCATCTGTGAAACAATGTTTTAGATGCTCTCCTTTCCCTGCCCAGTACTTTCTTCCTTCTAGAATCTGGGGAATCTGCTTATAACAACAGAAAGCTACTGGGAAGTTGTACAGATGGGGAGAGCCCTTCCTTCCCTTTTCTTCATCCTTTTTGGCACTCAGTTCCTCCTCTATCAAGTAAGGATCATAGTTTCTTTACTGTCTTTGGAGTAATTAAAAAAATCCAGAATGCATCTAGAACAATGCTTGCAGTGGCAGCTGGGTAAAATATCCTCCCCACAATCTCCCTTTTCCCTTCAAAAGTACTGAAGCGTTCTGTTTGTCCACAAGGTTCTGAAATTTGTGCAGCCCTCACGAGGATTAGGGATATATTTCTGTGGTTTGATTCAGTTCCTTATCTCTCTGAAGTAGGGCGGTGGGTGAAAAGAATTACTTGTATTGCAAAATTGAAAGAGTGTCTAAAGACTCTTTATCTCCAAATAGCTCTCTTCTGATGCCCTGAAATTCCATCAGAAATCTATTTCTTGGAGGTATTTGCTTTTTAGACTCCCTATTAAAATGCAAAATTTCTCCAAGCCAGAAGGGGGCAGTGGAGTGTAGTGAAAATGGGAGTAAGTTTTAAGCCATACAGACCTGAGTTTTAAATACCGAGTCTTCCACTTTGTTGCCTTGGGCAAGTTATTTAACCTCCTGAGCTTCAGTTGTGTTTTTTTTATTTTTTCCATCAAATGTCTTGGACGGTTGTCATAAGGCACATAAATAAGGTATGCAAAATGGTGGACAGTCGATGAATGGTGGTTATTATACATGAGCTATGCTATCACAACAGCTTATCAAAACTACCATAGGGTAGGTATACAGGGAAGGAAGAGCCAACCAGAAGAGTAAAGAGGGCCAAAAAAGGAAGGTGGATAGGCCTTCAAAATATTGCCTGAGTCATAATTTGTCTAGAGCAAGGGATCTGTGAATTTGAATGGGAAAAACTTAAGTATTTTTACTAAATTCTAACTGAAATTTAACATTTCCTTTTATTATGTATATAAGCAGCAAACCCCAGTTATATCAGCAGTATCTGTGAATTTTTCACCAAATCATAAATTTTTTAATAACATATTATAGTCGTTGCAGATATTTCAAAATACTTTGTATACTAATCACTACTTTAAACTTATGATAAATATTATTCTTGCTCCTGACACTTGCTATTTAATATATTAATAAAAAAGCACAAATACTACTATGCCACAAAATTGCTTTTAAAAATGTTTTTATAACAGTATTTCTAGATGATTGTCTCCTTTTGCAATCTTACTCATTTCTTATGTGTATTCTGCAAAGGGGTCCATACAATCCCACTTCCAAAAGAATTGAAATCAGGATCCTGAAGAGACACTTGCACTTCCAAGTTCACTGCAGCACTATTCACAATAGCCAAGATATAGAAACAACCTGAATGTCCACTGATGGATGAATGAATAAAGAAAATGAGATTTATATATACAACGGAATATTATTCAGCCTTGAAAAAGAAGGAAATCCTGCCATTTACGATGACATGGATGGTTCTGGAGGGCATTATGCTAAGTAAAATAAGCCAGACACACATGGACAAGTACTAGATGATCTGACTTATCTGGGGAATCAGAAATAGTCAGATTCATAGAAGCAGAGAGTAAAATTGTGGTTACCAGGGGCTGGCAGAGGGGGAAATGGGAAGTTATTTTTCCACAGGCATAAAGTTTCAGTTATGCAAGATAAATCAGTTCTAGTGTCTATAGTTAACAGGATTGTATTGTACAGTTAAAAATTTGTTAAAAGGGTAGATCTCCTGGTGGTCCAGTGGCTAAGACTCCACGCTCCCAATGCAGGGGGCCCAGGTTCGATCCCTGGTCGGGGAACAAGATCCCACATGCCGCAACTAAGACCAGGTGCAGTCAAATAAATAAATAAATATTTTTTAAAAGGGTAGATATCCTGTTAAGTGCTACTACAATTTTAAAAAAAAGTGGTGCAGCCACTCTGGAGAAAAAAGGGGTTGCATAGACATTACTGGATGGCTAAAGGTGGCCATGGCACAAAAGAATTAGAGAAATTTTGTCTAAAGCAAAACCAGCTGGCTAGTATAGCTAATCAGAGTCACTGAAGAAATTATCTCCTTTTCTGAGGTTTATTGGTAACAATAGAGATTCTTACCACTCTGGCCTTCTATAAATCAAGCAAAGGGAATGGGAGCTATTCTATATATTTCTATCTCTATCTCTCTGTCTCTATCTCTATCTCTCTGTCTCTATTTATCTCTGTCTCTATCTCTATGTAGTTTTTTCTTCTCATTTTCACATCCAGGAGTGATCATTGTGGACAAATATGAGAATTGTGTCAATTAAATGCATTACAAAGAGAAAGTTAAAAAGAATTGTTGCTGTTTGACCTTGAATATCATCTCTCTTTCTTATGAGTGGGAAGTAAATATTAAGTTAGTACTGTGGGGAGATTGGGACAGGCCAGTTTATTATTTTTACCGATACAGTTGAGATGCTCAGTCTGTTCATTCCAGTCCCCTCATCTGTAAGATGGTCAAGACATATGGAAAGTGCTTTGGGGACTTTCTGCCTGGCTCCCATAGCTTCTCCCTAGACTTTTCTGGGTCTTTCAGGCTAGTTTTATTTGGGGGTAGCTGAAGGGATACTGAACACTAGAAACAAAGTCTCCCCTCAAATACTGTGATTGATAAAGCATTATGGCAAGGCTAGGAGACTCAGGTATATGGCTGGGTGCAGAGAGAGGGATAAAGAGAAAAGACCAAGAATTTCCACATGCAGTTGACCTGGAAAGAGCTCCAGACTAGTGGAATTCCTTCCTAGACTAGTGGCTTCAGTCTTTTTTGCTCATGTAGTCTGTAAAATAATTTGGAAAGATCCTTTGTGAGTTGACATCTAAAATTTTTATCATAAATTTAAATAGTTACAAAGTATATTTTAGCTGATATATTGAATATTATATCCATGATTAAAACTGTATTTTCATCAAAACTTTGGAGCTGCAGATTTAGCTCATTAAATTTATGGAGAGTGTCCATCATATAAATTAATTGGCAAAGCTAGTCCTTATTGTCAAACCATTCTGCCAAATTGGACTTACTTTCTGTCAGAAAAAAACATCTTATTTCATTTTTTAATTCAAATGAATGTGTTAGTATGTGACCCTTTGGAACCTTCTTGCTTCTGGATTCCTACTGTAAGAAACGAAGGAAGGAAAGAAGAGAGTGAGGGAAAGAAGAAGCCAAGAAAGAGGCTTGCCATGAGTGTTTCACCTCCCCTCTGTTTCTTTTTGAAACGCTCCTGCTTTTCTCTCAAAGGACCCTCCCTCAGGAAGAAGCTCTGGAGGTTTTCACACCTCAGGACAATGCACCTGAGTAGGACTGTGGTGGGTGAAGAGTGTGCTTTTCTTTTGCAAAGTAGGAAAAGGATTACTGGAGGAGTGTGCTTTTCTTTTGCAAAGAAGGAAAAGGATTATTGGAGGAAAAAAAGAGTCCTTGAGACATGATTTTAGCAGATTCATTTCAGGAAAGAGGACATGTGGAAGTTGAAGATTTGGCAGTTGATTCCCCAAAGCTCTCCCTTCCCCTGGAAAGCCCTCAGAAAGTCTTCATGCACTAGGGCAGATGTCGCTGCACCCCAGTTTGAAGACCACTGAGCTACTTCAACTCATTTATTGCAATTTGCCCCAGTTCATCTTGATAGTTAGTGGCAGAGACCAGAACAATCTATGGGTCTTGAACTCTGCGCCACTGTATCCATCACTGCCCCAGCGTGGCCACAGGCCATTGGAATTGAGGTGGGTGGATTGAAACACTGTCACCCCAGGAATTAACCAAGTTGAGTAGATTATTATTATTTTTCTTTGTAAACTCCACATGGTTAACCAACCTTTTTTGTTTCACAAAACATAAATGCCCTGGCTTTGTTTTTCTGATTCTTTCTGAAAAACACTGCCTTTGTTCTTACAATCCCACTGAGAAGGAGGGGAACACAACTTCTCATTTCTATGCAATCCTTGCCACTGAGCAGCAGTGTGGCGAAGGCCTCCTTTGCAACACAGGAGTCGTTTATGTTTGGCACGCGCAGAGGCTGAACAAACAGATAGATCTCTTCCTTCGTGTTTCCACACCCCAGTGGAGTGGGAAGGGGGTGTCCCATCAGTACAATAGTTGGACCAATTGCATTTTTCCCCACAGGCGCGAATTTGCATGGAAATTGCTGCTCTGTGTTGGCAGGACTCTTCTAAACATTTCACCCAAAGAATTATACCCAACATGGGAGTGTGCCCTCTGAGCTGTATCTCTGTTGGATGAGGAAAGTGAAATTCCTCAATGAGAAAGGACTTGCCTCAAGTTTTCAGATTCAGGAATTACCAGCGTAACACTCCAGCAGATTTTATGGTCTCCTGAGTTGTCTGTGGTGCAGGAGTCATTGGGGGTGGGAGGTGGGTTAAGGATTTTGATCTTGTGTTAATGACTGGAGGATGTGTTAAAGTATTTCCCCAAATTCTCTGATTGTGGCAGGCAAAAATACTGACTGTGCTGCAGTTTGGAGGAGGAGCAAAGTGGGAGCAGGGTAGGAAGGAAAGTCAGGCAAAATAGTGCAGTGACTGCCACGCCTCCCACCTCAGGTACCTCGTCCCTGCCTCGGTGGGGCCTCCCACCAACGACATGGCCCCAGGTCTCTCCTTTCTCCTACCACCTAACCTTGCTTTGAGGAATGTGCCCAACATCCGACATCCGGTAGTTATCCCTCAGTATGGATTGAAGTTTACTGAAGCTTTTCCTGGGACACAGTCTCCTGTACCTCGGAGATGGAATGAAAAGCTTGGCTTGAGGTTTCAGCTGTTTTGAACAGGTGGGGACATTTTCAGTTTTTATTGTATTTGGTAAATCTCCGTATGTAGGTAATTGCCTACTCTCTCTAGACTCAAGATTGGCCCTGTTTTGACACCTCAGTCTTATGAAATGACCAGAAATTGGGTCTAATCCAGAAAATGAGGGGTGAAAATGTCTCAGTGTTGGTGGAGTGTCAGGTTGCTGAAGTGCTAGATGAATATCTAGAAAATTCCTTCAGAGACCTTCCAGCCATGGCCATGGTTCCTCACAGAGGGTTAGAGCCCCAGGAGGTCCAAGGAGGGCTCCAGGCACCACTGTCAGCTAACTCCAAAGAGAGAGGTCTGAAATGTTAGCAGTTTTATGTTTGTGGAGAGGAGGAGGGGCATTTGGGAGCTGGAGTGGTTTGAACAGGGGAAGCTGACAGGGCTCTTCACTTCAAGAGCTTAAAGAGAAAACACAGCATGTATATGAGGTAATATTAAATAGGAATAAAAAAATAAGTTCAATCAAGTATGAACCTTTGAATTATTAATACGCCTGAAGTTCCCTCGGGACAGAGGAGTCTACTAGGTGGCTTTTAATCCAAGGTTTAAAAGTTTTGCTCATTTTGATTTTTCATAAATTGCTTTATTTGATGGGGGGTTGGGTCTTTTTATATAATCATTATAATGGAATTTGGATAAGTGGACAGCATTAGAGAAGGGAGTGAGGGTTTGGATTGAAGGAATTAGGATGATGTGAGTGGAAGCAAAAGAAGAGAAGGTAGAGGAAAAGCCAAGGAGGAGGGGTAGAGGCTGCAGGGAGGGTACAATTTAAAGGAACAATCTAGTGGAAGGAAAGAAGCAGCTAATCGTAACGTTCAGGCATCAGGCAGGGGTTGCAGTCCATAGGTCACATCTGCATGTCCATAGGCAAGGGCACACATAGTTTAAAAATATATTAAAATTGTCAATAACATTTAAAAATTGAGATATTTCACATTAAAATGTGGGTTTATGAGTTCTCTGGGAAAATCAGAGGAGCTGGCACCACTGACCACAATCCCACAATGCAATGAGAGGTGGCTGGCTCCTTCTGCTTAGGCAGGAGTTCTACAGTTTGCATGTGCACTCTTGTCTGTTTGTTTGTTTTTGGCCGCACTGCGCAGCATGTGGAATCTTAGTTCCCAGACCAGGGATCAAACCCATGTCCTCTGCATTGGAAGAACGGAGTCTTAACCACTGGACCACCAGGGAAGTCCCTACGTGTGCACTCTTGATTGCCGCTCTCTTGGTCACCTCACTCATTTACATCATCTGCTCTGCCTGTGTGGCACTTAATTTGTAAGCTCTGGACTCAGCCTGTCTTGGCCTAGGGAAAGGAGGCTGTCTATTGCCTGGCTTCCCAAGGGAACTGCTCATCCCTGCTGATATTCCTGATGACTAAAGGATGATGTCAGGAATATCGTCCTTTAGTCATCACTGTAAAGGACATCGGTCCTGGTTGCTTCCCCTGGCACTCATCATCACCTGCTCTCTTTTCCAAGCATAGCTCTTTAATAGAGACCTTGGGCTAGAGTCTCCAGAAGGCTGAACCTTAAGTGAGGCAGGGCATGGACATGGGTTGTGCTGCCATATAGTATATACACGAGCTTTGGAGTCAGCAGCGAGGGTACTTGGTTGCCCGAATTGACAGCCGTTATTTTAACTCCCCAAGTACCTTCTGCTCAACACCCCGTGCCACCTTCTTTATGTCTTCTTCATACTCTTGAATGGTTGATTCCTTTCTTTTCTTTACCAATTAAAGTATCATAATTCAGGGAAAGCTAAGAAAATGCTAATTGGTACAAAAGAATAAGCAAATGGTATGTAACATAATAGTAAATAGTCAATAGTAATGGAATATAATGTGAATGGTGTTTTCTGGATTGGTTGGAGAGGAAAGGCCCCCATGGGGCAGGAAGGGTGTTCTATTGGGCAGTAAAGGGATCAAGCTGTAGACGTTTAGAAAAGGTCTTTCAGGAGAGAGGTCCTCCTACAATTGAGTTGGTCAAGGCCTGCTGCTAATGTCTATGGATCTTAGAAAGTAAAGAGTACACATGAGAGTGGGATATCAGGAAAGCTAGGGAAATGTATCATGACATCAGGGAGGGCCCATATGGATGGTGGTCACAAGGTCTTTTGAATGTGTTTAAGATCAGAAATTGGAAATGGTGCTTTAGGGAAAGGAGTTTGCCAGCCTTAAACACAAATACTGAATTAATAATTTCTATAATAATTGTATTAATAAAGCTGTGAGAAGAGTCATTGTCCTATACCTTCAGTAGTTCCATAAGTGGTATGAAAAGTAAATATGTAAATTATACAGCATGCCGGGAAAATCATGCACCTAAGAAATGCATCTAAGAATACGCAGATGTGAGTGGGTGAAAACTCAGACCCATATATCTTATTTATTCTCATATCTGTGGTACTGTGAATTCCATGCTTTGACATTGTTATTATTTTAAATGAACATATTCCTATAGCTCTACATTATGAGGTGATTTAGCCCCCTCTTCCAGCAGGGGCTCATAATGGGTTAGTAGGCATGGCAGGCACTCAGATTAGCTTGTCCAGGCTACCCGAATTCCAATCCTGTCTTTACACCTTCCTAGCTGTTAATCTTGGGCAAATTACCTAAACACTCTAAGCTAATTTCTAAAATGGAGATAAGAATACATAATACATTGGGCTGCTGTATTAAAGGGTAAGTATATCCTTTACATATTTATATGGGGATTAAAGTATAAACAGGTAACCCCCACAGATTAATGTATGAGACCTAGTTGGTCTCAACAAATGGTGGCTTTTATTATGAGGTGATGATTTGTGTTGCTCTTCCTGAAAGCCCTTTTGGAAGGTCTCAGATTCTCTGGGTCAAACTAATTATTAGCCTATCAAGCTGTGTAGCATCTGGATGAGACGAGACTATATCATTTTATTCTCTCTCAACACGTTTGTAAAGCATCCATAAAACCTGTGTTTACTGAAGAACCCCAGTGGGTAAAATTAGTGACGGGAAAGGCTAAAATGGATGGTTAGCACCAGGTCTGAAATATCAAACAAAAAAGAAGAGAAAGGCTCTTTACAGCCTCTGAGCGTGTGCTTGGTGGAGAAGGAAGGCAGGACAGAGTGGAGGTGCTTGGACTTCATGCTGGGTGCCTGCTGCTTGTGCTAGGAGGGCGGCTGGCTTGAATGACTTACTGTGGTTTGACCTTCCGCTACAGCCTAGAAGCTAAATGAGCCTAATTAAGTGAGCAAGCAAGCAGACAAACACCGCAACATGGGGAGCTGTAAGGGAACCCACTGGATTGGGAGCTTTAAAAGAAACTTTAAGGCTGGGGAAAGGAGGTTCTGGGGAGCCGCCCAGGGACAAGGGAAGTGGCCTCGGCCTTGGCCTTGGCCAGCAGTGGCTGTTTGCGTGTTCTCCAGCATAAGCAGTGAGTGGGGACGGGCAGAGGGTGGAAACACAGTCCAGGCTAGAGACACCTGCTGGGGTCAGTGACCCTGCCGGGTGAGAGCAGCTCTAGCCCAGAGTGAGGGATGTGTGGTCTCTGCCGGTGAAGGAGCCTTCCTGGGCTCCTTAACTTTGAACAGAAATTTCTTGTAATGGTAGTTGATTTTCTTCTAATAAAGTTTTTTGTGTGTGTGATTCATGTGGCCAATACGCTTGCAAGTGAGGGAGTTGGTGTCAACTTATTGGGCTGTCTAAATTTCCTCAGGTTTCTGAACAGGACTTAGACTATGATAATGCTGACCCGACCCACTAGAAGGTATCCTGAGAACCAAGTACAAGTGTTAGAGTTGACATGTTTCTGAGATTAATGGGTTACCTGGAGCTGTAGCAGCCGGTCATCCCTGTCTTATTTTCTATGCCTCTGCCTCCCTTGCTCCACTAGCTAAATGTAGATGACTCCCACCTGTGTGTTTGGACCAGCACCAGTACCTGGGCCAAACTGACAAAAAAAAAAAGAGAGAGAGAGAGAGAGAAAGAATATTAACTAAATTATTAAGACCCTCCCTCCCACTTGCCCACTTCTGTGTGGGCTTAGAAGCAGTCACACTCTGTGGATTCCAACCTGGGGGTCCAAAGCGTGACTTATGGGCTGCAGTATCCTTCTGTCCCAGGGTTCTCGCTGTGCTCCGCGTTCTTAGTTTCCCCCGGCACATTCACTCTCCACACTTGTCTACCCTGCTTTTGCTCTGAGGGACTGTCTTGTGTGTCCTGCATCAGCCGGGCTCCCCCCCGCCCCCTCTGCATCCAGCCTGCGAAAAGCAGAGCAAGACAACGTGTGGTATTTGTTCCTGGGCTCCCTCCCTGCCAGGCCCTGTGTTGGCAGTGGCTGTGTTCCTCCGTAAAGGCCACAGCTTCTGTTTGCTGGCTGTCTCCCATAGCCACAGCTGGTGACTCTCTAGGTCAGAGCCCCTGAGGGACAATTCCCCCCAGCTCCTTCCCCTTGACCCTTCAGGCACAGGGGCAGTAACTCCTTCCGCTGCCCTGTTCCAGTTCCAGAGGACATCAAGTCCCTTGTTGGTTTTCTTCAACCCTGCCCCTCCACTGAAAATCATCCCTTCGTGAAACTCTTCCTTTCTCTTTCGTGTATGCATCTGTTTTCTTCCAGGACCACGACTGATCTGTCACTTAAGCCCTCGATGCCTGTGTGGCTACCCTGGTCCCAGGTTTATCCCCCTCGCTCAACTCAGTTAATCCAAGGACGGGGCTTCTATTCTCAGCATCATGGGCTTCCTGCTTGCTTCTCCCTAAACCAAAGCACACTTGACTAACACCTGTCCAGTCCCTCCCCGCTGAGTGCTGGCTTCCTCTGCTGGACTATAAAACAGCTCTCCTAGAGCCATGACCACAGCCTCGGACCCCTAAACACTGAATTGCTTCTGCTTCTCTAGTTGCTCTTTTCCCCCCAGACCTGCTCAGATACCCTCATGCCCTCAAGGCCTTCATCATGAGGGCTGAAACCACAGCACTCCTTCCCTTGCTGTAGAGTCCTCCCCACCACCTTCTGCTAGTCTGGCATCTTCCATCCTCCCTTGTCTTAGTGAGTCTGTGTCGTCAATGGCATCCCATCTCTCCCTTGTATCAGCCAGAACTGTAGTGGAGAGCTGTCTTTCTGAGGTTTTCAATTAAATAACTCAGGCAGAGGAGGAGCTTTGGTGCTGCAAAAATTGACCTCTGATACTGCCCTTAAGTTTGGAGTGAAGATTTATGAGGTGGAGCTGAAGAGTTAAACTATTTTTCTCAAAAATCTGAGGCAGGGACTTCCCTGGTGGCACAGTGGTTAAGAATCTGCCTGCTAATGCAGGGGACACGGGTTCGAGCCCTGGTCCGGGAAGATCCCATATGCCACGGAGCAACTAAGCCATGTGCCACAACTACTGAGCCTACACTCTAGAGCCCGTTAGCCACAACTACTGAGCCCACATGCCACAACTACTGAAGCCAGCGTGCCTAGAGCCCGTGCTCTGCAACAAGAGAAGCCACTGCAGTGAGAAGCCCACACACCGCAACGAAGAGTAGCCCGTGCACAGCAACAAAGAGTAGCCCCCGCTCGCCACAAATAGAGAAAGCCCCCTCACAGCACAGCCAAAAAACAAACAAACAAACAAAAAAAACTGAAGCATTTGCCAGGGAACACAAACATATCATGTTTTACATCACCCTGATTTGTTATAATACTATATGTTTCTGAAATATTTTCCTAAAATTTGTAAAACTGAATGAAAATGTATAATAAATATAAATATCAATATGTATATATGACAATCTATTATAGTACACTGTATTTATAAAATATATATTTTCTCCTTATCCAAATGTGATTGTGTACTCTTAGTCACTGAAAACTTTCAGGGCAGAAGGTACTGAACCCTCTCAGCTAAGAAGCATTAGCCCACCTCTCTGCCTTGAGTGGAGTATATTCCACAATGTACATGTTTATTTTCTGCCATTTGATCTAAAGAATACTTTTAACCCCATAAAGTGACATAAAGCCACTAAGAGAGAGTTTTGGACTTGCTGCAAAGAAACACAAGAAAAATAACACCCTGGGTGTTTGTGATTGGAGGAAATTTCAAGGAAGTGGTTGGGGAAAAAAGTCAAGTAGGGATGGGTGGGAGGCCTTTGCCATCTTGAGGAACCTCAAAAACTTCCCTGCAGCCTTAGAGGATCATCCAAAACCGGTAGGCATGGTAGCTGGAAGAAACAAGGCAGGAGGCCTATCATGACTTGAAGGGAGTTGAAGAGACCCGAGGAGGGTCTATCTGTCTGTAGATGATGACTTTGGTACTAAGGTGGAGATGTTATTCATCCTGCAAAGAGACTGCTCAAAGCACTGGTTCAGCCAGCATGCCCATTTCAAGCACTGTACTGACCCTCTGTGCCAAAAGGGTTCCAGGAGCCATTTCTTTTCTGCTCTCTGTAACAGTTACCTTGAGTATGTTCTGATAAATGAAACAAAGGGAAGAAATAGAATTTCCATTTAGAGCTAGCTACAGCTATGCAAAAGAACCAAACAATGCTAGCTCTAGCTTTGCAAAAGAGGCCAAAATAAGTAGCTGTCATGCATTCATCAAATTCAGCACTCTCTCTAGTATTAAATCAATCCCATCAAGGCAGTTTTATTGCTGATGGATAAATGGATTGAAGGAGATGTATAGCTTTAAAAGGGCTTGCCATTTGGAGTAGGAAACATGCTGTGAGGCCCATGGCTTGGCGCCATTCTTTCAGAGCCCAACAGTATTTACTGAGTAGCTTCCAGTTCTGTTGCTCCTGGGCTTACTTTGTTGAATTGCACTATTTTAAGAGTATTCTATTTTCCAAGGACTTAAGATCAGACTCAGAACATTTCCATGATTCTGGTGAGTTGTAAAGAGCCGTGGTCATTCTAATGACCTACACTAATGTGTAGGCCAGTACTCACCTTTGCTTAGTCTTTTGGTAACTGTAGTGGAAGGAATAGTATCTGGTCTAACTTTATTATAATAAATTATCGTGTTGTTTCTCTAATTAGCAATTCGACTGTTTAAACATGAGTGACACATTGGAGTCTCTCATCTCAATTATTATTACTGAAATTTAAGTAGGAGTGACTTAAAAAAATAGGCTCCTTTTTATGTATAAAGACTAGCAAGGCATAAGTTGTGTCTATTTCCTGGAAGTGATGATGAGTTTACATTGATCTACTTATTTTCTTTCATCCAGTCATCATGCTTGGGTAATAAATGGCAGGGGTTTGTGAACTCACCTGAGGCACATGAGAAGTGGCTTCTTTAGCACAGTGAGTTGAGAACAGTGGTTCACCTAAGTCCAGCTGCAAAGAGCCATGTTCTATTCCCTTGATTGCCTGTGTCTCTAGGAGTACTTGTGTTTTCTAGGGATTGGCAAACTGGTGAGCAGTTTGGTGAGCAACTGGAAACCAACTATCACTCATCCTTATGGAATGACTTTTTCTTTAGTCCATTGCAAATTTATTACCTTTAAAATGACATTCAATATACTTTTTCAAGAAATTTTAATGTGAGACAGTTTGGGTGAATGAGCAGAGTTTCCCAGTATGCTCCTTCTTAACACAGCCTCCTTTCTTAGGAAAGAGCCAGCAATGATGAACCAGATAAAGTCAGTGTGTTAACACTAGGCAATCCAACATGACCAAATGCAGGATGTTGAATGTTGGCAGAAGCAAAAATGGCTGACTCATAAATCAGCAAGGGTTTTGTAAATGTCTCATGTACTACAAACTACTCTCTTTCTGGAAACCCTGACATATTTATTCTCATTCTCCCTCTGTCTCTATCTCTGTCCATCTCTTTCTCTTACACACACACAAGCAGAGTTTTGAATAATTACTGGCACTTTTAATATTTCATTTTATTATTATGGGATCCTAACCCTTTTATTGACTGTGATAACTGCCTTAGTTCTAATCATTCCAAATTTGAGCTACTTTGTATGAAGATTAGAACATTAATTGTTTTTGAATTAGAACAATAAAAGGAAACAATCTTTATATGAGTGGATTTATGATATAAAACTAATTATCTCATTAACCTTACCTACAGAACCATTAGCATGGTCAAAAAAAATATAGGACAGTATCACATTTCAGTATACAACATTTTAAAAAATAATTTGTAGCTAAATAGGAATAAATTTTATTTATACAAATTCCTTTTTAAAAAAGTATCTGATAAGTAGCAAGTAGCTAATTATTACAATCTTTCATTTTTGTGTCTAGAAAGTATCTGTAAATTTAGCAAATTTGGTCCTGGGATTTCTTTTGGCCCTAAGAAAGTCTTTTAGCTTTTACCTCAGTTTTTCCACTTGTAATGCGGGGTATCATTTTTAGAATCACAAATTTAAGATAATGAGAAGTGTTAAGAGATGAGCTTAACCAACCATATGCCTTTATTTTATTTTAATTTATTTTATTTTTAATAATCATGTACCTAAAACTCAGATGAAATGACTTGTCCATGGTATCATAGTTCATTGGAGCTTTGGGAGTTCAGAGGGTCTTTCTCTACACCAGCTTGGCCTGAGCTTTCATAAAAACAGGGGTTTCTTGGTGACAGCAGGTATTCCTGGCAGGGGCCATGAGATTATTCGCTCAACAGGTCTCATCAGCCTGCCTATGATTTCATCGTCCCTGCAGTGCTTTCTTTCTTTTTTTATACAGCAGGTTCTTATTAGTCATCAATTTTATACACATCAGTGTATACATATCAATCCCAATCGTCCAATTCAGCACACCACCATCCCCACCCCCTCCAGCTTTACCCCCTTGGTGTCCATACCTTTGTGCTCTACATCTGTGTATCAACTTCTGCCCTGCAAACTGGTTCATCTGTACCATTTTTCTAGGTTCCACATATATGCGTTAATATAAGATATATGTTTTTCTCTTTCTGACTTACTTCACTCTGTATGACAGTCTCTAGATCCATCCATGTCTCTACAAATGGCTCAATTTCGTTCCTTTTTATGGCTGAGTAATATTCCATTGTATGTATGTACCACATCTTTATCCATTCGTCTGTTGATGGGCATTTAAGTTGCTTCCATGACCTGGCTATTGTAAATAGTGCTGCAATGAACATTGGGGTGCATGTGTCTTTTTGAATTATGGTTTTCTCTGGGTATATGCCCAGTAGTGGGATCACTGGGTCATATGGTAATTCTATTTTTAGTTCTTTAAGGAACTTCCATACTGTTCTCCATAGTGACTGTATCAATTTACATTCCCACCAACAGTGCAAGAGGGTTCCCTTTTCTTCACACCCTCTCCAGCATTTGTTGTTTGTAGATTTTCTGATGATGCCCATTCTAACTGGTGTGAGGTGATACCTCATTGTAGTTTTGATTTGCATTTCTCTAATGATTAGTGATGTTAAGCAGCTTTTCATATGCCTCTTGGCCATCTATATATCTTCTTTGGGGAAATGTCTATTTAGGTTTTCTGCCCATTTTTTGATTGGGTTGTTTGTTTTTTTAATAATGAGCTGCATGAGCTGTTTATATATTTTGGAGATTAATCCTTTGTTGATATGTTTGCAAATATTTTCTCCCATTCTGAGGGTTGTCTTTTCGTCTTGTTTGTAGTTTTCTTTGCTGTGCAAAAACTTTTAAATTTCATTAGGTCCCATTTGTTTATTTTTGTTTTTATTTCCATTACTCTAGGAGGTGGATCAGAAAAGATCTTGCTGTGATTTATGTCAAAGAGCGTTCTTCCTATGTTTTTCTCTAAGAGTTTTATAGTGTCCAGTCTGACATTTAGGTCTGTAATCCATTTTGAGTTTATTTTTGTGTGTGGTGTTAGGGAGTGTTCTAATTTCATTCCTTTTTTTTTTTTTTTTTGCGGCACGCAGGCCTCCCACTGCTGTGGCCTCTCCCGTTGCGCAGCACAGGCTCTGGGCACGCAGGCTCAGCGGCCATGGCTCACGGGCCCAGCCGCTCCACGGCACGTGGGATCTTCCCGGACTGGGGCACGAACCCGCGTCCCCTGCATCGGCAGGTGGACTTGCAACCACTGCGCCACCAGGGAAGCCCCTAATTTCATTCTTTTACATGTAGCTGTCCAGTTTTCCCAGCACCACTTATTGAAGAGACTGTCTTTTCTCCATTGTATATCCTTGCCTCCTTTGTCATAGATTAGTTGACCATAAGTGTGTGGGTTTATCTCTGGGCTTTCTATCCTATTCCATTGATCTATATTTCTGGTTTTGTGCCAGTACCATATTGTCTCAATAACTGTAGCTTTGTAGTATAGTCTGAAGTCAGGGAGCCTGATTCCTCCACCACCGTTTTTTTCCCTCAAGACTGGCTATTCAGGGTCTTTTGTGTCTCCATAGAAATTTTAAGATATTTTGTTCTAGTTCTGTAAAAAATGCCATTGGTAATTTGATAGGGATTGCCTTGAATCTGTAGATGGCTTTGGGTAGTATAGTCATTTTCACAATATTGATTCTTCCAATCCAAGAACATGGTATATCTCTCCATCTGTTGGTATCATCTTTAATTTCTTTCATCAGTGTCTTTTAGTGTCTTAGTTTTCTGCATACAGGTCTTTTGTCTCCTTAAGTAGGTTTATTCCTGGGTACTTTATTCTTTTTGTTGCAATGGTAAATGGGAATGTTTCCTTAATTTCTCTTTCAGTTTTTCATCATTAGTGTATAGGAATTCAAGAGATTTCTGTGCATTAATTTTGTATCCTGCAACTTTACCAAATTTATTGATTAGCTCTAGTAGTTTTCTGGTGGCATCTTTAGGATTATCTATGTATAGTATCATGTCATTTGCAAACAGTGACAGTTTTACTTCTTCTTTTCCAATTTGTATTCCTTTTATTTCTTTTTCTTCTCTGATTGCCATGGCTAGGACTTCCAAAACTGTGTTCAATAATAGTGGTGAGAGTGGACATCTTTGTCTTGTTCCTGATCTTAGAGGAAATGCTTTCAGTTTTTCACCATTGAGAATGATGTTTGCTGTGGGTTTGTCGTATATGACCTTTACTATGTTGAGGTAGGTTCCCTCTATGCCCACTTTCTAGAGAGTTTTTATCATAAATTGGTGTTGAATTTTGTCAAAAGCTTTTTCTGGATCTGTTGAGATGATCATATGGTTTTTACTCTTCAATTTGTTAATATGGTGTATCACATTAATATATTTGCGTATATTGAAAAATCCTTCATCCCCGGGATAAATCCCACTTGATCATGGTGTATGATCCTTTTAATGTGTTGTTGGATTCTGTTTGCTAGTATTTTGTTGAGGATTTTTGCATCTATATTCATCAGTGATAGTGGTCTGTAATTTTCTTTTTTTGTAGTATCTTTGTCTGGTTTTGGTATCAGGGTGATGGTGGCCTCATAGAATGAGTTTGGGAGTGTTCCTTCCTCTGCAATTTTTTGGAAGAGCTTGAGAAGGATAGGTGTTAGCGCTTCTCTAAATGTTTGATAGAATTCACCTGTGAAGCCATCTGGTCCTGGACTTTTTTTTGTTGGAAGATTTTTAACCATAGTTTCAATTTCATTACTTGTGATTGGTATGTTCATATTTTCTGCTTCTTCCTGGTTCAGTTTTGGAAGGTTATACCTTTCTAAGAATTTGTCCATTTCTTTCAGGTTGTCCATTTTATTGGCATAGAGTTGCTTGTAGTAGTCTCTTAGGATGCTATATATTCCTGCGGTGTCTGTTGTAACTTCTCCTTTTTCATTTCTAATTTTATTGATTTGAGTCCTCTCCCTCTTCTTCTTGATGAGTCTAGCTAATGGTTTATCAATTTTGTTTATCTTCTCAAAGAACCAGCTTTTAGTTTTATTGATCTTTGCTATTGTTTTCTTTGTTTCTATTTCATTTATTTCTTCTCTGATCTTTATGATTTCTCTCCTACTAACTTTGGGTTTTGTTTGTTCTTCTTTCTCTAGTTCCTTTAGGTTTAAGGTTAGATTGTTAATTTGAGATTTTTCTTGTGTCTTGAGGTAGGCTTGTATTGCTATAAACTTCCCTCTTAGAACTGCTTTTGCTGCATATCATAGGTTTTGGATCATCGTGTTTTCATTGTCATTTGTCTCTAGGTATTTTTTTATTTCCTCTTTGATTTCTTCGGTGATCTCTTGGTTATTTAGTAACGTATAGTTTAGCCTCCATTTTTTTGTGTTTTTTATGTTTTCTTCCCTGTAATTGATCTCTAATATCATAGTGTTGTGGTTAGAAAAGGTGCTTGATATGATTTCAATTTTCTTAAATTTATTGAGGCTTGAGTTGTGACCCAAGATGTGATCTATCCTGGAGAATTTTCTGTGTGCACTTGAGAAGAAAGTGTAATCTGCTGTTTTTGGATGGAATGTCCTATAAATATCAATTAAATCTAACTGGTCTATTGTGTCATTTAAAGCTTGTGTTTCCCTATTAATTTTCTTTTTGGATGATCTGTCCATTGGTATGAGGTGTTAAATTCCCCCACTATCATTGTGTTACTGTCAATTTCCTCTTTATAGCTGTTAGCAGTTGCCTTATGTATTAAGGTGCTCCTATGTTGGGTGCATATATATTTATAATTGTTATATCTTCTTCTTGGATTTGTGCCTTGATCATTATGTAGTGTCCTTCCTTGTCTCTTGTAACATTCTTTATTTTAAGGTCTATTTTATCTGATATGATAAAATAGCTTTCTTTTGATTTCCATTTGCATGGAATATCTTTTTCCATCCCCTCACTTTCAGTCTGTATGTGTCCGTAGTTATGAAGTGGGTCTCTTGTAGACAGCATATATATGGGTCCTGTTTTTGTATCCATTCAGTGAGACTGTGTCTTTTGGTTGGAGCATTTAATCCATTCATGTTTAAGGTAACTATCAATATTTATGTTCCTATTACCATTTTCTTAATTGTTATGGATTTGTTTTTGTAAGTCCTTTTCTTCTCTTGTGTTTTCCAGTTAGAGAAGTTCCTTTAGCATTTGTTGTAGAGCTGGTTTGTTGGTGCTGAATTCTCTTAGGTTTTGCTTGTCTGTAAAGCTTTTGATTTCTCTGTCGAATCTGAATGAGATCTTTGCCGGGTAGAGTAATCTTGGTTGTAGGTTCTTCCCTGTCATCACTTTAATTATATCATAACACTGCCTTCTGGCTTGTAGAGTTTCTGCTGAGAAATCAGCTGTTAAACTTATGGGAGTTCCCTTGTATGTTATTTGTCATTTCTCCCTTGCTGCTTTCAATAATTTTTCTTTGTCTTTAATTTTTGTCAGTTTGATTACTATGTGTCTCGGCATGTTTCTCCTTGGGTTTATCCTGCCTGGGACTCTCTGCGCTTCCTAGACTTGGGTGGCTATTTCATTTCCCATGTTAGGGAAGTTTTCGACTGTAATCTCTTCAAATATTTTCTCGGTTCCTTCTCTCTCTCTTCTCCTTCTGGGACCCCTATAATGCAAATGTTGTTGCGTTTAATGTTGTTCCAGAGGTCTCTTAGGCTGTCTTCTTTTCTTTTCATTCTTTTTTCTTTATTCTGTTCCACGGGTGTGAATTCCACCAGTCTGTCTTCCAGGTCACTTATCCTTTCTTCTGCCTCAGTTATTCTGCCTCTGATTGCTTCTAGTGTTTTTTTTTTTTTTTTCTTCTGTATGCGGGCCTCTCACCGTTGTGGCCTCTCCTGCTGTGGAGCACAGGCTCCGGACGTGCAGGCCCAGCAGCCATGGCTCATGGGCCCAGCCACTCCGCGGCATACAGGATCCTCCTGGACCGGGACACGAACCCGTGTCCCCTGCATCAGCAGGTGGACTCCCAAGCACTGCGCCACCAGGGAAGCCCTCTTCTAGTGTATTTTTCATTTCAGTTATTGTATTGTTCATCTCTGTTTGTTTGTTCTTTATTCTTCTAGGTGTTTGTTTTTTAATTCTTCTAGGTCTTTGTTAAACATTTCTTGCATCTTCTCAATCTTTGCCTCCATTCTTTTTCTGAGGTCCTGGATCATCTTCACTATCATTATTCTTTTTTTGGAAGGTTTCCTATATCCACTTCATTTAGTTGTTTTATCTTGTTCTTTCATCTGGTACATAGCTCTCTGCCTTTTCATCCTGTGTATCTTTCTGTGCATGTGGTTTTTGTTCCACAGGTCCTTCAGTGCTTTCTAAATTCAGTGACAGTGGGGAGGTTCTGTCTTGCATTGTTCATGTGCAGCTGGTCCCCTGAATTTCCTTGGTAGTCCTTCTCAACATCTCAGACATCTCAAAGAAACAGAAGCCATTTCTAGCTTATGTTGTGTAAAACAAGATGATTGTTAATAGGACCTTCTGGGAAATGGACAATTTTGGTTTAGAAACCTGGTCCCAATTGTGGTTCTTCTATAACCAGATCTGCTGTTATCTGTAGCCTTGGGCTAATCATGTGGCCTCTGGGCCTCACCTGTAAGGAAATGATACTCCTGTCCACCTCAAGGGTATGGTGGTAATGGAAGGGAAACCCCAACTCCCTTGTTTCCTAGTGGTGTGTGACCTAGGGGTAGTTACTCAACCTCTCAGTGCCTCACTTCCCTCATCTATAAAATTCGGATAATAAAACAGTATCTACGTCATAGGGTTGTTGTGAAGAATGAATTACTATATGTCTGACACTTAGAGCAATGCCTGGAACATAGTAAGCATTCAATATATGTTAGCTATTATTATTATTATATAAAATTGCTTTGAAAGAAACAAGTATATTAAGGTAAAGACTTATTTATTAGTACCTAAATGACACATATAAGAATTGGGTTTAAACACATTTCTTATAATGTGGGAATCCATCGATACTTGTAGCAAGGACTTGTTCTAGATATTACTTCCTCTTCATTTTCCTTTCCTACCCCCCTTCTTTTTATTGTAGTTTTTCCTCTTCTCCTTATCTTCTATTTTTCTTCAATTCTCTGGAAAATGAAAAGTGATCTTGAAGGGGGGAAGATTAAATTCTTTCAACTCCTCAGAAAATAGAGGCTATAAAACTGCAATATAATAATGCTAACAATAAAAGTAATATGTAGTCAAATTTGCAAGCAGCGAAAACAAACTTAGCTCAGCTCAGTTTTTGTAGTGGCTGATGAAAGCCTACAAGTTTTTCAGTGATTTGCAGGATGCAGAATGCAGTTCAGATTGTAAGGCATCCCTGCAGTTTAGTAAAATTGTTGGGAGTGAATGGGGAAGGGCTTTTTCAAATGTTTCTCTCCCGTGTATTTGTAAGTTTGAAATGACACAGAAGGTTTATTAAGTAAATAGATTAAAAGTGTGTTCAACTGTGAATGATATATTGGCTGAGATTAATCGTATGCATACAGACTATCTGGACAGCCATTTTAAGAGTGGGTGTTGTAGAGGCTGACTCTGATAAGGATGTGGGCTATGTGTAACTGAGACTACTGAGAAGTGACTAGGAGGCATTTGGATAGATATCCTACCAGTTCCTGGCATGTGGCTTCTGTTTAATTTACACAGCTGGTTATTTGAAGGAGGACTCTGCAGGATACTCTGCCGGCTGTCTGTAAATAATGGATGGTCCTACATAGAAAAGAGGACTCCAAGACCACCAGTCAGTGATTGGTGCCCACTGCTACCTCCACTTCTGTCTATCTGTCTACCTATCTATCTATCTACCCATCCATCCATTCGCCAATCCATGATCTCAGAATCAATTGAGTTCAAAGAGACTGTTGTAGGAATTATCAAGAATCCACACTAAGTGTCTTAATTCACATTAAGGACAAACTGTGAAATGTGTTTGGATACAGTTAATCTCAGTGGACTGCTATATTCATAGTTTAGTGGAGAAATCACTCATTTGCAAATTGAGAAAGTCCCCATTAAAGCTGTGTGATTTTATTGGTAAGAACAATCCCAGAACTCACACTGTTTGAGCAATAGTATACATGTTTAAATCTCTCAGGAATGTGTTTATGCAGAGAAGAGCAGCAATGGCCTATTGTACCCATAATCTGTGTGTTAAAGAGCCCCGCAGTGCACATTTACACAGCAGACCATGGCCTGACTTCAGTGGCAATGAACTGTGGACTGAATGCTCATTGAGAGCTACCAGGCACTTCCTCTTACTTGGTAGTAATAGCTCCAGTGGAACCCTTACACACTTACGATCCTAGTGTAACAAGCAGGATGGAATGAATGCATTTCTGCCTTTACTTTGACAAAGTTGTTGTTAGCTTTTCCTTTTAAAAAGGCTCATTTCCATGGGCATTAACTAAACACAAGAATTCCCAGAAATCTGAATTGAAAAGGAGAGTTCAAATCTATACTAACAATGCTATTCAGAATTTAGTCATGTTATAATATACCATATATCATATAATTGGCAAATATTGCTTTGGTCTGCAGACATAATTAATATCAGCTAGCCATTAATAGTGTGATATATGATCCAGGAGTCTTTAAAAGCCAGCTAATATTTATCTCTAATGTGCTATAATCTTTACTCACATCACAAAGCATTAACAAAGGGTATATCCTTTAATGCTACACTCCCAAGGGTTTACTTGAACTTTTTTTCTGGTTTAATTAGCTTATTCATTTTAATTAAAGTACAGTGCAACATTTACATGGTGTTTAATCTGAAAGTTAATCCTGTTTTCTTAAAAGATTAAGTACAGTAATAAATATAAAATAATGGTGGCTGTATCTCATAGGATTGGTACTTGGGCTACATGAACAACTTGTGCTGGAAATAGCAGAAACATAGATTTTCTCTAGTATTCTTTTGTTCAGACATTAATGTCACAAGAATAGCTTTCTAACCAATTAAGAGCTTCCATAAAAACCATATTCCTACCCTGCCCTCCGACTCATGGATTTGCACATCTTTTCAATTTGAGGTGGAACTCCAAGACCTGCTGCAGTGATCCTACAGCCTGTATTCATGTGTTTATGGACCACTCCCCTCCTAGAATTTTCCCCTCCTACACCTAGTTCATCTTGACCAGGGAGTCTGACTTTTTCCTAGAGACAAGCATGCTTGTCATCAGCATTCTTTTTTAGCCTAACTCTTGCTTTTGCCTTTGGCAAATTCATTGTGGGCAACCTGTACAGCAGACACCCCATACCTCAGTTTCTTGACCTCCACATTGATGATGGCTTTCTCTTCCATTCTGACTTAGCCACTCACTTCCATAGTCACTTTCTAGACTTATTGCCAGAGATTGCATTACCCTGAAGTCACTTACTCAAATATGCCACTCTTCAACCCCTACTTCCTTTCCTCCCTGCTTTCACTCAGCAGTACTTCATTAAGACCTCTAGTCCATCAACCTCTCCATTGTCAATCACATTCATATTATCAAATTTAATTGACACTTTTTAGTTCACATCCTATTTTTTTTTTTTTTTTTGCGGTACGTGGGCCTCTCACTGTTGTGGCCTCTCCCGTTGCAGAGCACAGGCTCCGGACGCACAGGCTCAGTGGCCATGGCTCACAGGCCCAGCCGCTCCGCGGCATGCGGGATCTTCCCGGACTGGGGCACAAACCCATGTCCCTTGCATCGGCAGGCGGACTCTCAACCACTGCGCCACCAGGGAAGCCCTCACATCCTATTTTGCTTTACAGCAGCATTTGTCAGAGATGTCAACTCCTGCCATTTTGAAATACCTTTTCCCTTGGCTTCAATGACACTATATTTAACTAGCTTTCTTTTACTACACTGGCCTTTCTATCCAACTCTGTCTTAGGAAGTTCTCTTCTGTTCAAACTCTACATAGAATATCTCAGAGCTTGTCCTAGACTTTATTTTTTTCTTAAATCCTAAAGATTCAAAATCCATCTATATGGAAACACAGGTCCACGCAAAGACTTCTACATAAATGTTCGTGGCAGCTTCATTTACAATAGCCCCAAACTGGAACCAACCCCAAAGTCCATCAATAGGTAAATGGATAAACAAAATGTACTATCTATACATGGATGCCTCATGCTAAGTGAAAGGAGGCTGACATAAAAAAGTACATACTTTGATTCTTCTTATTTAAAATTTTAGACAATGTAGGCTAATCTATAGTGACAAAAGCCAATCAACATTACTTGAGGCTGGGAGCAGAGGGAGGGATGGTCTGCAAAAGACCACGAGGAAAGCTTTTGGGGTGATGAAAAGTTCTGTATCTTTATTGTGTGGTGGTTTCATAGGTGTATACATCAGTCAAAGCCTATGAAATTGAACACATTAAATAGGTGCAATTTATTGTAAGTTATGCCTCAACAAGGTTGGTTAAAATCTGTATGCTGACAGTGCTTGCATTTATGTCTTTAACATAGATCTTTCTTATGAGCTTCAGACTGGATCCAACTATTCACCTGACATGACCATTTTGATATTTCGTAGGAATTTCAAACTTAAGTCTAAAACTGAATCCTAGATTTATTCTCCACAGTCTTTTTGTCTGACCTCAATAAATTGCTGTCTCAAGGAGACCTCAAAATACAGTGGCTTAAATAAAACAGGAGTTTTTTTCTGTTTCACAGGGTAGTCTAGAGATAGGAGAGCCAGTGCTGGTAGTGTGACTCTACATCCTAACCCCAGGATTCCATTTCTGGGTTCCAAGAATGCTTCAGTCTTCATCATATTCCACGAGCAGGGGCAGGGAAAGGGTCAAAGGAGTGCCTGCACACTTCTTTTTTAGAGAAAAAGTGTCAAATGGCCATTCTTCACAACTAGGGAGGCTGGGAAATATTGTCTTTATGTGATCATGTGTTCAACTAAAACTTTATTTCTATGGTAGAAGTGGAGAATTGAAGACGGAGCTTCCGGCTTTTTGGAGGGTGTATGGGGACTTGGGCAAATATGTTTTTATAGGACCCCTATCTATCTATGCAGTTTGATTACAAATATATTACAAAATCCATGGGCCTATGTGAAGTAAAGTGATTTATTGATGAAGATTTAGAATAATGGTTATAGAAGAGGTCCTATTTGTGTATTGTCTAGTCAGTGCAGAGGCATCTCTTCATGTTCTTTATTATTAATTTCATTGTTCCTGGCTAATTTTGTATCTCCCATGCAATATAAAACTGGCAGTATTGTTATTACTCACAATGACATGACTCTTCAGAACTTTTGCACTGAAACGGAACACCTAACTGCAGTACCCTAACACCATTTATTTCAATGCTGGTTATGTTATTACTCATGACATGGTGTCATTTACCTTGCATCCTTGTATACTAGCTTTCAATGACTCTCTGATTATACTGTGCTTCTTTGATGACTACAGATGCAAGTCTTACCCAGAGTATGCAGGAAAATGCAAATGATCATTTTCTCATAGTTCTAAATTTCCCAGTCTTAAGTTTATGACATAACTGTGGAACAACACATCTTCCAACCATGTCTTTTCTTGAGCTCTTCAGGTTGGAATCACTGCATTCATAGAATGTGATCTCTTAAAATATTGGCTGCACTTCTGCAGGGTGCAGGGGTGAGGGATCCATGGTTAGAGAGGAGCAGTCCATTTACACAAGGAGTGTCCATCCTTCATCCTTCATCCAGCACAGCTTAAGACTGACCTGAGAGAGCATGGCATTGCCACATCCACGAGGGCAAGAGAAGGCACTGATTGGAAGGGTGTGTTGCTATCAGGGAGCAGTGGTCTTGAAAACCTTCAGAGGGGATAGTCACTCCTGCTAGTGGACTTGACAAGTCTTTCTTTTCCTCTTTGGTTCAGCCCAGTGATGCAGGCTGTTCTTCTCTACTTGTAAAAGTAGCCACCAGCCACCTTTTATCCTGCTATTCTTTTTTTCCAGAAGATAGCTATAGAGTGAGATACAATGTCCTCAATCTCCTGACTCCCAGCTGACTTTGAAGATAAGCACCCAGTCCCTTTAATGGTAAAGGTATGGGATAACAAGGGGAAGGTATAAACTTCTAGAAAAAAATGACTAAGTTCTCATGATCATGATTCCTGGGCTAGATATTGTTTCTTTAAAGTGTGTTAACTGGAAGCCCCTTTGGACTCTTACTCTTAGATTTAATTTCTAAATGTGGAGTTTCTCAAGGCATTCTAAACACAGAAGACTTCTTCAGCTTCTTTAGGAAGCGCCGTCTGGGCCTGGCCAACCAGCCGTGGCAGAATCACAGTTGTCATTTTATTTCTAGTGAACAATGTGCAATCTGAGGCCTGCAACACCAGGTCTTCCCCCCTTCCATTGGATGGTAGCCTCACACAGTTTTGAGTATAAAAGTGTCAGTCTGTAGATGTCAGTGCAACAAGACTAATGAAATCTGTCATCTGTTATGTTTTATAATCATTATCCTGCGGTGCCTCTCAGCAACATAATGGGGGAATGATTGTTTTCTCCATTTTAAAGATAAGCAAAATGAGATGCAGAAAGATTAAATAATTCTCCAAAGTCTGTCTGACTCCAAAGAACTCAAGTGTTTCTATCTCAGTTGTTCTCTCAAAGGGAAGGAATAAAACACAGTTTATGCATCTTACCCTGATGCCACCAGAGAAACAGGCTTAGAGAAATTTTGACTAGCTAGTGCCATATTTCTGTTTCATAGGCTACTTGTTCTTGGAGGTTGTGAGCTGCAAAAGGAAATATACCTCCTTTGGAGATTAAGCTGGACACAGCCTGGCCATCTGCTCTTTTGGCAGGGGCTGACATAGGCTGCCTTTATGGGTAAGGGAGATGGAGCAGGGCATGTCACTGCCAGCAGTGCTGCTGGCCGTGAGGCATGGAGGCAGACGGACTCCTAAGCTGACTGATTGCTGTCAACATCTTTGAGTCTGTGGAGCAGACATAGTGAAAATTGTACATCTTGAAGGAAAGGGATGAGTTGGAGTCTTGACAGCAGTGAAGCCCCAGTGGTAGAAGGAGACCCCGTTTGGGCCAGTATCGCTGTGAGGTATTATCCCAGGTGCTGCAGTTAGAATAATAAACAAGAGAGTATGGTGAGATAGAAAGACATTAAGTTTTAAGGCACATATTTATTTAATTACAATTATGATCAACTCCATAATGAAAAAGTAGAGTGTTCTTTGATAGCGTGTGGTGGGGAGATCTGAGTCTGGGCTTGGAGTGGGTTTCAGGGAAGTTTTTCCTGAGAAAGTGACATCTAGAATAAACCCTCTGGGTTATTTGTAACAGACCCTATAGATTGCTCACTAAACACCCACTTCCCTTCCCTTTCCTTCCTTAGAGGATCGCCCTCCTCCATTAATATTTTCATGTATCCACCTTTCTCTATCTAGCCATGTGCTGCAGGGGAGGTGACCCCAAGATACTGGTCTTGATTTATCTGAGTCAATAATGGTGTTCTCAGTGCCTTGCCATTGATTGGTTTAGGCATGTGTTAGGGCATATGTTATGATTTTGGCTATTCAGACAAAAAAGAAGTCTGTTAGAGGGCTTTTGGGAATGGTTTCCTCACTCTTTACAAGGAAGAGGTGACATCTCTTGCCTCTGAATGTTGTCATGTCTGACGTTGAGTGGAGCTCGCTTGAGGACAAAGCCCACTCACCAAAAGCAGAGCAGGAAGATGGAAAGAATCTGGGTTTCTGTTGGCTTCCTTAACTGTATAAGTCAACATGGAGCACCCCTGGCTTTGAGTTTTCAATGTATTCATCATTATGTGAGCCAGTTGAGTTTGAGTTTTTGTTTCTTTGCACCTGAAAAGATAACAGGAGTTATCCAGGTAATGAGCGTGAGTGGGGAAGGCCACACGATCAGAAGAACAATGCATGCATAGCCCCGAAGTGGAAATAGAAAGTAGTCCCATATGGTCAGAGAGGAGTGAGGGAGGAGGAAGATGAAGCTGTAGAGTTGGTGGGGGTTTGCTCATGCCACTATCATCCCTGGACATTAGCTAATAATTTATATTTGGACTCCTTACAGACTTAGGCTTATAATTCTTCATTTGTTTTGGATGACTCCAACAGAACACTAGATGATTCTTACTTTTACTTCTGTATAGTGGAAAATGGAAATAATTGTGTACCTTGGTGGTCTACAATATGAATAAAACTCACTAGTAAACACTCAATTCCCTAACTTACTTGGCTTATGTAACAATAGCCTGAAGTGGTTCCTATATTGTTGCTCCTGGGCTCACTATCTAGTGGGAATGCCTGAAGGTTACCCAGTCTCAGTGGTCCTTAACACTTAAGTATTTTGGGCAGTACTTTAGAGGGTAGTTATGCTAGTTGAGTTTATTATTATGAAGCTGAAGATCTTCGAATTCTTTGGTCTAGAGATCTCAGGGAGAACCTGGAAGTTCCATAAAATAACGAGGATGGAAGTGCAATGGCCCTTGCAGAGGAATTCCCATGTGCTCCAAGCAGGTGAGAGAGACCCAGAGAAGTAATAGGTCCAAAATATAGCTCCTGGGGGTGTGGTTTACAAGAAGCTAAAGTAACTTCGACAAGAGACCTGTCTGCTCAGCTCAACCTTGCCCATTGTCTTTGGCTCTTCTGCACTTTAGGGTCTTTGCTCATTTCTCACCAGACTCCTCCTCTGGCTATCTGTGTCTTCTGGCAGGTGAGCCTTCTCTGGATGATAGCCTGCAAGATTTGGACTCTGGATTCCCAATGTAGTATGGTGTCCAGGAGCTCAGGCTTTGGAAGCAGATGCCATTTAGAAGCTGTGTGAACTTGAGTACATTATCTAACTTCTCTAAGCTACCGTTTACTCATTTGTAAGGTGGTAATAATAGTAGTACTTAACTCATAGAAATGTCGGGAAGAGCAAATGAAGTAATCTACGGCAAGTGCTCAGCACAGTACAGATGTTCAATCTATGACAGCTAGTATTTAAAATCATTATTGCTTGTCATCACTGCCATCAGTATTCGTGGGTTGGGTCCTGATCCTCCTAGGAATGTGGTATGGAGGACCCTGTCACCTTTGCCATCGTCATGGTTAATACAGTGCCACAATACAACTATTTATTGAGCTAGGTACCAGGCACTCTACTAGGGTTTGGGGACTGAAGAAAGCAAAAACAAACAAAACGACCCCACAGTTTTCTAAGTTTGAGAAGGAATAGCTTGGCTTTACCGTGAGCATTTATTTCTTGCAATATCATCTAATCCAAGAATATCATTGTGATTGTTAGTCTGAATTTTAAAAACTGTGACTGTAAAAATCTTTCAAAAATTTCCTTGCAAAAATATTTTTTTGATTTTTCTCTTTGTTGGGTATGTTGAACCACCTAAATCTACAGATTCATTACATGTGCCTCATATTCAAAGAGGTTGATTGTTTTCCTTTTTCTTTTCTTTGGTATATGGACCCTTCTGGGATGTCTCCAGCATAAGCACAGCTCTGAGCAAACCATGCTTTGCAAAGTCAGTTATTTGTTTTACTTCTGCCAGAATATTGAAAGTTTGCCTGGTGAACATTCCCTGAAATCAAAATGACTTATTATCAGGCTTCCTTTGCTTTTGATCCTGCTGCAGGATGGTGTGTTTTCCTAATGATGCAGAATCTCTCGTTAAGTTCAGGAAACAGGATATAAGGATAAGTCAATTGACTCAATTTATGGACATAATAAAACGGTCCCTATTACCTTCAGCAGTCAAGGCAAGACAAGGTGAAACACAGTGCTGTAAAGTTATTATGACAAAATAGTATTTACCTGACCAAATAAAGTGAAAATACTGCATTTATTTTTGAAGCGGCATTTCAGACATTATGACCTAAAATTAATAGTGGTAGATGGTCATTTATTCTGTCGCACAGGGATATTGCAGAGTTCACTCAAAGCCAGGAATATCTGCTATTAAATCACGGCAAGCTAAAAAACTTTTTTTGAAGTATTTCCTCATGTCTGCTCTATGTCTACTGTCGGCCCCACCGAGCCAGTGTTAACAGCTAAGGCATTTCTTTTTCCATCTTGTAATATAATTAAAAACAAATTTAGAAGCAGAATAGATGTTTTGTATGTCAGAGCCCTGTTAGTTTGGGGGAAGGCATTGGCAACGCACACAGCTGTTCCTGACAATTATAAACTCAGGAAAGAAAAGGGGGGAAAGAAACCAAATTGACAAAATATGGTTGCTTTTGTCTTCCAGTGGGAAGCAAGTCCTTGGGGTGGCTATAGGAAAAACAGATGTAAATCAATTATTTTTAACCTGTTATATTTTAGAAGAGATGGACATGAAGCTAAGGGGATATAGAAGGTTTCAGGTAGTTAAAGACATCTAAGGAGTACATATGGTATTAGTAGCTTATGGAAATACTTGAGGTTTGGGCTAAATTTCAGTTTATTTTGGCTTTTGGTAATTTCCTAGACTCTGGAGTCTATAGTCTAAAGTGATTTTGTGTTTCTGAGTTAAAATGGGACTATGACTTCAGATTAGGTAAGCAAGACTTTGTAGGCATAGAGCAGACATAAAAAGTCCTAAGTATTGCTTTGAATATTTAGTCATCTGTTTGCATATATTGATTGTGAGTTGCAGAGTGACCAACCATAAGATTCTTCGAGTCTTTGCTAGCTATCGCCTGCATAAGGCCTACTGCTGACAGCTCATTTACTATTGCATCTGGCCATGCTTCCTTCACCCGCCCCCCTTCCAATCCATTTTACCCCACATGGTTTTTTCTTTTTTATAGTTCTATCTACTCCTAACATTCTACATAATTTACTTTTTATGTTTGATATTAATTTTCTGCCCTCACCATCTCCCATGTAAGGCTGGGATGTTTGATTTGTTCACCAATTTATCCCAAGCATCCAGAGTAGTGCCTAGCACATAGTAGGCGCTCAATAAATATTTGTTGAATGAATGCATTATATCCTTCTTTTGCCTAAAATATGATAATCGGTTTCACTGGCCTTGTGATAAAGTGTAATATCTTTGTGTGGCCGACATGATCCAGATCCTGATAACCCATCCAAATATATTTCTTTTCATTTTTCTCCTGAATGGTTCCAGCTCTACCAAACCTATTGGCCTATTCTGTTTGTGGGTTTTTGCACATGTTGATTCTTTTGCCTGGGATTCTCTTTGCCCTTTTTATTCCTCATTAACTCTGGTTAAGTTTTTAGAACTCAGCTTAGATTTTTTCCCCAGGAATCCTTGCCTGGTCTTCTAAGTCTGGGTTAGGAGCCCCTCCTGTGTGTCCTAAAGCATATTACACTTCCCTTATCATAGCACAATTATATTGGTAAGGATCGCCCATTTGTCTCTTTCTCCTTTAGGCTATAAGCTCTATGGGGGCAAGAGCCAGGACTGCCTTGTTCATAATTTTCTTTGTGCCAAATACATGGCCTGGCACCTTGTAGGATGTTCATTAAATATGCATTGAATCAATGAATCATGAAAGGAAGGGTATATAACACAGATATCAGCTAGGATCATCCTACCCAATATGATCTGGGGAAGGCTGGCCAAGGCTGCCCTTGTCTAAGGTATTTGGACTATCTCTAGGGCTTATTACTTTCTGCTTCATTTTCCCTTTTGCATTGAATTCTTTTTGTACCTTAATTTAGTATAGTGTAGTATAGTGCATGTGGCCTTGGAGCTCCACCACCTAAGCTCAAATCCCACCCCTGCCATTTACTAGCTTGCTAACTTCTTTCTGCCTCAGTTTCCTTATTTGTAAAATGGAGATGATTTTGATAAAACACCTACCTTGTGGTCCCTCGTAAAAATTCAATTCATTTGTACATGTAAAGTACAAGGAACTTAAGATATAGTAGGTCTCAAAATTTAAGCTCTCCCAGTCAACTAAATAAACAAGGCTGTTGGATTTATCAGGATTTTCATTGAAGGTTTGCAGGTCCCACGGTCATACCACAGCAAATAAATGAAGATATCTCTGTTGGGAAAAGTCTTCTTGACCATCCACCATCAGGATTTCTCTCCAGTGCACTTCCCAGCAAAGGGCTCTAGCCTTCGGCTCCCTCCTGGCCCCTGTCTCTTCCTCTTCTCTGCCTTTGCTTTTCCATAACCTACACCTCTGTGCCTCTCTCCACAGTGACGGCTGGGAATGCCCAATTCTTCCCTCTGTCTCTTTTGCAACACGGTTAAGCTCTACTGCTCCAGGCTGTCTTCCAAACTGGACTCCATACCCATCTTTAATGTGTATAAAGCTCGGGCCAATGACCGGGCTATCTCCAATTTTAGTAGATGCTCATCTTCCATTTAATAGGGCCATTTTCCTTAGGAGGCAGCTGCAGTTTTAAATGGCAAATTTCTTTTCTTCATTACAAGGAGAAGGAAAAAATAATGGTAGGTACCTTAACAGATATGTGCATGTGTGCGTGCGTGCGTGTGTGTGTGTGTGTGCATGTGTGTGTGATGAATAATCATGATCTTTGGGAAGCAGAAAACACTAGGGGCTAATCAATCCTCAGATTTTGCTTTTGAGACAATGCAGTTCCCTTTTGCATGAATGGCACTGGTGGAGGCCTCTTACCCCAGAGAAGCATCCTTTTGCTTTCCTCCCAAAGAAGTCCTTGCCTAAGTGCTATGTTGTAAGCAGCCACATTAGCAGAGCTGAGCTGCTGCAACATTGTAAATGCCAGCAAATAAAAGTGTCAGCAGCCAGGGCTGTGGGAGGCTGGCAGGGCCTGGAGTTTAGTGCTGCTCTGTCCAGATCAGCATTTCTAGGGGGCTGGTTCATATCCAGCCCACATGAGTAGTGGTTCAAAGTTATTTCCTGCTGATGGTTCTTCCTGACCCCTGGAAAAGGTGTTTGGAGGTCTCTAGCCTCAGCCCACCAGGAAGGAGGAATACCTGCTCAACTTGAACTGCCCTCTCTCTCCAGCAGATGGCCCCATCCTAGTTAATGGATGGCATTTTGAATGGTTGGAGGGAGCTTCCCCACCACTGCCTATACTGATAATAGAATTTTTGTATTACTTCTCATGGGACCCATAATCACATGAAAAAAAATGTAAGAAGACTTGTGTTCTTTTCACCACTGGATGTATTTATTTACAAAGAGGGACTTTAAATGGCCAGAGACACATACACTTACTGGTAGTAAAACTCCACCCTGTGATTCACTGAATTCTGGGCTGTGTGCTTCCCTCAGAATTGAGGGTTTGTAACATCACAGCGGTCAGAGGGGAGTTTCGGCCATTTCTGTCTTGTGCCACTGGACAGATGATTCCTACGTTTGGTGAGTTTGGCAAAAGCAAATAGTGTTTTAGGCTGTAAGGTACCTTTTACATTTTAATTTGAGAGACAAATGCAGCTTTGGCCCTTGAAATTGACCATGTGAAAGAAAATACTTGTTTTTGTGTAGTGGATATTCAGTGGTCTGGCTCCCAAAGCCTATACACCCATGGCAAGGTCCTAACTATGCGGCCAGTGAAGTTTCACCAGGATGAGGTCTCAGGAGAGGCAGAAATCAGAGCCCCATATTGCTGAGCGCTCTCTATAATGGGTGTGTTAATGGCTTGGAAATCACAGACGGCCATTTCAAATGATGTTTTCAAAGAGTTTTTAAGACATGAGAAAATGCCTCAGATAATTAGTAAGTGAAGGAAACAAGTACGATGCAAAATATACACAGTATGATCTAAACTCTGAAACAATAGGTATTAAGAGGGACGTACACCAAAATGCCCATAGTGGGTGGCAAGCTTAGGAGGCTATTTTAGTCTTGTGTCTATTAATAATGTCCAGTGATTTCCAGGTTTCCTAAAGTGAGCAAATATTACTTTTAAAATCTGCATAAAATAAATGTTTATTTTAAAAAATAGAATGGAATAATCTACTTCTGTCAGTGCCAATTAAAAAGCGTTTAAATTTTTACAGTGAGGCGAAACCTATTATTATTCCCTTTTATCATTCTCTGTTGGGAGGTAAAATGACCTCAGACTATGTTAGCCAACTCTTGTGATTTGCTGTGTATATGTTCACTTCAGAAATATTGATGTTTTACATATGACCTGGGTTAGCACATTTGTGACAGATACCAACTTTTTTGGGGCAAATCAGAACCACTTGGTTTTAGCTTTGATGCTAAAGCTTTTATCTTTTTATCTTAGAGCAGTGTGATAAAATTCTATAGGCAAAAATTACAAGGTAGATGTGTATAGGACATATACTTAAATAAAATAATTTGCCAGGGTTATTACTGTTATAATAAAATCTTATTTTAAAAAAGTAATCAAGTAATTAAATATCCTAAGTTGCTTAGCTTTTATTTGTGACATTTGACTATTTTAGAGAAAAAAAGCAAGTTCCTTTACTGAATAACTCCAGTCTCCTTCCTATTTCTCTCACACTAATATATAAGGTTTTAAGGGACAGTTTATAAGATATATCCTTAGGTCATAGCTATTCATCACAATTTCATGCACCTTTCACATCTCCATTTAAGTTTTAAAATAAGAATTCTAGAAGTGCATTTTGGCAACAGATAATTTCATAACATGTTTGTGAAAAAAGTGTTCTGTTCTCAAAAAATTTTTAAAACACTATGTACTATACCACCTCCCAACTCCATTCTCAATTCATATACTTACTTTAAGTGCTCTGAAATATTCTGCAGCAAAGAAATCCTTTAAACTCTGTTTAAACCCATATTTCCTAAACTTAGCCAACCAGGATATTCAGAAATACTATTTCCAAAACAGTGCAAGAAGCCATAACATCAAAGAAACATTAAATGGCTTTCATTTATTTATGGCTGCGCTGGGTCTTGTTACTGCATGTGGGCTTTCTCTAGTTGTGTTGAGCGGGGGCTACTCTTCCTTGCAGTGCGTGGGCTCCTCATTGCGGTGGCTTCCCTTGTTGCGGAGCATGGGCTCTAGGTGTGCGGGCTTCAGTAGTTGTGGCTTGTGGACTTCAGTAGTTGTGGCGCACGGGCTTAGTTGCTCCGCGGCATGTGGGATCTTCCCGGACCTGGGCTCGAACCTGCGTCCCCTGAATTGGCAGGCAGATTCTTAACCACTGCGCCAGCAGGGAAGCCCTAAATGGCTTTCTTTTGCCGTACTGAAAAAGAAGGAAGAGAGTACACAGATAAAATGAGCAGGCTTTTCTATAAAAATAACTCAAAAAGGGGTTTTATGCTTAAGTCATAACCCTCTAACCCAAGCCTTTTGATTAACTGTAGAATTCCTCGGATTCTTTTTTTTTTTTTGCGGTACGCGGGCCTCTCACTGTTGTGGCCTCTCCCGTTGCGGAGCACAGGCTCTGGACGCGCAGGCTCAGCGGCCATGGCTCACGGGCCTAGCCGCTCTGCGGCATGTGGGATCCTCCTGGACCGGGGCACGAACCCATGCCTCCTGCATCGGCAGGTGGACCCTCAGCCACTGTGCCACCAGGGAAGCCCTCCTCCGATTCTTAAGTGACTGTAGCAACCATTGCTTTAATTCAGGTCACAGAAGCACCAGAAGCCAGAGTATAGTTCTTGGCCATCTCTGATCATTTCAATTTATTCCCTAACTTAAGGGTAATGCTTGCAGTAGCTGCAGAGTTGATCTATTTGGTATAGAATGTTAGCACAAACATCCTGCTCTGGAAACACTCTCTTTGTGTTTCTTTCAGCTTGTCTTTTTTGTTTTGTCTCAGATCTCAGAGTGACTATGTGAGCACAAGAGGATCTCCTCTTAACACCATTTGCTTATCATTTATGAGGGTAGGTCCTTGGAGGTCCATTCTAACAGGTACATGCTTGGCCTGTTTAAAGGATGGTTTTTAGACTTCGTTTAGCAGCAAAACTTTGGAGACATTATTTGAAAATGTCCATGAAGTCTTCTGGACCTACTTTGTGATACTTATATTTTTTTCAAAGACTGTGGCTATATTTGTTTGTGCAGTACCTAATGTACTGGAATCTTCCATTATTATCTCCTGATGCTTGTGAAATCAGTCCCTGCATTTACTGAAGTGTGGGCAAATCCATAAACAAAGAGAAGTGGTTGGGATGTCACAGTTGTTTTACAAAAGGTATCCATGACAAGGCTAATTGATTCAGGGGACTTTGTTTTTAATAAAGGAACAGAGATTAGTTTACTGTCGATCTTAATTATTCCATCCATCAACCATTTGTTGCCCTGGGCAACTGGCATCATCTTTGCTGCTTGTTAATTTTAGCTCATTTTACTTACTGAGGCTTGTTTCCTTTGTTTCATTTTTGTGGATTTGGATGAGGAAAGAAGGAACTGATGTTTCTATGGATGAAATTGTTAACTGTGCTCTGTTGAATTCACCAACAGAAGACATTTATTTCTCTTTTTTTAAAAATACTGCTTGATTGAAATTCATAAACTATATGTGTTTTGGGGTATATGTATACAGGTGAACCAATAAATGAACATAAATTATATGAACCTGTAAATGAACATAATCTGACCTACTTGCAAATAAGCCAAAATGAGTGAAGAGAAAGTATAATTACTATCCCCAGAGGATGTTTGGTCAAGGTCTCAAAAGAGTCCTGAAGTTCTGGCTCTAGGAATTAAAATATGCTCAGTATTTTTTAGTTATGTTACTTTTTTTTTTTTTTTTTTTTTTGCGGTACGCGGGCCTCTCACTGTTGTGGCCTCTCCCGTTGTGGAGCAACAGGCTCCGGACGCGCAGGCTCAGCGGCCATGGCTCACAGGCGCAGCCGCTCTGCAGCATGTGGGATCTTCCCGGACCGGGGCACCAACCCGTGTCCCCTGCATCGGCAGGCGGACTCTCAACCACTGCGCCACCAGGGAAGCCCTAGTTATGTTACTTTTAAATTGGTTTTTCGTTTTGTTTTGCTAACCCCCATGTACCCACCTTTCTGCACATATCCCCAGTGCATTCGTGTGCCTTTACGTATCTTTGCCCTGTCTGCCTCTGCAGAGCACTCTCTTCATGAACCACTTTGAATATATTCAATTTGGACAGAGGAGCCTTCTGATTGGAGCCATAGGTGGCAGGAAGAGAAGCAAAAGACAGGCGAAATGCAATAAGATACTTCCAGAAAAAGAACAACTGCATGGCTAAGAACACTGGGAACATATTTTGAGATTTGGTCCAAAAGTACAACATAATAAAACTGCATTTAGATTTTCACTTGTCTGGGAGGTAAACTCAACTTATTTGGAGACAGCTTAGCTTATGTTGGGGCACAGATCACAACTGCTTGGTACCTACTATTCCTTCTTATTGTCTTACATTCTCAGCATGTGACTACACTGTGTAAGTCTGATCATACCTATGTAGAGTTTTCTAGGGTAATCAGATAAAACTCATAACAGGCTAATCCATCACATTTGACTAACATTTCTTCTCTTTTTTGTAGCATGGCAGTCACCTAATAGTTCCCAGGTTACATAAATGACTCCTGTCTTTGTCAGATATCCTCTTTGTTGCAAGGAACAGAAATTCACTTAAGGAAGCTCAAGTCAACAAAGTGCTGATTAAAAGGGCATAGGGTCAATCACATGGAACCCAGTTATGGGAAATGTAGCTGGGCTTCCTGGAAACTAGAACACCAACGAGGAGCTACTCTCGATCTCTCTGGTTCTCTCTTTGGGCTTATATATTCTTGCATCTCAATTTTTTCTATAAATATACTCCATTCTCCTCTGTGGCAGATAAGCTTTCTTTGAAAGATTCTTAGGTTTTGCTCCTTCAAAACTTATGCCCACTTGGGGTCTGGCCACTGCTCTACATGATCTCAGTTTCTTACCTATCACCATCTAATGGACTCTCACTGACTTTTTAGTTCTCTTATTTCAAATGAAGGATTATTGTTGATCTCCCCCACCAGACTATAAGCTCCATGAAGGCAGTAGCCGTAACTGTTTTGCTAATCAATATATTCTCATTGCCTAGCACGGTTCATGACATGTAGCAGGTATGCAGTGAATTGGTGAGTAAATGATAACTCCAAAATTTGGATCTCCTGAGGTTTGTTTCTGTTGTCTGATATATTTTCATCTCTTGGTTTTGGTTAAATGGTCTCCTGTTGAGTGCTGAAAATTGTATATGAAAGATTGAAGAAATCGTTTAAGGGTCTAGATGATGTTATCGTTCCCCAGAGAGGATATACTTTTGCTTCTGATCCTTGGACAGACTTATTAGGATAGAGGCTAATTACCTTAATCCAATCTGAAATTGAGCTAATTCAAATTTGTGTTTCAGTCTTTACAGAGATGTCCTTAGGGTGTGGCCCTTCAGTGATTCCAAAGGAAAGTTTGGGGTATTTCCAGGACCCTTATTCTAGGTGAGGCCTGAACTCTGATTTTTTTATCTCAATAGTAGAAAACTGAAAGAGAAAGCTCTTCTCAGCTTTTCAGCCTCTTTGCCACAATGCCTCAAGAAGAAAAGCATTGCCAAATGTCAGGTTAATCTCTCTGTGCTTTCCTTTCCTTCTCTCCAGGATCTTGGCTCTCAGGTCTTGCTACCTTAGTAGCTATTTTAGTTTATTTTAATTTGCGGTGGGGGGGCTTCCCTGGTGGTCCAGTGGTTAAGGATCTGCCTTCCAGTGCAGGGTTCGATCCCTGGTCGGGGAACTAAGATCCCACATGCCACGGGGCAACTAAGCCCGTGCGCCACAATGAAAGAAACTGCATGCCGCAACTAAGACCAAGTGTGGCCAAAAATAAAATAAATAAATAAATATTTTAATTTTTTGGGTTTTGTATTTTAACTCATCTGGTTGTTCTCGGCAAGAGGGTTGGTTTGATATAAGTTGAGTCTATTACAGCCAAAAGTGGAAGCCAACTGTTCTAGAGAAAGAATCCAAAGGGCCTATCTTGGATTAGGTGTTTCTAGTCATTTCATCAGCTCCAGCCAAAGGGAATGGGATACTATAGTTCTTGAAGAGCTACTCTGCTCCGGGCAGGGCAGGCTAAACTCATGAGAGGTTATACATGGCAGGCATTGTGAAAGGTGTCTGCTTCAAATATCTTCATCATCATCGTTATCATCACTCTTATTAATGCCTCGTTTTTAAGGCATTTATAAAACTCTGATTTATAAAAATTTATGATTTATAAAACTCTGCAATTTGAGTTTTCTCCTCTCATTTCAGTCTTCTAGGGTCTGTAATTGGTATTTACGTTAACGTTTACTCTAATACCCTGCAGTGTTTAATCATCCCTCATTTTTACCATTGTCATCATCAATAGCCTATGCACCTAAAATATAAATGTCCTAGATCTGATAATGACCAGTTTTCCGTTGTTCTCAACACGGTCTCTTTCTACTCCACCCACCCCTAGACCTCCTCAAGCCCCAGGGCAGGAATGGCCAGTGTTTGGTCATTACACCACTTCTCTCTCTACCCTCTTCAACTCTCCTATTGTTCTGCTACTCCCAAAGGTGTTGCCCATGTCTGCCTGGCTGAAGCTGGCAGTTCGTCCACACTTGAGCCCACGGGAAGGGGAAATGAGAGAGAGAAGAGTGCAGACTCAGATTTCTTAAGCTTTAACTTATGTTCTCAGTATGCATTCCATTTAATTCTTATTACAACCCTATGAGGTAGGCATTGTCACCTTCACATTTATAGATGATGGAACTGAGGTTAGATAGGGTAATTTCCTCAAAGATACATAGAGCTTATTAGTAAGTGGCAATGCCAATATTTGAATTATGGAGTCTGATCTCAGAAATACTACACTATGCTGCCTCCCTAGATATATATACTACATGTTAAAATGTTTATTTTATGACTGTCCACACAGTAAGAAAAATACATGGGAAAGTTTGGTTTTCTGTAGGAAAAGGGACTGTACGGTAAAAGGTTAAATCAGCACTTTCTTATGTGGGTATTTACTAAACTGCTGTACCAAAGTGCAGTGGCTCAGTCAAGACTGATGTTCGTTTCTCTTTCATGTAACAGCCTAGAGGAAGGCAGGGGTCTGGCATCATCCAGGAATTGAGATTCTTTCTCTCCTATTGTTCTGCTACTCCCAAAGGTGTTGCCCATGTCTGCCTGGCTGAAGCTGGCATTATGTCCACACTTGAGCCCACAGGAAGGGGAAATGAGAGAGAGAAGAGCGCAGACTCAGATTTTTTAAAATGCCATGAGCTGGAAGTTGCACACACCACTTCTGCTCACATCCTATTTATAAGAATTTAGTCACGTGGCCACACCTAGCTGCAAGGGAGGCGAAGGCATGTAATCTTTATCTAGATGGCTGTGTGCTTTGCTAAAGCTTACAAGGGGATTCTATTTTTAAAAGAGAGCAGGAGGAGATGAATACTAGGGGACAGTTAACAGTCTCTGACCAATTTCCAAATTAGTAACACAAATAATAATATATTTATGAGTTTGGAATTTTTAGAGTTAGTTGGCATTGGTTATAAGTGATTCTTTTCCTTATTTCTAATAAAACTATCCTGTCTTGTATATAATCAAGATAACCAGAATAATACTTTAACTCAAAGCAGGTTCTATAGTCTAAATTATATTAAAACCAGAAGAGATTCCATGCCATTGTTTTATAGCAAAAGGGATTATAAATACCATTAAGATAAGCTTCACTTTAAGGAATATTTATGGATACACCTTGTATAGGGCACCTGACTGGATATTTGGAATTAGCTTATAGGAATTAATTATAAACATGCTATTTCTTCTTTATTTGATTTGTAAGATAAGATTGATGTGTATACATGCAGAACAAAAGGGGATTTAATAACAGGGTTCAACCTTACACCAAGTAGGCGGTCTGATTTAAAACAAACACAGCACATCAACACACAAGCTCATAACTCTAAGCCTCTAGGCTTGATTAGCATCCTTAGGCAAATTAAGGTTTCTTAAGCCCCCTAGGGGTAGGGACATACCGAATGCAGTTACCTGAGTGCTCACAGCCAGGAAAATGATGACATCTAGGACCGCAGTTTTTATTTCCAAAGAATGTTTGCTTTGGAAATTTCTGTGCACGAATGTTGATGAAAATTCACAGTGGTCCCAAGCGTCATGTAAAACAAAACACCCTTTTGGGTGCAGCAAGCCTCTGAGTTACTGCCATTTGTCACTATTTGGTATGGCTTGGTCTCTGAAGGCAGGGCTTGTTTGTTTTTCTCACATAGTTTCCACAGTCCTGCTTGCCTGAAGTGATCGTTAGTTTTAGTTCATGGACCAGGAAGGAGATTCTCTAGGTATGGGCACTAAAAATCACAGAACATGAGGCTGTAAGCATCTCACACAGCACAGTCCAGCAACTGATGGACAGATGAGGGAATTGAGGTGCTGGGAAGTTGAGGGGCTACATCATGGCTTCCTGGCTAGTACAAGACAGTTGGGTCTAGAACCTATGTCTCTAGACTCCTAGTCCAGTGCTGTTTCCCAGCCCCACTTGCGTTTATTAATTGCAGATATTAGGCAGTTTGGGAATTTAATCAAAGACCTATCTTTCTGTTTAAAACCCATTTAGAGTCTAAAAATCCTTGGATTCTCTAGTGAATTAGGAATTCCCTGGCACAGGTAGTCTGTCCCAAGGGCCCAGAAGGTCTCACCTTGACCAAGGCTCTTATTTAGATTTGGACATTATTTGCAAGTGAGTTATCTATATCCAGTCATTGTAATTGTATGGGTGTGTGTTTAGCACATTAATTTGTTAACTCTAAACATTTAAGTGCCCTCAATTTTTATAATTGTCTTGGCATAATATAGTTTGTTTTAATAAAACAGGAGCCTGGACAATTGAAAGTTACAGGGGCCTCATGATCTTTGAGAGATGTTTGGGTTGATGCCATGTGCAGGTACAGAGTTGAGGCGGAATAAAAATTTGTTGAACTGAGTTTGAGTCCTGATCAGGGAATTAAATCTCTACTTGGTTGCTTTGCTGTTGCTTTCAGTCCTGGGGAAAATCAGCAAAGTACAATACAGGACCTGGTATGAAGACATGGACTTAGAATACTAACTCCACTTATGAGTTATGTAGCCTTCAACCAGTCATTTATGCTTCCAGAATCTCAGTTTTTTCATTTGTGATGTGGGGATAAAATCACTTGCTTCACAGTAGCGTTGTGAAGCAGGGTTATATCTTCAAGAAAGACGATGTTTGTGCAAATCTTTTAAAATGGGAGGCGCTACTCAAACGTGAAGCATATTGGTTTTTGTTACTACTGTAGTAGCTTTATTATTATATTATTACAATTGTAGTTGATTTCCGGTTCAGTGGCCCATGTTCTAGTAAGTTAGGTTGTTGCAAACTAGATGAGAAAAGGTACCACGCTTGATTATAGGAGAGTGTGTTTGGCCCATACAGTCATACAGTGATCTGAGAACCTGACATCCAGCAGTGTAACATCAGACCCAGGATACCTTTGTCAACTGATGGGATACCTTCTTTGGATAACCCCTCACCCGCACCCCCCTGCCCACCAAACTGCTGGGGAGGTGACTCATTAGTTCAGAATCACCCCACCCCAGGAAATAAGCAGCAATAAGTGATACGTGACCACCAGCACGTTCCTCTGGTCTCTAGAATATCTGTTCTCTGCAAACCACCTTCATCTCCTGAGGTCCACATGGCTGTAGGAAGGTGGCCAAGAAGACAAAACACTGTCCTTGAGCAGCCACAGGGACTTCCCTGTCTTCTGAACGTGCATGACAGCGACAGTCTGAAACCCTCATGCTGTCTTGGTTGTCTTGTCTTCTTCTTCTTCTTCTTTTTTTTTTTTGGTAATAAAATCTCACAAACACGAAAATTTGTGAACATTTGTTCTAGACATAAACTCTTCCCTCCAATAGAGACCCAGTTCCTTATTAGAGCTCTACCTTTGTCGAGGTTCTTACGTTACTCTTGCTGATTAAGATGGGGAGACATTCTTAGTAGAGCTCTGGCAAGGAAGGTGCACATGTAAAAGTTCAGAGGTCACTAAGTCCCTGGAAGTCCAAGTCTTTGAGGGATTCATTGTGTGAGACACTGAGGCAGGAGAGGGCAAGGGCCAAATAGGCTAGCCTTGTAGACCAATGAAAGGAGATGGCCATGGTCCCTGTGGGCAGTAGGGAGCCACAGAAGTGTGTTAAGCTGGATAAGGCTTGCATTTGATCCCTCTTCTCCTTCTCTGATCCTTTGCTTCGAGGCCCACAGAGCTCCTGGGCCTCTGCACATGGGAACCAGAGAAATGACATCTAAAGGCGTATGTTCCGGAATAATAGCTTAGTGGGGTAGAAGGGCAAGTGATTTCCTTGAAAGGGAGAAGTAATAAAGAGGTAGATTACTTTTGGCTTTATAGCAGAGGGAAGATTAAATACTTTGAAGTCAGAAGAAGTCAGTCAGAGACCCTGTTGTCAGGGTCCAGTGTGAGGGGCCATGCCCAGAAGTCTTCCAGGAGCCTGTCCATGGTCACATATGACTCCCACCAACTGGGGCCTGCACTCTGTGAGAACAAGTTCAATTCTGATCAGCCATGACCAGATCCATCTCCAGTCTGCCTGCGCTTTTCTTAGTCTAGAAAGAACTGAGCACTGCAAGCTAGCTTTACGTCATAGCAAAGCTGGCCCGAAGATCAAAGGAACCTGTACCAAGACCGTATGGTTACCACAGGGAGTCACTGCGTGATCCGGGTTTGTCCTGCATCGTAGGTAAACATTCTTGGCCTCTCAAGGCAAACACAGCTTTTGGCATTGAAAATGGTTTTCAGGTTTACATGTGGGCATGTTGGTAGTTCTATAACAAACATGAGCCATAGAGGAGGTCCATCCTGAAAATCATAATGGGGACGGGCTCTGTGTAATTAGAGGGATAAACACAAAAAATGGAGTAATTTAAACTAATCTTTGATGAACTTATTTAATATAATTAGGCTATTTTAGCAAACAATATTGTGATGGAATGAACACCTTAATCTACAAACTGGAAAAGAAGTGGGAAGAGCCAGAGAACTTGGAATGATTTCATAATTTTGCCTGGGTCTGGCCCTGGTTTCTTCTTTTATCCCGAGAACCAGTGGGAAGGAGCTTTCCTTTTGGAAAACGCTAGCTGAGGTGTATATGTGTGTCCTTCTACCTCCCTGATTGATTTTAGCCCAGAACACAGGGACTGCTTTTGTTACATGAAATTAGTAAAAAAACAGAAGAACATATTCTGCAGGGGCAGTTTGGGTTGGCTGATAGATTTGTGATGTTGCCTTGAGAACTACTCTTCTTCCTTTTCATTGCTTCAAAGAGTAGCAGTAGGACCCAAAGTGAGAGTAACAGGGAGACAAGGAACTTCTCTCACCTCAGGGGGTGTCCACTGATAGAGAGTGACCTGCCTTTTGGGCAAATCAGCTAATGCTTTGGCATGGTAGGCAGGCATCTGTGAGGGATGCAGAGAAGGGCATTCTGATATAGATGATATTGCTGGAGGATAAGCTTAGAAGAGCTCTAAAGTTCCCTTTAATTGAAGGGCTTAGCACTCTGGAGAAAGGGAGAGGAAGAGAGGGTGGGGAAAGGAGGGGGGAGGGGGAGGAGGGAGGGAAGTAGAGGGACAGGAGGAAGAGGAGAGAGGGGAGGGGAGGGAGACAATTAATTCCTTTCCTAATTGTAAATATGCCAACTGAAGTTTAGAGAGATTATTATTTCAACTACTGAGTGAAGCCTAATTTAATTTCCTTTTGATTTGTTCTCTTTTTTTTTGTCCTTTTCTCAGTTTGCTGTGGCTACTCCTCCTTTTACTTTTCTTTCTCCTTTTTAAAAGAAACTGGTAAATAGAAGAATTTTAGTACAGTTTAGTACAACGCCATTGGAAAAAAATCAAGAGTTTATTTTATCTGGGGATTTTAGAAACACTGACTCTGATAGAAACCATGAGAATGTGCTGTGGAACAGAACTGTAAAACGCACAGTCAGTTACACAGGTATTTTAAATCTGATGGTTCTGGGGGTGTGATTTGATTAGGTAGTTACCCTTGTAAAGGAGTAACTTAATCTGTGAGACACTCCCCCAGTAGAAAATTCATACTGCCCTGGTTTAAAATAATTTCTTCACAAATTGCACTTAAAAATAATTGGAAATTTTAAAAAAACAAATCTAATTTTTCAATAAAAAAATCAACTTTAAAAATTCCTCCCTGGTGGTCCAGTATTATTAAATATTCTTCTGGATTTTTTTATCTTGCTTTATTGGAAGGAGAAAAACAATTATCTGTAAATGTAATTTTTAATGCGTGGTAATAAAAATAAATGGCATAGTTCTGCTGCAGTTCACCTAAATCTTCTTCCCTGGTGGTCTAGTGGTATTAAATAATCAGTACCACATGTATTCATCATTTGCTGACAGCAAAAGAAAAACTTTGGCATTTTATTGTCTAAAGAAACAGGCATGATGCTACTTAGGCTTCTGGGGCGACATTGCTGATGGTCTGTGAAGAAACCTTCATTTTCCTTACTGGTGGGGCTGTGCTTTTTGTTAATTTACACAGCAATTAGTATGGAACCAGAGACAGGCATTCTTTACAAGGTTGATTTGAGTTCCTCTTGCAGGTTGCCCTAAGAGTTTTTTAGCTTTTTTGCTGCATTAATTGGGGCAATGAAAATATATTATATATTGTTAACTCTGTGTTGGGTGGGAAACTATTGCAGTTGAGTAGCACCAAAAAATGAGCACTGAATAAGTCCTCTTTTCTTTGCAATTGTGTTGAAGGTGAATTGTTAGCAATCTCAGGAGAACATCTCAACACACACGGCAAACTTTAAACTTGAAAATTGATTCACATTTCTGTTATGTGTGTTAGAAAACATGCCTTGTTTCCTCTTGTGAAAAAAGACACACTTATAAAAGCTTAAGTAAGAAAGTTGTCAGTGCCCTTGTTGGGGTATGTGATAAATACAGTGGTTATCTACTGTACTGGAAAATACATTGGTTGTCTGGAGTACACAGATGTGATCTGTATGTCACATTTTAGGAGGTACAATGAAAGGCAAAGTGATCTCATTTGCATACATATTTATTTATACATATTTATTGCCAAAGCAATAAAGTCACTTCTTCCCTAGAAATACATGCCTTACATAATTGAAGTGATTGGTAAAAAAGTAGAGGCATGATGGTTATGAATGTTGATATGTTTAATGAGGTGACTTTTGTCGCCTGATGCATCAGTAGAGGGAAAATGGAGGCCTCACACCAGTTGTTATTTCTGAGGGGGTGGCACCATTTTATAGCAATAAGCCCTCATACGGTGTTGAGTTCAAATCCTACTACCCTTCCTTATTAGCTGTGTCACATCAAGCAACTTAAACTGCCTGAGTCTTAATTTCTTCACTTGTAAAATGGAGGATAAGAACACGTACCTTATGATGCTAAGGATTGAGTGAGTGATCTCTTGGCACAATGGCTGGCACATACTAAGTGTTCAGTATTTGCTGGCTTAAAAAAAAAAGAAAAATTATGATGTGAACTACCACTTCCGATGTTTTGGGGGAATTTGTTACTTTAAATTAAAAAAAAATTCTTCTCAAAAATTCTCTTGTCTTGGATCATTCCATAAAAATGAGATCTTTTTTTTTTAAAGGGAGATAGTAACCTTGTAAATTCATAAGCTTATATGAATCAAGAAAATTAAATCAAGAAAGAGCAACACTCTCTGAGCTCATTTTCCTTAGAAGTTCCTCAAACTGCCTTCAGACCTACCTTATTTTGACTACCTTAAGCTATGGAAAGAGCAAAATGTAGACATTTAATGTCATCTCAAATGTCCAGAGCTTACCATGCTCCGAAGTGTCTAGAAATAAGAAGTACTCCTTAGGTTGTTATGAGATGCAACTTTGATTTCACAATTTTGGGAAGGTGTGATAACTCAAGGAATTCAAAGCAGAGCTGCAAAACAGACTTCACCTTTCCGGGGTCTTAACACTCCCCCTCCTTGAATTGGACACATAGCGGGTGGTGCGTCCTTCTTCCTGAGAAGTCCAACTACATGGGCTGGGGACATTTGCCTCCTCAAAGAGTTTCTCCCACGCCAGCAGTATAAAACAATTAATTTTAACTCTGATAGAAATCTTCAGTTTGTAATGGAAAACATGTGTGCTGGGGTTGAGTGCAGTTGCTGCTGCCAAGCTGTGTGTGGCAAGAGTGAATCTCCACTGAGCTCCAGAGCATTCCTGACTTTATGGCAAGTCTCTCCACTGGAGTCCTTATTAATAGGCTTTAGGTAGGTGGCTTTTTAGTGATCGACTGCAGAGCAAAAAGCTTTTTGTAAAAGGTTTGAAAGGCAGCATTCAAGCCCTGGAGGGAACAGCTTTTAATTTTGTGGTGTTTTGATTTTAAATGATATTTGACGGTGTGGCTTTGCCATTAAATTTCTCCAGTTGATGCTAGCAGCATCCCTGGACTTGTGAGGGACACTCCCTCACAATGTAGCAATTACTGATTTATGTTTCAGTGATAAGAATGTGTTTTATTGTGGTCATAATATTTGTTCAATTTAACTACTATGTACTGTAAAGTATCATAAAAATTTCTCTTCTGATCAAATGTTATGAGACAAAGGATCGTGAGCTGCTCTTGATGCATGTCCTCTCTGTCCGTGCTATCTGTGGGCATGTCACCACAAAGAGAGGACAGACTATGGTCCTGAGGGTGAATTTCTGCATCCTCCTACACATATTTTAAAGTCAGTTCCCAATATAGGTCGTTTAAGCATATCTGATGCTTTCTTATCATTTGTTGGACTCTTTTTCAAGACTATTATCTATCCCTTTATAAAAAAGTTTAGAAAGACTCTTCATTTCTCATGGCTAGATCTCAACTTCTCATCCATCTTTCCCCAGACAGTCTCTTGGGAAGTTGTGAATCTCACTGAGTTTTGCTGTCAACATTTGAACCTGACTTAGGTTCATGTATATTCCATGACCACAGCTAAGGAGAAGGGAAAACCAAAGAGATCTTTCTTATCTTTTATTTTGATCTTTTATTATTAGGTGCCATGGTGAACCTCAACTAAGTAGGCAGGGCTATTACCTCGATGCTAGATCACCACACAAGTTCTAGGGAAAGGACTTCTCATCTGTCCTTAAACCGCCACTGTTGGGAGTGATCTCTCTTGGTTCAGATTCTCCAGCAGTTCTCCATAGCCCTCTGAGTCAAGTCTATGCACCCTTAGTGATCCAGCACCTGATTATGTCTTTAGGCTCATCTCTAGGACTGCCCCACTTCACCCTCACTATCTGTTTTACCCACTACTCTAACCTCCAGTCATAGGGAACTACTTGAATTCTCCAACAGATTCACCATGTCATATTCTTCAAACCCAGCATCTTCTGAGAAGCCTTTCCTGCTGCCTCAGTGAGCTTCAGTAGCATCCAGCGTGGACCAACTGGAGCTGGGTGGGTGAGGGAATACATTAGATACTGCGATGGAACCATCTTAAGAGGGTTCTTCTAGGTGCCAATCCTGTCCATTTCAATGTGAAATAGAACAAGAAATTGTTTGTAAGCCTATTTACCTCTCCTGATAGAATGAAAAGAATCACATTTTCTGTATATGCTGTATTCCCTCTTCCATCTAGGACTGAGCTGAGACCGGTTTGTTTCTCAGCAGAACCTACTGAGGAAATCCCAGGATTGAGGGAGAAGAGTAAAACTATTTTATTGTGTAGTTGTTGGGTATTCCTTTGTCCCTTTTCTCCTGCAAAATGTGGTGACTTGTATGCTGGGTAGTGGAAAATTCCTTCATTGTTCAGGCCTAGGTAAAGAGGGAAGCACAGATGCAGACAAGGATGAGACATGTTCAATGGCAGGCATTGCTTCTGGGCAATAATTTGTATTTATCTTTTGAGACTATGTAGATATTTACGTTCACAAATGAAGAGTTTACAAAGCTGATCCCTCTATAGATTTTAAATGTAATTTTTGTTAAAATGCCAACAGTTCATTATGTTTTAAAAATTAATTATTGAACCTCTAATAACTTAATTTGTAATCATTAGGCCTAATAGTCATGGAGGGATCATGGAAGGGAGTGGGGAGATAGACTGAGGCAGGGTAGCACTGTGGTAAAGCAGTGGGCTCTGGAGACCTGCTGTGTGGCCTTAAGCAAGTTACTTGGCTTCTCTGTGGCTTAGTTTTCTCATCTATGGAAATGGGAAACGATAAACATATCCATCTCACAGAGTTGTTATGGGGAACTTATGTGTTAATTCATGTAATGTGCTTACATCGGTATCTGACTGTTTAGTTTAGTTTAGTTTAGCTAATACTTACTGAGCACTTTCTATGATATTTTGGTCACTTATTTATTTATTTTTTAAAGCATCTGCTTGTCTTTAAATACTTCTAAAGAAGTACCAACCATGTCTGTTCACGTGCCTTTCTCCCCACTAGACTCTGAGTTCCTTTAGCTGTCTTTGTATCTGTAGCACTTACTGTGCAGGAAACATCCATAGTTATTTCTTGAATGAATTAATGAGTAAATGGTAGTGAACTACTGCTTCTTCCTGCTTTCTCCTTCATTATGGAAGAATGAAAAAGGAGTGTGAGTTCTGCCACAGTGTATGATTACTCTCTGGGGGTTGTCCAACCACAGCAATTAACAATTCACAAAGATGATTAATCTTACACGGCTGTGCTAGTAAAATAACTTTGATAGGCTCATTGAACGGGAATTTCCCTAAAGGGTCATAGAAGCCATCTTCCTGCTTTTGGGCAGGTGGTTCTAATATAATGTAGGAATGTTAGCTGTGTACTGTTTTTAATAAATCTCCAAGAGAGAGAATTTCTTCTCTTCCTTGGTGCTAATATATAATAATTTAGTGGCCTATATCTCTTGGATAGGAATGTCAATGGGTAGTTTTAAAGGCATTAAAGATTTAGGTGAATTACAATGAAAATGAATGTCAGACTTTGGAATGAATTCTCATTCAAGTAGCTGTCTTTCCTACTTCAGAAATTCTTTGAAAATAAAGCTTGATAAGTATCAATCCTATGTTGTTTAACTGGAATCCTATGTAAGAGGTCTATTGATATACCGATTGATGTTCCTGATCCGGTCTTTATTGAGTGCCTTCTCTGTGCTAGGCACCAGGCTCTCAGGGCTAGGCTATAGTAGTGTGTACTGTGCATATGGTCCCTGCCCCTTTGGAGCTTGTACTCTAATGATAAAGCTAGACTTTGAACAAGCAATTAAAAAGGCACTATGTATTTTACAGAAGATCTTGGTCAAGGGAATCTTTCTGGGAGAATGACCTTTAAAGAATAGAAAAGGGGAGAAATTCACTCAGACAAGGATGGAGAAGTAGGCAGGGGTCAGATCATGCCAGCTTTTACAGGGCACATGTGGTGGCATTGGATTGCGTCCACTTAGCTAAGCTGAACCGTATTTCCCAGAAATCCCTTGCTTGTATGACTCTGGGTTGGTTAGGCCGCCAAAGACATTTTGCAGGAGATTTAGAAGGCAGAAGTGAAGCACCAGCCATACTTTTCATGCACTGAAGGTTGGTGCAGGGCTTCCTGTGCTGTGGCGGATCGTGCATGCTGTCTTAGATCCACTAGCTCACCTTAATGGTGTGAGGCAGCACCTGGATCTACTGCTCCTCAAGCTCCCGCCAGATCTCCTACTTCAGCTTCTTCGTGTCCTGGGCCATGAGGGGACAGCTCCATGGCCAAAGTTGAAATTGGAGGTAGTGAGAGGCAGACATGGGTTCCAATTTGTCCTTGTGGATTCCAGTTCATCCTCATGAGTTGCAATTTGTTCTTGCTCTCATCCACATCCAGCTGGCCTTCTGATCACCAGCCTTTCTGATCTATGATAACTTCAGGCTCAGAACTAGATACAGAGGCAATGGCCAAGATAGACTACTCCATCAGCTCCCACAATTGTGTAAGGCCTACTCCTTCTACGAAAGCACTTTCTTTATTATAGTGGTTCTTCTTGTCTGGCTGATATACCATGAAAATAATTTTGATGCCCTTGAAACCTCCAAGTGGAGGTGTTTTTGTTTCTTTCTCTTCACTTCTGACCAATAGCTTGTAATGTATCCATATGGCATTTTGTGTTGTTTTTTTCCCCTTCTCCTTCTTGAAATCTCTCCAGGATTATGTTACACAGTCTCATCTCTGTCAATTTCTAATATTTAGGTATAGGGTCTTCTCTGCAAAGGGAGAAGGTGGTCATCATTGACCTTGCTAGGTTGTCTTCCTCATCTTTGTCCTTACCTGGGCCTCTTAATGGAAGACAAAAGGCAATGCAAGATGAACGTCCACAGGGACATCTTTTTGTTTGGGTTTTCATGGATTGTGATCACCAAGAGGTTCCTAACCTGCTTCTAGAGGAAAAATGATTGTTGGCCTGAACTGTCCAACCAACCCTTTATGTCTTGGAGGATAAAGATAATTAAAATGGACAATAGTGATTTTCCATTTCCTCTGGCTGGATATGATATTAATACCCATGACCAAATAGGAATTTATTGATATCAATTTTCATAAGTCACCTACCAAGTTTGGATACAAACCAGTAACCTCAAACTCCCCATGTACAAAGCTGAACTCTTACTCGTTCCTTTCAAAAATCTGCTTTTTCTCCAGTATTCATTATCTTAGTTAATGACACTGGTATTCATCCTGTTATCCAAACTGGAAACTTGGGACCCATTCTTGCCTCATGATTGGAGACATAGTATCCCGTCACTAACCTCTAGATCCATAAACTTCATTTTCTGTTCTTGCCTTACCTTCCTTCCTCTGAATAACAAGTCAGACTGGTCTAAGTGTGCTGGTTTGTTTACTCATTCATTTAACCAAACTTTGTTCCTACTGTATGCCAGCCAGTGAACAGAGTACTGGGGATGCAAAGCCCAACAAGTTGGAGTCCTTATGTTACAGTTTATATTTTAGTGAAATTATGGACAAATTATTAGGCAGTTGTAATCCAGAGTGGGAACACGTGTGAAGGAAACCTAACCCAATCTTAAGGAATCCGAAAGTCTTGCAGAGGACTGACATAGTAAGAGTGAGAAGGTGAGGGGATTTGGAGGGGAGGGAAGGAAGAGAGGAATTACTTTTGCTAAGGAGACAGGATTCCTCAGAATCCTCTATTCCATGGGAGCAGGGAAATAGGGGAAGTCTTCAGCTTGTTCTTTCTTTGAGGTTTGTTTGGGATGTGTTTTTTCCAATATTTTGCATCTAACTTTGTTTCTGGATGTGTGAGTGTGTGTGTGTGTGTGTGTGTGTGTGTGTGTGTGTACTTACCTATCTCCTTACCTCTTTTTACCTATTTCATCCCTAATGTCCTCAGACCACAGAAAAAATTGAATTAGATAGGGTAAGATGCTGGGACTGGATTCAAACATGCTTTAATTCTCTACAAGTGCCTGATTATGATTTAAGGGAGACACTGATTAAAAACACAGGGAGAATGGGTCTACATTTTAAGGCACCAACATGCAGGGGCAAATGTGCTTGAAAATGGTAGTTCAAAAAACATTGCTCCTGAGGTATGTATGCAGCTGTGATTGGCAAGAACAGCACAGAGATTTTTGTGTCAGTGTAGGACAAAGCTGAAGTAACCTGATATAGACAATATGAGAAACTTCCCTGAGATTTCCAAGGAACACTCAGGTGATTCAGATGCAAAAGTCCACAGAGCCCAGTTTTAAGAAACAGTGCTCTAAAAGAATGAGCTTAAAATGAGACATTTAATTTCTTTTTTTTCTGTGTCCCCATGGAATTGTTTTCCATTCGTTTTTGGCTCTTCCTGAAGACATTTCCACGTGACAACATAGGGAGAGCACATTTGCAAATCACATTCAGGGTGGTGAGAGAGAATGAAATTGAAGTGTCAGCAGTTTGCAAAAGGAAAGCTTTTTTTTTTTCTCTCTCAAGCTCTGTTATTACCTTATTCAATTTGCACTTTATTTTGAAGCACATGTATAGAAATAAGCAAATTATTAATTCAAGCTTGTCTTCAATTTTGTGCTTGGCCTGCAAACCTCTAACATCTCTCCCAGTTCCCCAGGTGGACTGCTGAAGGCTTGGTGATAGGCTGAGGTGGTCATATTCATTATTCAATATGAGCTGCAAGCAATTTGATATTTCACGCGAGCATGTGGCAGAGCTGAGAGAGGGGTGGGGGAAAGTGTCATTCAGGGGAATACAGTCTAGGCTGCTACCATTTTCATGTTTAGCTGAAGGCTTAACATTAGCTGTGGTCACAGATTCCAAGGATAAGGATAATTCCATTGAGAATTCTGGTTACAACCAGGTATTTTTGTCTCTGTGACCTGTCCTATTTCTCTGCACAGGAGAGCACATCTTGAGCCAGGCCATATGCTCAGCGTCACAGGGCTTTGTGTGTTCCATCTGGAGCACTGGGAATAATGAGATCCTGAGCAGCAAAGGGCAGAGTTCCTGGAAAGCAGCCATACTTGGTGGAGGTGGGGAATGCTCATGGCCCGCAGCTCCTGGGGCTCTGGAAGCATTTCTAGATGGCGTCTGCGTCGTCTGTCAGCGCCTCCATTCCACTGGTGGGCACTCACACCGTTTGAAAGAGCCCTGGACCTTATGCCCAGTTATAAGAGAAATGTGCCCACAATCTTCCTTCCTCACACAGCTAAAAGTGTCTTTTTTTCTGCTCTGTAGTTGTAGGTTGCCACCAGGCTTTAGGATTACAGAATGTTAGAACAAAAAGGTCATTAGAGTTCACTTGTTTCAGTGTCCCCATTTTTACCATTTGGAAACTTGGGGTTAGAGAAGTTAGGTGATTCATCCAGGGACACACAGCTAGTTAGATACAGCCCAGGGACCAGATCCCAGATATCTGGATTCCACAACTGAGTCATCTTTCTACTAAGAAAGCAATACCCAGAACACCTGGAGAGCTCAATTTATGTGCGCCGACAATGAAAGTTTTTTGTAATCTATCATATTCTCCCCAAATGTTCAGTCCAAGACATATTCATTTTCAAAACCTTCACCATCAGACCTCAGCAAATGCCTTCTTGACTATCTGAGAGAGCGTGCCTGCAGCTTTTGGAGTTCTGGAAGCTGATCGCCTATGCCACCTCCCCGCCATGCTTTCCCTGTGTTTTGTGGGTGGATGGCTCGGGTCTTCCATGGCTGATCTGTTAACTGAGTAATATCAGGGGTCACTTTGGGATGAGAACAGTCTGTGTGTTTAGAATAAACAATGTAAATTGTTATTGAGTTATCAGGAAAAATTAAAATGAAAGAAGTCCTCACCCCAGCCATTTTAAATGGTTTCCTTAAGCAACAGGCCTGTGGTCGAGGGTCTAGGTTGCTCCTCTGACTTACTTTGCTTGCTGCAGACTAAAACGACTACTTAACTGGCAGGCAAGGACACTCAGGGCACAGACAGTGCAGCTAAATAGTACAGGAAATAATGGTGTTTTAGCTGAACTGCTGGGGCAAATTAACACAACACTCTATTAGGGTAAAAAGTGAGGTTAGAAACAGGAAGGCTTACGAATCTACTTTCCTTAGAGCAATGTTAAGGAGCTTCTGAATTCCCATTGTGTATTTGCTTTAGCTCTCAGTTTTCATACACACACACACACACACACACACACTTGCTCACACAGACATCTGCACACATACATTCACTCACACACACAGTTGTGTTTATTGTCAGACTCTAGGTGCTGCTCTAAAGCAGTGGTTTTCCCAGTGTGGTCTGAGGAAACCTGGGGGTGCTGAGATTAAGGGATTCTGTAAAATCAGACTGTTTTCTTTATAGCATTAAAATATTATCTATCTTTCTCACTCTCATTTTTCATAGTGTACAGTGTTTTCCAGAACACACAAAACAGGAGCAGGTGTGAGAATCTGGCAGTTTTAAGTCAGAAATTAGACGGATGTGCAAAGATGTAAAACAATGTCATATTCTAGGTAAATTTTGTTTTGTTCTGCAAAATGTAGTCATTTACATAAAAATATGTTATTTATATTAACGTGTAGTGGGGTTATTATTATTTTAAAATGAATCAACAGACATTTTTACATATTTCTCAGTTTAAATTTCTAATACGGTAAATATCAATAGTTATAACTCATGTAAACAAAAGTTCTTTGTAGTCCTACATAATTTTAAAAGTGTAGAGGAGTCCTGAGGCCAAGCATTTAAGAATTGCTTCTCAAAAGTGATGAGACTTTCTCTCAAACAGACGCTGTAGCATACATCAAGTGAGGGTTTCTCCTTTCAAAACAGTCACTTTGAAATCCTATATTCCTAGTCTAGTGATGTCATTGCTCAGTCCACTTTTAAATCTTCTGTTTTAGAGCTGTCTTGTTGGCCAGTTTTTTATTTCATTTTCACACTTTGTTTTTGATCCATAATGCTTAATCTCCATTGATAACCTACATTGCTAATCAAACAAGGCTTCAAATGACTTTGGATTCTTTGCAACAATAAAATCCATCACTCAAGGGACCAACATGTGCAACCAGTAACGTTGTATTATATCAGAAGGATATACCTGAGTTCAGAATGCAGCTCCTCGAAAGGAGCTACAAAAATGTTTTGATAAAAGCAGTATCATGGGAATTACATATCTTTCTAGGATTCTGCTTTGAGGGAGATACCTTTTGTTGAGAATGTTTAAGTCCTGCCATATTTTTCAAAACTTGATCTCATTATTTTATAGATTTATCTCATAGCTCAAAAATACAGGACATACACCCACATGGAGTTTTTATTTTCAAGCTGAGTGCATTTTTCTATGCTACAATAAAATCTTATGAGTTGTCATATATCTTTTTGGTTGAGTAATAACTTTATCTTGTTTTCAGTGCTCTGTGATAATCTTTAGAAATAGATAAGTACAAGTGAATGCCTCACCCCACTGATGTCTCATCAACCTTCCATGGGACAGGAAGTCTGTTGGTGCTACTTTTATTTTTATTTTATTTTTTTAATTGCACCGAATGACTTATGAGATCTTAGTTCCTCAGACCAGGGATTGAACCCAGTCCCTCGGCAGTGAAAGCGCTGAGTCCTAACCATTGGACTGCCAGGGAATTCCCCTGTTGGTGCTACTTTTAAAAGGATGCATTATGTTTTCTGTGTTCATGGGAGCCTGCCTGGTGATTATATTTTAGAACAATTTGTACACTTCCTGGGAAAGAAAAAAATGGTAGCGTGCTTTGCAAATCTTTTAGGAAAGAGAAATCTCAGCATTTCTTTTTTTTTTTTTTTTTTTTTTTTTGCGGTACGCGGGCCTCTCACTGTTGTGGCCTCTCCCGTTGCGGAGCACAGGCTCCGGACGGGCAGGCTCAGCGGCCATGGCTCACGGGCGCAGCCGCTCCGTGGCATGTGGGATCCTTCCAGACCGGGGCATGAACCCGCGTCCCCTGCATTAGCAGGCGGACTCTCAACCACTGCGCCACCAGGGAAGCCCAGCATTTTTTGTTAGAATCATCTTTCACTCAGTTGTGTAACATCCTTTGCAGGTGAATTACCCAGGGCAGTTTTGGTGGTGTCCAGGACAAGACTGAAGGGTTAAATGCAATCATTACTCTGAACAATGGAGGATTACCTATTCGGTCTTTTAGAGAGAGACACAGGGTATTGATCCAGTTCTGCTGTGAAGTTCTTTGTTTATCAATGAATTCTAAACAGAAAACATCTTGAAAACACCTTGAAGATGCAGGAGCAGAGGCATTTTCGGAAACATCAGGGATAGGCAGGCTTTTGAGTTTACAAATGTAGGAGGCTACACCTACATCACCGAATTATCTAATGTTAGTACTATTTTTAAAAAATGGGAAACTACATGGGTTGATAGATTATAAACTGACTCATCCATTTACCTGCTTGTCTTCACTTTCCCACTTCTACCATTGCAATCTCTGGCACATGTGATTTACTTATAATGTGCTCAGTGAACATCACTGAAAACAAAAGAGGAACAGCTTAACACTTCTTCCAGTGTTTATTTTCTTGAAAACATTATATACATTAGAAAATTATTTTGTGTGTCTATATATCATTATATATTTTGTATTCTTATATAGATTATATTTTATCACTTCTCAGTGAGACACAGAAGCTCAGGTCAAGTACTGTGGTTATAACCAAAAGCTAATGTCAGAGTTGAGATTCAGTCTTTTTGCCTCCAAAGCACAAACTCTTTGCATTACATCAAACTGTTTTTTTCCCCCAATAAAAGAGTCAGTTGAAATGGAAGTTTTTTGTTTTTGTTTTTAAGTGAACTAGTTTAAGCATTATTCTGAAAAATATATCGTGATGAACTGTGATGGTATGTTATGTTTCCCCATAATATACTGCTTAAGGTCATGACTGGATGGGTGATCATTGATTAGAGGATGGGGAACCCAGATATTTCCCTGGGGAAGGATCCACTTATTAATATGCATTTAAGGTTCCTCCATGTCTTTTCATGGCTTAATAGCCCATTTCTTTTTATCACTGAATAATATTCCCTTGTATGGAGGTACCAAGGTTTGTTTACCCATTCACCTCCTGGAGGACGTCTTGATTGCTTCCGTTGTTGGCAATTACGAATAAAACTACTCCTAACATTTGCATGCGGGTTTCTGTGTAAACATAAGTTCTCAACTTATTTAGGTAAATATCTAAGAGTGTAACTGCTGGGTCATATAGTAAGATTATATTGAGCTTTATAGGAAACTGCAAAAGATCAGTGTTGTTTTTTTTTAAAATATTTTAACATCTTTATTGGAATGTGATTGCTTTACAATGATGTGCTTGTTTCTGCTGCATAACAAAGTGAATCAGCTATACATATACATATATCCCCATATCTCCTCCCTCCTGCGTCTCCCTCCCACACTCCCTATCACACCCCTCTAGGTGGACACAAAGCACTGAGCTGATCTCCCTGTGCTATGCGGCTGCTTCCCACTAGCTGTCTATTTTACATTTGGTAGTGTATATATGTCCATGCCACTGTCTCACTTTGTCCCAGCTTACCCTTCCCCCTCTCCATGTCCTCAAGTCCATTCTCTATGTCTGCATCTTTATTTCTGACCTACCCCTAGGTTCTTCAGAACCATTTTCTTTTTTTTTTTTTTAGATTCCATATATATGTGTTAGCATACAGTATTTGTTTTTCTCTTTCTGACTTACTTCACTCTGTATGACAGACTCTAGGTCCATCCACCTCACTACAAATAACTCAATTTCATTTCTTTTTATGGCCCAGTAATATTCCATTGTATATATGTGCCACATCTTCTTTATCCATTCATCTGTTGATGGACACTTAGGTTGCTTCCATGTCCTGGCTATTGCAAATAGAGCTGCAATGAACATTGTGGTACATGACTCTTTTTGAATTATGGTTTTCTCAGGGTATATGCCCAGTAGTGGGATTGCTGGGCCATATGGTAGTTCTATTTTTAGTTTTGTGAGGCGCCTCCATACTGTTCTCCATAATGTCTGTATCAATTCACATTCCCACCAACAGTACAAGAGGGTTCCCTTTTCTCCACACCCTCTCCAGCATTTATTGTGTGTAGATTTTTTGATGATGGCCATTCTGACTGGTGTGAGGTGATACCTCATTGTAGTTTTGATTCGCATTTCTCTAGTGATTAGTGATGTTAAGCATCCTTTCATGTGTTTGTTGGCCATCTGTATGTCTTCTTTGGAGAAATGTCTATTTAGGTTTTCTGCCCATTTTTGGATTGCGTTGTTTGTGTTTTTGATATTGAACTGTATGAGCTGTTTGTATATTTTGGAGATTAATCCTTTGTCAGTTGCTTCATTTGCAAATATTTTCTCCCATTCTGAGGGTTGTCTTTTCATCTTGTTTATGGTTTCCTTTGCTGTGCAAAAGCTTTGAAGTTTCATTAGGTCCCATTTGTTTATTTTTGTTTTTATTTCCATTTCTCTAGGAGGTGGGTCAAAAAGGATCTTGCTGTGATTTAAGTCATCGAGTGTTCTGCCTATGTTTTCCTCTAAGAGTTTTTATAGTGTCTGGCCTTACATTTAGGTCTTTAATCCATTTTGAGTTTATTTTTGTGTATGGTGTTAGGGAGTGTTTTAATTTCATTCTTTTACATGTAGCTGTTCAGTTTTCCCAGTACCACTTATTGAAGAGACTGTCTTTTCTCCATTGTATATTCTTGCCTCTTTTATCAAAGATAAGGTGACCATATGTGCATGAGTTTATCTCTGGGCTTTTTATCCTGTTCCATTGAAGATCAGTGTTTTTTAACTTAGAGTTTCAGAGTAATGGGGGAAAGTTGAGCTGGCTGTGCTTTGCTGCTGCTCCCAAAATTTAGACCAGAGAAGTTCTGATTTTATGAACTTTATTTATTGAGTTTCTGAGTAAGATTGCATTTACAAAAGGATTCTGCTGCTAAAAAAACAGTTTGAAAGCTGTTGAATACCTAATGTGCCATTACAAAGGTCCTTTTTCCCCACCTTCTCCTCTACTTTTGATCTTGACTGGGAGTACAATAGGTGAACTTCATTGCAAGGCAGGTAATTAGTAGGACTTTTGAATGTCACATTGCAGTAGACCCAGCGCTGATCACACTGGTGAGAAGGCAGACAGACCTCTCCTGGAGAAAGATAACATTACAGTCTGAGAACAAGGAAATTGTCCTAACAATAGCATATGAGAGTGCTCTGCAGCAGAACATAACTCCCCAGAGGCTTACAACTATGCAGTTATTTGTCTAGATAAATACACACACCACCCACTTGTGTACACACCACTGATGATTGATAGGTACAGCCTTAATTGACTCTTTTATGTTGCTACAGAGACCGTGTCTTAGTAGTTGGTAGTGTAGCCTCAGGATGGGTTTGAATCCTAGTTTCACCACTAATTTCCCATCTGACCTTGGGAAATGATTGATTCTCTCTAAACCTCAGTTTAGTCGTCCATAAAATGGGGTAATGGTAGTATCTACCTTGTAGGGTTGTTGTGTGGACATAATGAGAAGATATATGTAAAGCCCAATTCCTAGCACACAGGAAGTTCTCAGTGAATGCTAGACATACAGAAAACTACCTTTCTTTTTTAAACTCCCACATTTTGGTCATTTTCCCCCAAATGAGGTTCCAGAGGTAGGATTAAGTAGGGTGGTGTTTAATAGCCTTCATGTTATCCCACTCAAGAATCCCTATCATTTTGGCAACTGGGTTTATTTAACCCCCATCCACCACTCTCCTTACTTTTCCAGCTCAGTCCCTCCCAGATTTCAGTTCCATTCCTAACTCCAGGCAGATGGTTTAAAGGAGTCCAAGGACATGTGCTCATTGATCTGCTTGGTTGGTTTTTGCATCTGGTCTCATTCTGAGCCTGACAGTTCAGTTCTTCTGTGGCTGAGGCCCTGCCATGTGTACCTCTTTCTGAGTGATATTAGAAGAGTTTTTTTCCCCAGTGTTTTATTTCCTGCATTGTTTCTTGTCTCTGAACTGAAGTTCTGCCCATAGCTGAGTCATCATAAACCTGCACGCACACACACACACACACACACACACACACACCCACCCACACACCTTTAATGACTCTATTTGGCTATAAGCTGATCACCTGCCATGTCCTGCCTAGACTGGAACACCAGTTGGCACTTGTTCTAATAGTTTTTTTTGCCTTTTATCCTGGTTTGGAGATGGCTTCAGCTTCACCTGCGAGGTAGTTATCCCTTGTAGCCCAGCTCCATTTTTTTTTTTTTTTTTGACTTCTAGACTTTGATGTATCTTGCAATCTATTTGCTGGATGTTGACTCTCACTCTTTCCTAGTCTGACCTACTTGGATCCATTACTAGAACCTGAGCTACTGACCACAGACCCCAGTGTTACCAAAAGACATACCCTATAGATCTTATAAATTGATCAAAGAGGTAAATTGTGATATAAGGAGTGAATTATTCAGGACTTTGGCAGGAAACAGATGGCATATTCAAGATGGGTGATTGAGGAGAGATTAACAAATGGACTATTTACAAATGTGTGGGTAGGGTTTGGGAAAAGCAACTAAGCATAATGTATAACTGCTGGATTAATCCCAGCACAGAGGTATTACACCACTAGGCCTGATGGAGCAGGGGAATAAGTAGTTACTGGAACTCAGAGTGAGACAGAATGTGTGTTATAAGGAGAGGGCTGCTTGACAAGTACTGGGGCCTTCAGCTGAAGCAAGCAGCCAGCACAAAGCCACCATGCCGGGAGGCAGTCAATAAAATAAATATCTTTATCTCATTCTCTTCCTTCCCTTTGCTGATACGCCCAATACCTGAACCCACCTGAATGCCTGAGAGCAAGGGAGCCCACTGATTCAGTTCACACAGGTTACCCAGAGTAGTGAGAAGAGTAGAGAGTGGGACCTGAAGGGGCAAACAGAAGCAAGGGGTCCCCAACTATGCATAATATCTGGACATGGATGGCTCTGTTCTTTGTGAACTCTGAGGGTAATTATGTTGCTGTTAGTATTAAGGACATTCTGCACCTTCTTAGTGACCTTATGGCTTATAGTGACTCTCTTTGACAGCTGACTACCATTCAGGCAGAATTATATGATATCGCAGATCCAGGGCTTTGGCAATAATAATAATGTTGTTTTGACCCTAAACTTTGTATGATAGGTCAAAGGCAATAACATCTTGGAAATGATGCTTTGAGGATGGGAAGAGAATCTATTGTTTTATTTATGATTATTAAGTAAATTTCATGGGTTGAGTCACACAGTACTCCAAAAAAGTTTGTTTCATCAACTTCCATAATACATAATTTTATGCTCATGTACATGTGTAAAATCTCTATTCAAGGGTGTGCTACTTAAAGAAGAATCAAATGGGTCCAAAAGAAATCTAGTTTTCAAAACAGGTAAATGAGGGGGTTATTTACACCAATAAATGTTCCTTGCTTCTCAAAGTGATTGAGTATATGTTCCATTAGAGTAGCAGAATCACAGTAATTTTTTTTTTTTTTTTGTGATACGTGGGCCTCTCACTGTTGTGGCCTCTCCCGTTGCGGAGCACAGGCTCCGGACGCGCAGGCTCAGCAGCCATGGCTCACGGGCCCAGCCGCTCCACGGCATGTGGGATCTTCCAGACCAGCGCACGAACCCGTGTCCCCTGCATCGGCAGGCAGACTCTCAACCACTGCGCCACCAGAGAAGCTCAGAATCACAGTAATTTAACATGAAATATGACTTGATTTACCAGAATGTAATTTTCAAGTCTTTGAGTAAAGGTAGACTGATACTAATAATATGTGTAAGAATGAATACTATTTAGGATTAATAGTAACTTCATAGACTCTGTGGTTGGAAGGGTCCTTGGAGTATATGGTGCATTTACTCAGCTAATGCCTGTACCCCTTCTTCTGTACCCTCCAAAAAGGTCATCCGAGCTATGCTTGACATTATTTCCTCAACAAGTAACATTTGTCATGGTTCAGATAAACATAGTCTTAATTTATCATAGTAATATGGCTAATTCCATTATAATTGTCTATTATTGAAATAGAAATTTACTAGTGTATGAAAATAATCAGGTTTGAACTGCAAGAGTTCTCATTTGCATCAAATACTTTTTAATTGGGGGATGACAGGGTAGGGGACTGGCTGAATTGAGATGAAGCTGATGAAAGAGACCTTGAGAGATGAGGGGCCTAACATCTCACTTTGGATAGGACCTTTGATGCCCATTTTACAGATGCTCGCCCCCCACTGGTAAGTATGATGCCCAAGGTCATGGAGTTGGTGAGCAGGAACTTGAACTCAGAGCACCCTCCACCGGGTCAGCCTTCCTTAGATGAACTTATAAAGGGCAGGAAGGGTGAAGAAAGAGGCTTCCCCTGGCTGGAAGCCTTTATTTCATAAGGTGAAAATGGAGCTGAATATTGCTCAACATTGGTCTGGTACTGAAACACGTGGACAGGGTTCATTCTCATTTCTAGGGAAGGAAACGAAAGACCTTTATGCTTACCTATAAATTCTGCCTTTTACAGTAGCCTAATGGAATGAAGAAGTTAAAAATAGCCAATTTCATTTTCCTACTGGGTACAATTGGCTGGTCAAATGTATCAATTTGGTAGATTCAGCTGATTGAATTGAAGCTAGCATCCTGTTTAGCAAAATATAAACGTGGTTAATATGACTGATTCTCTTCCTCCATTTTGTACATATTATCAATATAATGGCTTCCGCCTTTGCTGGTAATTACTCCCCTCAAGCTCCCATTCTAACTTGCTGAAGGCAGGCCCAGTTTTGGAGAAGGAGCTTAGGTAGCAGATCATGTGATAATTCCCTGAAGCCAGGCTGTTGATGATCCCTGGCCTGGCTGCCTTAAAATTGCTGGGGTAGATTGCCAGGCTGCCCTCTGGAGATTCCAGCCCTGTGGAACAGACCAGTATACGATCTCCCCAGATAATTCTGAGATTCCTCTAGGTTTTGGGGGCTAATGATCAAAGATTATGTTTCCAAGGACTTAAAATTCCAAATACAGTTTTCTCCTCAGCCTTTAAGAATCCTCTGAAAAAACGTAAATGTTCTGGCAAAGTTAATACTTAAGGCCTTTCATCTTGTAGGGGAGAGCAGTGGGGCTGGTGGGTGGGACAGCAGAGAGACAGTGGGGTAGGAGGAGGTGGAAGATGGTGGAGGGGAGGCCTGAGGAATGAGGACTCGGGAATCAAAAAGTCCTAGGGGGGAGAATCAAAGAGGAACTTGGCCCATTTGACAAACATGCTCAGGGCCAGCTCTGGATGAGTGAACACAGCTTGTAACCTTTGCTATCCTACTTCCTTTGAGATGAAGATGATAATTATAATAAGTGGGGTAGAGGGTTGTTAGCTTTCAAGAATTTGTATGGTATTGTGATTTTTATCCTCTTCTCAACCTAAGAAACAAAATGAAATTGAACAGTTAAGCAAACTAACCAGCAAGTCTGAGTGCTGAATGCAGTCTTTAAGAACTTTTATTAGAATTTATTAGATGTGAAAGTATCCAACTGCATCCTGAGGAGGCCACTTTTGCAGTTTGATAGTGGAAAGTTGAAGGTTCCAGTAGTGAGTATCATATTTTTCTTAACTTTGAATAAGGTAAATATACAATAATTGAGTATATTCTACAGTCCTAAAGGAAACAGTGTTCTCATGGCATATGTGGTGGGAAAAGTGGAGTGTTGGTGAAATCCTGAAGTTCCTCAGTGTTTGGCCCTGGTGCTGGCCCCAGGCTGAGGCTGCAGAGATGGACCAGACACAGAGCTGCCCCCTCTCAGGTATGAGGCCAGCAGCCTAAATGGACAACAATGAGCAGTTTAGTTAGTTGAAAAATATTGTCATTTTAAAGAGCTACTGATGGGGAATTCCCTGGCAGTCCAGTGGTTAGGACCACTGCAGGGGACATGGGTTCAATCCCTGGTCAGGGAACTAAGATCCCACATGCCGTGCAGCATGGCTTAAAAAAAAAAAAAAAAAAAAAAAAAGAGCTACTGATGCTCTTGCTCAGGAATTGGAAAGAAAAAAGACCTCATTTTCTCAAGTATTTGAACAATTTTTAGGGTATCTGAGATTTCACCGCAAGCTTAAGGCATTCACTTCTCCTTGAATTGTGCCTTGTCCCTTTTTCTTAAGACCGTGACACATTAAACTGTGATTTACTCATCTCTGTAATTAGATGTAGTGATTAGAATCCCCTTTATCTTACTCTGCAATTTCACTCTATGGGGAATTATGAAAGAATAATAGGTAAAAAGTTCAGAATGGGGGAAAGAATAAACAGAATGCTGAATGGTAAAAGGAGACAGAATGCTGAATGGATAATAAAATATTTAGTGCTTTTCAATTAACTGTTCTCACGATTAGTACACTAGTATATTATATCATAAAAATCATGTCTATTAATTTTTTGCAGCCATTATCTTGACTGTGATTTATGCCCCTCAAATCATTAACAATGTCATTCCAAAGTGGATAGAGATGAACGTCCTGGAGAGAGTTCAGGGATGTAATAGGATTATCGTTCAGGCTCACGGAGAGATTGAAGACCAGTGAATGGAGGGCAGGGGGTTTGAGAGTGTGGTGCTTGGTGAGAGGAGAAAATAGAAGAGGAAGGCACAGAGCCCCAGGGTTTGAGAGACAAGCCAGTCCCTTGGTGCTAGAGTAGGGGCAGAAAGCCTTAGAGAAGGCAGTGCTGCCGTAATCCGTGGAAGACTTGGATTGTGGAAAGCCCAGTGACTTGGAGAGCATGGCTTTTCCTCATGGTGTAATTTCGTACGCACAGGGAGAAGATAAATATGTGTGTGTAAGAGTCCCCGGGGTCCTATCGGATGCAGTGAGCATTCCTGTTCCAGGTTATGCTGAAGGCTTGAGGGCAGCATTTCCATCCAGTCAAAGAAAGGGCTGTGACTCTTCATAAATAGTTCTCTTCTTGGGAAAATGAGATAAGCTGTATCACCAGAATAGTGTTAATCAAGTAGATTAGCGAAACCCCAGCTCTGTAGGGTAGTCCTGCAGCCGTGCATTTTTAATTTACTCATGGAAATCCCTTTCCTTTGTATTATTTACCTGTCTGGGTGTTTATCTTCAAGTACTCAGTTAATCAATATTCAATTCATCAATCTATTATTGGTTCTGCATCATTAGAGCCTTGAAAGTATCTTTTGGCTATACTTAAACATAGGAATTTTATTACTATTAAAAACAGTGCCTGGAAGATATTTATTATTTTTTAGGTTTTTTTGTCGTCTCACTGGTACCTGGGACAACCATAGGGCCTTCCTGAATATAGAATCTATTTTAATTCAGGGTCTGAAATTCTAATTTTCTATCTGGGCTGCTCAGAGTGCACATTGGAGGTGGGCCAGTAAGTCCTCTTTATATTTATATTGTGCAAGTCAATGGTAGAAGCCAGAGTGAAAATCCTCTAGTTTTTAAATTTTAAATAGGCCTTTTCCAAGTGAGGTTTGGCTGCAAGACCTATCCTTTTAAAACAAGTTAACCTGTACAATTTCATAAGCAGGAAATTTAGACTAACTAATCAATCAGACAGCATTTTTAGCAGTTTAGTATACTAATGAGTTAACACCATTTTTAAGCATAACATTTCTCTCTACTCTAATACCAGCCATGGAAGTCAGCATTACTGCTCATAGCCTGATCTTGAAAGACTAGACTGAAACCTCAAGAAATTTAAAAAAAATTTTGATAACAATGTTTTATAATGCAGAGTTCAGGTGTTATATTTTTCTAGATTACTGTCTTCCTAATTCCCATTATGAGATTTTATATATACATCTAAAATATAATTATATATGTATATAAATATATATAATTTAATATTATATATTTGTATGTAAATAATATAATATATAAACACATTATTTATAATATATTTAAATAATATCTAGGACATATATAATTTACATAATTATAAACTTATATAGAATAATATATAAAATTATATAATTTTAAGTATATAATCATATATTAAAATAACATAATAATATGTAAAATAAAATAAATTTTAATATATAATTATATATATAAAATTATATGGCTGTCAATGGATAAATGGACAATGGTCCAACCCACACATGGTCTCACTTTCATGATCACTTCTGATTGCTCCATGTGAATCGAATCATGACCATTTTTTTAGTCTTTAGAGTCTACAGTGAATGGCTTTGCTGGTGTTAAGTTCTGGTCATTCATGTAACTCTTGAGTCACAAGTGACAGTGGAATCAAAGTCCCTCTTATGGTCCCCATGCTTCTAATGATTGGAGCTCCTTTTCAAGATGTGGTGAAATCTCCTTAATGGAGAACTCAGCAGCCTGGCACTAGCTGTACAAGTTATAAGAAATCTGTTTACAAGAATGTTTCTTACAGGACAGAAACTCTGCAAAGAGCATACATCCTACAACAGGAAAATCATGAAGTTCCACTGAGTCTGGGAAGATGCAGCCCACAAGCCTTCCCTGAAGCCCTGGATGAAGACTGTTTTTCCAGGGCCTCCTGTAGTCACAAACTCTTCCACAAAGTTAGCAGCAGCCGCCTCTGCTCTCATTTTCTCAGTGGGCATGCTAGACCAATAGTTCTCAACCTTGGCTGTATATCAGGGTTTTCAAACTACAAATTCTTAAGCCCTACCTGTGGAAATTCTGATCTAGTCCTTGGGGGTGGGACTTAGGCATTAATTTTTTTTTGTTTGTTTGTTTTTGCGGTATGCGGGCCTCTCACTGTTGTGGCCTCTCCCGTTGCGGAGCACAGGCTCCGGACGCACAGGCTCAGCGGCCATGTCTCATGGGCCCAGCAGCTCCGCGGCACGTGGGATCCTCCCGGACCGGGGCATGACCCACGTTCCCTGCATCAGCAGGCAGACTCTCAACCACTACGCCACCAGGGAAGCCCCAAGCATTAATACTTTTTAAAAGCTTCTCAAGTGGTGACTTCAACTTCCAAGAGCAGAGTTAAGAATTATTACCCTAGGGAGTTTGAAAGAAAGGCTAATATTATCTTATTTGCACACCCAACAGGTGACAAAAATTTGAAGACTCACCAAGGAGTAGTATTTCCTCATAGAGTATCAAATGCCCTCCTTCCAGCAGCCCTACTCATTTACAGATAAGGTGGATAAACCTTCTACCTAACTCTGGTGTCCTTCCTACCTCTTAACAATCAACACTGATGTCCCTTCCCTAAGGAACTGCCCTCTTCTAGTCTATAGGTGTGCAGATCATCCCATTAGTCACTGGTTGAACTCTCACTTCCACTGTCAGAAAGCATTCCAGATGACTGAATTCTGGTTGTTAATCCCATCTCAGATAAATGGGATGCTCAGCAGCTCTTAGGCACATTGATCCTGCCTTCCCCGTGGCTGGGAGAGGTCAAGCTCATGATCCATACTCTTACAAAGCATGGTCATATTTCTTTGAACCATGTCTAGCCTAGGACTAGCTGGTAGACATTATCCTGAGACAAAGAATAACTCACTTGAATAAGATACCAAATGTTTTTTGATATCTCTAGAAAAGGGTTTCTCAAAGGCAACACTATTAACATTTTAGATTGGATAATTTTTTGTTGTGAGGGCTGTCTTACACATTGTAGGACGTTTAGCAGCATCATTGGCTTCTACACACTAGATGCCAGTAGCAACCCTTCCACCTAAGTCAGGACAATCACAGATGTCTCCAGACATTGCCAAATGTCCCCTGGGGGGAAAATCATTCCCAGTTGAGAGCCACTGCTCTAAGGTGGAACTTTGCAAATTAATCATTATGAATCATAGCAGGGGTCAGTGTTCATTCATGTTGCATTCCACTCCCTTGTTACTGCTTTTAGAATGGTGCACCTTTCGCCAGATTTACTGGAGTTCTGCTTAGATGTTGTCCTAGATCTGTTAACCTAGGAAACAGAGGTGGAGATTAGCCCAAGGGAGGTTTGTTGAGGGATGTTCACTGGGACACCTGTAGGGAATGAGGGAAGAGGATTGGGTAGTAGCAGATGTTGAACTGCTGGACAGTTATCCCAAATTGAGGTGAAGTAACCAGACCTTTGAACCCTCGCCAGTCATTGAATTTGGGCTCCCCCACCCACCCCCCTGCCACCAGGGTTGGTGGCAAGGGATAGGGGTTAACCTCAGTGAGGCAGCTGTCTTTAGTCAAGGGGAATTCCTGCACAGGGACTTGGCTGTGATCTGGTCAGGGGTCAACACTCCAGAGAGCAGAGTCTTTGCCCTGAGAGGTGATCTGGACAGTGCACCACAGGTTAAAAGAAAACAGTTTTAATTCATTTTACTGATGCTTTGAGGCTGAGCATGTGATAACATAGGAAATGTAGTCCATGAGCAAATGGACTGTGCTGGAGACCTGTGATGGCTGAAACCTACATAAGGCATGTGTATAAAGGTTTTTCTAATGCAAAATGTTCTCTTCTGGTTTCCTATACTGAATGATCTAGTCTTTGCCTTGACCTATCTCAGAGCCAGCAATTACATTAGCTAAAGCACATTTTGAATAGTATTGAAAGAACATGATCCCCACAGAAAGGCAGATAATGCAAAGAGGTGACCTATGATGGATGATCACTGACATTGTTTAGGCAAAATGTCACCTGTCACCATTATGGGTCAAAAGTATGTAATAAGAAGATTGCTTATCACAACAAACTGCTGGGAGCATTGCTGGGCAGGTTCCCACGGCTACAGAGGCCTTGGATGTTGCATATTTCATGTTTAGAAGTGGCACGTTAACAACAGCTAAACATTGCTTTGGAGCGTGTAGCTGCATGCTTAGAAAGTGATATTGTCGGAGTGATGGGTTAAATTTTGTGCCGATCATGCATCATTCAATAATGCTAGGGAGGCTCAGAGGCTCACAGTTAGCTCTTGAAATTGGTTTCAGATACACCAGAGGGAAGGAGAAGCAGGAAGAGAAGGGGAAAATGGTGAAGAGGATGAGAAAAAAAAGGAGGGAGAAGAGATTAGGGGAGGAGGTAATAAAGATGATACTGGAGTGAGTGCCTAGTTCTAGTAAAAAACACTAGGTTTCACTGGCATAAGTCTTATATATCTAGAATATTTTATATTGTTTCATTTGACACAGGTTTTTATTATGAGTTTGTATTTACTCTTCATTTCTTACTCACTACCAGACAAATACACACACACACCCCTTATTTTTTTCATGACAATAACAAACAACCCTACAAAATAATCTATTCTTTTATTTTGCTCTTCCATTATACTATTCCCAGTAGTGTTTTTATTCTGTGGATGGTTTCTGATTTGTTTGGATCAACCCCATGCTTCGTGGTGGCTACATAATTACTATATGGAAGGGTCTTTAGAGTGGCTATCTGATTGGACGGGGTGGGAAGGGGGGATGGGGACATTGTCTTGAGGCGGCATTTGCATAGCAAGCACACTATTATATGTACTTATTGGAGTCACATGGGAGGAGGCTTATGGAAATTACAGAGGACCCCTCAGCCCCAAGCCACCCTTGGAATGGCTATGCCTGTGATTTGGGAAGAACGAGCGATATTATTTTTACAGAAATTGGGAACTGAACCAAGCTTCTTATTACCAAGGCATCTGCAGGATGTTCTTTATCAGAAGCCACCAGTCCCTTCCCAACCACCTGAAAACACTTACCTGGAGGCTATTTTCATGGCATAACTAGTCGTGGTGATGGAATTACCACTACCACCTCTGCCATCATTACCGTCCTGTTCTGCCCTCCCTAGGGACACAGCCCCATACTAATTGCCATCACCCTTTCCCTGAGAGGTTAGTGCTTTTTGGGGCAGCTTGCCTGGTATGTGACATGAATCTTTCAGCCTGGTGAGGAAGCGGAGAGGAGGGACTGGAGGTGGCAGCTACAGATGGGTAGTCTGTGGGGAGCAGAGTTCAGCAATTTAGAACTCAGGCAGCCTGGCTCTATTGTGTGGGCTTTGGTGAGTACTTTTTCATTTTATCAAACAGCACTCTACCTCCTTCTCCACAACCTCCCACAGCCAGCCTTCTGAGCCGTGTGGGAAGACAAAAACAGCTGTGCACGTTAGTGGCTTCAGCTGTTCCCACAGCAGCGCTACACTGCGGTATCCCAGGAGTCATCAAATATTTAGGAGGAGGTTGTAGACCTTTGTATCATGGCCAGAAATGCCATGTGCTCAGGTTTGGATTCCACTGGGTTCTTGTTCATGTTAGCAGAAAATTGTGAGAAAAAGGAAATGACTCTTTTACCAAATTGTATGGTGCTATCAGATCAACTGTGTCTTTATGCTCACTATACAATTACAGCTTTTTGGTTTCTTGTTAGGGAATAACTAAACAAGAACAATACTGGAATAAGAGTCTATCTCTCCCAGATGAAAAACACTTAAGAATATTTCTCATTATAATCTATTCATTAAATGCCGTAGCCTGGCCCTCTGGGGAGAGTCACGCACTACAACCCATACTGGAGATGAGATTGTGTGTTTAGAGTTGGCCTCGGCTGATGAATGTGGAAAACTACAAGCTGCCTGAAAATTCCCTGGTGACTCTGGATGCTGGAAAACACAGCTGGGGATGCCGAGAAGCATGTAGTATTACAGAAAAGTGTGGTCTAAATTTCCATTAAATATTTTCTTTCAGATGTGTGACTTTTTGCAGGGAGATATATATATTGATAGCTCCTGTAATCAGGGGCTAGAATACCACTTTGGGTAAAGTTTGTTCTCAATTTAAAGTTGTTTTTTTCCTTAACACAGCTAAAATACCATGCTTAACACAGCTAAAATGATTTTAGAGTTTTGTCTTTTCTGGATGACTTGGAAAGCCAATCTTCATTGTAGCTTAATATTATGTCATTGGTTCAGTGTCAGCCAATGGGAAGATTAAGTGGAATTCCATAATGGCCTTCTTTGGTCCAGTTCTAGTCAACGTTTCCTTAATCACTGGGATGATGGAATAGAAATCTGCTCATTAATTTTGCCAATAAAAACAACTGGGTGGGGTGGCTTGTATCTTGGAAAGCCAGTCTTGAACTGTGTAAAAAAAAGAAGAAATGGGTGATTGAAAACTGTAGAAGTTTAGAGGGTAGTTACCAAGTAATATTAGAGAGAACCATCAAACTGCACAGCACCAAAGAGTACCTAATTCTTGGGGCAGAGATATTGCAGAAAATGACCTGAAGGTCACAACAGATCCAACTGTAGCAAATGGAAAACTCAAGATGTATGTCTTGGAATAACCAGGTCAGCATCTGCATTTCCAGTGTTCGACCTTTTGACTGTTGCCTGGTTATGAAACATTTACTCTGCACTGGGGATAGTGAAAACGGATCTCTTTACAATTCTGATGAGGGCTGGTGTTGACTTTAAGAAATCCAGATTGCAAAGAGCACTGGTGTAATGGTTTCAATGGAAGAAAAGACCTAACTAGGTATATGGATTTAGAGTAGGAAAGCTTCAACACCCTCAACTGAGTCAAAGATTTGGATCCTGTTCAGACTTTGACTCTAATTAGCTGAGTGACCTTGAACAAATCCTCCAACATTTTGGGTTCTCCATTTTTTATCCCAGAAACAAGAAGTTGGGTTAGTACAGTGATTCTCAGTCTGTGGTCCTTAAGAGAATAATTTAAGTCTGTTAACTATTTTCAATGCTTTAAAAGACCTAAAGCAATAGTGTATTTCCCATTAAGGAGGCCATGTAGACTTTTATTTAACAAATGCAAATGGTAGATGAAAAATTTTAAAACATGAGTACACATAGGAAAAATAATAAAACTCTTCTTCTTGGTAATCAAAAAATAGGAAGCATTTCAGCCTCTAAACTAAGGCTTATGAGGACCCTGATTGCCAGCAGAACTGAGAAGCCTGGAAGACACTGCATCTGTACTGCATAAAGAGGGAACTAGGGAAGCATTTTCAGCGGGCAGGTGCACTTTGGTTGCAAGATTAGAAAGAAGGAGGTATCACTAATACTAGCTATGTGCCAGCCACTCTTCTAAATGCATTAATTCATTTAATCCTCAAAACCACCTTGTAAGGTAGGTACTGTCAACATCCCACCTTGAAGATGAGGAATCTGAAGCACAAAGGTAACACTTATTAAACTCATTGTTAGCAACTGTTACGAATAACCTGGATTATTCCCAGTGATATGTGTCCACTGATGCCACAGAAATGAAAGAGATACATAAAGAGAGCAAAAATGGGGCTTCTTCTCTTCAGCCTCCTCTCAAGGATGTAATTAAAGGCTCTGAACTAGAGGACCTTTGTTCCAGGTGAGCCTCTGGTATTAAATACCTGTGTGACCTTGGGTGAATCATCCTACCTTTCTGAATCATAATCTCCTCATCTGTAAATGGGGTGATATCCTTGCCCAGTTACACCACAGGATTACTGGGAAAATATGGAAAAATCTTCAAGTGCTTTGAAGATGGTACAAATATGGGAGAATGAGGGATGACTTGCCTCAGTGGAGCTGCTCCCCAAAGACATAAGTCATTCATTTAACAAACGTTCATGATGTGCTCATTATGTGGGAGCAGAAGGAAATGAAGATCTTAGGGTAATCCTTATCTCCTCTGTTGAGACGAAAAAGTGGCCAGTGATTCTGTTGCTGTTTTTTGCTCAGATATTCTTGCTGTAAATAATATCTTTAGATGATAAAGTGTCCCAAGTTTGCTGTAACCTAGTTTCCTGCCATTAGTTCATGGTCTTCACTGGTGAGTGTCTTCATTTTCTTGCTTCTGCCCCATTACCTCCCAATGGTGTGTGTTGTCATCACCCCTTAGCTCCAGGATCAGTTTGTGGTCTGTGATTGATTCTACTCCATTCTTGTATCTTGTCCCTCCTTTCCGGAAAATTAGATCAAATACTTCAGGTGACCAGTATCAAGACCAGTGAAGAAGTTTTGACGTCCCCTTTGAGAGGTAGGGTGGGCAGGGTCATTTGTATGTGCAGCTTCCTGTTTGTGCGTAACCACCAGGCAGGTGCAGAGAGGCACGAGTTCATCTGGCTAGTTGGATGCTATTTCTGGTTGTGTGATAAAAGTGGGATAGGATGTGAAGGCAAACGGTTTCTCATTCTTACACACTGAGAACATGGTCTCATTTCAAATGAAATGCCCTCAGCTTTTGGCTGTGATAAATTATACCCATGTAATGCCATGATCTCTCAGGTCATAGGTAATATACTAATTAATGCCATCTCAGTATTGGAATCTCTATGTTGAGCTTGGAATCGAGAAGTCCCCTGCTTGAAATATAAAACCTCATTAAGGGCTCTTTTTCTACACTAGACCACGAATAACTGATACATTGCACTAGACCAGCACATTCAAGCTCAGCTGGAGAGGGGGCCGGAGATGCAGGGATGTCAGGGACAAGACGCATGTATTGTACCTGGGCAAAAAGGTTTAATTTTAAAAAGAAGAAGTCAAAATAGATACCAAAAAGATCCAGGAGTTCAGAACGCAGGTGCCTTTAAAATGAATATGAATGTTAAAAGAAAATAAAAATACACCATTCGGTAGTTTAAAAAGAGTTCCCTATAACTAGGTGGGCCGAGAAAGAGCTGAGAACACACAGCATGAGTATTTCTTGTATTTTAACCTTTATGCTCATGATAGTACATGGTGCTTTTCTTTTAAATTACATTTTGTTACAGAGCTTAAGTAGTGAGCATCTCCTTTCTTTGCTATTGCCTGTTAATATCTATGAGAGAAACATTCCATGTTCTCTACATCTTTCAATATTTACAGCATCATGTATGTGTCCCCTTATGAAATTTTAAAAATTCATAATTATTCCTATAGTTGCCATGTTTGTTAGGAGAAAATATATCTTTATGGGAAGTGTAAGGGTTTGGATCTATTGAGAGACGCAGTTTAGAATCATGATTCTGGCATTTGCTAGATGTGGGACCTTGGGTAAGTACTTTACCTTGCCAAGCTCTGTCTCTTCTGATGTAAAATGGGTAATAATATGCATCTCCAACACTTGGGAGAAATAAGTAATACAGTAGCTGTAAAAGTACCTGGCACTTGGCCCAGTAGATATGATTTCTCATTACATCTGTTTTTCTTAGCTTCTTGAGTTCTGCAACAAAGTATTGTGTTTCCTGTAATTCATCATAGAATATTTATTGAATACTAAAAATACTATTGAATGAGAGAATCTATTCTATGTTAATACTAAAGACAAAAAATGTAACTTGCTTGCGTTTTTGACTTACCTTTATTCTGGGGCAGTTGATTATTCATCTTTGATAATTTTGTCTTATAGCTTATATTTCTTATATTTCTTATAGCTTATTTTTCTATTGTACAAAAGTAATATTTGGTAGGTACTGCTATCACTGAGGATTAGTTCCAGGTCCAGTTATGAACTTCATTTAAATTTACACTGACTTGTTACTCTGGCTCAAGCCAACTCCAAACCATAGAGAATGAGTAATGCTATATAGGCATCCTTCAGCCTAACTGTTCTTTATAACAATTATATTTTTGATAGGAAAACTGAGCAAAAATATCTGTCCAATGAATGCCTAAGATTACACAGTAAGTTCCTGTGAATGCTCTTTTCCATTTCCCCAGGCTTCCTTGTTCTTAGCAACCATTATCTCTTGCCATTAACTGTCTCTTTAAATGATGTATGGGGACTGGGAGAAAAAAGAGGAACAAGACGTGAAAATACTCTGAAGAATTTTAAAGAAATAATTAGGCAGGGCTAATAGGGAGAGCACTTGCATCAGGCTCTTGAAAGTTCTAAGGAAGAGATGCACACCAATGATCATCATGGACAAGTGATTATCATAAGGCTAAATGGGGGTGTTGGGCAGCTCCAGGAACCCTCTGGGCAGTTACACAGTCGCTTTGACTTCCAGTGCTAACATGGCCAGAGCTCAGAGGGACATGCTTCCCTCCTGGGGACCTGCCTCCTTCTTGACCACGTGTCATTTACCCTGCCCAAGGAGTGGGTTCTGCTTGGATAGGTTTCCCAGTACACAGCACACAGCTTTTCTTTCTTTCTTTCTTTCTATTTAAATATTTATTTCTTTATTTGGCTGTGCCAGGTCTTAGTTGTGGCACGCAGTATCTTCGTTGCAGTGTGCAGGATATATATATATATATATATATATATATATATATATATATATTTAAACATCTTTATTGGAGTATAATTGCTTTACAATGCTGTGTTAGTTTCTGCTTTATAACAAAGTGAATCAGCTATACATATACATATGTCTCCATATCTCCTCCCTCTTGGGTCTCCCTCCCACTCTCCCTATCACACCGCTCTAGGTGGTCACACAGCACCCAGTTGATCTCCTGTGCTGTGCAGCTGCTTCCCACTAGCTATCTGTTTTACATTTGGTAGTGTATATATGTCCATGCCACTCTCTTCATCACAGCTTACCCTTCCCACTCCCTGTGTCCTCATGTCTATTCTCTACATCTGCGTCTTTATTCCTGTCCTGCCCCTAGGTTCTTCAGAACCATTTTTTTTTTTTAGATTCCATATATATGTGTTAGCATACAGTATTTGTTTTTCTCTTTCTGACTTACTTCACTCTGTATGACAGACTCTAGGTCCATCCACCTCACTACAAATAACTCAATTTCATTTCTTTTTATGGCCCAGTAATATTCCATTGTATATATGTGCCACATCTTCTTTACCCATTCGTCTGTTGATGGACACTTAGGTTGCTTCCATGTCCTGGCTACTGTAAATAGAGCTGCAATGAACATTGTGGTACATGACTCTTTTTGTATTATGGTTTTTTCAGGGTATATGCCCAGTTGTGGGATTGCTGGGTCATATGGTAGTTCTATTTTTAGATTTTTAAGGAACCTCCATACTGTTCTCCATAGTGGCTGTATCAATTTCCATTCCCACCAACAGTGCAAGAGGGTTCCCTTTTCTCCACACCCTCTCCAACATTTATTGTTTGTAGATGTTTTGATGATGGCCATTCTGACTGGTGTGAAGTGATACCTCATGGCAGTTTTTTTTTTTTTTGCAGTACGCGGGCCTCTCACTGCTGTGGCCTCTCCCGTTGTAGAGCACAGGCTCCAGACACGCAGGCCCAGCAGGCATGGCTCATGGGCCTGGCCGCTCTGCAGCATGTGGGATCTTCCCGGACCGGGGCACGAACCCGTGTCCCCTGCATCGACAGGCGGACTCTCAACCACTGCACCACCAGGGAAGGCCTCATGGCAGTTTCGATTTGCATTTCTCTAATGATTAGTGATGTTGAGCATCCTTTCATGTGTTTGTTGGCAGTCTGTATATCTTCTTGGGAGAAATGTCTATTTAGATCTTCTGCCCATTTTTTGATTGGGTTCTGTTTTTTTTGACATTGAGCTGCATGAGCTGCTTGTAAATTTTGGAGATTAATCCTTTGTCAGTTGCTTCATTTGCAAATATTTTCTCCCATTCTGAGGGTTGTCTTTTCATCTTGTTTATGGTTTCCTTTGCTGTGCAAAAGCTTTGAAGTTTCATTAGGTCCCATTTGTTTATTTTTGTTTTTATTTCCATTTCTCTAGGAGGTGGGTCAAAAAGGATCTTGCTGTGATTAATGTCGTAGAATATTCTCCCTATGTTTTCCTCTAAGAGTTTTATAGTGTCTGGCCTTACATTTAGGCCTTCAATCCATTTGAGTTTATTTTGGTGTATGGTGTTATGTAGTGTTCTAATTTCATTCTTTTACATGTAGCTGTCCAGTTTTCCCAGCACCACTTATTGAAGAGGCTGTCCTTTCTCCATTGTACATTCTTGCCTCGTTTATCAAACATAAGGTGACCATATGTGTGTGAGTTTATCTCTGGGCTTTCTATCCTGTTCCATTGATCTATATTTCTGTTTTTGTGCCAGTACCTTACTGTTTGATTACTGTTGCTTTGTAGTATAGTATGAAGTCCAGGAGCCTGATTCCTCCAGCTCCATTTTTTCTTTCTCAAGATTGCTTTGGCTCTTCGGGGTCTTTGTGTTTACATACAAATTGTGAAATTTTTTGTTCTAGTTCTGTGAAAAATGCCATTGGTAGTTTGATAAGGATTGCATTGAACCTGTAGTTAGCTTTGGGTATTATAGTCATTTTCACAATGTTGATTCTTCCAGTCCAAGAACATGGTATATCTCTCCATCTGTTTGTATCATCTTTAATTTCTTTCATCAGTGTCTTATAGTTTTCTACATACAGGTCTTTTGCCTCCTTAGGTAGATTTATTCCTAGGTATTTTAATCTTTTTGTTGCAATGGTAAATGGGAGTGTTTCCTTAATTTCTCTTTCAGATTTTTTACTATTAGTGTATAGGAATGCAAGAGATTTCTGTGCATTAATTTTGTATCCTGCTACTCTACCAAATTCATTGATTAGCTCTAGTAGTTTTCTGGTAACATCTTTAGGATTCTCTCTGTATAGTATCATGTCATCTGCAAACAGTGACAGTTTTACTTCTTTTCCGATTTGGATTCCTTTTTTGTTTTTGTTTTTTTACATCTTTATTGGCGTATGGATTCCTTTTATTTCTTTTTCTTCTCTGACTGCTGTGGCTAAAACTTCCAAAACTATGTTGAATAATAGTAGTGAGAATGGACAACCTTCTCTTGTTTCTGATCTTGGTGGAAATGGTTTCAATTTTTCACCATTGAGAAGGATATTGGCTGTTGGTTTGTCATATACAGCCTTTATTATGTTGACGCAAGTTCCCTCTGTGCCTACTTTCTGGAGGGTTTTTATCATAAATGGGTGTTAAATTCTGTCAAAAGCTTTTTTCCATCTCTTGAGATGATCATATGTTTTTTCTCCTTCAATTTGTTAATATGGTGTATAACATTGATTGATTTGCATATATTGAAGAATTCTTGCATTCCTGGGTTAAACTCCACTTGATCATGTTGTATGATCCTTTTAATGTGTTGTTGGATTCTGTTTGCTAGTGTTTTGTTGAGGATTTTTGCATCCATGTTCATCAGTGATATTGACCTGTAGTTTTCTTTCTTTGTGACATCTTTGTCTGGTTTTGGTATCAGGGTGATGGTGGCCTCGTAGAATGCGTTTGGGAATGTTCCTCCCTCTGCAATATTTTGGAAGAGTTTGAGAAGGATAGGTATTAGCTCTTCTCTAAGTGTGTGATAGAATTCACCTGTGAAGCCATCTGGTCCTGGGCTTTTGTTTGTTGGAAGATTTTTAATCAGTGTCTCAATTTCAGTGCTTGTGCTTGGTCTGTTTATATTTTCTATTTCTTCCTGGTTCAGTCTTGGAAGGTTGTGCTTTTCTAAGAATTTGTCCATTTCTTCCAGGTTGTCCATTTTATTGGCCTATAGTTGCTTGTAGTAATCTCTCATGATCTTTTGTATTTCTGCAGTGTCAGTTGTTACTTCTCCTTTTTCATTTCTAATTCTATTGATTTGAGTCTTCTCCCTTGTTTTCTTGATGAGTCTGGCTAATAGTTTATCAATTTTGTTTATCTTCTCAAAGAACCAGCTTTTACTTTTATTGATCTTTGCTATTGTTTCCTTCATTTCTTTTTCATTTATTTCTGATCTGATCTTTATGATTACTTTCCTTCTGCTAACCTTGGGGCTTTTTTGTTCTTCTTTCTCTAAGTGGTTTAGGTGTAAGGTTAGGTTGTTTTTGAGTTGTTTCTTGTTTCTTAATATAGGATTGTATTTCTATAAACTTCCCTCTTAGAACTGCTTTTGCTGCATCCCATAGGTTTTGGGTTGTCGTGTTTTCATTGTCATTTGTTTCTAGGTATTTTTTGATTTCCTCTTTTATTTCTTCAGTGATCTCTTGGTTATTTAGTAGTGTATTGTTTAGCCTCCATGTGTTTGTATTTTTTTACAGATTTTTTCCTGTAATTGATATCTAGTCTCATAGTGTTGTGGTCAGAAAAGATACTTGATATGATTTCAGTTTTCTTAAATTTACCAAAGCTTGATTTTTGATCCAAGATATGATCTATCCTGGAGAATGTTCCATGAGCACTTAAGAAGAAAGTGTATTCTGTGGTTTTTGGATGGAATGTCCTATAAATATCAAATAAGTCCATCTTGTTTAATGTATCGTTTAAAGCTTGTGTTTCCTTATTTACTTTCATTTTGGATGATCGGTCCATTGGTGAAAGTGGGCTGTTAAAGTCCCCTACTGTGATTGTGTTACTGTTGATTTCCCCTTTTATGGTTGTTAGCATTCGCCTTATGTATTGATGTGCTCCTATGTTGGGTGCATAAATATTTACAATTGTTATATCTTCTTCTTGGATCAATGCCTTGATCATTATGTAGTGTCCTTCTTTGTCTCTTGTTATAGTCTTTATTTTTAAGTCTATTTTTGTCTGATATGAGAATTGCTACTCCAGCTTTCTTTTCATTTCCATTTGCATGGAATATCTTTTTCCATCCCCTCACTTTCAGTTTGTATGTGTCCCTAGGTCTGAAGTGGATCTCATGTAGACAGCATATATACTGGTCTTGTTTCTGTATCCATTCAGCCAGTCTATGTCTTTTGGTTGGAGCATTTAATCCATTCACATTTAAGGTAGTTATTGATATGTATGTTCCTGTTACCATTTTCTTAATTGTTTTGGGTTTGTTATGTTAGGTCTTTTCCTTCTCTTGTGTTTCCTGCCCAGAGAAGTTCCTTTAGCATTTGTTGTAAAGCTGGTTTGGTGGTGCTGAATTCTCTTAGCTTTTGCTTGTCTGTAAAGGTTTTAATTTCTCCATTAAATCTGAGTGACATCCTTGCTGGGTAGAGTAATCGTGGTTGTAGGTTTTTCCCTTTCATTACTTTAAATATTCCTGCCACTCCCTTTTGGCTTGCAGAGTTTCTGCTGAAAGATCAGCTGTTAACCTTATGGCGATTCCCTTGTATGTTATTTGTTGTTTTTCCCTTGATGCTTTTTTTGGTGTGTGGTTTATTTATTTATTTATATTTATTTTTGTGCATCCCTTGCTGCTTTTAATATTTTTTCTTTGTATTTAATTTTTGATAGTTTGATTAACCTGTGTCTTGGTGTGTTTCTCCTTGGATTTATCCTTTATGGGACTGTCTGTGCTTCCTGGACTTGATTGACTATTTCCTTTCCCATATTAGGGAAGTTTTCAAGTATAACCTCTTCAAATGTTTTCTCAGTCCCTTTCTTTTTCTCTTCTTCTTCTGGGACCCCTATAATTTGAATGTTGGTGTGTTTAATGTTGTCCCAGAAGTCTCTGAGACTGTCCTCAATTCTTTTCATTCCTTTTTCTTTGTTCTGCTGTGCAGTAGTTATTTCCACTATTTTATCTTCCAGGTCACTTATCCGTTCTTCTGCCTCAGTTATTCTGCTATTGATTCCTTGTAGAGAATTTTTAATTTCATTTATTGTGTTGTTCATCATTGTTTGTTTGCTCTTTAGTTCTTCTAGGTCCTTGTTAAATGTTTCTTGTATTTTCTCCATTCTATTTCCAAGATTTTGGATCATCTTTACTATCATTATTCTGAATTCTTTTTCAGGTAGACTGGCTATTTCCTCTTCATTTGTTTGGTCTGGTGGGTCTTTACTTTGCTCCTTCATCTGCTGTATGTTTCTCTGTCTTCTCATTTTGTTTAACTTACTGTGTTTGGGGTCTCCTTTTCGCAGGCTGCAGGGTCATATCCTGTTGTGTTCGGTGTCTGTCCCCAGTGGCTACAGTTGGTTCAGTGGGTTGTGTAGGCTTCCTGGTGGAGGGGACCAGTGCCTGTGTTCTGGTGGATGAGGCTGGATCTGGTCTTTTTGGTGGGCAGGACCGCATCTGGTGGTGTGTTTTGGGGTGTCTGTGACCTTATGATTTTAGGCCGCCTCTCTGCTAATGGGTCGGGTTGTGTTCCTGTCTTGCTAGTTGTTTGGCAGGGGGTGTCCAGCACTGTAGCTTGCTGGTCGTTGAGTGGAGCTGGGTATTGGCGTTGAGATGGAGATCTCTGGGAGAGCTTTCGCTGTTTGATATTACGTGAAGGTGGGAGGTGTCTGGTGGGCCAATGTCCTGAACTTGGCTTTCCCACCTCAGAGGCACAGGCCTGACACCTGACTGGAGCACCAAGATCCTGTCAGCCACACGGCTCACAAGAATAGGAACAAAAAAAGAAAGAAAGAAATATAAAATAAAATAAAGTTATTAAAATAAAAAAATTATTAAAAATATAAAAAAATTAAAAAGTAATAAAGAAAGGAAGAAAGAAGAGAGTAACCAAACCAAAAAAAAAATCTACCAATGATAACAAGCCCTAAAAACTATACTAAAGAAAACCCCCCAAAAAACCAAAAACGGACAGAAGCCTATGACAGATGGTAAAAAGCAAAGCTATACAGACATAATCACACAAAGAAGCATACACATACACACTCACAAAAACAGAAAAAGGAAAAGAAAATATATCTATATATAAAACAAACCCAGAAGAGAGCAACCAAATCAATAAACAAATCTACCAATGATAATAAACTCTAAGTACTAAACTAAGATAAACCTAAAACCAGAAACAAATTAGATGCAGAAAGCAAACCCCAGGTCTCCAGTTGCTCCCAAAGTCCACCGCCTCAATTTTGAGATGATTCATTGTCTATTCAGGTATGCCACAGATGCAGGGTACATCAAGTTGATTGTGGAGATTTAATCCGCTGCTTCTGAGGCTGCTGGGAGAGATTTCCCTTTCTCTTCTTTGTTCGCACAGCTTCTGGGGTTTAGCTTTGGATTTGGCCCCGCCTCTGCATGTAGGTCGCCTGAGGGCATCTGTTCTTCACTCAGACAGGACGGGGTTAAAGTAGTAGCTGATTAGGGGGCTCTGGCTCACTGAGGCCGGGGGGAGGGAAGGTTACGGATGCAGGGTGAGCCTGCGGTGGCAGAGGCCAGTGTGACGTTGCAACAGCCTGAGGTGCACCGTGTATTTTCCAGGGGAAGTTGTCCCTGGATCATGGGACCTTGGCAGTGGCTGGCTGCACAGGCTCCCACGGGGGGAGGTGTGGATAGTGACCTGTGCTTGCACACAGGCTTCTTGGTGGTTGCAGCAGCAGCTTTAGCGTTTCGTGCCTGTCTCTGGTGTCCACGCTGATAGCAGGGGCTCGCGCCTGTCTCTGAAGCTCATTTAGGCGGTCTCTTGCCTCTTAGGCAGGTCCAGAATTTTTCCTGGACTCCCTCCCAGCTAGCTGTGGAGCCAACCCCTGTCCTCTGCCTGGTATTTGACATCCAAAGCCTGAGCCTCAGCTCCCAGCCCCTACCAGCCCCGGTGGGTGAGCAGACAAGCTTCTCAGGCTGGTGAGTGCTGGTCAGCACCGATCCTCTGTGTGGGAATCTCTCCACTTTGCCCTCTGCACCCCTGTTGCTATTCTCTCATCCATGGCTCTGAAGCTTCCCCTCCGCCACCCCGTCTCTGCCAGTGAAGGGGCTTCCTAGTGTGTGGAAACTTTTCCTCCTTCACAGCTCCCTCCCAGAGGTACAGGTCCTGTCCCTATTCTTTCGTCTCTGTTTTTTCTTTTTTCTTTTGCCCTACCCAGGTACGTGGGGAGCTTTTTGCCTTTGGGGAAGTCTGAGGTCTTCTGCCAGCATTCAGTAGGTGTTCTGTAGGAGTTGTTCCACATGTAGATGTATTTCTGATGTATTTGTGGGGAGGAAGGTGATGTCCACATCTTACTCCTCCGGCATCTTGAAGATCTCTCTGCATGCAGGATCTTTAGTTGTGACATGTGGGCTCTTAGTTGTGACATGCAGGAACTAGTTCCCTGACCAGGGATAGAACCCAGGTCCCCTGCATTGGGAGCATGGAGTCTTAACCACTGGACAACCAGGGAAGTCCCCCAGCACACAGCTTTTCTGCAGGGCACAGACTTGTTTGGCCTCTTCAGTGTCTGCCATAACTTTGGCTTGGGAACTGTTACCACTCCAGAAATACAAATAGAGATTTGGGAGTCTGGCAGGTGGTTAGAGCCAGGAGGAGGGAATAGTATGAACAGAGGCACAAATTGCTGCATGGAGCATGTTTGGGGAACAGCAAACAGCTCATGATGGCTAGAGAAGTGTTTCAGTTAGGGGTCTGTGAACTTCTAAGGGGCCATGAAGGTATTATTAGGGCAGCTGAGTTCTCTTTATGCATTATTATAATTTTAGTTTTATTTCAATAATAACCCTAAAATAATGAACACAAGCACATTTGGGGCTATCAGTGTGGCCATCTTCTATGTAATCTGCACTGAGCAGATTATATCATATTCATGGTGCTGTGAGTTTAATTAGAGCATCATGACTAGACACGCCAAATTGATGTTATTTGAATTTTATTGGTTTTGTAAGCTTACTTGTGTTTAATTTATAAATAGTTTTTGATTTGTGGTTGTTTAAGAGCTACATGTGTAAGGAGTTTTTTTTTTTTAACCAAGTTTTTGTTATTACAATTATAACAACAGTGTAATGAAATGTTTAATTCAACACTGGGTATCTGAAAGAATGTATCTCCTTTAAAAGGGGTTCCATATTCTACTCAAATTTGAGAAACAATTGGCTAGACTGGGAATTGGCAAACTTTTTCCATAAAGAGCCAAGTGGTAAATATTTTAGGATTTGCAGATCAAGAGGTATTATGTTGGTGTTTATATAATAAAAATGAAAGCAAATTTCCACAATTTTTATTGATAATATAATAATAATAATATTTGAGTGTATATTTTTGGTAATATAGGCCTACTAATGAGCAAAATGAAATTTCTTTTAGGGGGAGGATAATGTTTCATTTAATTGGAGTTCAAAGTTAGTGTTCCCTATCATTAGATAGATTGCAGACATTCATCTGTGAAACTCATTCTTCGCTTGCTGATTATATAGAAGCAGAAGATTTAACTTGTAGGCCAAGTTTATTGATATTTGAGCAGAGTATAAGGTGTGTGTTGGGAGTGGAGTAATTTATCCAACCTCTCCACACCTCTTTTGTCTTCTGTATGTTCTTCTATAAACTGAGGACATTAAAAACAGCAATCTCTTTGGGCTGTTGTAAAGATAAGTGTGATAATTCATGAGAAGTACTTCAATCACTGTCTTATCATCATCATCATTAAATTTCAGAGAATATTTTATATTTACTTTGGAAAGTAATATAGGTCACAGGAGGATTTGAACAGTAAATAGCAGCATTGGAGCTACACTCATAGAGTCATCTGGCAACAGCATGAGGGATGGATCAAAGCAGGGGAGGGCTGAGAGGGCCAGGAGGACAGGAGTCCAGTTAGAAGGTGTTAAAGTAGCTCTCAGTCTTATCATGGCTTGCTGGTACTTTTATCCATATTGGTTATATTGACTCCAAGCAAGTAGGGAAGACCAGTTGTGGTAGGCAGAATGGCCCCAAAGACGTCCACACCCTAATCTATAGAACCTGCGAATATATTACCTTATGTGGAAAAAAGAGACTTTGCAGATGTGATTAAGGTTAAGGACCATGAGATGGGGAAATTATCCTGAATTATTGGGCCTGATCTAATCACACGAGTCCTTAAAAGTGGAGAACATTTCCCCACTGCAGAGAACCAGAGAGATAGCATTGTGGGAAAGACTCAGCCCACCATTGCTGGCCTTGAAGATGAAGGAAGGGGGACATGAGCCAAGGAATGTTAGCAGCTTCTAGATGCTGGAAAAGACAAGGGAATGGATTCTCTCTTAGATCCCCCAGAAAGGAATACAGTCCTGCCAACACCTTGATCTTAGCCCTGTGAGATTTGTGTTGAATTTCTGAACTACAGAACGGTAAGGTAATAAATTTATATTGCTTAAGCCACCAAGTTTGTGACAATTTGTTATAGGAATAATAGAAAACTAATATACCAATACGGTCTAGTTATACATGATAATAAGAAAGTGGAATGAGAGGCTTCCAAATATGTCTAAATATTGTTATATTCTAAGTGTTTCCTTATTTTGAATTTGAAGAAGATAGTCGTTTTTATTAATAGACATTTTTTCTTGACCCCACTGGATAACTGATAAACCAATATTTAAAGAATACTTGTTTGAAAGGCACCAAATTATTGGCATACGTGGGGTCTTAGCTTGGAAGTATGGAGAGATTTACCCAAGGTTGGTTCAACAAATTCTACCAATAATTCATGAGTATTTCATTTCAGGGGGGCTGAAAATGATTATTTTATAGTCCCTGCTAACAAACTAGTGAGCCATGCATGAATATGAGTAGCGATATGAACCACGCATTTCAAGCTCTGAGTTCCTAAGAGTTCCTAGGAAGTAGGGGTGGTACCATAGCAGTTGAAGATGACCCCAGTTATTGGGGTCATCATTCTTGAAGATGACCCCAGTTCTTGGTCTTGAAGGATGAGCAGGAGTGATCAGAGGAGGAAAGAGCCAAGGCAGAGGTACCCAAGGCACAGTGGGATGAATATGAGGAGTCCTAGGCAGTCCTGGAGAGCTCTGACACTGACCTGGCCAGTCTCCCCCATCCCCCCATAGCTGTCATGGTCCTGTGGAGTTGAGTGGAGTGGAGGAGAGATATCCTGGCAGGTCTTGCTCTCTGAGTACTGCATCATGCCTTGACACACTCCTTGGCCTGTCTCAGACTCTTTTCTCCCCACATTGGTCTATTCAATATTTGGAAAAATTGGAAAAAAATCCAATTATCTGTAGAATTCTAACAAGTGTTTTCTTCTGTTCTGTAGAGGGAAGGAATAGTTAATTCATCTACCCGTGGGTTTAATTAATAATAGGAAGTTACCTCAGTACTGGGGAGATAGAATAAATTGAAGGATATTTATGAATGTTTTATAAATTGATCATTTCTGATTAATGGAGTTGGACCTAAGAAGGTGGGAAGGTATGATGGCACCTGGGATAGATGAGGAAATGAATGAAGACAGAGATGTAAGGACAGGTCACCCTGGATGGGGAATGATGAGGGCCTTGATTAACTTTGACATTTTCTTCAGAGAGAGTCATGTCCTGGAGCTTCCTTTCTTGAGGTTGTGGATCCCAGACTTTGAACTGTGGAGAAATTGCTAAACATAATAACTCATTCATTATCACATCTCTTAGCTGAATCTGTATAGTAACTCATAAAGCTGCCTCACAGTTTACATTTATGTGAGACACATACCTTATAAGATACCTTCATGTATTTCCAGGTTTCCATAGAGTCTGAATGAAGAGCACCTGGTTCTTGAGCAAATCCTACTTTAGTGCCAACAAAACCCAACAAATCAGCAGTAGCAGCAGCAGCAACAATAACAAATACCTAGCATTTCTAAAACAAAGTACAGTTTACAAATACCTCCATATGCATTACACCATTTTCTCTTGTTCATCTGCCTTCTGTGGCCAGGTGGACTATGTAAGAATGTTATCCGGACACCCGGTCACTACCTGGTGTAGGTCAACCAAAACTGTGATGTTGGGTTAACTACACCTTAAATGAGACCTATTCGTGGGGCTTCCTTCCTTGAGCTCACCTCACATATGATGGGTATGAGAGGAAGTCTGCTGGCCTAAGGCACAAAAAGGGCAAGGATTGAAATATAGAAGCAAGGAAAAGAATTCTGCATGTTTGTGTTGTGCTCCCGAATTTCTCCAGGAACAAGGGGTGATTCAGTTTATAAATAGGGATGAGACCACACATGCTAATCAGGATCTAAAATAAACCCTGGGACAACTCTGAGAGAAAGGTGCTCTGGGATGTTAGTTGTTAGATGTAAGGAGAGAACACCATTGTCTCCTTATGTGTCAGTAGCAACAAAGTAAAAGTAGTGTGAACATGAACATGTCTCATCTGCTGTTTCTGAATTCAGTCTGGTGACTGGGAGAAATGCGGCTGCTAAGTACGGGCTTCTAGAGCACATGAAGGCAGTTGTTTCCTAAGAATTCCCAGATGATTAAAAAAATTCAAAGATAAAAGATGATAAGATGAACTGAATTAAAGTAATTAGCTAAATAAGAAGCCTCGGATGGTTGTCCTGAGTTTTTGCTGTGAAGTACTTGTCTGCAATATTTTAAGGACTTAATAGAATTTTATTTTAAAGCCATGGCATTAGCACAGTTAAGCCAATCAATGTATTTTAATAGCCTTTTAAAGGTGCCTTTTTAATTGTGCTCTGTGGGAGGGAAAGGTACATGAAGACTAGAAAACATCTAAAAATGGCTTAGTCAGAGCTTTCAAAAACATTTGCAAGTGCAAATTTCTGGCTTGGTTTGATTGCTGTGAAAGTGGGGTTAAAGTGTGAGATCTAAAGGGCTATTCCCCAGTGAAAAAACGAAGACTTAACTTGTGTAGATTCACTCAGCTTGGCACCATAGCAAAATATTTGGAATCTGCACCATTTTCCCTTTAGAGCAGCAACAGTGAGAGTTGGGGTTTCTCTTAGAGGAGAATTAGCTCTATGCAGTTTTCCTGCCTTCCTCAGGGCCCAGGAAGGCCAGAGAACACTCGTGTTGCTCTTTCTAGAAGTCCTCTGATCTGAATGTTTGCCAGTGATAGCTTCAGTTTTTATAGTTAGAATGTGCCTAACACCTGGATGAGTAGCAAAAAGTACTATTAATGTTCCAACTTGCTTGTTGGCACAGTGCCTACGTTATTGGCAGAACCTTCATAGTCCATCTCCTTTTCTTCATAACTTACTTTTGTGTGATGTTTTATTGTTTAAAAAATGTTTTTATATATATTATTCTATGGGGAGCCCCACAATAGCCATGTGATACAAGGGAGTTATGATAAGTTTCTGTTTCATACAATGTAGAAACTGAAGCTTGGAAATATGGAGAGGTTTACCCAAGGTCGGTTCAACAAATTCAGCCAACATTTCACAAGTACTGTCGAATGCTTTGTGTGTCCCAGGGAGCTTTCAAAATGATTATTTTATAGTCTCTGCTAACTAACTAGTGAGCCACATATCTACCAAATCTTCTCACTTGTTCTCCAGTGCTGTTTCCATGAAATTAGGTTGTCTCTTGCATGTCATGTGGAATTGTTTGAAGAATTTACTTCTTTAAAAATTTTCAATCCAAGTAGTTATTGGTTTGGAGTTGCAACATAAAGACAGAGTGTGGTAGGGATAACTTGGGGGGATGAATTCACCAATAGAAAAGAGTATTTGGTCTTACTTTTTGTTTTGATTAGTTTCTGAAAGAGGAGTAATTTGGGGGATTTGTTTTTCCAATCATTTCACTGCAGTGTTTCATCACAGCACTGTGTGCTGCTATATTGATCTGCTATTCTCAGTTCCAGCCAGAGGCCATCGGTGTACCCACACAATAGAACAAACTGAACGAGGTAGAGAGAGGGATTGGAGAAGAGGGGAAGTGCCTGGGAACTGGGCCACCATGGCCATATATGGCCAGGAAGGGACTATACCAGAAGATTTTAATACCTTTACATTTAGCCCTATACTTGACTAGTCCTATTAGCAAGTGAAGTGCTTGATGGGTTGTTGTTTTCCTTAATTTCCTAGAGAAAATGTCTCTTTGAAAACTCTAAACTTTTCTAAGTGAAACTGAGAGAATAGGTTTTCCCCCCTGTATCTCAGTTAGTTTTGGCTGAAGGTCCTCAATGAGAAGTGTATAGGAACCAGAAGGTAGGAGTAGCCATCAGGGATGGTACGGTATTGAAACCAAGGAGAGGTTCTATTCTAGGGCAAAAGAGCATGGTGTAGTCTCACAGAGCTGAATTAGCACACTAGCTCGCTGTGTCATCCTTAGGCAATTAACCTTTAAAGGGACTCTGTCTCCTTATAGTAAAATTGATCTAATAATGCCTATTTTAATTGGCTGTTTTAAGGGTTACATGAAACAACATATGCAAAGGGTTAAGCAGAGTGCGTGGTATACAGCCAGTACTCAATAATGATAGCAACTTCTGCTACTGTTATTGGCACTCTGACTACCACTAGTGCAATCAGGATAGAAAGCAGGAAACCAAGTCTGTCTGCCACATTTCCCATCCCCTTGGATCCTGTTATTAAGGATAGAAATGGCAAGACTTCTATCAATAAAACCACAGTTAGAAACCCATGCCTCAAATATTTTTGCTAAAGAGGTAGGCACTACAAAGATTTTACCAATAATATTTTAAAATAGGTTTTGTCTGGAGGCTACACCAGGCACTACAATTTGAGATTCCAGATATGTTCTCAGGTGCAATTCAAGTGTTCAGCCGCTGTGGTGACGACCTTAGTTTTCTGAACTTCAGTTAGCCTTGTGCTAAATGGAAGTAGAACTATGTCTCAATCAAATCAAAGTGGTAGAAATGTTTGAATGATACAGGCCAGATAATTAGTGACTGATTCTTGTGTCTTGTCCCCCATCTCCATCACAGATACACACACTTCGTCTCTCTTGTCCTTTTGGTCATAAATATTTTGATTCAATGAAGACGGAACCAGGGAGTCTATGCTTTCATTTGTCCATTTATTCAAGGACTTTTTCTGAGCATCTATTATATGTCAAGCATTGACCTATTTAGGGAAATTCTTGGGTTCCCATAGGCATTGTAATGGAGAGCACATGAATCATGGGTTCATATATCTGGCAGCATAAGAACTTTCTAAGTCGAAACAGTGTGCCAGGAAGCAAAGAGGCGAAGTCCATCTCTGTACAATGAGAGAGACTGAGCTTGTAATGATGCACTGTGGCCTGGGAACCTCATTATTAGCAAGTCGGAGACATACTGGAGAGTGTTCAGAGCAAAGCAACAAAGATGATAAATGGGCGGAAAAACTGATTTATGAAGACTTACACAACAAAATATGTATTTTTGGATCAACAAAGACTTCAGAAGAAATGTGATCACTATCAACAACTCTCTGAAGGTTATGAATACCCCAGAGGCACCTCAGAGGTGTTTAGCCTGATATTTGAAATGGTGACAAGGAATTAGAAGATGGTAACTTCAACCTGTGGATCAGAGAATTATGAGGCTAGCAAATCTATCTGTGCCTTATTGATGGAAAGTAGCTTCCAAGGGCAACATACTTAACCTATTTTACCTCCTATATATATTTCTGCAGTTGTAATTATGTGTAATCATTTGTTGTCTCTTTATGTCCAGGGATTTTATGTGTGTTTCCTATTTATACACACCTTCCCTGAAGATGTCAAGAATGAAATATTTGATTATATTTTTTACCCTCCACTTCAAAGGCTTGAAGATAAAAGCAGTTGAATTATGGACAAAGTTTGCATGCTTAACCTTTGTTGAAGGTCATTGTCATGATATAGGATTTTATTCCTATGAAAAGCCAGATGGGTGACTCTTTATAAAACTATCCCTCAGTGACTTGATCAACAGTTTTACACAACACACACACACACACACACACACACACACACACACACACACACACACACGAGATACAATATATAGCTTTTAAAGGCTATAAAATCATTTTAGGGGTAGAATCCAATCCCATGCAATTTTATTTATTCTGGGCTCCTGCAAGAGGGGCTATTTTAGCTCTAAGGTAAAAGTGTAATAACCCAGTGGGACTGGGCCTAAGGTTTGGGTGACAGAAAACCCCAGAAGAGCTGGATCCTGTGGACTGACTGGGCTGTTTCCTCTCAGCATTGTTCACTGTAAGTGCTAGGGCAGGTAACTGGCTCCAGTGGAAGACTGCCATTGAACCTATTAAAATACTTGTTGGCTCCACAACCCTGACTTCCATTAATGATCCAGCTGTTCCTAGGCAGTGATTCTCTGTCTGGGTTGGGGCTGGGCTTAGGGCATGGGTTGAGGGCACAACGTAGGCTAAGACTGTGAGCTTGGTCCATCCCCCTGGCCACAGTAATTGGCTTAGGAGTAGGCATGGGACCTGAGCTGGGACTCAAAAGACATCTTCTGAGAATGCTGCCATCAGATCTTCTCTTTGTGGTCAGTGTGGCACGCAGATATAAAGTCTGGAACTGCTGGGGTAAATTTTGCTATCATGATGGGGGGCAGCCTGAGAGTGAGGCCTGTACATGGACAAATGCAAAGCCAGACAAAAACTGCAGCGAAGAGGAGCCAGAGCCCTAATGACAAAATCGTATTTGGATCCAGTGCTGCCCAGCTCTGCTGTTTTCAGTTATCAGAGCTAATAAGTGCCCCTTATTTATTAAGCAATTTTGACCAGAACTTTAGTCCCTTATGACATGAAGAATTGCTATTTGCGTGAGTACCAAGAATATCTGAGTTGCAGTCTCAGTTCTAGCTATTCAACCTTGGACAAGTCACTTACGTTCCCTGTGCCTTAGTGTCCTCCTGTGTAAAATAGTGACGACAATGCCCACCTCTCAGAATCAATATGAAAGTTAATGAATGGGAAGCACTTTGTTAATTGTGAAGTGCCAGGTGAAAGTGAGGCATTATCTTATTGAGGAAGGTTTCAGGGAGGAAAATAACATGTAAGCTAGGGATAGGAGAAGAGGTAAGTTGTTGTAGAGATTTAGTGGGAAAAGGATGAACTGAACAGAACAGATCAACCTGGGCAAAGGCATGGAATACAGCTGAGCACAAGTCATTTGTGCGAAAGGAAAGAAACTGCCTTAGTAGTTCCTGATGGGAAGCTTTGGGGAATAAGATATATGATAGTGTTCCTTCGTATTTTGGGTCTGTTCATTTTTCATTTCATTTATTCAGGGAGAAATATACTCTTATAACTCCATTTAAATGTATTCCTCTTGCCTAAATGCTTGTATTCTACTGATGTTACCCAATACATGTGATTTCTCTAGCTTCCCTCTCCAAGATGACTTTCTTTCCCTCCTTGACACTTTTATCCTTATCTCATATACTATATGTTTTATTTTTTAAATTATAAACATTTTTAAATTAAATTTTATTTTTATTTTTTACTTTTGATTCCTTTCACCCATTTCTCCCACCTCCACTCCCCATCTCTGGCAACCACCAATCTGTTCTGAGTATCTGTGAGCTCTTTTTTTTTTTAGATTCCACATAAAGAAGAGATCATACTGTATTTGTCTTTCTCTGTCTGATTTACTCCACTGAGCATAATGCCCTCAAGGTCTATCCACGTTGTTGCAAATGGCAAAATTTTATTTCCTTTTTATGGCTTAATAATAGCCCATTGTATATATGTACCACAGTTTCTTTATTTATTCATCCATTGATGGACACTTAAGTTGTTTCCCTATTTTGGCTGTTGTAAACAATGCTGTAATGAACATGGGGTGCAGATATCTTTTCAAGTTAGTGTTTTTGTTCTCTTTGGATAAATACCCAAAAGTGGAGTTGCTGGATCATATGGTAGTTCTATTTTTAATTTTTTGAAGAACCCCATGTCGTTCTCTATAGTGGCTGCACCAACATACATTCCCACCAACAGTGCACAAGGGCTCCCTTTTCTCCACATGCTCAACAATACTTCTTACTTGTCTTTTTGATTATAGCATTCTGACAGGCATGAGGTGATATCTCATTGTGGTTTTGATTTGCATTTCCCTGATGATTAATGATGTTGAGCATCTTTTCATGTACCTGTTGGCCATCTGTATGTCTTCTTTGGAAAAATGTCTATTCAGATATTCTGCCCATTTTTTAATCAGATTTTTTTACTGAGTAGTATGAGTTATTTGCATATTTTGGATATTAACCTCTTATCAGATATATGATTTGCAAATATCTTTTCCCATTCAGTAGGTTGTGTCTTTATTTTGTTGATGGTTTCCTTTGCTGTGCAGAAGCTTTTTAGTTTCATGTAGTCTCACTTGTTTATTTTTGCTTTTACTTTTGGTGTCAGATTAAAAAAAAATACTGTCAAGACCTATGTCAAGGAGCTTACCACATATGTTTTCTTCTAGAAATTTTGTGGTTTCAGGTCTTACATTAAAAGCTTCAATCCATTTATTTTTAATACTTGGAATTTTTTTCTTTTCTTCTTTTTTTATTGAAGTATAATTGCTATACAATGTTATGTAAGTAACAGATGTATGATATAGTGATTAACAATTTTAAAGGTTATATTCCATTTTAGTTATTATAAAATATTGGCTATATTCCTCGTTGTACAATATATCCTTGTAGATTATTTTATACCTAATAATTTGTACCTCTTAATCCCTTACCCCTTTATTGCTCCTCCCCCTTCTCTCTCCCCCCGGTAACCACTCATTAGTTCTCTATATCTGTGAGTCTGCTTCTTTTTTGTTATATTCACTAGTTTGTTATATTTTTTAGATTCCACATATAAGTGATATCATACAGTATTTGTCTTTCTATTTCTGACTTATTTCACTTAGCATAATGCCCTCCAAGTCCATCCATGTTGCTGCAAATGGAAAATTTTCATTTTTTATGGCCGAGTAGTATTCCATTGTGTGTATATATATATATATATATATATATATATATATATACCACATCTTCTTTATCCATTCATCTGTTGATGGACACTTAGGTTGCTTCCATATCTTGGCAATTGTAAATAATGCTGCTATGAATATTGGGGTGCATGTATCTTTTCTAATTAGAGGTTTTTTTTTCCTGATATATACGCAGGAGTGGAATGCTGGGTCATATGGTAGTTCTAGTTTTAGTTATTTGAGAAACTTCCATACTGTTTTCCACAGTGGCTACACCAATTTACATTCCCACCAACAGTATATGAGAATTCCCTTTTCTCACGTCCTCACCAACATTTGTTATTTGTGTTCTTTTTGATGATAGCCATTCTGACAGGTGTGAGGTGATATCTCATTGTGGTTTTGATTTGTATTTCCCTGATGATTAGTGATGTTGAGCAACTTTTCATATGCCTGTTGGCCATTTGCATTTCTTCTTTGGAAAAACGCCTATTCAGTTCTTCTGCCCATTTTTAAATCAGGTTTTTTTTTTTTTGATATTGAGTTGTTTGAGCTGTTTATACATGTTGGAAGTTATCAGCCATATCATTTGCAGATATTTTCTCCCATTCATTAGGGACAGACTTTTCCCTTGGTAAAGCTGATCTTCTTTTGGAGTATAATTAACTTTGACACACTGACATACTCTCAAAGCCTCTAACTCTTTCCTTTCAAAGACAGCTCCCTTTCCAGGAAAGGATAAAGAAGACCAGGAAAGAAAGGAGAAAATGAAAAAAAATTTCATCCTGTCATACATGTATTCCCAATTCCCTAATTAAGGAAAAAGATAAAAATCAAATTCTTAATTTTTCTTAATTTGGATGAGACAGTATATTGGGCAACAGACCTAATATTAATCACTAATATTATTTCTCTCACTCCTACCTCCTTTTAAATTTAATGATGCTTTATGCTAACTAATGAGTAGAAACACAGTCTAGTGTTTTTAGTGGTGCAATGGCTAGAATATTGCATCAAGCAAATATGCAAATATGTTTATATCTACTTCTGCTAACATTTCTTATACTATGTAAAACCTTGTTAGTTTTACCTACTCGTTTTCCACTTGAACCCAGATGTTCAAAGCAAATCGTTTCTGAATTAAAATAGCTATTGTGGGCAAATGGAACGATAAAATTAAGAAGGTGGTCTTAGTCAAAGGATAGCTGAAAATAATCAAATTGATAAAGCTGCAGACTCTAAGGATTTTGCATATTCATTTATTCCAATCCTTAAAATTTCAACTGGAAATTTCAAAGAACCACAGAGTAAGAGATGGACAAATGCGATTAAGTCACAGTATGTGTTCTTTGCCAAGATCCTTTTCAGCCTGTGCCTTGATGGTTTTCCTGTTTGGATATACCATTAGCAGATAGCTCCTGTGTGGCATTTGGGTTAGATTATTTTTATGTGTGGGTAGCACTCACCTCTATTGCATCCATTCTGTGGCACTTTGACTTGGCCATTCTTCCTGGGGGCCAGGGTTGCTCATGTAGACTCAAGGTTCCCTTTGGTCAAAGAGAGCCCAGTGTCAGGATTTGGTCAGCAATAAACCACCATCGGATAAACAAGGATGATGTGATGATTCTGTTCACTCCTTGGTGCTGCCAAACCTGGGGCAAATCTCATCAGTGCAGGCTTCCTGGAAGGTTTTCAGTGTTTCCTGCTCTGGCTGGAAACCCAGAGGATGCCAGTAGTGAAAAATAACGGGGTGGAGAAACATGCTCTGTTAATGTGTGCTGGTGCTGTTTAAGGGAAGAGATGTCATTTGTGGGTTGATTTTAGTTTTAAATTGACCATTAATCTTGCTTTATGACTTTTAGAAAAAAAGATCTATTTTTCAATCATATTTTTATTCATGTGTGCTTCAGTCCATAGTATTAATTTCCAGGTGGAAGCTTTATTTTCAAGGGCATCCTTTCTTTCCTACTTGCCAAACTGTGCTAGTATTAATTCTTAAACTCCAGGAAAAGATGCTTGTAAAAGCAGAAGACTAGACTCAGATGAAAAGTAGGGTCTTTGAAGAGCAACTAGGGTACAGAGTTTAAAATGGTTATTTAGCTTGTGTAATTATTATTTGTATTTCAGCAGAATCAAATGGCAAGCAGCAAAGGCCAAGATGGCCAAAGTGATATATACAAGTTCAAAAAGCAGGAGGCCTCAAGAATTATGGTGTAATGGGTGGGGTTATGGTGGGGTTATGGTGCTTTCATGCAGAGAAATACCGACCAGCCGGCTTTTCAGGACTGATGTCTGAAAACATTGTATACCTGCATCTCTGAGCATACTTTGACTTAGAATCTGTACAAAGGCCTAAATCTGCCAAATGACCTATTCATCTATGAATATTGAAATGCTCACTGGTCCATTTTTAATTTTCCTGTTCTTATTAATTTTTTCTCTCTAGTTTTACAATATACTTTGACCATCCCGTGGAATTCATTGGGTTATACTTCTGAAATCCTCATTCTTTTCTTGTCTGTCCCCAGTTTTATCAAGATAATAATTGACATATATAGCATTGCATAAGTTTAAGGTGTACAATGTGTTGATTTGATACACTTACATATTTTGAAATGATTACCACCAGAGTGATAGCTAACATCTCCATCATGTTACATAATGACCATTTCTTTTTTGTGGTGAGAACATCTAAGATCTACTCTCTTAGCAACATTCGAGTATATAATACAGTATTATTAACTATCACAATGCTGTATATTAAATCCCTAGAACTTATTCATCTTATAACTGGCAGTTTGTACCTTTGACCAACATCTCACCATTTTTCTCACCCACCCTGGCCCCTGGTAACCACCCCTCTACTCTGTTTCTGAGTTTGGCTTTTTTAGATTCCACATGTAAGGGATATCACACAGTATTTGTCTTTCTCTTTCTGACTTGTTTCACTTAGCATGATATCCTCAAGTTTCATCCATGTTGTCACAAATGGCAGAATGGAATCCTTATTCTTAAATAATTCTCTGAAAATATCTGATTTTTTTCATAAACAGAGTGAAAAATTTGGCTTGAGAATTCTTGCTTGTGAATTCAGATCTTAATGATATTACATGTAATGTCATGGAAAGATCTTTCTATTCCAGAAATGAATGATCCCATTGAATATTAAGATGTTTCCAATTGGTCAGTAATTCATAAGGGGAGAAGGTCTGGAGACCATAACTTTTATTATGGAAAAGTAGGAAAATCCAACTCTAGATGGAGGTATATGGGAAAGAATTATCACTTTATATTGTGTATCTCTAAAGGGCATAACTAGAGAATAATAGGAAAAAGTTATCAGAAGGAGAATTTCCACACATCACATAGAGATTTCTAACAGTTGAAACTGTTAAAAAGGAATGGGTCACCACCTAGTAATGTGGCCACTAGAGTCTGGAAAAGATGCTCTCAGTCAGGGCTCTTGAAGGGGCGTGTATGGAAGGGGAGTGGATAATCATTAAGGAAATGGTGGGGGGGGAGTGAGCTTCAGTATGGGGGGAGGGGCAGGGAGCTGGGCATATAGATGTTTTATCAGTGGAGCTGGTAAGGAAAACTCAGAAAAATGAGACTGGTGCTAGGAGGGGATGGGAAAAAGGCCAGCCACTAATTAGTCTGTGAGGATTGAGAAGATAATGGATATGTATGATCTTTCTCAAATCTTGCCTTGTTGCCTAATGAGTATATTTGACTTTTCTAACTCTAAGAATCTGTGAAAGAGCACATATTTGTGGTGCACTTGCAAAACCACCCAAGCCCACCAAGACCTCCTTTCGGATGTCACTCTCTCGGTATGGTTATTTGGAGCTCTACTGACCTTGTCTCATTATTGGAACTTTTCTAAGTATCTTTAATGTGTGGGAGGGAGGAGAAGGGATAATAACAATACCAAAAACTGAAGCCACAACAGCATGATTTATTATAGAACATATTTCTCACAAGAGACAAAAACAGCATCAGTGAAGAGCAATCACAGGAGACTCACAGTTGTCACAGAGCCAGTTCAACAATTCGTAAAGGGCTGGCTTCATATAAACAGCTGCCTAATAGCAGTCAAATGATTTTCTTCATAGACTTGGGAGGAGACCGTGTCTCATCTGATGCCGTTGTGCTAAAAGAGTGCTGTTAATGACATCTACACCAAATATCAGTTCAATAAATTGCTTCCCATCATTAATCTGAGTGTCAATGTCTGCATTATTGGTGTTTACACAGCAGAAGGTCTCAGGGAGAGATAATAAGGACCTGTTTTTAGTGACATGTGATGGTGGCCCCATAAAAACAAGCAAATATATAGCTGGTCTCTTGACTCTGGTGAATCAAAATCACTTCACTTATTCATTCTTTCACTCTATTCTTTGAGTGACTTATGTGTGCCCAGCACAGTGCTAGATACTTACATAGCAATGAACAAAAATATTCAGGGAGCTTATAGTCAGTGGGGAGACAGAAATCATCACCCACATATATAATGGACTGTGAGGGCCATTAAAGAAAAGTACAGATTTCTTTGAAAGAGTGTAACAGGGGAAACAAGTTTAGATGGCACTTGACCATTTTTCCACAAAGCTCAGGGCTTCAGGCTGGAAAAGCTTACAATATTATATGGGTGATGGTGGGTCTGTTTGGGAGTCTAGATATGAATGAATGCTGTGCCTACGTAACCATCAAATCTGTATATGGCTCTCAAGAAAGTGGAAGTTTCCTTATCTCAACTACTAAATAACAGCGTTCTGGTGAGATGCTTGTGGATGTCAATGACCATTTGCGTAATTAACAACAAGTGCACTGTCAATGAGACTGAGACACAGTATGTCTCTAGGCAGTTGTGTAATATTTAGGCACTCTCCTCCCACCCTTAAGCTTTAGGTGGATTAAAAAACCCTTTGTCCTTGTGACGCTCACTGACTATCAGTGTGCGTTGCTTCAGGGATGAACTGGGGCTGCCTTTGGACAGAGTAGTTTTTCTCTGAATTCTGGTGTTTATGAGGTGCTTCAGCTGATTCAGGTGTTCTAGAGCTTTCTGGACTCACCCTGACAATGACATCAAAGACCGTGAATCTGTTCATCAGGGGATGCAGACGTGAAGAGCACTCTGGCTTAGCACTGGCTGCACTTATGCTAGTTTAGGAGGAGCAAATGTCCAAGAAAATGCCACTCACTGGTGGGACCACCCCAGCACCTGGAAAGGTCATAAAAATAGCCTAAGAATATACCTTACCATTTTTGCCTCTGTCCCATTGAGTGAGGGAGTAGGTATTATGCTGCATCATCATGTGCCTGGAATGTACCATCATTAGCATCTTCCTCCTCACTGATTACATTATTGTATCAGGCACTGTTGTATGTCAGCACTGTTTTAAATTCTATCTATCATCTATTTGTCTGTCTAGGACCTCATTTAATACTCACAACTGATCTCCAGAATGTAACTCCCAAACACAGGAATTTTCAAATTTATCCTCATTGTAAAAGAGGTTATCTTCCAGTTTCCAAAAGGAAAGAGTACTAATTTTATATACAAGGTGTCCACTCTCCTACCTGCCCACCTGTGTCTTTGAATATTATTCAGAATTTGGCTGCTATATTTGACTTCAAGGGCAGGAGGAAGCCAGCAGAGTTTGGGGTAATCTGTAAGATTCTTTAAGTTCACAGGTGCTTAGTCACATAATATACAATTGTATATATGTGTCTCCCAACAATGTTCTAGGGTTGACAGTGAGTGTTAGCCTCTAAGGACAAGGATTGTAACCCCTTTTCAGTGCTTTTCCTCCACTCACTAGAAAATGCCTGCTACATAGTAAGGGCTCAGTAAATATTTGTTGAGTAAAAGAAGATATTTTGTTGGATAAAAGAAGGAAAATCAGGGCTTTCTAATTGGAACTCTTCTAAATCTAATATTCCTGTTTCTAATTTAGCCCTTGGTTTAGTTAGAAATGAAAATAGTAGTTGGAAGCCTCATAGAGCTGAGAAGGTAAATGGTTGCTTCTTTAGTTAAGCTCTTAACTAAATATTTTGCACTGATTAATTGAAGGTAAGTGAAACAAGCAAAAGTCACCAAGTGACCTTAATACTTCCGCTGTGTGCTCATCTATGTTTTACTGTCACGCATGTCACCTGAAAAGTTATCTGCCCTAAATCTTCCTCTACTTGGTATTCACGCTGGTGGTGGTGAAGATGAGGGACGTCGTCAAGGCATTTGTGAACGTACTTGATGTCTTTCAACTTAGCAGTTGTAGCTTGGAATCCTCAGTGCCAACAAGATGTCATCAGCCCTGGGTATTTTATAAGCCTTTTAAAAGGGTGAGTATCCAGGAATGATACTCGAGTAGTTTGTCAGGGCGCTGTGCAGTAACTACTTTGAGGAGCTGCTTTTTGGACTGAAATCAAATTGCAGTGGCTCCACACAGCCAACGGAGGTTTTAATATCAGTCCAGTCCATCACCCGTGGAGAACACTATTAATAACCAGGTAAAAGCCTTTGTGTATAAGCCAATTCCATTTACAGTTATACCATGTCAGGCGGATGTCAGCGTCCTATCTTGTCTTAGTCATAATGACGGCTAATATGATCCATACAGGATAATAGATGGGGTGGGAAGGATTATGGAGTTAAAAATCAATCAGGGCTTTCTCATACATTTCCATGCTTTTGTGGCTTGTTAAATCATCAAAGTCTCAAGATTGATTTTTTTTGCTTTAGTAATCAATCCTTCACAATCTGTTACCTTTCCCCTCCTCCTTCTTCTCCCACCCTTTTTTTTTTTTTTTTTAACATGTAGACAAGAGTTAAATTCTTTCTCTGGATAAATACAGAGATGCACTCTTTGCCCCCAGAGGGAAGATTTACCATGTTTTGAAGACAGAGCTAAAAACTTGTGAATGCTACTATACCAGACAGGCAAGATATGGGGGTTGATAAGTATGAAGTAGTTTGTTCTTTTCAGAAATAAGTCATTTATGCTTGGATATTTGATATTTTATTTTCATCAGTTAAAGCAGAGGCTCAGTTTGTAATCTCCAAAGGAAATCCGGTTTTAACATTTATACAATGAGATGTATCAACATGAAACACTGGTATCCTCAAGCACTGAATGCAGCAACAGATCATGTATTTTTGGCTTTGAGATATATATGGTATATATGTGTGTACATATATAATGTGTGTGTATATTCGTCAGGGTTCTAAGATGCAAGGATGAGAGTGCTAACTTGATATAGAACCGCTCAAAGGGGAAACCATGTGTCTGCTTTCCCTGAGAATTTAGATCACTTTGGCTAAAAAACACTAAAAATCCAGGTAATTATCTCAGAACAGGTTGACAGTAGATATATGAGGGGTGAAAAGGAGAGAGAGTGGGACTTAGAGATGGATAAGAGGTAGGACAGGAACCCTGTGATGGACCCATCTGAGGAACTGTGTCAGCACAACTTGTGCTATGGAGGTGCTGTTACCTGCACAGCAGTTGGTAGGAGGGAGCTCTGACATGCAATAATGGCATTCCATAGGTGTGGGGGACATGGGAACCTGGAAGGGGCCATTCATTCATGACTTCCAGCGGAGAAATTCAGTCTTTAAAAGGATAGTGGTTTGGATCTGGTACAAGAAAGCATCCTTAGATCCTCAGCTCTTTTGAGATTCACCAAGCTCTGGTCATACTGGGGTCATTCAAGTGTTCTTATAGAGCAGTGTTTTGGCAGCACTATGTGCCTCTGCCGGCCCCCTGCACCTTTAGAGGAGCTGCTGGACTTCCGCCTCCAGGCCCAGCCCCATCAAGGTTCTTTAGGGACTCCCAAGGATCCATGGATAGAATACAGGATGTCTTGTGAACTTCAGCGACAGAACAATTATTTTCATTAAATTCTAACTAAATTTGGTATTTCCTTGAATTGTGAATGTAGACAACAAGCTAGAGCAAAATTAGCACACCTGGGACTTACAGAAATTATATATATATATTTCATATCACTATTATTGTTGATGCCACTATCTCAAAATACCATTTACATTCATCACTACTTCAGAATTCTGGTGATTATCAGATACATTGCTATTTTGTTATTAAGCTATTAAATAAAGCAAATATATTACTAATCACAATTTTAGAATATTTTATAACTATATTTCAATATGATTGGTTTTTCTTATAATTCTAGATATTTTATTTTATTTCATTCACTAATCACAGTCTTTCATTAAACAGGCACTATACAAGTTATCATGAACAAATAACTTGGCTCCAAGGAGATAACCTTCACAACTGATGAGTGTGAAAGACCTGGTACTCTAAGCAGTGATCAGGATGCTCTAGGGTTCACTGGCGATACTCTGGGGACAGGCTAGCAAGAACAATCCAGTAGCTTTCTCCACAGTACCTCCCAACACATCCTGCACTTATTATCTTCTGTTTGCCCATCCAGAATCACTCATTTTCCTTCACTCTGTATAGACCTATCATTGGACTTGCTTTCCCTCTGGCCAACAGTGAGTCCTGATAGGAGGTTGGAGAGAGGGAAAAGGGTGGTGTCGGCATGTTTATTCCTGTCAGTGACCTTCCAAAGTGGTAACGTAGCCTAGGGCTGGCTATGCCCCCTGCCCGAAGGTCAGAGCTTCTCTTGAGGCCGCCATCTTTGCACACTTTCTCCTTGTGGGTTCCAGTAGCCTCACTTCCCATTCCTTTTGGGCTTCAGGTTAAAAGTCTTGGGCTACTGTGCTATCCCTTGTGGTTTCCTTATACTCAGTCCACACATTTGTAAATTGTCCTTTTTAAACTTCCCTCAGATTATCTTGATTTTGGCACTGCCTCCTGCTGCCACCCAGCCTGATACATATCCCAATTCCATCACTCTCTCTTCATCTTTTCTACTACCACCTGGTCCTGCACAGTTACCGCACTAGCCTCCTAATTCACTGCCTGATTTCACCTTTGTGTTCTTAACGCCTACTCATTACGTAGCAGCCAAAACAATCTTTTTAAAAACGTAAATCAGATCATGACAATCTCCTGCTTAAAACCCTTGAAAGGCTGCCCAGCACTTTTGTAAAATCCAAAGTTCTTACCCTGACTTAGGACACCCTTCATGAAAGAATCCCTCCTTTCTACTCTGGCTCATCTATGACTACTCTCTACCTCAGAACTGTGTTCCAACTACCCTGGCCTTCTCTGATCACTCAAATACTCCAATGATTTTCCTCTCTGAACATCAAATGGCTGCTCCTACCAACCAAATCTCAGAAAGGTCATGCATGACCACCAAGACAATGTGGCCAAGCAGTCATTTTCCATGACATTGACTTATTCTAATTTTCTACATAGCTTCCTGCCTAACTGCTTCTATCTATCTACCTATCTATCTATCTATCTATCTATCTATCTATCTATCTATCCATCCTCCCACTAGAATCTAAGCTCTACTGGAATAGGGAACTTGTCTTTCTTGTTCTGCACTATATCTCCACCACATCATACAGTATCCGACATATAGTTGGCACTCAATATATACTTATTGAATGAAAGAATGAATCAATGAGCAAACAAGAGGACCCAGTCCTAGAAGGAACAGAGAATGAACCAAGTTTCTAAGACAGAAATTTAAACAGGAAATTTAGAAGGATTGGGATACTATAACTGCAACAGTTTTTAGGACCAGATAGAAACTGGGTTTTTTTTGGCACTGTATTATGTGGTAATGGCCAGATAAGAACTCCAGAGTCATGCTAGAGTCAGAGTTCTTCATCTTTTTGTGTGTGTGTGTGCCATGGACTCCTTTGGAAGTATGATGTAACCAGTAAATCCTCTCAGAAATATGATTTTAATGCATAAAATAAAATATCTAGAATTATAAGAAAAACCAATCATATTGAAATATAGTTATAAATTATTCTAAAATTGTGATTAGTAATATATTTGCTTTATTTAATAGATTAATAACAAAATATAGCAATGTATCTGATAATCACCAGAATTCTGAAGTAGTGATGAATGTAAATGGTATTTTGAGATAGTGGCATCAACAATAATAGTGATATGAAATATATATATATATAATTTCTGTAAGTCCCAGGTGTGCTAATTTTGCTCTAGCTTGTTGTCTACATTCACAATTCAAGGAAATACCAAATTTAGTTAGAATTTAATGAAAATAATTGTTCTGTCGCTGAAGTTCACAAGACATCCTGTATTCTATCCATGGATCCTTGGGAGTCCCTAAAGAACCTTGATGGGGCTGGGCCTGGAGGTGGAAGTCCAGCAGCTCCTCCAAAGGTGGAGGGGGCCAGCAGAGGCACATAGTGCTGCCAAAATACTGCTCTATAAGAACACTTGAATGACCCCAGTATGACCAGAGCTTGGTGAATCTCAAAAGAGCTGAGGATCTAAGGATGCTTTCTTGTACCAGATCCAAACCACTATCCTTTTAAAGACTGAATTTCTCTGCTGGAAGTCATGAAAGAGATTACTTTCTGATGTGATGTTTGGGCTCGTGCTTCCCAATAGTCAAAGAAACAGTTTAAGGAGGAGGCTTCATGCAGTATCTCTGTGTTTCCCCTGGTTTCCATACACATAAAATGAAATCCTGTGGTTCTGTAAGACATTCCACACATATTTGCTATTAAAAAGAATCCCTCTTGAAGAGTGTTTTAGGGTAAGCCATTCAAACTCTACCATTAAATCTAGAATGCATAAGCACTTACAGATGGGGTTCCTTTGGTTCATTCATCACATTTATGATCCATAGACTCTCCCCAAAGTAGTTTCTTCTTTAACCTCATTGGTGTGTGTTGTATGAAATACATCTGTAATTGATCAGAGTTGGAGATGCTCCCACTCACCCTACTTAGAAGAGGGTTCACTTGACTGTGCCCCTTGTTCCTGGCTACAAGGAAACAGGCCTAGAGTGAGACAAGCTTTCAAAATGCAGACTTGTGGCTTATTACTGGCCTGGATTTCCTGCTCTTCATAAGAGGACTTTAACAGGATACAAATTTCTCTTATATGAAATGTCTGAAAATAATGGAAGTCCTTACCTACGTATTTTGTGGAACAGGTCTACAGCTTGGAAAGTCTGTCACAAATTTGGCCCATGATAAGATTGTTTTGGTCTGGTCAAAAGAACAGAGGAATTTAAATCTAGGCACTGAGTAATTCAAGGCGCCATAGAACCCTGATGTGTATTGAACCAAAGAGTCTGGTGTGGAAAACTCAGAAATCCTTCAAGGTTTTCTTCTTGTGTGCCACCTATCAGCTTGTCTTATATAGGAGGGTTTTCCAGGGGTAACTAATCCTAATGCTTTGTGACAGATCTTGGCTTTGTGGCAAGTTTTCAAGTAGATTTGAATGGCTTTGGGCTGTTGAAATAATTCACTACAATGTAGGTTGAAATGTGACATCTTATTTTATTAAGCAAAGAAATTGGAATGGAAATCAAGAGCATGAAACATTCTTTGCTAAAATAAATCAGCAATAATTTCCTATAGGGTTGGAGTAGAATTGAGGTTTAGTCTTATAAGCCCACCCTTATGACATCTGACAATCAAATTAAAACCAGGTGTAACCTGTATCACCACAGCCTGTCCCTTCTAACCACTTCCTGGTTTTTGCAGCTACTATATGTGATTCTGATAAGTAGCACATGCTCTCCTGCTAGGAACTTCTGAAAATATTCAATAGAAATCATGAAAGCATGTAAAAAGGGCAAAAATCCCCACTTTTTGGTTTGAATTTACAGTGTGGAGTGCTGAGAGCTTGTTGCTCATGGGAAAGATGATTCATCCTGTCCGCTCTAGCATAGCTGATGGTTGTAGGTGGCTGATGGCCTCCCAGGCGGTAGTTCTCAAGAGGGTCAGATTGAAACACATTAGTACTAACTAGAATTCAATCCCCTTGACAGGAAGTCACGGCTGAACCTGACTTAGGGTTGTGGCCCAGGTCTTCATAGCCAGCACCTCTTCCTCTGTTTCCACTCCTAGGTCAAAGGCTCATTACCCTTTAAGCCTAAACTTTTACAAGTAATTAGCAGTTGAATCTTCTCTGGGCTCAATTCTCTTAACCATTTTGTAACCAAATATCCATTGAAAACAGCAACTAGGCTTATTGATTTAATTTAGACTAATTTAATTTTAATCAATGACTAGCAGTTGCTTTCACTGGAAGTTTAAATTAAGAAAGTCCCCAATGAAATAAGCTAATAGATTTTGGTATTTCATAAATATTTAGCTTGAAAATGCTAAATCTAGTTGTGCCTATAGAGGAAGTAGACTTCTTTAACTTTTGGAAAGCATAAGAATCAAGTAAATAAATGATTTGTCAGAAACAATACAATACTCATAGTGTTGAAAGCTCTGTCTGAAGTCCTTTTCTCCACATTGAGAAGTGATTGGTTTAAGAATAATTTCACACAAGCCACTGTATTGAACATTCATTCACCTTCAAAGCCAAGTCAGAGTGAGGGCAACTTTGTCAAGGGAGCAGAACCTGACAGCACAAATTTCACTCCTTTCTGGTTACTTAAAAAAAAACCAAACAAACCAACAACAACAAAAAAACAGTCACCCAACCCAGCATGTACAGAGAAGTCCAGGCCTTGATGCTACTTTAAGAAAAAAATTATTCTCTTTCTTGTTATGAAAACTTTGGCTTATCCATTTCCCACTGACTTTCAGGACTTAGGAATAATTTGAAGATTGGACTTGTATGTTGAAGGCTTAAATGCTATGGTCAGAAGTGACCAACATTAATTCATGTTTTAAATTCTGTTTGGTTCCCTCCATTTCCATTCTGAGTTCTAATGTCTTTTCATCCTGGCCAGAAGCTGCAGCTATTTTTCTCCATGCTTGACCTGGCCATTTATCCCACTTTCTTTTGGCAGCAGAATAGAAAACAACATTTGCGGCATCCCTAAATTAATTATACTTTTCTCAAGCTAAAGAACTGTGACAGAACCACAAAACAGCAACTGAAAAGTAATTCCTTAAAAGAATATGAAAAAAGGAAGTTGTATAAGATAGGGCAATTAATCTTGCAATAAAAATAATTGTTTACAGTTAAAATTAATGTAACATGCATTCCTCAGCAGATAATAAATTATGGACTTTCTCATTAGCATTTGAATTGATTTCCTCTAATTTCTGAGGAACACATGAGCATGTGACTAGATTAAGTTTAATTGGACTACAGCTGGTGCTGATTGTACGCACATGGGGTGGGCACTTTGCTGACTGATTGGCTGTCTCTGCATTTTGTTTCCATTGTCTTTCTCCACTGTTTTATCCTTAGGGGTAGAAAGATTGAAAATACTAGGGTCTTAAAATAGAATTAACTGGAGAAAGGACTGTGGTTTTGGATAATGTTAGGCAATGAGTTCCCACCAAGAATGATTATGATATAATATATGATTATCATATAATTGTTATTACCAACTTCTCATTATTACATAATTATTATTTTGTCAACAGCTAACTTACTGAGCATTTACCGTGTGCTGGTATTGCACTCAGTACTTTACATGTCGTTTAATCTTTACAACAGCTTTATTGTAGATGTTATTATTCTTCCCATTTTATGGATGAGCAAATAAAGGCTCAGAGGGGTAAATAACTTGTCCAAGGTAACACAGATGAATATGGTAGAATTGATATTGGAAACCAGTGTTTTTTTTTTAATTCTAGGGATCATGCTCTTAACCATTTTATTATTCTGATTGTTTGAAGTTTCAAGCAGTCTAATTACCCTGTTAATGGGGAATGAAAATAGGTAGTCTAAGTTCCTAAATAAGCACCTGGGCAGGTAGCAGAGCATCTATAGAAGGTGGAAATAGCTAAGAAGGGGTTAACTTAGAGCTGATGAAGGTCTATATGGTCACCATGGAGATAGGCAAGGTTTCTCATAGGCCCATAGTTAGGAAAAAAGCATGAGTCCAATTAATATTGGGATTCCTAAAAAGTGGGAAGCAACCAATTTTTCAAAAAAATTGAGGGGAAGAATTGGTAAAACGTAGGCCCAATTCTACTAGGTTGTATCTCATTAGAGCTGAGAAAATTAAGAAGAAAAGAGTAATAGTAGAGTTTTAGTTCTACAATGGATGTTTTCTCTTAGAATAAATTTCTCACTTAAATGAGTAGAAGAACTGTTTAGAGCAATTTGAAAAATAAGCTCCTCTAGAGAGTGTAATGGGACTTTGGTGGTGTCAAGCTTTGGTGTCTTTCTCATTCAAGAGGGGACTTAGGTCCCATCGCAACAGGAATGGCTCAAGCCTTTTGCTTTATTGATATATAGTACAAGTTTGGAAGTAGGGGTTCTTTCAGCAGAAGATAAAATAATTTTAGGTGAACTTAATGGGTTTTTCTTTGGGTTGCCATTAGCACCTGAACTTACTCAGGGTCCTCATTTTACTCTGCCTTGCCTTATAGTCCATTGTTGACATGACTGTTCCCCAAACACTGGGCACTCCTTGAGGTTGGGGCCTCAAGGTGTGATAAATAAAAACACCGAAGTGTAGGTATTAGCTACAATTCTAAATAAAAATTTCCTAATTCTAAATAAAGTTAGGTCTTGAAAGGTTTTCCTCCCTAATTTGCCAAATATATTTTATTACACAATGTTGTATTCAGTAGGTTTATTAATAAATTCAAATGTAGGTAATTATATGGAGAAATAGAAGTTGATCATGGTACCCAATATTAGTGGACAAAAAGGAAGACTTTAGGAAACATGATATATGAGGTTATACTTTGAATATAAAATTTTGATCAAGGTAGAGACCTGCCAGAGTATTAAACAGGGACCCATATTTTTTAAATACACACACACACACACACACACACACACACACACGTGCGAAAACACAATTTAGGTTTCTCCTCTGTTCTTCAGTATTAATCATGGGAAAGAAATAAAAATTAGACACTTGGCTGGTGTGCTAATGTTTTAGTTGAGCTGATGTGCCCAGTATAAATGCCAAGGAACCAGTCTGCTTGGAACCTACATTGATCCTTTGACTTTTGGCATTTTTCACTAAGTTCCTAGATGGCTCCTCTCTTTTTCACTCTCCTCTTATTTGGAGCCATTAAAAATCTGTAATCCCTATCCTTTGTTTCAGTTTTATCACAAGTTGAAATACAGCACCACTTAAATTTTCCCAATAAACAAAGTGCCATGTTGTCGCAGCCTAGCCTTTCACCTTTTTATGGCAGGAGCGGAGTGTGATGTCACAGTTGACCCAATACCAGCCTGCTCATAAATGATACAGCCTATTCCCCCTTTGCTTCCTGGCTCGAGCACTGAGAAGGAGCTTAGTATGAAGTTCATACCGTGTTGACAGATTTAAAAGTTGCTACAAACTCTAACAGACAGCAACTGCAGTTTGTAGACATACACAACATATACCGCTCTCTTGTATTCCTAAGTGATGACATTCTTCGTTTAAAGAGTTAACATTTATATAGCTCATTACTGTGGCCTGTCTATGAAATGAAGGTGATGGAGAGAAGGGGTAAGAAAGCTAAATTGATATGAAGACATTTACCAGAAGAATTTTCTAAATGTTAATGAGCAGCTTAAAGGGCTGCACACGTGTTGCAACGTAATTGAGTTTGATGCCTTCTGGGAACTCTGAAGCTTTTCCACTCTTGCCCATTGTATTTTGAGAGGTGGAATGAGCCCCTCAGATTTCTAACACTTTGGTTCGGAAGATCCACATGGTGCTAAATTGTAAATCTGCAGACGGCCAACAAACAGGGCCAAGCTCCTGTGACTCTTGTTTGGTTTGGGCTTTTCAAGCAACTAAATGAATGGCAGTCTTTAAATGTCCCTGGAGAGGTACAACGTGCTATGAGGAGAATTTACTGGAAAGGGGCAAGGAAGGGTTCCTTTCCTGTTACCAGGGCTTTTCCTGGAAAAAAGAGAATAAGCAATTATATGCAAATATGTCCTGAGAATCTTGCCAACCTGTTCCTATCCCTTAGTCCCCATCCCTTCATAGTCTATCTGAGCTCTGTATTGGGAAGGCCTTGGGTTTTTTCCATGTGAAGCAACTACAACTCAGAATGAGCTTATGTTGTAGTTAAATATGTGTATATTTTAAAAGGTTCCCTTTGGTTACCAAAGAGGAGAGAGGTGGAGGGAGGGGCAAATTAGGGGTATGGGTTTAAGAGATGCAAACAACTATGAGTAGAATAGACTGTCAGACTGTCTGTTAGGTTCACTGTGGGAGTTCCCAGCACTTAGGACTATGCTGAAGAGTTATAGGCACTCAATAGATAAGAAAGGAAGGGAGGGAATACGGGAAGAAGTGGGGATGGAGGGGAAAAGGGAGGCAAGAAGGGAGAGAAGGAAGGAGGAGGGATAAAGGAATTATTGAACTTTATTGCCTTGAGGAGTGATGTGCTGAATGATGTTTGGGACATCTAATCTTGATGTAGATGTTTAGAATGGCATGTGATTGGTGGAGCCTAGAGGCAGAGTTAAATGATGGAAAGAGCATCAAATTTAAACTGTACATGTTCAGATTTGGATTTAAAGAATTTTTGACTCATGATCCATATATGGTTGTTGTGTAATTTTTTTGCTGTCTTAAAAATCTTATCTGAATTCATGCTTCCTAAAACAACATTATATCTGGTTGGGACTCTGTCTCACCTGGATAAATAATGTGAAGTGACTGAAGATGAAGTACTTAATTGCTTGTTTAATGTTTCCAATATATACACAGTTGGGGCTGTCTTGATGCTACTCAGCCTTAAAATTCACTCTTTCAAACCTTTCTCCTCATAAATGCCAGCTTATTTTGGTAATCAGGGACAGTTATTGTGATAATGGCCAATTGAACACGAGTCATTAGGCTGTCAGGGTTCATGGCTTTATGTGATCAGTCAGAAATTTGAGGAAAATAAATTTGAATTTCACTTTGGCCCCTGGGGCCAGACGAGTGCCTGGTGCCTGATAGATATTTCCTATGTGAATGAATGAGTATAATAGTTGATCAAACCACTTAAACTTGACCTGGGTGTTAGATGGGAATAGCAATGAGTTAAAATCACTTAATGACTCACCATAATTTTCTGAAATTAATGTCTCTGTTTTTATTCCTATTCCTGCCTCCTAAATCTAGGTCCTTATCATTTTATAATTGATATTCTGCAGTAGTTTAGTAGCTGATATTCCTTTCTCCTACCATTTTTTCTCCCAGTCCTCTGAAACCCCTAATAGTTCATGTCCAGAAATAATGAGCTCCTCAAAAATTTTTTCATCATTTGTTTGTTCATTAGTTTATTCTTTCATTTGCTTAGAATAATTCAAGCAAATGAATTATTATTTTGATGCCTCCCTGTGTAAAGTAATCATCCAGGTGTAATGGGAGGTGGACACCCAGTCAGGGAGGAATATACAGTATTGTAGCACAGTGTTTTGCCTGCCCCTGGATTCTATAAGAAACTTTTATATTAAAAAAACCAGGCTTTCCACTTTGGCTCTGGAAGGTCAGAAGGTGGGTTAGGAATAGCCTACTCACCCCTGATGAAACTTCTCATCCTGGTCCTTGAGCCTCTTTTTGAATCTCCTTGTCTTATTTTCTATTCCTTCCCTTTATGGTGGAACATCTGTCCTCCTTTCAGTGATAGAGTATTCAATGGCTCCACAAAGCAGATCATGTCTTGCTCATGTACCATGCTCATTTCTACATTTCTGCTCTTGTTGAACTGTTGCCTTCTTCCCTCCTTGGACATTTCTCCCTCCTTTCTGCCAACTCATTCTTTAATGTCCAGCTCAATTTCTGTTTTCTCCACTGAACTGTCTTATGCCCCAGCCCATACTTACTCATTCTTTCCTGAATCATAGGACTTAACCTCTTAGTTGTATTTTCTATCATGTAATTATTTCCCATTTAAGTCTCTCCACTCCTCCTTTTGGATGACGAGTCTTTGTATCAATGACTTTATTTTTGTTCTTTTTGTGGATGCCCTACATCCCTGGCCCAGCACTCCATTTCATTTACCAATAACTGACCAATAGGAGAGGGGTCGCCAGGGCATTTGTTTCTTCATTAGGTGAGGGTAGAGTTGTGAACTTTTTGAATATGAGACTATCTGTTATTAATTAACATTTTTTTACAGCACTTAGTAGTAGAATGCAAAGAATGAAAAGATGGCTAAAATTTTTTATATTCTCAAGATATCAAAATGAAGTTTTATCTTACACAGCTGTTTTTGTTACAGGGAATAGTTCCTTTGACTCATGCTGCCCAAATTATTTCATTATTTTTGCTATTGTTAATTTTACTGTTGTTAGCTTTCATAAATCCATCATTTTATGACCCATTGAGAAGAATTTTGCTGCAGAATTTAAAGGGAGCCAAACAGGCATTATGAAATCAGAAGGAATTTGCATATTTTAAAGCTGGCTGTAACTCTCTTGACCAGGAGTCTGGATTAACAACATGTTAAAGGAAAACCTGTAGGGACCACATATTGACTCACTGAGCAGGTCTTCATCAATGAATGGTGTGTGCATGTGTAGAGGTCATGCAGCAGGCTGTGGCATTATTGTCACTCTATCCTTCATGAACTTTGGGATTCCTGTGTAGCATCTCCAGGAAAGCAAAGAGAAATTTTTCTAGAATGCTTCATCTGTCAATGAGAGTGAATGATTTTCTGTTGTTTTATCCCATGTGTGGTCATTATGGAAACATTTCCAGCCAAGCTCTGGCTGGATCTCGCCTCACAGTTTGAAGCTGTGATACTTGCATCTATATTCTGCAACAGCTTGTAAAATTGTTTTCTGACCACATTAGAGTTTTCTATTGGGATTACTTTATTTCAGGTAATAAATATGGAAGATGCGAAGTATCACGTACTAATTGGCACAAACAGGATTTTGAAAATATTGATTTTTCCTCTTTAAAAATATTGTTAGGGCTTCCCTAGTGGCGCAGTGGTTTGAGAGTCCGCCTGCCGATGCAGGGGACATGGGCTCGTGCCCCGGTCCGGGAAGATCCCACATGCCGCGGAGCGGCTGGACCCGTGAGCCATGGCCGCTGAGCCTGCGTGTCCGGGGCCTGTGCTCCGCAACGGGAGAGGCCACAACAGTGAGAGGCCAGCGTACCGCAAAAAGAAAAAAAAAAAAATTGATAAATGTTAACTTTAGTCATCATTAAATTTTTTTTTCTGGTAGTGTTAAGGACTATGGTTGTGTAATAAATAGCCAAAACTATATTTTCAAAAGTTCTAATTTGATTTCCAGGTGACATTTTAATGTTGACAAAATGAGAAATCTATCTTTTTTTTTTTTTTAACATCTTTATTGGGGTATAATTGCTTTACAATGGTGTGTTAGTTTCTGCTTTATAACAAAGTGAATCAGTCATACGTAAACATATGTTCCCATATGTCTTCCCTGTTGCGTCTCCCTCCCTCCCACCCTCCCTATCCCACCCCTCCAGGCTGTCACAAAGCACCAAGCCAATATCCCTGTGCCATGCGGCTGCTTCCCACTAGCTATCTACCTTACTACGTTTGTTAGTGTGTATATGCCCATGACTCTCTCTCGCCCTGTCACAGCTCACCCTTCCCCCTCCCCATAACCTCAAGTCCGTTCTCGAGGAGGTCTGCGTCTTTATTCCTGCTTTACCCCTAGGTTCTTCATGACATTTTTTTTCTTAAATTCCATATATATGTGTTAGCATACGGTATTTGTCTTTTTCTTTCTGACTTACTTCACTCTGTATGACAGACTCTAGGTCTATCCACCTCATTACAAATAGCTCAATTTCGTTTCTTTTTATGGCTGAGTAATATTCCATTGTATATATGTGCCACATCTTCTTTATCCATTCATCCGATGACGGGCACTTAGGTTGTTTCCATCTCCGGGCTATTGTAAATAGAGCTGCCATGAACATTTTGGTACATGACTCTTTTTGAATTTTGGTTTTCTCAGGGTATATGCCCAGTAGTGGGATTGCTGGGTCATATGGTAGTTCTATTTGTAGTTTTTTAAGGAACCTCCATACTGTTCTCCATAGTGGCTGAACCAATTCACATTCCCACCAGCAGTGCAAGAGTGTTCCCTTTTCTCCACACCCTCTCCAGCATTTATTGTTTCTAGATTTTTTGATGATGGCCATTCTGACTGGTGTGAGATGATATCTCATTGTAGTTTTGATTTGCATTTCTCTAATGATTAATGATGTTGAGCATTCTTTCATGTGTTTGTTGGCAGTCTGTATATCTTCTTTGGAGAAATGTCTATTTAGGTCTTCTGCCCATTTTTGGATTGGGTTGTTTGTTTTCTTGTTATTGAGCTGCATGAGCTGCTTGTAAATTTTGGAGATTAATCCTTTGTCGGTTGCTTCATTGAGAAATCTATCTTAAATCTCAGAAACTACGTAACATACTAAAATTGCATGGCATCAAAGCCAAGAACATAAAGGAAAAAGCTGATAATTTGCCTACATTAAAAACAAAAGTGTAGTAAAGCAAAAACCTACCCCACAAACAAAGGTAAAGATGAAGACAAACTCAAAAAAGATTTCTACAACATATGACAAGGGATTTACATTCCTAATATATAAAGTGCTCCTACAAATTGATAAGAATGTGAACATGATAATAGAACAATACAAATGGCAAAAAAATGTAAAAGAATATTAAAGCCCATGAATAATCAAAGAACTACAACTTAAAACAGCAATAGATATTTTCTTCTATGAAATGAATGAATATTGAAATTACTTATTGCTGATAGGAAAATAGGGAAGCATATGGTTTTATAAACTTTTTTTTAAAAAATAAATTTATTTATTTATTTATTTTTGGCTGTGTTAGGTCTTCATTGCTGCGCACAGGCTTTCTCTGGTTGTGACGAGCGGGGGGCTGCTCTCTGTTGCGGTGCGCGGGCTTCTTATTGCGGTGGCTTCTCTTGTTGCGGAGCACAGGCTCTAGGCGCACACGCTTCAGTAGTTGTGACACGTGGGCTCAGTAGTTGTGGCTTGTGGGCTCTAGAGCGCAGGCTCAGTAGCTGTGGCTCACAGGCTTAGTTGCTCTGCAGCATGTGGAATCTTCCCGGACCAGGGCTCAAACCCGTGTCCCCTGCATTGGCAGGCAGATTCTTAACCACTGTGCCACGAGGGAAGCCCTATAAACTTTTGATAGTGATAAAAATTCGTCTAACATATTCTGTTGGCAGTTTAGCATAATGTCAGAATTAAAGCTATATAAACTCCTTGGTTCAGGAATTCCACTTCTGGAAATTTGTTTGAAGGGAATACTTGGATAAATACCTAAAAATGTGTAGATGAGCGTATTCATCACAGCATTGTTTATAACAGGAACTGAAATCAATCTATGACTGCCAATAGTGGTTTGTTCAATAACTAATGGGTCCACCACAGATCACCTACAGGCATTAGAAATGATGATGTAAATATGTATTTATTAACATGAAAAAATATATCCCATGTGTTAAAGGGAAAAAAAAGCAGGCTAGAAAACTGTATTTATGCTCCCACTTTTCTAAAAAATAATAAAAAATCTTTATTTGTATATATAGAAAAGGTACAGATAGAGAAAAGCTTTAAAGGATATAAACAAAAGATGAGAATGGTCATTAATCTTTGATTATTAGTGAGTTACTAATTTTTAAAAAAGTAATGAATCTTTTTATTTTGGGGAAAATACCAAAATGTGCTTCTGTCCATAATCACAGATATTAATACAATCATTTTTTAAAGATGGCATTCTTACATCTGGTTCTTAAGGTCACTCCAAGATCATGGTCACATCCAGGCTACTGGAGGATGCAGACATCTTTGCACCAAAAAGGATAGTTAATCAGTGAGGCAAGCATGAATTTAAATGTAGAACTTCTTGATGAATGTTTCTTTGAATTTTCAAACAACACCAGTGTCTGAGAATGAGAATACAACAAGTCACGAAAAACAAGGCAAGGGATGAGGAGTGTGTATGAAAAAGTCAGAAGAGAGCTTCTCCCCTGAAAGCATGTTCTGTGCACTCCTGGAGGCATTTAACACAGTGTCTTACAGGCATTTCCCATCAACTGGCAAACTGCTTCGTACTGAGAAATAGTACTCTTTTCTCACATGGTTCATTGAGCGTGTCCTATGTGCCAGGTAGGGAGCTAGGCACCAAGAATACAAAGGTCAGTGCAGACAAACCTGTCCTCCAGGAGCCCAGGGGGAGGGTGGCAGGCAGATTAAATAGGCAATTTCAGTGCAGTTTAATCAGTGCTTCGTGAGGGTTGAGGGTTGAGCTTAGTCTGTCCTAACCTGTTTCCTAGGGACTAGGGGAACCTTCCTGGAGTGTATAGCCAAAGGAAGACCTGTTAACTGGGGATGCAGGAGGAGACTTGTGGAAGAGTGTGTTCCAGGCAGAGGCACCATTTTGTGCAGAGGCCTTGAGGTGAGAACACATCGGTGGGCTGCAACTTCCAGCGTGAAAAGGAGAGCAGACAGCCAGGAGGGCGGGTGAGCAGGGACCAGAGTTTTTCAATCCTGGTTGCTTGCGAACATCAATGAGAGATTAAATAAATAAACAACAAGCAAGCAAATCCAAAACAAAGCTATACCTAGGCCCCACCCTCAGTCTGATTTAATTGGTCTCTGTGTGGTAGGGGGTGGTCTTTGAACCTGGCCTCCCCCCACCTCCCCACCATAGGACACTCTCTCTGCCACCAGCCTGTCAGATTCCCCCAAACTACAGCTTTTCCTTTGTCTAACAGGTCCCTGGTTGATTTCCGTATGCAGCCAGGATCAGAATTGAAGCGAGAGTGTGAAGAGCCTGGTACACCAGGCTGAGATGTTTGAATTTGCCTTAAGGGCAAGGAAGTGCCTTGTTGAATAAATGTATATGCCACCAGCCACCATTAATAATGTTTAAACAGACTTTACCATGTTTGCCAAAGCCCTGGGATTTTTATGGTAACCACCTGGGTATATAAATGTTTTGCATGAAGGGATGAGGTATAAGAAAGCACAAAAATAGATATGCTATAGAATGGGTTATAAATCTAAACTTTAGTACATTCAGAAGATACATTTCTGAATAGGTGCATGTAAATGGAAAATGTGTAAAGCAAATCATAAAACCACCTGGGGAGGTTGCTTTTAAAAGAATCAGTGAAGTAAAACCTACTGAAATGTTAACAATAACTCCTGATTTATTTGTTCTGCATTATTTGGATTTTCATATACAGTATTGAGTTTTTTAAAAGATGGTATACACATGGAACATTTGCATGTTTACATAAACAGCAAAGTATGTTTTATTTCATCAGAGGGGAACACGTCAAGGCATTTGGGAATAAATGTGGATTCATCAGAGTTAAGGTTGAAGTTTTTTAAGGATATGATTTTGAGACAATTTAATCTTTGAGAGATTTCATCAGAATAATAACAATAAACCTCGTCAGAAAAATGAGAATAACATACCCACCTTGCAAGTTTGTAGTACAGGGTTATAGATGGTAAAGCAAGTCAGGCATCTAGCATAACGCCTGGCACATACTAGGTGCTCAATAAATGGTAACTCATTAACCTGCTTTCAGAAAGAGTTGTAGATGGCCTTAAGAATGCTTCTTAGAATTTGAATTCCTCTAACCTTTCCTAGATTCTATTTCCAAAACATATTTTGGGCAAAACTTGTTGATTGTTGCTAGATGTTTGTTACTTACTCAATAACGACTTGGTATCTAACCAGAGCCCCAAAGAGTAATTCAGTGTTACCCATACAAGATGAAAATAATTGTTTTTTGATAGGTAAGCTCCCAAACTCAGTAAACCTGTTACATAATTTCAAGCAGTTAATTGGGAATGCGTTTTATAGCTCATGCCTGGGAAGTGACAGAATTCCCATGCTCTGGTTCCGATGAAGCTAGGGAGTGTTTTTGATGCTGTTTTGTGGTTAGAGTGGATGACTAGCAACACCTGCTTTGAAAATTTTCCGAGCCAAGATGAATTCTGCTGTATGTCATGGAACCCAGGGGACCGAGCAGAGCATTTTTCATGTATTGGAACTGACCCCAAGCTGCCGAAGGAGGACAATGCTGGCAGTCTTTCTGCAGGGACCCTGTCCCCGCCCCCCTCCTCCATGTGGTGGGGTGGTCCCTCTAGCTTTCATATAGATGCTTGCTGGTGCCATTTCCATCCTTTATCTCCCTAATGAAAAATTAGTTCTGGGGCCCCCTTAGAGAGAATAATTTCAAACTTTATGCAAGCCAGCTTAATACCTGCCAATAGTTCTCCATTGTCTATTAGAGTAAAATCTTGATCTTTATGTAGGACGAGCAGACATCCTGTTTTGCCTGTGACAGTCCCCAGTTTTTACCTATTGTCCCTATGCCTATGCCTATTAATAAAGCACCCTCTTTCACTCTCAAGGATATTCTGGTCTAGACGCATACTGTGTAATCACACAAACTCTCAGGGCCCATGCGACCAGACCTCTGCCAGCCTCCCCAACTCATCTCCCACATCTGCTTTGCTCACTTGATGCCAGTCATTCTGCCCTTCTCTTCCTCCTTTGAAGACATCAGGCCTGTTACTGCCTCAAGACATTTGTTCTTCATGGATGGCTCAGTCCCCAGATCTTTGCATGGTTTGCTACTTCTTGTCATTCAGGGCTCAGATGTCACCTCCTCAAAGATACCTATACTGATCACCCCATCTAAAGTGGCCTGCACACCCAGCACAATATTACTTCACCTGCTTTTATTTCCTCTGTCCAAATCCCAATCTGAAATTGTTCTCTTATTTATTTATGTGTTTATTGTCTATCTCCCTCCTCTAGAATATAAGTTCCATAAGGACAGGACTCTTGTCTGCCATGATTGCTGTTACATCCCCAACTCCTAGAAGAGAGCCTGTCTTATAGAAGGTGGTTGGTAAACATGTGCTGAATCAGGGAATGAATGCGCAACTGCAGGTTTTGTCAAGAAGTGAGGGGGGGAGAATTGGTGAAAATTCACTTTAACAAAACAGCTTTATTGAGACTTAATTCACGTACCATACAATTCGCCCATTTAAAGTGTACAGTGGTTTTAGTATATTCACAGACTTGTGCATCCATTGCCACAGTCAACTTTAGAACATTTTCATTACACCAGAAAGTTACCCCACACCCCTTAGCCATCACTCCAAGTCACCTATACCCCCAGCCCCAGGCAAACATCCATCTACTTTCTATCTGTATAGATTTGCCTGTTCTGGACATTTCACATAGATGGAATCATACAGTTTGTGGTCCTCTGTAAATGGCTTCTTTCACTTAGCACGATGTTTTCAAGGTTCGTCCATGGTGTATTATGTCATTTACTTTTACAGATTTAGAAATTCTATCCCTAGATCTTGTTAGACCACCAGAAGGCTACACACTGGGATGGTGGTAGTTAATCTCGGAGGTTTTATTTTATTTTATTTTTTTAAAGTTTTTTTTATGTGGACCATTTTTAAAAGTCTTTATTGAATTTGTTACAATATTGCTTCTGTTTTATGTTTTGGTGTTTTGGCTGCAAGGCGAGGCATGTGGGATCTTAGCTCCCCAACCAGGGATCAAACCCCCACCCCTTGCATTGGAAGGCAGAGTCTTAACAACTGGACAGCCAGGGAAGCCAAGGAAGTCCCTATCTCAGAGGTTTTAAAATCGTGGCTGCACATCAGAATTCCTCCTCCCTCTCATTTTTCAGCTTGTGGCATGTTTAGAAAACCCAGAGAATCTGGTTCTACTCTAGAGTATATGAAGTGCAGCCTGAGTTGAGAACCATTGGTTTAGCTAATTACCTTCATTGGGTTGTTAAGTAACATTATGCATTTGACTTTAATATTACAAGTAAAGGTCATATGAAACTTGCTGTTGCAAGATATTGTCCACTAACCAGCTGTTGGTGAATCAGATCTTGGACACCAGTCATTTTATAAGTATAGGTGCTACCTGTAGAATAATGCAAAAGCACAGAGTTAGGAGTTGTGCCATGCTTTGATTCAGCCTCAAGACTTTTCCTTTGTGATTGTAGTCAAGCTGTTTAACCTCTTAGCACCTCAGTTTCCTTATCTGTAAAACAGTCTCTCTCCTAGGGTGGTTGGAAACATTAAAAGAAATAGTGTATGAAAAGTACATCAAACACTACAAAATGTGTAAAAAGTATAACTTATCCTTACTATTGTTAAAATGTAGAATCATGGACTTTTAGATTTAGAATAGGTTGGAGTAGAAGTGGGGTAAGCTTAAAGTCAAAAGAATTGGTTCTGCTTCTGTTGGTCCATGAAACGAGTAACGCCCTCACTTTGATTTCTCTTTCCTTGTTGGTATATGTTACGGTTGGACCAGGTGATAACTAAAGACCCTTCAAATGAAAAAAATATGCAAATCAGATATTCTCTGACCCCTTATAGTGACTCCTTCTCTAATACTTCAAATGACTTCCAGTGGCTTGGGCTGACTCTACGCTGACATTACTTATAACGCACACATACCTACTTCAATTTAGTCATTATTCAGAGCCAACCATCTTTTGTAAAAGTTTACCTTCCAATACTAACCACCTCCCAGTACATTATTATTATGAAAATTTTCTAAACATATAGAAAAGCAGAGAGTACAGTTGACCCTTGAACAGTGTGGGTTTGAACTGCATGGATCCACTTACATGTGGATTTTTTCCCAATAATAAATACTACAGTACTACAGGATCTGCAGTTGGTTGAACTGTGGATGCAGAACCGCAGATCTGGAGGGCTGACTATAAATTATAGGTGTATTTTCAACTGCCTGCAGGGTCAGCACCCCTAACAACTGCATTGTTCAAGGGTCAGCTGTATAATGAACAACGATAAACTCATCCTATATAAAATTTACCATATCTTATCTTCTTTGAACTATTTAAAAAAATTTATTCATAATATTTAACTTTATTCGAGTGCCTACATAAGATAATGACATTTACCTACATAACCACAATTGCATTATCACACCTAATGAAATTAACAATTTAATCATTTAACATCCAGCCTATATTCATATTTCCATTATTTTCTCAAAATGTCTTTTATAGCTACTTTTTTTTTATAGCTACTTTGTTTGAACCAGAATGTATTGCAATGTGTGCATTTATAATGTCTCTTAATCAGGAGTCCCCCCTCTCAGCTTGTTAGTCTCCATGAAATTGATAAGTTGAAAAGACTTGACTAGTTTTTCTGTAGAACACTCTACTTTCTGGATTTGTCAGTTTCCTTGTGGTGTCATTTAATTTTTTCCTTTACCCTTTGTATTTCCTATATGCTGGGAATTGGATCTAAAGCTTGATTAGATTTAGATTAAACAATTTTGGCCACAATGCTTCATGATACCATGTGTTTTATTTGCATCCTATCAGGAGACAGTGTACTACCAGAGATGCAGAGGGCCCCCACTGCTCACTGTAATTTTCATTCAATAGGGTTGGCTACAACAGCACTGGAGAACTAACAAAGTAGAAAAAACATTTTATTTGACTGATTACTAGTAAGATAAATTATATTAATTTATATGAACTGTTTACTATTCTTTTCTAATTAGAGAATAGCACTGTTATGATTATATATTTCATTAACTCATGTGCCTGAATCATTTTGTGATAAGTTCTATTTACTTAGACTGGAAAACCCTACACATGTAATATTCATAGATTGTTGTTGGGTAACATTGTGGTCTCCTCAGTCCCTCCCCCAAAGCTAGAGGAACATTGTAAAACATTTTCACTCCTATGAACACACACACACACACACTCTCTCTCTCTCTCACACACTTTGTCCTGGCATTATATATACCAGTTATAATAATAAAGACCAACAGAACATTAAAGATGATATATTAAACAAAACCAAAATTTAATTGTTTACAATATCCAAATTTCTCTCTTAGGTCCTCTTTTCTTTGCCACAAATAAAGAGGAATAATGTGAGAGTCTACTTATTTAGGATTTACTAAGAAATTGGTCTATTTGATAAGGAAAATGAATGTAGGTGGGAAATCTTTGCATCGTTTTGTCCCATGCTTATTATTCAATATAGTTACAGGAAGCCGCTCATCTGTTTTTCTTTTTTTAAGTGTCAAATTTTATTGGTAATATTACAAATCTCTTAAAAACATGAGATCTGAAGTAAACATTATTAAATGCTAATATTTTAAAACTAGCTTTTGGGTATTGGTGATGGTATTAATAAGCAATATTTATTAATGGAGTTTTTGCTAAGGGTTGGGCAATATTCTAAGGCAGTGTTTCTCAAGCCCAGATTTGCATTAGGGTGACCAAGAGACTCACATGTAGAGATCCTGAAATTGGTTCTAGGCTGAGGCTGGGGTAGCTGTGTATTTTTTTTTTTTTTTTACTTTTTATTGGAGTATAGTTGCTTTACAATATTGTGTTAATTTATACTGTACAGCAAAGTGAATCAGCTATACATATACATATATCCCCTCTTTTTTGGATTTCCTTCTCATTTAGGTCACCACAGAGCATTGAGTAGAATTCCCTGTGCTATACAGTAGGTTCTCATTAGTTATCAATTTTATACATAGTATCAATAGTATATATATGTCAATCCCCGTCTCCCAATTCACCCCACCCACCCCCTTTCCCCCTTGGTATCCATACGTTTGTTCTTTATGTCTGTGTCTCTATTTCTGCTTTGTAAATAAGATCGTCTAAACCAATTTTTTTCAGATTCCACATGTATGCGTTAATATACAATGTTTGTTTTTCTCTTTCTGACTTCACTCTGTATGAGTGTCTCTAGGTCCATCCATGTCTCTACAAATGACCCAATTTTGTTCCTTTTTATGGCTGAGTAATATTCCATTGTATATATGTACCACATCTTCTTTATCCATTCCTCTGTTGATGGACATTTAGGGTGCTTCCATGTCCTGGCTATTGTAAATAGTGCTGCGATGAACATTGGGGTGCATGTGTCACTTTGAATTATGGTTTTCTCTGGGTATATGCCCAGTAATGGGATTGCTGGGTCGTATGGTAGTTCTATTTTTAGTTTTTTAAGGAACCTCCGTACTCTTCTCCATAGTGGCTGTATCAATTTACATTCCCACCAACAGTGCATGAGGGTTCCCTTTTCTCCACACCCTCTCCAGCATTAATTGTTTGTAGAGTTTTTGATGATGGCCTTTCTGACCAGTGTGAAGTGATACCTCATTGTAGTTTGGATTTGCATTTCTCTAATAATTAGTGACTCTTATCTGTTTTCTAATTGTTTATTGCACTTGGGAGTGTTCACCCCACCATCTACTGCTCCTTATAATACCAATAAGAAAAATCCAGACATTTCGCCTGAGCCACCATCTTGATTTTATTCTGTAGTGATGTTAACATTAGGCACTTCACTGCTATTTGATTCTCATGTTACTTTTTTATTGTCCTGGGTTATTTTCCCTGATCACCAGAAAGTTATAGTGTTATCTATTTTCACATCAAGCAATCTTGATGCTTACATGATTTATATATATATATTTTGCAGGTTCCTCACCTCCTTTCTTCCTTCCTCTTTCTTCCACCCGCTGCTCCATCATTTCTCAGTTTTTGTACGTTTAATTTGTTTGCCTTTGAAAAGGCATAATATATTTTATTATTTGCTCTGTATTTTAATTCTACTTTCTGTAATCTGGGGTAGATATGAATGTTTGGGGACAGCTTTTCCTTCTATCTCTAGACCTCCTGAGGGATTTGTATATAATTTTTAAAAAATAGATACTAAAAGGTCAGCTCTATGCACAGTGAAGAAGAGTTGGAAGAATTTAAGTAGCCGGCTGCTTTTATCTCGTTTGTTCTTATGGTCCTCTAAACAGATTTTATGACTTTTCAAGTTTTGGTATTTCAATAGACTTCTCTAGTTTTTGTTATCTTTGTAAAATGCTTATAAGGTGAATAAATTTGCAGTCAGCCCTGCATGCAGAACTTGTCATTTGTGAAACTGTTACTAAATAATCCTGGATAATTAGTACAGAAGGTAGTTGCTTCAAGAAATATAAGAAATATTCAGCTCAAGCCACTAAATCATTAAGTTTGGGATTTTATCATGTCACTAAGCCCAAGATTTCCTGTGAAAATCAGCCAACTTCAAAATATACAAGCTTCTAGAATTTTCTAGTACACATTTTAGAAAGGTAGAATTAATTTTTCACTGTTTCCTCTCCCTACCCCCACCCCCTCACCTGGGATGGGTAGATAGTTAACTTGACTCTAAATTTACTGCCAGTAAAAACTAACAAGAGTATCTGCATTGAAATAATTGTCTTGTGATATCACTTCTTAAATATAATAAATGAAACAGATATGATGCATAGCTTATGCATACTCTTTGCATAGATGTGAACAAGAGATTTACCATTTGGTATAAGATGTTTACATCCGTTCATCAAAATATGACTCCCTTTGTAGTCTTCTAAAGCCATGCCTATAATATACATTATTATGGTAATTTAAAAATGGAACATAGAGAAAGAACATGATAAATGCATATCATGTTACTCTTTATAGCTCCAGTAAATTTTGTACCTTAGGCTAGACTGAATACATTTGGAGATTCTCATGCAACAATCATTTGGAAATGCGTCAGTCAATAGGCTTCCTTTACTCATTATTATTTAGCCTAAAGATCTGAGGATCTGTTTTTATTCTGTTATCAATTTATTTCCAAGAAATATTCCTGCCTTAACCTCCTTGAATGAACTTTCCTTTCTTCCCATTTATAACGATTGTAAAGCTAGACCCCTTTCCACCCTTGTTTCACCATTTCCAAGGGTCCCACATTTCTTTTTTCCACAGGATGCATTCATCTACAAATTGGTATAACAGATATTTGTGAAACAGCAGCTGAGCCTCTAAAAAAATATTTTTATCCTTTCTCAAAGCAAAGGCTAGAGAATTATCTTTCCGGTCTCTTTTATTTTCTAAGCATTATATCCTTTAGTCCAAATCCTGGAAAAAATAAGAGAAGGCATTTGTTGAATTACACAAAGGGCATTCAACCTGGTTTCGACCTCGGTAGCAATGCAGTCTGCAGCCTAGCTGTCCACTATCCTTCCCTGCAAAGGTGAAATGATTTAGAGGCCTAGAGAAACTTAATTTTTCTTGATCACCATGTGCAACCCGGAATTTTAATGGCAGGCATAATTAATTCTTCTGATGTTAATCATCAGGGCTGGGCTCCACAATTATCAGTCTGGTGCAGCTGGGGCATGGTGCAGACATGAAAAATTAGGAAAATGAATCAGTAATAGGGTGGCAGATTTAATCTGCATCATGAAAACAAAGTTAAAAAGAGGAAGATCGAGAGAATTTCAGCTGAAGCTTTTGTGCCAATGTGCAGTGACAGAACTGAAAAATGTTGCCGATGTCCAAAGTGATTGGTAATTACCAAGCCATTGAATTTTTTATTGTCAATTTATCATTGCGCCAGAGGTTAAATTTAACATCTTCTTCTAAAGCCATCACTCTAAGAAGGCTCAGTCCGCATCACATGGCTCAGAGTCAGTGAAAGGTTAATCAGGTATTTCTTTAGTTTGCATGTGTCTCCAAACTCCCCTTCCTTCTGAGCTATGCCGGGCTACTGCCGAATGCCTGCCATAAGAGGCTTTCCACTATTTCTTACCTATGACTTTCAGATAAATATCAGATTGTATTACTTACACACTTCTCTCTCTCTATTGGCATTTACTAAGAACCTTGATGCAAAAAAGAATTATACCTCAAGGAAGAAAAATCCCATCATTTCAAGCCCTGGGGATACTTCAGTTAAGGTGCAGCTGAGGCAAGGCATGTTCTGTCTCTCTCTTTTTCTCTCTTCCTAGCTCTTTCTCTGTTTTAAATGCTGTTTTATCAGGAACATTGTCAGGGAAGAAATGATATTACCTCATCTTAAAGCAAAATTAAAATTCCATAACAATTTTATCTGATTCAGAATTAACTGTCTTCTTCATCTCTTTTTTTTTTTTTGCATAGGATATCCATTTATTAATAGTTGGAAAAAAGCTTACTCTAAAAGGAAGGAGATATTTATCCATGTGAATACTGGATACTTCAAGTAACTGCTTCTTTAAACAGCTTGATGAAATATTTGAACAGATCCAGAGCAGATACTGAAATTCCACAGGAAAAGCCTCTTCATACTGATTTTTACAAAGTGACTTTGCTTTAATTCAGTCACTGCCCCAATCTTTAACATCACCTACCTGTTTCACCTTTTTGTTGTTTGCTTGATTGTGCCTCTTCTATGTATTTTGAAATATAGAGCATTCTCTTATTAAGGGAATGGTATATATTTTCTGTAAATTAAAAATGGAAATAGCCTTTAGGGAGACTTGAAAAAATCAATGTGTGCATTAATTACCGCAATTCATTACTCAAATAAATATGGGCTCAACCTTGCATTGGATACAAATTTAGGGACTGAGGATGTTTGCAAAAGACAAAGCCTGTGTTCCTGATCATGTTAATCTGTAGATCAAAGACTGTGAATCCATGCCTGGTAGAAGCTCCTCAGGGCATAGGCGAGCTGGGCTCCATCCCGGCAGCGGGCAGTGAGTTATTATTGCTGAATACAAAGCTGGTCACGTGACTGTCACCTACCAGCAGTGGCACGAGTCCTCCTGCCTGGGCTTCCTGAGCCCTTGCTTTTCTATAATTAAATCTGAACCATAAAAGCCATACCTGTTAAAGGACCTCCAGCTGCCCTCATAAACAACACTGGGAATTTTGCTGGTAGCAACTCTTTGCTTTTGGAAAGAACATAGGAAAATATCCTATTTGGCCTCCTAGAGACTTCCTTCCTTTATCTTTTTTTTTTTTCCAATTCTCCCTTTTTGGAATTTAAATAGGGGACTTGAAAATGCACAGCAAATAAAAATATGGTATAATTTATTGAAAAGATTCAGCTGTCTTCTTCTGAATTAGTAACCTGTCCTTTTAGGAAGAAGAGAGAGAAAGTGGAATGAAGGAATGTAATTTTTCTAACAGCATTTGGCTGCCTTTCTTTGATCATGTTTTATGGCTAGAGGATAAATTACCATGTGAAGGTTTCTGTTTAAAACCTGAACATGTTTAGTATGATTTGAATCCTGCCATATTTTGCATAGCTGCCTTTTGCCTGAGCAGGTTTAATGCAAAGATCAGCAGCTCAGAGCATAACACATATTAGCCAGCTCTTTTCTGCTGTTGGAATCCCCCACTATTTTAATTGGATTCTTTCCAAAACTGCAACTAATTAAGAATCAATTCAGGACCATTAGCAAGTGGGACCAGCTAGCTAGTGTTGCTATTTCAAAAGAGTTAGTTTTAATGAGCGCCAATACTGGATGCGGAAAAAGAAACAGATTAAAGATAGTGTAGGGGCCTTCTTCAGCTAAACTGAGCTACTAATAGTACCTGGAAAGATGCTGAACTTGTAGTCCTTTGTAATTGATCTACGTACTGTTCTTAAAGAAACTTTGAAAACATGAATGTAGGTATTTAGAGGTACATTAGAGGTTCAATAACGATTTATAAATGTTACAAATTGTTGGCTTCTGTAGTGGAGTGCGCCTTTTATTGGAGAAACATATGCGTCTGCTTTCAGACCCGTTAACCTCAGCATTGCCAAGCCATTTTCTCTTCCCTGGGCTTTGTACTGGCGCACATCTGCTTATCCAGACTGCAGTGCATGCAGATGGTGCTTTTTAATTTGTTAAAGAGTTAGCAGTGCCATATTTTTGACAGCTGTTCTTGAGTTCTTTTACCACAAAGAAAAACTTTGCTAGAACCTGGTGTTTAGGAGAGAAATTTGATGCTCATGTCTTTATTAATTTCTTCTACTCTTTCTTGGATCTTAGTATCCAATCCTTCTTTGTTATTATGAGTTGTGTGCAGGCTGCTGTTTTCCTCCAGAGGATGAAGGTGAAAAGTTAGTATACAGTTAACTTGCTTTGAACATTATAGTATGAATATATGTGTGATTTCAATGGGGCAGCCGAATATTTAATCATTAGAAAGGATAGGCAATAAATCAAATGTCTGAACTTGGGTGCACTATCTGATATGCTTGATTTCAGACTTAACCTTCCTCATGGACTTCTGTTGTGAGAAATTACCTGGACTAAGTTTCTTCATTTGAAGCAATCATAACCCAACCAAAGAGCTTTTATGATTGTAAGATAATAGCAATAAAAAAGAGATTGTTGACTTCTAGCAGTGGACAAGGACAATAAAATATATTACTCCATAGAAAAATAATTTTACTAAGTTTAGGTTTGATTACATGTTTGAGGTGGTGTAGGGTAGACATTGAAAAGGCCATTACAAGGACATTGAAGACTTGTGAATTTAAAGGATTCTTTATAATGCCTAGGGCTAAGGAAAGTCATGCATGCTTATTGGGGTAGGTTTTTCTCTAGTTACAATTGTTATCAAAACAAGAGAGTAGCTTCTCTGAATCTGTGTACTGTTATTTAAAATTGCAGTATAAGGAAACATTGATTCCCCTCTGCACTACCATCTGCCCAGTCACCTGGTAGTCATCCTTGATATGTGGGAAGGGAGTGTGAGTCACCCTCACACTCCCTTCCCACATATACTCAATAACAAAACCCTTTTGATTTTCCCTCCTTCAGTTTTCAATTTTGGCACCTTTGTTCCACCCCCTTGCCTCTGTCTTAGTTTGGACCTTCATTTCTTGATTGAAACCAAAACCAGATGTTTCACTTCTGTATATCCAGTCCTAGCACAGTACACACAGTAGGATCTTGAGAAAAATAAATCGCTGAATGAATTACTTCCCACAAATAATAGGCCCTGCTCTAGGATGGGAATGGGACTCAGAAAATCTGTCTTTATGGATTCAGGCTCATGTACATGAACATGCAGATGAACAGTTGGTTGATCTCAAAAGCTCACTTGCTTGGGTGATGTGTGCAATGTTTAGGCTGTGTTCTAGCCCACAACTGACCATCAGAGGCACACACAGAGGAAACCAGAAATGATAAGACATTTTCCAAATTCCAAATTAGTATCAGCTTTACTTCATGTACATCAGAGGGTAAATGTTTTAAAGCGGTTGAAGAATGAAGTCACTTTGGATCAAGGGTGTGTGGTAGATTGTTGTGGTAATGGCCTCCAATTTGTTCATGGCTTCCTTGTACCCATGTCCTGGGGCAGTCCCCTCTTACAATGACTCTGAGTTTGACCATGTGACTTGCTTTGGCTGCTGGTATACTAGCAAATGTGAGACAGTCAGAGATGTGAAAAGTGCTTGCACAATGGAGCTTGCCCTCTTTTGTTGCGCATGAGGCTGCAGCTACTGCCACTATGTGAAGAAGCTTTGCTAGCCTGTTGGATGATGAGAGACATGTGGCTCAGCCACCCTCATCACTTCAGACAACTGCAGACACATGAGTGAGGCCATCCTAGACCATCCAGCTCTCACCTGACCAGTCAGCTGACCAAAGATGCACAAGCAAACCGAGCCAAAAGCAGACAGTCCTGACACAGATCAGCAGCTGACCAAAGACTTGTCAGCAGTAATAAAGGGCTATTATTTGCAGCCATCAAGGTTTGGGTGGTGTGTTATGCAGCAAAAGCTAACCAATGCAAACTGACAACTGTCTTCTCCATTCCAGCTATTTAGAACACTGTTTGGGAGACTAGATGTTTCACTGGAAGTCCCCAACTAGATGAATCCTAGGTATGGGATGGGGTGGGGAAAAAATTATTTAAAAAAAAGCCATTGATTTCAACCTAGGAATGTTGGACATTTTTGGTCCTTAGGTGTAGCTAACTCATTTGAAGAGGATAGTAGGAAACAGAATGATGGTGAGCAGTGAGTTTATATGATGGTGCAGTGGGGGGAGGGGGTGGGGTGGAGTATGCTGGGATTGGGACTCAGGAATACTAAACTGAAAGAAGAGCTAAGGAGCATGGTGCCGGGGTGGAGAGAACATGCAGCTGGAGCCACCTCTCAAACTTAACCCTCTAAACCTTTTCTGAAGGTCATGGGTGCATCGTGGTTTGCAGGGTCATCTCTTGCAAAAAAAAAAAAAAAAGTTGAGAATTTATTCTGACTAATGTTCTGAGGTTGTTAAGAAGGAGTACAGAAGCACCTATTACTTTTAATTTTTGCCTTTTGACATCAAAACACAAGTTTTATTTCATTCATTTGTTTAACAAATATTTACTTATTTCCTATAGGTATCAAGTACTGTGATTTGTGAAAGAAATACAAACTCTCTTTCCTCAGAGTGCTTTCAGTCCAGAAGTGCTGACAGACAAGTGAACAGAGCAGATATTTACAGTAGGGTGAGCAATATGATAAAGGCAAGAATACTCTGCTTGGGACACAGAGGAGGAGAACCTAGCTCATTCTACTGGTGAGGGTAGAGGGAGGGCTGGTTTGCCAGGAATAGGAGCTCTGAGGCTTCTCATAATGTAGGCTTCTCATATGTATTCAATAGAGCATGATGACTTGAGAAATATTGAGGTACAAGTCCCCTCTTTACCTTCAACCTTATCTCGCACACTTGCTTTCTATTGAGTCCAAATGTGTTCTTGATGGAGGAGGCCCAGGTATTCCAAAATCAAGGCAGCGAGGCACCAGCCTGAGGACCAGCCTGAGGACCAGCCTGATGAGGTTGCATCTTCACCTGATGGCCAGAAGAACAAGGGCTTCCACAACTTGGCTATTTGGCCACATGCTGGGCCCTGTGACTGTTTCTGTTTTTACTCTTGTATGTTTAGTTTTATGTCTGAATTTCAAAAAGACTTGCCATGTGTCTTACTGTTGATGTGTGAAGGGTTTATAAGTAGGTGCAGATATTACCTCGTAAAAAGAGACATACATTTAAAGGAGTTTAGAGAAAGTCCTTTGTTAAAGCTGTCCAGCTTTGCTACCCTCTCGCTAAGTGTGGGGAATTTGCCAACTTACGGTGCTTAGCACAGCCTTTCCCATTTAGAAAGCTGAAAAAACGCTAGATAACTTTTTCAATTTTATCAGCTGGGGGGCAGGCACCTAGGGTTGGCCAATCAGATGCATCCATTGAGGATAATGCCCATGGAACTACTGATGTGAAGGACCAGTGACCTAGAGAATTCCCTTGCCCAGCTGAGGACATTTCCTATGCCTTTGGTCAGCAGTGGGAGAGACACTGCTTTGTGGCTGACGCTGGACTGTGCTTCTGCTGCCTGGCCTCCCTTTGTTCCTGTTGTTTCCAAGCCTGGGTCTCTAGCCCTCCAGGCAATTCTAAGAGCTGCCCAGTATCCTTCAGTAATTTTTTTTTTTTCCTAAACAAGGCAGTTACTCACAACTAAAGGACACTGATATGCTTCATTATTGTAATTTTAAAAGAGAGATTGGGGAGGAGACTTCACAGAGCAGGCTGGCTAACTATTTGTTGAGGCTTGGTTGCTGAGAACAGAATCCACCCTAGCCAGTTTTAGCAGGAAGGGATTTAAGGAAGGGGATTAATTGACTCGTAATCATTGGGAGAGTTGAAGAAATAGATCTAGGTTGAGCTTTATGAAAACTCCCCCAATTCTTTACTTATTTATTGGTTATTGTTCACGGTCTATCTCTTCTATTAGAATGTAAACTCCCATGAAGGCAGCAATCTTTCTTTTATTCCCTTTTGTACTTCCAGGCACCAAAACAGAGTCTGGCATATTGTAGGTACTCAGTAATACTTTAATCATAATGATAATACAATGTACACAGGGAGAACTTTTGAAAGAGAGAAACCAGAAAAAAAGGCTTTTAGCCCATCCCCAAAGAGACCATAAGTTATGGGTGACTTTTCTGAGTTGGGAGATAGTTGGACCTTCTTGTCCACTAAAAAGAGCTATTTTTTTTTCCCAAAAGGATGAATCAATATATTTATGTTTAATGTGTATAATTTAGGCCATCTCTCATGTAGAGGGTGACATGAGTAATGTATCCTGGTTTCTGTTACTTGAAAGTTTTGATTAAGGGTTTTATAAATAGAGTAAATTCCAGAATTATGGAATTTGAGATAAGGCTGGGTTGACATAAAAACTGGAATAATTTGGACTAGATAAGCCTCAGTAGTATACCAAAATTTATCTAGATGATGAATTTCTTATAGATTCTGGGGAAGAGTTTGATAGGTTTTACAAGGTAGAGAAATCAGAGGAGGGTGGATTCTGTTCCCTCCCTCCCTCCTTCCCTCCCTCCCTCCCTCCTTCCCTCCCTCCCTCCCTTCCTTCCTCCTTCTCTCCTCCACCTCTCTCTCTGTCTTTTTTAAATTTTTAGTTCTTTAATCTTCTTTTAGTTCTTTAATCCTTTTTCTATACTTAAAAAGCCACATATGATAGTAGACCAAGATATCTCAAAATTCAATTAAATTCATTCATGAAAAATCCCATTAAAAGAACATTAAAAAAATCTACTCTAATTCAATAGGAGCCAGGGAACTTGGAACAAGTCTGACACTTGTTTTTAATCACTAAATTTTTATTGATAGACTTTACAACAATAATCCCTTATTTAGATAACCACATTTTTACTCCCAATAAATTCCACACCACTGTCAGTTCTTCCCCATGTCCAAATAAAAAGAAAAACAAAATTCCTTGAAGCTCTCATCAATTTCACAGGACATTGCTAAAACAAATGCTAGAGCCAGAATAGTTATAAAAATTAACTGCATATTTAATTAATTGTGCCCAAGTTAGTAAGTTGTCTGCTTAAAATGCAGCTTTCGTTTAAAAATAGACTATTCTTACTTGTCAGTAATGCAGGCTCAGAAAGATGGATCTTCTTGTGTAGGCAAAACAGTTTATCATAGCTAGCTAGCTGGCTGAGATCTGCTGGCCAACTGAGCCCTGGGCTTCCGATCAAGCAGGAAGGCCTCCTCTTCCCAAAGACCTAATCACTTGATGCTAACAAAGCAAAAAAAAAAAAATGTAGGCAAACTTGCAAACCCTTGAGAATCAGAATTACAATAGAGGGCTTCCCTGGTGGTGCAGTGGTTGGGGGTCCGCCTGCCGATGCAGGGGACACAGGTTCGTGCCCCGGTCCGGGAGGATCCCACGTGCCGCGGAGCGGCTGGGCCCGTGAGCCATGGCCGCTGAGCCTGCGCATCCGGAGCCTGTGCTCCGCAACGGGAGAGGACACAACAGTGAGAGGCCCGCGTACCGCCAAAAAAAAAAAAACAGAATTACAATAGATATTAGAGTCTACCAAGATATTAAAGAAACGCTGGGTTTTGATCCAGATTTACTGATTCCAACAAAGTTGTTTTCAAGTTTGTAGATGGTTCATCATTTCACTCTCTTGACCATTTCACTGCTTGTTTGCAAACTCTTTTGAGGCAGAGATTAAAATCACTGTACTTTTTACAAACTGTTGACAATTCTTGTAAAACCTTTTTCTCCTAAGACAAATTCTAAAATTTATTGGCTAAAGGGATATTTGGGTGTAATCAATGATCTATCAAATCCTGACCTCAGGATCATCTTCTTTATTATTTGGGAGAGAAATTTACATTTTAGCATGTATCTTCCTTAATTTCTTTTTTAAAAAAATTGAGATACAATTGATTGACAATATTAAATTAGTTTCACGTGTACAACATAATAATTTGATATTTGTATTGATATATATTGCAAAATGATCACCACAATGTCTAGTTAACATCAGTCACCACACAGTTACAAATATTTTTTCTTGTGATAAGAACTTTTAAGATCTACTTGCTTAGCAACTTTCAAATATACAATACAGTATTATTAACCATAGTCATTATGCTGTATGTTACATCCCCAGGGCTTATGTATTTTATAGATAGAAGTCTATACCGTTTGACCCATTTCATCCATTTTGCCTGCTCCCCAACCGCCTTTGGCAACCACCAGAGTTCTCTGAATCTATGAGTTCAGTTTGTTTGTTTGTTTGTTTAGATTTCACATATAAGTGAGATCATATGGTATTTGTCTTTCTCAATGTGACTTATTTCACTTAGCGTAATGCCCTCAGGGTCCATCCATATGGCTGCAAATGGCAGTTTCCTTCTCTTTTAAGGATGAGGGAAAAAAAGGATGAACAACATTCCATTATGTGTATACATATAGTGTGTATTTGTGTGTGTGTGTGTTTATTTGTGTGTGTGTATATATTCATTCATCCAGTGATGGACACTTATGTTGTTTCTGTGTCTTGGCTATTGTAAATAATGCTGCAATGAACTTGGAGGTGCAGAAATCTTTTTGAGTTAGGGTTTTTGTTTTCTTTGAATAAATATCCTTACTTTCCTTTTGTCTTACCTCTTATTAATTACTCTGAAACACTCCCTCCCTTTTCTGCATATTGGTGTATTTCAAATTCACAATAGCATTGTACTTGAGATACCATGTGCATAAATACTTACTTGAATCAAATAAGACTTTAAGTGCACCTGGGGAGATTATTGTTAGTGGAATATTTAGTATCACTCACTTGTGAGCATCTACTCTGTTCAGAGTACCCTGTGGGATTCAGCAAAGCCTGCTTTTCTTTTTATTCAACAATAGAAAGAACCAGCATCTGATTTGTCTTTTTGGAAGTTGGCTATTTTCACTTACTTGGTTTTATTACGTATCTACTAAATGAACTAGGCTGGGCTATATAATACACTTAATTTCCATCTTAAGACTTCATTCTGCCTGGTAGAGAAAATGTCTTCTTTGTAAATTCAGGGTGAAGTCTCTCAAATCAGGATGATTATCAGTTAATTCAAGGTTTATCATTTCTTTGCCTCTTATATTTGAACTCCTGGTTGGTCTTGTGTGGTCTCCAGCTGCATCCAGTACTGTGTCCTTCCTCTCCAGCTGGGCAGCCCTAGCAGGTCTGCTGTCTAGTGTCTGCACAGAAAACACTTTTTTACTAGGTGAGGCTGCCTCAAGACTTTTGTCCTAGACACCCCATGCAGGTATTTGTACTCATGGCTCCAGCCTCACACTGGGGTGTGATAGAACTTGAGGCCTACCTGCTTTCCTGGGCCCACATGATATGAAGCACTGGTCTTCTCTGCCTTTGTCTTCCTAGAGTCAACAGGGGACATTCTGTTGCTTCATCCCCCACCCCTGGAATCAGCCTAGGAGTGATGGGGCAGGCATTAGGACCCCTTCTCAGATCCCTTCTCAGACCTACTGGAGTCTTGCATGTTCCCCATCTCTCTACTTCCCCCAGCTTGCCTCTCTTTCTTCTTCAGGGTTTGGAAAAACTGGGCCTTCTCATCAATCATGTACTCTCTAAATTTTTCTGTTTTAAACCTGGGATGCGGCTTTAAAACTTTGATTCCTTTATTCTAGGATTCCCTGAGGCAACGGCCATTACCTGGTCTAGTTGCAAGAAGAAAAGGTTGAAGGGCAAAAGTTTCAGAAAGACTGTCCTGTTCATATCAAAATGTTTTCCCACTCTACTGGGTTTTCTTAAGGCCCATCAAACCTACTCACTATTTTTATATCTCCAATTTAGTTTTCAACATTTTCTTTCTATGTCTCTCTGTTTTACAAGGTCCGAATATCTGAAAGGTCTAAAGTTTTGCCTGTGGGTCTGTTTTGTGACACTTGCCACAGTTTGTGTAGGGATTGCCAATTACTAGTTTCCTTTCTAAATAACCCAATAATCTGAGCTAATAATCCTACCACTCCCTTCCTCAAGCCCAGGAATCATTTCTGGAGAACAGGATTGCTGTAAATATTAGTGGAAATTATAGCCATTAATGCAGTGTTCCCAGTTAGTGTGAAATACTAGCCAGCATAGTTCTAATGACAGAACTCAATCTTGCTTGCTTATGGTTACAGGAAAGAAAATCTGAAGATGAGTCACTCATGAATGAGAAGAGGTTGGACTGTAGTACTCAGGAAGGGGGTGGCAGCATGTAGAGGTTGGGTGCGTCGACAGGGAGACTGGGAGCGGGGCTTTATTTGTGCTGCTTTTTAGAATGCTCAGTAAATTGTGTAGGATTTTTCCCTGGCTCTGAATTTTCTTTGATCATCATCATGGACACTAGCATTTGCCTCATTAAGGCATGTAGTGCTGTGGTAGACAAAACTCTCTACCTGGACCCCATCCATTCACCTGGAATTTATTATTTTGTACCTAGGTGAATGTTCAGGTATAGGCCGTGCAGGTAACAAAATACAAGCAATAAACTAAGGCACAAGTGGAGGGTTAACTGACCCATATCCCTCAGGTTTTCTTCAGACAGACTGAATTAAGTGACAAGGTTTTGGTAGGGTCAGAATTCAGTGGCTTGAAATCAAGAAAGGTCCACAGAATGATTCAGGGTTCGGCTACTCCAGAGAGTGGTTTTAACAAGGAGCAGCTAATAGAGCCACACAGTTCTAACTGGATGAGCATCTGGTCCTAAGAAATGCCCCATGTTGGGGTTCTCCCTCCTTCCGCACTCGCATAGCCCACATTTGCATTTCATCACGTGTCCCACGTTGGAGGCCTCATTTAATTTTGTCTTTGGGCTGGTATCACTTTCCCACTCCAAGCCATTGGCAGGTGGCATTGTGTGCCTTTCCTCCTCTGTCAGAAGTTGAAGAGTCACACAACAACCTGGAGAGAAAATCAGATCCTCAGCATAGTCACAGAAAGTACTCCTCTGCCCAGCTCCCCTCCAATTTTGAGTCTCCCCAGGGGTGTCTTACATGTGCTGCAAACCTGACCACCAGGAGACCACCTCTGTTTTCCTCGCCTGGCTGAGCTCGCACAGAGAATACCTCTGGTTGCTGATAATGGCCAAACCCACCAACTGTGTGGCAGGGGCTTCTGTCAGTGCTGAGAGCTCCCAGAGCTGCTGTTGCCACCTCGTACACTCTGCCCGCCCATTTGCTCCAGATCTGAGCCCTGGCCCTGGAGCTCCTACTGGAATGCTTGAGAAATCAGGTGGCCACCCCCTTCTCCTCTCTGATACTGAGTATTGTGCTTGCACTGCTGTGTCTCACTGTCGGGATGCATCTTTTCCCAGGAGGTTCCACCCCCTCCACCAAATCTCTGAACGTTCCCCAACATAACCAGATCCTTAAACTCAAGCTGGAACCTTTGAAAATCTAAACACTTGGCAGTCATAGAATCCTGTTCCCATATTTTTTTTAATTTAAGAAATTCCCAGAAGCACTTTTCTGATCATGTTTCCCAAAGGGATCTCTCCTGCTTATTCCTTAAGCCTACCCTCCAAGCCTTTCCTCAACTCTGAGGGACTTACTGGACTCTAAGAGTTGCCTTGTTACGCCAAGCTCACCAAGCTGCTGCCTGGTGAGCTTGGATAGGTCTGCTTTAGTCTTCCTTATGTGTCAGTGGGGTTAATTTCACTGACTACCTTCCAGGTAGGGTGTGGTTGGAGAGCTAGTTTGGAATTAGAGTGCCTGGGTTTGAATCCTGTCTCTACAAGTTATTAGCTTTTTTTAGGTAGCTCACTCAACCCGTCTAAGTCTTGGTGTTCTCACCTGTAAAATGAGTTAATGGTATAATGATAACCTCATAGGTTATTGTAAATATTCACTGAGGCAACATATGCAAAACACATTGCACAGTGCTGGGTACATTATAAATATACATAAATGTTAAGTTATAATTATAAATTACATTTATAATTATAAATAAAATTTATAATTATAAATAAGTGATTATGATACTGGATATGATTCAGTGTTGCTGTTCAGAAAATTATGATCCTTGTGTTCTGCTGACTGCTAATTTCTTTTTTATTATTGCATTCTTAAATTATGAGGTGATTTAGGAGGAAAAAACATAGCCTCTCTGCAGAGGAGTGAAAACTTACAAATCTAGAGTAAAAAAAAAAAAAACAGTTTAATTTTTTTGAACCTCTTCAATAACCGTCTCTTGTGTGGGTAACGTAATTACCAGTGGAAAAATGAATAAAAGCTAAAACCTTATAAATTACATTTTCATTGAATTTCTTTGCTTATTTTCTAAGGGGATAAGATTTCGAATTTTGGAACATTTTTTTGCCACTTTATTTTTTATGCACTAAGACATGACATAGTATGCATTTTAATGTATTCATTCATGTCCAGTTTCAACAAAACTGGGTGGGAATTAGTACCCCATAATTCATGTGCTAGGTTGTCTTATTACAACATTTTATTATAAAATGTTTTTTTAATATTTATATTGTTAATTAAATGACAATGAATCCTCATAAATTCTGAGCAGAGAGTTATTTCCATTAGTCCCTGCTCATACTTCTTATTAGCCAATCAGAATATTTGATTTCTCCTTCTAACACATTCAGATGTTTGATGATAAAGCTTGCTGATGTTGCTGGTTCCTTTCTATACCTCTGGAGTCTCTGAAAGAAGAAAGCTCTCAAAGTAGTTTACAGCCATATTGAGGTTATTACAAGGTGGTCATTTTCTTAGGGCATTTTTAGAGTGCTCTGTGATTATTAAAACCAACCAACAAACAAACCAACTCCTTTTGAGCTTTAGTTTCCAAGGTGTTTTCTATACTAGGGATGGAAATATATGGTAACTATAAAAACATCAGTCATATCCTGATATAAGGATTTCTGCCCCCCTCCACACACACGTGCAATTGTAGTAACTACAGCTGTTGTGATTAGACATTAAATGATGATGCGGTTACCACCCAGGCAGCAGCAAAAGGTAGGGAGCCAAGAAAGCCCAGGAAAATGGTCTAGACTTGCACTGTCCAGTAACGTAAGCAGTGGCCACACATATGGCTACTAAGTACTTGAAATGTCGCTAGTGAGACTGAAGAAACAAATTGAAAAATTTTTTGCTTTTAATTACTTAAGATTTAAATTTAAATAGCCAGTGAATTTTTAAAAATCATTTTTTCAGCCACACTAATTACATTTCTGGGTTTTTTGTTCTGTTTTGCTGAATCACACAGCTTGCGGGATCTTATTTCACTGACCAGGGATTGAACCCGGGTCACGGCAGTGAAAGCGCTGAGTCCTAAGCACTGGACCACCAGGGAATTCCCAACACTAGTTACATTTCAATTGCTCAGTAGTCACATGTGGCAAGTGGCCCTCAGACTGAGCAGTGCAGCTATAGAAGATACCCATCATCCCAGAAAGTTCTATTGGGTAGCAGTAATCTTCGGAGTCAAGGGGGATGGTAAGAAGACGTAGGAGTCTTTCTTCTTTTTGTTTTACCTTATCCTATGTCCAGACACTCTCAACACTATAGAAATGCAAGGTTCAGAAGGAGGGAGAGGGAACTGATAATGTACAACTTACAAAGGAGCTTTGTGGTGGACAGAGCTGTAGCCAACATGCTAGGAGCAGAAGCTGAGGAGGGTTCTACTGCAAGAGAGCTGCTACACCTTTCAGGTGTCCAGATGTGCTGACTGTCAGAATCAATTTAGTGAAAGACTACAATGGTAGTGGAGTTGAAGACAAATGTTGAAAATAACAGCCAGAGGTGTAAACCTTTCATCTTTTTCTCCCACACTACTCTCTTGTGTGGGAAGAACAATCCTGGAACCCAAACATCATCTTCTTTACATTTCTTCTTAAACTTTAATGTGCATGTGAATCACCCAGGCATCTGGTTAAAATGCAGATTCTTATTCAGTAGGTCTGTAATGCAGCCTGCTCTTCTACATTTCTGACAAGCAACTAGATAATGCAAATGGTCAAGGACCACACTTAGGGTTGCAAAGATCCAGAATGTCTAGAAAATATTTGCACTTCAGACCTTCTGTATGAACACTGTCCTAATTGCTTGTTTAAAAGTAGAAGGTCACACCTCTCCAGAAATCAATATGCCTTCAGTTTTAAAATGACTAGGGAAGTTAGGTTGGGAGTAGGGTGTGGAGGGAGTCTGTTGTTTTTGGAGCAATCAGGCTCATTACCTGCAATAAATATGTTCCAATGTTTTCATAGAGAAGTATGGAATATTTAAAATTTGTGGAGCACCGATCTACAAAAAATTCAAATTTCTTACATAAGTAAAAATCAAGTTACATGTTTCGTTTTAGTACTGTGATTATTTTTGTAACACTAAGCCTTTGAACAGAAGGCAGTTTATATCTGATACTATGATTTAGAGCTAGTTGAAGAAGGAATCGATTTTAAGTAGAGGCCAGCTATTGATCAGGAAGGAGAATGGGAAACTGGAACATTTCTCAAATACGGAAAAATTCAGAATTAAAGGCAGAGGAATTGCTATTTGGAAAAATGCAATCAGGAGTTTTCATAATATCTAGATGCACTATAGGGCTTCTCTACTTCTGATAAAGATGGAGAGGCTGAGAATAGCTAAGGAGCAGAGGATCCAAAAGGAATGAGGTATCTATCTCTGTTCCTTGGTTAAGACTTGCATGACAAGCAGGATTGGCTGAGCAAGTGTAGCTGCTTGAAAGGACCATTGGGCTGCCGAGTCTAAAGCATCACTGTGCGTATATGCCAGGAGGATTTAGACCCCAAACTAAAGACCCAGCTTTGTTACTTCTGCTCATATTGATGTAGGAGATAGATGGGCCCCAGGCTGAGCAGCTGGAGTTTGTCCCCTGTGGACAGATACTCCATAATAGGGGGATAATTGGAGAGGATGAGCCCTGCCCAGATAAAAGATAGAGACCACATATTTCTCATTCTCGAAGTCAAGGAGAACTTCCCAAATATAAAGCTCCTTGAAGGTCAAAAAGGGAGGGAGCGCCACCCCATAGTAGGTGATGTCAACCTACCCATAGGTCTTTTTGCTGGAATCCATCTTGGCTAAGAGATGCACGTGCACACATGGGAGGATCCTGAGATATACCAAATACGGACTCAGAACCAGGCAAAGCAAAACGATTGGAAAAAGGAAACCCAGAAGAAATGCCCCATATAAGTGATTTAAACTACCACGAGGGCATGACTGTCTCTCTGAGTCTGCCCGTGTGTCTATCCACACATACTTTTTTCCTCCTAATAAACACTTTACTTGTTTCACTACTTTCCGTCTTTGTGGGAATTCTTTTCCGCAAAGCCAATGGACCAGGGCTTTGTCACTGGCTATTGGTTCCTGGTGGTCTAGTGGCTAGGATTCAGTGTTCTTACTGCCATGGCCTGACCTCAATCTGGCTGGGAACCAAAACCCTGCTTCAAGCCACTGCAGGCCGAGGCCACGCGAGATCAATATCTAGAGGAGAAACAAGACCAGATTGAGTAGAAATTTGAGGCATCCTCACAAGGTTCATGCTTTGCTTAGTTGCTTTTTAAATAAAGAGTTCAATGTTTATGGAAAAGTCAAAATTGAGAGGAAAAGCATGCCCTCTAGATTTACCATTTATTCATGCTCAAGGGAACCTGTGGTGCCCATTTATTTTATTTGTTGCTTAACCATAAATCTAGAAACCCTCATCCACCTGGTGGAAATTACCTAAAATTGCAGATATGTCGTATAAGAAGTAAAGTGTCTGATAAGTGCTAGTCATAATAATAAAAACTAACAAAAAAGAAACAAAGGTCTTTATATCTGAAAAATAACAGCAAACAACTCAAAAAAGATAATGTTGTAGTAACCTAATTCACCATTAGGATAATGGTCTGGTTTAACAGAGAGGACTCCACCGGCGGTTAGACCTATTGCCAAGCATAAAAGAAAGTCAACTCAAGATTGAAGAGAGTTGATATGATGTACAATGGATGAAACATTGGCTTGACATCTTCACAGACTAACTCCACCTACCTTTCCATATGTGGGACCCACCTGTTCAGATGCTACCATTTGGATTTATGTGGTGCCGAGGTAGCTGCACCAATTCAGAAGGAGATAAGGGAGCTTCTGCAGCAATTTCTGGGTTTACCTTTTGCTGAAATTCTTTTCCTCTTCTTCCTTTTTCTTCCTTAGGGAATTCCCACATTCTCTGTCCTCTCCTATTAGTACTACTTCTACCCCCCCTACCTCAATGCACTTAAAAAATTTCCTGTACTGTGAAATTTACTTGCTATATTTCTTTTTCATTATCTGTTTCTCTCCCACTAGAATATAAGCTCCTTGAGGGCAGGGCTCTTTGCTTTGTTCATGGATGGATCCTGAAGAGCAGTGCTGGGCACAGAGCAGGTGCTTGGTGTTTATCTACTGAAGGAATGATGATGTTTTGGCTTTGAGATGGGGTCTGGGTATCTCTGTCATCTCTTATGAATTCCTCCTTTATGCTTTTTCATTATACTGATTTTTAAAAAATTCTTTATAGGTGGCAAATTAGCTCCAACCTTTGCAGATCTGTTTCATCTTCATTTTCCTTTTCCCTCTGACTTTCTCAGTATCTTCTTTTGTACTTTCAGGTCTCAATTTAAGTGTTACTTCTTCCAAAAGCTTTCTCTGACCTCACAGACTAAAATAGGATCTCCTGCCCCATGCTCTTGCCACATGGTTGTCCCAAGTCACAGATTTATCCCCCTTTTTGTAACTATCTCATTCCCTCACAAGATTAAACTTTGAGAAGGAATCAAGCCTACATTATTATCGTTGTGTGCTCTACTATACAGTAAGCACTATGCCAAGGACATAATAGGAGCTCAACACATATGTGTTGAATGAGTGAAGGAATAATTTTTTTGTTTGTTTTTTTGTTTGGTTTTGGGGTTTTTTTGTGGTTTTTTTTGCGGTATGCGGGCCTTTCACTGTTGTGGCCTCTCCCATTGTGGAGCACAGGCTCCGGACGCGCAGGCTCTGGACGTGCAGGCTCAGCAGCCATGGCTCATGGGCCCAGCTGCTCCGTGGCATGTGGGATCTTCCCGGACCGGGGCACGAACCCGTGTCCCCTGCATCGGCAGGTGGACTCTCAACCACTGCGCCACCAGGGAAGCCCTAATTATTTGTTTTGAGGTCAGTTTCATCAAAAGTATTATAAGCACTTTGAAAGCAAAGAGAGGATATTTTCACCCCTGTATCTCACCAGGCACAGTGCCTGCATATAGTAGATGCTTGCTAAATATCTGTTGATTGAAAATAACACTTTGGTTTTAATATGTCAGATAGTCTACAACTTTAATTATGAGCAAAATAGTGATCGATTGTGAATTATTGAGCTCCAAGATTCTTAAAACATTCTTTGCAAAATAAAAGATTTTCAAAATAGGGTCAAACTACTTTTATAAAACAGATTGGAAATATTTCCAGGATGCCAGACTATGAGCAGAAAAGTGCCAGACTTTCCCCAGGCTCCTGGGCAAGTGTTCACACACCTCAAGGGCAACCCTACCCTTCTTCAAAGTACAATCGCTAAATTAGAATAATGTAGCAGTTAGCAAATGAAAACCATGCGTTATTAAAAGAAAGGAAGTGAAAGGCAAAGCAGGCTGGCCAGTTCTTTATAATTGCTTACTATTTCCCTATTGTGTTTTTAAAACATTACATTTCAAGGGGAAGCTTTTTAATTTGGTTTAATTCTCTGAGGCAACACTGCAAATAAATATCACTCAGAGGACCCAGATTCCTGCCAACTCTTGCTGATGCTAAGGAGCCATGGGCAAGTGTCTGAGTTGAAATTTAACTTAAGACTGCTGTAAAAAAGAAAACAGGCAGAGTTGAACTGCACCACGAGCAAAAGCTGTTCTGTTTTCACAGTGGGGGATCACTGCATACCCAGCAAGTGGGAAGAAATGAGAATACCTGCCGTGGAGATTTGAGAGGGAAATTGATTGCACACATTTAAATAGATGGGGCTAAGATTTTTCCCTGACAGTAAAACCCCAGAATTCTAAGATGCGGAATTTAAGAACAAATGCTTTGAGGTGGACACTGAGAAGTGTGAACTCTCTCTTATCCTCCTAAATCCTTCTTGGATGCAAGCCAGAAAGCTTCCCAAACCACTGGCATAACTATAAGTTTGGGGCACAGTATGCTGAGTCCTTGCTGAGTCCCAAGCAGGCTTGGGAACTTTGCTTGCTGTTTGCTGCAGACACGGTCTCTTCCAGAGGGAACTCATCTGGAAGGCTGTGGAATCTTGGCTCTGGCCCCACTCATTTACTGGTCAGAGAAGGTGATGGAAAACGTGCCTTGGGAAAACATAGATGCGTATGTGAACCGGCAACCTTGTGCTTAACCCTTGATAGCCTGAGGGAGCGGATCTCACGGTGTGGTCCTGGAACTAGCAGCAGCAGCAGCAGCCTAGGAACTTGCAAGGAATGCACATTCTGAGGCTGGGGTTGACTGCAGACCAATTAAATCAGAAACTCTGGAGGTGGGGCCGAGTCTTCTAAGAAGCTCTGCAGGTGGTTCTGGCCACACCGAAATTAGACAACTCCTTGCCTAAGATGCTCAGGGAACATGAAAAATTATGTACCAAAAAGAATACAGTGATAATGACTCAGAATCAATCTATCACTCATGCTAATAAAGGTAGGGAAAGACCAGACAGTCACAAATATCTTGAGGTGTGGCAATGTCAACATCATTATCAGTACCAGTTAGTATTAGGGAAGGTCAATGTATTGATATTAGTTAGCTATTGCCATGAAATTGTTGTGTAACAAACAAGCACAACATCTCAGGGGTATACAACAGAGTAGACTTTTTTTCTCCTGCATCTGCAGGGTTCAGTTGATCTCAACTGGGCTCTCTTTTGTGTCTGAGGGCTTGCTAGATCTAGTTTGGGCTTGTTCAGGATGACTTGGCTTTGCTCCCCGTGACCCTCATCCTTCTCCTGAAACCCCCAGATAACACACGCATGTACTTGTCATGGCAATGGCCGAAGTAGGAAACGACAAGCAAAAACACTCAAGGTTTCTTGAGGTCTAGGCTTAGTACTGGCACACCTGTCAGCTCTATCTCATTCTGTTGGCCAAAGCAAGTCACATGTCCAAGACCAGATTCAAGGTATGAGGAAATAGTTTTGCCTTTTTAGTGAGAGAAATTTTAAACTCACAGGGCAAAGGCATGGATACAAGTAAGGGTGAAGGATTGAGGCCGTTCATGTGATCAACCAGTCAACTGTAAATAAGCTTCTCTTTGAGCTCATTAGCAGCACTTACATGATTTGGGATTTGCAAATCCCAAATATGAATTTGACTTAGAAAAAAAGTATCTTTCTTTTTTGCCCCCCAGAGGATACTGATTTTACTGATTTCAGTTGGATCAGCTGTATGATTCTCAGTGAAGACATGTTAAGTCAGATTAACCATGTGAAAAATTAGAGAAAGAATAAAAGGAAAAGTAATTGTGTTTTAAAACTCCATAACATATTGATCATGTTTAAGCCACTTTGTTTCTCAATAATATATCAAATCCAGTCCTTAAAGACAAACTTTCTTAATCTACCCTGGACTTTTATTCTTCAGTAAACTCCTGGCATTCTGTATTTACAAGGGGTCATCTTATGTATACTTTGGTCTCAAATAGACTTTGTAAACTAAATCCCACCACAGCTTTTTGGGTTGGTTTAATGATTGTGTTCATACTGCATTTCTAATTAGCTTCTGACTCGTAGGTGTAGGGGGTAAGTGCAGCTCGCCCATAGTTGCCAGGTGTGATCATTCATGAGCAGAGATTCAAAGCAAGGAGAAATCAGTATGTGGAAACGTGCTGCAAGCAGCCAGAGGCAGGGAGATCCCTGCCTTTTTCCCTGCTGGGATCTTTGAAGTGTGAACCCAATAGAAGAAATAGCAAGTAGCTACAGTTTAATTGTCTTTAACTTCTGAAAATGAGCATTTCCCCATGTTGGTGGCCAAACATCAATTTTCTTTTTGTTTTTTGCATGTAATGAAACAAAATGACTTTTTCCTCACTTCCTTGAGTCTTATAGTTGTTTATGATCTGAAAGAAACCTCAGATCATTTTTGAAAACACTCTTATTTTTCTGGTGAAAATACAAGGCCTAAAGCAACGACAGAACTTACTAAAAGTCACCCCGTCGGTTACGAAAGGCCAACCAGAGAAGCTAGTTCACTCATTACACTACACTTTTCTTTTGGGAAGGGAGTATTCATGAGTTTGATGAATCTAATATAAAATAGGTCCAGGACATTAATGGAATTCAGTTTTCCCATTTGTGAATTGGAGATAAATATGCTTGTTAGGTGCTTAGAATGTTTGAGTCAGAAACAAGTTCTTTTCTTTTAAAAATTAGAGACTTCTCTGGTGGTGCAGTGGTTAAGAATCCGCCTGCCAATGAAGGGGCCATGAGTTCGAGCCCTGGTCCAGGAAGATCCCACATGCCGAGGAGCATCTGAGCTCTTGTGCCACAACTACTGAAGCCTGCACGCTCTAGGGCCGGCGTGTGGAAACTACGGAGCCCGAATGCCACAACTACTGAAGCCTGCGTGCCTGGAGCCCATGCTCTGCAACAAGAGAAGCCACTGCAATGAGAAGCCTGTGGGCCGCAACTAGAGAAAGCCTGCATGCAGCAACGAAGACCCAATGCAGCCAAAAAAATAAATAAATAAAAATTAGTAATTGTCATTAAGTGATTTGGAAAAAAAGCACCACTGGCTAATCATTTTAAACAAGTTCATGTGGTCAACAGTGAATTCTAGTATACTGAGATGGTCTGTGCTAGGGATAGAGTGAGAGATGGGGTTCAATGTCTTTTTCAACAACTGGAGTTATTTGCTTACTTTTTTTTTTTTTTTTTGCGGTACGTGGGCCTCTCACTGTTGTGGCCTCTCCCGTTGTGGAGCACAGGCTCCAGACGCACAGGCTCAGTGGCCATGGCTCATGGGCCTAGCCGCTCCGCGGCATGTGGGATCTTCCCGGACCGGGGCATGAACCCGTGTCCCCTGCATCGGCAGGCAGACTCTCAACCACTGTGCCACCAGGGAAGCCCTAAATCTTTATTTTTAAAAAAGACCTTCAGGGTACAATATGAGCAGGGAGTGGGGGAGTGAGGACTGCTCCAACACTGCCACTAAGTACTCTCAGGGCACCCCTCTCAACCCCCTTGAAAGAGAGGCTGCCAGAAGCCTATGCCTAAAAGTTGCTTGGAATTCATTTCTTCCCTTTCTTTTTTTTTATGATGCTGAAGCAAAGGGTAAAAAGATAAAGGATTGCATAACCTGGCACGTGAATGCTTCCCCACTGCGTGCTGCTTTTGTGGGGGAGGAAGTAGCAGCCATCAACCGCTGTTTTATTAATAATGAGGCATTCACATAAATTCCATGCAAAATTGATTTTTGACTGTTATATAAGAATCAAATACCAGGCTTTAAAAAGTAATTGAGAAATCTATTTGTAATTTACTTTGCCTATAAGAACCCGCTGTCCTGCCATAAACAATTTTACAGTATGCCCCCCCACCCCCCTTAAACAGCGATTTTTATACATCTGTTTGGCCTCTCTTGGATGGCATGCAGTCAGGAGGTATAATGAATACAGGTTTGAAACAACATGTGGTCACAATTTCTTTCAGTTTCATCTTCAAGGGGATATCTTGCAAGTTGTGATATTTTCATCGCAGTACAGGTGAAGCATGTTAATGGCTAATTATCTGACACAGGGTGTTGACTGATGAATCATAAACGCACTTTGTGGCAGTAAGAGAGCATGATGAACTAGTTAAGCACTGCCCCAAACAAACAAACAAAGCAAAAACCCCAAAACAACAAAAAACCCCAAATCCAAAAAACTAAAAAACCAAAACAATGTTTCTCACTGTCTTCAAATGCCTTACGCAGCTGTGGTCCAATGAAAAAGTCTCTTGTAACAAAGATTTTCTCTGGGAACCTATTTAATATTCAAGTAATTTTGTGTATATTAAAGTCAGCCAAAAGTATTTAAGGTGTAATTGATTTATTTCTAATTTTTCTTGAGATGGAGATTAGAAGGACAAAAAAATGAAAGAAGACAGCCTCAAGAAGTCAACCTTTTTCATATATTGTAAAACTTCTGTGTATATTTCCTTGGTATTATTTTGCAGAAGGGTACACACTGTTCTAATTCTAGAGCATTTTTTTCTTCTTTTTTAAGGATTCTGAAACCCTAGTAATTAGAAAAATCATTTTACTGAGGTACACTTTACACAGGATAAAATTGTAAGTGTGCAGTTTAATGAATTTAGGTAATTGTATACGGTTGTATAACCATTTCCATGATCAAGATAGAATATTTCCATCACTCTAAAAAGTTCCCTTGTGCCCCTTTGCAGTCAGTCCACTCCCCCCCAGCTCCTGGCCCCAAGGCAACTCATGATTTACTGTCTGTCACTATAGGCTTACCTTTTCTGGAATTTCATATAAATAGAATCATAGTATGTAGTCCTTTGTGTTTAACTTTTGTTCACTTAGCATAAATGTTTTTGACATTCATCCACGTTGTTGAGCATATTAATACTTTGTTTCTTTTAGTGTTGAGTAGTATTCCATGGTATGGATATATTACAATTTGTTTTTCCATTCACTAATCAATATTTAAGTTGTTCTCAGTTTTTGACTATTATGAATAAAGCTGCTGTAAACATTCATGTAAAAATTTTTGTGTGGACACATTTTTATTTCTTTTGGGTAAATAGGAGTGATATTGCTGAGTCATATGATGCATTGTATATATGTTTAACCTTATATGAAACCATACCATTTTATACTTTCACACATGCAATGTATGAGAGTTCTAGTTACCCCACCTCCTCACCAATACTTTATTGTCAAGTGTGTGATAAATAGTTCATGTACTTTTAATTGGCATTTTCCTCATAATTTGTGATGTTGGACATCTTTTCATATGCCTATTGGCATTTGTATTTCTTCTATTGTGAAGTGTTCAAATCTGTTCAAATCTTTTCACTATTTTTATTGGATTGTTTCCTTCTTATTGAGTTGTAAGACTTCTTTATATATTCTGGATACAAGCCTTTTGTTATATATATGTTTTGTATATCGCAGTCTGTTGCTTGGCTTCCCCCTACTCCAGCTCCAGTTTTATTGAGATATAATTGACATACAGCACTTTTTAATTTTAAGATATACAGCATAATGACTTGACTTATATATACTGTACTGGGAAATGATACCTTTTAGTCTTTTTAACTTTTTTAAGAGCAAAAGCTTTTAATTTTGAAAAAGTCAATTTAATAAATATAATTATTTTATGATTTGTGCTTTTGTGCTTCTTCTAACTGGATGTCATGAACATTTTCTCCTACATTTTCTTCCAGAAATTAAATAGTGTTAGTTCTTATGTTTAAATCTATGATCTATTTTGAGTTCACTTTTCTATGTGTTGTAAGGTAAGGGTAGAGGCTAAAATTATTCCGCTACAGATATCCAGTTGTTCCAGCACCATTTTGCTGATTTTCCCATTTAATTATCTTGGCATCTTTGTCAAAAAAATCAACTGACAATATAAGTTTGGTTCTATCTCTGGACTCTCTATTCTGTCCTACTAATCTATAAAGTCTATCCTTACTCTAATACTGTCTTAATTATGGTAACTTTTTTGTAAGTCTTAGAATCAGGTAGGATAAATTCTCCAATCTTATTTTTCTTTTTCAAAGTTGTTTTGGCTAGTCTAGGTCTCTTGCATTTCCATACAATTTTTTTTTTTTTTTTTTTTTGCAGTACGTGGGCCTCTCACTGTTGTGGCTTCTCCCATTGCGGAGCACAGGCTCCGGACGCGCAGGCTCAGTGGCCATGGCTCACGGATCCAGCCGCTCCGCGGCATGTGGGATCCTCCCGGACCGGGGCACGAACCCGTGTCCCCTGCATCGGCAGGCGGACTCTCAACCACTGCGCCACCAGGGAAGCCCTCCATACAAATTTTAGGATCTGCTTGTCAATTTCTTCAAAGAGACTACTGGGACTTTAATTAGGATTGATTGAATTTATAGATCAACTTGGGAAGAATCCATTCCGAAATATTAAATACACTTTAAACTATTACTAAAATTATAATAAGTACAACATGCACACTAAAATGTCACATGTAACAATTTTTAACACATTGGTGAAAATTAATGTCAATTTCTGCAACCAGGTTAACAAGTTTTTTTCTTTGCAGACAGAATAAGTTCTTTCTGTCGTATCTGTTTAATTAAGGCATGACTTGATATCCCTAACCACTACTAAGACTATTAAAACTATTATTAAAAGACACTTGCACCTGCTGAATTGTGATTTCCTCAATTCTATGTAATCTAAATAAAATACCGCATGAAGAGGCAGAGCTAGAATGCCTGTTGCAGCTGTGTTTATCAAGGCAGCTTCATTATCTCATTAATTGAATTTATAATAAATATATTATCAGCATATTTAGAAATTAGAATGTCCACAAATTTATACTAATATAATCTTCTTCAAAATGTTTTATATGATTTAACTGCTGGCAAGATTCCAATTGAAATTCTAATAGAGAGTTAGAATAGAGGTACTGCATTTTATTAGAAAGAAAATAGATTTGGAACAACAGAGATCTGAATTTAAATGACAGCTCTATCTCCAAGTGGCTTGTGCAAGTTATTCATATTTATGAGCCCAGTTTGCCTTTCTGTAAAATGGGGATAATAATGCCTAACTCACAGGTGTGATACAATGAAATATTATATGTAAAATACCTAGTGTGTACGTAGGCGAAGTATATAAGGGAATGGTATTAATGAAAGTGGGAGCAAAATGTAGGTCTTGGAATCTGTTGAAAATTTTGGGGGCCTGATGGGTTTTGAAATGGATTGAAAGGCCAAGCAAGGCAGTTGCTTATGCTATGTGTGGCTTACTCGTGGTGGTGTGTCTTCCCTGCCTCCAGGTCCCTAGTAGCAACCTATCCACTCGTAGAAGCTCAGAGTGAAGAGCATCACATCACCAAGCCATGTTCTAGTGGGAAGGTCTGGGACTGGATTGGTAGTGCCAAGTTTAAGTGACCCTCCACAGTCTGTTTGGAAATGCTTATTCCTCAAAAGCTTTCCATAAATGGTAATGGGGTTCAGGGTTATTGGCCTTGAGTGCACTCAGATATTTTTTCAGTTGTTCCTTTGACTGTCCCTTTACTCTTGTCTTCACCCTTTCTTTTATTCCTACTCAGCACAGGCATGTCAGTGAACAGTCATCCTGTGACCACTGTAAGCACCTACAAGCCATCAATACTTGCCCTCAGCTGCTCATTCCTCACTGTCCCAGTGCCATCGGAGATAGAGTGGTGTAGTGAGACAATGTGATGAACACAGACTGGGAGACAGGAGCCTCAGGGTCCATTGCTGTCTCGATAAAATGCCTGACTTGTTCAAGAGGCTGTCATGGGGACCTTTATGAGAAATTGCATGGAGAATTGCTTTGTAAACTGTAGAGTGCTATATAAGCCTCTGAGGTTTTTGTAATATGATGCCACTGTCACCTTGTTCTGTTTCCTCCTGCCACCAGAGCCACAGGAAGTTTAGTCCTATTTAAATTCTGACTTGAATGGAATGGGGTGGTGGTAGGAGGTGAAGGTGGAGTGGGGTGGAGTGGTGGAGTAGTGGTGGCAGCTACACACACAAACCAAAAACCAGAATCCTAGACTCCTGGAGCTGCATAGGACCACACAGGCCATCTGTTTAAACATCTGTGTATGGAAAAAACAAGCACAGGTCCCAGAGCCTCAGGGAAGCGAAAACTAGGCTTCCCATGGACACCTACCTGAGTATCAGAGATGCATGTACTTTGTAGTTTATGGTTGAGGAAATCTAGACTAAAAGACTTGCAGATGAGTTGAAGGACAAATGATTCTGGAAAGAATTGGAATATTCTTGGTGTCTAGTAAATAAATAGAAAACAAGAAATGATTCCAAGAAAAGGTGAAAAAATAGATTTCTAATTTTTTAAAGAGGTCTGTCTGATGGTGTTTTATTATTTACAGAAAGCAAGGAATTAGAGTTTTCATGGCAGTGATGCAAATAAAGTCAAAAAGTCTTGGATAGACTAGATGAGCTGAATTTCACTGATTTGTTTTTTGGTTACTGGTCATTTTATTCAGTCATTTTCCTGGTTTACTGAATTTTCTGATTTACTTGCTATTTGTTTTAGTTGGTTAAACTGTCAAATTGCTGTGTCCAGAAGTCTAGTATGTGATAAATGAATTTTTAAAATGTGGTATATCCATACAATGCAATATTATTTAGCCATAAAAAGGAGTGAAGTGCTGACACAATCTACAACATGAATGAATCTTAAAAACATTGTGCTAATTAAAGGAAGCCAGACACAGAAGGCCACGTTATTGCATGGTTCTATATATAGGAAATGTTCAGAATAGGCAAATAAAAACATAGAAACAGAAGAGAGATAAGTGATTTCTAGGACCTTGTGGGAGGAGGGAATGGGGAGTGATTGCTAATGGATATGGGTTTTTGCCAGGGTGGGTAGTGGTGGTATTGACAATGTTCTGGAATTAGATAGTGGTGATAGTTATACAACCTTGTGAATATAGTAAAAATCACTGAATTGTACACTTTAAAAAAGGGTGAGGTTTATGGTATGTGAATTATAGCTCAACAGGAACAAAAAAGAAATCTAGTATAATATGTTTTTTTAAAAAATCCTATCATTACAAAAATTCTCAGGTGTTAGGAATAGAATTTTCTTGTCTATCGTCTGTACCATGGACGACGGACAGTGATGGTGTAATTGAAAGGATCACTGATCATAGCTAGTGGTGTGATCTTGAGCAAACCACTGCACTTCTCTTAGCCTCAGTTGCCTAATCTATAAAGTGAAGATAGTAAGTCCTGTCCTACCTATGTCACAGAGTAATGTGAAATAATACTAATAGCATGCATTTATGAGCTCTCATTATCTACCAGCCACTATTGCTGGCATTTTACATGTATGATTGCATTTTTCTTAGGAAGTATTATTCTTATCCTGATTTTACAGGTGAAGAAACTAATGTGTTTAAAACTGCTATACAAATGAAAAGCATGAATATATTAGTTAATTTCACAAAATCATTAAAAATAATGCTTATTTTTTCAGTTTATTAAAGAGATGTGTTCATTGAGAAAATCAGAAGATATAAAAAGCTACAGGGAAGAAAATTAAAACCAACTCATAAACCCAAAGAAAACATATTTTTGTATCTTCAGTTTTTTAAAAGTATATGTATGTATATACATCTATGCATATGTATATATAAATTGGTTTTATGTCATAAAAACAATATGGTATTCTGCTTTTAAAAATAAGTTTAATAGATGTACCCTTTCAAGCTGTGTACTCAGGCCAGTAGTTGGTTAGTAATTGAAAAATGGTTAGTAATTGAAAAATGGTTAGTAATTGAAAAATTTGGTTTAAAGCAAGTGAGGCAGACACTGTTGTCATCCTCAGTACTTTCCCTCTTTATCTTAGCTAAAATGACTCTGATTTTGTTCAGATGTGTGGAAAAGAGTAGTTCTGAGAAGGTGAACATTCTCTAGGCTGGGAGGATAAACTTGGATCCATTTAAGCCCCAAGGCTGAGATACCTATGATTGTTCTAAGCCAGTCATGACGGTCTCATTCTTCTTTGCCAGCAAGTAGTTTGGGGGTTATCATGTGATCCAGTTCTGCCAGAGAGATATAAGGGGAAGTCTGTTAAGGGCTTTTGTTAAAGATCTTCCTCCTGCTAAGGAGAGAGAAGTTTGAGGCGAAAACCTCCCCATCTCCAACCTGAGCCCTTCCTGCCATTGGCTCCCCAGAGCTATGATTGCCATCTTGTGAACATTGGGAAAAGTCAAGACCACCTCAGGGATGCCAACTCAGAGCCCTGCTGTGTTTTAGTTACTGGATTAACAAACCTTGCAACCACATAGCTTTCAGACTCCTATGTGAAATAATGAGTGCTTAAGTAACTGTGGCCCAAAGTGCAATAGCTAGTGGGGAGCAATAAAATAAATGATGTGGAATTATTCTTAAAATGCATACACTTCTTCCCCCCAACGCACTTTATTATTTATTTATTTTCCTTCCATTTTATTGAGATATAATTGACATACAACTCTGTAAGAGTTTAAGGTGTACAGCATAATAATTTGACTTACATACATCATGAAATGATTGCCGTGATAAGTTTAGTGAACATGCATCATTTCATATAGATACAAAATAAAAGAAAAAGAATATTTCTTCCTGTGTTGAGAACTCTTAGGATTAACTCTCTTAACAACTTTCGTATATAACATACAGCAGTGTTAACTATATGTTTCATCTTGTACATCACATCCCTAGTACTTATTTATCTGATGACACCTTCATCCAACTGCCCCTCCTCCCCCAACGCTGCCTCTGGTAACCACAAATCTGATCTCTTTTTCTATGAGTTCGTTTGTTTTTATTTGAAGTATAATTGACCTATAACATTATGTTAGTGCCTGGTGCACAACAGAGTGATTGATATCTATACATTTCAAAATAATCACCACAATAAGTTTAGATACTAGCTGTCACCATACAAAGATATTGTGTCATTATTGTGTAATTATTGTATTATTATTGACTATATTTCCCACACTGTACATCTCAAATCCATGACTCACTTATTTTGTAACTGGAAGTTGGTACCTCTTAATCTCTTTCAACTATTTCTCTCATTCCTCCGACCCCCTCTCCTCTGACAACCACCTGTTTGTTCTCTGTATCAGTGAGTCTGTTTTTATTTTGTTTTGTTTGTTTTGTTTTTTATATTCCACATATGACATCATATGGTATTTGTCTTTTTCTCTCTGACTTATTTCACTTAGCATAGTAGCCTCTAGATTCATCCATGTTGTCACAAATGGCAAGATTTCATTCTTTTTAATGGCTGAGTAATATTCCTGTATATACACACACACCACATCTTCTTTATTCATCTATCTGTGGGCACTTAGGTTGCTTCCATATCTTGGCTATTGTAAATAATGCTGCAGTGAACATAGGAGTGCATATATCTTCTAGAATTAGTGTTTTCGTTTCCTTCAGATAAATACCCAGGCATGGAATTGCTGGTATGGTATTTCTATTTTTCATTTGTTGAGGAACTTCCATATTGTTTTCCATAATGGCTGTACCAATTTACGTCCCACCAACAGTGCACAGGGTTCCCTTTTCTCCACATACTCAACAACACTTGTATTTGTTGTCTTTTTGATATTATTCATTCTGACAGGTGTGAGATGGTATGCCATTGTGGTTTTCATTTGCATTTCCCTGATGATTAGTGATGTTGAGCATCTTTTCATGTGGCTATTGGCCATCTGTATGTCTGGAAAAATGTCTATTGGAAAAATGTCTATTCAGATCCTCTGCCTATTTTTAATTGGGTTTTTTCTTTGATGTTGAGTTGTATGAGTTCTTTGTATATTTTGGATATTAACCCCCTCATTGTTTGCTAATATTTTCTCCTATTCAGTAGGCTGAGGTAGTCTTTTTGTTTGTTGATAGTTTCCATCACTGTGGAAAAGCTTTTTAGTTTGATGTTGTCCCATTTGTTTGTTTTTGTTTCTGTTTCCCTTGCCTGAGGAGACAGATCCAAAAAAATATTGCTAAGACTGATGTCAAAGAGTGTACTGCCTCTGGTTTCTTCTGGGAGCTTTATGGTTTCAGGTCTTATATTTAGTCTTTAATCCATTTTGAGTTTATTTTTGTGTATAGTATGAGAAGGTATTCTTTTGTGTGTAGCTGTCCAGTTTTCCCAACACCATTTATTGGAGAGGCTGTCATTTCCCCATTGTATATTCTTGCTTCCTTTGTCATAGATTAATTGACCTTGTAAGTGTGGATTCATTTCTGAGTGAATCTATTCTGTTCCATTGATCTGTTTTTGTGCTAGTACCATACTGTTTTGATTACTTTAGTTTTGCAATATAGTTTGAAATCAAGGAGCACAATGCCTCCAGCTTTGTTCTTCTTTCTCAAGGTTGTTTTGGCTATTCAGAACCCTTTGTGTTTCCATACAAATTTTGGAATTCTTTGCTCTAGTTCTATGAAAAATGTCATTGGTACTTTGATAGGGATTGCATTGAATCTGTAGCTTGCCTTGGGTAATATGATCATTTTAACAATATTAATTCTTCCAACCCATGAGCATGGTATATCTTACCATTTGTTTGTGTTGTCTTCAATTTCTTTCATCAATGTCTTACAGATTTCCAAGTGAAGGTATTTTACTTCCTTAGATTTATTCCTAGGTATTTTATTCTTTTTGATGCAATTGTAAATGTGATTGTTTTCTTGATTTCTTTCTGATAGTTCATTGTTAGAGTATAGAAACACAACAGATTTCTATATATTAGTTTTGTATCCTGCAGCTTTACTGAATCACTGGTGAGTTTTAATAGTTTTTTTGGTGGCATTTTTAGGGCTTTCTATATATAGTATTATGTCATCTGCAAACAGTGACAGTTTTACTTCTTTTCAATTTGGATTCCTTTTATTTCTTTCTCTTGTCTGATTGCTATGGATAAGACTTCCAATACTGTGTTGAATAAAAGTGGCAAGAGTGGGCATCCCAGTCTTGTTCCTGATCTTAGAGGAAATGCTTTCAGCTTTTCACCATTGTGTATGATGTTGGCTCTGGGTTTGTCATATACGGCCTTTATTATGTTGAGGTACATTCCCTCTATAACCACATTTTAAGAGTTTTTATCATAAATGGAGTTGAATTTTGTCAAAAGCTTTTTTCTGTATCTATTGAGATGATTGTATGATTTTTATTCTTCAGTTTAGTGTGGTGTATTACATTGATTTGCAGATATTAAATCATCCTTGTATCCCTGGGATAAATTCTACTTGATCATGGTGTATGATTCTCTTAATGTATTGTTGAATTTGGTTTGCTAATATTTTGTTGAGGATTTTTGCATCTATGTTCATCAGTGATACTGGCCTGTGATTTTCTTTTTTGTGATGTCTTTTGTTTTGGTATGAGAGTGATGCAGGCTTCAGAGCATGAGTTCAAAAGTGTCCCTTCCCCTGCAAATTTTTGGAATGGTTTGAGAATGATAGGGGTTACCTCTTTTTAAAACTGTTTGATAGAATTCATCTGTGAAACTGTCTGGTCCTGCATTTTTTTGTTTTGGGAGATTTTTTTTTAAGTTACTGATTCAATTTCATTCCTGGTAATTGGACTGTTCATATTTTCTATTTTTTTCCTGATTCATTCTGGAGAGATTGTACATTTCTAGTAATTGTCTATTTCTTCTAGGTTGTCTATTTTATTGGCATATAATTGTTCATAGTAATCTCTTTTGTATTTCTGTGGTATCAGTTGTAACCTCCTTTTTCATTTCTCATTTTGTTTATTTGGACCTGCTCTCTTTTTTTCAACACATTTCTTAAACATTAAAAAAAATACTTAAAGCATACATATAAACATACATTCATTTCAAAATGTGGGCATTAATTATGATGGGCAATCTGTGCTAGCTTTCTTGCACAAACAATACCAAGATTGCACCTCTAATTTCTAGGTTTTTTGGTTTGTCTGGTTTTGAAGTGGGTCAAGAACTTAGAGACAATTATAAGTGGTCTGAGCACAGACTCCTGTTAAATCAGCAATTCTCAATGTATGGTCCATGGACTCCTAGAGATTTCCAAGACTCTATAAGGATGTCTGTGAAGCTAAAATTATATTCATAATAATATTAAGGTGTTATTGCCTCTCTCACACTCATCTGTTCATGAGTATGCAGCAAGGTTTTCTAGAGGCTACATGACTTGATATACCACAATAGATTGAACAGTGAAGCAATATGAATATCCAGCTGCCTTCAATTAAGCCAGGCATTAGAGATTTATAACAATTTCATCACTCTAAATATCTTTGGAAATGTATTTACTTGTTATAAAAATATGTTATTTAATATATAATGAATTTATTATTGTTATCTTAAGAATGAATTCAAAGTTAATAATTTATAAATTCTCAGCTTAATTTTTAAAAAATATTTGTTTATTTTGCTGCACTGGGTCTTATTTGTGGCACCTGGGATCTTCATTGCAGTGTGCAAGATCTTTGTTGTGGCATGCAGGATCTTTTTAGTTGTGGCCTGTGGGGTCTTTTAGTTGCAGCATGTGGGGTCTAGTTCCCTGACCAGGGATCGAACCCGGGCCCCCTGCATTGGGAGCATGGAGTCTTAACCACTGGACTACCAGGGAAGTTCCTCTCAGCTTAATTTTTAATATGGTAAATATCAGTAGGTATTTCCCACATAAAAAGAGGCTATTTAAGGTTCTCAGTCATTTTTTAGGAGGGTAAACGGACCGAAAATCTTGAGAATCACTGCTCTAGACTTCATTGATTTTCTCCAATGATTGCTGTTGCCTAGTAACAGTAACTTCTTTTCTTTTCCTTCCTTCCTTCCTTTTTTCTTTTCTTTTTAGCAATTTGCTTTTAGCTAAATATTGCAAAGCACTCAACTCAACTTTCATAGGAACAGCTATTGTCTTTCTTTTTGCATTCATAATGACAACAGCAAGTACCAAGTTTGTACAAAGGCCTAGGCACAAACACATCCCACTCTTGGTAAGTGTCCACTTAATTGGGGGAAGAGTAGTGCATGGTTGTCTCAATGAGGAATGCTCAGTGTGTTTCACGGAGTCCTAATAAGTGACAAGAGTCAATAAACTATTGACGAATCAGGCAAGTTGGTTAAGTTGATGTGCATTGAGAATGCTTCTACTGTACATCCTTAACCATTTTCATATTGTTGAACAAACTTTTGCTTATACTTTTTAACTTTAAAAAAAAGCTAAAATGAATATTCTTATACATAAATCTTTGCATGAATATTTATTAGGATAAATTCCTAGAATAAGAATTGATGTGTCAAAAAGTTATGGACATCCTTTTTTAAAAAAATATTTATTTATTTATTTTGGCTGCACCGGGTCTTAGTTGCGGCACACAGGATCTTTGTTATGGCATGTGGAATCTTTAGTTGCAGCATACAGGCTTCTTAGTTGTGGCATGCATGAAGGATCTAGTTCCCCAACCAGATATCGAACCCCGGGCCCCCTGCACTGGGAGCTTGGAGTCTTACCCACTGGATCACAGTTATGGACATCTTGAAGGTTTTGGTATATATACTCAAATTGCTTTCTGCAAAGGTTGTATAAATTTGTGCATCTACCATTTCTCTATGTCTTTACTAATTCAAAGTATTATCATTAGTAAAGAAACATGCTAATTTTAACCCCACACAATTGCTTTGATTTTCTAGAAATATAATTTATCTGATATAGTGAGATCAGATACTTTAAAAAAACTATTAACAATTTGTATTTCTTTTTCTGAGAGTTTCCATTTTATGTCCTTTGACCATTTATTTACAGAGGGGTGCTAGTCAGAATTCTTGGTTGCAAGTGACAGGAACTGTCAGTTAACTTAAGAAGATGCCAGTTAACTTAAGAATAATAATTGGTTGCTAAGGGCGTTGGGTAGCTCACGGAATTGACGGGAAGGCTGAGAACCAGGCTTGGGCAGGAGCCAAGAGAGACAAGGCACAGCTGACATCCTGCCACAGGAACAGTTAAGACATCATAGCTACCACTATAACTGCTGGACAATGGTTGGCGCCATGACCACTGTCACCATGATTGCTTGACAATGAATTCTTTGGCCCCTGAATTCTGCCACAGCATCTGTGAATAATCTTTAGTAGATTCTATGCGTTTCTCCCTTACCTTCAAAAAGGGAAAGGCTCAGCGTATGATTGGCTGTGTTGAGATCTCATGGCCTCCCACCATTGGCCAGTGGGCAAGGATGGCAGCCTGTCCATAGGGGAATTTTCTCCAAATGGGAGGGCACTTAAACTACAGAAATCCACTACATGGAGCTTTATCCACTGTATGAGCTTCTTATACACAAAGTATATCAACATATTGTCTGTCACATAAAAAAATTATTTTACCAGTTTGCTTGCTTTTAAATCTTATTTATATTTCTTTTTGAAATAGAGAAATTTAATTTTTTTAATGTAGTCAAGCCTATTGCCTTTTTGCCTTTTTGATATTTTCCATTACATTTAGGCCTGGAAAACCTTCCCCTGATCCTTACATTATGTATTCATCTACTTTCAAAGGTTTTGAAATAATTTAATTTCTTGAATTTTATATTTACATCTTTAAACTGTGCCTGTGCCTGTGTGTTATGTAAGGGAAGAATCTAATTCCTGTCCAGCCTCTGTCCTGTGTAGTTACTCTGCTGCATTGACTGCATAATTCTTTCCACACTGTGTTGACACCTTTATCACATGCTAATTTCTTTATATATCATGCGTGTTTCTAGCCTATTTATTCCATTCCATTGATCTACCCCCTGATTTTTGCAGCAGTTTTTTACAGTTTACTTGCTAAAACTTTGTAGGACATTTTAATCACTTCATTACTCATTTTTATTTTTTTTAATTGTAATTTTATTTTATTTATTTATTTATTTATTTATTTTTTGCGGTACGCAGGCCTCTCACTGCTGTGGCCTCTCCCGTTGCGGAGCGCAGGCTCCGGATGCACAGGCTCAGCGGTCATGGCTCGCGGGCCTAGCCGCTCCGCAGCATGTGGGATCTTCCCGGACCGGAGCACGAACCCATGTCCCCTTGCATTGGCAGGCGGACTCTCAACCACTGCGCCACCAGGGAAGCCCTCATTTTTATTTTTAATCTTCTAAAAATGTGTTGGTCAGTCCCCTGTTTTTATTTGTTAAACTTTAGAAATATTTTGCCAAATTTTGAAAATTATCCCCATGAAGATTGAGTTATATCCTCAAATTAATTTTAGAAGAATTTTTTAACATCTTTATAAAATTGAATTTTCCTATTCAGGAATATTTTTTAAAGTCTTTCTTTGTTTCTTGATAAAATTTGATGTTTGTTCATTCTGGTTCTATACCTGAGTTTTAAAGATTATTCTTGTTTGGAACAAAAAAATTTACTGTTTGTATATCATTCTAACCATTGTGCCTTTGATAATTTTCCATTTTTCCTACAGCTTTGTCTGTTCAGATGATCTATTTCTTCTCAGTACAATCAATAATTTATATTTTATTATGAAATAATCCAGTTCATCAATATTTACGAATTTATTAACATAAAGAATAATTATTTTAGAATTATAATGTATCTGATATATCCTCTTTCTTCTTATTTAAAACTTAAAAAGAAAAATTTTTTTTCTTTTCGGCCACGCCTCTCTGCTTGCAGGATCTTAGTTCCCCAAGCAGGGATTGAACCCAGGCCCTCAGTGAAAGCCCGAGTCTTAACCACTGGACTGCCAGGGAATTCCCTAAAGCTTTTTTTTGTTTTCTTTTTAGTATCTGTTTTCTATATTATGTTTGCCAGTTCTTTGTCTTGTTTTTCCAAAGAGCCAGCTTTTGTTTGTGTTTATCATTTAGACTCTTTGGTGTTTTCTAATCCTGTAATAGCAGTGATTAAAGGCAAAGACTTTGGGTGAGATAAACCTGGAATAAATCTTGATTTTGTCATTTACTAGCTGTGTGATCTTGGGCAAATTACTTAATATCTCAAAATCTTAATTTCTTTATAAAATACAACTAATAATACCCATCTCTCAGGAATAATGTGAGGGTTCAACAAAGATAATTTTATAGGCATCTGGCTCAGTACCTGACTCATGGCAAGTACTCAAACATCATCATCATCATTTTATTTTCAATTTATTTTATCAATTATCAGATTAACCACTTTATCAAATTACTTATTTTATACTTGATTTAATAATTCATTAAATGGTATGAATTGATTGGAATTTTGGCCACCTCCCACAATTTTTATTAGTATTCTTAGTCATGTTATTTCTTAGTTACACTATTTAAAATCTAGTTATAATTAAGGATTTGATACCCTTTGTAACTTAGTATAGGAGAGTGTTTTTTAAAAATTCAAAGTTATTGGTTTTGCTTATTTATTATTTTGTTTGTTTAAATATGTGGTAATAGTTTTTTTTTTTTTTAACATCTTTATTGGGGTATAATTGCTTTACAATGGTGTGTTAGTTTCTGCTTTATAACAAAGTGAATCAGTCATACATAAACATATGTTCCCATATGTCTTCCCTGTTGTGTCTCCCTCCCTCCCACCCTCCCTATCCCACCCCTCCAGGCTGTCACAAAGCACCGAGCCAATATCCCTGTGCCATGCGGCTGCTTCCCACTAGCTATCTACCTTACTACGTTTGTTAGTGTGTATATGCCCATGACTCTCTCTCGCTCTGTCACAGCTCACCCTTCCCCCTCCCCATAACCTCAAGTCCGTTCTCTAGGAGGTCTGCATCTTTATTCCTGCTTTACCCCTAGGTTCTTCATGACATTTTTTTTCTTAAATTCCATATATATGTGTTAGCATACGGTATTTGTCTTTTTCCTTCTGACTTACTTCACTCTGAATGACAGACTCTAGGTCTATCCACCTCATTACAAATAGCTCAATTTCGTTTCTTTTTATGGCTGAGTAATATTCCATTGTATATATGTGCCACATCTTCTTTATCCATTCATCCGATGACGGGCACTTAGGTTGTTTCCATCTCCGGGCTATTGTAAATAGAGCTGCAATGAACATTTTGGTACATGACTCTTTTTGAATTTTGGTTTTCTCAGGGTATATGCCCAGTAGTGGGATTGCTGGGTCATATGGTAGTTCTATTTGTAGTTTTTTAAGGAACCTCCATACTGTTCTCCATAGTGGCTGAACCAATTCACATTCCCACCAGCAGTGCAAGAGTGTTCCCTTTTCTCCACACCCTCTCCAGCATTTATTGTTTCTAGATTTTTTGATGATGGCCATTCTGACTGGTGTGAGATGATATCTCATTGTAGTTTTGATTTGCATTTCTCTAATGATTAATGATGTTGAGCATTCTTTCATGTGTTTGTTGGCAGTCTGTATATCTTCTTTGGAGAAATGTCTATTTAGGTCTTCTGCCCATTTTTGGATTGGGTTGTTTGTTTTCTTGTTATTGAGCTGCATGAGCTGCTTGTAAATTTTGGAGATTAATCCTCTGTCAGTTGCTTCATTTGCAAATATTTTCTCCCATTCTGAGGGTTGTCTTTTGGTCCTGTTTATGGTTTCCTTTGCTGTGCAAAAGCTTTGAAGTTTCATTAGGTCCCATTTGTTTATTTTTGTTTTTATTTCCATTACTCTAGGAGGTGGGTCAGAAAGGATCTTGCTGTGATTTATGTCATAGAGTGTTCTGCCTATGTTTTCCTCTAAGAGTTTGATAGTTTCTGGCCTTACATTTAGGTCTTTAATCCATTTTGAGCTTATTTTTGTGTACGGTGTTAGGGAGTGATCTAATCTCATACTTTTACATGTACCTGTCCAGTTTTCCCAGCACCACTTATTGAAGAGGCTGTCCTTTCTCCATTGTACATTACTGCCACCTTTATCAAAGATAAGGTGTCCATATGTGCATGGGTTTATCTCTGGGCTTTCTATCCTGTTCCATTGATCTATCTTTCTGTTTTTGTGCCAGTACCATACCGTCTTGATAACTGTAGCTTTGTAGTATAGTCTGAAGTCAGGGAGCCTGATTCCTCCAGTTCCTTCTTTCGTTCTCAAGATTGCTTTGGCTATTCGGGGTCTTTTGTGTTTCCATACAAATTGTGAAATTTTTTGTTCTAGTTCTGTGAAAAATGCCAGTGGTAGTTTGATAGGGATTGCATTGAATCTATAGATTGCTTTGGGTAGTAGAGTCATTTTCACAATGTTGATTCTTCCAATCCAAGAACATGGTATATCTCTCCATCTATTTGTATCATCTTTAATTTCTTTCATCAGTGTCTTATAATTTTCTGCATACAGGTCTTTTGTCTCCTTAGGTAGGTTTATTCCTAGATATTTTATTCTTTTTGTTGCAATGGTAAATGGGAGTGTTTTCTTGATTTCACTTTCAGATTTTTCATCATTAGTATATAGGAATGCCAGAGATTTCTGTGCATTAATTTTGTATCCTGCCACTTTACCAAATTCATTGATTATCTCTAGTAGTTTTCTGGTAGCATCTTTAGGGTTCTCTATGTATAGGATCATGTCATCTGCAAACAGTGACAGCTTTACTTCTTCTTTTCCGATTTGGATTCCTTTTATTTCCTTTTCTTCTCTGATTGCTGTGGCTAAAACTTCCAAAACAATGTTGAATAATAGTGGTGAGAGTGGGCAACCTTGTCTTGTTCCTGATCTTAGTGGAAATGCTTTCAGTTTTTCACCATTGAGGATGATGTTTGCTGTGGGCTTGTCATATATGGCCTTTATTATGTTGAGGAAAGTTCCCTCTATGCCTACTTTCTGCAGGGTTTTTATCATAAATGGGTGTTGAATTTTGTCAAAAGCTTTCTCTGCATCTATTGAGATGATCATATGGTTTTTCTCCTTCAATTTGTTAATATGGTTTATCACATTGATAGATTTGCGTATATTGAAGAATCCTTGCATTCCTGGAATAAACCCCACTTGATCATGGTGTATGATCCTTTTAATGTGCTGTTGGATTCTGTTTGCTAGTATTTTGTTGAGGATTTTTGCATCTATGTTCATCAGTGATATTGGCCTGTAGTTTTCTTTCTTTGTGACATCCTTGTCTGGTTTTGGTATCAAGGTGATGGTGGCCTCGTAGAAGGAGTTTGGGAGTGGTCCTCCCTCTGCTATGTTTTGGAAGAGTTTGAGAAGGATAGGTGTTAGCTCTTCTCTAAATGTTTGATAGAATTCGCCTGTAAAGCCATCTGGTCCTGGGCTTTTCTTTGTTGGAAGGTTTTTAATCACAGTTTCAATTTCAGTGCTTGTGATTGGTCTGTTCATATTTTCTATTTCTTCCTGATTCAGTCTTGGCAGGTTGTGCATTTCTAAGAATTTGTCCATTTCTTCCAGATTGTCCATTTTATTGGCATAGAGTTGCTTGTAGTAATCTCTCATGATCTCTTTTATCTCTGCAGTGTCAGTTGTTACCTCTCCTTTTTCATTTCTAATTCTATTGATTTGAGTCTTCTCCCTTTTTTTCTTGATGAGTCTGGCTAGTGGTTTATCTATTTTGTTTATCTTCTCAAAGAACCAGCTTTTAGTTTTAATGATCTTTGCTATTGTTTCCTTCATTTCTTTTTCATTTATTTCTGATCTGATTTTTATGATTTCTTTCCTTCTGCTAGCTTTGGGGTTTTTTTGTTCTTCTTTCTCTAATTGCTTGAGGTGCAAGGTTAGGTTGTTTATTCGAGATGTTTCCTGCTTCTTAAGGTGGGCTTGTATTGCTATAAACTTCCCCCTTAGAACTGCTTTTGCTGCATCCCACAGGTTTTGGGTCGTTGTGTCTCCATTGTCATTTGTTTCTAGGTATTTTTTGATTTCCTCTTTGATTTCTTCAGTGATATCTTCATTATTAAGTAGTGTATTGTTTAGCCTCCATGTGTTTGTATTTTTTACAGATCTTTTCCTGTAATTGATATCTAGTCTCATGGCGTTGTGGTCAGAAAAGATACTTGATACAATTTCAATTTTCTTAAATTTACCAAGGCTTGATTTGTGACCTAAGATATGATCTATTCTGGAGAATGTTCCATGGGCACTTGAGAAAAATGTGTATTCTGTTGTTTTTGGATGGAGTGTCCTATAAATATCAATTAAGTCCATCTTGTTTAATGTATCATTTAAAGCTTGTGTTTCCTTATTTATTTTCATTTTGGATGATCTGTCCATGGGTGAAAGTGGGGGTGTTTAAGTCCCCTACTATGAATGTGTTACTGTCGATTTCCCCTTTTATGGCTGTTAGTATTTGCCTTATGTATTGAGGTGCTCCTATGTTGGGTGCATAAATATTTACAATTGTTATATCTTCTTCTTGGATCGATCCCTTGATCATTATGTAGTGTCCTTCTTTGTCTCTTTTAATAGTCCTTACTTTAAAGTCTATTTTGTCTGATATGAGAATTGCTACTCCAGCTTTCTTTTGGTTTCCATTTGCATGGAATATCTTTTTCCATCCCCTTACTTTCAGTCTGTATGTGTCTCTAGGTCTGAAGTGGGTCTCTTGTAGACAGCATATATAAGGGTCTTGTTTTTGTATCCATTCAGCTAATCTGTGTCTTTTGGTGGGAGCATTTAGTCCATTTACATTTAAGGTAATTATCGATATGTATGTTCCTATTCCCATTTTCTAAATTGTTTTGGGTTCGTTATTATAGGTCTTTTCCTTCTCTTGTGTTTCTTGCCTAAAAAAGATCCTTTAGCATTTGTTGTAAAGCTGGTTTGGTGGTGCTGAACTCTCTCAGCTTTTGCTTGTCTGTAAAGGATTTAATTTCTCCATCAAATCTGAATGAGATCCTTGCTGGGTAGAGTAGTCTTGGCTGCATGTTTTTCTCCTTCATCACTTTCAGTATGTCCTGCCACTCCCTTCTGGCTTGTAGGGTTTCTGCTGAGAGATCAGCTGTTAACCTTATGGGGATTCCCTTATGTGTTATTTGTTGTTTTTCCCTTGCTGCTTTTAATATGCTTTCTTTGTATTTAATTTTTGACAGTTTGATTAATATGTGTCTTGGCGTATTTCTCCTTGTATTTATCTTGTATGGGACTCTCTGTGCTTCCTGGACTTGATTAACTATTTCCTTTCCCATGTTAGGGAAGTTTTCAACTATAATCTCTTCAAATATTTTCTCAGTCCCTTTCTTTTTCTCTTCTTCTTCTGGAACCCCTATAATTCGAATGTTGGTGCGTTTAATGTTGTCCCAGAGGTCTCTGAGACTGTCCTCAGTTCTTTTCATTGTTTTTTCTTTATTCTGCTCTGCAGTAGTTATTTCCACTATTTTATCTTCCAGGTCACTTATCCGTTCTTCTGCCTCAGTTATTCTGCTATTGATCCCATCTAGAGTACTTTTAATTTCATTTATTGTGTTGTTCATCGTTGCTTGTTTCATCTTTAGTTCTTCTAGGTCCTTGTTAACTGATTCTTGCATTTTGTCCAATCTATTGTCCATTCTATCTCCAAGATTTCGGATCAACCTTACTATCATTATTCTGAATTCTCTTTCAGGTAGACTGCCTATTTCCTCTTCATTTGTTAGGTCTGGTGCATTTTTATCTTGCTCCTTTATCTGCTGTGAGTTTTTCTGTCTTCTCATTTTGCTTATCTTACTGTGTTTGGGGTCTCCTTTTTGCAGGCTGCAGGTTCGTAGTTCCTCCTGTTTTTGATGTCTGTCTCCAGTGGCTAAGGTTGGTTCAGTGGGTTGTGTAGGCTTCCTGGTGGAGGGGACTAGTGCCTGTGTTGTGGTGGATGAGGCTGGATCTTGTCTCTCTAGTGGGCAGGTTCACGTCTGGTGGTGTGTTTGGGGGTGTCTGTGGCCTTATTATGATTTTAGGCAGCCTCTCTGCTAATGGGTGAGGTTGTGTTCCTGTTTTGCTAGTTGTTTGGCATAGGTTTTCCAGCACTGTGGCTTGCTGGTCGTTGAGTGAAGCTGGGTGCTGGTGTTAAGATGGAGGTCTCTGGGAGATTTTCGCCGTTTGATATTATGTGGAGCTGGGAGGTCTCTTGTTGATCAGTGTCCTGAAGTTGGCTCTCCTACCTCAGAGGCAGAGCCCTGCCTCCTGGCTGGAGCACCAAAAGCTTTTCATCCACACGGCTCAGGATAAAAGGGAGAAAAAGTAGAGGGAATTAGTAGAAGTATGAGGAAAGAAAGAAGGAAGGGAGGGTAGGAAGGAAGGAAGAAAGAAAGAAAGAAGCAAAGAAGGAAAGAAGGCAAGAAGGAAAGAAAGGAGGGAGGGAGGGAGGGAGGAAGGAAGGAAGGAGGGAAAGAAGGAAAAAAGACAGAAAGAAAGAAGATACAGTAAAAATAAAATAATGTATAATAAAGTTATTGAATTAAAAAATTCTTATTTAGAAAAAAAAAAAAGGGACGGAAAGAACCTTAGGACAAATGTTGGCAGCAAAGCTATACAGACAAAATCTTACACAGAAGCATGCACATACACCCTCACTAAAAGAGGTAAAGGGGGAAAAATCCTAAATCTTGCTGTCAGAGACCACCTCCTCAATTTGGGATGATTCGTTGTCTAAAGGAGGGAAGGAAGGACGGAAAGAAAGAAAGAAAGAACGAAGGTAAAGTATAATATTGTTATTAAAATTAATTATTAAAAAAAAACATGGACGGATAGAACCCTAGGACAAATGGTGGGAGCAAGACTATACAGACAAGATCTCACACAGAAGCATACACAGACACATTCACAAAAAGAGGAAAGGGGAAAAAATCATAGATCTTGCTCCTAAAGTCCACTTCCTTAATTTGGGATGATTGGTTGTCTATTCAGGTATTCCATAGATGCAGGGTATATCAAGTTGATTGTGGAGCTTTAATCTGTTGCTTCTGAGGCTGCTGGGAGAGATTTCCCTTTCTCTTCTTTGTTCTCACAGCTCCCAGGGCTAAGCTTTGGATTTGGCCCTGCCACTGCGTGTAGATCGCTGGAGGGCGTCTGTTTTTTGCTCAGACAGGATGGGATTAAAAGAGCCGCTGATTGGGGGCTCTGGCGCACTCAGGCCGGCGGGGACGGAGGGGCACAGAGTGCGGGGCGGGCCTGCGGTGGCAAAGGCCGGCGTGACTTTGCACCAGCCTGAGGCGCGCTGTGCGCTGTCCCGGGGAAGTTGTCCCTGGATCCCGGGAACCTGGCAGTGGCGGGCTGCACAGGCTCCGCGGAAGAGGGGTGTGGAGAGTGACCTGTGCTCGCACACAGGCCCCTCGGTGGCGGCAGCAGCAGCCTTAACGTCTCCCGCCCGCCTCTGGGGTCCGCGCTTTTAGCCGCGGCTTGCGCCCGTCTCTGGATTCCGCGCTTTCAGCCGCGGCTCGCGCCCGTCTCTGGATTCCGCGCTTTCAGCCGCGGCTCGCGCCCGTCTCTGGGGTCCGCGCTTTCAGCTGCGGCTCGCGCCCGTCTCTGGGGTTCGCGCTTTTAGCCGCGGCTCGCGCCCGTCTCTGGAGTTCCTTTAAGCAGCGTTCTTAAACCCCTCTCCTCACGCCCCAGGAAACAAAGAGGGAAGGAAAAGTCTCCTGCCTCTTCGGCAGGTGCAGGCTTTTCCCCGGACTCCCTCCCGGCTAGCTGTGGTGCACTAACCCCTTCAGGCTATGTTCAAGCCGCCAACCCCAGTCCTCTCCCTGCGCTCCGGCCTCAGCTCGCAGCCCCGCCCGCCCTGGCGGGTGAGCAGACAAGCCTCTCGGGCTGGTGAGTGCCGGTCGGCACCGATCCTCTGTGCGGGAATCTCCCCGCTTTGCCCTCCGCACCCGTTGCTGTGCAGTCCTCCGCAGCTTCGAAGCTCCCCCCTCCGCCTCCCGCAGTCTCCGCCCGCGAAGGGGCTTCCTAGTGTGTGGAAACTTTTCCTCCTTCACAGCTCCCTCCCACTGGTGCAGGTGCCGTCCCTATTCTTTTGTCTCTGTTTTTTCTTTTGCCCTATCCATGTACGTGGGGAGTTTCTTGCCTTTTGGGAGGTCTCAGGTCTTCTGCCAGCCTTCAGTAGGTGTTCTGTAGGAGTTGTTCCACGTGTATATGTATTTCTGGTGTATCTGTGGGGAGGAAGGTGATCTCCACGTCTTACTCTTCCGCCATCTTCCGCCTTCCTAGTTTTTGTTTTGATTGTATTGTGGTTGGAAATATGTGGCCTTTAGAATTTCTGCTTTGGGGAATTAATTGTTGTTTTTATGGTCTGATATATGGGCATTGCTTATTAAATCTTGTGCTATTTGGTGTATAAAAAATATTTGTATTTTCAAATCTGCCATCTCTTAGGTCATTAAAATTTGTTGTTGTGGTGGTGGTTAAAAAAATCCATAAGATTAACAATTTTTAAGTGTGCAGTATAGTATCATTAACTATAGTATTATTAAATATATGTACATTGTTGTAACACAGATCTGTAGAACCTTTTCATCTTGCATGACTGAAACTCTATAGCTGTTGAACAACTCCCTGTTTCTCCCTCCCCCAACCCCCTGGCAACCACCATTCTACCTTCTGCTTCTATGAGTTTGATTATTTTAGATACCTCATATAAGTGGAATCATTTAGTATTTGCCTTTTTGTGATTAGCTTATTTCACTTATTAATAGCCTCAAGTTTCATCCATGTTGTAGCATATGACAGGGTTTCCTTCATTTTTAAGGCTGCATAGTATTCCATTTTACATATATACCACGTTTTGTTTATCCATTCATCTGTTGTTGGTTGTTTGGGTTGCTTCCACCTCTTGGCTACTGCAAATAGTGCTGCTATGAACATGGGTGTACAAATATTTCTTCAAGATCCTATTTTCAATTCTTCTGTATATATACCCAGGAGTGAAATTTCTGGGTCATATGGTAGTTGTATTTTTAATTTTTTGAGGAACTCCAAACTGTTTTCCATAGTGGCTGCATTATTTTATATTCCCACCAACAGTACACAAGTGTTCCAACTTCTCTAAATCCTCACTAATACTTATTATTTTCTGCATTTTTGATTGAGGCCATCCTAATGGGTGTGAGGTGATATCTCATTGTGGTTTTGATTTGCATTTCCCTGATGATTAGTGATGTTGAGCATCTTTTCATATGCTTCTTGGCCAATTGTGTATCATCTTTGGAGAAATGTCTATTCAAGTCCTTTGCCCATTTTTTATTTTTACTTTTTGTTGTTATTGAGTTGTAAGAGTTCTTTTAAAAATTATTTATTTATTTTAATTGAAGTATAGTTGATTTGCAATAATATCAATCCTTTTTTATCTCACACATTTTCTTTTCTTCTTACCTTGCTGTCTCTTTCTTGTCACCTATTCCCTTGTCATGGATATCTACTCCTGTTCCATAGAGGCCATTACTTCTTGAATTCTATTGAAGATGGAAAAACTTTTTCTGAAAATTTCTTTCAATTCCTGTGATAAATAATTTTCAGAAGTTTGTGTTCCCTCTGAGTCTTAGGATGATATTCTCTATCTCTATTTCTATGTCATTTACCAAAATGCATTTGTTAGTTATTCTTCTTGTCATTTTCTTAACACAGAAGATCTATCCAGATTTGGTATTTCTAGCAGGTTCTATTTTCTGTTCACTTGAAAACGAGTTCAATTCCCTTTCCAGAGCTACATCTGAAGGGCAAGTTGATGTCCAGTTACTAGCTCGATTTCTGGTGTTTGACTTGCTTTCATTCCATAAATGTCAACCTAATATTAGCTCTTCTCCTGTGTCCATTGCCTTTCTTTCTGACCTGAAATCTGTAATATTCAGTGTAGATGGTAGCCAGAGATTTTTTCTTTTGTCCTCTCTTCTCTCATATAGTGCTTTCTTCATGGGGACGCCTTCCTGGTTGGAATGAGCCCCCCTCCAACCCCCGCAGGGTTGCTTCCCTATTCCCTCTTGCTGACCAGTTCTTTCTGGGTAGCTGCTCTGACTGTTTTTATGGAAAGAGCTGTGGATGAGGGGTTGGATGTGGAAGGAAAATAACATTCTAGCTTAAAAAAAGAGCACTTATGTAGTAGAAGAATGGCTGTCTGATTTAATGAGCCAGGTGACAGACAGTGGAGAAGGTATAATGGGCATTTCTCACTTCAGACAGGCGGGCTTTCTCTAAGTCTGGTGGCAAGCACAGGTGGGCCACTAATTGCCTTTAAAAATCCAGGTTCATTGACCTTACAGTTAGTGGTAAGGATTTGACTGTCAATCTCAATTTTTGGTGGCAATGTAAATATTTGTCTTTTAGTGAATGTGTGTGTGTTTTAGTGGAAGAGACTATGTCAGGGCTATTAGCCAGATGCCATTTTAAATTGGAACTCCTTGGGGTCTTTTTATTTAAAAAATTAATTACCAGGTTGCTTTTATCTCTCAACTCATGTAGCATATGTGAGATATAAGTGAAGAGCTAGAATATACCCAGTGGAATGAAGAGAAAAGGCAGGAATCACGCTTTGTCTCTCACCACTTTACCTTCCACTCTTCAGCTGTCCCCTGTGCCCCATGACTTCTCTTTGTTCTTACTTCTCGCTTTCCCAAGCCTCTTTTTCCCAAGCCTGGACTAAAACCTTATCTTACAGCCATTCTCTCAGGTCTGCTTAATACAAGCATCAAGTTCCTTCCGTTGCCGCCTGCCCAATGACTCTGGCTTTATTCATCAAGGTCTCGATAGGCCCTGATGATCATGTCTTCAATCATGCAGAAACGGTATATGCTGGGTGCACTTGCCTTTTCCTCCCACCCTTTATAGAGGACCAGTGTGTCAGCTGGCATCTCAGTTTTAGGAGGCCTTTACAGGTAACAGGTGGAGGAATGACTGCATTGCTCTCCAGTAGCTTGCAGATTCAAGACTGACCCCACTTTGATGCACAGGTACAGCGTGTTTCATGGGCAGAGGATTTAGACCTGGGCATCCTGCCTGTCCCACAGGTGTGATTGCTGCTGCTGCCATGATTTCCAGCCTGATGGCATAGCTTAGGCTCCCACGTTGTAGGAAGCTGAAAGGGGAAGCCAAGGACCAGCTTCTACTTGTTGCACGTCAGGTCAAGATGGGTAACCTAGCAGCACAAATGTCAACTGTTTTCATCTTATTGGTTAAACTGACAAATTGCTGTAATTATGCAAGTTGAGCAAATACATAAAAATCCTTTAAAATGACAAAAGTTCAAATCTTGGAAGTGAAGGCACAGGTCACCATTAGAATTCCCTTTATGATCCTGATGTTGAGCGTTTAGGTTGTTGTCATATTTCAAGTATGTTAATGGTTTAATGTACCAGGGCTCATAGATAAATCCCATATTTTATCTCACTTTTACATTTCCATATTTTTTATAGCTGTTGCTAGCCTGAATATCATCCTCGATAAAAGCAGAGTAATTTCAAGAAATATCATAAAGCCTGTATACTTCAACCATACTTTACCTTTTTATTGTGTTGTTTTGTTATACCTGGTAAAAATGCACTTGTACAGTGAAAACAGGAAGCAATGAGTGTGAGCATATCAGGATATCAAATACTTTTTCCAAATAATCTTTTACCTTTCATTGTCTTTAAAGAAGAGATAAGAAGACTAAATTCTAAGTATTTCAACCATGTGTTGTTACTTGAATAATACTTTCTTTTTTAACGTACTATTAATGGAAACATTGTAAACTATGCCTGCACAACAGCAAATAAACAAATCTTCACAGATACTAAGAGGACTTGTCTAAAAAATACCAAACAGTTTGTGTGATTCATTTTGTATGCTCCAGTGCCTTGCACATAGACATGTTAAATAATTATTTGATAAATGAATGAATATTTGATGTGTTGCTAATATAACTTAGATGGCCTGAGGCATCTAATACTTGATAACATGAGATTGGAAAGGTGAGAATGATCATATTTGTGGTTTGCAGGTGAAAGAGTAAGTTTAGACCGTAAGGAATCAGGGAATGTAATTGTGCAGTTTAATCTGTGATGCATTTAGCTTTTTCTGAAAGCGATGGCCTTGCCTGGGCATGGACTGGGAACCTCATTCTGTGCCTGTGCTGAGGCTCCTCTGGGTCCAGGCTACAGGAGGTTTTTGTCCTCAAGGGAGGCACTCTGGGACATCTCTGGGACATGTGTTGATTTCTGGCTCTCTAATGATTCTCTCTTAAGGGAGAGTATGGGCATAACCAATTATGCCAGCAGAATTGATCAACTGGCTGTTTAAAACTATGTTTTACTTGTTTTAAGCAAAACAACAGGTTAACTGGTAGACATTTTTCATTTTTATTTTGGTTGCTCTGCTGTTATAGAAATATCCCTTTGAAGTAAACACTGAGAAGCCTGGACTATGATGGTAGGAGGGCAGGATGCTGTGAATCACCAGAACACAAGCTACCTGTTGGAAATTCCGAGGATCCAAAGTACCCTATTTCCCCCTCCAAGCCCATAAGATGCATGACTGGTGTCCTGTCAGCCTCAAAGGGGAGAAAATAAGCTGTATGAGTGATAAAGTGATAATTCTCAAATCAAATAATATTTACTGAGTACCAATAAATGATACATTTGTAAAACATCCTAAAAGTATTTATTTGACTTTCACAGCAATGGAACATTGGCAAGGAGTGTTGCATTTCTGATTTTTATGAGTGAACAATTTGAGGCTCAGAGAATTTAATAGACTTTCTGAAAGTCACAAAGCTACTGTTTGGTAGAGGTGGAACCAGGTTTCTGTTTTGCTCATTTCTAGCCCTGTATTTTTCCTTTGCCCTAATATAATATCAATAATACTAGTAAAATATGCTATCCAACAATTATTGAATCAGACATAATTTACTCCTCACAATCTCATTTTCTCTTTACAATAGGTCTATAAAGTAAGTACTATCATTATCCCCACTCTACAGATGGAAAAACTAAGGTGCAGAGCTTACTATGGCAACTCACTAGGATCTGGTGGGAATACTCCAAGTGAATCACACAAAACTTGCTCTCAAGGAATTTATAATCAAGTCAGGGCAATAAACTGTGCATATGTAAAAGAGAATAATAATAATAATTTGAATAATACTTTGATAGCAGAAAAGCGATATCACAGAGCAGTACTTGATTATAAAGTGGATTGCATTGGAGAAGTGGAAAAGGGTGAAGTGATTACTCCGGGCTAAGGCAGTTATGAGGAGTGGAGAGCACAAATGGAGGTTGATTTACGTTGGAGAAGGGACAGTGAAAAGTGTTGGAGGCCCTTCCAGGAGATGAAACTGTGGGCAAGTCACAAAGCTACAAACGTACCCCCTGGGGCGTTATGAATCTCACTCTTCCTTCTATACTTTTACTTCCTTTTTTTAAAATTTAATTTTATTTATTTTTGTATACAGCAGGTTCTTATTAGTCATCCATTTTATACACATCACTGTATACACGTCAATCCCAGTCTCCCAATTCATCCCACACACCCCCACCCATGCCGCATTCCCCCTCGGTCTCCATATGTTTTTTCTCTACTTCTGTGTCTCAATTTCTGCCCTGCAAACTGGTTCATCTGGACCATTTTCTAGGTTCCACATATATGCGTTAATATACTACACTTGTTTTTCTCTTTCTGACTTACTTCACTCTGTATGACAGTCTCTAGGTCCATCCACGTCTCTACAAAAGACCCAATTTCGTTCCTTTTTATGCCTGAGTAATATTCCATTGTATATATGTACTTCTTCTTTACCCATTCATCTGTTGATGGGCATTTAGCTTGCTTCCATGTCCTGGCTATTGTAAATGGTGCTGCAGTGAACATTGGAGTACATGTGTCTTTTTGAATTATGGTTTTCTCAGGGCATATGCCCAGTAGTGGGATTGCTCGGTAATATGGTAATTCTATTTTTAGTTTTTTAAGGAACCTCCATACTGTTCTCCATAGTGGCTGTATCAATTTACATTCCCACCAACAGTGCAAGAGGGTTCCCTTTTCTCCACACCCTCTCCAGCATTTGTTGTTTGTAGATTTTCTGATGATGCCCATGGTGCCCACACCATCCATGCCCATTGGTGTGATGTGATACCTCATTGTAGTTTTGATTTGCATTTCTCTAATGATTAGTGATGTTAAGCAACCTTTCCTATGCCTCTTGGCAATCTATGTCTTCTTTGGAGAAATGTCTGTTTAGGTTTTCTGCCCATTTTTTGATTGAGTTGTTTGTTTTTTTAATAGTGAGCTGCATGAGCTGTTTATATATTTTGGAGATTAATCCTTTGTCCATTGATTCGTTTGCAAATATTTTCTCCCATTCTGAGGGTTGTCTTTTCATCTTGTTTATGGTTTTCTTTGCTGTGCTAAAGCTTTTAAGTTTCATTAGGTCCTATTTGTTTATTTTTGTTTTTATTTCCATTACTCTAAGAGGCGGATCAAAAAAGATCTTGCTGTGATTTATGTCAAAGATTGTTCTTCCTGTGTTTTCCTCTAAGAGTTTTATAGTGTCTGGTCTTACATTTAGGTCTCTAATCCATTTTGAATTTATTTTTGTGGATGGTGTTAGGGAGTGTTTTAATTTCATTCTTTTACATGTAGCTGTCCAGTTTTCCCAGTACCACTTATTGAAGAGACTGTCTTTTCTCCATTGTATATCCTTACCTCCTTTGTCATAGATTAGTTGACCATAGGTGTGTAGGTTTATATCTGGGCTTCCTATCTAGTTCCATTGATCTATATTTCTGGTTTTGTGCCAGTACCATATTGTCTTGATTACTGTAGCTTTGTAGGATAGTCCGAAGTCAGGGAGTTTGATTCCTCCAGCTCCGGTTTTTTCCCTCAAGACTGCTTTGGCTATTCAGGGTCTTTTGTGTCTCCATACAAATTTTAAGATTTTTTGTTCTAGTTCTATAAAAAATGTCATTGGTAATTTGATAGGGATTGCATTGAATCTGTAGATTGCTTTGGGTAGTATAGTCATTTTCACAAGGTTGATTCTTCAATCCAAGAACATGGTATATCTCTCCATCTATTGGTATCATCTTTAATTTCTTTCATCAGTGTCTTATAGTTTTCTGCCTACAGGTCTTTTATCTCCCTAGGTAGGTTTATTCCTAGGTACTTTATTCTTTCTGTTGCAGTGGTAAATGGGAATGTTTCCTTAATTTCTCTTTCAGATTTTTCATCATTAGTGTATAGGAATGCAAGAGATTTCTGTGCTTTAATCTTGTATCCTGCAACTTTTCCAAATTCATTGATTAGCTCTACTAGTTTTCTGGTGGCATCTTTAGGATTCTCTATGTATCATATCATGTCATTTGCGAACAGTGACAGTTTTACTTCTGCTTTTCCAATTTGTATTCCTTTTATTTCTTTTTCTTCTCTGATTGCCATGGCTAGGACTTCCAAAACTATGTTGAATAATAGTGGTGAGAGTGGACATCCTTGCCTTATTCCTGGTCTTAGAGGAAATGCTTTCAATTTTTCAACATTGAGAATGATGTTTGCTGTGGGTTTGTTGTATATAGCCCTTATTATGTTGAGGTAGGTTCCCTCTATGCCCACTTTCTGGAGAGTTTTTATCATAAATGGGTGTTGAATTTTGTCAAAAGCTTTTTCTGCATCTATTGAGATGATCATATTGTTTTTACTCTTCAGTTTGTTAATATGGCGTATCACATTGAGTGATTTGAAGAATCCTTGCATCCCTGGGATACATCCCACTTGATCATGGTGTATGATCCTTTTAATGTGTTGTTGGATTCTGTTTGCTAGATTTTGTTGAGGATTTTTGCATCTATATTCGTCAGTGATATTGGTCAGTAATTTTCTTTTTTTGTAGTATCTTTGTCTGGTTTTGGTATCAGGGTGATGGTGGCCTTTTAGAATGAGTTTGGGAGTGTTCCTTCCTCTGCAATTTTTTGGAAGAGTTTGAGAAGGATGGGTGTTAGCTCTTCTCTAAATGTTTGATAGAATTTACCTGTGAAGCCATCTGATCCTGGACTATTGTTTGTTGGAAGATTTTTAATCACAGTTTCAATTTCAGTGCTTGTGATTGGTCTGTTCATATTTTGTATTTCTTCCTGGTTCAGTCTTGGAAGGTTATAGCTTTCTAAGATTTTGTCCATTTCTTCCAGGTTGTCCATTTTATTGGCATAGAGTTGCTTGTAGTAGTCTCTTAGGATGCTTTGTATTTCTGCAGTTTCTGTTGTAACTTCTCCTTTTTCATTTCTAATTGTATTGATTTGAGTCCTCTCCCTCTTTTTCTTGATGAGTCTAGCTAAAGGTTTATCAATTTTGCTTATCTTCTCAAAGAACCAGCTTTTAGTTTTATTGATCTTTGCTATTGTTTTCTTTGTTTCTATTTCATTTATTTCTGCTCTGATCTTTACAATTTCTTTCCTTCTGCTAACTTTGGATTTTGTTTGTTCTTCTTTCTCTAGTTCCTTTAGGTGTAAGGTTAGATTGTTTATTTGAGATTTTTCTTGTTTCTTGAGGTAGGATTGTATTGCTATAGCCTTCTCTCTTAGAACTGCTTTTGCTGCATCCCATACGTTTTGGATCATCGCGTTTTCATTGTCATTTGTCTCTAGGTATCTTTTGATTTCCTCTTTAATTTCTTCAGCGATCTCTTGGTTATTTAGTAATGTATTGTTTAACCTCCATGTGTTTGTGTTTTTTTAATCTCATAGCATTGTGGTCAGAAAAGATGCTTGATATGATTTCAGTTTTCTTAAATTCACTGAGGCTTGATTTGTGACTGAAGTTGTGATCTATCCTGGAGAATGTTCCATGCACACTCGAGAAGAAAGTGTAATCTGCTGTTTTGGGATGGAATGTCTTAAAAATATCAATTAAATCTATCTGGTCTATTGTGTCATTTAAAGCTTGTGTTTCCTTATTAATTTTCTGTTTGGATGATCTGTCCATTGGTGTAAGTGAGGTGTTAAAGTCCCCCATTCTTATTGTGTTACTGTCGATTTACTCTTTTAGAACTGTTAACAGTTGCCTTATGTATTGAAGTGCTCCTATGTTGAGTGCATATATATTTATAATTTTTATATCTTCTCCTTGGATTGGTCCCTTGATCATTATGTAGTGTCATTCCTTGTCTCTTGTAACATTCTTTATTTTAAAGTCTATTTTATCTGATATGAGTATTGCTACCCCAGCTTTCTTTTGATATCCATTTGCATGGAATATCTTTTTCCATCGCCTCACTTTCAGTCTGTATGTGTCCCTAGGTCTGAAGTGGGTCTCTTGTAGACAGCATATAAATGGGTCTTGTTTTTGTATCCATTCAGCAAGCCTGTGTCTTTTGGTTGGAGCATTTAATCCATTCATGTTTAAGGTAATTATCTATATGTATGTTCCTATTACCATTTTCTTAACTGTTTTGGGTTTGTTTTTGTAGGTCCTTTTCTTCTCTTGTGTTTCCCATTTAGAGAAGTTCCTTTAGTATTTGTTGTAGAGCTGGTTTGGTGGTGCTGAATTCTCTTAGCTTTTGCTTGTCTGTAAAGCTTTTGATTTCTCCATCGAATCTGAATGAGATCCTTGCCGGGTAGAGTAATCTTGGTTGTAGGTTCTTCCCTTTCATCACTTTAAGTATATCATGCCACTCCCTTCTGGTTTGTAGAGTTTCTGCTGAGAAATCAGCTGTTAATCTTATGGGAGTTCCCTTGTATGTTATTTGTCATTTTTCCCTTGCTGCTTCATTAATTTTTCTTTGTCTTTAATTTTTGTCAATTTGATTACTATGTGTCTTGGTGTGTTTCTCCTTGGGTTTATCCTTCCTGGCACTCTCTGCATATCCTGGACTTGGGTGGCTATTTCCTTTCCCATGTTAGGGAAGTTTTCGACTATTATCTCTTCAAATATTTTCTCGGTTCCTTTCTCTCTCTCTTCTCCTTCTGGGAACCCTTTAACGCGAATGTTGTTGCATTTAATGTTGTCCCAGAGGTCTCTTAGGCTGTCTTCATTTCTTTTCATTCTTTTTTCTTTATTCTGTTCTGCAGCAGTGAATTCCACCATTCTGACTTCCAGGTCACTTATCCATTCTTCTGCCTCAGTTATTCTGCTATTGATTCCTTCTAGTGTATTTCTCCTTTCACTTATTGTATTGTTTATCTCTGTTTGTTCTTTAATTCTTCTAGCTCTTTGTTAAACATTTCTTGCATCTTCTTGATCTTTGCCTCCATTCTTTTTCTGAGGTCCTGGATCATCTTCACTATCATTATTCTGAATTGTTTTTCTGGAGGGTTGCCCATCTCCCCTTCATTTAATTGTTTTTCTGTGGTTTTATCTTGTTCCTTCATCTGGTACATAGCCCTCTGCCTTTTCATCTTATCTGTCTTTCTGTGAATGTTGTTTTTGTTCCACAGGCTGCAGGATTGTAGTTCTTCTTGCTTCTGCTGTTTGCCATCTCTCTTTTACTTTCTCTATGGAAATTCTTTCACCATTTCATCACTTAAGATAAAAAATAACTGAAGAGCATTTTCCGAGGGTTCAGTACTTAACAGAATTAAGCAGCAAATCAGCATAGGTATACTTTTTAAAAAATTGAAGTATAGTTGATTTACAATGTTGTCTTAGTTTCTGGTGTACAGCAAAGTGATTCATATATATATATATATAATTTTTCAGATTTCTTTTCCATTATAGGTTATTACAAGGTCCTTGTTGTTTACCTATTTTATGTAAAGTAGAGTATATCTCTTAAACCCAGGATACTAATTTATCTCCCTCGCCTTTTCCCTTTGGTAAATTTGTTTTCTATGTCTCTGAGTCTGTTTCTGTTTTGTAAATAAGTTCATTCATATTATTTCTGTTAGATTCCACATATAAGTGACATCATATGATATTTGTCTTTCTCTGTCTGACTTAGTATGAAAATCTCTAGGTGCATACACATTGTTGCAAATGGCCTTATTTCATTTTTTATGGCTGAGTAATATTCCATTGTATATATGTACCACATCTTCTTTATCCATTCGTCTGTCAATGGACACTTAGATTGCTTCCATATCTTGGCAGTTGTGAATAATGTTGCTATGAACATTGGGGTGCATGTATCTTTTCGAATTAGAGTTTTCTCCAGGTATATGCCCAGGAGTGGGATTTCTGGATCATATGGCAACTCTGTTTTTAGTTTTTTAAGGAATCTCCATACTATTCTCCATAGTGGCTGTATCAATTTACATTCCCACCAACAGTGTAGGAGGGCTCCCTTCTCTCCACACCCTCTCCAGCATTTATTATTAGCACAGGTATACTTTTGATTTGTGAGACAGTTTTGCTTAAGCAAATGCAATTTGGAAGTCTTTTCCTGAACTCTTTCTGCATTGGGTGGTCCTGGCGGTAAATAAGGCCCTTCAGTAGGTCCTGTCTCTCTGTTAAGGGTTACAGGTCCCCTCATTAGGCAACGTGCTGCGCAATCTCCCCACCTAACTCAATGCTCTTGGCAAGCATTGCTCCTCTGTGAATCAGGGAAAGATGTTTTCGAGCTCCTGGATCTCTGAATTCCTGGTTTTCTCTTTCTGACCAAATTTGCCCTTGCTTTGCAAACTTGACTTCCAGTGGGAAGGGAAAAGGTGTCTGTAGAGAGGATATGAAGTTGCAGGTTTCTCCTGGTAGGCTCTGATGAAGCCCTTTCCTTAGACTGTGCAAACTAAAAAATGAGCAGTGTTTTAAAGCTTTGGGCTAAAGTTCTATTGGCAAACATTAATTCCAAGCCTTCTGCTTGCCTTGGTAGAACAAGCCTAAAACTTTTAGACTTGGAAGGGGCTTGAAATCTAATCCACAGCCCACTCTTGATGCATGGGGATAGAAGAGCCTGAGGCAGCAGAGAAATCCAATAACAGGTGCAAGGTTACCTAGTCAGGGAATGTCAGTGTTTAGAGGAGAACCCCAGCATTTGACTCTTAGTTCAGTGTTCATGCAGATAGTGTCTCTGAAGTGTTTGCTAGAATATTTAAACTTCTAGGAAAAGAGCATTATAATTATTAAATTTTATAAGCCTAGAGACTCTGAGACCTGGCTGGTGGTGGTAGTCAGAGCATGGGAGGGCACATGTGTAATCACTGATTACACCCATATAATGCTGTACCCCTAGTGAAGCTTCAGTCCAGGTTTGCTGGGATCTTCATGTAAATAACTTTATGGAATATGGACATCTTCTGACTTTGCCTGCACCCCCGGCTCCTAGTCCCCTCTTCTTTGTTCTTTATTCACCAACTACTGTCAGCCTTGGCTTCTCTATCCTTCCTTTCCATGGAAGAAACATGAGGTACTGATTTCAGTCATTTACTTTCTTCTGCTAAGTTCCAGTCAGTGACAAAAACTCGATTGTCTTAAGGGTGTCACTTAGAGCAACAAAGCAGGGGTGCCATTTTGTTAATGTCAGATATAAATATTTTTATAAACCTTATATGTCTGGATTCATTAGCCATTTAATGAATTTGACGCACAGATGTTCAGGAAATTAGGAACAACTGACTTCACTGGGAAATTATAGCGAGCTTGGTGCCATCCAAGATATGAAAAACATGCTGTTCCTACAGTCTGCCAAGAAACCAGGTATAGTAATGGTCCCTGTGTTATATATAAGCTCACTATTAACACTCAATCAATGTTAATTGTATAATAATAAAAAATATTGAGCGTGACTCTCCCCAGTGGAAATCAGGTTGTGGACATAAAGGGATATGCTCTGTGTTCAGAATATATCTTTCCTTGGATTTACATTATATTTACCTGAAGGAAAGAAAGAGTTGAGAAGGAACTAATTGATGCCTTAGGCTGAGGTTATTAATTTTGAGTCCAAGAACTGAATTTGGCTTACAGAATTTTTCATTGAAACAACTGTATCAAATGTCTTCATTTGCTCTGCCAATCACCTTGTGGTTTACAGGCAGTGTGAGGGAAGAAATTGGTTGAAGAGAAATGGAAGAAGCAGGTCAGGCTGGGCATTAAAGCTGAGACTGTGTAGGGGCACACCTAGCCTAGAGGCTGCCACCATTTTTCAGGGTATTAGTCCTGCTTTATTGCTAACTTTGTCACATTAAGCATTTTGGAGACAATAACATGGAGGGGAAGAAAGTGCCAAATAATTCTATGGTACTTGGAAATGTTCTTCCTTGGCAGTGATGTGTTAATAAATGTTCGAAAACTGGTGCTCTCATTCCTTTTTTAAAAAAAGCCTTATTTGTTCTATTTGCCTATTTACATTGTGTAAATACTCCCACCATGGCCAATTTCAAGCCACCAACATGACAACAACCAGCTCACAGACTTCCTGAAAATTTAACAATCAGCTCTTCCAAGCTAACACAAGTGGCTCCAGCAAACCCTTGGTCCCCAGTATACAGTAATCATGGTGATAGACATGAGTAGTAATTGAAGAAGCTCTAGAGTGAGCTTCTAGAGTGAGTAATACCCAAGGTTAAATTCTAGCTCTGCTTCTTACTAACTCTGTGGTCTCTAGCCAGCTATTTAACCTCTCTATCCTCAGTCTCCTCAGTGGCAAATGGAAATAGTCTATCATAAGGTTGATAGTTGTATAAAGTACCCAGCAAGGTTCTTGGCATGTAAGTGCTCAAAAATGGTAATTGTTATTAGCATTATTATATCTTGAGATTAAATATGACAGTCCCCAGCTCTATGTGAAATATTTTGATTATCAGAGAATGTGGAATATTATACATATCAATTGGCCCTGGCATTTGGGTTATGGGAAATTCATATCTTAATATTGACCAGATATTAATTATGGTAGGCTTGTGAACATAGATGGGAAATTGCCTCACAAATAGCCTTGAAAAGGAAAAACACATGTGCTTGATTTCCGAGAAAGACAAAGAACCATCCATGCCGGATATATATATATATACACATATATATATATTTTTATTTTACGGTACGCGGGCCTCTCACTGTTGTGGCCTCTCGCGTTGTGGAGCACAGGCTCCGGACACGCAGGCTCAGCGGCTATGGCTCATGTGCCCAGCTGCTCCGCGGCATGTGGGATCCTCCCGGACCGGGGCACGAACCCCTGTCCCCGGCATCGGCAGGCTGACTCTCAACCACTGCGCCACCAGGGAAGCCCCCATGCCATATTATTTTAAAGATGCTTCCTAGAGCGTGTCTGTCGTGTCTTCTTTCTTGGTGAGGTGTTAGCAGCTTTTATCTTTAAAAACCAGTCTTTTGAAATAAGATGGGCATAAACAGTAGTGGCAGGTGCAAAACTGTCTGAATGTCCTGCTTCTCCCAGGCTTGAAATGCCCAAGTTTCCTTACTCAGCTCAGAGAAACGCTGAGCGTCTGTAGGTCCTGTGGTGCACACCTCCCCCTGCCCACCCCTGTCATGGTGCCCATCTCCACTCCTTCAAGCACAGAGCAACTTGATAAAGGGAAGTTCAGAGAAAACAGGCTTTCTTTCCCAAGGGAACCATGGAAATCTTATATTTCTCTTTCTCAGCCGCTTAAAAATGATAATCAATCTAGCTTTTGCACTCTCTGAACCAGTTCATCTTGTTGAAATTATTTGAATGACAGTTGATGAGGAACTCAAATGTGTAACGCTTTGTAAAATAGGAATTCTAGGTAAGGGGAGGAAATTCTGAGCATTGCCATTAAGCATACCTTAATCTTGTCATACACCTTTAAGCATCCCAAATAATTCCTTGGCTTTCCCCCTCCCACTATCTTCAGGAAAAGCTTGTCTGCTGTTACCAAAATCTAACATAAACTGCTCAGGGCTCTATATTTTCCCATTGCTGTTTACCATTATACCACTAATTCTAATTTGATTCAGATTCAGCAAGCTCTTTTTCTTCATAGCATGAAAGCGTTTTGGCACCCATTAGCTCCATGAGTAAGGATCATGAGCAATCACACACACAAAGAAACTGCAAATTAGAGCTTATGTTCCTTACATCTTCGCATGGCTGACTGAAGGAAGACAACTCCACAAACAATGCATTTTAAAGAACATTTGCAGGATGAATATATTACTGAAATATGGCTAGGAAGTAGGCTGTAGTATATCTTCAAAAGTGACTGATTTAAACCCAAACTTAATGTATTTTGGAGGCCAGCAATAATTTGACTTGCTGAGTGGATGGAATTTATGGGTATAATGTAGCGCAAATAAAAACATCCTCTTGCAGTCATAAAGGTGTATGCTGTGTCCATGCTGGGAAACATAGCTTTCCTTACCCCTGACTTCTGGAGAGAACTCAGGGGAATAGCTAAGTCAGGCCCAATGCCTTTTCTTTGTGGCCTTTTGGAAATACCAAGTTTTATTTTTGTGTTTAAGGGGGTTTATAGTGCCATCTCTGGATCTGGGCTTTTGTGTTTGAGAACCAAATAAATAAGGGAAACTCAGAAATGCACTGCTGAGCTATAAGTTGTTTTCTTCATGAGGTGACCCAGACCAGAATGAAAGAAAAGTGGAAGGTAGGACTAGGATTTGGGACACAGAATGTTCACATGCACCTCTCAAGTGGATGACCCAAGGGGAAGACTGAGGTTTGTAAGAAGCCCACTGTCAAGGGACTTCTGACTTTGGGGGTTTCCTATTTCTGGCCTGTGTGCTTATGATGTGTAACCCTGACAAAGAAACCTCTCATGGTACCTGTGTGGCCAAATGTCCATGGTGTGCTGAATTTGAGGTTGGAATACAGGAAGTGATGAATTTCTGTGGGTGAACTGTCATGAAGTGAAACAGGCTGCAGACTCCCTTCTCCACATCCTCAGCATTTGAGAGAATCTCCTGCTCTGCCCCTCAGCTCTCAGCCTCATCCCTCCCCCTCCCCCTACTTTATCCCCTCCCCCAGTACAACAGCCTTTGCCCCACCCAGCCCAATGATTCCAGTTCTCTATGGACATCCCCAGGAGAAGGAACAAGATCAGGTCTGGAAGGTTGATCATGGGCACTAGAGTAGGTCATCTTTCCTGCCCTGGCCGCTCTTTATTCATGAAGGAGGAATAAATTCCAGGGGGAGGTTCTACCCTCATATCTACTAGACTGATGATATGAATTCCACCATCTGTCTTCCAGCTCACTTACCCATTCTTCTGCCTCAGTTATTCTGCTATTGATTCCTTCTAGTGTATTTTTCATTTCAGTTATTGTATTGTTCACCTCTCTTTGTGTGTTCTTTAATTCTTCTAGGTGTTTATTCTTTAATTCTTCTAGGTCTTTGTTCAACACTTCTTGGGTCTTCTCGATCTTTGCCTCCATTCTTTTTCCAAGGCCCTGGATCATCTTCACTATCATTATTCTGAATTCTTCATCTGGAAGATTGCGTATCTCCACTTCATTTAGGTGTTTTTCTGGGGTTTTATCTTGTTCTTTCATCTGTTATATAGTCCTCTGCCTTTTCATTTTGTCTGTCTTTCTGTGAATGTGATTTTTGTTCCACATGCTGCAGGATTGTAGTTCTTCTTGCTTCTGGTGTTTAATTTCTTTAAATCTTGCTTCAAATTGTATTTATTTCCTATGCTTAATAGGCAAATATAATTAACTAGTATTTAGTAAATATATTGATGTTTTAATATAGAGGTTTTTGAGTGGAGAAAAAGATTAAGCAACCTAATCTGTAGAAAATACCTCAGTCATTCAGGCCTAATGAGATGCTTCAATTTGTGAGATTAGATAACATGTATTCATTAGCACTACTAATATTGCAGCCTAGTATCAAGGAGAAGCCAACTAGTTTTCAGAGTCTATACCTTGTAAATTCAACAATATTCAAGTCCAGAAACATCACTTTCCCCCATTTGATTGTGGCCCCTTCTAGGAAAGCTGTGCTATACTTGTGCCCAGTATAATATTCAGCAACGTGGTTGCTTACAACATACCTTCAAGTATCTCTGTTTCCATTAAGGGAGTTCCCCTTTTTGTACCCTAATTCCTTCCCTGGCTACAGGAGGATTTCTAGTAAGAAAGGTTGGGTGATGGATTGTACCACAGTATGAAGAATATCCATATTCTCTCCAGAAGTAGAAATTAAGCACACATAATTTGTGTGGACATATGGACATATTTCTTCATGGTTCTTAATTCTGGATGCACTTTGGAATCACCTAGGAACTTTAAAAACTACTGATGCTTGGGTCCTGTGTCTAGAGAATTTGATCTCAGAAGTCTTGGGTGGAACCAGGACATCAAGAGTTTAAAAAGCTCCTCAGATGATTCTAACATGCGGCTGAGGCTGAGAACCTGATCATACTGAAGGCAGCTGCTTTCTTAACAGCTTTGCTTTTCTGCTACCCCAGCCCCCACTTATCATGAGCCACACCCTTTTCTTGGTTTCAAGTCTGAGACATTATATACAGTACATACTCTTCTTTATACATTAGAACATGTGGAGATCCAAGGCATCCTAATTCAAACTTTCTATAAACAAATGTTTGCTTCAGTGGGAAAAAGAAGGAATACGAGGAAAATAGAAAGGGCTGAAAAATATCTGAACACAGTGATGACATAAGGCCTCATTGTGGTGGGCCCTTAAATGGACTTTTTCCCCTCTATATACTAATGCATTCTTTTTTCATGTATTTCAAGACACATAACCCTCCTTCCTCTGCTCTATAGAGCAGCAGGCTTGTAAATAACACACAGTTCCAAAAAGTATGCCAATTGATTGATCTTGAAACATGGTACTTTGACACTGATAAGGATGAATACAATACACAGAAATAGTTTAAGGTGAGTGGTTCTAACACATCTTTTTTTCCTTTATTTTAAATTGAGATGTAGTTGATGTACAATATTACACTAGTTTCAGGTGTACTGCATAGTGATTTGACATTTGTATACATTATGAAATAGTCACCACAATAAGTGTAAGTAACCATCTGTCCCCATAAGAGTTATTATAATATTACAGACCATATTCCTGTATATTACATCCCAGTAGCTTATTTATTTTATAACTGGAGGCTTGTACATCTTAATTCCCTTCACCTATTTCTCCCACACCCCTCATCCCTCCCCTGTGGCAACTACCTGTTTGTTCTCTGTATCTATGAGTCTGTTTTCATTTTATTTTATTTGTTTGGTGTTTTTTTTTTTTTTAGATTCCACGTAGGAGATCATACGGTATTTGTCTTTTTCTGTCTGACTTACTTCCCTTAGCATAGTACCCTCTAGGTTCATTCATGTTGTCACAATGGCAAGGTTTCATTTTTATTTATGGTTAAGTAATACTCCATTGTGTGTATATATATGTATATACATGTATGTATATATATATACCACGTATTCTTTATCCATTCATCTATTAATGGACATTTAGGTTGTTTCCATATTTTGGCTATTATAAATAATGCTACAAAAAAAGTGGTGTGCGTATATCTTTTCAAATTAGTATTTTTGATTTCTTTGGGTAAATATCCAGAAGTGAAGTTGCTGGATCATATGGTAAGTTCTATTTTTAATTTTTTGAGGAAACTCAAAACTGTCTTCCATAAGGGCTACATGAATTTACAGTCCCAACAACAGTACATGAGGGTTCCCTTTTCTCCATATTCTTGTATTTGCTGTCTTTCTGTTGATTCTGACAGGTGTCAGGTGGTATGTCATTTCCCTGATGATTAGTGATGTTAAGCATCTTTTCATGTATCTGTTGGCTATCTGTATGTCTTCTTTGGAGAAATGTCTATTCAGGTCCTCTGCCCATTTTATTTATTTGTTTTTTTATTTTTAATTTTTATTTTATATTGGAGTACCATTGATTAACAGTGTGTTAGTTTCAGGTTTAGAGCAAAGTGATTCAGTTATACATATACAAGTATCTATTCTTTGCCAAATTCTTTTCCTGTATAAGTTATTACAGAATACTGAGCAGAGTTCCCTGTGCTATACAGTAGGTCCTTGTTGGTTATCTATTATAAATATAGCAGTGTGTATATGTCAATCTCAAACTCCCAATCTATCCTTCCCCCACTCTCCCCCCATCCTGGTAACCATAAGTTCATTCTCTAAGTCTGTGAGTCTGTTTCTGTTTTGTAGTAAGTTCATTTGTATCATTTTTTTTTAGATTTCACTTATAAGTGGTATCATATGATATTTGTCTTTCTCTGACTTACTTCATGATAATCTCCAGGTTCATCCATGTTGCTGCAAATGTCATTGTTTCACTCTTTTTAATGGCTGAGTAATATTCCTTTGTGTATATGTACCACATCTTCTTTACCCATTCATTTGTCGATGGACATTTCAGTTGCTTCCCTGTCTTGACTATTGTAAACAGTGCTGCAATGAACATTGGGGTGTGTGTATCCTTTCAAACCATGTTTTTCTCTGGATATATGCCCAGGAGTGGGATTGCTGGATCATACAGTAGCTCTATTTTTAGTTTTTTAAGCAACCTTCATAATGTTCTCTATAGTGGCTGTACCAATTTACATTCCCACCAATAGTGTAGGAGGGTTTCCTTTTCTTCACACTCTCTCCAGCATTTATTGTTTGTAGACTTTTTGACGATGGCCATTCTGACTGGTGTGAGGTGATATCTCATTGTAGTTTTGATTTGCATTTCCCTAGTAATAAGCAGTGTTGAGCATCTTGGTCATCTGTATGTCTTCTTTGGAGAAATGTCTATTTAGATCTTCTGCTCATTTCTTAATTGGGTTGTTTGGGGTTTTTTGATATTGAGCTGCATGAGCTGTTTGTAAATTTTGGAGATTGATCCCTTCTTGGTCACATCGTTTGCAAATATTATCTCCCATTCTGTGGGTTGTCTTTTCATTTTATTTATGGTTTACTTTGCTGTGCAAAAGATTTTGAGTTTAATTAAGTCCCATTTATTTATTTTAGATTTTATTTCTATTACTCTAGGAGATGGATTGAAAAAGATATTGCTGTGATGTATGTCAAAGAGTGTTCTGCCTATGTTTTCCTCTGAGTTTTATAGTATCCAGTCTTACATCTAGGTCTTTAATGCATTTTGAGTTTATTTTTGTGTATGGTGTTAAAGAAAGTTCTAATTTCATTTTTCTGCCCATTTTAAAATCAGGTTGTTGATTTTTGATGTTGAGTTGTATGAGTTCTTTGTATATTTTGGATATTAACCCCTGATCAGATATATTGGTTGCAAGTGAAGGCCAGTTTCTGGTGGTACCTAAGAAACTCACTCTTCCTTATTCAACTACCTTAAACTTTGTAACTCTCAAGCTGCTTTGACTCTGGACTCTTCCAGAATATAGACTTGTAACTGTTGTAAGTCAAATACAAGCCAGTTTCCTTTTTGAAAAGTCACAAAGAGCATGAGGAGGAAGTGGGCTTTAATGCTATTCCTCTGTGACCTCTGCTATGAGTTTCACCACTCCACAGAGTCATCTATTAGAGTAAGTTACATTCATGGTGGGATTTTGTTAAGCCCTTCTCTTGCTTTGATTCTGTGTATGGATTAAGCAACATGAATTCAGTTTAGGGCCTTTTGATGACCTCAGTGGAGGTAAAGCAGGGGTGTGTCCCAGCCCTTCCTACTTAGTGTGATTTTTAATAACTTAATGCCACCTTTGGATCAGCTAGATCCAGGATTACCTCATCATATTCTTTCTCCTCCTCTCCTCATCTTCCTCCTTGTCCTTTGTCCTTGTCCTTGTCCTTGTCATCCCCCTCCTTCTCCTTCTTCCTCTCTCTCTCCCCCTCCTCTTTCTCTTCCTCCTCCTCCTCCAATACAGATGACCTAGTTTGGATAAGTTAGGAATGGTCCAAGCCAAAACAGTTTGAGATCCACAGATTAAAACCAGAATTAACATTTTGATAAAAGGTCTTCTACGTTATCTCACTTACAGAGTAAACATTACAGATACAAACAGATATATAGATAGATGGATTGGAGAGTAAGCCAAGTCATCTATTTATGTAGGTGTAAATATTGGCACCTGAGTGACCTTCAGGGTAGACTAGGAAGGTACATTATTCAAAATTAGGTATTGTATGGGTAGTTTACTAATAGTTTTGTTTTTTATGACTCTTCAATATCTATACGTTGACAGAAAACAATATTTCAGGAAAGGCATTGTTTGGTTCTCCTGCAGAATTGTGTTTATTAAATTGCACTTTGGTGTATGGTCATGGACTCTGAAAAGCTTTATAGTTCTAGCCCTACAAAACACAGTGGTGTATTTACAGCAATTGTGTTAAGGAGATGTTGTTTATCACATCGTCAAGGTTTTGTTTCTAAGGACCTGGGGAAATTCTCTCTGTTCTCAACATGATGTGTCATTGTGCTTATTTTGCACATCTGCTTTTTGTTTTGCTTTGTTTTGTTTTAATCTTCCAGACATGGAATCACTTGGCTGATTATGTTTCCTTTTTTGTGCTGGAAGCTCAGAATCAAATTTATGGTTCACTTAAAATCCTTTCTATAGCAAAGCAAGGTATAAATATATAAGCAGGCAAAAATGGTGGTAAAAATATGGTAAAAGAGACAAGGGGAGAACATCAAGTATGGAATCAGAGAACACCTCTTTCTTGAACTCCTTATTCCACATGACAAAGAACTCTTACCACCTACTACTGAGAGCTAGCCTTATTCAACTCTGTGTCCTCATGCTCAGACCAGTATCTGGCATTCAGTGGGTGCTCGATAAATATTTTCTGTATGAACAAGGAAAGCTCATCTCCTAACACTAATTATTATTAATTAGTGATAATAATTATTACCAAGAAGACTAACTTAAAGTCTTAGCTGATTAAAAATGTGTGATGAGATCCAGACTGATTTAAATACTATTTTAGACTTGACCTGGACTGATTTTTTGAACTGATTTTTATTTTCAAGTTATCCAGCTAGGATTTTAAAAATCAATAGCTAGCTAGGACAATATCCTTTTCCCTTACATGAGGAGGAGCTTCTTTCAAGCAGGTGGATGAATTTGTTATTACCTGACAAGAATCGTTTCTCAAGCCATAATTTTTCAACTATGGTAATAAAAAGTTAGTGGTACTATCTATGTATTGAAACAGATTTCACTCATAGATACCTGTCCCACTTTGGCATGTAGCCATGTTATTCAAGTGCTTTCTGAAGTTTTGTAACTTCACCTGGAAAAATTAATTTTCACAGTCTGTGCTGTGATCAGTGTCACTGCAGTAAATTGGTTGGCTATCTGCCTCAAATTCTTTTGGAATAAGGAGGGGTATAAATAAACAATTTTATAGAGTTTGTTGACTGAGGTTCTTGACAAATCAACCTAAGAATAGAGATAATTAGTATGTATTTTCATTCAGATGAGTAAATCATGAATTTTTTTCAACATAACATGTCACATTTATATTTGTAAGGAGAACATTTACCTTATGAAAGACACCAGAGAGGCCATGTCACCTTGTTTCCTCATCTGTAAAAGGAGGGGGTTGGATGAGACCATCATGAAGGTTGTTTCCAAAGCAGATTGAATGAAACATCCATGGACAGTGGAAATATTACACAGAGCGAAAGGCTTGCAGAAGGATTCTGCATGACACTGTTTTTATTTTCACTACTTCAACTGAGGTTGAAGAATCCATTCTTTAACAAAGATGCAGGGTCAAACCCTAGCTGTTTTTTATGGAAATTAGACCTATATTATTCTTTGCTTTTGTATCTTCAGTTGTTTGAAGACAACCATCTTATCAGCTGGGCCAATAAGATCATTAATGGAAAACAGTGCTGTGCACCAGAAGATCTTTACTCCTTGATCAATAGTTATTTACTTCTGAGGGGTTCACAGCTTGGTTAATATAACCAAATAATTTTATTGATAGATAATATAACAATGAAAAATAAAGTTTGAGATAGAAGACGAATGAACATAGAACTTTCTTCAGGCATGAATATTATTATTTGGAAACTGTAATAGCTGCTGGAATGTTGGAAGGGCAGACAACAAAAGCATTGAATAATTGTCCTAGGACTATAATCAGACTTCCATTATTGACCTCTGTTAATATTCTACTGTAACTGTCTGCTAAATTGGTTCCTTGGGGCTTGAAATATACAGTGATGTTATGAGTTCTTATCGTAAATTGCCACACAGTAAAGTAGCAAGTCTCTGAAATAGTGTTGGTCCTAGTTTGATCAATACTCAATTCAAAGCAGTGCAATAGGCAACTGTTTCCATAGAAACATTGATGTCACAGAGGTTGAACAGGGGCTGTTACAACAAATCATTTCCTTTGAGCAGTTGTAATTGACTATATGTACAGTTTGCTGTCACTTGAGACCATTTACATCAAGCAAGTAACAGAACCGCATTAGTTATTCCAGGAGTAAGAGGGTTAGCTCTTCCTTTTGTGACCTTACAAATACCTAGGAGGATATTGCCATAGCAACCAGCAATATAAAAGGATGAACATTAAGATAGCTAGCCTTAATTCAGTAGCATTCTTCTGGAAGCTGAAAGGTAGTTTTAATAAAGTTTACCTAGTTAGAACATTAACACAAATCCTTTGCACCACACAATAATGACTTGGTTCCTGTCTCACAGATGTCACCAATAACACAGACATTACAATTTCATTTGCACTTCATTTCCTGTTCCCCACCTTTGATTTTCCCTCGGCATCTAGTTGCTAAGGCAGCACACATGCACATTTGGCAAAATCTTGTTTACTGAGTACAGAGTTTGGCCCTGGAGAAACACTGAAGTCTGAAGTGCTTCAGATTTGAAAAGTGAGATAATGAGAGAAAGAAAACTTTGATAAAAAGTTAAAGTTTTACTCTGGCTAAATAATCTCTAGATTTTAAGGACATGAAAGAAAACAGATGCAAGCTTAGCTTACTCTTGTTGTGTTCCCTTAGGCTAAAATCACCACCAGAATTGAGTTTCATATTCTAGAGTTTTTCATATTATCCCACTACCTTACCACAGTTCTCCTGGGGTAACTGTGTCCAATGACACATTTTGGAATATTTCACGTAGTTCTGGGGAAATTAAGAGGTTTGTGTATCCTTTGGTAGGTATACAGGCAGAAAATAGTATCAGTGTGTTATCAAACTCCATGCCAAATCAAAGAGCATAGGCTAACAGGAGTATTTCTAGAAACATGAGAGCTAAATATGCCCAGACAGAATATCTAGTTTCCCGAAAATCTTGCCAGCATCTCACCTGAGCTTTATGTAGCAGGTGAAATTATCAAGAATGAGAAGCTTTAGTGGCATTAACATTGTGTTCACTGCCATTTGCAGTGGTGTCAGGGATAGAAGGAGTTTACGGGGTGTGTCAGGGTCTAAACATGCATTTGCATCCAAAACCTAGCTAGCAGCCTGGAAAGAACATGCACTGCCCAGCTCAGCCATAACTGCAGGCATGATTAGCAATACTGTCGTCTTGGCATCTCCAGGAAAGAAAAATTATATATGGTCATCAATGAAGAGAGAAAGTAAAAATCCTTACAGGAGGTGTTTACTTGGAAAGGATTTTCTAACGCAGACCCACAATGATCAGCCTATAGATTTTTGACCAGTCTGCTGCATTCCTCAGGGTGAATCCTCAGAGGTAATAAAATTGAATTGCAATCAGTATTCTTTGATACTAGCCTGCCACTGACTGTTACTCACCTTGAACTAGAGAGCAACTATTTATAAGATCGTTTAGAGACACAAATCCAGTAAATTACTCTGTTTGGCCTTAAAAGAATGTTTGACTTGAAGCATAGAAATGACTATAAATCTTACAGGAATAATTTATAAGGCAACATAGTGAGCAGTGGTCCTCTGGTTACAATGGGTAAAGAAAGACAGTTTGAAAGGAAAAAGTGTTCTCCGCCCCCAGACCCCCTGCCTGAAGCCAGGGAAATTTTCCAGGGCCACACATACAGGAAATTTAGTAATGGCACCTGGGAGTCCTGAGAGAGAAGGGAAACAGCTGCCCTTTGCACGTATGCCCTTTCCTGGAGCAGTTCTTTTTCCTAGCTGGCCATTTTTCCTCTGACTACATGGCTTGGCAAGTGGAAAAAGAGAATGAGTCAGCTGTTACTGGGTACCCAGAGGGGTCTGTCAGTCAACAGCCCAGTAACCTTTCACAAAGGCATCCTACTAGTCAGAAAGGCTGGTTGAGAGGCATGTGTGTGTGTGTGTGTGTGTGTGTGTGTGTGTGTGTGTGTGTGTGTGTGTGTGTGAGAGAGAGAGAGAGAGAGAGAGAGAGAGAGAGAGAGAGAGAGAGAGAATATGAGAGGCACCATGCATTCTAGCTGAATATGATAATTCCTAATCATGTACAAAAACATTTGAGTCAGTCTTAATACATGCAACATTTTACTGATTAACATATTATATTAGAGTAACATATCTTAATTTTATTAGTAAAAGAGTCTATCATTAGTTCAGAGAGTCTATGGATGGGAAAATGACATAGTGAAATAGAATAAAAAAGAAAAGGAAATCAGGAGAAATGAGTTATAAATTTGGCTTCTCTATATACTGGTTTGATTCCTTCTCCCACCTTCCTAACGATTTGTGAGTGAAATAGTCAAGGGGGACAGATATTTCAGTAGAACCCCTTCTCCCAAGTTAGAGACTTAAAATCCTATTAAATTTGTTATTTTTGAGCCTAGGGGAATACAAGGAAACCTCCCTAACTCATTGCTTCTCTTTTTTCATTTTGTATCTCAATAATTTAAAAATAGTTACAGAAAGGAATGGAATATTTCAAAAAATGTTTTCTCAGACCACATGAGGCTAATTTATTCATAAGTGATTTAATTTTTTTTTTTTTTTTTTTTTTGCGGTTTGTGGGCCTCTCACTGTTGTGGCCTCTCCGGCCGCGGAGCACAGGCTCCAGACGCGCAGGCCCAGCAGCCACGGGTCACGGGCCCAGCCGCTCCGCGGCACGTGGGATCCTCCCGGACCGGGGCACGAACCCGCGTCCCCTGCATCAGCAGGCGGACTCCCAACCACTGCGCCACCAGGGAAGCCCTGATTTAATTTTTGATTTCTGAAACTCATAGGAGCACCAAGACCATCTACAATATTGCCAAAATAAATTTGCTGTGAGACTATCTACAACCAAAGATTACTCCATTTGAATTTGATTAATCCTAATGAGGTAATATCTACCTCATAGGGTGTTGACAAGGTTAAGCGGAATAGAAATTTTAAAGGATAAAATTTTGTTAAGTAAAGTATATGAGCATAAGTAAGTAGTTCTTCAGTGATTGGATCTTTTATTTCAGGGTTATTATCCCAAATATCAGTTCTTGTATGGCTGGAAGAGGCATGAGGGTTGAGCTGAATCTGTACAGATCCTGTATTTCTAAAATATGTGTGTGTGTGTGTTTACAATTTTCCTCCCTGTTTCAGAAGTGGAGGACAGATGAACAAAATCTGGCTCATTAAAGATTCCAGGTAGCTGGGTTTCTGCTGGTCAATATGTTGGTGTCATTATTGTCACCAGGCATAGTAGCACTCCTCTGAGACAGCGTGAGTACCTAAACTATGGCTTTTTGTTGGTGGTGAGAGGAGAATGAATAGGTTTTTTTTTTTTTTTAAGTGTTTTCTATACAATATTGACTTAGTTTTTCTCAGTTTGGCAACTGCAGTGTCTGTGACTCCTTGGGACTAGGTGTAGCCAGTTAGTCTCCGGCCTCCTACCACTGTTCGGTTTTGCCTACCCCCGGGCAGACGCTGACAGCCCTTGCCAGGCAGTGTTTGCTCTGTCATCCTGTGCCTGCCTGAGATGAGTGAGTCTGGGCTCCACTGTCTCTCAGTTACTGACTCTCTGCCCGCTCCATCTCTCTCTGCCTGTGACACTATCGCCCAGCCCCCATTCTCTTCTCTTTTATTTTATTTTTATTTATTTATTTATTTATTTTTTGCTGTACGCGGGCCTCTCAGTGTTGTGGCCTCTCCTGTTGCAGAGCACAGGCTCTGGACGCACAGGCCCAGCGGCCATGGCTCACGGGCCCAGCCGCTCCGCGGCATGTGGGATCTTCCCGGACCAGAGCATGAATCCATGTCCCCTGCATCGGCAGGCGGACTCTCAACCACTGCGCCACCAGGGAAGCCCCTGGCAGGCGGATTCTTAACCACTGCACCACCAGGGAAGTCCCCCAGCCCCCATTCTTAAAAGCTTTCTCTCCACCTTCACTTCTCTGATATTTCCCTTGGTTCTTCCTTGTTCTCTCTGGTTCCTCTTTTCCACCCCCCATCCCTTACATCTTGCGTTCTCCAGAAATCTGTCTTTGGCTTTATTCCCATTCTACCCTCTTTCTCTGAGGGTTCACATCTATTTCCATAGCTTCCATTCTTGGGCAATGATTCCCAATCCCAGATCCCATGCTGCTTGTCTCCCTGTGTGTTGGATTCTGAGACATTTGAATAAAGTCAGTTAAGGAGATATTCCAAGATGGAAGTCACTGTGAGGGATTTTATCAGGACTTCTAGAGCCTACTGGGGCTCCTTGGGGTAGGGTGGGTGTTTGTGTAGGAGCCAATACTTGAGGGGAGTAGAAGAGCCTATGGGGGATGTCTGCTTTGCAGTAGCTTAGGAGAAGTCTTCGAATTGTTAGAATTATTATTACTACTAGTAGTGGGGTACTAGTCCTAGCTAGTACTACCACTAGTGAAGTAGTAATACCAATAGAAATATAAATTATCTTTTAAAGGAGTAACACTTAAAGTTATTTACAGGGAATCCCTTAAAAGGGGTGAACTCACCACCTTCTGTGACTAAATGAATACCTGGAGAGTGTGTGAGGAGGTGATACCCAGAGAGTGCAGGAGATGGCACCAGGGAAGGGGCCCGGGAGGTAAAGGAGCAACCTTCCAGCCATCCCAATGCAAGGATGTCATCCTCCTGTGTGACCGGCTGTGTCCTTCTCCTGTCCCACAGCCTGGCCTTGCCTTGGTTTTCAGCTGCTGACGTCAGAGCCACCTTCCTGTGATGTCAGCAGGATTCCAGTCACTGACCATTGTTTCCTGCAGGAAGTGATCCTTTGGCAGTGAAAGTGCCAAATCTTCACCACTAGACCACCAGGGGACTCCCTGCGCAGGAAGCAATCCTTTTAACAAGGCAACATTATTCTGGGTTCTGCTGACAACAGCGCAGGCCCCCCGACTGGGTTTTCCAGTCCCCTTTATGCTATTTGCAAACCTGTCAAGGAGAGACCAGAAAGGGGACTTTGAATCTCCTTTACTCATATCTTCTTCGACCCAGACTGAGGGGCTGAGTCAATCCCAAATTCTCAGGAGAGAAAATATGATTGGCCCAACTTGAGCCAGTGTAAAACCCCCTTTTGTGAAGGCGGGGTGATATAGTTATAAACATAGCTGCCAAGGGTTTACCCTGGAGGGTGAGGCAGGCAGCTCCCAGACAAGGGTGGTCGGTGGGGTCAGAGCAGATATTTCAAAGACCTTTTCTACACTTAAGCAAATGTAAAAAAATAAGTAAAATCATTTCTATGTTCTTAATTAAATAGCACCGATGCTTAGTGTGTTATCAATTGGATCAAAATGTCATTTTATCCAGGAGTGGTAATGGATAATGTTGCTTAAAATGTTTCTAAGGGAGCAGACACACAGGACTAATGCTTACACTATCTGTGAGGCTTTGGGAGAGTCTCCTGAATTCATAATTAGTCTGATGCTAATGGCTCTTGAGCAAGGACCTGAATTCAACACCAGCTGAGTTCAGTCAGGCTGGGGGCCAGTGGTGCCCATCTGTAACCATGTAAACGGGCAAAGTAAATGATTCAAATAGAGGTTGAATTCTGAATTTTGCTTAAGGCTGATGAGCATTACTTCCAGTTAATAGAGGTTAATCTAGGGCTTTTCTGGGGTAGGGGGAAGGGTGGGGATCTTGCTTCTATTATATTGCAATACATTTATAAAACATTCCTATATGATGACTATGTGCCTATATGGGATGGGAAGCAAGATTTTACAGACCAGGTTTTTAATATCCAGTTTTGTTTTGTGTATGGATGTTTTTAAAGCACAGCTTGTAATCATGACCATATAGTAATATATCCCATATGAAACTAACTGAAATTGAAGAATGACCTGACAATTTGATTTAGGTATAAGAAATTTTTACAGCTTGGCCATAAGAATGAGATGTTCTTGGGGAAAAGTGGCGGGGGAGTGGGGTGGTGGTGGGATGAATTGGGCGATTGGGTTTGACATGTATACACTGATGTGTGTAAAATGGGTAACTAATAACCTGCTGTATAAAAAAATAAATAAAATAAAATTCAAAAATTCAAAAATGAGATGTTCTTTCCTTCCTCAAGACTTGTATGCAGTGTCTCTTTGGAAATAGCCAGGTGATCTTCCTGGGGCAAAATGAACCTTCTCAGGCCCTATGTCATCTTTGCTTTCCTGCCGTAAAAAAAAGAAACAGGGCAATGGAAATAAGTAATTTCAGCTGACAGAAATTTTGGTTTTGGATACTCAGGATAATGAAAAGAAAGACATTACAGGAAGATGGCAGGGAGGAGAGACCCTAATTTCATCTGGAGTTTGCTGAACTAGTTTGGACCTAGTTCTGTTATTTCTAATTTAGTGGGATGGCTTAGGCCTGACTTCTGTCTTTAAGGTTGCAATTGCTGGGTTTGCTGTGACTTAAATCTAATACTTATGCAGGAGACATGGAACTACTCTGTACTACTGGTGCCAGAACAATATTTATAAATACTTATGAATGATTAATATGTGATAAGCAGTATAATATTTTGCATGCATTGCTTTTTTTAAATATATAAATTTATTTATTTATTTGTTTGTTTTTGGCTGCATCGGGTCTTCATTGCTACACGCGGGCTTTCTCTAGTTGCGGCGAGCGGGGGCTACTCTTCGTTACAGTGCGCAGGCTTCTCATTGCGGTGGCTTCTCTTGTTGTAGAGCATGGGCTCCAGGCGCTCAGGCTTCAGTAGTTGTGGCTCACGGGATCTAGAGCGCAGGCTTAGTAGTTGTGGCACACGGGCTTAGTTGCTCTGCGGCATGTGGGATCTTCCCGGACCAGGGCTGGAACCCGTGTCCCCTGCATTGGCAGGCGGATTCTTAACCGCTGTGCCACCAGGGAAGTCCCCTGCATTGCTTACTTAATCCTCAAAACAACTTTTCATGGTAGATACTGTTTTTATCCCCATCTCACCAATAAAGAAACCACTGAGAGGTTAAGTCAATTGCTTGAGGTTGCACTGGTGATAAGGGTTAGGGCCAGGATTCAAATCCCAACAGTCTGACTTCAGAGCCAAAGCATTTCACCACCATGCTCAGTTCCCAGGAACAATTTTGGCTCTGAGAAAATTGTTTAATCTTTGTGTCTAATTCCTTTGTCTTTAAAGGCCTGTAACAGCACTTCCTGACTCCCCAGCTCAGAGGAGTGTTCCGAGATTAATAGCAGTGTGTGTCCATTTCAGCCTCTGTGGGTCTCTCCCTTATGCACCAAGCCTCCTTTGAAGTTGATAAAAGCCCTAGGCGTGTGTGAAGGGAAGCAGGGCCCTTGGTGGGTGAGGGGATATGTAAATATTGAGGGAACATATATAAATCACTTTTATTTCCTTGGAAAATTATCTACATAAACATCAAATAGCGTGAAATGCTTTGTATTGTATGTTTGCAGGTGACATTGTCCCATCTGTGAGATCCACATTTTGAAGTCACAGTCCATGGAAACTACCCTTAGGGAATAAATTTATGTTTCTCGGGTTTGTTCCTCAGGTAACCCACAAGCTTCTCAGGGGCAAGAACCAGGTCTGGTTCCTTTTTATGCTACAAGTTTCCTTATCTTCCTCTCCCCACTCCCTTTTAGCATTTGCTTTGGTACTTGGTACACAGTAGGTGCTCGGTGAAGCCTTGATGAGGGAATGGAAGCTTGGAGAGTCAGGTCTTTTGTAGTGATTTCTCAGTTAGCTTCACTACTAGTGAGGGAGACCACCTGGAAGGGCAAGAACTATTCTGGGAGAATTTTGACAAGAGCAATTTAAAAAAGCTAATTACAAGAGAAGAGAGTATGAGGAATTGAGGCTAGACGTTAGGAAGAGTTTCTTGACCAAGTGGACTGTGAAAAGCTGGAAATTGTCTTATAGGACAAGGCCTCTATCTTTCTATACAGATTTTGAATATTGGGTTACTCAGTTCTCCCTGGAAGTAAGGGCATTGAGGCAGGAAGAGATGGTCTCCCATCTGGGATCAGATTCCACAGCTGGAGAATGGAAGCAACAAAGAAACCATTTACCATGGATGGAGTGCAAAAGAGAGCATATTGGCAGACACTGTGCCACAGGAAATTTTTACTATTATAGTTATTCCAGTTAAACTTTCTCAGACAGAGTGATATCTCCTAAGGGTTCCCATAGCAGGTCTGTTTTTCAGATGTTAACCTATCTAATTTACTTTAGCATTTATCAAGTCAAGGGACATAAAAATCTACTTTAAAGCCAGTAACTACCTTCTCCCAGGAATTGAAACTTAATACCCAGAGGAATTTCATCCTTGGCATTCATCACTCCTGGACATCATTAATTCGGGTCCTTGTTTTCCTCAGTACCTTAAGGAAAAGAATATCATGATGGCAATTTTAATTACTAAGACAGAGAAGATCAGTGACTTTGATTTTCCAATCAATAGTCAGTAAATCAATCAATATTTTTTGTACCTGTTTTGTGAAAGTCATCATGCTATAATAAAATGGAATATTAAAAGGACAATTTAAGGGTAAGGAAGCTTCAGGAATACAAGGATAGGTCAACATTAGAAGATTTGTTAAAAAATAAAGGGAAAAACCAGATAAATCTCATAAGAGAAAAAATTTGATAAAAATCAGTATCAGTCTTAATAAAATCCTTTAGTTATATGAGATTATAATGATACTATCAATACTTTAAAATAATAAAAAGTATTTAATGACAAAAGCAGAGAAATTTGCATAAAAAGAAGAAATAAGAAAAGGATGTCCATTTTTACCATTATTATTCAATACTGTTTGGCAGTCCTAGCCAATGCAAGCAGACAAGGCAAGGAAAAAAGAGGTATAAATATTGGAGATAAAGCATTTTTATTTGCAGATAAGAATCAAATAAGAACTATTGGAATCAGTAAGAAAGCCAGAAAGCTGGGCAGTTATAAGTATACAAACAAAACAAAACAATAGCCTTTCAAACTAACTCTTTTGTATTTTTAACCAAAACTTTCCGATTCAATAGAATGAGAAATTTCACTAACAATAGAATATAGAAACAACAAAATAGAAAATTTGTAAAAATAAACAATAAGAAAACTGTAAGACCTAAATTTAAAAAAAAAATATATATATATATATATACTTGATATACATATAAAACTCAACTGCAAGGAATAAAAGAGGACTTGAATAAATTGAGATATAATTATAGGGATATTAACTATAGATATAAAATGCCATGTTCTTGGAAGGATTCAGTATTGTGAGGTACAAAATTTAATGCAAATGCAATCAAAATCCTAATGGGGGCTTCCCTGGTGGCGCAGTGGTTGGGAGTCCACCTGCTGATGCAGGGGACACAGGTTCGAGCCCCGGTCTGGGAAGATCCCACATGCCACGGAGTGGCTGGGCCCGTGAGCCATGGCCGCTGAGCCTGCGCCTCTGGAGCCTGTGCTCTGCAACAAGAGAGGCCGCAATAGTGAGAGGCCCGCACACCGCAATGAAGAGTGGCCCTCGCTTGCCGCAACTAGAGAAAGCCCTTGCACAGAAACAAAGACCCAACACAGCCAAAAATAAATAAATAAAAAATAAAGGAATTCCCTTTAAAAAAAAAATTAAAAAAAAAATCCTAATGGGATTGTTTTTGATACCTGACAAAAATGATTATGTAATTCATTTGGAATACACAAAAATAGCCCAGAAAAAATTTAAAAGAGAAATGAAAGAGATGTTCTAAAGGAGATAAAAATGTATTTTAAAGATTTACTATTAGAACAGTGTGATACTGGCCTTTAAAAACAGAGATAAATCAATGAGCCACAATAGAAATCCATGGGACACATCCAAGTATTCATCAGAATTTATTATATTGTAAAGGTAAAGTAGAAGGTTGGTTTATTCAAATAAAAGGTATTATGACAACATGCTAAGGTTTGGGGGGGAAAGTTTCGGTCCTTACCTCATGCTTTACATGTAAATGAATTTCAGATAAAGATTTTTTGTTTTATTTTATTGTATTGTGGGAAGCTGAAAATATTGGAGTAAAATATGAGTATTTTTATAATCTTCTAATAGGTGAAGACCTTCCTAATGTAATACTAAAGGCTGAAACCACAAAGTTTTGATAGATTTAACTACATAAAAATGTAAAACTTTAGTATGAAAAAAACTTCAACTAAGTAAGGTTACCATGCTCCAGGTGTATGCTTGTACCATCCATCTCTTACCAGATCTGATGGTTAAATTATTAGGAATTTTGCAAGCTGATTGTTAAATAGAGCCATCATTAAAAATTAAGTTATATACACTTGCAATTAAATAAATTGTATTAAGAACAAAGGTAATAAATATACAAAACAACTTATCTCTTCATAATTATTTTTTTACAGTTTGCTATTATGTGAGCTCTTGAGTTTATGTGTATTATATCTATATGGGAGGAATATAATATAATCAGATTATAAGGAGGAGGACAACTGGAACCAGTGACTGGGATGCCACCAGCATCTTCCATTTCCATTCCTTGTCCTGCTCTACTATTTTCTGAATGTCAATATCTTCCTCTTTTACTGAAGACCAGTTTCTTTCGCATGGTTGGGACATGTTAGCCAGCAACTATCAGACTTCCATCTTTAATTTTACTGCCAGAGAGGCAAAGAGGCACTAAAACTTGTTCTTATCTCAAGGTAAAAATAGCCCAGAAAGAACTCTGGTTGATCTGTTTGGGTAAAGTGCCACCCCTAGATCAGTCACAATGACCAGAGGGTTTGCTTAATGATTGGCCCAGATTTGGTGGGGTGGCTGGTCCTAGACCTATGTTAACTGGGAGGTAAGATCTATGATAAAACAGGCACTGCTTTTTAAAAAAAAATTTATTCTTTTTTTTTTTTTAGTTTATTTATTATTTTACTTATTTATTTTTGGCTGCATTGGGTCTTTGTTGCTGCGCGTGGGCTTTCTCTAGTTGCAGTGAGTGGGGGCTACTTTTCATTGCGGTGTGCTGGCTTCTCATTGCGGTGGCTTCTCTTGTTGCAGAGCATGAGCTCTAGGCACAAGGGCTTCAGTAGTTGTGGCTCGTAGGCTCTAGAGCACAGGCTTAGTAGTTGTGGTGCACAGGCTTAGTTACTCCGCAGCATGTGGGAACTTTCCAGCCGCCTGTGTCCCCTGCATTGGCAGGAGGATTCTTAACCACTGCACCATGAGGGAAGCCCCCCAGTGCTTTTTGAAGCATGTATTAGAAGGAGCATTTCCTAGAGAAATGTCTTGTGCTGGGCAGACAAAATAAGAAAAAAAAAATCAATGTCCAGAACTCTGAGCTTCTACCTAAGTTTCATTCAGCTTCTACCTAAGTTTCATCCAGCTTTTGGAGAGATTGTTCCTTGAATTACAGAAATTTGTGAACTGCAAGAAATTAAGGTCAGAGAGGGCAGAGAGCAGAAACAAGAAGAACTACGATCCTGCAGCCTGTGGAACAAAAAACACATTCACAGAAAGATAGACAAGATGAAAAGGCAGAGGGTATGTACCAGATGAAGGAACAAGATAAAACCCCAGAAAAACAATGAAATGAAGTGGAGATAGGCAACCTTCCAGGAAAAGAATTCAAAATAATGATAGTGAAGATAATGCAGGACCTTGGAAAAAGAATGGAGGCAAAGATTGAGAAGATGCAAGTTATGTTTAACAAAGACCTAGAAGAATTAAAGAATAAACAAACAGATAAACAATACAATAACTGAAATGAAAAATACACTAGAAGGAATCAATAGCAGAATAACTGAGGCAGAAGAACAGATAAGTGACCTGGAAGACAGAATGGTGGAATTCACTGCTACAGAACAGAATAAAGAAAAAAGAATGAAAAGAAATGAAGACAGCCTAAGAGACCACTGGGACAACATTAAATGCAACAACATTTGCATGATAGGGGTTCCAGAAGGCGAAGAGAGAGAGAAAGGAACTGGGAAAATATTTGAAGAGATTATAGTCGAAAACTTCCCTAACATGGGAAAGGAAATAGCTACCCAAGTCCAGGAAGTGCAGAGAGTCCCAGGCAGGATAAACCCAAGGAGAAACATGCTGAGACACATAGTAATCAAACTGGCAAAAATTAAAGACAAAGAAAAATTATTGAAAGCAGCAAGGGAAAAATGACAAATAACATACAAGGGAACTCCCATAAGATTAACAGCTGATTTCTCAGTAGAAACTCTACAAGCCAGAAGGGAATGGCATGATATACTTAAAGTGATGAAAGGGAAGAACCTACAACCAAGATTACTCTACCCGGCAAGGATCTCATTCAGAATCGATGGAGAAATCAAAAGCTTTACAGACAAGCAAAAGCTCAGAGAATTCAGCACCACAAAACCAGCTCTACAACAAATACTAAAGGAACTTCTCTAAGTGGGAAACACAAGAGAAGAAAACGACCTACAAAACAAATCCAAAACAATTAAGAAAATGGTAATAGGAACATACATATCGATAATTACCTTAAACGTGAATGGATTAAATGCTCCAACCAAAAGACACAGGCTTGCTGAATGGATACAGAAACAAGACCCATATATATGCTGTCTACAAGAGACTCACTTCAGACCCAGGGACACATACAGACTGAAAGTGAGGGGATGGAAAAAGATATTCCAATCAAATGGAAATCAAAAGAAAGCTGGAGTAGCAATACTCATATCAGATAAAATAGACTTTAAAATAAGGAATGTTACAAGAGACAAGGAAGGACACTACATAATGATCAAGGGACCAATCCAAGAAGATATAACAATTATAAATATATATGCACCCAACATAGGAGCACCTCAATACATAAGGCAACTGTTAACAGCTCTAAAAGAGGAAATTGACAGTAACACAATGATAGTGGGGGACTTTAACACCTCACTTACACCAATGGACAGATCATCCAAAAAGAAAATTAATAAGGAAACACAAGCTTTAAATGACACGATGGATCAGATAGATTTAATTGATATTTTTAGGACATTCCATCCAAAAACAGCAGATTACACTTTCTTCTCAAGTGCGCACAGAACATTCTCCGGGGTAGATCACATCTTGGGTCACAAATCAATCCTCAGTAAATTTAAGAAAATTGAAATCATTTCAAGAGTCTTTTCTGACCACAACGCTATGAGATGAAAAGAATACAAACACATGGAGCCTAAAGAATACGTTACTAAATAACCAAGAGATCACTGAAGAAATCAAAGAGGAAATCAAAAGATACCTAGAGACAAATGACAATGAAAACACGATGATCCAAAACCTTATAGCAATACAATCCTACCTCAAGAAACAAGAAAAATCTCAAATAAACAATCTAACCCTACACCTCAAGGAACTAGAGAAAGAAGAACAAACAAAACCCAAAGTTAGCAGAAGGAAAGAAATCATAAAGATCGAGCAGAAATAAATGAAAGAGAAACAAAGAAAACAATAGCAAAGATCAATAAAACTAAAAGCTGGTTCTTTGAGAAGATAAACAAAACTGATAAACCATTAGCCAGACTCATCAAGAAAAAGAGGGAGAGGACTCAAATCAATACAATTAGAAATGAAAAAGGAGAAGTTACAACAGAAACCGCAGAAATACAAAGCATCCTAAGAGACTACTACAGGCAACTCTATGCCAATAAAATGGACAACCTGGAAGAAATGAACAAAATCTTAGAAAGCTATAACCTTCCAAGACTGAACCAGGAAGAAGTAGAAAATATGAACAGACCAACTACAAGTAATTAAATTGAAACTGTGATTAAAAATCTTCCAACAAACAGAAGCCCAGGACTGGATGGCTTCACAGGTGAATTCTCTCAAACATTTAGAGAAGAGCTAACACCCATTCTTCTCAAATTCTTCCAAAAAATTGCAGAGGAAGGAACACTCCTAAACTCATTCTACGAGGCCACCTTCACCCTGATACCAAAACCAGAAAGGTACTACAAAAAAAGAAAATTACCGACCAATATCACTGATGAATATAGATGCAAAAATCCTCAACAAAATACTAGCAAACAGAATCCAACAACACATTGAAAGGATCAATTGCCATGATCAAGTGGGATTTACCCCAGGCATGCAAGGATTCTTCAATATACACAAATCAACCAATGTGATACACCATATTAACAAATTGAAGAATAAAAACCATATGATCATCTCAATAGATGCAGAAAAAGCTTTTGACAAAATTCAACACCCATTTATGATAAAAAACTCTCCAGAAAGTGGGCATAGAGGGAACCTACCTCATCATAATAAAGGCCATATATGACAAACCCACAGCAAACATCATTCTCAATGGTGAAAAACTGAGCACATTTCCTCTAAGATCAGGAACAAGTCAAGGATGTCCACTCTCACCACTGTTATTCAACATAGTTTTGGAAGTCCTAGCCATGGCAATCAGAGAAGAAAAAGAAATAAAAGGAATACAAATTGGAAAAGAAGAAGTAAAACTGTCACTGTTTGCAAATGACATGATACTATACATGGAGAATTCTAAAGATGCCACCAGAAAACTACTAGAGCTAACCAAGGAATTTGGTAAAGTTGCAGGATACAAAATTAATGCACAGAAATCTCTTGCATTCCTGTACACTAAGGATGAAAAATCTGACAGAGAAATTAAGGAAACATTCCCATTTACCATTGCAACCAAAAGAATAAAATACCTAGGTATAAACCTACCTAAGGAGACAAAAGACTTGTATGCAGAAAACTATAAGACACTGATGAAATTAAAGATGATACCAACAGATGGAGAGATATACCATGTCCTTGGATTGGAAGAATCAACCTTGTGAAAATGACTATACTACCCAAAGCAATCTACAGGTTCAGTGCAGTCCTTATCAAACTACCAATGATATTTTTACAGAACTAGAACAAAAATTCTCACAATTTGTATGTAAACACAAAAGACCCTGAATAGCCAAAGCAATCTTGACAAAGAAAAATGGAGCTGGAGTAATCAGGCTCCCGGACTTCAGACTGTACTACAAAGCTACAGTAATCAAGATAGTATTGTACTGGCACAAAAACAGAAATATAGGTCAATGGACAGGATAGAAAGCCCAGAGATAAACCCACGCACATATGGTCACCTAATCTTTGATTAAAGAGGCAAGAATATACAATGGAGGAAAGACAGCCTCTTCAATAAGTGGTGCTGGGAAATCTGGACAGCTACATGTAAAAGAATGAAATTAAAACACTCCCTAACACCATAAACAAAAATAAACTTAAAATGGATTAAAGACCTAAATATAAGGCCAGACAGTATAAAACTCTTAGAGGAAAACATAGGCAGAACACTCTATGACATAAATCACAGCAAGGTCCTTTTTGACCCACCTCCTAGAGAAATGGAAATAAAAACAAGAGTAAACAAATGGGACCTAATGAAACTTCAAAGCTTTTGCACAGCAAAGGAAACCGTAAACAAGATGAAAAGACAACCCTCAGAATGGGAGAAAATATTTGCAAATGAAGCAACTGACAAAGGATTCATCTCCAAAATTTACAAGCAGCTCATGCAGCTCAATATCGATAAACAAACAACCCAATCCAAAGAAGGCCAGAAGACCTAAATAGACATTTCTTCAAAGAAGATATACAGATTGCCAACAAACACATGAAAGGATGCTCAACATCACTAATCATTAGAGAAATGCAAATCAAAACTACAATGAGGTATCACCTCACACCAGTCAGAATGGGCATTGTCAAAAAATCTACAAACAACAAATGCTGGAGAGGGTGTGGAGAAAAGGGAACCCTCTTGCACTGTTGGTGGGAATGTAAATTGATACAGCCACTATGGAGAACAGTATGGAGGTTCCTTATAAAACTAAAAATAGAACTACCATATGACCGAGCAATCCCACTACTGGGCATATACCCTGAGAAAACCATAATTCAAAAAGACACATGCACCCCAATGTTCACTGCAGCACTATTTACAATAGGCGGGACATGGAAGCAATGTAAATGCCCATTGACAGACGAATTCATAAAGAAGACATGGTACATATATACAATGGAATATTACTCAGCCATAAAAAGGAACAAAATTGGGTCATTTGTAGAGATGTGGATGGATCTAGAGACTGTCAGACAGAGTGAAGTAAGTCAGAAAGAGAAAAAGAAGTATTGTATATTAACACATATAGGTGGAACCTAGAAAAATGGTACAGATGAACTGGTTTGCAGGGTAGGAATTGAGACACAGATGTAGAGACCAAACGTATGGACACTAAGGGGAGAAAGTGGTGGGTGTTGGGGGTGGTGGTGTGATGAATTGGGAGATTGGGATTGACATGTATACACTGATGTGTATAAAATGGATGACTAATAAGAACCTGCTGTATAAAAAAATAAATAAAATAAAATTCATAAATTCAAAAAAAAAAACAGAAAAAGAAATTAAGGTCATGCGTAAGCCCAAAGCCTATGTTATTATAAAAGTGATTCTGGAGATTTTGAGGTACAGATATGGTTTTGTCTTCTCCTCTAAACTGATACTCCTCTACCAATCTTCTTTGCCATGGCCAATTGAATTCATAACTTCTGAAATTTCCTTTTTCTTAAACTAACATTATAACTTAACTAATATTTTAATTAATTAATTATAAAAATAAATTGGTTTAATTAATTCATTTATTTTTGGCTGCATGGGTCTTCGTTGCTGCGCTTGGGCTTTCTCTAGTTGCAGAGAGCAGGGGCTACTCTTCATTGTGGTATGCGGGCTTCTCCTCATGGTGGCTTCTCTTGTTGCGGAGCACGGGCTCTAGGGCATGTGGACTTCAGAAGTTGTGGTGCACGGCCTCAGTAGTTGTGGTGCGCAGGCTTAGTTGCTCCGCGGCATGTGAGATCTTCCTGAACCACGGATCGAACCCGTGTCCCCTGCATTGGCAGGCGGATTCTTAAGCACTGCACCACCAGGGAAGTCCAAACTAATATTTTAGAAACCATAAAAAATGAAACTGTCACCATTTTTCTACTTAGTATCCCAAACAGCTATCATAGACGTGAATTTAGTAAACATTTATTGTATTAGAAAACATTATCACATCTTGCATGATCAGATTTATTATGCTTCATGTGGATGTCTTAGTTTGGGGAAGTCAAAAAGTATCTGCTGACTGCAGTGTTTTATCCAGCTATGGAAAGAGTTAAAGGACTGTGTTGGGGTGGGGCGGGGTGGGAGGTGGTACTCAAGGTGCAAAATTCTAATTTTGCGGACAAGGTGGGAGTCTCAGGGGCCTGACAATTTTGGCAAGCCCATTCCAGGCTGATACACTCAAGCCCATTTTCATGAGCCACTGTAGCAAGGCAGGATTTGGGCCTCTTCCTCTGACTTTGAAAATGGAGGCTGCTCCAGGCCAGAGGTGTCAGTGTATATAGTTCACTGTTATGGATCTTACAATAAAAATTTGTTGAAGGTCATTAAACACTCATCTCTCTATGTTTATTACTTTAGTCTTTTATTTGTTGGTAGACATGGATCGTTTGATGTCCATTACCACCACATTTGACATTTCACGCAGTAAAGGTCCTTATGGTTCTTGATGGGTAAATAAACAAGCTAGTGAAAAGCTATAGTGACAGTGGTTCTTACATTTCTGCTCACTTAACAGCCTGAAGCAAGAGGAGGAGAAGGTCTCTCTGGAGTTGTGTCTTCTGTGAGTGATGCTTTGGGCCTAAATCTATAGCCCTGCCAGGCTCCCTTCTGCACCCCACATGCTTTTGTCACCTAGGTGAATTTGGGGCTGGGCATTTCCTTTCTTAGTTTTTTTTCTTTTTAAACTCATCTCAAAACACTTGTTTATGTGGATTGCCACTTTCTTTAACTCTATATGAAGAGAGAAATTTATAATCTTGCTCAGAGCACCCATTGTTTTTTACTTCTTTTAGGGTTGAGGTGAACATTTCTTCTCTTCCTTCCTTCCCTCCCTCCCTCCCTCCTTCCTTCCTTCCTTCCTTGTTTGATAATTCAGAGTGATCCTCCTTGTGTTGAGCCCCTTAGAGAATATTTTTGCTCAGCTTTTCCTTAACTATATGCATGATTATGTGTTTCCTCAGTTTCCCATAATGGTCAGTATACCCAAAATAATATATTAGTTGCTCTCATAGAGTGTGTATCTTGTGCCTGTTTTTGTGCTAAATGCTCTGCCTATATGATCTGATAACTTCATGACAACCCTATAGGGTAGGTACTAATGTAATCCCATTTACAGATGAGAAAACTGAGGCAATCACTTGCTCAAGGTCACATAACTAATAAGAAGCAGGACTGGAATTCCAAATCAAGTCATTCACACTTGACAGATGTGCCCTTGACCACTTTGCTGAATAGCTCAAGCTTCATTACTCGCATGCCTGTTGAATCAATTGTTCTGAAAAATAACATTAATATATATACTCAATACTCAGATAATTTTCAAATTATGATAAAATATGCTTAACTCTAAAATGATACCTCCCATAACTTATTCTTAATTTAATGTTTTATAAGATTCTGCAGAAAATCAGAACTACAATGAGGTACCACTTCACACTGGTCAGAATGGCCATCATTAAAAATTCTACAAATAATAAATGCTGGAGAGGGTGTGGAGAAAAGGAAACCCTCCTACACTGTTGGTGGAAATGTAAATTGGTGCAGCCACTATGGAGAACAGTATGGAGGTTCCTTTAAAAACTAAAAATAGACTTACCACATGATCCAGCGATCTCACTCCTGGGCATATATTTGGAAAAGATAAAAACTATAATTCAAAAAGATATATGCACCCCAATGTTCACAGCAGCACTATTTACAATAGCCAAGACATGGAAGCAAATTAAGTGTGACATGTATATATACAATGGAATATGACTCAGCCATAAAAAGAATGAAATAATGCCATTTGCAGCAACATGGATAGACCTAGAGATTATCATACTAAGTGAAGTAAGTCTGACAAAGACAAATATCATATGATATCACTTCTATCTGGAATCTACAAAAATAATACAAATGAACTATTTACAAAACAGAAATAGACCCACAGACATAGAAAACAAACTTATGGTTACCAAAGGGGGAAGGGTCAGGAGGGAAAATTGGGAGGTTGGGATTAACAGATGCACACTACTATATATAAAATAGATAAACAACAAGGACCTACTGTATAGCACAGGGAACTATATTCAATATCTTGTAATAACCTATAATGGAAAAGAATCTGAAAAAGATTCCCTAATATATATCTATGTATCCAATATATCTATATTTATATCTATATGTGAATCACTTTGCTGTACACCTGAATCATTGTAAATCAACTATACTTGAATAAAAAAAGAAAAGTAAAAAATTTAAAAAAGATCATGAAGACTCTTATTACAGTCGTTATTATGAAACACCAAATATCCTGTCTTGTGGGTATAAAAGGATGCTGGGTAATAGAAATTTTTGTTTTAAAAAACCCAGATAAATCCTAGCAAACATTGTATATGATAAAAAAATTTTTAAACAAATTTAATTCTGTGAAGCTGAAGAGAGAAGAGATGGGTTGTCCCTGAATTCCAGTTGAGTAACTTTAAAAGAAAATGTAATGAGCTTAATGTCGAGGAATAGGTAGCCTGTTCACATTAAAATACTCCTAGGGCTTCCCTGGTGGCTCAGTGGTTGAGAGTCCACCTGCCGACGCAGGGGACACGGGTTTGTGCCCCGGTCCGGGAAGATCCCACATGCCGCGGAGCGGCTGGGCCCGTGAGCCATGGCCGCTGAGCTTGCGCGTCCCTCCGCAACGGGAGAGGCCACAACAGTGAGAGGCCGGCGTACTGCAAAATAAAAACAAAAAACAAAAAAAAACCCATTCCTCATTCTCTCCTATATATTTTTATGAACTCCATTTTACAGTGATAGTTTGTGCATTGTATACTTGGTAATGTAATGGTCATAACATTGTATGGCAAATCATTAGTATTTGTTTTAAAGAGAAAAATAGTCCAGGAACCAATTTTATTGATTTATTCATTAGATTTATTAAACTCACTAGCTAAAAGCTATTAATAATCTATTCTCTCAAATATAGAGATCAATTTGAAATTATACCTAATTTTCAAAACATAAACTTTCTCTTAAAAGGAAAAATGCTTCTGGAGAAAGAAACCTTTCATCCCAGCCTGTGATAAAGCCCGAGAATTTTAGGTCTCTACCAAGGAACACTCAAATACATGTTCTGTGATGTCCTCCTGAAAATTAATTGCAGCTTCAGGAAAGTGAAACAGGTGAGGTGAACCATGCATGTGCCTTTGTCTTCAGACCTGGAACATCTCACCCTTAAGTTAGCTGTAGCTCTTTCTTCTGTCACTGTGTTATTACCCTTGTCTTTTGCACTCACAGCACTTAGAGTAGATTGGATTCAGAGAGTTTATAAGGTGCTGCCTAACATTATCACCTTTTATTTACAAGCACATTTGGCATATTTATTAGAACTGGCCATTTCACGAAAAATATTTTTCTCTAACATTACATATAAAATGCTATTTGTCAACAGGTGATGAATCATTCGTCATATTTAAATTCCTTTTGTGCATTTAGGCATAGTAACACGTCTAATGCATTTCTATTAGAAGTGTGTTAATCTTTAAGTGCAATATTCCATTACCCAACATAATTCTCTTAACCTTTTTATGTACATAAAATGCTCACATTCATATTAAACAATTCTTTTCTTTTCCAAAATAGAAAATGAGAACATAACATAACATAGCTATGCATTCTCTCCAAAACAGTCTATGATTGACTGAAGCCAAAGCTTTTGAAAAATGCTATATTTCTGGTACTATAGAAAAGAAATGGTCATCTTGAATCATTCTAATTCTCAGCCAAGGAAATTCTTTAAAATATCAATGGTCATATGACAGGATATGTATATGTTTCCAAATCTGAAATCTGTCACTCATTTTTATCATTCTATAAGTCACTTCGGTATCTAACTTTCCTGAATTGCAAAATAATCATAATGCTGTAATTGTATAATGATAACAAGGGATACTATTTAATATCTTAACAAGGAAATGGATAACAGCAAATTCAAACTGAAATATATGTTTTGTAGCACAAAACATCTCAGTAGTGACCATTTAAATTAGCATTCTTGGAAATAACATTTCCATTTGTTCTTAGAAAACTGGACCTGAATTCAGAAATTCAGGTTCAATTTCTGACTCACCACCTTTGCAAGTAATTTAATCTGTTTAAAGTTCAGTCTCCTCTTATAGAAGAGATTATATGACATGGACCATATCTACTCCCCACCAGTTGCAAAAGTGTTTTATATATTGTAAAGGGATATTTAAGTGGAAAGTGTTAATTCAGTCTATCTAAATATGTCATCCTTTAGGAATACTTTAGATGAACTGTCTTCAATTCACATATTACACATTGTTTTTAATTATCAGAGAAGCCCTTTGTGCTAAGTATTATTAACTTCCTTTTACAGATGAGGGAACTGAGGTTCAGAGATTTGAGGTAACGTACCCAAGTTCAAATACATAAAAAGTAGAGGGGCCATTATTTGAATCCAAGTGTGTCTGAATAAAAATTTCTCATTCATTCTACCATATAATGCCAACAGCTAAAGAATTCAACAAGCTCAGCTGATGGGCACATGTGGGAAGTTGTCACCCTCCTGGTCTTCGTTGCTCTCGGGTGGAATATATAGGCTTTGAAAATGGCAAAGAGCCTCAGTAAACAGAGCTGCATTGTATGTCAATATTCCATTCCAGGAAAATCCAACTTACATCCAAAAGGCATAAAGAGGCCAATTCTTTCCTGAAGAATGAATGAAGTGAAAGGTCTAGATTCATTTCCAGACCACTACCACCCACCATTTATAATCTGTTAGCACTGCCCTACAATGTATTAAATAATACTTTAAAAGACACTACCTAAATAGATTCAAGAAGCTCAGAAAATCCCAGATAGGATACATCCAAAGAAATCAATGCCCAGATGCACCACAATCAAACTGCTGAAAACTGAACACAAAGCAAAAAAAATGAAAGCAGCCAGAGGGAGATGATGCATTTTACTTATGGGGAACAACAGTTGGAATGGCTGTGCATTTCCCATCAGAAGCCAGGAAGGCCAAAGGAAGTGGCATGACATTTTTAAAGTGCTGGAAGTAAAGAACTGTCAACCCAGGATCCTATATCAAGCGAAAATATCTTTTAGGAATGAAAGTAAAATAAAGATATTCTCAGATAAATGAAAACTGAGAGAATTCATTGCTAGCAGACCTACTCTAAAAGAATTACTGATGGACAGAAGGGATGTGATGTTGGAAGACACTTGGAATGTAAGGAATGAAGGAAGAGCAACAGAAATGGTAAATATCTGGGTAAATATAATAGACTATTATTCTTCTCTTAAGTTGTTTAAAATATCTTCGACCATTGAAAGCAAAAATTAAAATGTCGCCTGATAAGGTCTTCAAGAATATAAATGTAATATGTAAGACAAGCATAACATAAAGAGGAGAGGGTAAATGGTCCCATGTGGTGGCAAGTTCCTGTAATCCAGAAGTATTAAAATATTGATTCTAAGTAGACTTTGAATAGCTATATATGTATATTGTAATTCCTAGAGCAATCACTTAAAATTATGGAAAAAGATATAATTTTTTAAAAGATAAAATGGAATATTAAAACTATTCCAATAATATAAGAATTCAGGAAAGATAAAACAGAGGAACAAAAAATAGAGGGTACAAACAGAAAACAAATAATAAAATGGCAAATTTAAATCCAAACATACCAATAATGTCAGCAAATGTAAACTGCCAAACACATCAATAAAAAGAAATAATCAAAATGGATAAAAAAAGACATGACCCAACTATGTGCTGCTTATAGAAACTCACTTCAAATGTAATAATATAGATAGGCTAAAAAAAAGGATGGAAGAAGATATACCATGTAAACACTAATAAAACGAAATCTGCAAAATGGATAAGTAGTAAGAACCTGCTGTATAAAAAAATAAATAAAATTCTAAAATTAAAAAAAAGAAATCTGGTTCTTTAAAAAGATCAATTAAATTGATACACATCTGGTAAGACTGCGAAAGAAAGAAGATACAAGTTACTAACAGCAGGAATGATGAGGAAATATGACTAAACCCCACAAACCTTAAAGGATAGTAAGGAATGCTACAAACAACTCTACACACAAAAAGCATCAACTTCTAAGAAATGGATCAATTCCTCAAAAACTACAAACTTGCTTAGCTCATCCAAAATGAAATAGTTAACCTGAATTTACAGTAAGTCTTCCCTCATATGAACAGGTTCTGTTCCAAGAGTGTGTTCATAAGTCCAATTTGTTCGTAAGTCCAACTTGTTCATAAGTCCAACAGAGTCAACCTAGGTACCTGACACAATCGGCTATATAGTACTGTACTGTAATAGGTTTATAATACTTTTCACACAAATAATACATAAAAAACAAACACAAAAAATAAAGAAAACATTTTTAACCTTACAGTACAGTACCTCGAAAAGTACAGTAGTACAGTAAAACAGCTGGCGCTTCTTAGCAGTACCAGCTGTATCACCACTATTTTTACCCTTGCTTTGGGACATACTGGGCTTGAAATAAAGATACTGTACTACTGTACTCTATATAGTACTGTACAGTAAAGCACACAAAAGCACAACCACTTGTAGAGGATGCACGCATGTGACAATGTATGCCAGACACGTGAATTAACTTAGGTGGTTGGACATGTGAACACGTTTGCACCTTTGAAAGTTCGCAACTTGGAGGTTCGTATGTAGGGGGCTTACTGTAAATTAAGTTCAGTCCTATTACTTAACTATTATATTAAACTATAGCTATTAACAGAACTGAATTTGTTGTAAAACAAATAACCAGCCTTCCAAAAAAGAAATCTCCAAGCCCAGTTGGTTTCATTGGTTAATTTTACCAAACATTTAAAGAAGAAATAAAATCAATTATACACAAATTCTAGAAAATAGAAGAGAGAGAAAAATTCTCTCTTCTATTTCATAAAGCCAGCATTACCATGATACCAAATCAGACAAATACAGTCCACAAAAACCTCACTACAGATCAATATTCCTCACAAAGGTAGATACAAGAATGCTCAATTAAATATTAACAAAATTAATCCAACAACATATAAAAAGTAATAAGCATCGGGCTTCCCTGGTGGCGCAGTGGTTGAGAGTCCACTTGCCGATGCAGGGGACGCGGATTTGCGGCTGGGTCTGGGAGGATCCCACATGCCACGGAGCGGCTGGGCCTGTGAGCCATGGCTGCTAAGCCTGTGCATCCAGAGCCTGTGCTCCACAACGGGGGAGGCCACAGCAGTGAGAGGCCCGCGTATCGCAAAAAAAGAAGGAAAAAAAATAGTAATAATAATAAGCATGACCAAGTGGGATTTATCTAGAGAAGTACGTAAGACAGATTTAATATTCAGAAATCAATATAATCCCCCACATGAACAGTATAAAGAAACACCACATGGTCATATAAACTGATGCAGAAAAAGTATGTGACAAAATTCAACACACATTCATGACAAAAACTGGGCAAACTGGAAATAGAAGGAAACTTCCTCAATCTAATAAAGGGCATCTATAAAAATCCTACAGCCAACATATTTAATCATGAAAGACTGAATGCTTTCTTTCTAAGATTGGGAAAAAGGCAAAGATGTTTAGGCATACCACTCCTATTAAACATTATACTGGAAGTACTAGCTACTGCAATAAAGCAAGAAAAAAAAGATTGGAAATGAAGAAATTAAACTGCCCTCTTTCAAGGACAACATGATTGTTTATGTACAAAAATCCCAAGGAATCTACAAGTAACTTCTAGAACTAATGAGTTTAGCAAGGTTGCAGGATACAAAGTCAATATATACAAAAATATTTCTATATAATAGCAATGAGCAAGTAGAAACAGAAATTTAGAAAATAATACTGGGCTTCCCTGGTGGCGCAGTGGTTGAGAGTCCACCTGCCAATGCAGGGGACATGGGTTTGTGCCCCAGTCTGGGAAGATCCCACATGCCGTGGAGCAGCTGGGCCCATGAGCCATGGCCGCTGAACCTGTGCATCTGGAGCCTGTGCTCCACAACAGGAGAGGCCACAACAGTGAGAGGCCCGCGTGCCGCCAAAAAAAATAATAATAAAAAAAAATAAAAAATAATACCATTTATAACAGCACAAAAATTGGTGCAAGTCTAGCAAAATATGTACAGGAGGCATATGTTAAATTTTTTTTTTTTTTTTTTTTTTTTGCGGTACGCGGGCCTCTCACTGTTGTGGCCTCTCCCGTTGCAAAGCACAGGCTCCGGACGCGCAGGCTCAGCGGCCATGGCTCACGGGCCCAGCCACTCCACGGCATGTGGGATCTTCCCGGACCGGGGCATGAACCCGTGTCCCCTGCATTGGCAGGCGGACTCTCAACCACTGCGCCAACAGGGAAGCCCCTAAAAAATTTTTAATGCTGATGATTAATATAAAAGAAGACCCCCCAAAAATAGACATGTTCATGGATTAGAAGACTTAACATAGTAAAGATGCTAATTCTCCCCCAAATTGATCTATAGAACTTAATGCAATTCCAATCAAAATTCCAGCAAGAGTTTTTATAGATATCAATAACCAATTCAAAAAGGCAAAATAACTAGGAAAGCTAAAGTGATTTTAGAAAATAGTACAATTGGAGGAATCCCACTACTCAATTTTATACTGAAAACTATAGTAATTAAGACAGCATGGTATTGGTGAAAGGATAGACACACAAATCAATGGAACAGGCTAGAGAGTGCAGAAATAGACCCACTCAAATATGAACAATTGATTTTTGGCAAATTGAAAGGTAACTCAATGGAGAAAGGATAGTCTTTTCAACAAATGATGATGAAACAATTGGACACCCATAAGCCCTAAAAAGAACTTGAATCTAAGCCTTACATCTTTTACAAAAAATTAACACAAAATGAGTCATAAGCCTAAAAGTAAAACAGGAAATTATAAAACTTTCAGAAAAAGCATAGGAGAGAATCTTTGTGACCGGGGTTAAACAAGTACACCTTTTTGTATGGCTATAATTAAAAATTGTAGGATGTAGAGTAACTTTAACTCTCATATATTACTGGTGGGAATTCAAAATGTGCTCTGGAGAACAGTTGGAAGTTTCTTATAAGGTTAATACATTTATCTTGTAACCCAGGAATCCCACTCCTGATATTTATTCTAGAGAAATGGAAACCTATGTTCACATAAAACCCAACTCAGGGCTTTCCTGGTGGTACAGTGGTTGAGAGTCCGCCTGCCGATGCAGGGGACACGGCTTTGTGCCCCGGTCTGGGAGGATCCCACATGCCGCGGAGCGGCTGGGCCCGTGAGCCACGGCCGCTGAGCCTGCACGTCCGGAGCCTGTGCTCCGCAACGGGAGAGCCCACAACAGTGAGAGGCCCGCGTACCGCAAAAACAAACAAACAGAAAACCCAACTCAATTCATAATTGCCCCAAACTGGAGACAACCCAAACAGCCCTCAAACAGGAAGTGGGTAACAAACTATGGCACAGTCATATAATGGAATACTACTCAGACCTGTAAAGGAAGGAACTTTTGATACTTGTGACAATGGGGATAAATCTCAGAGGCAGTATGCTGAGTCAAAGAAGCCAGTCTCAAAAGGCTGCATACTGTATAATTCCATTTATATGACATTCTCTGTGTATATATGTGTGACTGTATCACTTTGCTATACAGCAGAAATTAACTGAACATTGTAAATCAACTATACTTCAATAAAATAAATTTAAAAAATATATATAACATCCTCAGAAAAATAAAACTATGGTGATGGAGAGAAAAAGAATCAATGGTTGCCAGGGTTTAAGGGTGAGGGCAGGATAGCATGAGGGAGTTTTGGAGGACGGTGGACTATTCTGTATCTTGATAGTGGTGGTGGTTACACAAACATTTACATTTATTAAAATACATAGAACTGTATGCCCCCCCAAAATGTCAATTTTATTGTATGATAATTTAGGAAATATACATTTCTTAAAAGTATCCAGAGTGAGGTTTGACTGACTCCAGAGTTCACATTTTTAACTACTAAATACTAAATGCTGCCTTAGAAATCTTTGAATGAGTAGATAGACATCAGTGAATATGCATGTTTATTATCAACGCTGAATAAATGAAACAATGAAAAATGTGAGTTCCCATCAAAAGGTAGAAATGTCTATATAATAACTACCTATTGTATTTAGATCAGAAGTCCAAGTAAAGGGGCTGCACTTCATCTGGGCTTTGTTCAGTACTTAGTGTACAATGGATTTCAGATGTGCCTTGAATCTTTCTTCTCCTCTTCATCTCTCTAATCTCTGTGTAGGTCCAGCCACTCACTTCCTCTTACCTGCAGTGTTACAGAAATGTGTCTCCCAGTCTCCAAGCCTCCAGGCCCGTCTCGACCAAACCTATTCTCCACATAGCTGCCAGAGAGGCCTTTCTAAATCTGACCTTCCATGTCCCTGCTTGTTGGATAAACTCCTTCACAGGGAGCATAAGCTTTTCATGATCGGTCTCTGCCTTTTTTCTGCAGCAACCTCTCCCTCATTTGTACCACATACGTTCCAGCCATATTGAACAACTTTGACCCTTTGTGCACCGCTTTTCACTATTGTTTTCTTGGTTACCTCCACCTCATGTTTCGAGATTCAACTCTCTGAAGCCACCCCTGATGCCCAGGCAGGCGTATGCACCCTTTCTCTGAGGTTCCGGAGCAGCCCATGTCTGCCTGTGCCAGGGCCCTTACGGCAGTGTATTGTAACTGTCTACTTTCTCATCTATCCTAATTAGACCGTGAGGGCCTCTAGAGCAGGGACTATGATTTCATCCCATATCCCTAGCCCTTAACACGTAGTAGGAACTCAGTAAATATTTATTTATTTATTTATTTAATGAAGTCAAACTAAAGCCACCCAGAACTTTTTTGGAAGTAGACAATGTACAAGTGAACAAATACAAATAAAAGATGGCCCTGTCAATGCTTTGTATGACAGATAATGATTTATTAGGAATAACCATGATGATACGTATGACCAGAATAACTGTTTCTCCTGTGTAGAAGAGCATGGGAAAGCTGCTGGCTTCTTGATCTACATGGCTTGGGGAAAAAAGGACACAAAGAGAAGGCAGCAGCTGGAATTAGGGAGCAGAAGTGTCAGGGTCCCCCCCACCCGCAGTGAAGAGCAGAAGTGGAGGGTCAGGAGGTGAATGACACGCCTGCCCAAGGGGATTACAAACGGATGGTTCCCTTCTCCCGAGTGTGGGAACCCTGAACTGATGGAAATGGCTAAACCTTGACTTCCTCAGTGGAATTCATGTTAGGAGGAAGCCCTGAAAAGAGAAAATGAACCCTGTTTCTCTCATCATGATTTCTTCAGTTTGGGTGTATTGAGGGGGAGAGGTGAAAAGAGTGGGGGGGGTCGCACCTGATGGCAGGGCAAACCACACCTCACTCATCTATTTGCTCCACAGGTGGGTCTTTCTCTAAATCGATAGACTATTAAGTTAAAACCAATTCTTTTTCTGATTTGGAACCTAAGTTTTTAAAGTTAATTTTTGATTTACATGCAGAAATATTCATTATTTTGTCTACTGTTCTATAAGTTTTCACAAATGCACAGTCACATAAACACCACCATAATCAAGTTACCAAATGGTTTCCGTGCTCCCTAAAATTACCTCATGCTACTCCTTTTTGGTCAAACCCTTCCCCACCTTTGACCTCTTGCAACCTCTGATCTTTTGTTTGTCCTTCTAGTTTTACTTTTCCAGAATATCATATAAATGGAATTATATAGTATGTAGCTTTTTGAGACTGGCTTCTTTCACTCTGCATATACATTTGAGATTCATCTGTATTGTTGCATGTAACGGTAGTGTTGAGGCTGAATTGTGTTCCCCCTGACCAAGTTCTTATATTGAAATCCTAATCCCCAACACCTCAGAATGTGACATGGGGTAGGATCCCTTCTTTGACTTCTACTAAAAGGAAAAAAATCTAAGATGTGTTCAATATACTTTACTTGAAACTTTTGGGGACACAGGAGGGGTTTACATTATAACAAAGTGAATAACCTCAAGTTGAATTTATTCATTTTCTTCTTAAAAGTCCCCCCCCACCCTTCCTACCACAGGGGTTTCATCATCTCCACGTGCCCCATCTTACGCCGTCTTCCTGGCTTCTCGTCCTCCTTTTGTTTCCCTTTCCTCTATTCTTTCTCCCTTCCTCTGAAGAGCAGTCTTAACTCTCTTCTGACCTTAGCTCCTGCTAATACTGGGTCCTCTGGGTTTCATCGTCTCCCCCTCAAAGCTTATCAAAGGATTTTCCTAAGCAGGTAGTTTACTCCCTAAGAAAAATTTTGGTGCTAGCTGTTCAGATATCTTTTTCCCCCGTCTCAAAATGTGATAATTACAAAATGCTTTGAGATTCTTGCAAGTCTCCTTACCTTGATAAGGCATTTTGTTATTTTGACTGATGGCATATATACCTCATAGGATGCGTATTTGTTTAAACTGCCATGCAGAGTCTGCACTATTTTAAATGCTTTATAAAGACTTCACTCGGGGTGGGGGGTGGTGGTGGGATGAATTGGGAGACTGGGACTAATATGTATAAAACAGGTAACTAATAAGAACTTGCTGTATAAAAAATAAAAATAAGAGTTAAAAAAATGAGATGAATAAAAATACGGTAATATTTAAAATTAAAATGAAAAAATAAAAACAAAAATAAAATAGCTATGAAATCTAAATAACAATAATTTGGGATAGTATCTAAATGATAGTCATTATGATGCTTTTGAAGATAGCAAAAACCTCAAGTACCCCTCAAATCACTGGAAATTTTAAATAATTCTCACATTGTTTTAGTATTTCTTATATCTTTAGAATTTTGTAAATCTGGTGATATTTTTTAAATGTCCAACATGGTACATTAATTAAATAATGTATTAAAAATAATTTGTTTTAAAAATTCAAAACAAACAAACAAACAACAACAAAAAGACTTCACTGACCAGATAATCTCTGGCAGAGTGAAGTGGGAAAATATGAAAAGTTAATTCAATAACTAGAAAACTACAGAGAAAAAAATGTATGTTTTTATATCTGAGAATAATTTGCCTCTCTTTGTGTTCCATAATCCATATTCCTAGTATCGCACATAGCGTGTTGAGGACTCTCAACCAGTTTTACAGTTCGTGAGGGGGAAGGGAGGGTATCAGATCCTGATCTGCAAATCTGCATTGCAATGATGGTTAGGCTCTTTTTGGAGTCAGGGCCTTTATGGGTATTAGCATAGGTCCCTGTGGGCACCATTATTTGACCATTTCTTCTTGGGGCCCTGAATGCTTTTGCTCTTCTCCTTTCCTCATGCTTTCTAAGTGCTCCCCATTTGATCCTGGGCCAGCAGCTTGTTTAGAAGGTCAAGGAGAAGAGAAACAGAAATATGGTGGAGACATGGAACAGCTGTTTCTAAGATGGGAGCTCCCAAGAAGGACAAGTTAACATAGGAAAGGAGAAGGCATGTATGTTTTGTTCAAGGGGCAGAAGGAGGGGGAGTGATTAATGTCTGGAAAGATGATGATTTGGCTCAGGCCGACTTCATTTACTGCATAAGGAAGGGGTTTCTTTAATTTGTGATGATGACGCTTTTTGCAAATAAAGAGACAGAGAAGGCTGAATCATAGCGTTCTTCCTCATTTGTCCAAAGAGCTCTAACTTTCCATGTATCTTCACTCACCCCTTTATCACTCTCTGGGGTTATTAACAGTGTTTTTATTTAAATGCAGAGCCGGGAGACTCTAAAGTTACCTGGGCATATTTGCTCACGGTAATTGGAAAATCATCTGGTTGGGAAGGAGAGTGGCGGGCAGCACAGGCCTGACCCTGTGGGGCCTGCCTTGTGGGTGGCCCAAGGCATTTTTCAGTCTCCCTTGAGAAGGGCCTAACTTTGCTCCTTAGGGCAGCTCATTGACATGCCACACCTCTGGCTTTTAGAGCGGCTGCTTTTGCCTTAGCATACACAGTATACTTCTCTCCTTGCTGGAAATTTCTCTTGGAGGTCATCTGTTTGTATAAAAGCCTAAAAACTTTATTTAATTTGGTTCAGCATGCAAAGATTTGCATAAGAAAATGTCATTTTGTATCTGCTTCCATCTTGGGTGTACTGTACTGTATGGATTTGAAATCACTAAACCATATACTAAATGGCAATTCTTTCCTGCAATACCTGTGTCCTCGTTGAACACCAAACTAAATACTATGTCCAGCCCTGATGAGCCCCAGAGTATGAGAACACAGGATGAGAGAAGGGAAGACCACTCTGCTGTGGCATTTTACCATATCCGGATTATGTTTCCATCTTCCTGTTATAACTTCTCATTGTAAAATCTTTCCTACAGCCTCTCCTCATTTCTTTCCGAGAGCAGTATTTTCCTTTTGTGTTCTTTATTGTCTTTAGTGATATATTCTCAGGGTGGTAATGCTAAAAAGGGCCTTTTAGGTAACCTCTTCTTCAATTTACAGTTGATAAAATGGACAACTCTATGTTTACATTTTAAAAATTAGAAACTGCTATTTAAGAATCCAGATGGTTTGTTTTATTACCTATTTCTCTCTGGCTGCTCCTTTCCCCTTCAAATTCCATTACTCTCAGACTATGCAAACATCCTTTGAGCTCTCTCTATTTTGAATAATCCATGGCGTGTGTCTTCATTTCTTTCTATTGGATGTGTTTAAAGGGTTGGTTCAAGCTAATTCCAGACTTCCTATGTATCCACAAATTCAGTTCTTTTCAACTTCTTGAATTTCCTTTCCATTTATTTTTGGACATGGATATGGGCCACGCTGGTTTTAGCAACCCTTTTAAAATCTATGACACACAGGCTAAAGAAAACCTAAGAACATAGCAAGGCTGTCCAGTGTGAAGGCCACAGTAATAGCACATTTCGAACAATCAAATAGACAGAATTTGCAATGTTGTTATAATAGCAATATAGTTAACTTCAACCAACTCACTAACTCCATAGGTGTTATCAATCTGCTACTACTCAGGCCATGGAGAGATTCAAGTGGCTCTGGCCAGCAGGGTAGAGAAGTGCTTATATCCTCCTTTTTCTTCCTTTATGGCTATTCATGCAGCTCAATTAAGTATTGCATCATTGAAGGAGGGTTGGACAACAAAAACTAAAGTGAAACCTTGTGAAACATTTGCTGCAGGATCTCAGATTTCTAGATGTATGCCAACCACAGAAAGCAATGATATTAAACAACACAACTAAAGCCAGAGTTTGAGCTCTGGGCTTGTTTGAATATGAGAGAGCCATTTGCAGCAGACTTCATTTAGAAACAGGATTATCAGATTCTCCCGTACTATAAAAAACTAGAACTGGAAGAGGCCTGAACAACCATTTATTCCAGTAGTTGTTATCCTTATCTGGATTATGATCTTTTTTGAGAATCTCATAAAAGCTATAAAGCTGAATCCAGAAATACATGTATATGTGAAAACAAACAACATTTGGTCCATGATTTCAGAGGATTCATGGGTATAATCAAGCCCATCAGTGGATCCCCTAGGGGATACAGGAAACCCAGATTAAGAACCTCTGATCTGGTCCAAGACCAAAGGAGGCAACTGAAGCCCCATAGTGTAAGTGACCCACGCTGGGTTGTCCAACTTCATCATTTTTTTTCTGTTATCTTCTCCCTTTCTTTTTGTTACATGTACGTCTGTTTTTTCTTTGATGCTAAACTGATATGCGTGTAGAAAATTTCTCTTACTGCAAATCTCTTCCCAAATGATAGGTGATAGGAAGTCTGTTCACTGTCTCTCTGCCTCATTTAATTGATGTGGCACCATAAACTCTATCTAAGGGCCAATATAATAGATCTGCTTTATTACAGTGAAAGTCGGCCATGGTGTTCAAAATTACCAACATGTCTGCAGGTGCGATAATTAAGAAAAACCACAAAAGGTCCTGAAGGTTGTGTGGGGCAAAGGTCAAGCCAAGCTCTACTCTGTTCCCTCAATGGGCAGCTAGAATCTAGGAATACTTATGCCAAGTTCGCTCTGAAGTGGTTTGGCTCTTGATTTGGAAACTTCTGGCACACCAAACCCCTTATTACTGTAACACCTTTTTATAAACATTTAATTTTGGGAAATTACACATTTTGATCAAAAGGCTTCCTTGTTCTTCTTCTGCCCAGTAATGAGTAGTAATGTAAATAGCACTAGCAATCCCTGGGTGTTAATGCCAGACAACCCAGGAAACAAAATGTATATGTTAGCATTCTAGATGCTGCTGAAAGAACTTCTACAGCCCAAGGAAGAAACTTGGAGAATTCTGTACTGTACTCCTTTTGCTCTTTAGAAGTTTAGAATAATAATATATCCTGTAATCTTGATCTGTAAAAACTACACATTTTCTAAAAATCATCTTATAATTCACATCAGGTTCTTTAGGGCAACCTGAGTTGTGGCCATGAGGCTATGTTATCCAGTCAGCTTTTGTACCCTCATGGCTTTCTTTGTCAATTCATTCCGGACCCTCTGAAAAATCTTCCTACAAAAATAAACAGCATAGTCTTTGTGTCTTAGTAAAATGCTTCTAAGTAAATAATGATTGTTCTGACTCAGATCCTTCTTTGGCCCCAAATTGATGTTTCAAAAAAAGGAGGGGGTTACATTAAGGTCTTGTGAGATATGTATATATGATAACCCAAAGAAGGAATTCTAATTTAAGGATGGCATAATCGTTGTGCCTTGATAGGAAAGCATCCATCTTCAAAGGTTTCTCTTTTAAAATATAATAAAATCAAAAGCAATCACTTAAGGAGGCTGGGTAAATAATTTGTGAGCAATAGCTGCAAAATGATTCGACTGTGAGGACTGCCTTCCCTGGAAAAACTTGTAACCATTTAAATCACCATCCTAGTGTTATTACCTGAATCACCTCTGGGAGCCAGATACACACCTGTGATCTGCTGGTAATTCAGCGAAGGAAGCATCCCTCCCGTGTCCTGCTTGTTGCTTTTAAGTAGTTCTGGTGTAGTAAACCGTGTGCACAATTTTGGACGTGCAAAGAAGATATGGTGGTAAGCTGAGGTTACTGCTCCTTGCTTAATGCCGAGCCGACAAAGCTAATAGCAGGAAAAGCGTGGTGGTTTTGCATCTCAATATGGTGTACTTGAAGATGCAAGGTTAGGCATGCAGACAATAGATACCAGTAGTACTTGGAAGGCAATTCAGCAAGTCGGCCTAAAAATGAGAGTAAATGATGCATCTTTGGAAGAGCAAAAAAAAGATACCTGTCTTGTTTAAACTAAATGTTTAAGCCACGACATGGCCATTGGAATAATAATCTCCTGGGAAGCAATATTTAAAAATATCCATCATCATTTAGGTTTTAGACACACAGTTAAATATTATTGATCATTTGCAATTGTGTGCATCCATGTGTACATATATTAAACTGAAAAGTAACAGTAGCATGGAAAACGTAGAAGATGAAGTGTAAAAATAGTACTTGAGTTTCTAATTACCAGTTTTTAATTAAGAAAGCCACAAGCAAATTATAAACATCCAGTTTATAGCATTGCAATCTTAGAGGCTTACACTCATGAATATGGTAATTTTTTATTTTATGCCCTCTTGAGATGTCTTGTTAAAAACATTTTATTGGTGATCCTAAAATTCAGTAAATTTGAAGCCCTTGGCACCTTGTAGATAAAGTTCTTCAAAAAAATGTCAGCAATAAATATTGGGCAAATATAAAGAATATGCACATTTTCCCAAGTGGGTACTTTTTTTTTTTTTGCAGTTCTTATATTCAAGTGATGACACTGCAGTTCAGAATGTGAATGCATATTGATATTTTCTTCCAGAAACTGCATGGGTTGCTGGGAGAATACTGCTCCCCCAGAGTTTATTTTTATGCAGGCACCTGGAAATGGAGGCATACTTGCTCCCGCTTGCAGAGTTGTTTTGGACAATCAGGTGTACATATGAGCAAGTGGTCTTTATTTAGAGCAATTAAAATTCTCACATTCTCCTCTCTTGACATGCAATTACTAGGGCTCTGCTGTTCGCACTAATTGCTCTTGCTGGGGACATTGGTGAGAAGCCAATGATTTTGATGGGTAGCAGATTATCATTTTTACTTCACTACCTGAGAAAAAAATCATTTGCAAAATCCCATGTGTAATTAGCAAGACTCATGATTAATTGTCCTGCAAAATTAGCTTCACTGTTGCTTTTATTTTACTGCTTCAAATATTAATTAATGTTAACTCCTTTCCTTCAGTTCCAGCTTTTGAATATTCAACATGGCTTTGAAAAATTATCAAGGTTTCTACTTGCATTAGCATGCTAGAGCTTTGATTTCAGGAATAAGTATTCTGATTTAAAAGATCACACTTGGGTCATAAATAATTTTTATAGGAGGACAAACAAAGCATCAGAGCATCATGGGAAGGCATTCATGCACTAACTGAAAGTAAATTGTTTCAATAATGATTCATTCCCGCGTGCTTTTGGGGGGGAAACATCAGCAAATATGCAAACCATTGCATTGTGTGGGGCTAAAAACCATTCCCCAGTGACAAGCAATCTACCCCAGCGTTTTTCTACCTGTAATTATGTGGTGGGTGAGGCTCAGAGCCTCGGCAAGAAATCATAGACCCTCGGGTTTAAAGGAATCACGAAGGTTATCCTATCCAAAGATTCTCAGTCCTGGGGGCACTAGGATAGCTGTGACTTTTATGAAAATTACAGATTCCTTAAGTTCTACTACAGACCTAATGAATCTGACCGTATGGCACTGAGCCCGGCAATGTGTAATTTTTCAAAGTTCTCCAAGAGACTGGTGAACGTCCAGGTTTGGAAGCTATTGATCTAGTCGAACCACCTAGATGCCTGAATTCCCTTTATAACATATGGGCCAAGTGATGCTTGAATACTTCCAGTGTCAAGGAGCTCACTCTGTCACCCTTGAAACTATCTTTAAGCTGTGTCTTATCTTTAGCGTTGCTTCCTTCTGCTCTGTTAAATGCAGGTGGTTAATTTTGTGGTGCAAGATTGCAAATGCCTCTTGCCTATGTTGCAAGAGCAGTTCTCCATCAAAATGCTTGGAATTTGACTGATGGTATCTATCACACTGACATGGTCAAGGTTTCACATTATATCTAGACTCCTAGGAAAGAAACCAGTGCTTGCCCTTTCCTTGTCAAATCCTTTGTGCCATCTGGTGCAGGGAGGGCACTCTGGTCCAGAGCACCGGGCATTTGATCGCTGAGATGGGTGTGAGCCCAGCTGCCACTTCTCCCTCCTGCCTGACTTGTCTGTCCAATCACCCAGCCCTGGAGCAATGGGTCTTGCATATCTCGTGGAGAAGGTTTTGCCTGACATCTTTTAAAGCTTTTATTATTAGTCTTTGTTTTCCACCGAGATCTCTTTTGGTGCAAGATTCTCCTCCTGCAAGTCTAGGGTCAAGGAGCCACAGAGTGGACTCTTCTTTGTCTCTTCCTTCCCTGGCTTCAGGGGCCTGAAGGTGTTTGCATTGAAGATCTCTTGCTTTGCCTGGCATTGAGCAGATTTTGCTCTGGATACAGGGTTCAGGTGGGAGTATTTCCAGCAGGTAGCAGAGAATGGGGTGCCTTGGGGATGAACATGAGCTGTTCAGACTGTCATTCTCAGAGCTTCCCTGACAAACAGATATCCAGACAGATAAGAAAAGATTGTGTGGAAGTTGCTACTCCCACCTGCTGTGTGACCCTGTGGATATTACTTAACCTCTCACTGCTTAGTTTCCTCATCTGTAAATGGGGTCAATAGCAGCACCTTTCTCAAAGAGTTCCAGTGGGGCTTTAATGGGTTAAAACTAGTGGTGTTTAGAACCATTCCTGATACACAGTGAGGCCTAAATAAGTGATTGCTGGACAAATAAAACTAAGTGCTACTTCCACATCTGTTTAACATAAATGCATTTTAAATCCCCAAATACTACTTCCCAATGACTATTAGGAAGACAGCTTATAAAGAAATTGGTAACTGGATGCAGGACCTAACAAAATCCAGTCTTTGCTTATATTCTAAGGAGGCAGAAGTTCTCATTTAGATTTACTTTCTAACCTGGAAAACCTCCAAGAATATAGTCAGAAATCATATCTGGGCCTGAAAGACTACACATTCCTTTCTCACCAAAGTGGTTCAAAAGTTGTCTTTGCCACCTTTAAGTTGGCCTTATGAAGGGAAGGTGGCCTCTTTGTGGTCGGCCTGAGAACCTCCATTTTTATTTTTGATATAGTTTTTGTTCTCATTTCCTGCACACTCATTCCACCTCATAGGAATGAATTGTCCATTGACTTAGAAGCTGAATGAGAGCAAGACCCTGGCTCCTACAGGAGTCAGGACAGGTTTGTTGAGGGGCTAAGAGAGAGTAAAGGTGAGTCAGGGTAAGGCCCTGGCTGAATACTGCCCACTGACAGACCACTAGTACTGCGGCTTAGGAATCACCTATCAAAATGGCAGGAGGCACCATGAGATATTTTCTGCTGTAGAAATTTCTTCCTTAGCAATCATCCATTTATGTAGGGTCTGGCTGATTTTTTTTCTATGTGTATCGTTAGCCGGTGTTTCAGAGAGGTGAAGATAAGTACATAGCAGCATTCAAAATAACTCAGAATTTCTGAGAAGCGGCATTTGTGTATAACACCTCAATAAAATGGATTTGGCCCAGGTTGTGGGGTGGTGGGTGCCTACGTGAGGAGATCTGAAGGGGCAGCGCAACGCATCCATGGTTCATGTGCACGTGGGTCCGCAGTTGCTTTGACTTACCCCACCTGGCTTCCCAGTAATTGCGATAATACATAAAACAGAGGTCTTGACTATCTGGGGTCATTAAAGGAGCTGATGCCCCTCTCTCCCCACTCCGGAGGGAGGGAGTGTTAGCTCGGGTGCTCTGGTTAAGGTGCAGCTGAATGAGCTGCCTCCTGCCTGTCAAATACCCCTCCTCCCATCCAGCTTCAACCAGGCTTCTGGTGTCCTTGGGTCCTCTGTCCCTGTACCAGGGCTGCTTCCTGCTACCACCGGTCTTACAAGAAGAGATTGAGGTTGGTATTGGATCAACAAAGTCTTTTTTAGTTTAAAAGCAGAGTGAGAAAATGTCTTCTGTAGTTTTCTAGGTTTGATCTCACTTTTAAAAAATTTACCTTAACTTTTATTTATTTATTTCTACACTATTGATAAAGCCAATGGGGCAGCTCACTGACTGTTGGCAAATGTTTGCAATGCCAGGATAGAGAAGATGGGTTCACGAAATTCTGGATTTCTGCCTGGTTACCTTTGGTAGATGAATTTGAATTGAATATGCCATCGTATGGTTGGAGTTTTACTGCAGGTGATAAGGTGGAGAAGAGTAAAAAGAGAGGGACTATCTTCTGATTGCTTTTATCCCATTCACTTTTCAATTCTAAGAAACCTGAAGCTAAGAGATTAAAAACCAACAAACAAAAAACTGGACGAGTCCAAAGCTTATTGGCCTTTCCGTAGATTTTTATACTTTTCTGCGGCCAACTTGGGCCATGGAAATGTTTATTTTTAGTGTTTCTAGTGAAGAATAATCCCTTATACACACCAATCACCAACAGTAATGCAGTGATGTAGTAGCAGCATGGGCTTCTTCCCCATAAGTTAGCTTGGGGTCAGGGTTACCTCTGGTTGGGGATAGCTGGCAAACAACGCATTTGCAGGTAAGCTGTTTAGTTTTTAAATGGCTTTGACATCGTATTTACTGCTAAGTGAAAGAACTATAGGCCAGTTGTTAATATGAGAAATATAGCCAGGAGATGGCTCTAACACAACACTAACAGGAAGTTAAGGCCTGCAGGAACACTACATAAATAGTGTTCCTCCTGTATTATGTTAATTCTTAGAATAACCTCACAGCAACATTTCATCATGACATTTGCATCTATCTATACAGCCTCGTGAAGTCTTAGGTTGATTCTTCAAGCACAGAAATATGTTCTTCTTGCCTGTGCCTGCCAAAGTAAACAGAAATCAATGGAAGCAGCAGAAGTGCTGAAGTCATTCCAATAAGCGAAGTGCTTGTTAATTTAAATTTTGTACTTGACATTGGTAAGGACTAATAGCAGAAAATAATGTCCTACACTGACTTCTAAAGTCATTTTGGTCATCACTTATCCCACATTTTTTTGTTGTTGCAAAAATAGTGTTATAAATAAGAAACACATCTAATTGTGATAGGTCATTAAAATAAGGGGAAAAAAGTTTTGTATATCTGATATTAAGTCCTTGGAAAACTTTTGCACGAAACGGATCTTTTGTCGGTGGATCGGATGACCTGTGTGTGTGTACATGCACACATATGCACATACCCATGTGTGTGCATTTCAGAAACTTCAAAAAGCACCTCCTGCTGCTTTCAAAACCAGGCAAATATGTTTGAAGCCTGGTGGTAATTTAAAATAGGAAGATATACGCAGAGGTGAAGGTGGCTACACAGGAAATTAGAAAAGTCTTGGCTTCTCTGAACAACATGAATGTGTCATTGTATCACTAAATAATTGGTGAGGTGGGTCTGTGTTGTTGATGCTAAGCAGGTGTCCATAAATCAGAATAAATGTTAGTAATTAATTGTTATTAATGTTAATAACAAAGGGTTTTAAATACGCTAACGTGCTTTTCCTCAGTTCAATCTTTTAGAATTTACCACTTGTCATTTCAATCCTAAATAGATTGAGAAGCTAAAGCATTCTTGAGACTTTTGTGCTAGATCAGTAGAATATGATAACCTAGAATCCATCTTCTCTTTTTCCTGAATACAGATCCTAACTTTAGAAAAAATTTAGATTCCTGGTCTGAGCTGAGGCATCCCACAAGCTGTTGGAACATCCACTTCAAAGCAGATGCCTTTTAAAAAAGGAAACACCCAGTTTGTCAGTCCTTGAGGTGGAAGTTTTAGATTGCATTGTTCTGTCATGTTCGCCTGCTGCACTGTGGGTCCTTCTGGCTCCATACCTGACTCAAGAAAATCAACTTTGTTAGGTGGACTCAGACATCTATTCTCTCTCCATCTCTTTCCCTTCAAAGATAGCTGTTAAAGAGTAGCAGAACTATCTAGATTCATTTCTCAGATTTGTGGGAAAGCCTGAGTCAGGCACTTTGTACCCCACCATGCCTCCCCAAGCCTGCTGATGAGGATTGTTACTGTTTAATCCATATACATTCCTGTAAAGGAGTAATTCTGGAGGGAAAGACGGGCTATGCATTCGCCAAATGGCTGGGAAGAGAGACCACAGAAAATAAATAGCCTAGCATTTATTCTAGGGCTGTAACCTGGAGCAAGGAGACAAGGGGAAGGAGGAGTCTTGAATCATGTGTGGATGAAATCAAGATATGGAATTTGCAGTGAGACTGTTTCATAAGTGGACATAGAAGAATTTAAGGCTAATTGCCACAGATGAAATTCAAAGCTTAGCAAACGCAAGGAGGCATTTATTCTAACTCAGCAAAGTAATAGCAAAATATTTTTGAGACTAGGGTAGCAGTCAGAAAATATTTCATAGCTAGCTTGGATCTACAACCATGAGATGGGCCTAATGGGTTGAAAGGAAGCAGATTATATGCTCTATTTTCTGTTGTACTCTGGTTTTCGGTGCTCTCCCGTGTGTCATAGTCATCAGTTGTCCAGAGGAAGATACTGTATAGACCACACCACCGTTAGATGGGTGTTCAACTAGCTAACAGAATACAGCCAGAGTGGTTACCCCAAGACCAGGTCAGCATGACCCAGAAGGCAGAGGAAAGTGAGGTTTATGAGTGTTGCGCTAAGCTCAACTCTTGCTTAAATGCTTTAGGAATGATCTTCATGATGGAAAAGAGAGATAGGAGAGGAAACTCATTAAACTTGCTAAATATGAGATGTAGCTGGGCTGGCTCCATGCAAGCACGACAGAAAAACATTTAGGGGTCATAATGTGCTTACTGGAACGCTATTCAGCCTTAAAAAGAAGGAAATTCTGCAATATGGGACCACGTGGATGAACCTCGAGGATGTCACGTTAAATGAAATAAACCAATCACAAAAAGATGGATACCACATGATTTCACCTATAGGAGGGTCTAAAATAGTCAAATGAATAGAATCAAAGAATAGAATATAGTTTCCAGTGGCTGGTGGGGAGAGTGAACTGGGGAGTTACTACAGCGGGCATAAAGTTTCAGTTGAGCAAAATGAATTAGTTTTAGGGATCTGTTGTACAACATTGTAACTATAGTCAACAGTACTATATTGTACTCTTAAATATTTGTTAAAAGGATAGATCTCAGGCTAAATGTTCTTGCCACAATAAAATAATTTTTAAAAATGAGCTAGCAGCATAGCATTAAAGTGAAGAAACCATGTGTTCTGTTAAAAATTTGAAAAGACTTTTATTGTGAAAGATAGTGAGGTTTAAGCTGATAGCTTTTGAAGCAAATGCGCATGGGTCATATGGGTTAACAGGGCACAAAGGGCATGCAGAGAGGACCCTGTTTCTCCACTCCTGATCCTATTTCACTGAGTCTATGTCAGAATATTCAGAAGCTCCCTTCACAGAACCCTCTGAAGGACCAGTTAGGCCCTGGCCACCTCCCTAAGCCTGGGTCAGGGTGAGGGTCTACACCATGGCTTAGCTTTGTTTTGTACTGAAGATTCTCCTGCAGTACAAGTTACCATTCTGGAAACATTTGGAAGAGTGAAATGCCACATCTCCAATTTCTAGCAATATATTCGTCTGCCATCATTTGGCCTGGAAGCTTAAGCAGGAAGACCACTTGGAGCCAGACTTCAGAGTGATCTGTCTCTAAGGAATAACTTTCATATCACACTGTTCAGTTTTATAATTCTTGTTAAGCTACTGTAAATTCTCAGCATAAATCTGCAGAAAGACTTCACTTGTCCACATCAAACCCTTATAAGGCTCTATTTCTGCTCTTATTTCAGAATCTCCTTTCTAATGGCTAGACACAGACAGAGGCAAACCAAGAAGTCCAGACAGTGCACCAATGGGTTAAATCATATGTCAAAGGTACAACCATAATGTATTATAAGCTTTTCATCCCATAATACATCACTCGGGAAAAAAATATTAGGGGCAACTTCTGATTCATCTTCGTGGTGTGAAATGAGCACATCTCTGGTATTCGTGTCTTTCTGCTTCAATTAAAGCAGTCATGCTTGTTCCCTTAGGAAACTATTAAGGGTTATTACCCCTTTGTTTCACTGCTAATCTTCAGTTTCTCTCTTGGTTTCCCCTTCCCAATACACCTTTAAAAATTTTTTAATTCTCTATCTGGTTTTGCTTCTCAGCACAAAATACAGTTTGCACTACTCTTTGATGCTGATAAGATGTAACTTGTTTAATGGACATTGACAAGTGTTTATTGTCTTCTGCATGCTAGATACATTGGGTGGGTGGGAGTGGGCCAAAGAAATACGAGGTGACTCATGTTCCTAGTAGGGAGAGAAGATGTCAATACTCAAAACAGCTAGGAAACAATTCATATCAGTACAGAGCCAGACACTTGATTTCTGTCTGGCCAAGTAATCAAGAAATCTAAAATAAAAAGAGCAGCCCTCTTAGTTAAGAAAGTCTTTCTAGAGGGGAGTATAAAACATTTCTTAACAGAGAAGAGAGGGGAAAGCATTAGGGGTTGAAAAACATGGCCTGAGCAACAGGGAAGAAGGGTCAGGAAACACAGGTAGAGATGCAGATGGAGCCCATCTAATGAAAGGGGAGGGACTTCTCTGCTGGGAAAGTCAGCTTTAGGCACTTACTGATGGGGATGCTGGACTGCAGCGCTGAGGGGGCACATATTGGATTGGCCAAAAAGTTCGTTCAGGTCTTTCTGCGGCATCGCACAGTGAGACCCGAACGAACTTTCTGGCCAATCCAATATTTAAGGCAGGGACGCTGGAGTTTCCCTAACAGGGAACAAATTGCAATGGAAGGAAGAGTATGTGGATTTATCCAGCAATGGTGTGCAGTAATCCCTGGAAGAGGAGACGGCAAGGGAACAGAATCATAGGTGTTTGGACCAGATGTCCGTTAGCATTCCTTTCAGTCCAGCCTGGAAGAAACAATTATACAATTCTATGCTAAGGGAAGTAGAGAGAGACTGACCTAATTTGACGTATCTGTAAAGGAGTCATAGAAGAGGTGACATTTAAACTGGTTTCATGGAGATGGTAGGAAGAGACATTTCAGGCAGCAAGAATAACATAAACAAAAGCACAGAAGGTGGAAAGTGTGGAGCCATATGGAAAATAACTAGAAGTTCAGTTTGTTGTGTAGAGGCGTGCTGTGAAAAGGAACCCTGGGGTAGGTTAGCATGGGGAGAATGCTGGGTGTTGGAGCTGAGACTTGTAAGGAATCTGAGATTATCTCAACCAGTTCCCCTGCCCATCTCCATGATCAGAGCCCTCTTTCCAACATTTCTTGTATGCGTAGCCTATTCTTGAGCATCAGAGCTCACAGGATGCTCACCATCTCCCAAGAGAACCCATGTCATTAGAGAACAATTTTAATAATTAGAAAACTTCTTCACATTGATCCGAAATTTGTCTTCCAATATCTTGCTTCTATTGATCCCCCTTCTGTTCTCTGAGGTGAACAGAAGAGGTATCAGCTTGTGAAAACTTGAGTTTCCAGAAGCCAGGCTGAGGTGTTTGGGCTGAAATCTGTTAGCAGTATCTCTAGGAATAAGGAGTAGACTTCTCAGTTTAATGGAAGCATCAGAAGTCCCTGAAGTTTTTGAGTAGGAGAATGTTGGGGTCATCTCCATCTTGAGAAAGATCGACGTGACAGCTGTGTAGGCAAGAAAGCCAAGCAGGGAAGAATATTTTGGAGACAAAGAAGAAGACTATCTAGAAGGAGAGGTGGAAAGATCTCTAAAGTGAATGCTTAACTCAAGTATTGAGACAATTGTGGGGTTGTCTTTGGGATTCAGTTTAGCCATTTCAAAAAAATGAGGAAGTTGGACAGGTTGCCTCAAGGGATATTTTCAATTCTACCATTTTGTGATTCTGAGTTTTGGGAAATGAAAGAGACATTTACAAAGTAAGAAGAGTTTGCATTACTGTAGGTAAAAACAGAGGAAGCCTGAAATGGGAATGGGAAAAATGTTGAATCCAAGAAAAATGTTGTAGAGAAGACTCAGAAGGCTGAGATGACAGCTTGGCTCTCTAAGCCAAAGGGAAAACAAGAATTTACTGTAACTCAACTCTTGGGTTTGGGAGCAGGGTGTTTCTAAGAGAAGGAGAAGAATAAAAAGTTAAACCATGGAGGATGTTCTAAGTGTGAGAATGGGGAGAAGCCAGTGAAAGGGAGAGAGAAAGAGCAGTCAGCTGGGTGGCAGGAGAGAAATATTATGGAAGGAAAGGAAGCAGACAGTAGAAAGAGAAGGAGGTATTCAATACACAGCAGAGGTGGGGGTGGGGAAGGTCAAGGTTAGAACTAAAAAGCTATTTCTGGAGGCACCAGAAAGAGAGTACTTTCAGTGAAGTAACAGGGCTGGAAATCAACTTGTAAGAAATTAAAGATGTACATTCATTCAACAGAAGTTTATTAACCACCAATTAGGGGCCTGACACTGTTTTAGGTATGGGGAATATAGCAGCAGACAAGACAGATGAAGAAATAAATAAGAAAAATGCCAGGTAGAGATAAATGCCAGGTAGATACAACAGAGTGATGTGACAGACTGGCTGGTTATTTTAAGTTGGGTGATCGGGCATGGCCAAGTAGGAAGGGCAGTGTCGACAAAGATACATGTCAGTGAAGGCCCTGAAATGGGAAAAAATTGGTGTGTGTGAAGAACAGAAGAAAGACCAATGGGTTGGAGAGTAGAGGCACTTTCTGAGAAAGGTATGAGATTATATCAAAGAGGTTTTCAGAAGCCAGAAGAGACCAGGGTAAGGAATTTGAATTGTATCTCAGGTGTGTTTCTGGGTGTGTTGGGAAGTGATGGTAGGTTTTAAGCAGGGGTCTGACATGATCTGATTTACTTAAAAGGTTATCTTATCTGCCTCAGGGAAAATGACTGTCTAGAGACATAGTTGCAAGTAGGATCCAGTTGGTAAGCTATTGCAATAGTCTAGGTAAGAGCTGATTGTGGTTTGGACTAGGGTGGTGGTGGTGGAGATGAAGGGGAGGGGAACAATTTGGGATGTGTTTTAGAAGTAGAGTTTATGGGATTTACTGATGGATGGGGGGAAGGAGGAATATATTATGTTTAAGTCTTGAAGTCACATATGTTGATTTGATTGAAATCAACAGAACAAATTCAAATCGCTGTCTCCAACTCAGTTTGATTCAGTGATTATCAATGGAGCTCCCACTATGTGTAAGACACAATTCCAGATTCATTTATTTGATAAATATTTACAGAGCACCTCCTAAGCCCCAGGTGCTGTGTTGGATACTACTGATAAAATTGGGGGCAAGACAGATACAGTTCTTCCCTCAGAGGTCTTGGGGTTGAGTGAGGGAGATAGCTATTTATCAAATACTCACACAGTGAATGCATGATTATACATCATAAGAAGGACTAAGAGGGAAAAGTGCACAATGCACTGGAGCTTAAAAATAGATGGATCTGGGCTTCCCTGGTGGCGCAGTGGTTGAGAGTCCGCCTGCCGATGCAGGGGACACGGGTTCGTGCCGCGGTCCGGGAAGATCCCACGTGCCGCGGAGCGGCTGGGCCAGTGAGCCGTGGCCGCTGAGCCTGCGCGTCCGGAGCCTGTGCTCCGTAACGGGAGAGGCCACAACAGTGAGAAGCCTGCGTACCGCAAAAAAAAAAAAAAAAAAAAAAAAAAAAAGATGGATCTAATCTAGCTTGAGTGGTCAGGAGGGCGACCCTGAGAAGTTGACATTTAAGCTATCTGAAGGATGATGGTGGAGAGAACATCATGTTCAAGGGGTCTGTGGCAGGAAGAAACATTGATTCAAGGAACAGAAAGAAGGCCAGTGTGACTGAAGTCCAGAGAACAAGCAGGAGAGTGATGATGCTAGAGGGGTGGTGAGTCCGGTCAGATCATGCAGAGCCTCATGGACCTTTGTAAAGGATTTTGATCTTTATTCCAAGGACAAGAAGAAGAAGGTGAAGTGATTAGGTTTTTAGAAATCTCTTTGGCTACGGAGTTGAAAACCGATTTGGAGAGAATCTTCACATTTTTAAAATCCGTTTTATTCATGAGTATCACATTTTATTTCAGATAAAGTTTATGGTTAATAGCATCCTCAGTCTGCAGATATTACCCTGTCCACATTTTTCTTTTCTAACAACAGAAGTCCTGATTCCTCTTTCCCACACTGAAGAGTTTTCATTCACACTGTGTAACATCACACTGTGTAACATCTCCCTGGAGAAAAGATAAACGTTTATGAGGTAGCAAGTGTCACAGCTTGTGAAGATGCAGCATCTTTTGTTTGGCTGTTAAAAATAACACACTTTTTACATTTATAGAGATCAAACATAAATAGAATGTTTTATATGTAAGGTGCTAGAAGACAGTTTATCTCTAAAATGCTGTAATCTCCTATAATCTGGGGTCCAGTGCTGGGTTCTTTGTGCACTTTGATTGGTGATTCCCACCTTCTGGTGGGTGGCTCTTCCCTTCCACCATCCCTTCCTTCTTTCTCTGAGGATCTTCACATTTAGAATTTCTAGGGGAATGCATGGATTGGCTAAAGCCTGAGTCGCGTGGGCTGCCTTGGGGAGGGGATGGTGACCAGAACAAAACCGGGGATCTGTTAGAAGGCAAGGAGAAGGAAGTGCATGCTGGGCAAGCAGCACCACAGTGTCTCCTGGTAACCTGTCCATGTCAGCACATCTAGAAAGACTACATTTTTTCCCAATGGCTCCATAACGTTCAACTGTATTGATATGTCATACTTTAGTATTTAGCACCTCTCTATGAGTGGACATTTATGTTGTTCCAAGTTTTTACTATTGCAAACAATACTGCAGATTGGAACACTCTTGAACCTCGATCTTAGCTCTTGTGAGATACATAGAAGTAAAAATGCCAGGTCAGAGTGCATGAAAGTTTTAAATTTTAATAGGTTATGATAAATTTTCCTGAAAAATGTGATGCCAGGTTTCAGCATATTTGAATAATCTTGAAGTAGTGCATAAGACCAGAGCTAGGAAGTCTGACCTTATGACAGCCAGTGAGGAGCAGGGCAGTGATGCAGGGATGAGGTGCTCGGTTTCTGATCTCCCATGATGGTCTTGGTCAGAGTTTGCCTCAAAGCTCGTAAGCCCCAGGTGGGAGGTTGGCTGACAAATCCTTTTGTTAAGTAAATCCCTGAACTTCGGGTGTACAACCGCATAGAGGAGCAGCAGCCTTCTGAGAAACTACCACCTAGGAGCTAGAATCCTGGGCAGGTTCGCCTTGCTTAATCCCTCAGTCCTACTCTCTGAGGATCCTGGCAGTATTCAACAAAGCTAACCCCTCCATCCTTCTTGAAATGCTTTCTTTTTCTTGATTTCCATAACAACACACTACTATTTTTCCTTTTCCTTCACAGGCCAGTGGGTGAACCCTCACCTTTTTGTTGATGCTCCTCAGATTTTGATTCTTGTCCCTCTTCTTGTTTATCTCCAAACTCTCCTTAGATCACCTCTTTCCTTCCCATGTCCAGTGTTTTTTATATGCTGACAACTCCCAAATTTTTCTTGTTAGCCCAAACCTCTCCTCTGAATTTCAGAATCGTATACCCACAAATTAAACTTGTCCAAAGGGACCACTTAATTTCCACTTCCAGTCTATGCCCTCCCTTATCCAGTCTTTCCCATATGGGGAAAAGGCACTTTCATCCACCCAGCTGCTCAAGCGAAGGACCTAATAGTCATCTTGGATTCACCCTTTTCTTCACCCTCTCTATAGAGTCTGCCAACAAGACTAGTCTAGTCCATTTCCAAGTGGAATCCAACCATTTTTCTGCCTCTTCACTTTCCCACGCTAGTCCAAGCCACCATCTCTTCTCACGTAAACATCTGCCCTCTCATCTATTCTGCGTAAATCAGATTGTGTCACTTTCCTGCTAAAGAACTGCCCAAGGATTTCTGTTGCTCTTTGGGTAAATGTGTGAATGAATTACCTTGGCCTCCAAGGCCCAGCACCACCCGGCCAGGACCTATGTCCAGCAACCACCTCCTACCACTGCGCTGTCAGCTGGTGTCAGCAGGCCCCACCTCTCTGCTTTCCAGTCAGCTCCTCCGCCTGCCAAGCCTCTGCACATTTCAGGGCCTATTCACTTGCTAGGAGCTTTCCACTCTCTGGTCTTTGCTTAGCCAGCTCCTTTGCCTCCCTCATGTCTTAAGCCTTCCCTAAGCACCTGACATAATACAGGTTCCCTGTACTTGGCGTGTACCTCAGCCCTTTGTCTGTTTCCTTCATACTAGTTATTGAAGCTTGCCATTTATTTACTTGTTTGCCTTTTCAGCTCTAGAATGGAAATTCCATGAAAGATGGCACATGTATGTCTTGTCCACTGTGGATTCCTCAGTATTATAGGGAGCAGTAAATATTTTTTGGATGACTGATTAAGAGTCCTATTCATTGGTCTTCTTCTGCCAAGCAAAAGCCTCATGTCCCTGTGACAGTGAATCGCTGGCAGCATCACTCTTTGCTGTATACCATGTAGAATATAGCATTCGTTGATTTTCTGCTTTTACTCTTTAAGTTTCCAAAGAGACAGCAACCTCTTTAGCTGTCTTGGCTGTGAAATTGCCTGTTATCTTTTGGGCTTCATCAAATCAGAGACTAGAAACGCAACCAGGTCTTTTTCTCTGTACAACGTATAAAAACTACATCTCAAATAATGTGCTGTACCCTGAGTTAATTTTTATCAAGTGTATTTTCTTTGATTCTGGACCTACATATGCTTTACCGTGAAAACATTTAATTAGCCTTAAGGAAGATGTACAAAGGTCTTTGACGGCTTGGAGTGATAAAAGCAGTGTTTGCTCTAGTGGTGTGGAGCTCACGCTGAGGCAGGGTGGAAGTCATTCCCTCAACCAGCCTCAAGGGAATGAGACAGGTCTCTGTGTCTGGGGCTCTCCACGTTCTTTCCTTGAAGCAAGAACACTCCTTTCCCATCTGAGAGCTGATCAACACATTCAGTGCTCCATCCCTCCCACCTCTTCAAGACTGGTCAAGCAGTAGGTATCTGATGAATTAATCATGACCAGCTATCGGCTCTTTGAGGCATTGGAATCTACTAAATTTAGTAGTTGGCAGGATAGCAAATAACAAGAGTCCTGTGACTTGAAGCTTGACCCTCTCGCACTTCTAGGCCTCTTATTCTTAATCTATAAACCAAAGATTTGCATGTTTACCCTCACTTGCCTCCTGGATTCATGAGCTCTCTCTCCCTTTCTCTCTGCCCACACATGTGGATAAGGATGGAGGAGGAGAAGAGGAAGAAAGGGTAAAATCCTTTGTGATCTGAGAAGACATTATGAAAGCACAGTACTTACGGAAGAACTACATGAAACCTTTCCAAACAAAGTAAATCTAGCTTTTAAATGTTATCTGTTAGCACAACATGGACTCCTACCTCAATTCCAGCAGCCTGTAAAATGTCATTATCCTCCTAAACCAAAGTCCATCATTTTTTGGACATATGAGGGCTCTGATTAGCATGATTTTATTGCACATTAAAAAATTTGAAACCAAATTTGTCCTAACAATGGCCAGTCATATTATAAAGCTATAGTCATTAAAATAGTGAGGTATTGGAGTCAAATCAGATAAATAGATCAGTCAAAAAGAGAGAGCTTATAAGCAGAGCCATGCATTATATCGGAGATAACATTGCAAATCACTGAAGAAAGGGTATGGAATAGACCCACCCCATGGGGAAAAAAATGAGATTTCTACTTTATATCATATGCAAAGATAAATTCTAGATGGATTAAAGGCCTAAAATGTAAATCACATTACTCTAAACCTATGTGGAAAACAATTCTTTTCTTGGAGTGGGAAAGGCTTTCTTTAATAAGATACAAAAACACGCACAATAGAGGAAAAGGTACTTAAATTTGACTATAGCAAAATTTAATTCTTTTATATGGCAGCAAACTAACAAATAAAACCCATTATAAACGAAGTTAAAATACAATCGAATGGAACAAATGGCCCTTTTCTTTTTATTGAGGTATCACTGACATATAACATTATATTAGTTTCAGGTGTTCAACCTTAAAATTATATATATATAAATGATCATCATAATAAGTCTAGTTAGCGTCCGTTGTCACACATAGTTACAATTTTTTTCTTGTGATGGGAATTTTAAGATCTACTGTCTTAGCTCCTTTCAAATATACAATACAGTATTGTTAACTATACTCACCATGATGTACATGACATCACTATGACTTATTTATTTTATAACTAGAAGTTTGTAACTTTTGACCACCTTGACACTTTTTTCTTAAATAAATGGTGAGAAAACAAGGGGGAGGAGGGCTGTTAGGAACTAAAAGAAATTTAAGAGAGGTAGCAACCAAATGAAATGTGTGGACCTTGTTTGGATTCTGATTCAAAGAAACCAAATGTAAAAAGATGTTAGTGGGTTGGTTGGAGAGATCTGTGTACTGACTGGTGACTACGTGACCATAAAAAATTATTGTTAATGTTTATGGCATGATAATGACACTGTGGTTACTTTTTTAAAAATCCATATATCTTAGAGATGCTATTGAAATATTTATGAATGAAGTGATACAATGCCTGGCATTTGCTTTAAAATAATCTAACAGGTATGTGGAGAAGAGAATGGGGGTGGGTATATAGATAAAAGGAGATTTGCTATATGTTCTTTTTTTTTTCTTCCAGTTTTATTGAGACATAATTGACATATAGCATTGTAAATATGTTCTTAATTATTGAAGCTGGGTGAGGGGTATATGGGAGTTCATTACCTTCTTTTCTTTTATTCACATTTGACATTTTCCATAATGATTTCTTTAAAATACAAGCAATGAATTTATAGCTATTCCTGACGTATAATAAACATTCAATAAATGTTATTTGTTATTATTATATTAATCTTTAAAAAAGACGAGTGACACCTACATTGCTGGTGGGAGTGTAATTTGGTACGGCCTCTACAGAGGATAATTTGGTAATATCTATTAAAATTTAAAAATCACTTAGCTTTAACTAGTACTTTTACTTCTGACAATTTACCCTACCGGTATTTATACATGTATAAAATAATATATTTATAAGAAACACAAGTGGTTTTTTTTTGTGGTACGCAGGACTCTCACTGCTGTGGCCTCTCTCGTTGCGGAGCATAGGCTCCGGACGCGCAGGCCCAGTGGCCATGGCTCACGGGCCCAGCTGCTCTGCGGCATGTGGGATCCTCCCAGACCGGGGCACGAACCCATGTCCCCTGCATCGGCAGGCGGACTCCCAACCACTGCGCCACCAGGGAAGCTCAGAAACACAAGTTTTAATAATAAGAAATTGGAAGCAACATAAAGGTCAATCAGTAGGAACTAGTTAAATAAATTTTGGTCCATCATTATAAAAGAAGACTGCAGCCAAAAATAATAAATAATAAAATAAAATAGAAAAGAGAAGGAATGTAAACTGATTTAGAATGATCTTTAAGATATCTTTAAGTGAAAAAAAGCAAGATGCAGAATGAATGTATAGTATGCTATCTTATGAGTTTACAAAAAGTACTTGTAGTAGAACATAAAAACTATTTTTTTGCATATGCATAGAACTCTTTGGAAGGGTGCACTAGAACATTGCTTTTCTCCAAGAAGGTAAAATGAATGGGGGGGAGGGTAATAGACCTAGAAAGATACTTTTCACATTGTACTCTTGTAACTCTTTGGGTTTTACCATGTGAATGTATTACCAATTCAAAAATAAGAAAAGAAGATTTATTTTAAAAGAAGATGTATATCATATGCAAAAGATTACTATCCAAGGTACATGTAAAACCCTTACAAACTAGTAATAAAAATATAATAATCCAATAAAAAATAAGAAAATGATATGATAAAAGAAAACCGCTATTGCCAATAAACCTGTGAAAAGATAATTAAACTTACTAATAGCCATGGAGGTGAGAAATAAAACCAATACTTAGCCATTTTTTTAACCATTCAATTGGAAAAAAATTAAATGTCTGACAATATTGATATCATGTATTGACCAGTATGTGGGGGAAATGGTCCAGTCACCTTCTGCTGGTGGGAATGTAAATCAGTATAGTCTCTTTCAGTCTTTTGGCAGAACCTAAGTAAAATAGAAATTGTGCATACACTAGGCCCATAGATTCTACTACTGAATATATTTCCTACGAAAACGGTTGTATTTGTGTACAAAGGGACATGCACAAGAATGTTTGTTGCAGCATGGCAGAAAATAGTGAAAAACTGGAAAGAACCTAAATATTCATCAGTAGTGAATTGGAAATGTGATATATACATAATGGAAAGAAGTGAAATAGATCTACATACCTCAACTTGGATAGATTGCCAAAAACCTAATGCTAAATAGTGGGGGAGAAAAGCAAGTTGCAGAAACTATAAAGAATGATGTCATTTATTTAAATAACAAAATACATATAGAAAGTAATACTATATGTTACTTGTTGCATACATAAGTGTATAAAACATATATATTTTTAATAGATTGGAAAGATCCACACCCAACTCATGAAAGTGGCTTTCTTTCCCTTGGGTGTGGGTGTGGGAGGAGTGGACTGGTTGAAAGGGAGGGAATTTGGAATCTGAAACATACTATTTCTTTAAAAAAAACTTGGAGGAAAATATGACCAGATGTTAATAGTTGTTAACTCTGGGAAGTATGAGTGTGAAAGTTTAACTTTTCTGTGTTTTTTAAATTTCCCAAGAAAAGGGGTGAGGTGGGAGAAAACTTTGTCAGGGAAAAAGAATCATATAGATTTCCCTTTGAGCTTTGGAGGACCCCAGCAATGTGCACTTCCCTTTGTAAAAGGAAGAAAAACTGAGTGAATGCTTAACTTTCCCTGGAAAAAACTTTTGCTGATGACAGCTCGTTTCCCTTCTCCTGACTTTTCACCCCGTCCTACACCACAGACAGAGCCAAGAGCACTCCAAGGAGAAAGGAAGCTACTTCTAATACGGGGAAGTTAAGGCTCAATCTGCCCACATGGAATAGTGTTTGTGAAGAATAAGTGATTTCCATGAACATGACTTGTAGGTTTTAAATTAAACTCAGCCACTCTGTGTGTGTATTATTACTAGTATAAATATTACTGGAAAACTTGCTGTATCATGGGGAATAAATAATAGAAAGCGGCTTAAGATGTGGAACCAAAATCCCAAAGAGTATATGCATTTTAAATGACATTCTGAGAGAGTAAGCAATCCTCCCAAATTTTCCAAAAGAAAATATTGCCAAAGACTATTCAGAAATTATTCAGAAAAGAAAACATTTCAGACAATGTGACATTGACAGATCAGTAAACATATTTGGTGTAAAAGGCCTTCTATTTACATGGGCTCCTTCTACTGTACCCATGAATAAGGCTGACCTTGAACAGGGGGAAAATGACACCCCCAACTCTTGTGATACAATGTGGATGGGGATTGAGCACAATTTGGGTGTTAGGGTAGAAAGGCCATTATCTGGGCCCACTGTTGATGCTAGACTTGAGGCCAGGTATGAACAAGAAGAGCACAGAGCCTTCTTGGAAGAGGATATTTGAGGTCAGTGAGCATCAAATAGCACCTTTTCTTTTTTTTTACATTTTGATAAAATAGTAGTAGCTTATTGCACCAGTTGGCGGCTACCATACTCTGCTGTTATCCCCTTGATGACAATGACAGAACTGTACATCCGTTCAGTATTCAGGAATGAGACTTGCTTGTTTTGACACCATTGTTTCTGTGAAAGAGAAAGGAACCAGACTGGAGAGGATAGTCATCAATTGGCAGAATCAGTTAAGAATAACAGCAGCCCCAGTGTGTGTCATTTGGGAGAGGTAAAACCTTGACTAGGCCCTGGAACTCATCAGGAAATGTTAGCCCAACTCTTCTTCCCTTAGCTCGGACAACATCTGGTCTCATTTCCACGCCTTCTATGTACCGAGTTGAAGGGAAGCTCACCCCCACCCACAAATCACTTAACCTCTTAGGATGCCTGATACTAAAAAAATAGTATGTTAGCAACCATAGGGATTCCTATTTGTAGAGATAAGTCTTTGCTTCTTACTTAAGCCTTGATTTATTGTCTTTGGTTGTTTGGGGTAGGGGATGGCTGATTTTTAACAAGAAGATAAACTTACAGCTGGAAATTCTTTTAAGCCATAAATACCACTAACTTGCCTGAACCAGGGAAGTTCAAATAAAGACACTGGGATTCAGCAGCTCCTGAAATGTTTTCCTTCTTTTCCCATTGACCAAGAGAAAGACATGTCCCACCATCAGCAGTGTAGGCGCCAGGGCCTGACCCAGGCCTGGATACTTAAACCATTCAGAGCTCCTCTTGCAAAGAAAGGAAGCAGAAGATGACAAATTGGTCTACACCATTTAACCTCCAAAGGGCGCGCATAACTTTACACAGCAATCTCTGCTTTATTTAGTATAAACACTGTCCTTCTTGAGTCCTCCCTGATTCTCCTTCAGGGTCCAGGGATTAATTCTGTGTCATTAGCTGAATTCACCTCCTTTGTTCTGCTCCCTAACATTGCTTCTATCTTCCCTCTTAGTCTTATGCAGATCCTGGAAGATATCAACTCCTAGGGCTAGTGCAGCATCTTATTCACCTTGGCATCTACTACTGCATGGAGCACAGCACCTATCACCTAGTAGGTAAGCAATAAATGCTTGTCCATTGGCCAATTCTGTAGTCCCAGCGCTGTCTACACATTAAACAGCTGGGGGAGCTTTAAACAACAAATGAGAAATGCTGCCCTGATGTCACCCCAGACCAACTGAATCCTGATCTCTGGGTGTGGAGCCCCAGCACTGGCACATTTGGAAAGCTCCACAGGTGATTCTGGTGCATGAAGAAAGTTGGCAACTACTGGGTTAAATAACCTTGCTTTACTTGGCTGTGTTCTGTTTGCTTCCAAGTTTGGAAGAAACCTGTTTGAATTCTTTCAAGGAACAAATATCCCAATCACTGAAAAGATACCAGTGCCATTTCATATGAGAGTAGAATAAGTTTTCTCATCTGTAAAATGGGGATAATAGTAACTACATCTTAAGATTGTTGTGAAAAGTATATGACCTGATTTATCTAAGACTCTTAAAATAGTATCTGGAGTATAAGTATTTGATAAATACAGTCCAATATGAAGAAGAGGGTGATGTGTTTGTTGTTATTATTGTTGTTTTCTTCTTTGGTTAATGATTCCAGTTTCCTCCCAGTCTAAGCTCCCAAAATAGTTTTTGACTCCAGTCTGTCCTTTGCCCTGTCCATCTCATCCCTTGTCAAGTCCTGTTCCTCAAACCCTGTGCTGTCTGGAACCTGCCCCTTTCTTTTCATTCCCATTGCTCCAGTGCTAATCCTTGCTCCCTTTCCTCTCTCTCCCGGATTATGGCTGTCAACCAGTCTCCTTGCCACTGATCTGTCTGTGTGTCAGTCATCCCTATATGGTTCTCAAATTGCCTTAAAGTCAAGCTGTGACTGCCAAGCTTAAAACTCAACCTATATCCTCATTGCTGTGAAAATTCAAACCCAAGTTGTATGACTTGGACAGTTTGATTACTTTCTCCAAGCCTCCCTTATGTTTAAATGGGGATCATCTAATAAACACTTTCTACTCAATAGGGTTGTTGGTGAGAAAGAATATTCTAGAATAACATCTAGAAATCTACATGACACATGATAAGGGCTTAGTAAATGTTAACTGTTATTATTATTACTGTTATTATTTAATAACATTAATATGTTATTACTGAAAGTTACCAGCAACTCTTGCAGCCATCCTAGATGCTGGCCACATGGAAGTCCTTGCTGTTCCCAGACCATGCCCCTGGATCAGGTCTCTGCTCCCATTGCCTTAACCTTTGGAATGCCTGTTACCCATCTCCAGGCGTCTGAATCCTATCAGTCCTATAGGGCCATCTCCTAGAAGTACTTCCTCTTCTGACTTGGCATAAAAATCTCCTTTTAAGGCAGGGGTTCTCAAACTTTAGCAGACATCTTATTCACCTAAAGGGCTTGTTAAAATACTGATTCCTAGCCCTGAAGATCCTAATTCAGTAGGTCTAGGGTGGGATCCAAGAGTTCACATTTCTAACCAGTTCCGAGGTACTATTGACCTCGCTCATTCACAGTTTAAGTAGCACTGCTTTAGGGCCCTGAACACCTTACAACTTCTATTGTAGTTATTTGAGTACAAATTTCTTTGCCAAGGAAACTCTAAGTGCTCAACAGAAGGACCAACATCTACTTTCCCTTCTATCGGAGGAGGCAGACCTTGGGCTGGGACTTGAATGATGGGCGGGGTCGGGAGCCCTGCAACACGGAGTCCAGGATGGCGTTGGAAGGTATAGGAAGTGGCTTGGTTGTGAGATGGTGAGTGGATGGTATATGAAGGCATAAGGGGAAATAAGCCTAGAGAGATGTGGCAGGTTGGATTTTGAGAGGTGGGTGTTGGGGAGAACCTTGAAAGGCGGGCAGAAGGCTGTACATTTGAGCTTCTAACCTGCAAAAGCCAAGGGCTGAACTGCATGGTGTCATGACAAGGGTCTCTCCCGTTACCAAGGCTGCGTGACTTACTCTTGGCATTCCCAACAAGGTGCACCTCTTAGAGGCACCATAGATGTTTGCTCTTCTATCTCCCAAAGGCTGTCATTCTGCTAATGACTCTCATCTGTGAAAACATGGACTGTGGCTCTGGAAGTGCCAACTGATCCTGCATACTGGACAAAACCCGGGCCTTGAGGTCACTGTGACTGGTACCCCCTCCCACAAATTCTGGCTTATTCCTTCTCTGAACACCACTTGTGCTGGTTTGTTTGGAAGTTGCTTGACCAAGAAGCCAGAACCATCACTGCCTCTAGAAATTGGGATCTTTTCTCACTTTCAGCATAAGCTTGGTTTAAGGAGATAATCACGAGAGAGAGAGAGAGAGAGAAGGAAATGACCACCTGGAGGCAACAGATCTGGGCTCAGTGAGAAGCCCTTGGTGCCATTCTGTGGGTTTTTTGCTCTGCCTGCCTCACAGAGTACTGATGAGGTTAAATAATTAATGTCTGTGAATGTACTTTGTAAGCTCTAAAGCACTGCAGGAATATAATTAATTATGTTTATAATTACAGGTAATGTAATTATAATTGTAATTAGTTTGTGTGTGGAAGCAGAATAGATCTATCCCATGCCCGTTTTCTAGTAGGATATCCTTGGTGGATATCCTTGGTGAGATTATCAGTTTGTATATTTGAGCTTGACTCACTCTCTCTGACTTTATTTTCAACATTGGGGATATATGTGAGACTTTGGCTCAAGGACTTCTGGCTGTGTTTTAGAAAATGGGAAAAAATGCATAGTGTGAAGCTGGGAGACCCAATACCTCGGTGGTAACATTCTTTGGCACTTATCTATCAGGTAGATAAAGTTAAGGCAATTTGTTTATGAATTTACCTATATATAGCAATAATGCTTGCAGGGATCCTATGGCTAAACATAAAAAAACAGACACACACACTTGTAATTTGTATAATTGATGTATGTTAATAATTACTCAAAGTGGCAGTTATTACCGGAAATCCACTAGAATTCAATACAATCTCAAACGATCATGCTATTGCTAAATTACGTCTGCTCTATACATCAAGCAATGCGTATTAACGCGAAGCTGAAAAACGTAATATGTTCTACTATTTTGTTTGTTCAGCAAAATGAATAAGCTTGATGGAAGTGCCAGTTAGTTTACTTCCTTCCATTAACATGCTTACTCTTAAAAAATGATGGTGTTTGGGCCCATGTTCTGGAGTGACAGCTGTATTTGTGTCCCAGAGAGATGTACCAAGGCTAGGAATTCTCAGAATTCATCAGAGAAATCTGTACTGTTAAGATGTAAGACTACTAGAACCATTGTCTGTATTTTTTTCCCATTTGAAAGATCAGTATAATGGCAACCTATGTAACAGGGAAAATGCTCCTGGGGTCTCCCTCCTTGAAACCGCAAGATTCTACCCGAGAAGCTAAATTGTATTTCTTTGGAGTCTCTGACCTTCTGCCTTTGTTCCTATGCACTGTTAATTGTTGTTAATTTCTAACACCTCATTAATTATTTCCATTAAAGATGTGGGAGAGGGAGATGCCCTTCACTCGTGGGTGGTCACACAGCTAAACCATTAATAATTTTAAAAAGTGTGTTACTTTAAAAGTGAAAAGTGAATTTGAGCCATTTGCGTAAGAGTCGATGTGTTTCTGATGGCTGGGCTGTGACACTTAGAAATCCTGCCACTGGCAATGTGGCTGGGGACTCCCACAAGGATACAGTCGTGGCTGAGGAAGAAACCGAGTCTCCTTTTACTTCCCTAATGACTGTAACATTTGGCCTGTAGAGTGTCATGTGCTTTTCAGAGAACTTCTTCTCTTTACAGCTTTTTCTTCCTTTGCAAAAGAAGCCTAGAGGTGGAACAGTTTCCTCCAATGTCACAGCCCAAGTCAGTCACACGATTAGTACTTTACGTGGAGTTCCTGACTCCCACTCCCATTCGGCCCACCAGATCATGCCGGGAGGTCAGCGCCAGGGCTGTGACGACTTCCACTCCCACCTCAGGCTTTCACAGAGATGGAGCCAAGGCCATTTCACTGACATCGGGCTGCCAATCTTTGAAAAACTGCTGGGATTGACATTCAGTGTTGAGATTTTTATTTAGTGCCTCTCTTGAAAGCTTAGGCAGAAGATGCTTCCCACAAGTTTTTAGGAGTGTTGAGAATTAAACATTATATTGGAAAAGAAGCATCAAATATGGTCTCTAGGTTTGATCAACCAGGGGAAAATTTTAGGGTGTGGACAGAAGATTTGGGAAAGTGGATGAAAAATTATTTTATGGGTGAAGATTTCAACAATGAAGATCTAGACCTAGAAGTAGATTCGTTGCAAGGATAATATTTTGAACTTAAGGGTGGATATAATTCTTCTAGTTGAACCCCTTGTTTTGCTAATAAGAAAATGGAGATCCAGAGAGGACTGGGAGAACCCTTAGGTATGAAGGTAGGAAATATGAGAACTGGTTACTTAGGGGGCTTTTATGGCTTCCAATTTTGATTCTGCTTTTCATCTGGACTGTGACCTCAAGAGCAAGGGGTGACATCTCTCTTTCTCCTCTTCTTCCTCCCCTCTCCCCTCCTCTTCTTGTTCTTCTGTGCTAGCATACTGGGGAGATCAGAGGGAACAACTTTCTACTTCCTGGAATAGACTGAAAACTATACCAGGCAGCTTGGGGTATCAGATGACATCATGGACAAAAGGCCAGGTCAGAAGTGGAAACAACAGGCTGGTTCTGAGAAACCATTTAACTTCAGGCCCCTCTTCCTTCTCATCTGTAAAACGAGGCACTTATATTTCAAGTCTTAAGGCTTATCAGGCAGTTGGATTCTAGGGTCTAGATTCCCCTATAATTTCTTCCTGTTGTTTAAGCAATGTCTTTGAATTGCTATACAGGTTGGGAGGGGAGTTTGTGGGAGAGTGGATACATGTATATGTATGGCTGAATTCCTTTGCTGTGCACCTGAAACTATCACAACGTTTTTAATTGGCTATACTCCAATATAAAATGAAAAGTTAGAAAAAAATAAACAAACCAAAAAGAATAGTCTATGGTTGACTCAAAATTCCACATTTAATTTATTCCCTCTTCTGTGAATGAACATTTAAGTTGTCAGAAGTTGTTTTTTTCTTTAGAAGTCATGCTACAAGAAACATTTTTGTACAAATATCTTTACATATATGTGTAAAAACTTCTCCAGAGTTTCAATCTTACCAAATACTGCCAAATTCACCTCCAAAGTAACCATACTAATTTACCAATTTCACTCCCTCTACCTCCATCAATTGTGAGGGATCTTCCCTTTGGTTAGAGGTGACGAGGAAGAGCCTAGCTTATATTCATGTTTGCTCCCTCCTCCTTCGCCTCTGCCCTAATAATGATGTCTTTATCCCCCCAAGGGGCTGTGCTTTTGAAATATGCAAGTCAGGAAGAAAATGTTTCTTCTGCTTAATGCTGTTTCATCCCTTCCTTGAGCTAAAGAGCAAGAGACATGGTCAGCTGTGTGAATAGGGGAGGAAGAAGGTCAAAGGGGAAAAAAAGAAATGCAAAAAAATCAGATAATATTTAAAAAATTTTACCTTTCAACATATGCATTTTACAAATTACCTTTATTGAAAAATTTAAAAACTACATGAAATCTGAAGTGTCTGGGAAGTCTAGTACTTAGGGCCGTTGTTACCGTAACACTCATCATTTCTGTCTTGGATTATGGGATAGTATTTCATTACTTGCATGTGGGTCTTATATTTCCTATAGGAAGGGCAATGATCTGGAATTAGGTAGACCAGCTACCCAGGCAGGGAGAGGAAAAGAGTGAATCCAAGAAACATTTTAAAGGGGAAGAGATTGAATGAAAGGAAGAGTGAGGAGGAGAAGCTCGTGATTTAGAGCCAAGGAAACGAGAATGCTTGTCCCTTTGATAAGAAATGGGAGAGGAGTGTAGCTTGAGACGACAGGTGGAAGTTGATGGATTTGAGAGAGTGTGTTCATCCCCAGGAGAAAGTTCATCCCAAGAGATAATCCTTTTCTTTAAAACTGCAGCCAAGCTGGTATAGCACTTTTGCTGTGTTTCTGTGTGATCCACAAGGCTACCCTACTACTGTGCAGAATGTTGTTTTCCTGCCCACACCAGTCATCCTCCTTCAGCCTGCCAGGCAGCAGCTTTCTGCTTACTTGGTTCTTTCCATTCCCATCACAAGTCCTAGACATCTGAACTTTGCATGAGTGCGTATGAGCATGTGTGCGTGTATGCAGATGCACACACACATGCACAACACACACACAAGTAAGTCCACAGACTGGAGACACTGGATTCATACTTTCCCCCAGAGGAAGGGCTAACTTCCTTCCATATCCTTAGAACAGGCTTCCTTGACTTTACCAGAGCGCATCCTTGAATGGGGGGCAGCCCTGCCACAGTCCTTTCATATATCTCTGGAAAGTGAATTACCCCAACCAGGTGAATATTCTACTGGAGGTTCCCACTTGGCAGTTGAATGCCTCCCAACTCCACCTTCTTATTAACTCTCTGGTAATATTGCTATTCCTTGCCCCTTTTGAAGTTTTTCAAAAGTAAATTATTCAACAAATTTTATTCCATTTCCCTCCTGTCACCTTCCACAACATCAAGGCCATAGATACCTCAATGCTAACTGTACCCTCAGTTCAGCCCAGCCAGAGGCAAACAAAACAAGGACATTTCTACCCAGTTTATTTGAAACACTATCTTAAACAGACTGCTCTGAGTCATCAGTGATGTCCTGTTTCTAGGACAAAGAATAATTGTTCTGACCTCATAGTTGCTCTTTTCAAGGACTCAGGTTTAAAGGTTGTGAGGAGCTATTCAAACTCAATTATTTCTAGTTCCCTTCTCACTTTTTCCACTGACTTTAAATATATGATGGAATGCCTATTCATTGTCATAGACCAGTTCAAGCAACACATGCTTCCAAGATTATAGAACAAAGGTTCATTCATTCCTTTATTTGTGATTTCAACCAACATTTCTTGAGGATCCTGACATGCTAGGCACATACACTAGGTGCTGAAGGTCAAAGATATCCTGAGAGATACCTTCTGGAGTGGAATCCAACTACAAGCAACTGGCTATAGCTAACTTGAAATAAACTTCCTATCGTTTGTGGTGTTGTTGTTTTCTCTACTTTTCTTTTTTTTTTGTCTTTTCTATATTTATTTATTTATTTTTCATTCTTTATCTCTCTTGTTCTCTTTTTTCATTTTCTCTATTTTCCCCTTCTGTTTCACTGTCTCATTCTGCCATGTTATTTTCAGAAGTCCGATCTTGTCTTCTTCTTGTCTTCTTCTCCCTGACTTCTTTCACAGTGCCAATATTCATCAGTGGACGAAGGACAAACCACCACTCTGCCTAATTAAGTGTCATTTGGCAATCTTAGGCATCGAGATTATACCAAAAGCATGAAAATATCTGTGTAAACCACTGAATGAGTGGATAAAGTTATTGGAAAAAAGATAAAGGTGTTAGAAGGAAAGAAGGACCACATTTTCTGAACAAAAAGTCAGCTCCTGGATTAATCAGGATTGTCTGGGTTTTACTGTGGTAATAAACAGCCTCCAAATGTTGGTGGCTTAATCCAAAAAATGTTTATTTCTTGCTGATGTACAACGTGGGCCTGTGGGGGACTCGGCTCTACCAAGTCATTTAGGAATCTAGGGTACTGGGCCCTCTGTCATCTCAACACATGCTTCCAAGCTCACTTCTACAGAGGAGGAGAGAGCTGGAGGGTCTTCTGACAATAAAATGCTTTGGCCTGGAAGTGACATACAGTACCTCTGCTTACAGCAACAGACCAGTCACATGGCCTATCCAACCGCAAAGGAGCCGAGCCGTGTAGCCTCCATACTCCTGAGAGGAGAGGACCCCTGACTCTTTGTGACCCTAGTAGTGTCCAGCACAGCGCTCAGGGCCAGCAAGTTTGAAATGAAGACCACAGAAGATCCCAAATATCTGGCTGCTGTACCTGAAGGACAAGTGTACAACAAATAGCCAGGCTATGTTCTGCACCAACAGACCTCAGTCCTAGTCCCTCTGGTTGCTGCTTCACAAGTGCATCTCTCTGGCTACACAAACTCCTCACCACCTCAGGCAACCTCTTGCACAGATCCTTGTACGTGAAGACAACAATTTATTTTTTAAAGCTTATTTTTATTTTTTTAGACATCTTTATTGGGGTATAATTGCTTTACAATGGTGTGTTAGTTTCTGCTGTATAACAAAGTGAATCAGCTATACATATACATATATCCCCATATCCCCTCCGTCTTGCGTCTCCCTCCCACCCTCCCTATCCCACCCCTCTAGGTGGACACAAAGCACCGAGCTGATCTCCCTGTGCTGTGCAGGAAGGCAGCATTTTTAATAAACCCATGTGTGTCCTTTTATCCAATAAAGCATCAATCTCAAATTACTAAAATAATTCATCCCTAAGGTTGAAATATTCCTTTTAATTTACTTCTTTAATTAAGGGAGGTGTGGGGTTTGTGAGGCTTGGACCATCAGGAAGCATAACTGTTCTCAGCTAATATGGGGAGGCCATCTCTGGCCTGTGACAGCGTGATGGAGCGAGGCTGCCAGTGAGCCAGTCTGTCAAGGATGACAGGACAGCTCCATCTACTGTGGCCACCAACCTGAATACATAACTAAGTGCATCACCTCCCTCAGACACGTTCTCTCAAAGTGAAATTAACTTTATGGGGTGCGCAATTGTAAAGTCTTTTTGGATGTTTTTATGTAACGACCCAGGAGTTTGCAGACAAGTGACTTTTGGGTAGCTGTCAACTAGAGGTCGCATATACTTCTGGACTTCCTGAAACACCAAAGATTGAGATCCTAAGGGTCATTCATCTAAGAGTGAGTACATGCTCATGACTGATCCCTTAATGGAGCCCAGTCTAGAAGAGGAGAAAGCTGACAAAATCAGCTCAACACAGTGGAAATTAAGAGCTGAGACTCCAAATCTAGGCTGATTCTTTGTATCTTGGCTGCCCAATTATGAGCTTTGTGTGACCTTGAGCAAGATATAGATCATGTTTAAACTTTAGTTTCCCATAAAATGAGGATGAAAATGGTACTTGTCTCAGAGGCCTGTTGTAAGAATTAAATGAGGTGATGATACTTAGCATAGTGCCTGGTTCATACCAGGAGGTCAGAAAATGTTACTAGTAGCTATTATATTATTAATATTGTTAGGGTAGCAAGCATGTACGGAGTGTGAACTTAAGGAAAACACTGTGCTAGACACTGAAAGGTATGCTTGAATGAATAAATCAGAGAGTCTGCCTTCAGGGATTTGCAAATGTGTGTGCACGTGTGTTTGTGTGTGTGTGTGTGTGTGTGTGTGTGTGTGTATGAGAGAGAGGGAGCTAGAGAGAGAGAGAACTGGAAGATGTAAGGGTAAAATGAAGAGAGAAGAACCAGGAGAGAAAAAATACAAGATAGCTAAAATAAAAATAAATAACATTTAATTGTGAGCTTACTCTGTAATAGGCATTTTACATAGATGGATTTTCATATAACAAATCTCCTTTAATGTTCATACAACCCTGGGGGTAGGCATTATTAAAATCCTCATATCGCTCTTGAAGAAAAGAAGCCTTAGAAAGATGAGGTCAGTTGCATGTGTCAGTTGAGGGTGACACATGGGGTTGGGGAAGTGGAGCGGGCACAGGGCTGTGGTTAGCTTGCCCGGAGCACAGGAGAGGGATGGCCAAGTGGAACCTGAGGTACCGGGTGTTCCAGGGAAGTTCTGCTCACCAGCACAGGTGATTATTGCCCACTCAGAGTCCAAGGCCATCTCTGATTTTGTCCACACAGTCATTAGTGGTGTGCTGTTTGACCAAGAAACAGAAGACTGCCTTGAAGCAGTCACCATGTCTTTGAGAGGCTGGAAGACTAAAATACATATTCAAGCTGTGCTTAAGCTCAGCTTCAAATCTTGTGGCAAGCCCAAGACATGCCAAAATGGCCGTCAGTGGCAAACCAGCCCCACACAGGGGCCACGGAAGGCAAAAAACTTCATGGTGATCCAAGGCTCACCACTAGATGGAGCCCGGCTGGACTTGGTGACAAATCTGAGGACAGTGGTTAGAACCCAAACCAACCTCTGTACCTCTCCACCTCCTGTCTGTCTTTTCAGCACTACAAGACCAAGATCATCGTTACTACCAGAGTTTTTACTCCACCCCCCCAACTAATATGTTTTATTACGAATTCAGAAATAAAAAATAAAAGTATAAAGAAACTTCCAGATTCTTCTAGACTTTTGCTCCATTAAACATTTTGGGAAGAAAGGTAATCTCCACGTAAAATCTCCATTAAAATAACCTTGTGGGCTTATCTGAAATTAGCACCTCCGGAATTCTTGCTCTGACTCTTGGTTTCTTGACCTACTTGTGTCTTGATCTTATACTTGATAAGTCCCTCTAATCAGATAAGAAAACAGTTGAGCATTTCTGGACTGTAGGCCAACATTAATGTTATTTGAAAATAGGAGCTGGGCTTGGGTTTAGGCTTTTCCCTTTTTATTTGTGTATGATTTAGTGTTCATCCTGCACTAGACACTAAAATGCATTGTTTAATTATCTGAGCTCAACACACCATTTTATAATTCATTAGTCAGTTGCTCTTTGCAAAAGCTTATTTCTTATGAAACGAAAGTGGGAATCATGCAACTGGACTATTTATCTCTCTTTAGGGGTTGGGGGTTAATATCTGATAGCTCATAACATCTTTATTATAATGCATTTATAAAGATTTACTGGAATCATTCTATGGCTGAGTATCTAATGTCAAAGCACGGATCTGGCATGAAATAAAATGCTGTATCCTTGGGTAGCTCTAGGGGAAAAAAGGCCTCATCCAATATTTTCTGTGTAATTCTACAAACTCTAATAAGGGTAGGGGTAATTGCCTTAATGTCAATTAAGCTATTAATAATGCCCAACTTGTCATTCCTAAATATAGCAGTGTCTCAATCATACATTACTGTCCCCTGTTGAGACCATACAGAAATGAGATCACAGCTTCTGCAGATCGGGAAGTCTGTCTAGCAGCGAGTCTTTCCTCCTTTACATAAAAGAAAGTTTGGAGGTTGATTTACTTGTTTTTGATGAAAAATTTATACTTAGACACGTATATGTATTTATAAGGGCAAGTGTTGGCAATCCTGTGAGCAGGGACAATCCATCTTTAAAAACTGTTCCCTGTTCTTATTCTGCTTCTAGATGATCAGAGTAGGGTGCTCCTTATCAGGACCAGCGTTCCAGGGTCCAGGTCCCTGAATGATGGTCCAGACAGTCCCGTAATAACTAGCCAGGCATTTTGGAGTTGGGAGCATTCATTCCAGCTACACGTGGTGCTCTGATGTGTGCTTGTTGTTCCCAGGCAACTTGGATGCACCCAAGTTCCTCAAGGACAGACAGACGACAGGGTAAAGCACGTGAGACTGAGATACTGTCACAAAGAAAAGGGTCCAGTGTTCCATCGGCAAATTTCAGCAGACGCAGTCAAGGGTAAAGGCGTATTTGGAATAGGCCTAAGAAGTGAACTGTGGGCTCTTGGTGAATAGAGATAATGTTGCTAACTCTCCCAGATCAGCTCTAAATCAGAGACATTTATCTCACAGCGAAGAAGGACCCAGACAAGACCTCCTTCTGTAGTTGGCACTTATATTTCTCCTGGGCTAAGAATTCTGAGCAGCCACATCCTTTTTCCCCCCTTGTTGGCCATCTTGGTGAAGTGAACTTCTACTTGATGATATTTAGAGCTCATTAATTTGTCCCAAGGAAGCTTATTGTATGGCAGTTTAATGACAGAAACCTGTTTTAATGCAAATGGACATGTAATCCCACTAAGCCACTCTGAGGGTGTAAATTTAAAACAATTGTTAGGAGCTGACACCAGAGTTTAATAAGATGGAGGGCTAGTTCCCAGATCCTGGTACGCGCAGGGGACCCAGCCTGGACACCCAGCCCTGGCAGTTTTAGTGCAGCCGGCGGTTACCATGGCAATCAGAAGGGGGGGAGCTTCAGCCTGCCCCTCTGAGGTGATGGGGATCCAAGCTCTGGAGGAGTGGGTGGGAGTGCAGGGAGCGGGAAAGCTCTGTGCAGGGAGGAAATGAAGGGTGAGTGGGTGTCTTCTGCTCATTATTCCTCAGGGCACGAGGCTGGGGAAGATGTGACTGAGACCCTGGAGGCAACTTTTGCTCTGGCTTATAAATGCCTCATCCAGGCACATCACCACAGAAAGAGCACAACACATTGCCTGGGACCCCACTTTTTCAGCAAGTAAAGGGGGAAGCCTGTCCCTTGAAAGGGGGCGGAAATGAGACTGAGGAGGGAATTGTTTGTGGATATTTGCTGGATAATAATGCTGTTGGGTACTACAGCATTCTCCTGAGAGCCCTGAATAAGGTTTTTATGGGTGAAGTCATTTTTGTAATAAAGTTGGCTCTAACTCTGGCTCATAAATCATGGGTTCTGGTACAAAAAAAATTACTAAACATGCCTCCGTTACCACATACTGTCCTCCTTTTAAATACTTTGATTTTACTACAAATCTTCCATTGACTGTGATGGGGGAAATACACACAATGAGCAAATGATTCCTTCCGTCCCAGGCAGCAGCCTTACCGGCATCTGGGCCTCCTGGAATGATTTCCTGAGGTGTGATGTTATTTATGGCATGCTTTCTCTATCAAAAAGGCAAACAGCATCCCGAGTGACCCCGGAGCATTTGCATCATTGCTTCTCTTGCTAATTGATTCATCCCTTGGCAGGGCCTGGGACACGAGCTGTTAGCTGGACACTCTCTCCCCACTGCAGATCCTGTGCATTAAGGTACATAATAAGCAAAGATGTTAATAAAATTGTTAAATGTCAAAACTGCAAAACTCACACCCATTCCATCAGCTCTCCCGGCATGATTCCATAAAATACCATTTCCTCCCCTTGTCCTTTTCTCAGTCTAAACTTCATAACCCTAGTTAAGAAAGAAGATTAAGAACTGTTATTAACAACACTGATTGTTTAATTTCTTTCATAACTTCTTCCTTTCAAAGAAGAGTCCGGCACAGAATGAAAAGGAATGCTATCATATGAAGTGCATTTCAGACGTAATAAAGCAGAAAGGAGAGGGTGGCCCCAGTGGCAGTTGTAAGAGGGACAAAGTGTGGATCTCTATAGCTCAGTGGCTGCAAAGCAGAAAATGAAGATTGTAAAAACGTCACATAAAGAAAAAATGCACAGTGGATTCGTTTCGCAATGCCCATAATTCAGTAATGCCTTTAAGTAGCTAGAAGAAATATAATAAATGTTTTTCCACAACATTGATCATACTGTATCAGAGGAAATATTAGTGGGCAGGGAGCCATGATTACACTGGTAGTAATTCTTGGTGCAGAAAACTAGTAGAAGATGGGACCCTTTGTAGGCCCAACTTTTATTGGCTGCAGTTATTTACCTTTAAGAATACGCCTAATACATTGTCCTATAGCTAAATATTTTTGTGAAAATTCAAACCAGCAGTATCAGTAAATCAGAAATCCTGCCACCATTTTATAGAATTTATATATATATTTTCCTGTAGATGCTCTGATATGTTCCAGAATACAAAACCAGCTAACTGACCATGTAAAAATTCTAGAATGTCTGTAAAACAGATTCTTCTTCTGTATTCTGAACCTGGATAGGAGCAGACAGGTTTATGGCATGTGATTCCATCCAAATGCCAACTGTATATATATAACATCTCTCTAAAGAAATTAAATGGATTATTAGATATTTAGATTTATATACTGCAGTAAAACTATACCCAAAGCTGTAAGCCAGGAGAGGATATGCACGTTGTGCAACTGCTTTTTTTTGGTCCTGAAACACTGAAGAAAGCTTTGCAAGGCAGGATTTTTCTTTAGGGAGAAAAGAAGGGAACTGATCCCTCATGCCAGCCTCTGGCTACTCGTACTGGCAAGAGCTGGTAATGTGGTGGCCATGGCCATCTTGGTGTAGGAGGTCCCAGCTTGTCAAGGGGAGGTTCTACCTTTGCTCTCGAGGGACCCCAATCTTGACTCTAGAAATCTTTGAATCAGAGTTCCAGGGTGCACAAGATAAGAGCCACCCAGCAAGACTCCAGCAGAACTAAAAGGAGAGGTGAGATCTGGGTGTGCTAATTCTCCATATACTCTCCACAAAGAAGCAAGAAGCCAGAGGCATCTCCAAGTGAAGATACTAGGAGAGCAGTGATAGGAACACGCATTCTTTCGCTTCAGAATCTGGATAATCCCCCTTACAGTTCAAAGGCCTCATAAAAGCAAAAAAACCTGGCTAAAGCCTTCAGATTTTCCTGCTCTGTTTCAGTGTACATCTCCCCTAACTCTCACTGACACAAATGGGAATCGTTTCCCAGACTTTCCTCACGGAGACCATCCCCACCTCTTTGTCCTGACGCTCTCTGCTGAGTGCCCCTCACAGGTTTCACATGCACATGCTCCTTCAATCCGACACAGCTTCTGTGTGGTTCTTTTTCCTCTATTAGGGCACAACGGGGGTATATGAGCTAAAGGGCATTTGGAGCTCTTTATGGAATTATGTCTTGATTGTCTTATTGGAGTTGGATAGATGTTCAGCTTGTTTGTTAGTTTCTTCCCTCCTCTAACAAGGAGAATTTGAGAGGGTGCCTGTAAGTTCTTCCCGTTGTGAGAACTTTAAGGAAGCAGGCGGATGAAGGGAAAAAAAAACCCAATATGAGGAGGGAGTCTAAGACTGAGAAACGGCTTGGCACGAGACGACGGTTTCTCAGAAGGAGTGCCGCCTGGGAAGTTGGTAAGCAGTCACCTGATGTGCTCAGCATTGACATGGACATAAATAATTTACTGGCTGAGGTGACCTAACAGGCTTCTGTTGAGAGTTCTTTCCCAGCATAATGGAGGGGGATGCCTTGCTAGCATCCTCTTACAAGTGGCACTGTTCTAGGCACAGCAGCAGCAGCTTTTCTCAGATTGTTTTAAATGAAAATTATTATTTTTTATCTTAGTTAATCGGCTGGCAGTTGAAGGAATGCAATTTAAAACCAGAAGTTGGGGGGAGGCTAATTATCTTTTTGAATTTCCTCTTTAGATCTATTATCACACATGGACATATTACCAAAACTTGTTAAAGATCAGTGAGTAGTCCTGTCCTTTCTTCTCTCTCCTCCCTCCCTCCCTCCCTTCCTTCCTTCCTTTTTTCTTTCCTTCCTCATCCTGTTTATTTTCCTTTCCTTTTCTTCTCTTTCCCTTTCTTCTTTCTCTTCATCTTCAATGACTTGGAAAAAATCATAATGAACTTCTTTGAGCAATTCCACAACGATGAAAATGTTCAGGGTCACAGACGCCTTCCCTGGAGTATTTAACAGTGGAGTCAAGTACAGCTTTTACTTCTGCTGTGTGTCTGTAGCATGCACACAGTCTCATCTGTGCTTGCAAAAATATCTAAGTGTGCTTAGGAGGGTCAGGGAGACCCTTGGAGTGTAGACTCACTATAAATTTAGTTAAATTTTAAAACATCAAAATAAGACTAACAGAACAACAGACTTTGGAAACTACTTAGGAAATAAACAGAGTGAGTTTTGCTTTACTTGGCAACCAGCCTGAATTATTGACTTACACTGTAGCCAGATAAAGAATGTAGACAACATTGGACAATACAGAATATTCAATTATAATTTAAAACTTACTTTGTATTTTAAAATGAGATTCACTTGTAATTATTTTCACAACCGCTGGATGTCACTGTTGCATATGTCTGGGCAGTAAAAACTCAGGCAATCTGAAACTGGTATTTTAAGGGCTGTCATGTTACCTCCTTGACACTCTACCTTTTGATTGAACACAGGCTGTCATGCTAAGAGGACTCTCTTCTCCATTCAGTGCAGTCAGCCCAATTCTCAATTATGGCACTCTACTGGGAATTATTCTAACTTACACAGGATGAGATTCCTCAAACACAATTATCTTCTTCACTATATTTAAAAAGAGTATGGTACTTTTATAATAGTTCCCAACATTGTGTATTAATTATAACTAGCACATTCTGGATACCAAATGGAGTGAAGTCAACACATAACCATAAAATACCCTGAATTTATAAGTGCCTTTTTTCCCCTGTTGTATGAAAGTGCTTATAACGGTTTCATATCTATTTGCTCATCTGTCTTCCTAACATCCCTAGGGGGTTACCTGCTTTAATGCTTTTATGAGTCAAAGTTGACCTGTGAAATAAATTGAATGAAGTAATTATCTGCACTGGCATCCCAGGAGTAAAGCAAAAGCAAACACTGAAAATTTGTTCCAGACAGCTAATTATAGTTTGCAAAAGTAACTCGTTGAAATTTTGGTAGTTCTGTTTTTTTTTCCAATTACTTTAAAAATTTCTTAATTCCTGGACCGTTTACCTCTTCTTTTAAGCATGCATTAAAAAAAATCCAGGCCATCTTGTACAGCTGACGTTATATAGAAATTAGATCTGAAGACTTTTCCAAACCTGAAATAAGCCTGGCCCAATAGAAGTGCTAGACTAGAGCATGACCAGTGTAAAAGAAACGAGAGAACCAACTGGGACGGTAGTTAGCTTTCTCTGTAGTTAGAAATGACCACGAGCTTCACTTTAGCTGTTCAGTTTAGTCTCTTTCTTTTTCCTAAAACCTTGGAGTGGTTTTCTTTAGCTTCCTCTCGTGACTTTGCACTAGGGAAGCCAGAGCTGTTCCTGGAGGACTGTTGGCCTAGATTTTAGCGGGGGAGGTGGGAAGGGGAGGCCTCTCTGTTCTAGTGAATAATCAGAGAGTTGTGTTGCCTGCCATCTATGAGATGCTTTGATCCAAAATTTCAGTCATTGTTTCCACATTTAGGGGCTGGAATGAACATCAAAGAAGTGGGTGTACGGAATTTACTGAATTCCAAAGAAGTACAATAACATACAGAGGATATAAGCAAATCCCAGTGGCAAAATTTGCTGCCAATTCTTGCACATAATAGAGGCCCTGAAGTGACAGTCTATCTTTGACAAATGCATAATGATATCAATGCCAAGGGAAGGAACTAGCATGCTGAAAGGTGAATAAAAGAGTTGGGAACAATTCAGTGGACTTACACATTTCCTTAGTGTGTTTTCACACAACAAGGAAAGCAGATGACACAAATGCATTAGGTAATTATTGGACAGGGTTGCAAACTCACCAGCAGTTTTAAATCGACCTGGCTCTTTCAGGATACAGCTCTAAAGATGAAAATAAAATGTGATTAGGAATTACTCATCTTCTGGAGGAAAATAAAAAAGGAACAAGGAAAGTGAAAATAGCTTTCTTGTTCTGTCTTGGATAGTTCCAGGTTTTAAAGCCCATATGTTGTTTGCTGTAACTTCTTCGCCTCCCTGGACCAATGCATTCCAAATGCTTCAGCTAGTGTTAGGGCTTACTTGTATACACAGTCTTTGTTCAAATATGGATTAATTTTGGTTAATTTCAGTGGGTCCACATAAAGTAAAATGCCCAGAACTGAAACTACGGAAATCAGGCCATCATGTGATCATCTAAGAACCTAGTTTTCAAGCTCCTTTAAGTTTTATTTTTGAACGAAAAACAATAAAACGACTGTAAAAAGTTTCCAAAAGCATTGACTTTATGAGCAATTGCTAACCAAGGCTATTCCCAGAATGATGGAGCAAATTTGGATATATTTCTAGAAAAGCTAACTGCCCTGCAGTGCTGGCTATAAATATTTCATTCAGAAGGTGATTTAAGAAGTGTCCTATGGTATATGGCTCTTGCCTCCGGGGCCAGGTATCTATTTAGAGGCATATTGTGCTGCTGTCACCAAGGTCAGCACTGGAGGGCAAAGCAGACTCTTGCCCATAAGCTTCCATCCTTTAACTATGGAGATGAGTACTTAAGAGCTTCTGGAGGCTGCTTTAAAAAACCAGACTGGGTGTGGATGTTTAAAGGAGGGAGTCTCAAAAATGCCACAGTACATGGAAACAGCTTACAGGGTTCATGAGCACAGTCTGGTAATGAATCAGGTACGAGTAAGACCAAGACGTGTGTGTTTATTTGAAACCCTCCAGGGTTGAGCAAAAAACTGTGCCAGCTGCAAATAGAGCCAGCGTTTCTGTCCTGTGCATTAGGCAATCAGAGCATATTTGCTTACACACACCAGAACCATTTCCAAAACACCCCCCCACAGTTCTCCAGTGTTGCTCACAAAATTCCTCCTACAGCCTTACACTGCATAATAAAGGAGCTCATAGAAGGATCCTGCTCTGTTTATTGTGCATGTTAAGTAAATGCAATGCTTTTCATTATTTCAAACTCTATAATGAAATGATTGAGTGCCCAGCAACATTAGAAAATGGACAAACAAGTATTCAACTGGCTGGATGAACCATAGCTTTCTGGTATTAAAAGTGTAATATTTATGAATCAATTTAATCATAGAAGAAAATATTGAGTAGGTGACTGAGTAAAATGATGACTGTGTATTATGTTTTTGCCATGCAGCTGGATAAACATATTCAATGACAAACCTTGGCAAGAACTGCAAAGATGCTCTTGACAATGGCATGAATAAATATCAGGTGCTGCCTAGAATTCACTGCATTTGAGGACTTGAGCAAAGCTAGATGAGTTTTAGCAGGAAAATATGAAGAAGCCATGTATGCACATTAGGATTATGTAAACGTTGGGTTCTTTCTCTGCTGACCAGGAATTGCTCTAATGTTCATTTTCATCTACATCACTGACAGATTTTTTTTTTTTTTTACACATTATCTTTGCACTTCTGGGAGTGCACTTTAGCATCAAGACCCAACTTTTGGGGAAGTTCCTGGTAAGTTTTTCAACAACATGGGCTTGGAGAGAAAAGAAATACTTTGCCTAGGCAAAGAAAAGAAATACTTTGCCTAGAGCTGACAAAAAAGATTGTATTTTGTAGTGATCCAATCCAATCTATGTAAAATAGTAAATTTAAAAATTCCTTTAGATTGATTCTTGAATTTCCTTAGAATATGTGGTTTCAGATTCCAAGAAGGACCATAAGAGAAAACAATAGATGGGTAGATATTTTGAAGAGAGGAGATCAGCAATAATAACAATCACTTAATGAAGCATTTGATCCAGGGCAGAAAGAACTAGTGTGCAAGAGACCATCACAGAAACATGTTTTTGTGGGTTTTTTCCCCACAAGATTGTCATTTTATCAATAAAGAAAATATCTTTTATCAGCTTTATTGAAACATAATTGATATATAACATTGTGTTAGTTTCAGATGTACAGCGTGTTGATTTGATACACATATATTGTGAAATGATATATATACCACCATAGTGTGAGCTAACACTTCTATCACCTCACATACTTATCATTTCTTTTTTGTGGTGAGAACATTTAAGATCTACTCTTAGCAACTTTCAAGTATATAATACAACATTGTTAATTATAATCACCACGCTGTACATTAGATCCCCCAAACTTTTTCATCTTATAACTGAAAGTTTGACCCACATCTCCCCATTTCCTTCACCCCCAGCCCCTGTTAACTGCCATTCTACTCTCTGTTTCTATGAGTTTGGCTTTTTTAGATTCCACAGATAAGTGATATCATACAGTATTTGTGTTTCTCTGTCTGCCTTATCAATATTTCACTTAGCATAATGTCCTCCAGGTTCATCCATGTTGTCACAAATGGCAGAATTTACTTCTTTCTCATGGCTGAATAATATTTGATTGTATATATATCACATCTTTTTTATTGAAGTATAACTGATTTATAATATTATATTAGTTTCAGGTGTAGAGCATAGTGGCTCAGTATTTTTGCAGATTATTCTCCACTATATATATCAAAATAATGACTATAATTCCCTGTATATACCACATCTTCTTTTTCCATTCATCTATTGATGGGCCCTTAGGTTGTTTCTGTATCTTGGCTATTGTGAATGATGGTACAGGTATCTCTTCAAGATCCTGATTTTATTTCCATTGGATATATACCCAGAAGCAGGATTTCTGGATCATATGGTAGTTTTAATTTTTTGAGGAACCTCTGTAACTATTTTCCATAGTGGCTGCAACAATTTACATTCCTACCAACAGTGTGCAAGGATTCAATTTTCTCCACATCCTTGCCAATACTTACCACCTCTTATCTTTTTGATAATAGCTATCCTAATATGTGTGAAGTGATATCTAGTTGTGGTTTTGATTTGCATATCCCTGATGATTAGTGATGTTGAGCATCTTTTCATGTACCTGTTGGCCATTTGTATGTCTTCTTTGGAAAGGACCTATCTATTCAGGTCCTTTGCTTATTTTTTAATTGGATTGTTTGGGTTTTTGCTATTGAGTTGTATGAGTTCTTTCTATATTTTGGACATTAACTAATTGTCAGATACATGATTTGTAAATACTCCCCCCATCCCATAGGTGGGCTTTTCATTTTGTTGATTGTTTCTTGCTGCTCAGAAGCTTTTTAGTTCGATGTAGTCCCGTTATTAATTTTTGCTTTTGTTGCTTTTGCTTCTGGTGTCATATCCAAAGAAATATTTTCAAGACCAATGTCAAGGGGGATTTTCCCCTATATTTTCTTCTAAGAGTTTTATGGTTTCACGTCTCATGTTTAAGTCTTTAATCCATTTTGAGTTAATTTTTGTAAGATAGGGGTCCAATTTTATTCTTCTGTATGTGTCTACCCAGTTTTCTGAACACCATTTATTGAAGAGACTATCTTTTCCTCATTGAGTATTCTTGGCTCCCTTATCAAATACTAGTTGACTGTATATGCAAGGGTTTATTCATGGGGTCTTTATTCTGCTCCATTAGTGTCTGTGTCTATTTCTTATGCCAGTATAATACTGTTCTGATTACTACAGCTTTGTCGTTTAGTGTGAAATCAGGAAGTGATGCCTCCTGCTTTGTTTTCTTTCTCAGGTTGTTTTGTCTATTTGAGATCTTTTGTTGTTCTTTACAAATTTTAAGACTGTTTTTTCTGTTTCTATGAAAAATGGCTTTGCAATTAATAGGGATTGCATTGAATCTATAGATGACTTGAGCAGGATGGAGATTTAAACACTATTAACAAGGAATATCTTTCCATTTACTTGTGTCTTCAGTCGCTTTCCTCAAAGTCTTACAGTTTTCAGTGTACCGGTCTTTTACCTCCTTGGTTAAATTTATTCCTAAGTATTTTGTTGTTGTTGATGCTATTGTGAATGGGACTGTTTTCTTAATTTCTTTTTGAAATATTTCATTGTTAGTGTATAGAAACACATCTGATTTCTGTCTGATAATTTTATATCCTGCAACTTTACTGAATTCACTGATTAGTTTTAACAGTTTTTTGGTGGAGTTTTTAGGATTTTCTCTATATAAGATCATATCATCTGAAGAAAAGACATTTTTCGTTCTTACTTTCCAAATTGGATGCCTTTTATATCATTTTCTTACCTGATTGCTCTGGCTAGGACTTCTAGTACTATGTTGAATAGGAGTGGTGAGAGTGGGCATTCTTGTCTTGTTTGTGATATTAGAGGAAAAGACTGAGTATGGTGTTAGTTGTGGGTTTGTCATATATGGCCTTTATTATGTTGAAATATCTTCTTTCTATATCCAGTTTGTGGAGAGTTTTTATCATGAAAGAATATTAAATTTTGTCAAATGCTATTTCTGCATCTATTGAGATGATCATCTGATCTTTATCTTTCATTCTATTAATGTGGTATATCACATTTATTGATTTGCACTGTTGAACCACTCTTGTACCCCAGGGGTAAATCCAGTTTGATCATGGTGTATGATCCCTTTAATGTGCTATTGAATTTGGTGTGCTAGTATTTTGTTGAGAATTTATGCATCAATATTCATCAAGGATATTGGTCTATAGTTTTTTTTTCTTATACTATCCTTATCTGGCCCTGTTATCAGGGTAATGCTAGCCTCATAAAACAAGTTTGAGAGTGTTCCCTCCTCTTAATTTTTTCGAAGAGTTTGGGAAGAATTGGCATTAATTTAAAATGTTGGTTAGAATTCACCAGTGAAACCATCTGGTCCTAGGCTTTTCTTTATTTGGAGGTTTTTCAGTCTCCTTACTTGTTATTGCTCTGTTCAGATTTTCTATTTCTTTATGATTCAGTCTTGGTAGATTGTATGTTTCTAGGAATATATCTATTTCTTCTAAGTTATCCAGTTTGTTGACATATAACTGTAATAGTCTCTTGTGATCCTTTGTATTTGTATAGTATCAGCTGTAATGTTTCCTCTTTCATCTCTGGTCTTATGTATTTGAGTCTTCTCTCTTTAGTCCATCTAAAGGTTTTAAAATTTTGTTTATCTTTTCAAAAAATCAGCCAGGTTGGGGGGAGAAAAGTTGTAGATGGAAGACTTCATTTTGGATAAGGTCTCTATGCTCTGATGCAAGTTGTCTTATGTTGTTGTCTTTGCTTCTTACATTTATATTTTTTTCTGTGTTTCATGCCCGAGAATTTCCAAATGCAACAACAAAAAAATGAAAACATAGTCCAAGCTATCCCCCTATTCCCCTATTCCCCCAATTTCCAATACTGATTGCTGTTTCTGTATTAAATTTTTTTCCAGCTATACTCTATTCCTAGTATCTGAACACAAAACTCTTATTTCCTGGGTATTATGTTTCCATTTTTAAATTATTGTCTCTAGTATACATGGCATGATGTCTTGAAATACCCCAAAAAGAGGCCAGTTGTTAGCAAATTTTCATAGCTATACAAGGAATCACTGTAAACAGACTTGATGCTATACTTCTCTTGCTACATGCATAGGGGAGACTATATATTACTCCAAAGAGAGAAGAGCTATTTAATATTTTGTATGTGTAAAGTATTTAGGACAGTATCTGCATCATAATAAGTCCTTTGTAAATCTTAGCTGCTGCTGCTACTAGTACTAGTGAAAAGCCTGCAGTTATGTTGTGACAAGGGGTCAGTTGGGCTGGTTTCATTAGGTCTACCAACCCCTGCCATGGACCTAACACATGTGTGGTAGATTAGATACCAGCTTCTCACCTGTGAGGGACCTTCTGACCCTTTGGGGAAACCATCTTTGTAGATCTACATTTTTTGCCATTGGCTGCCCCTTGGGAACTGTCAGAGTGTCAAAATGAAACCCTGGGATGTAGCACGCGTGTGGGCTATTGCTCTGAAGCAATGCTTCTCAAACTATGCGTGGTGAAGGATCAGTTTCTTTTTTTATTTCCAATCTGTCACAGCCTGATATTTTGCAAAGTGCAATAAAACATAATTTAAAATGGAATAAAAAATCAATATACACAAAATTCAAGTCCCATTTTTGAATTAGATTCAACAGACATAAACTTAGGCTGCCACATGGCTGTCAACAACTCTAAATGCTTCCTCTCAACTCCGTTCTTGTCTCATTTCTGAACAATAACCAACAGATTACAGACAGTGGGCCTCACTTTGAGCAGCAGCGTCACAAAGAACAACGAAGAACCGCAAAGGCCTGTCATTTCCATACTGTTTTCCTTCTGTAGAGCTCAAAGGGCTGTATCGTCAAAGCAGGGGATGCTACGGGTCCACAAGGCTCAGGCCCTACCTTCACTGGTGCAAAGCTGGTGCCCAAGGGGTAACAGATGCCACAAGAGAAAGCTGCTTCTGCCGGGTGCTGGCCATTCTCTCAGCTGGGAATTTACACACAGCTAAGCGGTGGGCTGTTTAGTGCAGATGCACAGGTGTGGAAACAGTCTCTGATAGGCAGGTTTATGGCAAATAAACACATTGTGTGATATACTGTAATCAACTATATAAACAACTTTAAAATTGTCGATACTTCATATTTCCAGCATTTGGTTTTGTTAATCATATGTCTTCTTGACAGCAATTAAATAGCCTTGAGAGAAAATGTACACCTGCTGTCTCCCCTGGGGAAATGACGTCTCTTTTGTGAATGACATAAGTTCTCCATAAAACATAAGCGAAGATAGGAGAATTGAATTTGGAGATATGTCTCCTTCCTCTCTTGTTTTATCTCTAGTTGAATTGGAGGGCACGGTTTAATGTAGCTAAGCTTTTTCTGGATCCCTATTCTAAGATTCTTTTCAAACCCAAATATTTCCCAGATGAGCAAATTGGAGACAGTAGATAAATGAGGTTGTGACAGGTGTCACTTAGTGAGGAAGGAGCCGTGTCTGCCTCACTTGGCCTGTGCTTTCACCCCACCACCCCCAGTTCTGGACCCCAGCGCTCCCAGTTCTTCCTGATTTCTGCAGCCCATCTCATCTACTTTTCATGAACACCATACTGGTCCTGTTTTCCTTAAAACAGCACATAACAAAATGTTTCCTTTGCTTGAGTCAGGTTCCAAACAAGCTCCATTCATTAGGCTTGGTGTATTAAAAGTCAGTAAACCAAGAGAGAGGTGTCCCCACTCTTGGGATGGGGTGGCAGGCGAACGGCTGCTGCTAGGAGGGCCGGAAGGGCGCTCGGGGCTCAGCATGCACCAGGTGCCACTGTACCTGGGGTGGGCTGAGTCTCCACTCCGGGCTGGTTCCATGAGGCAACATTTGGGGTGTAGTGGCCTGGAGTATGCTTTGGGTGCCAGCCTGGGGCAGCAATTTGTTCTGGTGGCACCGGAAGGGCGAGTGGCGGCCCCAGGACAAGCACTTCAGGTGTGACAACCACCCACCGTGCTTTAGCTACTTGGATTTGGGGTGGTAGTTCACCGAGGCTTCTTCCACCCCAAGCAGGCTGACCTCTTCCAAGCTCCATATATAGTCTTGACCACAAAGCATCACCAAGGCTTCACAAACTGGCTGAGTCCTGTGTCGTGGAGCTGGAACTTGGAGGACCTGAGCCCCACTGTGTTTTGATAAGTTGATGAGTTGGGAGCAGCTGTCCTGAAGAGGAACATACAGCTATGGACTGTATCACCCATTCTTAGAATGGTTCCACCCACTCTACCTATTTTAAGAAAGATGGCTTCAAAAACACCATATTTTTTCAGTGTGAAAACAAAGGCAGAGCTTTATGACCTTGTTAGCAAGTAGAAACCTGACCTGCTTCTGGTCTGATGGAGAGTAAGAATATCCTGATACTTATTGGAACTCTACACATTTTCTTTCTTGGCTCTACAATGATATCCCTGTCAAGGATGAAGTGGTAGTGATTGACGATGGGGTCAGAAATACTCCTGTTATCATGGAGGATACTGCAACTATCAAGGTAAATTCAAACCAGGGAGGTTGCTAGATCACAAGTAGGAGGTGTGCACCACTATGGACAAGGCATCCTAGGACTATCATTAGGACATGGCCATGTCTGACGTCGCAAGTGAATCTGAAATCATTTCAGAACTGGTTCAGACAGTAAGTTTGGGGGGAAACTGTTGTCTCAACATTGGACCCACTAAAGATGGACTGATTGTCATCATCTTCCAAGAAAGGCGTCTTGCTGCTGGGAAGTGGCTGAGCATAATGAGGAGGTTATCTATGCATCTAAACCATGGAGGCTGCAATGGGAAAAGAACACGGTAATTGTATGGTATACCTTAAAAAGATCAGCTTTTTAAGTCATTTTACTGTGCTGGTAAAAAAAAAAAAGGAGTCTTAAAGCTTCAATCCCTCATAACTACCTTAGCTACAAAGGTAAGGATGCTGGGATCCAGGAAGACCTGAAGTGGTCCACAGGTCTGGGTAAAGGCCTCCTCCTTTCTTCGATCTGACCCTCTGCTCTCCCAGTTGAGTTTGCTTGGGCTGTAAAGCTGACAGGAGTGGAATGATCATTGGAGTTCAAGAGGAAAGGGTCACTGCCTGCTGCTTGCTGCTTTGATTTTCCTCGTATAATACCATCATTATAATAAACTAACTTCTCTTCCCCATCCAAAGATGGCTTTTCCAAAGGAGCTGAGTGCATTACACCAATGACTCAATGGACCAAGGATCTGAGCTCCATCACTAGCGTACTTCACTCTGGACAACAAAAGAAGGGACTGAATAATGAAGCTCTGAGTTCATCCATTCCTACCTTTGGAAATTATCTACAATGGAAACTTCCCTCCATCCTGTGTTTGATAAACTTACTTGATTACTCAATGACTATAGTTAAAGAATAATCCAAGTCACCCCGTTGCCTATGGGAGGAGGTAGAAAGAGTTTGACAAATTCACCGTCTGATGTTTATTTAGCGTCAGTTATCACCAACCCCTCCCAGCAGCACCCCACCCCAGCAAGTGCGGGAGAGCCTGGAGGGGAAGGAAGAGGCTTGCTGGGCTGCTTACGTTCACTCTTCAGGAGTCTGTGAAGCAAGCTAAGAGCTCTGAAATTCAGTCTGTTTACAGTGATACCATGAAGAAAATGGATTTATTCTACCCTGCCTTTTCAAATATGATCAAATAAATACATTTGCATGTCAAAAAAATTTATAGGTCTTCTTACCATTTCTTTCTTTGTTTATTTTCCTTGCAATTTGGTTCGTTTGTTATTGTTGAAGAAATTGGCTGTTTGTCCTGGGCTTTCCAACAGTTTGGATTTTGTTGATTGTGATGTTGTTTAATGTGTTCCTCTGCCATTGTAAGCTGTAAATTGGTAGTCAGATTTAGAGGCTTGATAAGATTCAGATTCAATTATTTTGTCAAGAATATTTCACACGCAGTGTTTTGCACTTCTATTAGAAGGCATAAAATACCTGATTGTCTCTTTTTGGTGATGTGAGCAGCCATTGGTGGTCATTGCCCAGATTCATTAATTCACTAGGAGGTTGCAAATGGTGATATCCTAATTCTGTCATTCCTTATTTATTTATTAGTTGAAAAAATTCTGTAAAGAGAAAGTTCCTCTTGATTCTTTCTTTACTCTGAGACCAGTTTCTCGTTTTGTTTTGTTGTTGTTTGTTTCTTTTTAAAACACAATGGATTGGTTCCCTAGCATCCTCTAAAGGTGATGAATGAGTTTAGGTTTTTGGTATCGTACTGAACTTATGGATTTAAATATACTTGATAAGTTTCAATCCATTGCATTTAGCATCCCCTACTGATGCTCAAATGATCCCATCTTTAAGCTAGAGCCCAAATCCTTTGGACAGAATCCTAGTAGTTTTCCATCGCTGCTTCCTTACTACGTGGTATGACAAGATATTCCACATACATTTAATAAACTTCCTGCCTCACACCTGGAATCAGCCATCTTTCCAAGAGGTTTGGTTCCTTTTGGTGGGAAATAGTATTTAGAGACACAATCAGGGAAGTGCTCATTGCTGTTGGGTTAACCATTGTTTACAGGCTTTTCCAGTGGACAGAACTAGAAAATGAGTCTTTTAAAACACATTATGAGTTAGTATTGCTACCTCAGATTCATTTTCAGAACTATAGGATTTTTACTTACTGTCATTGATCTTACATTTGTGTCTGCTCTCACCAATGCTGCAAATCCCAGTTCTCAATGACACCAATATATATACATTTTTTGTTACATACACAACAGTTTCAGAACAGCAATACTAATACTACCACAATATGATTATTGAATCAAAAGACACAAAAACCAGTTAGAAGACATAATGGAAGAAAAGACGGTATGTCTGATAGCTAAAAACAAAATACCTCAGTGTATGTTTAACACGAAATGTTCAAAACCTATGTGAAGAAAATTATAAGCAGTCAGGAAGATATAAAATTAGCTTAGTTGGAAGGATGAACTGTGTTCATAGAAAAACGCAACATTGTAAAGATCTTAGTTATTCCTATGTTTATATAAACAATTTCATAAAATTCCAGTAAAAATGCTATCAGGTTTTTTTCCTAGAGCTAAATAAATTGATTATATAGTATGTTTGGAAGAATAAACATGCAAGAATAGCCAGGAAACCCCTCAAAAAATTGTATAATATTAAATCATATCATAAACCTCTACAATTAAAACAGTTTGGTATTAATGTATGAATAGCTAAACAAAGTATAAAATTCAGAAATAGACCTAACTGCATATAAAAATTTAGTTATGATAAAAGTGTCATCCCTAATTAGTGAGGAAAAGATGGACTTTTTAATAAGTGGTATTAGGATAACTGGATAGCCATATGCAAAGAGGTAAAATTGAAGCCATTCCTTATACCGTATTCCAGGACAAATTTAAAATGATTGGGAAATTTACAGGTAAAAGATAACATATTAAAAAAACTGCATGAATTACCCTAAAATCTGACATGGGAATAATTCTCTAAATTACAACTGAAAATCCAAACATAAGAGGTACAAAGTTTGACACATACAATTACATAAAAACAAGTGCTTTACATTTAATCCACAGGAGTTACATCAGGCCCATTTTGCAGAAGAGAAATCTGAGACTCAGAGAAATTCAGTATCTTGCTGAAGTTTACAGTTAGTAAGTGGCAGAGGTGGGAAACTGTAACTTATTGCACACTGAGCCACCTAGACTTCTGTTCACCCTAAGCACATTGAGAAAATCAGAATATAGATTTTCCAGATCCCACTCATAATCGGGGATAAAATCTTATTAATACTAGTAGGCCAGTCCCACTGTTTGATATAGACTTCATGTTGAGTTGAGAAGAGCTTTAAAAGGCATAGGAGGGCTTCCCTGGTGGCGCAGTGGTTGAGAGTCCGCCTGCCGCTTCAGGGGACACGGGTTCCTGCCCCTGTCTGGGAAGATCCCACATGCCTCAGAGCGGCTGGGCCCGTGAGCCATGGCCGCTGAGCCTGCGCGTCCGGAGCCTGTGCTCTGCAACGGGAGAGGCCACAACAGTGAGGAGCCCGCGTACTGAAAAAAAAAAAAAGGCATAAGAGTCTGGGGAGAGAGACTTCAGTGTATTTTGAGGTTAAACCTTAAATATAGTATGACACTTATCATGGAAATTTATGCCTCTTAGTTTTTATTCTCTGTCAGAAACTCTCCTATTACTGCAGCACCCTCATCTCATGCTTCCTCGTATCTCTATACAGTGAAACATTGTATCAACCCCAAGAATCCTGTCTTAAATATATGGAAGTTGAAAGAATCTTCAGATCTTTTTGTTTACTATCAGCAAAGACAGTGTCTTGGCTAAGTTATTTTAATGGGAATAATCAAACTGGCTGTTGGGTTTATAAAGAAAGAAGGTGCCAACTGATTGAAGGTTTCACTTCCCAGCTGGTATTTTGTGTTTGTGCAAACTGAGCAATTAGTACCAACCTTTATTTCTGCTCTTCCTGTCATTTAATTTGTTTACATTTTAATTTTTCATTTCCTTCCAATGCATCTCATGCCTACTCTACAAATACTGAATTTTTCTTTCTGTTTCTCCAAGAAACTTTTTAAGCCAATTGTGCTTACTCTCCATTAGGAACATGGTTATTTAAAGGGGCTTGTGAGAACAATGCAATTCATTCATTCATTTCATAAAGATTTATTAAGCACCAACTTATGTATCAGGCATCGTTCTAGGTGTTGGAGATATAAGGAGGATAAGGCAGACAAGTTTTTGTTCTCAAGGATCTTACCTTCCGTAGAAGGAGACAGAGGAAAAGCAATGAACAAACACAAAGCCAGATAATATCAGAGTGATTTGTTCTGTGAATAAAACATTAAACACAGTGATGTGAGAGGGACTGGGGCAGGGAACTTCCTTAGCTTGGATGGTCAGAGAAGTCCCTGTCTAAGATTTGAGTCACATGAAAACCCAGGCAGAAAGATGTCTAGGCAGAAGGAATAAGTGCAAAGGCCCTCAGGCAAGAATGCAGGTGTGTAAAATGACAAGGAAGAACGCATGTAGCTGGAGGGGAATGAACTACTCGGAACTGTAACTGACCTCCAAGTAGTTAAGGATTTGCTTATTTGTTAGTTTATTCATTTATATTCTACCTTGTTCCAAAAAGGATTAAAAATAGCTCTTTGAATGTTGCTGTTTCTTAGAGCGCTATAGGCACACCTTCTATCTGAGAAAAATAAAAGTGAGTCCTTTAGCAAGTAAAATCCAACAGATAGGTCTAGGACAGGGCATAAAGACTACGGATGCAGGATGTTCACTTCTTTTTAGAGGCTCACACACCTTGAAATGTCATTTAAGAAATGATTTTTAGAGAAGACTGTTGCACTGAATTTAATTTCAAATCAACAGACCCATTATATTCTCTAATTAATCATGGCACATGCTATTTACCAAACTCCTGTAAAAACAAATTTCTTTTGTACACATTACAAAGAAATGTTACATAAAATTAAGCACCAAGTAATGACTTTAATTTGTGGTTAGTTAATACTACACAGATGATCACGCGGCTGTAAAGGAAGCCACTTGGGACGTTAACAGATGTGCTGGCACAGAGGAATTGGAAACAGGCCGCCTGTGAGCTCTGGGAATAAAGAGGACCCAAGAGACAGTGGACATTAGATGTTCTGATTCCAGTCACAGGCAGAAACCTGCTGAAGGCCTTTGTCCAGAGAAGCCTGTCTGAATGAATTTTAGGTTTCTTCATTGGCTTCTAAATTATTTTTTACTTCTTGCCCAGCAAAAAGGTTTTATGAAACGGAATGAAATTTTCCTTTAGCCTGAGCTTTGCTGAATGGCCTTGACTCAAAAGCTCTTCTTTTCAGCTTTGCAAGAAGCTATAATTGCCCCAAGTTCTATAAGCCACATTACTTAGCTAATTTCTTGGCACTTAATGAATCCCAAGCTAAGAGACTCAGACTTTACATTTTTGGAAGTGAAAATAAAATAGACCAAAGCCCTAATATTTGAAAGAAACCAATGTTACTTTCTCTGAGGTCTGCAGGCTACATAAGCAATCATATAAACAGACACACAAAAATGAAAATTCCCTATCCCATGTTGTAGCGGATGGGTTGGAAAACCAGAAGATTTGTGATTAGAATTTATTTAAACCTTTAGGAGGGAGGAATGGAAAGTTGGTAGGAGACTGAAGTGGATCACCTTTCTCTTACAGAACTTTTCTGATATTTTCTCAGTTCCACTTCTTGCTCCCATCTAAAAGCCACGTAAAATGGGATTTGTGCAGTGAAAGATTCATGGTGCCGAGTCTCAAGAGTGGACTTCAATGTCTTGAGAAGCAGAGACTCCTAAAAGTCATTTAAAGCTCCCAACAATTCACAGTGTGACTCTCGTTTGTTATTTAATCTGTCCATGTGCCTCCTTTTCTTTGTACATGAAATGGGTGTCAAAGAACTGTTTACTTCAAGATGATGTTTAGCTTTCCAAACAGGTGACAAACATCCTCATCATCTAGGTTGCGGATTACGTCGGTACCAACATTGCTTCTCTCAGCCATCTGTATGGCTGGTCTCTTGTTTCCCAAGGATGCTGGATTAAGTCATTCTTACCATTCTTCCTGGAACAAGATAGGAAGGAAGAAGTCTGTATGACTACGTCCAGAATAAAGGTTCACCATAGTCCTTACCAGGCTTTGGGGCAACAAGAAAATGCACTCACACAACCTGGCACACACCCCATTACGGGACTAACGATGAGCTGAAAATAAAAAGGAAACTTAAGGGAAGCCTAAGGAAGGGATTAATCAACAACTCCAAGGCAATACCATGCCGTGCTTATGTTTTTTGCAAATATTGACTTTGAGGAATTAAACATGTGACTAAACTCTATGTCATTGTTCCTGTGAAAGAAAGTTTCTATGTGACTATTTCAGACCAAAGGCAAAGCAGAACAGTAGAGGCAAGAGGGAACCCCAGCATAGTGCTGTAACTTTCCTCCCCTGTAGGGAGGGCAAGTGATGTGCATGTGGTTACTGAACATGGTGTGTCACATATATAGAGAGATATCTCCCCACACACATGTAATTTGAACTGGACAAAAGAGGGAGTTAGGAAGAGACCTCTGTTTCTTCTTCTTCTGAGTTTACAAAGCCATCATAGACTTCTCCAGAAGTAGTCTGGGACAGGGAGAGAAGTATGGACCCAGGGGAGTTGAAAATGGGCATGGGATAGGGAGAGAGAAAGTAAATAGAAGGTTCTGGAGCCCAGACAACTCAAATAGCTTGTAATACAGTCAGAGAAGAAGGGGTGATTTCTTTGGAGACGAGGCTGCAGTGGTTCTGGAAACCAGGGTCCCTCACTGGGCAAGTCATGACTGTTTCAAACAAGATCATCCAGTAACTGACCAAGAAGCCAAGTGGTAGTGCTTTGATGTGAACTATTTGTACTATACAAGACATGGATGTGTTCTTTCACATAACCTTCTTAGAGCAGTCTGTCTCAGACTAAATCTTGACTTCATCCCGATGGCATGTTTACTGACCCTGTACAGTTGGATTTGGGTGCATGGTACATTAGGTGATTATTCAGCAAATATTCACTCCTGTCCCCAATTCCTGCCCCTCCATACCTTAACAGAGGAGTGTACTTTCCTGCTCCATTGGTGTTGGGCTGGGTCATGGGACTTGCTTTGCCCAGTGGAATAGTAGCAGATGTGACAGAAGCAGAGACTGGAAATGTGCTGGTACAGTTGGGCTGGCCCTTCTTGTGTTTCTGCCATGAGAAGATAATGCCAAGACCAGCCTGATGATCTAAACAGGATGAGAAAATTCATGTACAGCAGATCTTGACCCAATCTGTAGCTTGAAATCAAGGCCAACCGAACCAAGCTTGGACCAGCCAAACCCCATGTATGAGTGAGAATAAATCATTGTTCTTTTAAGTCACTGACATTGGGAGTGGTTTGTTGTATAACATTTTGCGGCTATAGCTAACTGACACAAGCAGAACTGCTGACTGAGCAGGTGAAGGAGACAAGGAATATGCATTGTATAGTGTTTACAGGGCACACTGGGTCAGTGGGATGGTGGCATCCCTGAGCCATGAGTGGTGGGGGCTAGCATATAGGGCATACCCTTGGTGCACGGTAGCACGATGATATAGCTGGACACAGATCAAGGGTCAGAATGAGGTTGCTTGTGAAACAGGAGACTACTCTGGGTCTCCTAGTGCGTATACACACACACACACACACACACACACACACACACACACACACACACATACACATATATATACCAGTATGTACCAGTTACTATTGTGGGTACAACTTTGTATGAGTTGGTATCCATGAGAGCTCTTGTTTTTGGAACAAGGAGACAGAGTGTGCTAGTGTTGTTCTTGGTGTTGGTTTCTTTGTTTGTTTGTCTTGTTTTGTTTTGCATGGCTTTGAGAGGGACACAGAGACATGGAGAATTGAAGACATGGTCTAGCCTCTGCCTGCAACTGATTCCCTGGGTCGGGTTACCAGTTGATGGGAGAAGCTGAAGGAGCTATTTTCATGAAGGACTTTGTCATCTGGACCCCAAAGTGACCCCTCCTGTGCACACCGAAGTGTGGCACAGAACCCAGATGAGGACCATCACCCTTACTGTTCTGAGGAACCCAGAGAGCTCTGGCTCCTTGCAGATTGGTGAGTGAGGGAGATGTTGCCTGTGTTACAAACGCTGTGTTCCCATCATGGGCATCATCCATTGCTGCTATGGTGAGGTTCCCTCCTGCTGTGTCATGAGTGGAGGAATAGGAGATGTTGGAGCGCTTGGGGACTTGCATGAAAGGTGTGCGAGCTAGAGGAGACACTTCTTCGGGACTCCCAGGAATATACTGGGAAGGCTTGCCAGGGAGGCTGGAGCTGGGTGAGGCTGAGAGAAAGCAATCTAAGATAATAATGTTAATGGGACCTCATTTGAATGTACATGTTGATGGGCCACAGAGACATACCAGTTACTTTATATATGTGCTTGAAAGGTCTAGTTGACCCAATGGCCACTCTCAGTGAAGCTATCATGATGATGCTGGGCGGTCTTTCTTCAATGGCACATTTGCCTCAACAGATGACCCAGCCCTACTGGAAGGAGAGCATCACCAAACTAGTGCCTCGGTGGAAATTCCACTGCATCACTTTAGGATGATAATAACACAAAGGAAAATGGAGGAGAGAAATCAAAGGATGAGTGAGAAAGGGTGGTGTGGTCGGTGGATCAGTATATTTAGCAGGTATCTCAACATGCATTCAGCTGAGGATCTACCGAGTTCTAAGATAGGAAGTAGTTCCAGACTGTACCGAGAAAAGAGCTTTTCTCTCAGGTACAGACCCCCTGAATCCTCTGTATTGCTTTCTGTGTCTACATTTCAAATTCCCAATAGAATTAGCATATATTGGGTTGGCCAAAAAGTTCGTTTGGGTTTTTCCATGACATCTTATGGAAAAACCCAAATGAACTTTATGGCCAACCCAGTATTTAGGAGGGTATAGATGCGCTTAAACGTGTGGATATTGAATCCCAGCTGTGTCACTCACTAGCTCTATGACCTTGGGCAAGGCACTTAATTTCTTCCTGTCAGTTTTATTCATTCATTCGCTCATTCATTCACGCATCCATCCATCTAACACTTACTGAAATCATACTGTGTGTTCAGGTATTCTGCTAGGCAGTGAAACAAAAGACACACAACCTCTAGCCACATGGAGCATAATATACTAGTGAGGGAGATGGCAAAAACCCCCAATAAATGAACAAATAAATTTAAAAGTATGAAGAGTATTATGAGGAAAACAAACAAGGAGCTGAGATGGAGAAAAAGGTACTTGTGTTAGGTAAAGTAAGTAGGGAGAACCTTTTTATAGAGGTGTCATAATCTTGGGAATGTGCTTATGCATAAAATTGGGATAACAATAAAGCCTTCATTGCATCATAGCGAGAGAGGCCTAATCAGATAATGCTATTTTAACACATTTGATTTAGTGCCTGTCACACAGGAAATGTTCAACAAATATTTATTATTATTTCTTCTATCCTTAGCACATAGACTTAGTACATACTACTTAGTACATAAACTTAGCAGACAGAACTTAACACATGACTTTGTACATAGTAGGGACTCAATAAATGTGTGCTGCTGATGGGTTATGAAAAGAATATGGTGGCATGGTGACACCCATCACTGTCCACGGTTTCTGGCAGCATCGGAAGGGCTAAAATTGCTCTCTTAGAAACATACATGTGACAGCAAGGAATACATCAACCTCTGGACCCCCAGAGTGAGCCCCTGCAAGATAATATTGTTCCAGGCAGAAATCAAGAGAAACTTGGTGCTGATTTGTGCCACAGTTGCTTACAGTGTAAACAGAAGCCACCAGGGCTGTCCACTCAGCACTTCTTACCAGTCACAGAAAAAAAATGTTTTTCTTCTTTAAAGGAAAGATGGAAGAAGGGCATTTTTAGTTCAGGCTGCAGCTCTTTACAACATAAATTGCTCAGCCCAGGGGAATTGAAATGGATGAAGTGTATGAAAAGTCAGCTAATGAATGGAGTTTGGGTGAAAAAATGATAAAATAAATTGCTTGGTTTTATTTTTCTATCCATAGCGATGCTTGTTTTTAAAGTGGTCAGTGATGCAGGTCTTATTGACATTGAGCATTTGGGGGAAGAAAGCAACAGTACCTCTGTGATCGCACATTGGTTATAATAGGATTAAGTATAATAATTTATTTGCAAAATAAAATTTCAATTGGATACTAATTCAATTGGATACTAATTTCCAGGGCCCTTGTTTATTAGACAGGAGAAGGAAAGCTACCACAGTGCTGGTCCACTGGTAGAACGGGGGAGAAATTACCTTCAGCTCAAGGATGGTATGTTGGCCAGATTATTAATAGAGATGCAGCTTGGAAAGGGGGGAGAGCACAGATTGAGTGGTGGACAGTGCCATTCTGGTCTTGGTCTGTCACTTGCAGACCTGGGCCTCATTTGTACCTCTTTGGGCTTCCTGATTGATGTGCTCAAAGAGGTTACAGGTATATTGTGATCTAGTGAACCCTCAGCACCTAAGGTCTGGGTTAACTGAAGTCCCAAGCTGGTTGTCAGTCCAGGACTCATCAAGGGCAGCCTGAGAGGCTCTGACAGCATGCCGCACAGTACCTGTAAATGGCAGATACCTGAGCTTCTTGGCAAGGCACTGAGCTCTCCCAAGAGGTGCTCTTTACTAAGTACCTCAACTGTCCGCTGCAGAGCACACTGCTGCCCACGGTGGGCAGAGGGTGAAGAGATGCTAGAGACTTGTTCCAGGGGCCTAAGGAGACTCATGTGCAGTCCAAGCCTGGGCTGAGAGAGGAAGATGGAGAGAAGAGGAGGCCAGGCGGGACTCCTGCAAGGCATAGCTCCAAAGGCAGCACTGCACCTCTTTCTTGACATATACTGGGTAATTAGGCCCATTTAAATGTGCCCTTTTAAAAAAGTCCACGCAGGTGGCTGGGCAAGGGCTCTAGCACTGAGTGAACATGCTGCATGTTCAAGCACCTTTCTTGTGAAATACTTAGAACAAAAAAGTTTGATTTGAAATCCATTTCCATTATCAAAAGACATTTTCAACATTTACATCGGTCAAAGAAAATAAAAAAGAAGAGTTCTTCAACTCTTTAAAGATAATTTCAACTGTTGTAAATTTTTGAATGGCTATAAAAAACGGCTTTCAATTTTTTATCACCACTTGTGGGAACAAAGTTCCTCATCAATGGTTACTATCAAGAATTTGAAGAGAGATCATTAAAAAGACTTGATCAGGACTTGCTTGTAGCCATTTCAAACATAAAACTTGGTATAAAACAGTTATGTGCATGAAAGCAAGCTCAACTTTCCATTAAAAATTTTGGAAAAGATTTTATTTTGGGCTTTTATACAAATTCAATATTTAATATCCATCTCTAATTCTCTGTATTTTATTTTTATTATCATAGTAATACAATATAAAGAAAATGTAATAAATATTTTCACCTAGCCCATGGAGATGTCCTCAAGTACCCTCCAGTTTATTCCAGTGTGATGAACAAGTATTATCATATTAAAAAATATCTTGGCTTCAGTCACACATCAGAACACCTGGGTCCTAATGCTGGCTTGCTGCTAACTTTCTTTAACAAAATTGCATGAACAACTTGGGCCTCAGTTCTCCCATCTGTAAAATGACTGCATTAGATTAAATTACTCCTAAGTTTTAACTTGAACAGTCTATTTACTTCTATGGTCATGACAAGGATTTATTTCTTATGAGGATACATCTTAGCAATTGATCATGATTTTTGAATTTTTTTTTTTTTTTTTTTTTTTGGTGGTACGCGGGCCTCTCACTGTTGTGGCCTCTCCCGTTGCGGAGCACAGTCTCCGGACGCGCAGGCCCAGAGGCCATGGCTCACGGACCCAGCCACTCCGCGGCATGTGGGATCTTCCCAGACCGGGGCACGAACCCGTGTCCCCTGCATTGGCAGGCGGACTCTCAACACCTGTGCCACCAGGGAAGCCCAATTTCTGAATAACTTTAATACAAAATGGTCTGCTACAAACCAAAGAAATTTGTTTGCATAGTACACATAATGGAATTGGGTACGACTTTGTGACCAAAACATTTATTAGTGAAGAAAATCTAGCCATCGCCTTGACTCCAAAGAACTCAAGGTACTATGCTAATAATGCCACAAGCCTATCTGCTCAAGTTAAAATTTCTTTTTCCCTTCAATATTTATTTATTTTGGCTGAGCCGGGTCTTAGTTGCAGCATGCAGGATCTTTTTTAGTTGTGGCATTTGGACTTTTAGTTGTGGCATGTGGACTTTTTAGTTGCGGCATGTGGGCTCTTTGTTGTGGCACACATGTGGGATCTAGTTCCCTGACCAGGGATCGAACCCAGGCCCTCTTCATTGGGAGTGTGGAGTCTTACCCACAGCAGCACCAGGGAAGTCCCAAAGTTAAAATTTCTGCAAGTATTTCCCTTGTTCCTTTAAGTTTGGGAACACAGATCAATTCGAAGGAAGCCATTGTATCCTTTCCCTTTGCAATCAGACAGCACTGCTGATATGGACTGTGCCCATGTTGATCACTTTTACATCCCAACAGGCCTGCCCATTGGTTTCTAGCCATCTCTTTGCACCTTTGAAAACAACTCTCTCAGATTGAGAGTGAGGCCGAGGATCTGAAAGGCAATAACTACATTTTTTTTTTTTTTTTTTTTTTTTTGCGGTACGCAGGCCTCTTACTGTTGTGGCCTCTCCCGTTGTGGAGCACAGGCTCCGGACACGCAGGCTCAGCAGCCATGGCTCATGGGCCCAGCCGCTCCGCAGCATGTGGGATCCTCCCGGACCGGGGCACGAACCCGTGTCCCCTGCATCGGCAGGCGGACTCTCAACCACTGCGCCACCAGGGGAGCCCTCAATCACTGCTTTTTAATCAACTTGTTTTGAGCCAGAATCCTACCTTACCTGCCTTCTTGTTCCCAGCCTACTGCCCCTCTACAAGCAGACATAGAATTTTAAAAAAATAAGTGAGCCAGATACATTCAACAGCCAAGAGCAGATTAAAGCTTCCTGCAGACCCTAAAATCAACATACTTTAAGAAGAGGTCTGGAAAAGTATATCACTGAATATCAGAAAACTTTGAAGCATTAAAGCATCCATTTCAAAGGAAAGGGTTCAGAATACCCGAGCATGTGCTATCCGATCACACATACCATTGAATACGTAAGTGCGTGACTCCTAACTGCTTACAGGCACTCTTAAAATTAGAAAATATGTGCAGCCTGGAGAAGCCTGAGTAGGAGAAAAAGTTGTAGGTATGTATCGTGATGCCTTGTACTCCCTCTGAGATGTGTAGCCAGTTTTTCTCAGCAGATTGAACATCAAAAGCTATGTGAAGAAGTGATCTAACATTGTCAGCTCATTTGTTCTAAGAATTAGTGTCAGCATCACAGAAAACAGGCACTATAGAGTGGAAGCAAGAGTTCAGGGTTTGGTCTTTGGGTGAAGAAGATAAAATAAAAGTCAGAAATTAGTAAGGTCTTAAAAACAATGGGGTCTCTTGGGTTCCAGCAGGAACTCAAGTTATATAAAAGGAGCATTTAGTAAAGATGAAAGACACCATAGAAAACCATCTGTAAAATTCAAGAGCTTATATTGTGAAGCCATGGGAAGGAAATAACATTTATTAAGCACCATATATAGGGCACCGTGATAGGTGCTTTCAAATCCTTCAAGCTAAGTATAGCTATAGTATCATTTCCTTTCTAATCGGTGAGGAAACTAGGACTAATAAAAAGGTTATGCAATTTGGTATAGCTCATACAGCTGGTAGATGATCAAAACCTGCTAAGCTCAGACTTGGTGTTGACTTAACACATACATGTGATGGATGTGCCTATTTTTTGGCTTAATTAAGGGGAAAGTCTCCAACATCATAATATCTTCTCTACTGGTCCCATGGAGTCCCACAGATGCAGCTATGTTCTTTAAAATCTTGAGGATTTTTAAAAAGTATTTCTGATCTAAATTCACTCAAGGTATAGGGCAACTTAAATGGTTCCCAGGCATTTATTTGAAAAGGAAGCATTTCTTAATGAGCTCTACCAGGAAGCCAAGAATGAGTCCCCATAGGATTGGGGGCATCTCAGGGGAGGGGGTAACTCCTCTGGGTTATGGGTCTGCTGAGGGGGCCATACCACTACAATATGTTTTTTCTACACTTTTTTTTGGCTGCATACTCTGATTCACTCTTCATATGACGATTTTGTATTATTTACTCTAGAGAGAATAGAAAGATAACTGTCTTCCCTTTAACAAGATTGATCAAAATTTGATAGTTTATTAGTGATAGGTTAGAAAAGTTCTTTTAAGCTTCAAAACTTAATACTGTAAATGCCTTACCTGTGACTTTCCACAGCAGTTACATTCCAAAAACAGGAAATGCTCCAAGGAAAAAAGCAAGGTTCTGAAAGCAAGCTTTCTGTTTCATACTGTGGCCAGGGCCAACTAGAGGCGGATTCACAGCATAGCTGGAGAAGCTGAAAACTCAAGGCCTTTTCCAAGGCTCTTGCCCACAGGAGAAAGTAGTCAACTGAGCTAGGAGACAAAGAACACTGCTTCAGCCTTGGGGCATCACTGCCCTTGCCTGCGGTAGTCCTGGGGCTGCTGGTTGGGCTGGCGGGCTGAGCACAACCTCTCCATCTGCCTGGCCCCTAATGACAGCTCCTTCCAGCAGGCCACCTTGAGCAGTCAGACTCATCTCTTCCTTCGGTGAGAAAGTATTCAAACCAGGCACAGTTCATTACCGCTTTGATCTGGGCTTCATGGCCACCTGGTGTCCTGACCCCTTTCTCCAGGTCAGGCCTGGAGAGGAAGAAGAAAGTGAGGACTGAGGGTAGTAGAGAGGCTACAGTCTCCAAAAGCTATGGCCTCAGGTAAGAATGACGTCTCAGGCAAAAGAACTGATAAGGAATTTACAGATATGGCATTGCCAATAAAAGGCTGAAGCAAAAAGTCACTTTTTGAAACCATCAATAATAAATGCATTTTGATCAACCATGCTAGAGGAAAGAATGAATTACTTGTCCATCTTTCTAGAAAATATTACAAAATCGTTATCATAGAAAGAGGCACTCAAAGAGTATGAAGTCAAAAAATGTAGGGGAACCAGCATTACAGAACTGTATCAGACTATAAAAATATAGTGTTATTTGACATTTGTCAGTTTTATAAAATTTCTGATTTGAGGCCATTTCTTTACTCATTCAAACTAATTTTCTCATTCATACCTGATTTTGCATTCATCTTTTAAAATTCTTTTAAGAAAAAGAATTTTCATACTGTGAAAATTTCATACTGTGAAAGAGTGCCCCATAAGTTTAAGCTTCAGGTGCCATAAATGAGGATCTGTTCCTGGAACTTCTGCTGGGACACAAAAGGCCATGCCCAGTATCCCTGTATTCTCAGGGGATACCTCTGCTGACAGGGATGTTAGGAATCAGTGCCTAGTTCAGTTTCATGGAAAGAACAATGGACTGGAGTGGGACTTCATTTCTATTTCTGGATTAACTTTGTTCTAATTGTGTGCCCCTGGGAGATTCTAATGCTCTGTGACCATAGTTTCCCATTAATAAAATGGGATTCTAAATAAGAGCCCCTCCTCATCTCATAGGGATGTCCTTCGTGCATGTAGTATTACAATATAAATGTTAAAACCTTTGTAGAAGAAGACGGCCAACAAAAAGGAAATAGCCATTGGTCTCACTCCTTGCATATTCCTCTGGCTGGCAGCAAACTGAGGTTACTGGTAGCATCTTGGTAAAGCTTTACCACCTTACTATGCTGTCGCCACACCACCCTTGAGACCAATTGAAAACTGTCACTCCCTTTCTAAATTTCTAAATTCTAAATTTCTTCAAAGAGGTGTTGTTGGTTGTGGTGGTAGTGAGTTTCCTTTTTTTCTTTTTCTTTTTCTTTTTTTATATATGGAAGAAGTGGAAACACTCATTTCCCTCCTGTTCCCATTTCTCTGTCTTTTTACCTTTTACTCAACCCTTCGTCTTCCATATCCTCATTAGCCTTCCACACCATCAATAACCCAGTGCCACTGCCTCTACTCCCTATTGGATTCTGACCTGGCTATTATCGTCTTCTGGCTCTTCCAGAGGCTTGTGAAGCATCCTGGAATTGGGCTGTTATTCCATTCCCCCAGTCTGGGCAAGAGATGGTGGAAGAGTAACAGAGGGTTGACCTTGTTCAGATTTAGGGAGGGTCCCCTAGTGATGGAGCCATCAGTGCTTCGTGTTCCTCACTGGCCACCCAGTGGGGTCACTCAGGCTCCTCTGGTCCCTGAGGCAGAGGGACCTGCCTTTTAATTTGCAGGGGAAATAAGAAATGTATTGAAAATATGACACTTGAATTGACCTACAGATAATTCCAAAATGTTCTGAAGATGAAAAGGATTGAAAGAAATATCTGATGTGTCAGAATGCATCAGCAGTAATACTGAAAAACGCAAAAATGAAACTAGACTGTAGAAATATTTCGATGCCAATCCTATGAACTAAACAAATACGAGACTTGTAAGGCTTAGAGACCAGCAAAGACCTTGTTGGTTTGTTTGTTTATTTTTTACTGAAGTATAATTGATTTACTATGTTGTGTTAGTTTTAGGTGTACCACATAGTGATTCAATATTTTTATACATTATGAAATGACCACCATGTTAAGTCTAGTTACCATCTACCACCATACAGAGTCATTAAAATATTATTGAGTATATTCCCTATGCTGTACGTTACATCCCCATGACTTATTTTATAACTGGAAGTTTATACCACTTAATCCCCTTCCCCTGTTTTGCCTATCCCCCCCTCCCCCTCCCCTCTGGCAACCACCAGCAAAGATCTTATTATATATATAGCTGCCTTTTCAGTGCTGGATAGGAGAATGAGGAATGGGATTTCTCTAGGCTATAGACAGAAGAGAAATAGGAAGAGAGAAGCTAGTAGTACATGAAAACAACCTCCGTAAATAGAAACTCCTTACATGTATATCATATTTTTGTAATATCATTTTGTACAGACTTCTATTTTCTCACCAGCCTTTCTCACCTTACTGTCTTGAATTGAGTTGTCTCTTTGACTCCATTAACTCTCCCCTTTCAAAGATCAATTGCCAAATTCACTTACTTGTGTCCAAATACTCATTTACTCAATGCATATTTACCAAGCATCAGCTACATTTAGGGCCCTCTGCTAGATATTGAGTGATATGATCCCTGCCTTCAGAGAGATTACAATCTGGGTAAAAGGCAGCTGTACTCAGATAAATAAATATAGAACAAGACAGGAGATCAATATTATGAGTTCTAAAAAGACAGTGTTTTGAGGATATGGTATATGAGGCAGGAGCTATGAATTTTCAGAGTTTAAGATTTTAACAATGAGAGCAGGGATGTGAGAGGGTGTTCAAGGATGTGAGAGGGACAGAAATGAGCCAAGATGTTTTCAGGAAATGACAGGAAGTGGGGACGTCAGGAGAATGGAAGAAGCACCGTCCAATTGTGGAAGGCCCAGTTTGCCACACGATTGGTTCTACATCTTACAAAGATATTGCTCTCGGCAATGTGGGTGAATGGAGAGACAAATAGTCCTGGGGGGAGATAACAATGGCCTGAATGGAGGCTGTAGCAGAGGGAATGGAAAGGAGGGGCTGGGTTTGAGACACTGGAGGTGGAATCAACAAGACAGAAAGACCTGTTGAGTTAGGGAGAGGTTGGAACACAAGACTCTTCAGAGTTCTCATTCTCTTTAACCTTTCTTTCCCCCATGACACTGTTCACTACTCCCAGCTTCTTGAAGCTCTCTTCTGTTTTATTTAATGAGGGAGCACTACCTTGCTTCTCCTTCTGGTCATGAACAAAAACTTAATAAATGACCTTTTGTAAGACATTCGGCTCTTCATTCCAACACTCATCTCTCTAAAAGATTAAGTGATTTATGTGACTCGGGTCAAGTTGGAGTTAAGTGGTAGATCTGAGACCCTAAGACTTATCTACCAGACTGAGTTCCATCCCCCGGGGAGGAGAAAAGGGGAAGAGGTTTGGTTGCAGGTGTGTACAGATGTAAGCCTAGAGAATTGAAATGTTCCTAGGACTCTCTTGGCTGGGGAACTTAATGCTTCATACTGGCAGGCAAAAACAGTTTAAAGTTCATTCCCAAGATAGTGAGTTTTAAATAGATATATGATTTGGAATAGTCGACATATAAATCTTCTTCCCAGGCTTCAGCATGAAGCTCAAGCTTGATCCAACAGACAGCAACGAGTCTTTAAGAGCTGTAATGGCCCATCATGTCAGAGGATATTTATGGGTTTACAGGGTCTTCAGATATCTGGATATTGTGCAAGCAAGATAAAAAACCCTCTGAATTTTCTTTTCAGAAATAAATGAGTGCTTAGCTAGCTGTGTTTCTTAAATTAAATGACTCAGCCATTGTTCACTTGTAAAATACCCAAGGGTCCTTGTCTACATTTTGGAGGAATGTGCTGCTACATTTCTGTTGGAAGAAAAAAGCAGTTTGGGGGCTGTAGGAAATCACTAACTTCTATTTTTGTTTCTCACACTGCTAACTTAATAAGAAATATGTTGCTGTGTACAAGTTTTCATGACAGGCATTTCTTAGGTCATATCTCCAGTGACAAACAGGGGTGACAGGAACAAAACAGTCCTGTATTAAAAAAACTGATTTGGGACATAGGTCAATAATCTTAGGAACCATTTTGCTAGACTCTTAACTGATTGGATCTACAGGCTAATGTTTGTGCAAATGGAATTCCTGCGGTCAAATCATTGAGTTCTCCCATTCCTAGCAAGTAGTTGAAGACCTTTTTTTACTATTTCACAAGCCCTTTTCTTGGATAAGGAGAAAAATTAATGTTATTCTCTGTTTCTTTATGAAATTCTTGCCATGATATGGAATTAAAGTACTCCCTTTCATTCAATGTTTGAAACAAAACATTTTATAAATAAAGCTTTTCAATAAGTAGCTGGTACTAAAACAGTCAGCTCTGCCAGAGGACATTCAGACTCCCAAGGTCTTCTTTTTTTTGTTAACAGTGAACATCTTTATTTATTTATTTATTTTTATTGGGGTATAGTTGTTTTACAATGTTGTGTTTTGTTAGTTTCTACCGTACAGCGAAGTCCCAGAGTCTTCTGTGTACCAGAAGCCAAGGCGCTTTGGCTTACTCAAAGCCAGGGACCAAAGTTTTCCTGATTTGTGTCAGGCAGGTAAATCTGGTCCCACGTGGATCATTTCTTTTTAAAAATGCTTTACCAATCTATACTTTTTGTGAGATCAATATTGAGGAAAGGCTGGATATAATGTTTCCCTCTTGGTTTGGGGTATTGAAATGGGAACATATCATACGATGGCCCTGTCTGGAACAAAGTCAGAGGGCCTGAGGAAGACTGCTACAACCATCATCTCTGCTGTAGCCCTCCAGGAAATCTCCTAAATCCGCAGGAGGGAGGCAGAGTTCTCCAGTTTGTTGATGTGGGGACTAGGGGATTGAAAAACATGCGGGAAAGAACAGGTACTTTCTACCTCTGCCAAAGTGACCTGTCTTGCCTTTGAGTCAAGTCCTCCTGGGTTTGAAGGCGTTGTTGCTTTACTTATCAAAGAAAAACTCAGTTTTTCTGAAGAAGAGCAAACTCAACTTCTATTTATACATGATTTAAGTGACTATTCAGAGAACACTAAAAAGCCATATGTAATGAAGTCTCTCCTAGGAATTACATAGAATTCCAACCAGATATACAAGCACACATTTAAAGAAAAGTAGATGGCTGGACATTAGAGGCACTGGGGCAGCAGAGATGAAGACTTGGTTCCAAGGGGAGAAAGGAATCAATTTTAAAAGCTGAGTCCCAAGTCCTCTATAGTGGATCTTCAGGGAGACTCCAAAATCAACGTTAGGGACTAAACAGCTTTTCAGGTGTATGAAGCTATAAACATTTCCTTGGTTGTGAAAACATTTAATCTTCAGGCAAGGGGAGAAATTCATGTGTGTCTCCCCTTAAGATTTCTCTAATCCAGATCACTGGGTGAACACTTAGAGGAAGTGATGAAAAGTCTTCCTTGAGTTTTCCAACCTCTTGCTAGCACTGTCGTCTGGTGCAAGACCACCAACTCCACCTGGGAGCCAAGGCTTAAGGGATTGGCAATGGATAGGTCTAAGGCGTTATCCTTTGGTTCTGGCCACGAGACTTACCTGGGTAAGCAATGCACACCAGCAAAGACCATTGAGCAGAGAAGGGGCATGACTGGAACTCTGTTCTAGAAAGATCATTCCTGCAGCACTATGGAGGAATGAATTAGAGCAGGAAGAGAATGATGGCAGGGAGCAGAGTCATAGCTTTTCATACCCTTCAAGTGAGAGATGATGAAAGTTTGAAGGAGGACAGAGGCAATTACATTGACCCACCTGTGACTACAGTTATTGCTGTCAAGAGAAACCATGGGCCTAACAAACCTCCACATGACCCCAGACCATGTCAGGCATACCTTAATGGCCTCAAGCCTATGCCTACTTTCTCCCATGCAGTCTTCCACACCTTCCTCAGGCATGAGTGTACATGTCATAAGCATGCCTGCCTCTAATAGGTTTTAATGGGCATTTTTTACCATAAGAGACTTGTGGCGAATTTATGGTTTTGGCACAGGGCCATTTCCTCATCCTGCTCATAACTAAACCCAGAAGGATCTCCTTTGCCTCTATCATATTTAACTTCTGATCACAAAGACAGGCGAGGCAGGGATGGGCAAATGATGACAGCCCAATAAACAGCCTCTCTCTCTCAGGATGAGTAAGGTCAGGAGGGTACTCTAAAGCTGGGATCAGCGTGGACTCACAGACTAATAATAAACAAATGATTATTACAGCTTCGTACTGAGCAGTTGCTTTGTACCAGACTCTGGGTAGTTAGTATTCCTATTAAACAAAGAGAAAAACCAAGGCTTATGTAAAATTTAAGAAACCTTAAATACACATTAAACTTGTACATTGTTATATGTCAATTATATCTCAATAATACTGGGACAAAAATACACAGTCTATGACACACACACCAAAAAAGAAAGCTTAAAATTTCATGGGTAGTAGGTGGCAGAGCATGGGATCAAATCCAAGTCTGTCTTATTCCTGAGCTCAAGCTCCATGACCTTGTGCCAAGAAGACACTGGCACCTCGCCATCGCCTGCACAGATGCTAATCTATTTCTGTACAACCCCATAGTGTAAGGTCAAACTAAACCAAACAGCAGGCATTTCTTCCAGTCTAATTCAATATAGGAAGAAGAGTCTGTCCCAAGTCATGAGAGACTCTCTTAGATTTAATCCAGTACTTGGAACCTTGTCCTTGGCAGAAGGACATTTATCAAAGGATCCAGACCAGATGAAACCTCAGACCCACTACGGCATGGGTCCAATCTTTCCTATGAGAAAGGAACAGAATGTATCCAGCACCCACCATGTCCTTCCTTCCAGGGCTGGTCATTAGACTCATCTCAGTCACCTTGCAGGAACTTATTGGCATGGACTCAATTCATAAAACTTATAAACCAGTAGACAGTCTTGGCAGACTTACAAAAAGGCTCAGGTGAGGTTTTGTACCTGGGCACTGATGATTTGTAACCTCAATGAGCACTAGGTTGCCGTATCTGCCAAGGGAAATGGGTCTATCAGCCAGGTCTCCAAGATCAAGCCTTCACCTGCCACTGTGAATTGTCAGCTAAAAAACTCACTCGGTCCCAAATGGAGAAGCTGCTCCTGGCCATCACTTAAGAGTGCATTACAAAGAACCTCTAAAAAGTCTGATGGCATAGAAAAAATAAACAGAAGATTAATATCCAACATTTATATACAAGCAATACATCATTAATGATCATTATGGAGAACTTGCTTAGTTCAAATGAGGTTCCAGAAGACTGGAAGCATTTCACTGTAGCACCAGTATTTATAATAGCCACCCTGGGGAACAGCAGGCCCATCAACTTGACAGAACTAATATGCAAGGTAATGGAAATAAGCAGAGGTGAAACGGAGCCACACGGACACTGAATTATCTTGGGAGCCAAACTCCATGCAAATAGAGACTGCCCTGTTTATTAGCAGAGTGGAGAGGACATTCCTCAGACACCTTAGGTCACACTTGAACTTACCATTTGAAAATGGCACATCAAGTCACCCTGCTGCTTAAAAATCACAGCAAAGAACATTTTGAGGAAATTTGAGGACGGAGTTTGTCCATGGGGTTCGGGAAGAAGCATGCTGTTGGAGAAGAGGGTGGTCTCCCAAGAAACTCACTGTGCAGCATTTTCCAATTCACTTAACCTACCCTCTTATTACTTTCCTCAACTATAAAATGTGGATAGTATTGCCCAGCCTCCTGTCTTACAGTTTGTGCAAAACAAAATAGAAGAGCCTCTTTGAAAGTGCTTGGTAGTGTGTAAGACAGGAGAGGGAAATGCAAATGGCTCAGTGGACGACAGGAGGGCAGAGCCGGGATTTCGCAAACAGGTGATACACGCCCCTGGAAAGGGCCCTTCAGCTCTTGCCCAGGGTTGCCTTGCAGGATGCAGTCCCCATGTCACAGGTCCTCCTATGTTAAAGCAAAATTGGAAATACCTTTTGTGCATGTGAGAAATCTCCCAATTTTCAAATGCAGCAACTAAAACAAAAATTTCTAAAAGTCTGTTCATGCAGACGGCATCCTATTCATGGACTATTAGTTTGCAACCTCTCCCTAATGGATCATCTAGCATAAGAGCAACTGGGAATTTTATTAGTTGATAATAATAGCTAACATTTACAGAATACTTACTAAGCACTAGGTACTCTTCTAAAAATTATATGAAGTAGTCCCAAGAAGCCCACGAGACAGGTAATTTCATAATCCCCATTTTACACACGTGGAAACTGGGTGAGATTATCACTGGCTAAAGTTATCTGAATTTTATGGAAGCTTTGATTTTTTTTAATTCAGCAGAGTGTAATGTAGAATTCCCCTGCTCTCAACTTTTCTTAACAAAACCCTTCTCTGTGATTGTTCCAAGGAAATATTTTCTTAAAGCATGATTAATTGTATATATTGCCTATAAATAAAGACAGAGAATTTGTCCACATTTCCTCTTATACTTTTCTTTAGCTTACCCTGACTTGTGGAGTTAGTAAACAAAATAAAACTAACAATTCATTTTTATTTTGTCAAACAATAATCAATATTGAGGCTGCAAAGAACAAAGAGCTTTACTTGGGGGTCTTAAGAACTGCAATTCAGAAGACACAGATTCAGGTAAAACTCAAAGAGTATTCTGGGAAAGAGAAAAAGTCTTTAACAGTGTTGTTAAAGTTGCCAGGCAAGAATTGTGATTGACTCTGATGTAGGTTGGGAGATACTTGTCCTTTAAGGAATCACAAGTTATTTTAGGGTAAGGGTTTGATAAGTAGATAGGCTGTCACGTTATTTTAGGGTAAGGCTCCAATAGGTATCTTGAGTAGGACAATGAGTGATCAAAACGTCAGATTTTGTGCACGCTGAGACGTGCAGAAGTCCCACTTCCTCAATGGCCGCCCGGCTCCATGTTAGAGAGCTCTCTTAGCAACATCGACTTGATTGTGATTGTCCTTTCAGTTTACCTGGGCAAGTGGCCAGCGGAGGCAGTGTTTAGCCTGACTTAGCTACTAGAGCTGAACATGGAGTGGAAGAGGTGAGCTGCACAGTGTCCGTCTTGTGTCAACTTCCAACACAAGGGCACTGAGTCCAGAGGTGGCACAACAATGTTTCATCTTCTTGTTATTGTGAATTAAAGACTCCAGCATAAGTCCTTCATCTGGAAAATAATATCTCGAGGGGGTCTTCAAGTTCAAGAAAGGTATTTCCAAGAAGATGTAGGAATAAAGAGAGAGGACGCGGACTGCAGAGGAGAGGTCTCTGTTTCTGTGTGAGCAGTCAAGGGGTCAGGTGGGTATCGGAATGATGCCACTCCCTCATCCGGTCTCCTACTTCCTTGGTCGGCCTTTGTCAATATCTTCGCTGATTAGCATGACTGCCAGAGAGTACATGGAAGAACACTTGAAAAGCAATGTTCCTTGTGGGACAATTAGTAGAAAATGATCATTTGTTGTGATTGTTTGCAAAGGGCTAATGGTGAAAGACATTTCCTGATGACCTAAAATCCCGAAGTATGCAGGAGCCGATTGTTTTTCAGTCTGAGTTGGTATTCCTCCCCTCCTAGCACTCCCATTTTCCATACTTCAGTTTTCTCGGCCCAGCCATTGCCAGCATTCTCTTGCAGCACGGGCGTGAAGGACTCCCAGATGGTAGAAGGCTGTTAGAAAGATAAGGAGCTGGCCAAGGAAGGTCACAGTGAAAGGAAGTAAGAAATGGAATCTTACCAAGGGTCAGTGGGTGGCACTCGGAAGATTCCGGTGCACATGAGTGATGGGCTTGGGCAAAAGAGAAGACCAAGTGGGCAGCACAGACGCAGAGGAGCCTCAGCTCTGTCCGTGGGGCTCCGGGCCTGCACCCCTCCTCTTCCCGTCCGTCACAGGCTGAGTGCTTCCCCAAGGAACGGGGAATTAGAACAGGATGTGTGTAACCCCCAAGGGAATCTGAAACAAAAGCAAAACAAAAAAGAAACTTCCTTTCATGTGCCCTTCACCAAAAGGGCATTCATTCTGAGAGGCAGAGAGAGTTCTCTTAAATGGCGTTTCCTTGGCCTGTGAGAGGGAACTAGTCAGTGAATTCTCAGAAGCAATGATAAAGGTAGTCTGGGGATTATGACAACTTGTAGGTATCCTTGATATTAATCATGAAAGGAAATATCAACCATTAGAACCTTCCCAAGAATAGGTTATACTGGGACAGAGGGCAGAACACTACTAATTTTTTTTTAAAGGAGCCACACGCCTCCCCCTGCACCACCCCCAAAATGCAGCCTGTGCAACGCATTCAACTGTGTCTGCATTTACAGAGCTTTGGTACATGCCTAGGACTGTGCTAGGTGTTTCTTTGTATGGCCATTAAGAGAAGGCTTTTTTCATTAAGCAAAGACATCACACTGGGGATGGAGCTAGTGGGGTCACGAGTGGTTTTCATGCTCCTCAAGCTTAATGGGGAATTTATGTCCCGGTCCTTGATTTGAGAAGGGAGAACTGTCTTCTGCACATTCCACAAGTGGGCATCTCAGAAGGTGAGGGCATCACGGGTATGGAAGAAGTCATGGGGCTTTCAGACAACCTGCAGCCCACTGCAGGCCCAAACCTAATGCTCTGTGGAGAACTAGACCCCGTTAATCTGGGGGACTGCTTTGCAAGTGCCAAGTTTCCTGCAACTTGCGATGATTTGGAATGAGGAGTAGAGGCAGGCCCAGAGCAAAATGAGCTGAGCCGGGAAAGGGGAAAATAGATTCAGAATGTAAAAGCAGGGTTCTTTGATGGGCTGAGGAACTGACACATGGAAAAGGTAATGCATTATTGACAAACATGTATGCTGGCTGCAAAAATAATTAACACAAGCAGAAAAGAAATAGGAATGAAATGGAGCAGAAAGACTTTGAAAGATTGTGAAGTGGCCGCTGAAATTGCCAAGCTGATGTCAGAGAGATGATTAAAATTTTCCAATAGAACAGGTGACTAGGTAGTTAGGAAAGTGGGATGTAAACCGAGAGAGAGTGGATCGTTCTGTGAATCTACACTGAGGTACTAATCAGCATTTCATGTGAAACTTTTCAGTGCACATTTTAGCAGACGGAGGAAGGTCTTAAAAGCTGATAGCTAAAGCGAGTCTGGCTGCCTTTCTGTTCCATAATAACCGTCCTTGGAATGGGTACTTGCTCCTGTGAGCACTGCAGGACCACTTCTTCGAATAGAATTCCAGACATATCGATATGCTCACAAAGGCAAGATATCTGCAAAACTCCAGGACCAAGGGAGAGGAAGGGGAAGCCATGAGAGGTTTCAGTCTTCCTAAGTAGAGGTGCCTGGATGAACAGGCTCTAAACAGGTAAGCTGAAGGCTCAGTAATCAGAACTCAAAATGAAGATCGAGTAGCAACAAGGAGAGATTCATCTGCAGGCCAAACTACATGCGTGCATGCAGGCACGCACATACACATTCTTGTAGAAACTGTATTGCTGCCATAACAAAAACAATTAGATGGTGTATTGTGGGTATGTTAAAAGGGAATAATTGTTCATGACCAGAATGACTTTTTCGCTCATTCAACAGAAAAAGACTCTTATTTTTTATTTGTTGGCAAAGCCAAATTAGAAAAAATATATATCTTTATGACCATAGGAGACAAATGAGTGATACCAAATACCACTAAAAATGCTGTTAATCTACAGTGATATAAAATTACCATCTCAGCACAAAGAAAGCCTATATAATCTGAATTTTTCTAGCATCATAAAAACGAATGAGAAGCGAAATTGAGAGTAAGTAGGCTTTTGAGATGCCATTAAGAGTTACATGCATTGTTAACAAATGTGGCTAGACAGACTGGTGATTTACCTTGAGAAACAAATCTATAGAGACACAGAAAACTTCCAGATGAGACCAACTCACTGCCCTTCTCGTTGGTTGATGACACCTTTGAGGGTGTTATTCTCCTTTTTTAGATATTTAAGTGTGGCTGACTAGCCATTGACTTCAGGGATTATTTCCCTCTGTTTTCATTTGCTCTTTTTCTGCACATTTCAGAAGCCAGAAGTAGTTTGGGGTGGGGTGAGGGTGTGGCAAGGAAGGGAATGCAGGTCAGGGGTTTCTGCCTCTGTCACCTTAAAAAAATTGAATGCCAGCGTCTAATACCATTTACATTCATTCAGAACCTTTTATTCTCTCCTCTTCCTCAATGTCACCCATTTCCTGCAAGCACAAAACCTTTCCACTTGCATCACCTTCATCTGCATGTTGAGACTCTGCAGGTCCTATGGTCTCTAAGGACCTTCTAACAGCATTGCCAATAACCCTGTGAGACAGTCTGGAGTTGTCCTCACTTTGGTTTCCTTCCTAACAGCCAACAGTTAGCCTCAGGAGTCATCTCCCCTTTTCTCCTGCCTTTATACCCACATGTACCATGATAGCTATGGCCCAATTCTTACCACATCCAACAACTACTGGGTAAGTTGCCATATAATTATTATTGTCGACGAGCCAGCTTCTAGCATAGTTTCTGATTTACTCTTCCACATCCACCACTTTCCTCTATTTATGCCAAAGGATTCCCATTCCTTGGATAAGGGTCCTTAGTGATAAGGAGCCCTGCAACATCAGATGGAGAGGGAGTCCTATCTAATTCTGTTCCTCACCACCTGCATGTCCTCTACCCCACTATGCCATCCTCCAAGTCTTTTTTTCTCTTATGTGCCTTCCAATGCCTTTCTATAGCACCCCAAAGAAAGCCTCATTTCCGTCTCCTTCTCTCTACACCTCTGATTCATTTCTCCTTGTCTACAGAGTTATTATGTGTAAGAATAGCTAAAAATTGTTGAGCTCTTACTGTGAGCCAGGCAATGGACTTTGCATTTTATTTGGATTATCTCGTTTATTCTTCATTATGGTTTTATGAGGAAAGTACTACTATTTTCATGTCCACTTTATAGAGTGGAGAACTGAGGCTTTTAGATGAAATAACTTGCCCAAGTTTACAGAGCTAGGAAACAACAGAAGCAGGCATGGGACCACACATTCCTGTTGTGTCTGTTGTGCTGGAAGGCCTTGCACTGTGAAGCCGGGGGCGATTCACTGACTGCTGGTGCAGCAGCGCAGGACAGAGATGCTGACATCTTGCCTCCAGTCCACTAAGTCCCAACCAACCTCCCTGGCAGAGCACCTAGTGACGGCTGCCATGGAAATGACCTTTCTCCGCACCTGCTCAGGCGACTTCCAGCTGCGAGGTGGGGGGAAGGGTCTCCCTGCAACCTTGTCTGATTCTAGTCTGATCCCTTCTTCAGCTAACCTGCCTCAGGACAGGGGACACACCAAGGAGCGTTAGGCAGCAAGCAGCCACCTGTGGTCCAACTTGCCCTTGGAGAAACAGCATTGAAACAGACTTAACATACTTCCTAACAAGACCTGCCTTTTCTTTCACACTTTTCTTTCACAGCCTCCTAGAAATGTACAACTATCCACATCATCCCCCTTGATGCAACCCTTGCCTGCAACTTATTAACTGGACTGCTTATCAAGAACTGATGAAAAATCTGAATACAGTAAAAATTGAATCCAGACACAAAAGAGATTCCCTGCAAATTCTTTCCTGTCATCTGTTCCTGCCCTTTGCTTAAATAGGCTATATTCTTAAATGCATTACTTTTATTTCCCCAAATGAAATTTTCAAAATCAACTGAAGTATTTGAAAGTGAATAAAACATCATGTATTATTGCTATCATCATGATCAGTTCTGCATTTGATGTAACGAGCTAAAATATCAGATTGGTTTTAGCCCCAGCTCAGCTGTTGAACTTCAAAATTTAGGATGTTTCCCCCCTGTAAACCTCAATTGCCACCACCAACCCCGCCACCTATCAGAAGGGTTTTGAAGAGCAAAGGTTACTAGATTCTGATTTTTTTTTTCAAGTATTACAATCCTGATTTTAAAACAACTTCACTGATGATGTGCTCAGAAATTCTTCAAATGTATATAGGGCTTTAGAAGCTAAAGTTTTTCTATATATCTTACAATTTTTCCACCAACTTAATTGTGTCACTGGCATAGTCTTCCTTAATAGAATTCAGCACCTAAAACCATGCTAGCCTGGAGATTTAGCACCACTGCTTTTGTGTTTTCAAGGCCATTGTTCTCTCACCACTTTTCATTTGACGTACAATTACCTGGGCATCCAGTGTCACCATGTGCTTTCCCTGCATCATAGTAAGTAGGAACGGGACAGAGATGGCTAACTGAGGAAGCAGGGGGGCCAGGGAAGAGCACATCTGGGCATTTGGGGGTGGCGTGTGAGAACCCGTGGCTTAGGAGGAGGGGGCTGAGTGGATGAAAGGAATCAGCAGGTCTGAAGCAAGTGATGGTGGAGGGAAGACAGGAGCCCGACAACACTCTCGCGGTTTGCCTGTCCCCAGAGAACAGGATCTGGTCTCTCCTCTCCGCCAGCTGGGCCTACTGAGTTTCTCCTTTTGGTTCTCTTTCTTCCCCTGGTAATCAGTTCCCTGCCTCACTCTCTCCTGCTGTGGCTGCACTAAGTCTCTCCTGCTCTTTTCCTTTCTCCCAGACCTTGCCTTCGGCTGTGCCAGTGGTGTCCTTTTGTCCCTGCTGCTGGCTCCAGGGCCCCAAGCATTACTGTTGCCAAAATCTACTGGCTTTGGGGGCTGTGACTGCACTTTTTTGTTAAGGAGGGACCAGGAGGTTTGTGTGTCTCTAGTGGGCTGGAGCTTAAAATGTGAACTCCTGGGCTACCTTCTAGGTGCTGCTCCCCATTTACTACACATGTGAACGATGCGGTTAGTGCCCTGGGTCACTAGGTCGCCCTTTAGCATAGACAGTATATGCAACAGAGGGTTTACCTTGTAATAGTGCCCTGGAAAGTTGATCTGGACACATTGGTTTGTGGAGCAGATGGGAAGGAGTCGAGTGTGAGCCCTGCACGAACCTTGTGGATCCTGGACACCTTCCATGCCCAGCCTCAGCTCCAGGCCTGGGCCTTGCCGCTCAATTAGAAGCTACAGGACAGGAAGGAATGAATGAATGAATGGGTGAAGGGTTGAATAATGCTATCTGGAAACAAAGAAGGACTGGAACGTGGAAGTCAAGGGATCGTACAGGCAGTGAAGGGCACTAGTTTCTGGGCCCCTGCAGCTCATGCCCAGCACTCAGGGAAGCCAGTGGCAGCTCTGAGGAGCTAGGACACTGCACAGAAGGCAGAGAAGCATATAAACAGGCTGCACTGCTCCACGGCTTAAGATTAATATTCCTACTTAATACTGGTTCTAGGGTATGAATTTTTAGACTATAATTCTTTAAAATTTATTATAGTTTTAAACTTAATTGGATGAAAATATTTCTTGGTGGAGGAGGGGGTGCAATTACCCAATTATCAAAGCTAGAATGAATCCTAGGAGGGGCACTAAAACTCCCTTTAAGTACTGAGAGGATTTTATTACAGCAACTCTTAAAACAATAATGAATGTACGTGTTCCTCAGTATTTTTTGTTTTTACAATAGAAAAGGAACACACAATTTTCAAACAGAAAACAGATTTGCATTTGTGGAGAAGAAATAAGAAAGGGCTATGGGCCAGTGAATTCTCCTTGCAAACCCTCACCACCTAAAATTGTTTTTTCTTTGACGTTAAGGAAAAGGGGGTGGGGTGTGGAGGGGAACTCTAGTGCGGTGACAGACAATGAAATGGAGATGTGGGAACTAGCATTAAAAATACGCTGGCATTTTCCCAAACAGGGAGTGCTGACAAGTATAATCCTATTACTAAAATCATATCAGCAATGAGATAAATGAAATAAAAACAGGATCCCCTGAGACCAGAGTGGCTACTTGTCCACAAAATCTTAGTGCGTTGTATCAATCTGTCCCCACAAAAATAGTATGTAGTTGAAAACAATGCTAAGGAGGATTTTAAAACACATCATTGAGATTACAGCACCTTTTAAAATAAACAGCGCTGAATACCAACACAGGTAAAATGTCATTGTGAAATGGGGATCTGATATTCGACGGCATGCTTTATGGCTTTCCAGCGTGTGATAAAATCTGTTCACCAGATGTACTATTTGTCTTCTGTGTAGCATACTTGAGCATCCAGTAGGCCTGAGGCCCATTTATTTCATGTAATTGCCTTTCCTATGCACACCTTAGGGCACCCTAATTCTCCATTATATTTCAGGCACTGTACAGGGTACCATCTGGTAGTTTAAAACTCATCCCGTTTTATTGCACTACTACAGTGGCTGTATTCAGCCGTACTGCAGGCTTTCAGGTGGGGAAGGACTTCTTACTACCAGCTATTTATTTTTGCCTGAAATAAAGTCGCCTTGAACTATCAACATGCAGGATTCACACGTTGATCATCACTGGTCCATACAAGCTTGACAGAAGTTCCCGGGCAACCTGCAGACTCAAAGCAGTTTTGAACTGCTTCACGCACAGCTGTTAACTTATGGAATTGGGATTCTAAATTCTTTGCCTACTTCTGCACGTAATCATATCTTTTTAGTATCTCATTTGTATTACTTCAGTTCAGATGAGCACAAAAATAAATGTATTCCATCACATCTGGAAAAGTACCTCAGAGAACTCGCTTAATATACAAAGCTGCACACCTCATTACGAGGTTCGTCACTCATTTCCAACCCAGCCTTACCTCTGTTCCTCATCAACATGGCTTTTGTTTCACTGTTGTTTTCATTAAATTGTTAAATCATTTTTCAAGGGAATTTGCAAGATCTTGAAAAGGCGAGTTTGGAAATAATATACTTGGCAGAAGGAAAATAAATCTCAGGACCTCGAAGCTTTTCTGCAGCGGATCCCGGATGAGAGCGCCTTCCCCCAACTTGTGCACAAATTAGATAGGAAGTAACTCCGCTCTCCTGAGAATTCATCTCCCGCTCCACATCAGCCCTCACACGGATGCGCCCACACAGCTGGGCAAGCCACTTTAACAAAGGGTCCCTGATATGCAAATAACACACACCCAGCTGCATGTTTCCAAATGACTCATTGTTCACCTGCTGGTTCCTGCCTCACCAAATCCCTCTTGCTGCCTGTGTTCTGTATTCCCCCTTCTCTCCCTTCCCTCCCAGTCCAACGGCTAAGGTCTGTCAGCTTCTGGAATGGCAATGAAAAGGCTGCAGCAAGAGCAGGCCAGGCGGGGTGGTAGGGCAAAGTGAGTGATGAGTTGGCTTACCAGCCACTGCTGCCTTTTGACGTGTGTTATCTCGGCATTGCCCAGGGAGATTACCAGTCTTTGGCCAGAGACACAGAAAGACTTCCAATGTACAATCTGCTAGCTGGCACCAGTGACCTGTGTAAATCAACAAACCAGTCAGGAGATGCTGCTGTTACCACAGGCACCTTGGCTCTTCCTTCTGGTGTTGGGTGACCACGGCTCAACCACAGTTGGGGATGGAAGGATATTTAAGGTGGAAAAGGGCTGGCTAGAGACCCTTTTGCAGCAGATTCTTTACATGTTTTGCATTCGTGGCAATGACAAATGTAGCTAAATGCACCTGGTTGTAGCTGTCTGCTGCGATCTAAAGCCTGTTTGAGTGAAAAGAATAACTCCCTCTGTTATTTATTGTTGGAAGCAGAGTTTACTTTGCTGTCTTTAACCTCAGCAGAAATCAGCAAAGCCAGCTTGAGAGCAAACTGATGAGTTCTACGCAACGGAGCAAAGAGTCGTTGGCTGGAGTCTTGTAAATCAGCAGAAGACCAGTGACCGAATAGATTCGTATTTATTTTCCTGGAGTTACCCCCTTCTTTGACTCTCAGGTAATCTCATTCTATAAAAATGTTAATGCTGGTCCGAATATGAAGGGTGATTTTCCCCCCACAGCTCTGTCAAACATATCTTCCCAATAATTAAATGTGCATCCTTGGGCTCTAAGAGCAGTCTTGTTGAACAAAGCAACCGCAAATCCAACTAACCTTTGAAGAATGAGGGTGTCAAAGTATAAGCAGATGTTTTAATTTGCACAATGCTGAGAATTTTTGGATGCCAAATGTTCCTGAAATAGTTATTGTATCTCAACAGAGGAAGAAAGACACACTCAGAAATAACCTACAAACCTCTCAGTTACAGCGACACTTTCTCATTCAGCAGAAGTGATATCGGAAGTGTTATTAAGAAAGCTATATATTAATCAGCATCTAACGAGAAAGTAAGATAACTTTATAATTATAAAACAAGAGGGCATAGCAAAATTTTATATGCACACACACATACACACAGTCTCTATAAAGTCCATAGCCAGCTTAAAAACAGATTTAAAAGAAAACACTCATGCTATCCCTTGTGTATGCATTAAAGATTTCTAAAATGATTTAGGGGATGTATGCTATTTTTTAAAAAAGGAGGATACATACTCTAGCCATGAAATTATAGCATCATGTTGTCTGGCTAGTTGAACTTGCATTGCTTTGGGGAAATGTTAGCACACGTTTTTCACAAGTGGATGAGTGCAGGAAAGATTTATATTACACATAAGGAAAAATGTCCTGACTTTCAGAAGAGTTGTGAGAAGTCCAAATAGTTTACCCAAGAAGGCTGTGGAATTTACCTCCTGGAGATTTTTAGCAGCAGACAAGAGACCCATATGTTTGGGTTTATTTCAGACTAGTTTGAAATGAATAGAATGGGCTCATCAAGAGTTTCCCAGTCTTTCTCATTTTGTCACATGCCTACGAACAGCCTAAAGTCCAGCTGCCATCCACCAAGCCAGGCCTCTATACAGCCTTCCTCTGAAGCCATCTTCCGTCAGGTCCTAGTCATCGCTTACTAGACCCTGCTGATAGAAAAGGTTAAGCTAAGGAATTCTCATGTGGTGTTGGTGGGTTGGGGAAGGGGGAACTGTAAATTGGTGCAGTCTCCATGGTGGATAGTTTTTCAAAATCCACCACCAAAATTAAAGTGTATATCTCTCTGTTCCTACAATTACATTTCCAGGACTTTATCTTACAGATCTAGTCACATGTTTCAAAAGGACCTACGAATTAGTGATTTACTGCAGCAGTGTTTGTAATAGCAAATAATGGGGAACAACTTAAATATCCATCCAAAGAAGACTGATTAGGGCTTCCCTGGTGGCGCAGTGGTTGAGAGTCCACCTGCCGATGCAGGGGACACGGGTTCGTGCCCCGGTCCGGGAGGATCCCACATGCCGCGGAGCGGCTGGGCCTGTGAGCCATGGCCGCTGAGCCTGCGCGTCCGGAGCCTGTGCTCCGCAATGGGAGAGGCCACAACAGTGAGAGGCCCGCGTACTGCAAAAAAAAAAAAAAAGACTGATTAAATGAGTTAAGGCACATATGTGTTAAAAAAAAGAGGCAGCTCTATATGTCCCTGTAAAAAGGATCTCAAAGATACTAATAAATGAAAAGATTAGAATATCATGTATAATATGCTCCTGTTGGTTTTAAGAAGTAGAAAAGAGACTTTTTACAGTATAAAAAATAACTTTTGAACTATTATACCTTTTGGATTTGCATTGTATACTTACTAAATTAAATAAACCAAAATAAATGACTAGGGAAATAAGAAAACCTTTTTTCCAAGCTAAAATCCCCCAAATAAAGTAGGAGATTTATTCTGTGTCATTTCTGTTCTCCCTCCATCTTTGTCAGGAAGCCCCTAGTATAAGGTGGCATCCAGTGAGGACAGGCCTGTTTGAATCTGTTTTCTCTTCTCCTTCCTGCAGCTTTAAATTTCAGAAGAGAGAGAAGAGGAAGAAAGTGGCAGAGCCTGGTGAGAGGACACTAGAGAACATGTCCTTGCTTCACAATTTGGTTGCCATATAAACGTGAATTGAGTAGAGCTTCCTGAGGTTGCACAGAGGGCTAAACTTCTGCTAGGACCATGGGAAAAGCCTAGAGGGGCCAATGGCCAAGGGATGACCACTTCCATAGAGGAAACACTCTGACCAGGCCCCACTAGGCATAAGGTGAGTGTTCAGCCCAACCATTGGGGTTCCCTTTATTAAGGTCTGTGTCAATAAAGCCCGGTAGAAATGTAACTCAGGAACATTAATTCTGGAAAGTCTCAGCTAGAACTCTCTGAAAATTATTTGAAAACACAGTTGTGGAATCACGTGAAGGAAGAATCAAGCATCTGTACTTAACACTACAATTGAGTGCAGCAGTTGGAATATGGTAGTTAGCAGGTGTGGTCCTACCTCTGAGAGATGAGAGATGAAAGTGTGCAACCATTCTAGGCTGTTTCATCATAAGGGATATATATCTACCTTACTGAATTAATACGAGGGCTCTTTGTTATAATCTAATCAAGAGTCTGCCACAGTGCTGAGCACAGAGACTGGATCAAAAGACCATGGCCAGTGGGTTCTCTGCCAAAATACTTGCCACCTCAGCCACTCTGACTCTTTCCCAGCTGGTTCCTACATGGATGAGGCAGAGACCCTCTAGTGGGGTCATGAGAGAGACCCTCATCCCATTGCGGACACTAGGCTGGTAAGTTAGCGATACTTCTCAACCAAATCTAAAAAGTCAAGACACCAGTCCACAAAAGGCCAGAAACACTGTGCAGGCAACTGTTTAACGTGGTAGAGATAATATTTCTCCGCCTAAAAATATCGTACTTAAAAGAAAGGAGGGCTTCCCTGGTGGCGCAGTGGTTGAGAGTCCGCCTGCCGATGCAGGGGACACGGGTTTGTGCCCCGGTCCGGGAGGATCCCACATGCCGCAGAGCGGCTGGGCCCGTGAGCCATTGGCTGCTGAGCTTGCGGGTCTGGAGCCTGTGCTCCGCAACGGGAGAGGCCACAACAGTGAGAGGCCCGCGTACCGCAAAAAAAAAAAAAGGAGACCTCAGTTCCAGGCCCCTACTCTTGAGGTTTTTATTTAAAGTATACCCCATCTTTACTTGCAGCTGAGAGGCTGAAGATTAAAAATTAGCCACTGTATAGTAGCTGAGCAGTAACAATTTTTCATAAAGGTTTTTACTACACATTTGGGATTATAATTTCAATATTATGCAAATGCATTTTATGGATCTGTAATACGGAATGTGTACTGGCGTTAATGTGCATTAGCGGGTGAGCACAGAAAGGCTCCAAATGAGCCATTTTGGTGTCTGCTTTCAATGTGTATTATGAACAATAAGTAAAATGTTCTGGTTTAGAACAAATAATATAAAATCTGAATTCCTCTTGATATTCATCAGTGATGAACAGCCCTACGCAACTCCCAAGGAATTCTTCCATTGGACACAATTAAAAACTGGCTCTTAACCAATATATTCCTGTTTATGGCTTCTCTTCTTGGATATGATGTGAAAGTAAAACAGATACATTTAATAGGGAAAGGGGTAGTTTCCCCCTGTTGATCAGAATCAGGCATTAATCAGATGCGTGCATTAGGAAGGGCGTGACCCCTTCCATGTCAAGGTAGTGGCCCAGGCTACTTCTGTTTTCAGAGGTTCTAAGTATTACGAAGTGAAGAAACATCTAAACAGGGTTACAAAGCTTGTGGCATATATTTTCAATTAATAAACAGATTTCATGCCTTTACCACAAAATATTTCAGACAAGATAACTGTTGTTCTAAACGTATTTAAATAACATGTAAATAATATTCCTTAATAGTTGTTGCAAGCCTTGTGATCCAACATGGGGACCCAGGTTGAATTTTGTCTGACATGTGTTTTCTTTAACTCTGTCAGTGTGTCTTTGTGGGTGGTTACAGATTAGGAAAGACGTTCAAAGACTAACTGAAGGCTCTTCCTGAATGCAGAGGCCTGAGCCAAACTGCTCTCCAGGCTTCTCTGAGATAAAGCTTAAAAAATGTTTCTTTCCTTTTTAATTTCTTTAATATTTCCACATTCTAATCTTGCATGATGGCAAAGAAAGCAAGACTAAGCAATGTCACATGTACTGAAGGTGGTAGCTGAGTATATTCAACAAGTAATGCAAAATTTCTATTTGCATTGATTTATTTAGGACCTTGGGGTCTATTGATCTTTTTTCTTCCATGTGTGTTTAACACCTGCCTCCTTCTCTGGCAGTCTGGAGGAAGGCGATGTTGCACTGTCTAACAATTATAGGCTGGGCATTCAGTTGAGTAAGAGTAATGTAAAAATCTTCTCTATCAAACAGGCATCCTTAACTTAATGTATTTCAAAATGCCATAGATTCCATGACTTATCTTCAAAATGGTAATAAAAATATCCATGCATTGAGTTCTTACTGTGTTAAGTGTTTTATGTGCATTGTCTCAATTAAGTCACAAAGTAATCTCCCAAAGTAGGTTTTACAATCCCTATGAAATGGCTGAAGAATCTGGGGTTTAAAAAGATTAGGTAATTTTTACAGTCACAGAGCTCTGTAGGCCTGTCTAATTTTTCAACCCAAATTCTTGATCACTGTATAGCCCTGGGTCTACTATTAATATGGTGGCCAGTAGTCTTGGCTTCCTTTACCATGTAAATTACAGCAGTGGTGTTTGGTCCTTCAATCTGACATGGACACTACAATTAATATTAAAGTCTGATTCAATTTCAACCGGTCATTACATCACTGTTGTCTACCTTGCTGCAGTTGCTAACTGCTTTCCATTTCCCCCTGACATTTCTCCATTCTAGATAAAAGTCTGTGGAAGGAAAGATGGATACAGCAAGAAGGTCTATCCAAGAACTTAGTAAATAGGTGCTGAACAAATAATTCAGATTTTTAAGTTCTCCCATCAAATTCAACAAAAAGTCTTTGACTACCTGCAGAGTGTAAGCTATGATTTCTGTTCCTGAGTCGTTAAAATTTCAAAAATCCCAAATGAAAGCCTATTGGTAGTAGGGCAGCCCTTCCAAGTATTAATTTACAATCAATTTTGAAAGGAGCTGAGTATATTGTGTCCAAATTTGAAGATGAGCTATGGGCTCTATGCCAATAAGCAGATAAGGCTCCTACCCCAACAGGTAAAATATGAGATGCTGAATAATAAAGCCTGAAGTACAGTAGAGCAGGCCTGAGCAAACAAGTAGCACATCCTCTTGAAATATTCCCAGCACCATTTGCTGAGCCTTTTCTGGGCACTAGCCCTCTCTTAATCATCACAGCACCCTGTAATGTAAATAATATTGTCTTCATTTTGCAGATGAGGAAATTGAGGCTCAGGTAAAGTAAACCATCTAGCATCACGTTGTTAATAAGTTGTTGAATGAGGATTTAATTCCTGGTCTGCTTGATTTCAGAGAACATGAGAGAGAAACAAAGAGAAGATAATGATTTTTTATTTTTAATAGTCACTATCCTCTTTTTTTATTGTGGTATAAGATACATAACATAACATTTACCATTTTAACCAGTTTTGAGTATACAATTCAGTGGCATCAAATACTTCACAATGTTGTACAACCATCATCACTATCTATTTCCAGAACTTTCTCATCATGACAAACAGAAACTCTGTACCCATTAAACAACCTGAACTGGGTTTTAAAGGAGGAGTGGGAAAGAAAATGTAGTGGGTCAGAATGGCATTGCAGACACAGGGGACACACAGAGTGCTATGTGTGTAGGAACTACAAGCAGCTGATTGCTGATTTTTGTTTTAAATAGACCCCCTTCTCCAGTGCTGTGTGGAGGTTGGATTTGAAGAAGAGAAAGCTGGGAGCAAGAGACCAGTAGAGCCGTTGCCGTGGTACAGGTGAGCTACGATGGCGTAAACCTGGTGGTGTTAGTAGCCATGAAGAGAGGGTAGAATCAATCAACTCATACAAATAACGTCAATCTTTAGTGACGACTGAATAGATGGGATGGAGGAGGAGGATTTTTAATAGTCACATAATGATTTTTAAAGAATGAATCTCACTATTCTGAAACCCTGTAGCAAGTTTTGCCTTTACTGTGGTCCTTATCAAATTCTGCTTTGTTGTTTCTGATCTTCTTATATCACCCTTACTTAATTATAAGCTACTCTATTTGGGAGAGGGGAGCATGTGCAGACCATTTGTTACATCCTTCACAGGCCTTGTTAAGTGCCTGAGGCAAAGTAGATATTCAATAGGTATTTCATTTATTCCTCATATATTTACTGCGTGTGTACTCTGTGGCCAAGTCCAGTAAAGAGGACAAGCCATGCCCTCCAGGAGCTTCCAGCCCAGTGGAGAAGGTGGTTAAAGAAGCAAGGCTCTCGCCTGGGTGTGGATGTGCTCTAATAGGGGAAGCAGGGGCAGACGTCTAGCTGGAGGGCTCAGCAGAGGTTTCCCAGAGACGTCATCTGAACCCACTCCTGGAGCGTAAGAGCCAGGCAGAGTAGGGAGGACATCACAAGCAGAGGGAACAAACAGGGATGTACAAAGGCCCCCCCAATCAGAGATAAGCTATGGATGGCCTGTTCCAAGAATTCCAAGTCATCTGGAGCTTACTGTTCACATGTAGGGTGAGGGGGCTGCTGTGGGAGGGGAAGGCAGGGCAGAGGGGGACCAGCAGGAGGGGTGGTGTAGAGGTTCAAGGGACCAAGTGCCCCACGCTAAAGCGCTTGTCCTTTGTCCTGGCCATTCTGGGGATGGTTTTTAACAGGGGAGAGGGAGGATCTTGCCTTCTGGAGAAGAGAAGGCCATTTTGTATGTAATTTGGAAGGACACACATATTTTATCGTTATTCTTAGAGCCCCCCACATCTGTTTTCTCTCTTCATTAATCTGTGGGAGCCACCTGGACTAAAATACTGAAGGAATCTTCATTTTGAATATCCTTGTGTTTAGGCATCAGAGTTTAGTTCTCAGAGATTTAATTAGAGCTGCATTGAGGCACTTTTTATCTTAACAATCTCTCTGTAGACAGAGGTAACAGAATAACAGGAATCAATATAAACAACCTAAGTGGAATACCTCGGAAAGAAAGATATTATTTTTGCTGATGCACAAGTTTTATTTTGAAAAAATCATGAAGGTCTCCATTAGGAAATCATTCTTCCTTGGCATTGTGTTGCATGCTCAACAAATAGAAGGTAAATATGCTAAAATTCGTGTCTTTTTCATGAAAATAGCACATAACTGTAAACCTCTTTGTTTTCACCCAACTGCTGAAAACATTTGTGTAGGCAATTTCAGTAAACATTTGGAGAATTGGAAGTGCTCTCTCCTACACATATGGTTCTTTATGAAGAGGTAATTTTTATCTATGTTCTACTCAATTGAATATTTATAAGTCTGTTTGGCCTCAAAGGTGCCTGATCTCCCCCCAAAATACAATCGCCCTGTACAGCTAAAGTGAGATTTATTCAGTTACCCTTTAAGAACTTTGTGAGTTATTTTCATTTTCTCCCCATGAATTTATTCCCAGTACAATCCTAAATTTGTCTAATTTGCTGTGTTATTGCAATTAGTCAACTCTCCCTTAGTTACACAAATAATAGCCTTATAAGTTTGAGGCTGTAAATCACTCATCCATTAAAAATGCCATTTCCTTGTACTGCAAATTCGATTCATTTAGAAGAGAAAAAACCATGGCATGGAACAGAATTATGCAATGTCATGGACACATTAACATTTGGATCAAAATTTTACATTGTGTCAGCCAGTAAACAGTATAAATGGTCCAGATTTGCAATAAATAATTGTCTATTAATACTCTGGCATGCTGTAGCAAATTACAGTCCCACTTCAGTAAACACAGCTGTAGGTAGGCTCCAGGGCTGAGGGAAGCAAGTGCCACAATTGGTTTGAGTGGAAAGAGCCTGTCTTTCAGGGATGCAGGGCCACATTTCTCCAGCAACTAGGAGCATGGCTGTGGGTTAAAGGCCCCTTTTTCTAAACGCAGGAGGAAGACCCACTGGGCCCTTACTGTAGCTGGAACATGGGACACCGGGACGCAGCCCCTTGCCGTAAACCTACAGGAAGCGTAGATGCTGAACTCAACAAGGGCGTCCCTCATGTTTTCTAAAGGTGAAAGGGATGGCAGCACATTTTATTAACTAGAAAACTCTTCCTGGTGCACGGGACCGACCTGGGGGGGAAATAGGCTTATGGCTGAAACAGCCACAATATTGGGTGTTGATTATGGAGCCACTAAAGGACCGCCCCGAAGCCAGGCTCTCCCGAGAGTCTGCCTTATGTGTAGCCAGATTTAGGCCCTCCTTCCATCTCTCCCCTCCAGAATCTTCCTCATTAGCCAATTGAAGAAACTAAAATTAATACTATTTTCATTGTTTGGCTTAAGGCTTTTAAGCCCTGACAAAATGCAAACAAGGTGTCAGGAATGGCTGGTAAATAGATACATTCACATTCATTAACATCTTGGCCTGCAGCAGATTATCAAGTAACCAAAATCAGGGTACTGAGTAGGATGAGCTGGAACTCAGGACAAGTAACCTTTCCTATGGGTGAGGGGAGAATGAAGTGTTGCCCAGAAGACATCATGAGGGCACAGGGCGTGACAGGGCGCAGGGAGCACACAGAAGGGATCAGGGAAAGATTCAGAAAAGTGGCTAACATTTGTATAGTTTATCTGTGAAAGTACTGCCACTACTATTATCATCCCCATTTCCCAGATGAGAAAACAGAGACCCAGAGATGTTACAGAACCTGCTCATCAAGAGTATCCAGCCAGTGTGACAATTTATACGGAAGAATCAGGTATCTCCAAAAGCTAATTTATCTTAGTCCATAATTTAGCCCAAGGCTTTCTAGGAATAATAGAATTTACTGATCTTAAGGCCATGTAGTTCAATTAATTGAAATTGTGTCCCTTAGCAAATACCAAAGTTTTATGGAATTCTCTGTAATACAGATTCTAGGGACTTCCCTGGCGGTCCAGTGGTTAAGACTTCGCCTTCCAATGAAGCAGGTGTGGGTTCGATCCCTGGTCGGGGAGCTAAGATCCCACATGCCTCAGGGTCCAAAAACCAAAACAGAAAACAGAAGCAATAGTGTAACAAATTCAATAAAGACTTTAAAAATGGTCCACATCAAAAAAATCTTAAAAAAAATAGATTCTAGATTCAATTCAAAACGTTAAATTTATTTTTTTCTACTACTATCCTACTCAGTGTCACTCAGCTCATAAAGAAAAAAATGTTCTCTATTTGCCTCCAAATTTAGTATTCATTTTCTCTACATCTGTACATTTAAAATACATAGAAAAGTTAAAGCAGCTTTATAAGTCATATTTTAACAAAAGTGTCAATATCTTAAAAAGCTGGCCATCTAGAGATATATGATTTTTCTTGATTGAATTGGATACTATTTTCATCAAAATTATAAGAAAAATTTATTGAGCACTTATTAAGTATAGGGTATTGTCCCGGATTTTAGATGATTGCCTAATTTTGCTTTTAATGTCTTCTGAAAGCGGAGCTTAATTTGGAGTTATTTCTCGAGAATGGGGAGCAGCTGTGACTGATTTATTTAAATACTTTAGAACACTTGAAAATTGTTTTTCTAATTCACCAGAGAATTATTAAATCCTTGTGATTGTATACCCTCTTGAGCAGTATTAGTTTCTCTCTCATGTTTGGACAATTGCTGTGGTCTCATAGCTGTGACTTTGCCAACTATAGCTACTTATTCTTGAGTACCACTGGGCTAATCCCCATAAAGGTCATTTTTATGACATCATTCTCCTACTCAAAACTTTCAGTGGTTCCTCACATTCTTCCAAACAAACTCTCAAGCTTGCATTCAAGGACTCTGTCATTTGGGTACTGCCTACTGTTCAGTACACATTTCCTATTGCTTCCTTTTGCAAACCCTCTGTGGCTGCCACATCCTCTGACCCCCAGGATGCTGCACCCTCCATCCAGCATCTTCCATTCCATCAGCCTCCAGCATCTCTACCATTCTCTCCAGACCCCCTCCCATGCACTCCCCACATCTTCTTTGAAATCTTTTTTTTGATTATCTAAGCTCCTTTCCTCTCTAAAATCCACAATTTAACATTTACCACAGAAGTTGAAAAGTTTTAGAATGGGCAGGGACATGACTGGGGTCATTTATTATCCTTTTACACAGCTCCTCTCAATCTTGATTCAGTGAAATTGTACTGGATTAAGGATGAGAAGACCTGACTTTACCGTCTTCTCCACAGCTGACCTTGGGCCAGCCATATGAGCTCTGTGAGACTCAGTTACCACATCTGTAAAATGGAGATACCTCGCCTACCTGCTCCACAAGTTTGTTTTGAACATCAAATGTGATCATTCATAAGAAAGTGATTCATAAATTCTAAAGCACTAAGTGCTGTTACCATGTCAGATGTCCTTGTACACAGCACAGCCCTCCTGTCTCCCCCACCCCATCCATGCAGTGCTAAAGAACATGGTAGTAGGATGGAGCCAATGAGGACTTAGCAAATACTCTAAAAAAGATGTTCCACAATTCAAGGGTATATCTCTCTGTATTTAAGAGAATTTGACAGATTGTTCATTGTATCCCCCTCAGATGGCTTTCTGGGTTGTGGAAATTTCTGCCACCTCCTGCTACCATATTGGAACTGGCAGGATTTCTGGAATCATCAGGTTCCACCCGGTGCTTAGAGGTACGACCTAAATCTTTAGCTGTCTTTCTCCCATAGAAAATGGTAAACAAATCCTTGTTGGCAAAATGAAGGAATATTTCTTTCTTTTTTTTTTTTTGCCTCTCACTGTTGTGGCCTCTCCTGTTGCGGAGCACAGGCTCCGGACACACGCGCAGGCTCAGCGCCATGGATCACGGGCCCAGCCGCTCTGCGGCATATGGGATCTTCCCGGACCAGGGAATGAATCCATGTCCCCTGCATCGGCAGGCGGACTCAACCACTGCGCCACCAGGGAAGCCCGAATATTTATTTCTTATCTTTCAATGAGAATATAATAAATTTTGGTTATTTATATTTACACTTACAAGCACATCTGCTCATGTTATTTCAACCACATTCCTCAAATACACCTTTCTTCAGTGCTAACTGCTCCAAACATCTAAATATCAGCATAGGTACAGAAACCGTTGACTGTTAATACTTTTCACATTTCCTTGATGAATGTATGCTTTAGAGAAACTTAAGATGATCTGTCTGATCGAGAGGCCCCTTGGTCCTCGAAATGTTCTCAGCTTTTAGCGTTGAAACAACAATAATGATTTGCGTCATTTGTGCACTACACACCAATGACACGAGCTAATTGTGTATCTACTATGAAATAATGTCTATTATTACATGCATAACTACACATTAACTCCATTGGAAACACTGGTAATTACACAGTATGTTACATTAATGCACCTGTGTTATCATCTGATTGCCATATCGTTAATTCAAGTGACCTCTATAAATCTGTTTCCACCATCATTTCCTCATTCTGGGCCTCTTTACAGCACTTTACAGACTGTTAGGAAAACAATCAATTAATCACTTGAACTGCACAGTTAAAACTATTTTTAGAAAAGAGGATCTGAAGTGTGATCTATTGCATTTTTTGTCTGTTTTTCATCACTTCTCCTTTGCTTGATATATGCAAACAACTTTAGATAGAGCTACATTCCATTTCCTTTTGTGTGAAATTAGAACTATTTTCACTTTGGAGAGAATCGCAAGTTTTTGATTAAAAAGAATTTTTAACCTGTCTGGTTCACAAACAGAATCACAGCCTAGACAGGTCTAAGTTCACGCTAAAAAATGTCGATCAAATGTTCACACCAACACATTTAACAAAAGCAAGTTCACGTTTGCTGCTAAAACCTGAGTTGACTCCCAGTCAATTTGCATATCTATCTGGTTACACCAAACTGGACTTTTCTACTATCAATATGGTCCGCACCATCCCCTGTCCTTACAAGTCCCTCATTCAACTGCAAAGCGACTCCAGCCCAAAAGATGAAAACCCCATCAGCATTTTCATAGTTAACGACAGGGCTACAAAACAGAAAGTAACAGCAGGAATCTGAAGCCAGTGCTTTTATTGGACTAACTAACGATATAAATAAAATGGTCCCTGACTGAGCTTCAGAGAATCACTGTCTCTTTATCAGGCCATAGAAAACAGATCCAGGAGGGCAATAAATACGGCACATAACAGAGTGGAATTAAATGATTAGGCCTGAATTAACACCCTTTTTCTGAGCCTCACTTAGTGTTCCATGGCCCCAATGAAACACTGCAATTCACAAACGCTCAAGGCCCATTTAATTTTTATTTCAAGCTAGTTCAGAAGAAGGGATTACCTATAACTCCCCCCATTCCATTGTATAACTCTTGAAGTAACAACACTGATCCTGTCTAGATAACTGTGAGGAAAATAGGCTGTGCCAAAGGACTCACAGATTCTATCCAGAATCTTGCGTCTAAGAAGTCACATTAATTAAAAGGGCCCAAATCCCTGCCCTGTGAAAGTGACAAGGCTGCCCTTGATGGGAAATTAATGAATTAATTAAATCAACTTGATTGGTTCCTATGGTACTGAGAACATAACTCAGCAAATGTTGGTCCACATTTTTTACTTTTTGAAGTGTGACTTTACTATGACAAAGATCCTAACTGCAAAATGGAATTTAATATCGCCTTGGAGGATAAATGGAATTTAATAAATGGAATTTAATATCGCCTTGGAGGATAATACATGGTGGCCCCATTCCCCATTATGCTATACGCAATATAAGGTGAGTTAAACTTAAACCGTATTAGAAGGAAATTAATACTGTTCTACCTTTTTCCATTTATACAACGACTCTAGACGTTAGAGGACTTCACTATACCAGTGAAGTACTTAGAAATTTCAGATGAAATATGCAGCCAGATGAAACTGCGGCATAAAATCCACTTTGAATACCTGTGACGTGAAATGATGTATGAGATGGAGGTATATTTATAAGGCAAGGTACTTGAGAGTCAAAAGGTAAGGGGGCTTGCAGTTTTGAGCAACTACTAGATGCTTAGTTTTGGGCTGTTTGCTCATTTAATCCTCACAATGTCCTGTAAAGTAGTTATGATCATTTCCATTTTACAAATAAGGAAACTCAGGCTCAAGGAGTAGTGTATATCTGCCCAAGTTCACACAGAAAGTGTGACATTCAAATTCAGTTCTAGCTGACTCTGAAGCTATACCTTTCCATCAGTACTATGGTATCCCTTGCTTAAGAGTGTTAGCGTCACTAGAGCTTTGACTTAGAATTTTCTAGAATAACCAAAGAAGCCAGCCATCATGTAGAAGAGGGGTGAGATTGATTCAATATAGTACCAAGAGGTAGAGAAAGAACCAAAGGGTTTTGGCTCTCTGTGAGAACATTTTTTATAAAGTCCCAGGAGATCCAGACATTTAACCAATTGAGGAACTCCCCTGGAAAGTAGATGAACCAGACTATCCAAGTTTGCTTCGGGTTGTGAGTTATGGCCTGAGTGGAGTCCAGAATTTATCTGTTATTGTCACCTCAAGAAGCATCATGAGCCCTGACTGGAATAGAGCAGGAGAATCCTTCCACATTCTCAAGAATATGGAGCCTGACCGTACCCAAGGTTTCCCTAACAACTCATTGTAGCACGCAGTTGTGTACATGACAGTTCGGGAGGGACGCCTATTAGATCAAACCTTCTCTCCCTTGATACTTTGGACAACAAAATTACTGTAATCCTAACTCAAGTGTTTGCTTGAGTACCTTCAGTGAAACATACAGTGACACACACATAAGTTTCTCACGGACTGGCACAGGCATTGAAGACTACATTGTGGAGAAGTTACAATAACGATTTTTTTTCTTTAAAGATAGGGCTTCCCTGGTGGCACAGTGGTTGAGAATCCACCTGCTGATGCAGGGGACACGGGTTCATGCCCCGGTCCGGGAGGATCCCACATGCTGCAGAGCGGCTGGGCCCGTGAGCCATGGCCACTGAGCCTGCTCGTCCAGAGCCTGTGCTCCACAACGGGAGAGGCCACAGCAGTGAGAGGCCTGCGAACTACAAAAAAAGAAATATTCACTTCAGCTTAAGAATGTCGAACTGTGTCTATCTGTTAAATTATGATTAGACATTTAATAGGCAGAAAAGCATCTAATTGCATGTTCTATGCAGTATCCTTATACATTATTAGTACCCAATAAATTAATTAAAATGCTTTTGACAATTGATGTTACATGGTAATAATTATATCTATTCCTTTATGAGTGATGAATCCCTTGAAATTTTGTTCTGAGAAAAGATCTTTGTTTACTAAAAAGAGATACTAATATGATTTCAGTGAGTTTACTGATTTTTCATTCCTTGGCCAGCGGTTCCTAAGAAGCAAAGGTCTAGATTATAATTGCTCACATCTGAGTCTCAGCTTTAGTGATTGTTCTTGGCTATGGTTTTTAAAAATAACAAGACCCCTGATATCTTCTGGCCTAGACTTAGACACAATCCCAGGCTTTCCTTTGACCTTCACTTTTCAGTAGTAATTTAAGTGAAGTGAAATCTGTCTCCACTGTGTCAGCAATAAGAGCCAAACTACATCTTTGAACTTAAATCCATGATGCTAAACTACAAAGATACTTCTAGAAGTAGCTGCCTGACCATCTTGGTTTCTTCAAGGTCTAAACCCTTTCATTTGAGTTTGACAATATATTTTTATTTTGAGCTAGATTGTTGTTGTTTTTTTTTAAAGAAAATGTTGGGGGTAGGAGTTTATTAATTAATTAATTTATTTTTGTTGTGTTGGGTCTTCGTTTCTGTGCGAGGGCTTTCTCTAGTTGTGGCAAGCGGGGCCCACTCTTCATCACGGTGCGCGGGCCTCTTACTATCGCGGCCTCTCTTGTTGCGGAGCACAGGCTCCAGATGCGCAGACTCGGTAGTTGTGGCTCACGGGCCCAGTCGCTCCGCGGCATGCGGGATCCTCCCAGACCAGGGCTCGAACCCGTGTCCCCTGCATTAGCAGGCAGATTCTCAACCGCTGCACCACCAGGGAAGCCCTTGAGCTAGATTTTGAAGAAGCAAAACTGTCCAGGAAATTATTTTGTCAGATCTTCTACTTTTCTGATTTGACATTACAGAAGCTATCTTCTTGGGTGAATATAGAAATTCTCTGCACCCCAGGCCAAGTCTCAGCTCAAAGTTCCTCTTTATTATATGGGACTTACTGTTATTGTGATTTGAAACCATTCTGTTCACCTATAGTATTTATTTACCTGTTTATTATCCATCTCCTTTCTCTGATATGTCTGTTCCAGAAGAGACGAGGCAGTGCTTGTCTTTTTCGCCACAGTCCTCTAGGCCTAGAATACTTCCTGGAACATAGTAGAAGCCCAATAAATTGTTTACTGACCAGATGAATTGCTATAAATAGAAAAGGTCACAGTTGATATCACTAAAGCATTTAGGTCTCAATACCATTTTTCCCTTCCCCAAATAAAAACTTTACACTTTTCTAATCTCCTACAATAAAAATTTCACTAGCTAAGTCCTTAGCAATATTAATTCCTCACTTCTGTCACTGTCTTTCTCAGGGCCCGAGGCTGAGCCAAACATGACTGAGGTTTTCAAAAGATATATTTTTAATACAATGTTAAAATATACTCACTAGGGGAAGGCTCATAAAATTCAGCTTCAGCCACAAACTGGACTATGGGCTGCCAAGTGTTGCATAAATAAATCATCAAGTCATTTTGGCATCCTGTGGGCCAGAAGGAATATCTCCCTCAGTAGATTTAAAGAGACATGATTCTGAAAGAAACAGGAGCAAAGTGAGTGATTAAATGTGTCCTCTCATATTATTCTTCTAGAGTTTGGACAGGTTCCTTGAAGTGGTAATTGTCCATTTTACCAAGGGCAGATTCTCTTTTATCTCTTTAATTGAAATCCCTTGTGGAGTTGAAAGAATCCATTCCAATATCCACAGCAAATGCCCCCATCCACTTTGCAACTATTGGTACACTTGAAAGAGGAAAATACAACCCAGCAGTCGGAAGAGCAGGTTACAAGGACAGTTTGTGGCCATGTACGTGTAGCATGGATTCAGATAAGTCAAAGGCCAAGCAAAAGAAATCATGGACGACAGTGGAAAGTGGTCTGTGCTATGAAGGAATCTGGGGTGGAGGCACTGCTTGATGGGTAGATTCTGCATCAGTCGCCCAGGGAGGGTGTCCAGACTAGAGCTCACCTATGCTTATTCCACACACACACGCACACACACAAACACTGCGACCGTCTGCTTCCCTGGTCAAGTCTCCCTGGCTTATCCAATCCAGCTTGCTCAACTGCTGAATGAAGTGGCCTTTGGAAACTTACCAGAATGAAGAACACAATAAAAACGATGTGATGTATCCCATTTCCTGTGGATTCAGAAGCCAGGCCGGGAATCTGAATCCTTTCCATGACCTCAAAAAAAAAAAAAAAAAAAAGGAAAAGCAACTCTGAGGTTTGCAGAAAGCTCTTTTTCAACACTGTTTATAAAAAGAGACTGTGTAACCATCAGGGCCAGTGGGGGCAGAACTGCAGCATCTCTTTTCAGAACAGTTGATTAAAACATGGTACCACTGATGTACGAACGTACAAACTCCAACTCATCCGGAGTAACGCCTCAAGATCTGATGTATGCGGTACCTATGGGAACACACATTCAGACACAGAAACATCAGGCAGGTCCACTTGTACCCCCAGATCTGAATGCGTACACATACGCAGACCCGTGCACACACATACATGTGCAGCGATCCCCTTCTTGACAAACATCCCTTTTTTGCTGCCTTGTCTTACATGTAACCATGGCCCAAAATTAAAAATTGTGCTTTGTATTTACTAAAACCCAGGCCAGTTCAGTTTTTACTCTCAGGAAGAAATTTCTTACCTGGCTACTATCTGTATCTGTCTTAGTCAGTAGCTGATAGGCCCTCCTTAGGTTATTAACCAGTTAGTTTCTCCCAAAAAGGAGATGATTCGCTTCTAACATTACTCAGGGTGTCAAGACATGCAGGTACCAGATCCTCTCATCCTAGTTTATCTTTCATTTAATCTCTAGATTTCTCAGCTCCAGCTGTCAGCTGGCTTCCACTTAATAGCACATTTTTATCTGTTGTTATTGGTGATGGTGGGTTTTTTTTGGGGGGGGGGTCAGTAACAACTCAATCACCAATATAATGATGACAGAATTGACAAATTCTGCATTAATGGATTTCCTTCCTGCACCTAGGCTCCAAGCTGCCAAAAGCCAGAAACGGTAAAATAGATTCCAGGCAGTTACAGGTTAAGGATCATTTGCATAAATTAGCAAATTTTGCAAATGAATTCATCTAGTGAGAAGTAAGACACGGGACACTGCATTTTAATAATTGACATTCCACATGAAATGCCTTGTTCTTGAGGAGGAAATTGAGCTCCAGGTTGCTATTAGAACCAGTGGAGCAGCACAAGTGGAAAGAAATGCCATCCCCCATTATGTGAGTTACTGCTCTTGCATAACAACTACCCGCATTCTGGTGGACTTCTTTTAATAAAAGTCCTAGTGCGTGCTCACCTAGAGGGAGAATAGCGAGGAATCTACTCATCAGCAGCATCGAACAGGAAATGAAAATAAAGAGTTCTCTAGGATGCGGCCAGTAACTCTTTACATTCTCTTTCCAAAGTCATCTTTCATTTTCCATTTGGTTTGTCAGCCGGTCACCCCACCCCCTTCCTTTCCAGGTTTATGAAACACTCAGGAGATTATTTAAAACATACAGAGTGTGGGTAAATATTTTTAATTATCCAATTTGGAGGTTGTCTCTCATCCTGTAGCTTAAATTACAAATAAAGATAAGTGGGCTGTGTTGCTGCCTCCTTCTGGCCTAATTTGTTTAAGAACACGCCACGTCGCAGATATTGGTGGGAATGCCAAATTAATGCCTTTCCTAAGGTGTTAGCCAGCCAGTCAAAGTCAGGGTATCCAGAATGTCGGAAGTACAAACTGCTCACACGTACAGTCCAAGAGCTGGAAACAAGTCCACCCTTAATAGTGTTTCCTGGCATAATTTATAATTAACATAAAGTGAATTAAATCACTCACTCGATAGACTTTTTTCCAAGTTGTGTAGAGTAAGCGTGTCATATCGATTAATTCTCAGTGAACTGCAGCAGCCAATAAAATTTCTCCCAGACACTGATAATAATCCAAGATATTGATGGAAGATGTATCATCATTAATATGGGTATAAGCCTCAAATCATGTACAGAGAACAGGCAGACACAGTTCCTTCCTTGGAAAAGGAACACGATTATTGCTAGCTGCCTGTTGTTCTTTCCAATTTGTTAAGCTTTCTGTCTGTTCTCACTTTTCACACTGATAGCCTTTTAATTTTGCCTGCACAACTAAATTCCCCTAGTGGAGCTGTCTGTTTTCACAGGATATCTAATCTGAAAAAGTTAATACACATGAACAAATTAAACAGATTCAAATAGAAAGGATGGATTATATTGCCCATATAATTGAGACATTTTCAGTGGCCTTTTTACATGTTCAAAACCACAAATAATTGATATATTAAAAAATTAATGCAACCAGATCTTCTGTCTGTATAATTCAAACAGGCATCTTAACTGATATTTGGGGGGAGGTTTTTTTTTTTTTTTCTGAATTAACCAGTTGATTTTGGTACTATGTAGGCAAAGCTCCAAAGCCCTACATATCTTTGTTGATAATATGTGATTATAAAAGAAAGGAACCGACGGCCATTTGATTTATCACTTCTGAGCTTGTGTTAAATGACACGTCACTGATTCACCAAGCTTTTCCTAAACAATAACACCTGTTAGCCATAAATGTTTATGATTTTATATGCATCTTTCTTTCACCTAGGGAATACTAGTTGCTCTCGGGTTAAATAAGTTTGATAGTTTGAGAGGACAATCTTTTGTCTGTGTCTTCCTCAGCATGCTCATGGCAATATCGAATGAGGGAATCCTGACAAGCCTGTTGGCTTGTGAGATGAGCTGCGTGGCGCTTCTCCCAATAAAGGGTGTGTTCAGACTTGGCTTATGTATAGACCAATAAAGAGAAATTTCCACTGTTCTCTTCAGCAGGCTGAGGATAAATAGCTCTTCCGTTTCTAACATTTAATGTTCACAGACACAAAAACAACTGCTCTGAATATTAAGCCAACATTCGTATTTTTTTTTTCCTATGAAGGGGAGAAATCCTTGACTATGAAACAATGGAGGGTCCAGATATAATCTTTCCCATTTTAGAACTGTTTTATTGCATTTTGTTTTCCTTAACAAAGAGGCACTCTAGCCTTAATCTGGTTACTGGATGAAGCATCAACTCACGTGCTTCAACAATTTTCTCTGCAACCTGAGAGCTTAGGACTCCACGGAATGAAATCTCATTCCTGAAGGCAGTGCAGCCATAGCACCGAATGCCCTCTGACAAGGCTGTTACTGCTGGGTTGAGTGCAGCAAATGCTTTCTGTTTTCACATTCTAGAGCAAGGAATAGCATAAATTATCCCTAACTCTTGATTCTGTGATGAAGTAGCCGTCTGGTCTGATAGTACAGTGACAGTGATATAGGAGTGAACACTCTATGCTTGGTCTACTGCACAGAAAAGGACAATAGGACATATTTTAAAATGTCAGGATCCATCAGAACCATATTCAGGAAAGTTCATTTGTGAAAATAGATAGTATTGAAGATACATTATGTTGCAAATCTAATCATGGCTGCTGGGCTGCTGAATTAAATTAAGGACAAATCTGAATGTCTCCAATTAAAAATGTGTTACTCCTTTTCCTGCCGTGTTTGCCATCTCTGTAAAAAGATGCTTTATTATACTTCTTTCAGGAGGTTGTGTCACAAAGGCTGTTGACCTACCTACTCCTCTCCTTTGATACGTGTATGTGGAACTCTTAGGCTGTAGATGTAGGATGAGTTTAACTATTTCCAGTCAGTTATTAGTGAAAATTGTGTTCACCACTATATGTGTGTTAAGGCATATGCATCACTGGCGTGGGGGCTATTAAGAAATCACAAGTGTGTGACCACAAGGTGTGTCAACAGACTAGTAAGAGGTATATTTTTCTGATAGCCCCCCTTTGAATTTATTCATCGTCCGTTCAGTCACTCAGTATTCAATGAGTACTTTTCATATACCAAGCACTGAATTTGGGGTGTCTGTGAAGTTTGGGGGAGGAGAACAATAATTTATTTTGATAGTCCTAGTGTGGTTGATGAACATTACGATAGTATGAGTGATTTGCAGCTACACAGTGATCACCTAGGAATGCCCAGAGGCAGTGTCTGTATCATTGCTATAAAAAGACAGTCAGATGACTGTCAGGGCTGCAAGATCTTAGGTGGAACAGATGGGAAGCTGGCTGAGGCCAGGGAGAAGACGACCTGCTCATTGGGTGGGTGTTGTGGGTGCCAAAGCCAGCTGGTAGATGCTGGTATAGGCACAGAGTCCAGAAGATCTAGGAAACTTGCCTATGTTTCAAGCAGTCAGAACCAGGAGGTCGAACCCAAAGGGAAGAACACTGTATCAAGACCTGAGTAATAATGAGTACCTCTGTCTCTTAGTGGAGGACAACTTTGAATAAAAATTGAGCCTTATGAGATGCTAAGGCTGCTACTGCAGCCACCAAGAAGCCTGTGTGCAAGCACAGCTTACTATCCACACCCCCCTCCCGGAAGCCTGTGCAGCCCGCCACTGCCAGGGTCCCGTCATACAGGGATAACTTCCCCGGGAGAAGACATGGCGCGCCTCAGGCTCGTGCAACGTCATGCCAGCCTCTGCCGCCGCAGGCTCGCCCCTCATCTGTACCCCTCCCTCCCCCTGGCCTGAGTGAGCCAGAGCCCCTGAATCAGCGGCTCCTTTAACCCCGTCCTGTGTGAGTGAAGAACAGACGCCCTCCGGCGACCTACAGGCAAAGGTGGGGCCAAATCCAAAGCTGAGCCCGGGGAGCTGTGCAAACAAAGAAGAGAAAGGGAAATCTCTCCCAGCAGCCTCAGGAGCAGCAGATTAAATCTCCACAGTCAACTTGATGTACCCTGCATCTGTGGAATACCCGAGTAGACAACGAATCATCCCAAATTGAGGAGGTGGACTTTGGGAGCAACGATATATATATATATTCTTCCCTTTTTCTCTTCTTGTGAGTGTGTATGTGTATGCTTCTGTGTGTGATTTTTGTCTGTATAGCTTTGCTTTTACCATTTGTTCTAGGGTTCTGTCTCTCCGTTTTTGTTTTTTTTTAGTATAGCTTTTAGCACATGTTATCATTGGTGGATTTGTTTTTTGGTTTCATTGCTCTCTTCTTTCTTTCTTTCTATTTTTTTTATTTTTAATTTTTTTATTACTTTAAAAAATTATTTTAATAATTATTTTTTATTTTAATAACTTTATTTTATTTTACTTTATTTTATTTTTTCTTCTTCTTTCTTTCGTTTTTTTTTCTCCCTTTTATTCTGAGCCATGTGGATGACAGGCTCTTGGTACTCCAGCCAGGTATCAGGGCTGTGCCTCTGAGGTGGGAGAGCCAAGTTCAGGACACTGGTCCACAAGAGACCTCCCAGCTCCACATAATATCAAAAGGCGAAAATCTCCCAGAGATCTCCATCTCAACGCCAAGACCCAGGTCCACTCAATGACCAGCAAGCTACAGTGCTGGACACCCTATGCCAAAAAAACTAGCAAGACAGGAACACAACGCCATCCATTAGCAGAGAGGCTGCCTAAAATCATAATAAGGCCACAGACACCCCAAAACACACCACCAGACGTGGACCTGCCCACCAGAAAGACAAGATCCAACCTCATCCACCAGAACACAGGCACCAGTCCCCTCCACCAGGAAGCCTACACAACCCACTGAACCAACCTTAGCCACTGGGGACAGACACTAAAAACAATGGGAACTATGAACCTGCAGCCTGTGAAAAGGAGACTCCAAACACAGTAAGTTAAGCAAAATGAGAAGACAAAGGAACACACAGCAGATGAAGGAGCAAGGCAAAAACCCACCAGACCTAACCAATGAAGAGGAGATAGGCAGTCTACCTGAAAAAGAATTGAGAATAATGACAGTAAAGATGATCCAAAATCTTGGAAATAGAATGGAGAGAATACAAGAAATGTTTAACAAGGACCTAGAAGAACTAAAGAACAAACAAACAGTGATGAACAACACAATAAATGAAATTAAAAATTCTCTAGAAGGGATCAATAGCAGAATAACTGAGGCAGAAGAATGGATAAGTGACCTGGAAGATAAAATAGTGGAAATAACTACTGCAGAGCAGAATAAAGAAAAAAGAATGAAGAGAATTGAGGACAGTCTCAGAGACCTCTGGAACAACATTAAACGCACCAACATTCGAATTATAGGGGTCCCAGAAGAAGAAGAGAAAAAGAAAGGGACTGAGAAGATATTTGAAGAGATTATAGTTGAAAACTTCCCTAATATGGGAAAGGAAACAGTTAATCAAGTCCAGGAAGCACAGAGAGTCACAAACAGGATAAATCCAAGGAGAAACACACCAAGACACATATTAATCAAGCTATGAAAAATTTAATACAAAGAAAAAATATTAAAAGCTGCAAGGGAAAAACAACAAATAACACACAAGGGAATCCCCATAAGGTTAACAGCTGATCTTTCAACAGAAACTCTGCAAGCCAGAAGGGACTGGCAGGACATATTTAAAGTGATTAAGGAGAAAAACCTACAACCAAGATTACTTTACCCAGCAAGGATCTCATTCAGATTTGATGGAGAAATTAAAACCTTTACAGACAAGCAAAAGCTAAGAGAATTCAGCACCACCAACCCAGCTTTACAACAAATGCTAAAGGAACTACTCTAGGCAGGGAACACAAGAGAAGGAAAAGACCTACAGTAACAAACCCAAAACAATTAAGAAAATGATAATAGGAACATACATATTGATAATTACCTTAAATGTAAATGGATTAAATGTGCCAACCAAAAGACGTAGACTGGCTGAATGGATACAAAAACAAGACCCATATATATGCTGTCTACAAGAGACCCACCTCAGACCTAGGGACACATACAGACTGAAAGTGAGGGGTTGGAAAAAGATATTCCATGCAAATGGAAATCAAAAGAAAGCTGGAGTAGCAATTCTCATATCAGAAAAAATAGACTTTAAAACAAAGACTATTACAAGAGGCAAAGAAGGACACTACATAATGATAAAGGGATCAATCCAAGAAGAAGAGATAACAATTGTAAATATTTATGCACCCAACACAGAAGCACCCCAATACAGAAGGCAAATGCTAACAGCCATGAAAGGGGAAATCGACAGTAACACAATAATAGTAGGGGATTTTAACACCACACTTTCACCAATGGTCAGATCAACCAAAATGAAAAAAAATAAGGAAACACAAGCTTTAAATAATACATTAAACAAGATGAACTTAATTGATATTTATAGGACATTCCATCCAAAAACAACAGAATACACATTTTTCTCAAGTGCTCATGGAACATTCTTCAGGATAGATCATATCTTGGGTCATAAATCAAGCCTTGGTAAATTTAAGAAAATTGAAATCATATCAAGTATCTTTTCCGACCACCATGCTATGAGACTAGATATCAATTACAGGAAAAGATCTGTAAAAAATACAAATACATTGAAGCTAAACAATACACTACTTAATAACCAAGAGATCACTGAAGAAATCAAAGAGGAAATCAAAAAATACCTAGAAACAAATGACAATGAAAACACGCTAACCCAAAACCTATGGGATGCAGCAAAAGCAGTTCTAAGAGGGAAGTTTGTAGCAATACAATCCTACCTTAGGAAACAAGAAACATCTCAATTAAACAACCTAACTTTACACCTAAAGCAATTAGAGAAAGAAGAACATAAAAACCCCGAAGTTAGCAGAAGGAAAGAAATCATAAAGATCAGAGCAGAAATAAATGAAAAAATAAAAATGAAGGAAACAATAGCAAAGATCAATTAAACTAAAAGCTGGTTCTTTGAGAAGATAAACAATATTGATCAACAATTAGCCAGACTCATCAAGAAAAAGAGGGAGAGGACTCAAATCAATAAAATTAGAAATGAAAAGGAGAAGTAACAACTGACACTGCAGAAATACAAAGGATCATGAGAGATTACTACAAGCAACTATATGCCAATAAAATGTACAACCTGGAAGAAATGGATAAATTCTTAGAAATGCACAACCTCCAAGACTGAACCAGGAAGAAATAAGAAATATAAACAGACCAATCACAAGCACTGAAATTGAAATTGTGATTAAAAGTCTTCCAACAAACAAAAGCCCAGGAACAGATGGCTTCACAGGTGAATTCTATCAAACATTTAGAGAAGAGCTAACTCCTATCCTCCTCAAACTCTTCCAGAATATAGCAGAGGAAGGAACACTCCCAAACTCATTCTATGAGGCCACCATCACCCTGATACCAAAACCAGGCAAAGATGTCACAAAGAAAGAAAACTACAGGCCAATATCACTGATGAACATAGATGCAAAAATCCTCAACAAAATATTAGCAAACAGAATCCAACAGCACATTAAAAGGATCATACCCCATGATCAAGAGGGGTTTATCCCAGGAATGCAAGGATTCTTCAATATATGCAAATCAATCAATGTGATACACCATATTAACAAATTGAAGGAGAAAAACCATATGATCATCTCAATAGATGCAGAGAAAGCTTTCAACAAAATTCAACACACATTTATGATAAAAACTCTCCAGAAAGTAGGCATAGAGGGAACTTTCCTCAACATAATAAAGGCCATATATGACAAACCCACAGCCAACATCGTCCTCAATGGTGAAAAACTGAAAGCATTCCCACTAAGATCAGGAACACGACAAGGTTGCCCACTCTCACCACTGTTATTCAACATAGTTTTGGAAGTTTTAGCCAAAACAATCAGAGAAGAAGAAGGAATTCAAATCGGAAAAGAAGTAAAGCTGTCACTGTTTGCAGATGACATGATACTATACATAGAGAATCCTAAAGATGCTACCAGAAAACTATTAGAGCTAAGCAATGAAATTGGTAAAGTAGCAGGATACAAAATTAATACACAGAAACCTCTTGCATTCCTATACACTAGTGATGAAAAATCTGAACGTGAAATTAAGAAAAGACTCCCATTTACAACAAAAAGAATAAAATACCTAGGAATAAACCTACCTAAAGATACAAAAGACCTGTATGCAGAAAATTATAAGACACTGATGAAAGAAATTAAAGATGATACAAATAGATGGAGAGATATACCATGTTCTTGGATTGGAAGAATCAACATTGTGAAAATGACTATACTACCCAAAGCAATCTACAGATTCAATCCTTATCAAACTACCACTGGCATTTTTCACAGAACTAGAACAAAAAATTTAATAATTTGTATGGAAACAAAAACGACCCCAAGGGCTTCCCTGGTGGCTCAGTGGTTGACAGTCCGCCTGCCGATACAGGGGACATGGGTTTGTGACCCGGTCCAGGAAGATCCCACATGCCGCAGAGTGGCTGGGCCCGTGAGCCATGGCCGCTGAGCCTGCGCATCCGGAGCCTGTGCTCCGCAACGGGAGAGGCCACAACAGTGAGAGGCCCATGTACTGCAAAAAAAAAAAAAAAAAAAAAAAATCTACAAACAATAAATGCTGGAGAGGGTGTGGAGAAAAGGGAACCCTCTTTTGGTAGGAATGTAAATTGATACAGCCACTATGGAGAACAGTATGGAGGTTCCTTAAAAAACTAAAAATAGAACTACCTTATGACCCAGCAATCCCACTACTGGGCATATATCCTGAGAAAACCATAATTCAAAGAGTCATGTACCAAAATGTTCATTGCAGCTCTATTTACAATAGCCAGGACATGGAAGCAACCTAAGTGTCCATCGACACACGAACGGATAAAGAAGATGTGGCACATATATACAATGGAATATTACTCAGCCATAAAAAGAAACGAAATTGAGTTATTTGTAATGAGGTGGATGGACCTAGAGTCTGTCATACAGAGTGAAATAAGTCAGAAGGAGAAAAATAAATACTGTATGCTAACACATATATATGGACTCTAAAAAAAAAATGGTCATGAAGAACCTAGGGACAAGATGGGAATAGAGACACAGACCTATTAGAGAATGGACTTGAGGATGCGGGGAGGGGGACGGGTAAGCTATGACAAAGTGAGAAAGAGGCATGGACATATATACACTACCAAACGTAAAATAGATAGCTAGTGGGAAGCAGCCGCATAGCAAGGGAAATCAGCTCAGTGCTTTGTGCCCACCTAGAGGGGTGGGATAGGGAGGGTGGGAGGGAGGGAGACGCAAGAGGGAAGAGATATGGGGACATATGTATATGTATAACTGATTCACTTTGTTATAAAGCGGAAACTAACACACCATTGTAAAGCAATTATACTCCAATAAAGATGTTTAAAAAAAATTGATCCTTTATTATCTTAATTCTAATAGATACACTGTTTCTGTGTGGGGCCCAGATATTGGGAAATAGTCATTGCTTTTCTTTTTGAAGGAGTAAGGAATTCACATATTTAGTAGTTATTGAGTGCCTGTTCTATGCCACAAATAGCTCAAATTCACCATGCACAGAACAGCCCCATTGCCTCCTCCACACTCAGCCTTCTCTTGCTCTCTCCCAGGGAATATGGCTCCATTATCACCATCTCCCAAGCCTGAAACCTGGAAGTCATCACCATTCACTTACAACTCTCTACCCAACTATCAATAGCTCACCATGTACTGTAGAGCCTATCGCCAAGTATTTGATCACTATCGTCACCACTGCCATAATTCCCAAATCATCATCTCTGGACTGCAATCGCTTCCCAGGTGAGGTCTCTAAGATGAAAATCTAATAATGTATTGCCCTGAAATGAATCCCACGATGACTCTACATTGACTCTGGAAGCAAATCTAAGATCTGGCCACTGTCCATTTCCCCAGCCTCATCTCCCACTCCTCCTACCCCCTGAAGTATCATTACAGCCAGGCTCAACCACTTGCACACTGCCTTTGTCTTCCAGAGTATAGCCTTCCACCGGGGGGTCTTCCCATTTCCTTTATTCCAATCTCCATCTAAATTAACAAGATTTTCTGCTTCCTTTCTAAAAGTTGTCTCAAAGGTAAACCAGGCCCTTGTCCTGGAGCATTGCTCCCCAGGCCTTAGTCTGGTTGTTGTCCTTCCTCCCCACACGAGAGATTATCTCTTGATAGTCTCACCCACTTCGAGAAGAGAATTCTGCTGCTTCCCTGAGCAAAATGCCTCTCAACCCTGGATTCCCTTTGGAAGGGAGAGGTTTGCTTCTTCCTCAGAATATTCCTAGAATCTTACGCTTGGCATCATGAAAAGCCTCTTACTCAAGTGAAACCCTACTTCCTGCCTACATGTGGTGTGTCTTTGACCTTTATCACCCAAACAGTAAAACAATATCTTTACCAAAAAGTAATCTTAATATTCATACAACAAGAATAACTTATAAAAAATGAGGGAGAAGGAATTATCTTATGAGTTATATTCTGCTTTTATATGTCTAATCATAAGCATGGATGTTATGTATACATTTAAATATGTCCCATTAAACAGGAGCTTTTTAAAAAAAATAGTAACATTGAAAGAGGCTGTATTTTCACAGAATCAGATGCAATAAGTTTGCAGCACTCCCTCAGAATGCTGAAAACTCCCTGAATCAGGCAGGTGCTGTTCACTGAATATCCATGTGTCCCCATCCTGTGTGATTGCATCTGGGCAATGGGCCATGAACAAGAGGCACTCCTGGGCTGAAGCATTCAGGAATCAGTGTGCAATGCTCTGACTCTCTTTTCTCCTGCCATTATACAAAGAAGGGCATGTACTGAGATGGAGGATCCATATGATACAAACAGCCTGGGTCTCTGTGTCACAGCATGGAGGGCAGCTCCCCTGAAGAGTTAGCTGACTAACATTAGGACTTAGCAGGAATAAGAAATAAACCGTTATTGTGTTAAGTAACTGGGACTCCAGGGTTATATTTTTACCACATCAGAGCCCATGCTATCTTGACATAAACATTTCATTATCTCAGATTCCAACATACACAGAATACTGAAGGATATTTAAAATTGATGGAGGTATTGATGTAGGGAATCATACCAATTAATGTCAGTTTTTATAAAGATTCAGTTCATCTTATCTGAATATACTGGAGACAAGGAGAATATCAATAAGTAGCCTGAAAGCGTTCAATGCTGGCATATTATTTAAGTTCATATGAACTTTTATCACTGAAAGTCTAGACAGGTTAAGAAGTTGGACTCACACCAAAAACACATGCACTGCAGCAAATCATTTTGAAGACTCAATAGAAGCTTTAAATATAGGTTATGTAAAATGAAACCTTTTATATCTAAATTTGATTAAAGCCCAGCAGTTCAAAGAAGATTTAGGGCACAATTTGTCTGATGGAACTACTTGAGGCACAAATCTATTCAGTTTTGGAAAATACATTCCATATTGAAGAGACTGTTTTCCTTTCTATGGTGGATATATAATCCACATTCAGCCACTCATCATCCAATTCTTGGTCTTTGGAAAGATGTTGAACTTGAATATCTTCTCTTTGCTGCCCACTTATTAATTACTAACGGTTTACCTGGCTCCTGCACATCAGCCTTAAAATAGTAGTCAAAGCAAGACAGCAACCTGGTAAGTTTTATAGTTTTGTTTCAGTTCTGACAAACATAATGTTAACAGTAAGGGTTACTGGTTGACTATATAGATCATTAAAAAAAATATTTTAATGATCTGGGCTTGAGCAGCACTGCATCCTGCTGAACCAGAGGAGGTTGCTGCAAGTTTTATCTCCATGAAATTAAATTAATGTACCGGTCGAATGAAATTATTTCATACTGTAAATCCTTTTTGAATGCTAAAGTGAGGAAATTCTATCTGAGGAGTAGAGAAACAAGTTTAGCAGGATAGGGACCCCCAACATTCACGATGATAACGTAAAGATTTTTCTCCTGGAGTCTTTTTCCACTGCAGTCAAGCAATCGTTTGCATTTGTGTGGCTGGTGGTTGGCAGATCCCATCTAGAGAGAGTTCTCGAGGGTCTACAAACTGTGTAACAAACATTGTAGTACTGGGGAAAATAGCTCACTCTGATGTTAAAGGGAACGTTTCCCTATGTGGGAGACTAAATCCCGAAGTCTTTATTGACCAAGTCAGACGATGCTGCAAGCTGTTCAAGTATATTTTTCATAAAGAGAGTTGCTACAAAGAGATAGCACATTTCTTTGTGCTGTTTTTGTGCTGTCCTCTGAGGCTATCTTATCTAACTTTGTTGACTTTTGTGGGCTTCATGGTAGTGTTTGCAAATCCAAGAGAGGATGCAAAGTCACACAGTCACCAAACCCAGAGCAGGCAGTGTCTATTTCAACTCCGTTATTCCTCATATGTGATTACCAGGGATGCCCAGCCCAAGAGTCAGGTGTTGGATCACAGAGGGTCACCTACAAAGTGGCATCTTTGCTGCATCCTAGAGACCTGAGTTTTACCACTGCTACTGCAGAACACTCTCAGCTCTGACTGGTCAGTGCACACCACGGCTTCCAGAATCCAGGAAGTCAGCCAGTCTGCCTTTTTTTTTCCTTTCTTTTTTCTTTATCCATTCATTTACCTACTTAATTTATTTATCCGTGGCTACGTTGGGTCCTCGCCACCTCGTGCGGGCTCCCTCTAGCTGCGGCAAGCGGGGGACCACTCCTCGCTGCAATGCGCGGGCCTCTCACCGCGCCTCTCCCGCCGCGGAGCATGGGCTCCAGGCGTGCGGGCTTCATCAGCTGTGGCTCGCGGGCTCTAGAGCACAGGCTCAGTAGTTGTGGCTCACGGGCCTAGCTGCTTCGCGGCACGCGGGATCGTCCCGGACCAGGGCTCGAACCCGTGTCCCCTGCACTGGCAGGCGGACTCCCAACCACTGCGCCACCAGGGAAGCCCCCGGGAAGCCCCCGGGAAGCCCCCAGTCAGTCTGTCTTTGAGCTTGGGTTGATAACAGCGCTCACTTTATTCACACCCCATAGAGACTGTTGGCAGTAAGAAGCTGACAGGCAGTATAGCTCTTGCCTCTAGAGCTTAAAGAGCAGGGTTTAGAGACCCTTTCTGAGCAAACTTGCTGTGTGAATCTGTATGACTAACTCTTGGCTCAGTCCCTCCAAGAAGAAAAGAGATGCACCCAGGGATCTGCCTGGTAGCATAACTGTGTTAGTCACCTTTGGATGCCCCTCTTTCCATAGCTCACCTTGGGGAGAACGGTGGAGTGGAGGCCATAGGAACTGTAGGTGAGTCTTAGGTACGGTTCTCTGAGAAAGAGACTCAGAGACAGCAACTTACATGGAGAGGACTCATTGGTCAGAGCTCAAGAGCCACACCTGTTAGAGAGTAAGGGAAGGAGGACTGTGCAGAAGGGGAAGTTGAGCTGTGATGAGGTTGCAACAGGAGTCTCAGATGAGCCTTTAGGGAGGTCTGGAGCTAGGATGGCCTGATTCAGACACGCCCCCAAATTGAGGCAAGGATGCTGGGCTTTGTACCCACTTATAGTCCAGGCACTAGATGTGGGTTGTCTCCAAGGAAGACAGGTAACCTTGGGTAAGGGAGCTTCCTTTCTTCAGGGCAATTCCTGAGGAGAGTCTCAACCATGAGCTGCCAACAGACAGCACTCCTGGCAGCTGCAGGGAATGACACCATGATCCAAAAGGAGGAAATTTATTTTACTGAAGTATAGTTGATTGACAATAAATTTATTTTATTGAAGTATAGTTGATTGACAATGTTGTATTAATTTCTACTGTACAGCAAAGTGATTCAGTTATACATATGTATACATTCTTTTTCATATTCTTTTCTATTATGGTTTGTCATAGGATATTGAATATAGTTCTCTGTGCTATACAGTAGGACCTTGTTGTTTATCCATTCTCTATATAATAGTTTACAACTGCTAATCCCAAACTCCCAATCCATCCCTCCCCCACTCCCCATCCCCCGTGGCAACCATAAATCTATCCTCTATGTCTGTGAGTCTGTTTCTGTTTCGTAGATAGGTTCATTTGTGTCACATTTTAGGTTCCACATATAAGTGATATCATATGGTATTTGTCTTTCTCTTTCTGATTTACTTCACTTAGTATGATAATCTCTAGGTCCATCCATGTTGCTGAAAATGGCATTATTTCATTCTTTTTTATGGCTGAGTAGTATTCTATTGTATATACCTACCACATCTTTTTTATCTATTCATCTGTTGATGGACTTTTAGGTTGTTCCCATGTCTTGGCTATTGTGAATAGTGCTGCAATGAACATTGGGGTGCATGTATCTTTTCAAATTATAGTTTTCTCTGGATACATGCCCAGGAATGGAATTACAGGATCATATGGCAACTCTGTTTTTAGTTTTTTGAGGAACCTCCATAGTATTTTCCATAGTGGCTGTACCAATTTACATTCTAAAGGGCTAATTATTAAGTAAGCAGTAAGACCATACTTTATTAGAGAGGTAAGTGAAGTGACTCTATGATTTTGCTTACATGACCTAGTAATAATCAAGCCATCTATGGTCCACCCACTAAAATTGCTCCAGCTTGGAGTGGAACCCTGAATTGGTTATATTTCAGACCAAACTTGACCTTTAAGGTCTCTGTGGGAGGCATACTCACAGCTCATGATTATCAGGTCCCCAGCAACAACCTTAGATCTTGGGCTTTCAGAAGACTACCAGACTCAAATTTCCCTTGTAAAGAGACATTATAAGGATAGAGCCCATGCGAGCTCTTGCCATTAATAGTTTCAACCTGAATGACTTCTCAAGGTCAATTCAGGTCTTATACTACATTTAAAAAAATGCATATACTTGTACATCATCAGAAATTCAGAAAATACAGAATGACAAAAATGAAGAATTAAAATTACCTCTAATCCCACCACTGCTTACATAGTAGTATATATTGATCGTTCTAGTTTTTTTTTTTTCCTACCCATATGCAAGTCCTATTTTTAAAAAGTAATTTTACTGTGGAGACAGACAGCTCTGGATTCAAATCCTGGTTCCACCACTTACTCATGGTGTGACCTCCAGTAATTTACCATTGATTTTTTTGTTCATGTATAAAATGGGAATAATTACACTCATGGAATTTTGTTAGGCTTTAAAATGAGGTGATATCTGAAAACCATCTACTTCCACAGCCTGGTGCAAAACAAACGTTCAATAAATGTTACATACTTTACTTCCCCACCCAAGTGGCTAAATTGGAAAAACCACATAGAACCCAACTTCAAGAACTGAGTTATGATCTGAGAAGAACCTCTTTAAAAAGATCTCAAGATTCATTGCTTAAATTAATTCCAAACTTTTTCAAGCTATTAAGAGGCAATGCACAATTTGATTCAGATATGTAACATGAGGCTATGTAATTAAACTTACATATCCTGAAATTAATTTTACGTTCGCTTTTATAATACAGTACACTTATATAGAATAACGCATGGTTCTTGATTAAACAGCAGACTGCTGTTCAATCAAACAGCTCAAGATAGACCATAAAATGAGAAAATGCAGCATCAGCACCAAAATATGGTTATGGGATTTTAATATTCACATCCACACTCTTACCTAGGTAACATAAAAATAAATGCTTCAGACAGAAAATGGTAAGAAAATATTAAGCATTAGGTATATCACATTCGTGCTTAAACACTATTGGCTCATCTAGATTTATTGTAAGTAAGACAAGAGAAATTTGGAGATTTGTCTTTCAAAGTGGAGTTAATTAGGACCAATATAATTTTGGTTTAAAATTTTCAATTATGGAAGTAAAAAACCTTTAAGGTCATTTGAGTTTATTATTTTCTATATTTCTTAGTTTATTTTCAAAATAAAATCTACTGAACTACGCACATATTATGATGGAAATATTTTGTAAATCTCAGCTCTACATAATCCAAACTCTTGCACAGTTATGGGAGGAGGGAAGGGATACGTCCGATCTGCAGATGATTCTCCAAAATCTTGTTTCACTCTTTAATGTGATTTGCTCCCCTTCTACAAATCTTTATCTGAGCAGTAAAAAAGACAGTAAAACTGGCCATTTGAATTTCATTTTACTCCCCGTCCTATGTTGGAAGGCTTCTGAGGTAGGGAAAACCTGTGCTCTACTCACACTCAGGTGCCCCCTGTTCCTTACACAAAACTTCTTTCCCCTCAATCTGATCCTGCTCAAAGAAGACCTAGCTAAAATACCCCAGAGTTTTCAATGTAAGCTTTTTGTTGAAGTATGCCATGTTGTGAGATAACGCTCTGGGGGGGTCTCACGTTTCTGCCTATCTTATGAGTAGAGAGGCACCAATAACTTTTGTTCTCAACTATCTTTGCAAGGATGATTATGAAGAGAACAGCCTTGGAAGATAGTGTCTCCCTCCCAAGCGGAGGACAGGCTTGTGTACTATCTACTATAATGAAGATATTGTCTCCCTCCTTGCCAAACGTGGGGCAGGTTTGCTCGTATTCCATACTGTATGAAAGATTTGGGTTCCCTAAGCTTGGGGTTCCTCAGCTGACACAAACCCGTTGTGTGTGCAGCATCCATCTGAGCCTCCCCTGGGCAACTTGGAGCCGGGGGAGCAAGGGAAACCAGGGCAAACACAAAGCTCATGCTGCTGGCCGGGCTGTGAGTCGTCAGTTCCTTTGTCTCTGACCCAGGGATATCAGGTCTCCCGCCAGCAGCCACGAAACCGTGGCAGGCTTGCAACGAGGACAGATCTCAGACCCTTCACAGTTCTTGACATATGGTACATTAAAATGGTGCCCAGATCCTAAGTGTACAGATGGGTACATTTTTATGAAGTGAACACATTCACCTAAATAAAACCCAAGAAACAATGTAACCAGAATCTCAGAATTGGGCTTCTCTGGTGGCGCAGTGGTTGAGAGTCCGCCTGCCAATGCAGGGGACACGGGTTCGTGCCCGGGTCTGGGAAGATCCCACATGCCGCGGAGTGGCTGGGCCCGTGAGCCATGGCCGCTGAGCTTGCACGTCCGGAGCCTGTGCTCCTCAATGGGAGAGGCCAAAACAGTGAGAGGCCCACGTACCGCAAAAAAAAAAAAAAAAAAAAAATCTCAGAATTCCCCTCCTGCTTCCCTACCAGTCACAACCCCAACACAGGTAACCTCTACCCTGACTTCTAACACCAGAGGTTAGTTCTGCCTTTCTTGAACTTTAGACAAATGGAATCGGACAGTGTGTATTCTCCTGTGTGGCTTATTCTGCTCAGTATTATGTTGGTGAAATTTATTCATGTTGTTGCATATAGTTTCTTCATTGTCATCACTGAATGGTATTCCGTCATGTGAATATACCACGTTTCCTGAATTCCGTATCTTCTTCTGAACTCCTGCAATCCTTTATTAGTACCTTTCCTGTTCAACTCACCACTTTTTACCCTGTATTTTAGTTACTAAAGTATATATTTATTATTGCCTGTCCTAGACTATTCACTCCTTGTAGACTTAAGCCTCAAGAGAACCTGAGCACTGTATTCATTCATTCATTCATTCAACTATTCTAGAAACATTCATAGAGAGCCACTATGTCCGCAGTACGTTAGAGGCCAGCATTGTCCTCATTCACGTAACGAATACTAGAAAATATTTGGTGAATGCTTGAGTGGGAAATAGCAGGAAGCTAAAAAAGTCCACAAGGAAGTGGCTGAGGAAATTTACCAAATAGAAAATGTGTCTTGACTAGAGCTGATTGTATTGCATGAGGAATGAGACTAGTTTTTACCAAAGATTCAAGGACTTGTATGGCAAACTGCCTAGTAAAATCTTCACATGATTATCCTGTGGGCATCTTAATGAAAGAAAACTTGTGATTTACACATCCCCAAATTTGTTTGTCCACAAATCTTTTCCATCTCATTAAAATGCACCACAATCCATTCAGTTGCTCAAGAAAAATATATTAGCATCATTTTCTCTGTCTTTTATTCCGAACATCCAGTGAATTAATAAGCCCTGTGGACTCCATCTCTAGAGCGCATTCCAAATCTGGACTTGTGTCCATCTCTGCTACTGTTTAGTCCTGATCATTTCCCTACTTCTCGTCTGCTCAAGCCACAAAAAACCCACAGTTATCCTTTGGAAACGTAAGTCAGGTCATATTACATCCTTGCTTAAAACCCTCTGATAGTATCTCATTGCTCTTAGAACAAAATGCAAACTCTTTACTCCAGTTTTAGAAGTACATTCTTAAATGTGACTTTATCTTGTCCTCATCTGCTCAGTTCCAGCCACCTGGCCTCTTGTTCACCAAGCTTGCCTTGCCTTATGGACTTTGCTGAGGTGAGTTTAAAGGAAATAGGTAACACGTGCACATTGATGATTTAGGGTCTTTCTATGACAAAAGAGTGAGACCATACCGGACTTAGCAGTGACTTAGCAAGTTCCTCTGCTTTTATAGTTTCTTTTCCTTCTGTAGGCTCCAAGAATGCATGCAGTAATAATACAATGAGCCTGAGAACCATTCCCAAATTTAAAGGTGCTTGAGAACATACTAGAGTATACAAGAAAATTAAATAGCTGGTTTTCCCCAGGACCTTCATTGTCATGTTTGAGCTGCATTCACAGGTATTATTCATAGCATGTCTAGCACCATGATGACCTTTCAGATCTTATTAGCTTTGTTGAGGTTGGTAGAATTACATTTACATTGATTTCTAAAGGGCGGTGTATTTGAGAGCATGCTTGGATGGTGTTTACCAAATGGGGCTGACGGGGTAAACATAGATAAAGAATTAGGAATGCTCCAGAGCCAGCCAGATGATAAAGGCAAATCTTATTTAAGAATAATTGGATTTATGTTACCCATAAATCTGAATTGTATCTGGGAAATTCTCCTTTATATCCAATCAGTGTATGGATGGGGTTAGAATAGGAATAACATCTAATCTCTCAAGATCACTGCTTGACCATGGAGAATATTTCCTATTTTGTTTCCAGCACAGAAAACTGAGAAATTCCAGTGTGTGACCATAGTGCAGCCTCTGCTCAACTCATGATGGATGTCCAACACGTATTAAATGATGTCACTTGGACAGAAGTCTCTGACAATGTGGGAAGACAACCCATTAATGTTCATTATTATAGGATTTTCATCTGAACATGTGTCATCTTGACTTAGTCAAAAGATTTTACTTGGTTGGACATTCGGATTGGTGATGATATGTGTGATACACTCTTAGGTCTGAGCAGCTTCTGAATTACACGTGGCCAGACAACCTCTCTACAGGAGGCTGATGGACCAGTGGCTAAGGGTCCAAGTGTTGGAGACAAATATACCTGGGTTTGAATCTTGGCTCCATTCCTTACTGGCCATAGGCTTTTGGGTAAATTATTTAACTTTGCTGCATTTCAGAGTTCCAGCTGTAAAATGAGAATTAATGATAATGTCTACTTTTCAGAGGCCTTGTGAGGATTCTGTGAGGGGAGGCATGTAGAGAGGTGAAAGGGTTGTGAGTGCTGCCTCTTCCCACCCCACTGCCCGCTTGACTGACTGACGTAGAGTTTCTTGTTTCTGAGTGTTGCCAGCCCACCTGAACCTCCACCATTAGCATCAACAGGTGGGGACTTGCCCAGCATCCATGCTGGCCCAGTGGGCAAGTTTGAGGTCCGGTCCCAGCCAGTCTCACCTCAGCTGTGTCTCTGAGAGCAGCTGGCCCTTCCCTGCCTTTCTCCTCTGTGCCTCTTTCCTCCCCTCTCTCCTCCTCCTGCATCAGTAGTGGGTTGCTAGGAAAAGGACCTGCCGTCCAGAGACATGTTTAGGTGAAGTAATATCTCAACTGTACAGTAAACAATTGTAGTGGCCCCCTATTCCTGGCTCTGTTTTTTTCCTGAAAAAATGCAGACCTCACTTTATTTAAGAAGGCTCTCTGAATATTTTTAAGGTTATACCAAATACAGAGACAAATAAAACCCAACACTGTAACTTGTTACACCACATGAAACAGGAATTGGGTAGAACTTGTGCATCTCAGAACCCAACAGCCAACTTGGGAGAAGCTGATATCTTTGCAACCTTGCATTCAATGCATTTATATAGGTAATAACATTATTACACAACTTCTTACTGTTACTCTTTGAGTCATCACAGGCCTTACAACCTTTCATTTTTATTAAAATTCCAATTTTCCCTTTCACCTATTCTATTTTATAAGATGAGATAGGTGAGTGGAATGCAGTGGAAATCACTTCTCATTTCTCATTTTTTCTCCATACTTAACTCTCAATCTGTTCTTACTGTGATTATACTTCCAAAGTGAATTATTTGTCAAACTCAATAAGCATTTCCTTTCTAATTGCCTGACTCAGTAGAGATGTTGTAGCTTAAGTGACGGGTATAGCCTGGAGTGTTAATCCTTGGCAAAGCGTGGCCCAGTGGTCACTGTACAAAAAGTGGGTGAATCCTTCAGAGCCTTGGAAACCCAGAGTTCAGTTTCGAGTCTGAGACTCCAAGTCATAATGTAGCTTTGAAGGTCCAGCCTTCTGCATCTCTGAAAGTGAAAATTAAAGCTTTAACTTCTCTTTAGAAGTTTAATAATGAACTTCCTCAGCCTCTCTTACTATATAAAACTCTGACGTAATATATTCCTGGTAGGTCACATGTAAATCTGTGGGCCACAAATGGACAAATACCCTAAACCCTCTTCACCTGGCCCTGTTTTTCCTCCTACTGCTCTGATCTCTTATATGTCTGTTTCTCTTCACCTCCTTCCAGCAACCTCTGGTTTCACCTCCTTTCATTGCATGTTCTCCCATCATTTGCAGAAGCCCAGGGCCGCAACTCAAATGTACAAGGCTCTCAATCAGAAATATTATTAACGACTGGTACTGACCAGTCAGAAGGGTCTGTGGCAGAGGTGGCTCTGGGGCAGAATCCAGAGACCCCTGCAGGCCAGGAGTCAATCCTTCAGTTGTTGGACTCTGAGGGGAAATCCTGGAGGGGCCCCCGGGAAGGGACAGAGCAACCAGGTGGCAGCCTGGCAATGGCCCACTCAGGGGGTTTGGGCAATGGCTATTTACACAGAAATACTTTAGCTGTTAGGCTGTACCTGTGTGTACCATTTAAATATCAGCCCTGATCCCAGCCGTCTCCATTTTCAAAACAAGTTACCATTTAATTTTTCTTCTTTCCCTTTTTCTCCCCTTCTCTTCTCATCTTTTGTCCATTCTTTCAACTGGTAAATGTCAAATAACACACACACACACAGGGCAAAATACCCACTCCCTCCTGCAAAGAAGTCAGGTGGAGCCCGGGCTCAGGAGATTTGAGGCGAGTCTGTTCGTTTCCTAGGGCTGCTGTAGCAAAGTACCGCAACGGCTCCCAGTTCTGGAGGCTGGAAGTCTGAGATCAAAGTGTTGGCAGGGCCACGTGCCTTCTGAAACCTGTAGGGAAGGGATCTTCCAGCTTCCGACAGTCCCAGACGTTCCTTGGCTCGGGCAGCATAGTCTCTGCCCCCATCTTCACATAGTGCTCTCCCTGTGTCTTTTCCCACATCTTCACTCTGTATCTGTCTGTGGCCAAATTTCTCCATGTTATGAGGGCACCAGTCTTACTGTGTTAGGGCGCACCCTAATGACCTCATCGTAAGTCGCTTAAATCTGCAAAGGCCCTATTCCCAAATAAGGTGACATTTCTCAGATTGAGGGTTAGAACTTCAATGTCTTTTTTGAGGGGATGTAATCCAACCCATACCAGGGGTTCTTCCCCACTAGGTAGTCCCTGGGTACAAAATTCATGAGATTCTCTGTCCTTGTGCCAACAGCTCAATTTAAAAACTAAGAGCCTTCACTCTCTACTCAGACATAAACCATGCTGGGCTAAGGACGTTTGCTCAATTTCTGAGAGCAACAATGCTCACCAAGCTTCAATAACTTCAGAGATCTCTATGAGCAACCTACCCACTTTACAGATAAGGAAGCTGAGAGCCAGATGCATGATTTACCTGAGACTTCAGAGCTTGAAGAGTCACAGCCAAAAGTAGAACCCACGTCTCTACTCCCCTTTCACTATTCCAAGTAATATGAGGTAAGGTGTTGGTTTAACAAACATTGCATCTACCTTACTTGGAGGGCTGCTTTAATCTTCACCTTACCTTGTCTGTGTAAGGTAAGCTTAGACATAGCTTCTAAGATAATCCCCGAGGAAATATTTCTCAGAGACATCAGTGCATCCAATGGGTCTCTAAGAGCAATAATGAGAATCAGTGGGTAAGGCATTCTAACAATCCCCAAATGTGTTTTTAACACTGTTATTGTTGTTTTAACATTGAATACACTTAACCAGGAAATCCAAACTTCTTTCTGAAGCATTCCAACTGTTGTGTTTATATCCAGTTGCCATACAACATTTGCTCCTACTGTGTTTTAGTTGGCAAGGGCTGGAGGAAGGGTTTCAGGAGCCAAGTAGCCTCAGATAGGGAATCTTTCCAATCCCCGGGGATCTGGCATAGCCCCAGAATCAATAGTCACAGGGACAGACGCCAACACTCATCTTATCCAGTGCTTTAGCTAACCTTGGACCAGCCCCCTGTTTAGACGCTGAAACTGAATAGGAAAAACCAGCTGAAAAAATAGAGCCCTGAAAATGTTATAGATAAATAAGTAAAAGCTGCACTTTTTTCCATTAGGGAAAAAAGGGGAATACTGCAGAGGATATATGAAATGTTCACTCCCTCCCTCCAAAAATCTCAAATACAGCCATGTTGCCAATCTCCTGAATTAAAAATGGATAAACATGGCAATGTTTTACTATCATTACATATTTTCCAGACGCAGGGTGTTTCCTACTTTCATTATACAATTTGGAGACTGTGAAATGAAAATATACATGATTTAAATGGCAGTGTATAAATCTGACATCTTTCTCTATAAGACATATCATTTATTTATCCAGCAAACTTCAAGCACCTACTATTACATACCAGCACTGTGCTGGTATGAATGAATCTGGGCCCCAGAAGTGCTTAGAGACTGTCAAGGAAGATGTCCACCAACTACAGTTCGCTGTGTCACTTGCTATAATGAAAGTATATGGACAGTGCTGTAGGAGTATATATGAATGATTCATTCTGCCTCAGAAGGAGAAGTGGAAGATGGGGGGTACACGCTGAGAAAAGCTTTGGTCTAATTGGTGTTTTAGAGAGACGATCACAGCAGCAGTGCAGAGTCAGGCAGACAGCACATTCTGTGCACCTACTCTACACCCTGGCATTTTGCGTGAATATTTTTAAATTCCTGCAGCTGTGTCTTTCTCCGAAGATAGATGGGTATGCGGAGATTCTTTGTGACCGTTCTAACATAGCCTGCCGTGAAGAGGGTAGAGCTCTGAGGGGCAAGCTTCATTTGTCTGCAGATAGACCTGGTGCAGGGTGAGCTGCAGCAGTTCTGATGATGTAATACCCCGTCCAGGGAAAGGGTGCATTTGTTCACTTTTCTGACCAAGCACCACGTTACAGCCTCTAACTGAGGATGTACCAGGAACTGTAGTTGTCCTAGAGGTGTGGGTATGGGGTGGGTAGAGGAGAGGTGAGGAGGAAAAGAAGGGGGCAGGGAGGAGAGCAGGATCAGAGAAGTGGGGGCTGCAGGAGGGGAACTCCTCTGGCTTCATTTGGATATTGCTCTCCTGGACTCCAAATGGAAAATCGAACTGAACCCCCATGATTAAAAAGTGCAATACACGGCTTCCCTGGTGGCGCAGTGGTTGGGAATCTGCCTGCCAATGCAGGGGACACGGGTTCGCGCCCTGGTCTGGGAGGATGCCACATGCCGCGGGGCAACTAGGCCCATGAGCCACACCTACTGAGCCTGCGCGTCTGGAGCCTGTGCTCCGCAAAAAGAGAGGCCGCGACGGTGAGAGGCCCGCGCACCGCGATGAAGAGTGGCCCCCGCTTGCCACAACTAGAGAAAGCCCTCGCGCAGAAACGAAGACCCGACACAGCCAAAAAATAAAATAAATAAATAAATAAATTTTAAAAAGAATAAGGAGACAAGGAAAATCAATATAAAATATTAAAAAAATAAATGCAATAACATGCTAAGAAAATCTAAAGTTATTTATACCAGGCATTAAAGTGTTTTGCATGAGACTATAGTATGACAGAGACAACCCAAGAATTATGTCTTTCATTAAAAGGTTTGCAACTCAGTGTGCTGTGATCTAACTACAGCAGTTTTCCTGTCTTGGTGACTTTTTTTTATTTTAAACAGGGCCTTACAAACCAAGGAATGCAAATGCATCAGGAACACTCAGCCTCAGGGTTTTAACTTATTGTCACGTCTTCCTAATCACTTCCTTTCAGCACTTTACCTGCTTGTGCCAGGTGAAAGGTGAATAGTTATACCGCCATTGCCCCTCAACCCCATGTCTCCTAAATCCAGCTATAAAGTAAACTGTCATTTCTTTCTTCATTATTCAAAGTTAGCATTCGCTAGTTCAAAGCCCATTGGAGATTATGCATCAAGAATGATCTACATTAAGGTTGGGATTAAAGGAAAATCAGTTACATGAAAGAAAGGTGTTTTTGCCACAAATCTTGTGTGTGCATGTCAAGAAGTATATTCATTGCCTAATTTGAAAAGAAACCAGGACAACTCGCAGAGATATATACCTGCATCTGGCCAGTCCTTCCATAAAGACACTTTCTGTTTGAAGTTTGCCTGTGAAGTTAGAGGAAAAACATCTTTCCCTGGTGAACACATGTAGCTTATTCAAAAAATAAATAAATAAACCAATAATGCTAGGTGTAATTCTGATCTTAGGCACTCATGAAGAATACAATCAAAAGTTGATTCATCCTAGACATGTTTAGACAGGGCAAGAAAACTAGGTTTACAAGTAAGGCTGAGAGATTTCGGTTGGCTCTAAGGAGAGGTTGGATGAACTTTCAAAATCCCTTCCAACCCAGTGATTGAATAAGTTTATCAGTTATTGCCTAACTATATTCGTGATCTTGCAGGCTTGTTTGGAGCAACCATTTGCTGATTTGATGCAAATCTTTGTGATGCCTGATGTGAATCAAGGGACCCACAGTGGGCTGGGCACTAAATCAGGTGCTTTTCACAAATCGTTCCATTTACTCCTCAGATCAGTCCCTCGATTCAGATATTACAAATTTCTACTATGTATCATCCTCTGCAGCATTATTTATCACATACTTTACACTATTATTAAACTGGACAACTGAGGTCTCAGATCTGATGCAATACTGAATTTGAAAGTACAGTGATTATGTTCTGTGGAACGTCTAGAACACTATGAAAGTTCACAGTGCATAGAAAACAACAAAAATTAATAATGCCTGTATTTTTGCTGGACCAGTTTTGCAACATATAGAGAGAACATACTGTGAAATCAAATGTCTGATGTGAATTTACCAAGGTGCTGGTACACCGGAGCGATTCTGACTGCAGAGGCTAAGTGCCTTCTGGTCTCTGTGATGTTCCTAATTCCACCCTGGCTCCTGCCACGTCTGGCATTAGGGATGGGTTTGATAAATGTGTGTGGAACTAAGCTTAGGCACCATAACCGCTCTTCCAGGCCCCTCCTAAAGTGCCCTGAGTCCTCTCGTTTCCAAATATTATGGTGGGAAGGTCAGAGGGGTGAGACCTTTCCATGTGTTTCTGGCATCCTCTCTGATCAAGGCTTGATAAGCAAGGGTGTTATCTGAGGCCTCCAAAGCAGATGCTCAGAGTCTATTTCTACTTTTAACTCAAAGGCAGATTTTGCTGAAGGACTTTAGGGGTCTGGCTAGGGGCTCTGTGATCTGTAGACTTTGAGTAGAAGCACTCTTCTCCGGTAACCTGGGGAGGGTGCAGAATATTTCAGTGGGGAAAACATACCTCTGTCTCATAGTTTTGCACCCAGCTTAGCCATTTTATCACTTCCATCTGGCTTTGCTCTTTTATAACAAAAACATCAAAGTGGACTTGGCAAGGATCATCCCCCAAATGTGCTTTCATTGTCTAGGTTAGTGAATCTCTGTCCAGTCAATAAAGAAGAACATTTTACTGTGGTTAATGTCACTTGCTTCATGGAGAGCACTAACTTAGCAACTGTACCTAACTCTGACTAAATCTAATGGCTTTATAATTAATGAGAAAATGAGCATTTGTTGAGTTCCTTAACTTGAGCCAGGCGGTGTATTTATTACTACCCTGTATTGAATTATCTATCTTACGGGTGAGGAAACTGAGGCTCAGATAGATTGAACAATCTGCACACAGTCATGGAGTGAAAGTGGAGTTAGTGACTGAGTTAGGATTTTCATTCAGATCCATTGTGAGAAGTGAGCCCAACTCTTTCTACTAGACTCTAAGATCTTTATTACATCAACACAGACACAGAAGTATGGGATCCTAACTCTGCCTCTCTATCCTGACATGGTATGAGTTACTCAGGGCTGTCACTCTGTTTTAAGGAGGACACATGAAGCACTGCCCAGGGTCAATAGCCACCTCTGTGAATACAAACACCGCAGGATGGCTGCTGGGTGTGCTCGAGGTTTTGATAGAGACCTGTGGCCAACTCAGCATCCCTGAAGAGCCTGGATGGTTGTTACCACAGTGTTTCCGAGCAACACAATGCCAGGGGGAAGCCTTTGAGGCTCTGGATGGACAGGACTTTGTTGACGCAACTGAGAGAGTACTGGGGTGCTGGGGTACTGGGGTGCTGGCGAGCATTGGACAGCAGTAGCGCCAACGTGCGACCACACTTTGCAAATAAAATGATTCCTGTTTTTGTCAATGAGTTCCTCCTTAAACACCTAACATTTATACAAAAGTATAGATGAAAAGCACCAGGCTGAACATGACTTTATCCACTGCGCACAGTACCCTCTTTAAATGAAGGGAAGTAACTATATCATTCAAACGATCTCACACATTTGTAAACAGCCCACTCTCTTCCTTGTGGAACCAAGTTAATGAGAGAAATGAACAGAATCAGCACGCTTTTCCATTCTGTTGGCACATTTTTAATCAGCTTGGGTGAGGAGGTGTCTGTTTCTCAGTTTGGTTAAAAATACTGTATGGTTAAAAATCTAGAGCTGAATTACTTATCACTTGATTGACAGAAGAGTGCTTAGGTATTACTTATTTCCCATGGAGAACCCATAAGATAGTGCAGCAGCCTTGACTCTGTTTTCAGACGTAAAGAAGAAGCTACAGCACAGAGAGGTCAACCATCTGCTTCAAAGTACACAGCAGGTGATGAATTCTAACACATGCTCTGAGTTTCGAGCCAGAGCCGCTTTGCTTAAATAGCCAATAGAATGTCAGTAGGGAGAGATGTAAAAATGATAGGGTAGCAGTACAAAAGCTTTTCTGAGATATCATGCCTATTCTCAGACGAATTCTTGAAATCACAGTTTGGAGCAAAACATAAAATCTAACAAATCTATGCTATACAAACTTCTTAATTTGCACTTATTTAACAGCATCTTGATGAAGAGTTTTGCCTGTGAAAAAGATTTCAATTTGGTAGCTACAGATATTTTTCTTTTCTTTCAGTGTGAACATTTACTAAACATCTTTCTATATGGCCTCTACTTAATTTCTGCTCACAGCCTGTAAGAAATGGAACTGAATTCAGGAGGTTAAGTGGCTTGGCTAAAGCCTTAGGGTCGGTAAGTGGTAGAACCAGTACTGGGGACTCAAGCACGTGCTCTTGCCAAAACCCTGCCTGGAACCTGCTCAGTTAGGCTTTCTAGAAGGGCCCCCTACTCATACGAATTGGATAGGACATGGAGACCATAAAGAAGACCCAAGCCAGACGCTCAAAGAACCCCTCACAGGCCCAAGGTTGACCCACAATAAAATGGTAAAGTATGTTTTGGATGGTTTCACTGATGGTGTGGCCTTCCCCACCTCTAGGGTCATTTGGACTTCATAACTATCACCAGCAGCCTTGGAATCTCATTCTTGCCCTGTTTTTGATCCAGATATTTTCTAACTCTCTCCATCCTCGAAATCTTCCCCTTCAAAAATATCTACAGCTACCAATAGATGAATAACTAGTGAATCAGATTATCCAAGACTGTTTTTGACACTGACCCCGTAGAGACACTCTTATCCATAGACATGACTGTGGAAATTTCAGACACATCAGCAGATGAGTGGAGAAATCTTACAGGAGGATTGAGGATCTTATAGTAACCCAACAACCACTCCACCTTCCTGGACTGGATGTGGCTGGCCCTAGACCAGCTACAAGTGTGTGTCATGTCCTTGTCTCAGACTCAGGAAAAGCTAGATCAGGGAGTAGTTTGGATGATACATTTTTGTTTATAAATAATGGAAACTGATAATCTAGCCTAAGGAAAAAAAGTACTTTAAGTATTAATATACGGAGGCAAGAACTCAAGGAGAACCAAGAAAAAGTTGAACAATCAAATTTCAGAAAGAAGGAGAACAGGGACTCCTGGGGATGCAGGAGTAGGATTTCAAAATCTTTTTCTTGCTGTTAATGTGACTCGGTTCCCAATTCCCAGACTGACTCTCAGCCCAAAGTTTTGAAAGAAGGAACGGGATTGATCCAGTCTGAGTCAGGTGATCACTTTGATCCACTCTGCTCTAGCCTGTGAGGCAGGGTCATGGGGTCCAAACACAGTGTGGGGAGGGGAAGAGAGAGTTTTCAAAGAAAGATATCTAGTAGGAGGCAGATAGTGACCACCCTTGAGTCAACTCTCTTCATTTTACACAAGTGGAAGCAGGGGCCCAGAAAGGTGACGCGACTGCCTCAAGGCCAAGTAGCTAGTAGTGGAAGAGCGGGACTAAGATACAGCCCCACCCTCCCGCCAGCTCCTGGGACAGGGCTCTTTGATCCGTCCTGCTGCTTTTGTTCCTTGCATGTTTTATGGCCTCAATCGGTCTTCCCCCACCTGTCCTTCCCACTGCCCACACAGCAGTCTTCCAAAAGCCCGAATCTGATCATGACATTGCTCTGCTAAGTGGCCATCTATCACCTCTAGTCCAAACTCCTTAGCACTGCAGGCAAAGCCCTTTTAATCCCACCTCACAGAGTGTACAAGTCTGCTCAGGCTGCCATAACAAAATACCACAGACTGGGTAGCTTAAGCTACAGAAATTAATTTTCTCACAATTCTGAAGGTTGGGACGTCCAAGATCAAGGTGATGGTAAGGTTGGTTTCATTCTGAGGCCTCTCCTCTTGGCTAGTAGGTGGTTGCCATCTCACCGTGGGCTCACAAGACCTCTGCTTTGTGTGCTCATGGAGAGAGACCTCTGGTGTTTCTTCATCTTCTTATAAGGACACCAGCCCTATTGGATGAGAGCCCCATCTTTAAGACCTCGTTTCACTTTAATTACCTACATAAAATCCCTGTCTCCAAATACAGTCACAGTAGGTGTAGGGGTGTCAACCCATGAAAGTTGGGGGAACACAGTTCAGTGCATAACATGGAGCTTTTCCCATTCTGCAGCATGGTCACTCCCTTCCCCATCCCCCTTACATTTGGCCACTGGGCCTACCTCAGCCCAACCCCAAAAGCCTTGCTTTTTCAGATTCCCTCCCCTTGGAATGTACTCTATTCTTTATTCTCTGCTTGTACTTCAAGTCCCAACTCAATGGCTGTAACACCATGAAGTTTTAGGCATGGACATCTTTTGAGTTAGACACACACCCCCCCCCCCCACTCCGTGCGCTTCTTTAGCGCTGTCATGCCTGTGTGTCACTGGGTGTGTCCTATGTATGGGCCGCATGTATATATCATTGCCTTTGCCACATTCTATTTTAATAAATTTGTGTATGTGTTGGTCTTTTAAGTAGACTGTGAATTCCTGGAGGGTGGGAACTATCTTATTGCTTTTAATCTTCTCTCTCTCCTGTCTACCCAGTATTTGGCACATGGTAGATACTCAATAAGTATTGGTTGAATAAATAGGCAGCATGATTATAGAAAGGAAAGACTACCTACCATATTCTTTGCCTCCGTTTCATCACCACCTCTTTCAGGAAAAACATCTCATGAACGATGGAGAGATATATGTGCAACAGAAATTGAAGGAGAAAGAAAGCAGAGAGTAGAAATTCGAACATTTTTCCAAAGTGATAAGGAAAGCAGAATTTTGCTTATTCACTAATGACAATGGGGACACCGACCTCAGATTATGAGGTTTTGCACACTGGGTCCCTGGTGCATAAACAAGGGAAGAATTAATCATACTTTTTCATGTTGCTCTCTAATACTGCTACCAGGTTATGTGGAAATTGCAGTGGGAAACCCCATGAAACAGCCCGATAGGCAGATGAGAAACAAACATGATAAAACACAAGAGTACCACACCGTAAGACTCACTTTTTCATTCATTTCGACAAGGATAATGTAGTTTTCATCACTAATGATAATATGTATCGCTTCCTAGTAAATGTCTTGTGGTGTATTTTGTAAACCTTTCATCTTAGAAAAGCACAGTCCTCCCAAATTTGTTCATTGAACTTTTGTTAGAAACTAAGAGATTATTGGCTGTCAGGGGAAAATGAGCAAGTTTATGAACTGGCAAAGAGGCATGAATAGCCTTCTCCTCTAGCAGTTGTGTACTATGAAAATTAGAGAGCAAGAGGCAGTGGTCTTTTAAAATATTTTTATTTAATTGGCCTTGTAATTTCAAAATTAATAAATTGAAGAAAGGCCATCTTCCATTCTGTCTCAAAATGACTGAATAGTTGATTAAAACCTAGTTTCACTTTCAAGGTCAAAGAAGTGGTGTATAAAATGTGTTTGCAGACAAGATAGCAGAGATAGACAATTGTTTTACTTTGTTTATGTTTTACACAACTCAGGGTTCCTATCAATGTGTGTTTGTCCTTGGAACAAATCACACACAATTATCAATAAGAATTCAAAGAATACAGCTAAGGTGTGAAATTATACAAATCATTCCACTGCAAAGAAAAGGCCCCAGAGGTGAACTGTATATTGAATTTTTCAAAGGAAAATTATGTGTTTGTGAGTGTGTGTCACTTGATGAAATGACTGTCATGAAAAATTAAATCTTACCTTGAAAGAAATGAGTAAGAATGAGAAAAATCACCATAAATTCTCTCTGCATAAAGGAATTGTACCTTTTTACAAAAGAATTCTTCTCTAAGTCTCTAACCATAGTATATGCTCCATGTCAATCACACATATCTTCACATATGGGGTAATATAAATACATACTTTTATCTGCACTACATTCTTTGGACCTAGTTCACACTCATGTCAAAGGGAAATAAAGAACTTTGGTATCATCTAATTCTGTTTCTCAAAGCATAGCCCATGGACTGCCTATGTTAGAATCCCCTGGGATACTTGTTGAAAATACTTCTCAGGTTCTAATCAAGACCTGCTGAATCAGAATCTCAAAGGTAAATCTTATGATGAGGCATATTAGGGAACCACTTGTCTAGATAATTCAGGCAAGACTTATTTCCAAACCATCCAATTGGTTTCAATACATTGGTAACAAAGAGTGAAGCCCGGCAGATTCAAAGATGGTGGAAAGGCTTTTGTGACTTAGAGAAAAGCTTCAATTGCAGAATGCTTTTCAAAAAAATGGAGTTTTATATTTTTAAGTGTTGTCTATACTATAAATGAAGACATAAATGAGTACTAATAGATTAAATGAGGAGCATTCATGAAAAAGTTATTATTCGCAGCCTGTCCTATATATTATTGCCTCCTAAACATAAAGCTTTTCTAATATTCAAGACTTGGTTACTGGATGCAGTGGTGAAAATGTCATGAAGAAATTCTTCGTTTCTGAGTCCCTGTTTGTAAAAGCTATACTTTTCTTAGACTACATTCTCTACTTGAGAGGAAGATCCAGGAATTGATAAAATAAGAAATTTCAAACCTTTTGCTAAATAAGTCTTACATAGACATTGTCTGAATTAGAGGAAGAGCTCAAGTTAATGGAACATGAATTGACGTTTGAGTGAAAGAGTTCTGTAGAGTATCTTGACCATGGAGTGTGGGACATCTTGGCAACAAACGACAAAATGATGAAATCCATCATTTCACCTCTGGACAAATTGCTCAAAAGAATATAAATGTAAATTTCAATATAAATATAACCTCAATATGACATGCTTTGCTCTAATGTTCTTCAGGGTTAAGCTTGGATTCCTGGATTTTATGACTTTTAAGAAATGTACCTGGATCCCTCAACACTGCTCTTGGATCACTGGAAGGGTCCCAGATCTCAGTCTCTGGGATAATCTTTAACAAAGCTGTGAAATGGGTAAATTTTCCGTTCTTGCCACTATAACCTACACCTTTCTCTGCTGTAGCCTCTGTTTTTGGAACAGGTAATATATAAGGCACTGGTTAAGTCCATACTGCTTGCATCCAGAAAGAGGTTTTGTTTGAATCATGACTTTGTCACTTACTAGTTTTGTGCCCTTGGGAAATGCACTTAACCTCTCTGTTAAGTGTCTTATCTACCATGCTATCTGCGTTACCTATCATGCCAGACTAAATGGAATAAAGCATGTTACACATGTAGCAAGACACCTGGTACACAGTGAGCATTCACTGTGGCCTATTTGCCTACCATCTCACCCTCATCCCACTTCCCAGTGGTCTCTGAGCAAACTTAGCTCCGAAGGGTTCCTGCTGCAGGTGTTCCCCAGGCCTTGATCAAGGGCTATTCTAGCTACTCTGCCCTTGACAGTTAAGTGGTTAGGATTGGGTCCATGTATCCTCCTTCCCATGGCATTTGCATTTAAAGGGAGCATTAGACAGGACTCATTTGATTGCAAGTGGCAGCAACCTAACTTGAATTAGCTAAGGAAAGGGGGCATTTATTGGCTTCTGTAATCAAGAAGTGCAGGGATGTAGCTAAGGACGATTGCCTCTCATCTCTATTTCTCTCTACCAATTGGTCTCATCTCCTCCCTCTGCCTATAGGCTTCCTCACTGCACAAAAGCCATGGTCACTGGCACCTACAGGCTCATATCCTCATTTCCAGAGAGGAAGGGGCTCTTATCTCTCAGCTCCAAATAGAAGTCCTGGGGAAGGACTCAGGAGGGTCCAGTTGGGCCCCCTGTTCACCCTTCAACCAGTTGTGATGGCCAGAGCTTAGCGAGGGCTCGATCCCTCTGAACTGGACTACATGGTGACAGCAGGGGCAAGAGAGGTGGACCTCCAGAAGAATGGATGGAGGTAGCACAGGCACGACTTTGGGGAGAAGTCTTGTAAGGTAGGCAGAGATGTTCTGTCTCTTTTCTTGAAGTGGGGGAATGAATTACTAATGACAATTTCAAATAGCAACTGCTGGTCTATAGAGAATGGAGATGCATGACGTGAAGACCTAGAGCCCTCCAAATACATGTCTTGTTGCAACAGGACTTTTTTATTTGGTCACCAAACTGTTACCTAAACGAGTAGAAAACCGAGATCTTACAGATAAAGCCGCCTGATTCTGTTTTGAAATGTGCCCACTTGCATGGCTGTTTGCTACATGTTTTAAAAGCATTGATGAGCTATCTGTGCCTGAGCAGGAGTCCCTGAATGACTGATGTAGTGCAGTGGTTCTCAAAGTGGGGCTCCAGGCCAGCATTGCCAGGGAACTCGCTAGCAATATAAATTCTTGGGCCCCACTCCAGACTTAATGGATCAGAAATTCTAGGGATGGAGCCCAGGAATCTGCATCTTAACAAGCCCTCCAGATGACTCTGATGTACCATGTCAAAGTTCGAGAAGCAACGGTGTAGAGTATGCCATGGTAGCTGGCCCAGATCCCCCCTTCAGGACAGCAGTACTTCAGAACTCATTCCCTCAAACTCTAGGGGTTTGGCAGCTGCCAGCTCTCAGCTGAGTCCTTCTCCTGAAGAGAGTCACCTTCTCCAAGGTCAAACTTCCTTTCTGGGGTATTCTGTATTCCTGATTGGTCTATGGAGGTAAGGAGGGGGCATCCAAAGTCTTGACCCCCTTTCCTTAACTTGGGACACCTTTGAAGGTCCATCCCAGTCCAGAGCTCCCCATGGAAACCACTGAGGACTTTGGCATGACTATGTCGCTGCTCAGCCCCTCCCTCCACCCGAGCCTGATGATCTTGCTGCTTCACAGCACAGCCCAATAAACTTCCTGCATGCAAATCACCATTTCCAAGTCTGTTTCCAGGACAACCAAACTAAGACACCTGGCTCCTCTAGGTAAGAGTTAGGACCACCCACAGCCACTCCCATAAGAGAGAGGGCGGCATAGCCACCTTTCTGGAATAGCCCAAGGCAACAGGATGCCCTTTCGGTTCCTCTCAGATGAAAAGATCTGTACTTCTTCCAGTGCACTTTCCAGGGGACCCTACTGGGAATATTCTGTTCAGGCCCCTTCTATGCCAACACTATGTGCTAATCCCTGTGCTGGTGGTGAGAAATTATAACCCATGGCCATTCACTCCGCTCTTAGGTTAGAACCTCCCCTTCTTCTCCACCAGGGATCCAAAGCATCAAAAGGCTCTCTTGTATTTTTCCCCACTCACCATGTTTGCATCCTTATGTAAAAGCCAACTCATTTAGAGGAAAAAGGATCTGCTTTTAATGTCATGTCTGGACTGAAAATTATCTTCAGTGCTACCAGGATGGGTACCCTCCTGAAAACTTGGCCACCTAGTCTGCTTGGGCATAAGACCTGCCCTGGGCCGTGTAGCAGAACTTTCCTCACTCATCCTCTGAGATTGCAGGGACAGGAAGCAATCCAAATCCTCCACGTGCAAAGCTGTGGCATTCACAACTCCCCACCATCTGGCCTGACCCATATCTCCACCTTCATTCTCATCCACAAACACTTTCACCCAGCAACACTCAGCCGCTCATCACTCCCTAATACCAGCAGGGCTTTTCATCTATGAGCCTTTGTCCAGCTTGACCGTACACGGCTTCTCTCGTCTCCTAAATGACAAGTTCCTTGAGGCCTGGGGTCATGTCTTGGACAACTTCATAGCCCCCATAAGGCCTGGTACAAGTGCTTTCACATAATGCAGAGAGGATCCAAAATATTTGGTATATTGCTGTCACTGTTACAGAGAAATACTAGCCTGTTGTTACTTCTGAGACATTTTTATAAACACAGTCCTGTCCTCCAAAAGAAACATGAGCATTAAAATAAATAAAAACAATATTCCTAACAATCTGTGCCCAGGGTGACCATGTGTAGTGCTTTGCCCCCTAGAACAGTCCTGATTTACTCCTGCTGTCTGCTTATAATTATTAATACTAGTGTCCCAGATTGGATGATAAATTTTATGGTCACCCTACTTATGCAACTCAAACCATTAGCTGAAGTGTGCTCTGCTTACCTGTTTTTAGGAAAATAGCACAATAAGAATTATAAAAACAGAGTGTGCCTTGCACGTATTTTTACCTGCATGTTCTCACACACTTCTCTTCCTGTACACACATTTCAAATGAATTTTTACTCAGGGCCAGTGCACAGAGTTTTTCCACACCAGGGTTTTGAGGGACGCTCTCCAACAGATGGACACTGATACAAGCCAGGTCAGAGCCTCCGTTTAGGGTCCAGGGACTGGTCTCCTTTTTGCCAATGACAGAATGTGGAGGCCATTTGAGAGTCCCTGGTTTCTCTCATTCCACTTAACCAAAGCTAATGATTTCTGCTGGAGGTCAGATAAATCCCCCGCAGGACTTTTCAGTAAGATTACTTAAGATTAGCATAGGAGGATTGAGGGGATTGTGACTGGTTTCTCTGCTCTCAAGATGCAAACAGCTTCTGCTAACAGAAAATGTCCCCATTTCTGCTAACAGAAATGGTGAGTGGGATCTTAATGTATTCTTTTCTATATTTGCTTCAGTTAATCATCAAGTAATTAGATAATAATAAATAACTCATAAATACATGTTTCATCTAATCCTCGCAATAGCCCTATTAGATGCTATTGCAATGACTATTTTATGCATTTTCATATTTATAGCTAATATTAATAATAGCTCCCATTTGTTAGTGTTTACTATGTATCAGGCACTGCAGAAGCAATTTATAGATATTAGCCTGTTTCATCCTTGCCACACTAGCTGAATAGAGGTTTATTGTTTACTACCCTCCATGTCCCCTCAAATACAAAACAGGACCTTGTCTTGTTCACAGCTGTATCCCCTGTAAACACACCGAGAGTTGTGTTTGGCACAAAGTAGGTTCTCAGTAAATACTTTTTGAATGAATGAATGAATGAATGAGTGAATGAATGAATGAGTCAACAAACCTGTGAGGAAAGTGTTCTTATCTGCGTTTTGCAGATGAGAAAACCAAGGCTTGAAAAGGGCAAGGAATTTGCCAAGATCTTGTAGATCACAAATTAGGGACTGTGAGATCGCAACTTCTTAAACATGACAATATATCCCCTCCCCCATTTTCCCGATCAGAAAGTTAAGTGACCTGCTCAGGACCAGCTAAGCACTAAATTATTAGAACTCAGACCCAGGAACTCTGACTCCAAACAGCACTACTTTCTCCTTGTCATGATGGTGGGTGGGGTCAACCCCACGGGCTGAGCACGTACAGCCATGCACACAGTGTTCTTTGCTGGGGAGAAGGGTGGGTAGTTGCCTCAAGTAAAATACAAATCCTTCTGGCGGGAGGAAGCTTGATCATAATCTCCTGACTTACCTCTGGGCATTAGTGTTCAGCCAACTGAGAATGAATTAGTGACCAGAATTTATTATCTAGGCTAGGGTAATGCCTGCAATTTAGACAAACTATAAAATTTCGGTGGTTTAAGATAATAGCTTCTTATTTCTTAATCATGTGATATATAAGACAGGCGTCTTGGTGAGTGGACAGCCTTAGTCCAGTGGAACTTCAGTGACCCAGACTCCTTCCATATTGTGGCTCTAGCATCCTAAAAGCTCAAGTCCTCTGATTTCAGTTGAAGAAAGCTTCTTAAACACTCTGGCCAAGAATAGACATGCCTACTGCAAACAGATCATTGGTAAGAACTAGTCCATGGCCCTGCCCAGATGCAAGTGGGGCTGGGAAATGTAGACACCGGGCAGTCATTTCTCAGGGCACTGTGAAAGGGGGAGAACAAATATTTGGTGGTGGCTAGACATCACAGCCATTATGAGAAAAGGGGCCAGGGAAGAGATGGGAGACAGGATTCTGGGCTGCCATTTAGAGAAGGGTGGGAATTAAAAGGAAGCAGTGGGGAGAGGGCAGCAAATGCCAACTCTGCCAGCCTTAGAGTCTTTTGTAGGCTTTTCCTCTTCGGTAGTGATGGAGGTGGAGCAAACTTGTCTTTGCTGCCAGTTTGATGCACACTTGGAGAAGAGCTTGCAACCTCTCATCTTAATTATTATCAAGCCTCCACACTCAAAAGTACTACCCAACAGATTTGCAGTTTCCATGCATGCCCAGCCTTGCCTTCTCCATTTGAGTTGTAAATTATGAATCATGCAAAAATTGGACAATATCATAAAAGCCACAAGATGTATTGAGTGGTGTAGCTTTCAGTTATCTTAGTTCATTAAACAGAAAAATAGGTGCACTTTTTTTCTTTATAGGAAAACAGTACCAAGTAATGTCACATAATATTTCAAAATAGAATTTGTCTTTATTGACCAAGTAGTGAATAACAAGGAAACACTGAATATTCTTTTTTTTGCAATACGCGGGCTTCTCACTGTTGTGGCCTCTCCCGTTGCAGAGCACAGACTCCAGACGCGCAGGCTCAGCGGCCATGGCTCACGGGCCCAGCCGCTCCGCAACATGTGGAATCTTCCCAGACCGGGGCATGAACCCGTGTCTGCTGCACTGGCAGCAGTGAACTGAGCTGCTACTAAGAGGAAGGGACTGTGGGCAGATAATTCATGTCAAGAGGAATATTCAGAAATCTCACTTGGTGCTATCATAACCATGGTTGCTGGAGAGGACCTCTCCTGAACTCCACCTACAAGAGGCCTTAGCTTTGGAGAATGGAACCTAGCAGATTGAGATGGTGATAGTAACAGCTGATGCTTACATAAACACACTTCCTATTTGCCAAATAACAAGCTCAGCTCATGATCTACATTAACTCTTTTGCGGGCCTCTCACTGCTGTGGCCTCTCCCGTTGCGGAGCACAGGCTCCGGACGCGCAGGCTCAGCGGCCGTGGCTCACTGGCCCAGCCGCTCCATGGCATGTGGGATCTTCCCAGACTGGGGCACGAACCCGTGTCCCCTGCACTGGCAGGCGGACTCTCAACCACTGCGCCACCAGGGAAGCCCTACATTAACTCTTTTAATCCTTACAATTTTATGAGGTAACACTATTATTAATCCTCTTTAACAGATGAGAAAACTGAGGCACAGAAAGGTTACATACCTTTCCAAGGATACACCAGCTAGTAAGCAATATAGCTGGGACTCAGGCCCAGGCTGTCCAGCTTCAGGGTCTGTGGGCTGGACTGCTATACTCTATCACCTCTCAGGCACTTGAAAAGTCAATCTAGTCAACACATAAGCCTTATGTCATAGGCACAAAGATATCAACTAAACTCTGAGTCAAGCTGCACCCTTTCACACACACTACTCCATGTGTGAACACCCCTGTAAGAGAACGGCATATAATTGTAAGTGCCAAAATGCCAAGCTGTTCACATGCTCACGATATTGAGTTCATTATTTGCTAAATTTTAACAAATAAGATTAAGGGGGGGGGGGTTTCCTCATGGTCCAGTGGTTAGGACTCTGTGCTTTCACTGCCAAGGACCCGGGTTCAATTCCTGGTAATGGAGCTAAAATCCCACAAGCCACACAGCGTGGCCAAAAAAAAAAAACAAAAAGAAAGAAAAAAGATTAAGAAAATGAAGGTACAAGGAATCACTCTTTTTCCAGATCTTACTTGTCTCTGGCCTATTTTCTATGATTACATGCATTTGATAATAACTAAGTAATATTGCAAAAGATCTCTGCAGCATTTAGACAGGCTCTTCACTTTAAGGGCTTCATTTTGACTGGCAATGAAATGAATTCATAGGAAACCACAGACTCTCATTTGTCCAGTTCTTGGTCTCTGCAGGTCTTTTTTTTTTTTAGGTTAACTTTATCCCCCAGCCCTGCTGGGTCTACATCGAGACAAATATCAGGGAGAAGGGTACATTCCATAGATGGTCTGGGATACTTATTGAAGTTAAGACCTTAGACTCCTGTACCCAATCTGGAATTTGATCATTCTTAAGTTGATTCTAGAGCAAAGTCATTCTCCCAGAGTTCATAATGAAATAAGATAAAGAACGTAGAACCAAAATGATAAATGGGTATCTGGGGAGCCAAATGAAGGGGTGAATTACTCCAATCAAAAGAGATTGGGGGCTTCCCTGCTGGTGCAGTGGTTGAGAGTCTGCCTGCTAATGCAGGGGACATGGGTTCGAGCCCTGGTCTGGGAGGATCCCACATGCCGCGGAGCAACTAGGCCCATGAGCCACAACTACTGAGCCTGCACGTCTGGAGCCTGTGCTCCACAAAAAGAGAGTCCGCGATGGTGAGAGGCCCGTGCACCGCGATGAAGAGCGGCCCCCGCTTGCCACAACTAGAGAAAGCCCTCGCACAGAAATGAAAACCCAACACAGCAAAAATAAATTAATTAATTAATAAACTCCTACCCCCAACATCTTCAAAAAAAAAAGAGAGATTGGGGTGCTCTGGGAAATACTAATTTAACTGATGATGAGCTCTGGATAAATTGGAGGATAAATTGACATTAGAATCAAAGTAATCCTTTGCTCTCTTCCAGGTTGAGTCCGTGACTATAAAATGGCCTGCATGTCTTAGATTTATTTTTTTCATATCATGTATCATCACCAAGAAGTAAACTGCAGTTTATTAACTAGATAAACTCCATGAGTGGTCATGACCTCCAGGATGTGTCTTTCATGGATTTAGATAGGGACAAGGACTCTACCCTTGCCTTCTTCCAAAAGTGAGAAGAGGACAGAATTCTACCTTTCACAGTTCGAGAGACAGTGATGCTTTGTTCTGCAGAACTAGGTTGGAAAATTAGGTTTCATCAAGGGGTATCCATTAGGCTATCTTCTTTGGGTTGACAGTAAATGTTGTGGACCCAGTCACACTGGGAGTGAGTTTACCAATGAGATGTCAGCTTAAGGACTGATCTTTAGTCCTGAGGGCAAAGAGGCTTAGATGACCAGTAGCAGCAAATAGCTGCAATTTGGTCCATCTGCTCCAGAGTCAGGGCTGCTGCTTCTACCTAATGATAAATTGCGTGGATCACGTAGGTTACAGAACTCCTATCACTTTCAAAGAAAAGACATTATGTTTTGACATTGCCAATTTCTAGAAGTGTCACAAAGTGCTACGAGGAATGGCTCATTTAATTTCAGTTTATAAGTTAAACAAAACAGAAAACCAAGATCATAAATCTAAAATGTTCCAAATATTTAAACTTGGAATATGTCAACTTCATAGAATTGGGGACAAAATTTATGCTACCAAAACTTCACACTAAGACCACCTTCAGAATAAAAGGTTAAGAAGCTCAGAGTTAGGAAGTTTGTCCTGCTTGCAAATGAGGAAGAAAGAATTCTCTCTCCCTCTCTCTCTCTCTCTCTCCCTATGGTAGGAGTACAATTATAGGAGGTAATTTTTCATTATTTTAGCTTATTTTGTCCTACTGAGGCTTTAAACTTCACTTTCAGCTCTTCATTTGCCATTAATATCTTCTTTTCAAAAAGCCAGAAATAAATTTAACCTTTCGAGACTAGCAAGCTCCTCAGGCCTTTTGGATGGTAAGCCAGGAGGAGCCCCCAGAAACAGTGCTCTGGGCATCTTCGGCTATTTTTACGAGGTGGGTCGCACATCTGTGCAACCATATGCAGCCAGGGGTCTCACCTCTGGGCTCCCCTCACGGCAGCCTCGTGGAGCTTCATTTGTCTTAGGAGGGGAAGTGGTGGCGTGGAGCCTGCCCAATTCTGGGCCTGCGATTCCAAGGTGGAGAGAGTCCAAGGTTGTTGCTCCAGTCCATTAAGCAATCCTTTGTAGCTGAAGGGGTTCATCTATCAGTCTCATTTTCAGCCAGTAATCTGCTTATTTAGAGGTTTAATTACATTTTCAGGTCACCTGAGCACTTCTCCTAGATCTTTAATAAAATGATTCCTTATTTTATTTATCCCACGGTTTATTTTACATGGGCTGTCCAGTGCTGGGATGGAATGGCAGGGGGGGGCAATTACTTATAAAAAGATAAGTGAGATTTCCACCTTCAGAGTGTCCAGAGTTAACGCAGGAATTATTTGGGTCTCGGGGCACCATGATGATCGCAGATTGATCTAAAACTGCATGTAGCAGCCACCATTCCTGAAACAGAAAGTCAAATATTGATTTCCCAGGGCTTTTATGACCCATTTAACAACAGGCATTTTGGATTGGTTATTTCTTAGGGCTGGAGAGAATTTTCCAGCCATCCTCCTTTTGAGTATCCTCTTAATTATCTTCTCTGAGAGATGGGTAAAAATTGATGCTCAGCCCTAGCCCTGAATACACACACACACACACACACACACACACACACACACACACACGCCATAAAGGAGGCTGACACAGCTTGTGGTATCTAACATTAAGTTAGCTTGGATTAAGGGTATTTCGATATTTTCTTACAAAAACTACCAAACTGGGTGAGAGGGAGGTCCCACTGGGTATGTCTGCTAAAAAATTCTCCCTAATTGACATCAAGCCAGTTAATTTCTTTGTAATAAAGTGTTGAGTGATTCCAGGGCCAGCCAGACCAGCCAAGGCAGGTCCATACAGAGACCTCTACCCTGTTTGGCTCTCAGAATGGAACCTCTAATGCTTTGCCAAATTTTCAAAAATGCTGGGGGAGTAGGAACAGCGTTTTTAATATTTTTCTCTTTGGGCTACTAATTATGTAGCAAAGGGTATAAAGAGGGCTTTACAAATCATTATTTCCATTACGAAGGTGTTAGAACCAGTTCCACCGAGAGCTCTCCTCCTATTTGCGCAGCTGCTATTCTCATGGGAGGCGGCCGCTGTGATGCCGCTGGAAGCGGGGCTTCTGTTCTGTTTCCCCAGCACTTGGAAGAAAAACAAAACAGGCCTAATAAAAAACACACACGGGAAATGCTTTATTATTTCATCATCCTCACCTACTGCGCTCTGGCACTGCTCTGTGATTAGGAAGGACTTCTCCCTCTTGGAGGCTCCCTCTGCGAGGGGAGGCCGAGCAGGGTGGTGGGAGCCTGACACTCTGTCATTTCCTGTCAGATCGTTTTGGAGGAGTTTGCTCTTATTTCCTCCTGGCCACATCCCCATGACTCCACCCCTCCCTCCCCAGCTCGGTGTTGGCCACACGCCCCACATTCAAGTTGTATTACTTGCTCAGTGTTTTGGGGGGGTCGGAGGGGGCTGGAAACTCTGGACACCAAACACAAGCTGTTGTGACCTCCAAAAGCTGAGAAATGGGTCAAAACCACTGAGTGGATCCTAACCTCCCAAGAGGGTCAAGGTACCCCCTTTGCTGAACAACCAGTGGGTTCTGGGTGGAGGGGTGTCAGGGTGCTGAAGTGAGTCCGAATATTAATTCAAACTGTAATCTTCCCACGTGCATTTTCTTGACTTTCCACCAGAAAAGAGTCAGAAAGCAGACATTCCCCAAATCTCATTGAACCATTAGTAAGTGAATAACTCCTTTCATAAAAAAAAGTCTCCATTTCTTTATTCCACACAGAGTGCAACCTGGATATAATAGACAATGCATTTATTCACAGGGAACTCAGCACCCTACCCCCATCAAATAATCCAGGCATGGTCAAGCAGGTGTGGCTACCCAGGAAACTGGAATGCTTTAGCTCAGACCTCGATGGGGCCACTAATGCGTCTGTAGTAAAGCATCAGTAACAGCTCTTTCCTATGGCAACTTGGAAAAGGTATCATGTCTTCTGCACAGAAGATGCTTAATAATTATTTGGTAGATTTTCAATAAATATCTGATGAATTGAGTTGGGACTATATATCAGAGGCTATATGCCCAGTTTCATGGCACTGAAAACCACAAGGTACCTTCAGGCTGTGCCCCCCATATATTGCCACTCTTTTGGGGGCCAACACCACATACTAACATCACTAAGTAGTAAGAGACTTATGGGCAACTCTTCCTCGATGCAATTTCCACCAGACTGGCTTGTATAATGGGTAGCTGTTTTCCAATATCTGTCAAACTAGTTAGTGACGTGAGTAATACAGTACTGTACTTAAATATTTAATTCAGTGCATGGTATCTTCTCAATGAATATCTGTTAAATAGATCAATGAATAAGTGTGATGTTGGTATAAGTACCAAATGAGTTGGGGGGGGTTGCTTTATGGTGAGAATTGGTCTGTGTGGGTAGATCTGCCTAAATGTATGGTAGTTCTGCCTAAATTTAATTCCCAATGAAAATGTAGAAATGAACCATGAAAAGTAACTTGTCAAATGGGAAATTTTAGAGATGAGAACAAAATGATCCTTCAAAGCAGAAGTGGGTCAATATGCCTGCCACCAATAGATGACAGGAGAAGTTCTGTCTGGCGTGTCTGTACTTTGTTTTGAGGCATTTGGTAATCATTAATGGAACATTATTAATCCCTTACAGTTGAGAACCACAAAAGCACTGAGAATCTTAAAGATACTAAGTGTATGATTACGACAGAAACAATAAACTTTTTTTAAAGCCAAAGGGCTAACACAATGTGAAAGTGCTGAGAAAAAACAAACATTGCTCATAGATAGGGAATGAAACTTTGACAGGAAGGGTAATTCAGAAGGACAAAGTAGTTTTCCAACTTGTGGAGAGATATGTGCCTAGGTGGTAGATGGGTGTTGCCAAGAGATGGATGAAACAGGAGACATGTTTGTCTGGTCTATTATAGTGATTTTCAACCCTCACTGCATATTTGAATCACCCAAAGAGCTTTTATAAAATACAGATTCCAGGGCCACATCCAGATCAATTAAATCAGAAGCTCTAGTGGTACAGGCATCAGGAATTTTTAAAGCTCCCACATCATCCCAATGTGTAGTCCAGGCGGGCCATAGCAAAGGGGCTCAGGTTTTAACATCAGAATCACCTGAAGGGCTTATAAAGTGATGGCTTGCTGGGCCCAATCCCCCCGGGGTTCCTGGTTCACCAGGTGTGGGGCGAAGGCTAAGAATGTGTGGTTCTAACAAGTTTCCAGTTGATGCTGATGCTGCTGTTTAGGAGCCACACTTTGAGAACCACTAGCCTAGAGGCTCAACCTCAACATTTAGATGCTAGTAACCTGATATTAATTCAGGAGAAACCTAATGGTTCGTTCCTGACTTTTTGGTGATAATGCACCAGAGAAAATGTTTTTTACCATCTATGGTTGGTTCTTTAGTTTCAAGGGTCATGTGACTCTACACATGATGAAACTAAGTGCTGGGGCAGAGGGTGAGATGCTGCAGTTGCTAAGTTGTTTCCTATACAGTTGGGTAGATCATCAAGAAATATGACCACCTCAGTACAGATAGAATTGGTCTGTTTTAGAAGAAGACACCAGATAAAAACATATATCATGTTCATTGCAGCAGTATTCACAATAGCCAGGACATGGAAGCAACCTAAGTGTCCATCGACAGCTGAACGGATAAAGATGATGTGGCACATATAGACAATGGAATATTACTCAGCCATAAAAAGAAATGAAATTGAGTTATTTGTAGTGAGGTGGATGGACCTAGAGTTTGACATACAGAGTGAAGTAAGTCAGAAAAAGAAAAACAAATACTGTATACTAACACATATATATGGAATCTAAAAAAAAAAAACAAATGGTTCTGAAGAACCTAGGGGCAGGACAGGAATAAAAACGCAGATGTAGAGAATGGACCTGAGGACCTGGGGAGGGGGAAGGGTAAGCTGGGACGAAGTGAGAGAGTGGCATGGACATATATACACTACCAAAGGTAAAACAGATAGCTAGTGGGAAGCAGCCACATAGCACAGGGAGATCAGCTCGGTGCTTTGTGACCACCTAGAGGGGTGCGATAGGGAGGGTGGGAGGGAGATGCAAGAGGGAGGGGATATGGGAATATATGTATATGTATAGCTGATTCACTTTGTTATACAGCAGAAACTAACACACAATTGTAAAGCAATTATACTCCAATAAAGGTGTTAAAAAAAAAAAACATATATCAGCATGGAGAAGAGAATGGCTGGGTTTAAACCATGTCAGAAGTTCATCTTAGGACTGCAAGTTCATACCCTTCCTTCACTGGGTATTACCAACAAATGAACTTACAAGCACACATTTGGAACTTCTATGTTAACCAATGTAATTCTGCCATATTTGTAACACTAAAATTGTCATACGTAGTATGGAATGAACACCATTCAAAGTTACTTGAAAGAAAATAAAACTTTAAGAATTTGGCTTGGAAGAGTCAGGAAGTAAAAAAAAAGACTGACTTAATTACCATACCAATTACTATTAATTCCTAGCCAATAATTGTTCCAAGGAAGAGCCCAGGTTTCACTTCCCTCATCATCTCTCTATGGCCACATGCCCATCTTCTCACTGCATCAGTCACAGACACAGCTCATGGAACCATCACAGGCTGACAAGAGTAACCATCTGCAGTGCTCCAGTGGGTGTGGCCACAATCCCTTCTTCCCTAATTCTTTCCATTCACTTCTAGTCATCTTTGAGTTCTCCAACAGAGTTACATAGGCTACCATTTCTAAAGCTCTCCATTAAGAAATGCAATCATGTTTTCAAGTCTTCTCTTTTAAAAGATACTTTTTTTAAGCACTAGTGAAAATAGTGTAGTAGCCAGCCAGACTGAAGGGAACTTGTAAGCCCATTCATGACTTACTGAGGTTTTGGGGTGTCCATGGGCAACTCTCTTGTGGCATTACATCCAATGCAGCTCTATCTATTCTTCCAATCTTTCCATTAAAATTGGATCATGTGATACGTATGTTTTTTATTTTCAATGATAAATGGTGGGCATACAGAATTTAACTTGTTCTTCAAGAACCTATGATACGTACAATCTTTGGATTCATCCTGTATTTTGAATGCGAGTTGGCTTTCATGTGGAAACCTGTCAAGTAAGCCATAAAGCATTAAAACTCCAATTGAAGATAAAATGATGGGGTTGTGGCTGCTTGATGGAGGGAAGATTGGACCATATGTGTGAGTGAGGAACACAAAGGAAAAATATGCATTTTTATGGTTAAAAATTATAGCATATTTTCAGGATATGTACTCAAATATGTTTGATCTGATTAATCAAATCAGAATGTTTAGAAATAAGACATTCTGACTAGTATTCCAATTAACTGAGTATTGATCAAAATTTGGGGGTGGGGTGGGAGGTGAAATCCTTATTTGAAATTTTTTGAGAGAGGAAAAAATATACTCATCAAATTTCTCATCTTAGAGGTTCATAAAATAAAATTATTCTTTTAAAATTGTAAAACTTTATGTTTATGTTAATTAAGGTCTACTAAATGTGGAGATCAGTTTAGTTGTTACTTATTTAGTTGGCTTTTCAGTGTCAGATTAACCTAATAATTACCAGATAATGACTTCATTTGGGGGGCATTACAAAGATGAACAGGAAAGGTTACAACCACTTTAGTTATATAGGAAAGGTGCATGGATCCTTTTTATTGTTTAAACACGCTTTACTGTTCAACATGTTTAATGTAAAAAATATCCTGTTGGTGTCAGTTTTTGCTTGAACACATTTTTCTTTTAAGAGTGTCTTTTTCAGTAAAGCTGTGGGAGATTTTTCTTCCTGGTATTTAAAGTAAGATAAAGTTAAGCTAAGTTCTTTCCCTGACTATCCCCTTCCCCCTCCAAAGCGTTAATAACCGCAATCCTAAGATTTATGGTGAGTGAAAAAGAAAAATAAGTAAATTATCTGACTGAGGAGTCATTCTTCCTCTCTCTGACCATACAGACTATTTTAAATGCTGCTAGCAGCAGTCTAATTAAAATAATTTCTGTCATAAGTCTGTGAAATATGCAGCCACAGCCCAGCTCAATGTTCTCGAGCAAGAATGACAAATCTCTGCTTAATTGGTACTTAATATGGTAGTGAAGGATTAGTAATTCTCCAGGATAAAAGGAGATAACAAATAGAAATCTCTTGCTTGGGGCAGAGAGTCTTGGAAGATGAACAGACCAAATGGTGCTTACCCCCAAACTGTTCCTATCAAGGGTTGTTATTTTGGCCATCATTTATGAAATAACAGATAATTAATGCACATTTTATGGCTAACTCTAAGTCCTAATTAAATACAACTATGTACAAAGAATGTGAACAGCCTGACTTACAAAGACCAAAATAAATACTGGCAGAATTATAGTGACCGCTGCAGGCTCATTATCTTATCTTGAGGATAAGCACCTTGGCAGGGGCATAAGCTGCTTCTGAGGTACAGCCATTAAGCTGAGATTCATAGTACATTTTAGAAAAACTGGGAAACACAGAAAAGTAGAAAGAGGAAAACCATTCATAGTCTCATTGCTAATAAGTGGGGTAAAAAGTTGGGAGCACTGCTAGTAAGTTGGAGTATTTCCTTCCTGTTTTGTTTTTCCCAGTGCATACTTATTATGATTTACTTCTACAAATTGTTGCAGGACATTTTGTGCTTTGCTTTTTTTCACTTAATATTAAATGGAGACATTTACATATGTTTTTATGAATACTTAGAATAAATATCGCTTTTAATGTTTGCACAGTATTCTGTCAAGTAGATAATAGTAGCTATTATCTATCTTGTGCTGACCATGTATGTGCCAGATGCTATTTTAAGGGCTTTATATGTATAAAGTCACTAAATCAACAATAGCCCTATGAGTTAAGTCCTTTCATCATCTGCATTTTGTAGATGTGGATACTGATGCACAGAAATACTGTGTTAATTGGTACAAGGCTACATAAAGTGGTTAGTAGAGGCAGGATTTGAACGAGGGCAATCTGACAACAAAAACTATGTTTTTAATCACTCCACTGTACCATCCCTTGACGCAATACCTCGAATTAACCCAGACAGTGCTCTAGATCAGAGTGTGTAAACTTTCTCTGTAGAGGGTCAGACATTCTAGATTTTGTGGGCTGTATACAGTTTTTTATGGTATATTCTTCTTCTTCCTCTTTATTTAAATGACATTTAAAAAATGTAAAAGCCATTCTTAACTTACTGGCCATACAAAAACAGGCCATGGGGCAGATTTGGCCCATAAGCCAACTCCAGCTCTAGATTAAAAGTGAGTTAAACTTAAGTTTGTATGAGTAGCAATTAAGGTAATTTTTAAAAGTTTTTGACGTTGGATAAACCAAATAATTGATTTGATTGAATGAATGATTCTCAGTTCAATTCGCAATATTAATATTATAAATAGACTACGTATGCATTTGTGTGTATATTTATTTATAACTGCAATTGAAATGACTGAAATATTTAAGTTTTCATCAACACTGAAAATTTTGAGTCATTGTGACAGGAAGTCAACTCAAGGCCAAAATGAATTTATTCTTGGTAAATCTCACAAGGTTAATAGGAAGTCACAAGCTGCAATTAAATCATCAATTCATCACTGTTGATGGGCCACATAAAGTTATGGTGTGTTCTGGTCATCTCTTTATGGTAGCAGTTCTCAAAGAGTGCTCCTGAAACCAGCAGCAATGGCATCATCTGGCATTGTCTTGTTAGAAATGCAAATTCTTGGACCTCATCCTAGAAATACTGAATCAAAAACTCTGCAGGTGGAGCATATTCAAGTTTGAGGACCACTGTTCTAGGGAAATCCAGTTGCAAACAGATTATTTTTGAGAATAAAGCTCTGCTTATATGTGTATGTCCATGTGCACACATATGCACAAACAAAAACAAAAAAATTATTTGTGAACTAAAAATACCCCACGTTATGATACTGTATTATGATACATTATGGAAACACCATGTAGACAAGCCACCAAAATCAGAATGAGCAAATTTTAGGGTTGCATATGTATCTTATGCAGACGTCTGAATGAATCTATGTTCTCATGCCTATCTTGTCACATAACACTCTATTGCTTTTGTCATAGCTATTTCCCAGGTCATTACCTAAGCATGCCATTCTTTAAAACATTAGGGGATTTAAGACTTAAATGTCTGAAAACTTCCTTTTAAATTGAACGTCCTCAATTATTGACACTACACCTGAAAATTTAATTGACAAGTTTACTGTAATAAAATGTGTCATTTAAAAATGTCACTGTCAAGATTTAGGTTATGGGTAAGATGGAGAAAATAGACTCCTCCCTACTCTCTCTCTGAATGCAGCTATAAAACCTGGACAGAATGTGTGGAGTAGTTACCTGAGGATGCTGAAAAGTAAATAATAAATAGCAAATTGGAGAAGAAGACCAAACCTCAAAGTACCACTGAACTGCTGTGAGTTTACCGTTAGTTTTTCCCTGTTGCATGGTCCTGGAGGCAGGCATAGCTGCAAAAGTACATGGCAGAGCCTACATTTCTGACTGAGGGCCTTAAAAGAGTGGGTCCCAGGAAGCCAGAAAGCACTAGGGAGTTTGTGGAAAGGGAGGAGTTCATGATTGCAGCCAAGTAAAGTTATTTATTGACTCCAAGACACTAAGAGTTGCACATAAATGGATCTCATCCTAATCAGCATATACAAGACTTTGAAAAGTGAATAGATAGACTCCTATCCAGGTCTCAGACTTACCACTGGCTGGTGCACACATGAGACAGATCTAAATAGCATTGGGCCTTCAAAACTGAAATGATGGGGACCATAATCCAGAAAAAGCAAGCTGGAACTTGCAACCTGAACATAATTTGGCTAATTGCCTGCTGAAACAAAAATACCAATATTTTCTATAGGTTTTAAACAAGACCCAGTCTCATAATATAATATTCAAAATTTTCAGGATGTAATCTAAAATTACTTACCGTAGGAAGAACCAGGAAAATTCAATTCCCGTGGGAAAAAACAGTCAACAAATGTCAAAATAACACATTCACATTATCTAACAGAATTTAAAGCAGGCATTATTTAAATGTTTAAACAAGCAATGACAAACTCTCTTAAAGCAATTAGAAAAATAGAAAGTCTCAGAAGAAAAACAGAAAATTTAAAAAAGAACCCAATGAAAATTTTAGCACTAAAAATACAGCAACTGAAATAAAAAACTCACTGGATGGGCTCAATAGCAGAATGGAGATGACAAAGGAAAGAGTCTGTGAATGTAAATTTGGTCAATAGAAATTATGCAAACCCAACAACAAAGAGAAAATAAGATTGAAAAAATTAACAGAGACATAGGTATCAGTGGGAAAATAATAAAAGGCTTAATATTTATGCCAACTGAATCTCAGAAGAAGAGGCTAAATAGCGTGGTACTAAAAACAGCAACAACATAAAATAGATAACTAATGAGGACCTACTGTATAGCACAGGGAACACTACTCAATACTCTGTAATGGCCTATGTGGGAAAAGAATCTAAAAAAGAGTGGATATATGTATACGTATAACAGATTCACCCTTGCTATATAGCACAAACTAACACAACATTGTAAATCAACTGTACTCCAATAAAAATTATTTAAAAAATTAAAAACTAAAAATAAAAACAACAACAAGAATTGCAGAAATAATGACTGAAAACTTCCCAAAGTTGGTGAAAGATATAAACCTAAAGATTCAAGAAGCTCAGTGAAAAAAATAAAAACACAGTGAATTCCCCAAAGGACAAACTCAGAGATCCATGCCTAGATACATCATAATCAAACTGCTGAAAACTCAAAGCAAAGAAAAAATCTTGAAAGTAAACAGAGAAAGACAGCATATTATCTATAGGAGAATAAGGATTCTAATTACTGCAGCTTTCTCATCAAAAGTCATGGAGACAAGTGGGAAGTGGAACAATAGTTTTCAAGTGCTGAAAGAAAAGAACTATCAACACAGAATTCTGTGTCTAGAGAAAATATCCTTTAGGATGAAGGTGAAATAAACATTCTTAGATGAAGGTAAACTAAGATAATTTATTGCTAAAGGATGTTTTTCAGAAAGAAGGGAAATGATATTAGAAGGAAACTTGCAACATCAAGAATGAGATACAACAGAAATGATGCATATCTGGGTGAATATAATAGACTATTCTCCTCTTGAGTTCTTTAAAAAACGTTTGATGATGGGGCTTCCCTGGTGGCACAGTGGTTGAGAGTCTGCCTGATGATGCAGGGGACATAGGTTTGTGCCCCGGTCCGGGAAGATCCCACATGCCATGGAGCGGCTGGGCCTGTGAGCCATGGGGCCACTGAGCCTGCGCATCTGGAGCCTGTGCTCCACAATGGGAGAGGCCACAACAGTGAGAGGCCTGCGTACTGCAAAAAAAAAAAAAAAAAGTTTGATGGTTGAAAGGAAAAATTATAGCATTGTCTGATAGACTTTTCAATGTGTGTAGATGTAATATATGACAACTATAACATCTGGGGGGGAATATAAAAGGATCAATATGGTGGTAAATTTTCTACTTTCCACTTGAAATGGTAAAGTATTGAGTCCAAGAAGATTATGAAAAGTTAAGTGTATATAATGCAATCCTTAGAGTAACCACTAAAAACCTATACAAAGAGATATAGTTAAAAACACAATAAATTAAGATGGGATACTAAAAAATGGTTCAAATAATCCAAAAGAAGACAGGAAAGGGGAAACAGATGAATTAAAAACAGATAATAGGGACTTCCCTGGTGGTCCAGTGGTTGAGACTTTGCCTTCCAATGCAGGGGGTGCAGGTTCAATCCCTGGTCAGGGAGCTAGGATCCCACATGGCTTGCGGCCAAAGGGCCAAAACATAAAACAGAAGCAATATTGTGACAAATTCAATCAAGACTTTAAAAATGGTCCACATCAAAAAATCTTTTTAAAAAAACCCCCAAACCAAAAAAAGATAATAAAAAATACAATGGTAGACCTAAATCTAAATATATCAATAATTACATTAAATATAAATGGTCTACACACATCATTCAAAAAACAGAGATTATCAGAATGAAGTTTTAAAAACTTCATGTCCCTCCACTATATGCTTTCTACAAGAAACTCACTTCACACATAACGATAGAGGTAGATTAAAAGTAAAAAGATATGCCACATATAAATAATAAATGGAAAAAGCAAAATAATAAATGGAAAAGGATATGCCACAAAAACATGAATTAAAATGACTCTTCCATCTGCTTTTCCTGGGAAAATATCTGCCATTCAAGAACTCTGACACTACAATATGAAGTAAACTCATTCACTTAAGTGAAATGTTTTCAGTGATCATCAGCCCTGCTTAAGCTGTTTCTTATTTTCAAGTGGGCTAAATACAAGCTTAATTAGGAGCTAATGAATCTTTCTTCTGTCATTTCAAAGGGAGCCTTACACTTTCATGGATTTTTTTGTGTAGTGAGAAATACCGCAAAATACAAAGATTGATTTTAATTCTAAGGCAAAATCAACCTGAATATTCACATATAAACATTCAAATGAGAGAAACACATAGCCCTCAGACTTACATGTGGCTCTAAGTGTTTATTGAATACTCATAAATACATCAGATTTGTACATGAGCTCCCAGATAGACATGCATATGCAGGCAGGTCACAGCTCCTTGGAAAACCACCCATGTTCTCTTCCTCAGCTATGGTATGTAACACATATGGTTCCTGTCAGTAGCACTCATTTAGAGAGATAAAAATCCTCCAACAGCTAAGTTCAGCCTCTCTCCTGTGGCCCTTTCCTTTGATTTCCAAGATATCAAGTGGCTATTCACTAAACCCTATAATTACCAACCTCACCCAGTCCCACCTCTAATAGAAAAGGAAAGAAATGGCCTGTTTAAAAAACTTTGTTCCAATACATTGCATAATTAACATATCTTAATTCTTTCTGGTAGTAGCCTTCTTGTTAACTTTTTGAAGAAAGAAAAGACAATTGAAAGATACATGTGCTGATTAACTGCATATAAAAATTTGAAAAATAACCTAGGGGCATATAGCATAATTTTTATTGTTAATATACAGTATTAAATATATTCGGTAGCTTTGTAATAAACAATAGTCATGGCATGGGGAAGTTTCTTTCTTGAAAACTTTTGAAGATATGAAGCTAGCATTGTTTTCTTCAAAGCTGCCTTGAATTCAACTTGAAACATTGTTTTCCTTCTTTTTGTTCTTCCTGTCCTTAACTTTTCTTCTGCAATGTGAAAATACAAGGCAGATGTCTTCATCTCACTGGAATGCTTTTAACCTTAATGAAGGGTTGTAATAAATCAGTACTTTTCAACCTGCTTTCTATCATCAACACATACATACTTTTTGAGATATTAGTCTCCACAGAGATAATTAGAAATAATTAGGACAAGTTAGAACTTAGAGTCATTAGTTTGTTAATGGACATATCATTGCTATTTGTTAACTACCTTTAATATGCAGAAAGTTATTGTGTTCATATGTCTAGAAATTGTAGTTACTGGACAAGATCTTTTCTAAGTCATCAATAATTTATTTTTATGTTAGAATGTGTGTGGAATATGTATGCATATTTATGTGCACACACAGATACACATACTTTAAAGGATTATTAAAGTATTATTGGGTGATTTTTTGAAAGTTACATGTGTAGATTATATCAATTTACAAATAAACTAGGAAATAAAGAGCATTTTCACTTTAAGATTTTCATAATTAATATAAAATTAGAATTTGCCTTTTCTTGGCCAGATAAGGTATTGCATTATTTCACATTTTCTATTTTTTATTTACTCAGGAGTCACAGTTGTCAATTTCTTCAATAAACAAAATTCAGTACGCTGAACTCCTCTCATTAATACACAGAAGAAAAATAACCTGCAAAGCTGCAGCCCAAAAAGACGGAGGTAGTATAAATAACCTCATAAAATGTGACATCTTGGTGACCTATTTTAAACGGATGAAATTTGGCGATAGCAAAACAAATCGCTACTTTCCAAGATCACATGAATTAAGATGCAGCTAGGATTACTGCTAAAACCCTCAGCTAACAATGACTGAATGTGAAAATGTGATAGATTTGAATAGCTTCCCAGTGTACTAAGCTAGGATAAATTTATCTGATGGTGATATCCATAAGAAAATTTTATAAGGCAGACTACCTACCTATCTTGATTCTCAAATGTTTAAAAAGCTGTTCTGACTTCCAATGAATCAAACCTACTCATTCACCTTTCAAGAGGCCATAAAGTTTCATGCCTGAAATTCTGGATCAGAAATTATGAGATTTAGGTTATGGGCTTCCTTCTCTGCACAGAAGAAGTAGGCCACCCCAATTCTGTGGAATCCTTCTACCACTTTACGTTTCCCTCTCACCTGGGTGACCAGGTTATAAAAGCTTTTTTTGTATATTTGAGTCCACAGGGTGATGAAGTCTGAAGACTCAGCTTCCAATGTCAGCTCCGCCACTTGGGTGACATTAAGAAAATCACTTGCCTTGCCAAATCTCAGTTGTGTCATTTATAAAATAGGGCTGAGGGTATTCTGAGGATGTGTGTGAAATTGCTGTGAACAGAACAGCAAAGTGATATTCAGCCTTCCAGGCAAGCTGTAGATGCTGTTGGTGGCTTGATCTTTATTGACCTGCCTGACGTTTAGCATTGCTAACTGCTCTTTCTCTTTCCAATTCCTTTACAACACAGCATACATTCTGGTCATAATTCCAGGCAGAACTGTACGGGATCTCAAAACTGATCAGTTTGAGAAACAGGGGTCCAGAGAGGAAGCCAAGATCCCTCAAGAAATCAGGATTTGAATCTAGGTCTTTAAACCACTGGGGCAACTCTCTTCCCTCTCTCTTTTATTCACTAATTCAGTCATTCCACAAACATTTATTGAGCACGTATTTTGTGCTGGGTACAGGGCTACTCTAATCTCTCTTTCAAATAATGGTCTGTAAAAGCATTAGAACATCTTTCAATGCTGCTGTCTATGGCTGAATTAAGATTCTGGTTATAATTTAATCATTATTAAATAATTATTAAATCATAGTACTTTTCTGTTGCTGTTATTGTTGTCACTGTTACTATTGCTAAGGAAGCCTTCTTTTAAGCGTGTACTTAGAAAGAGATCTAAGGTAGAGCTCAGATTAAAGCAGGTCTGCTCTGGGTGAAGCAAGAGTAACCCTGACCCAGACCTCCCAGGATACTTCAGCCAAACTCCTGGAGCTTTAATGGTGTCAGAGTCTGAGAACCATGGCTTTGCATGATTCTCTTTCTTGGGCTTGACTTAATTAGAGGTTTCATCTCAAGACAGAGTATGGAAGCATTTACTATTATTTCAAGAAGCCAGAGAAGCTTAGTTCAGTCAAAGAAGGTTAAAGTGCTTTCTTTTCATCATTCCTTGAGATATAGCAAATGAGAACTTTGCATTTCCTTGTTTGGGAAGATGCTTCCTTTGGGTATCCATATGTTACTTTGGCTCTCACTGGCTACCGTTCTCAAACACACAGGTCTGTTACCCATTCTAAGTCACTGCTTCCTCTTCCTGCTTCTCAGACCAAAATAAATGATTTGGGTCTTTAGAAAAAAAAAAAAAACTTCTAACTCCAAATGAGTGAGGTTGTTCATTAACCTGGTTACAGTCTGTAATACTATGCTGGTGATATTAACAAACTCATCCTCAGAGTGTATTTTGCAGCTCCAAAGTCTTCTTTTCTCTCTCCCAGGAGCATGGGTGGTGGGTTTGACGTTCTGATGAAGTTCTCCCATCACTATAAATACACCATCAGTGAAGACTATTGAGTTGGGAACACATCAGGGCTAATTATGGTGAACAAGTCAAAATACTAAAAATACATATTAATAGATCTTCTTATGGAATCTGAAACAGCTGTATTTGTCTAGATTAAGAGGAGGTATATGACATGCAATAAATGGACTATTTTGAACTAAGGGGTTTTGGCAAAAGGTTACATTTAAAACACAGGATAATTTAGTGGCACCAATTTATTTTATGAAGAATAAATGTAATAGAAGAAAACCTTGCTTTGAATAATTGAGTTTGGAACGCCCAATCCAATTTTTGCACATTTACAGTCAATCCATGGGCTAAATGGCTTTCAGTTGTCTCTAGGATTAATGTGTGACATCTCCAGTTTACATATGCCTTGGACTAAGCCCATTTCTGTCAACCACTTTGAAGGCATATAGCCAACGTTTAGGTTCACGTTTGGGTTATGAAATGTATTTTGCTGTAACTCTATCTGTTTGCTAGATGTTTTATTATCAGAGCTCCACTTTCTTCTTTGTGGTCAGTGGACCGCATCAGCTTCAACTGACTTAATCCCCAAGATTTTTCACACTAAATAACTTGTTTTGCTTGTTCACAAGAAGAAAAGAAAGGAAAACAGTATTTCTGCTCCATGTGAGTCTACAGGTAAATTACATAGAATTAAAGCAGTTGGCCCTATGGTTTATTATGCAGACATAATTGGATAAAGAGGGCTGGTGCTATTAACCAACACTATTTTTATCCAAAATAAATTCATCTTATTTGAATAAGTGATTTTTTACTATATTTCAGATAGATTCCTACGAGTTTATATTTCCCTATTTTGTTCATGTACAATATATTTGGGAAAGAAAAAATGATCATTCCAAGTGTTTTCTAAAAATAAAAAGCTGGGATTTGATTTTTTCAAATCTCTGCTTAAAGATGAAGTGGTCCTTTAAGAGTTGAGGGCAGGTATCATCCTTCCAGGAGTCCAACTCAATTTATAAAGAATTTCTCTGTGTCGGGCTTCCCTGGTGGTGCAGTGGTTGAGAGTCCGCCTGCCAATGCAGGGGACATGGGTTCGTGCCCCGGGCCGGGAAGATCCCACGTGCCGTGGAGCGGCTGGGCCCGTGAGCCATGGCCGCTGAGCCTGCGCGTCCGGAGCCTGTGCTCCGCAACGGGAGAGGCCACAGCAGTGAGAGGCCCGCGTACCGCAAAAAAAAAAAAAAAAAAAAAAAAAAGAATTTCTCTGTGGTTTTAAGGACCACAGTCATTCTAGCTTACTAGAGCAAGCCACTGTTGACCACAGATGAGGAGCAGAATCTTGCTAAGGGGGAACCCCAAGCCACCATGGAAAGGACACACTGAGCAGGGCAGAACTAAGAAACAACCCAACAGAATTTTTTATTTGTTAGTATCCTTTCACACCCTCTAATATAGTGTTCCAAATCCTACTTGCTACGGAAGATGAATAAAAATAAGAAGCATCATTTTTCCCCCCTCTATCATAAGTCTGTCCATGGAAAGCACTGTATCCTAAAGACTCAGGACTAGGATAGTGTGTTTGCTTCTTTCCTCACCCTGCTCCCCTGCCATTTCTCTCTCCTTTGCAACAACCTTACCAAAGTGCAATAGAGCAAATATGAAGCCTGAGATAGAGATGGAAATGAATGGACAGGTGACTGACCAACAACTGTCTCAGCTCATCCATTGTCCACTGGACATACGGACAAAGAGGGGACTTGTTTTGCTGGTTAAAAAGAAAGAAAGAGAGAAAGAAAGAAAGAAAGAAGAAAGAAAGAAAGAAAGAAAGAAAGAAAGAAAGAAAGAAAGAAAGAAAGAAAGAAAGAAAGAAAGAAAGAAAGAAGGAAGGAAGGAAGGAAGGAAGGAAGGAAGGAAGGAAGGAAGGAAGGAAGGAAGAGCTCACCAAAACTACACAAAAGAAAGATCAGAAATGCCATATTGTGTGACTGTAAATTGATTCCTTTCAGGAGGAGCAATTGAGCAGTGTTATTTCCCAAATACTTGGTTTCAAGAAGTCCAGTTATAGGAATTTATCCTAAGAAAAATAATCATAAATATATATACACCAAGAGTTAGCTACAAGTGTGTTCATTGCAGCATTATTTATAATGGTATAAAACTAGAAACAATTTCAATTTCCAGCATAATGTTTTGGTTAATATATGATACAATCACCATTAAAAATGATGCTATCAAAGAATATTTAATAAGATGGAAAGATTCTGTGATATATTATGTGACAAGAAAAGATTACATTAAAAAGTGTGTGTGTGTGTGTGTGTGTGTGTGTGTAAAATAAATATTGGAAGAATCTATACTAAAATGTTAACAGCATATATCTCTGTACTGTGATATTCTGGGTTATTCATATATTTCTAGATGCTCTACAATAAATATGAATTGCTTTAAATAAAAATAAAATATTTTTTAAATATTGGAAAAAGAGAAGCATCCTGAAGGAGATGAAATGGCTTTGTAGAAATTGAATGAATGATTAATTATTTAGAAATCTGCATTTTAAGTGCAATCCAAGATAAAACATGATTTCTTTGTAGAAAGGCTTAATTGTTTCCTTAGAAAAACTGTCTTCAACTTGGCAATTTAGTAGCCTATCTATTCACATGTTTTACTTTTATTATTTTCTTCCCCGGAAACAAAGTTCAGATTTATAGCACCTGCTGTTGCTTTTAATGTAGTAGTCGCACCTAATTTCTATAGCACAGTGAAATTCCACCACTCTCCATTCCTCATTTTGCCTTCAGCAACAAGCAGTCTGGGAGACATAAAACCAAGATATTTTCCAAGGGCAGGTAGCAGACACTTTCACTAAATATGTAATACCAAAACCACTCTAAGCGAGAAGGGCATTTGCTAAAAAGGTTGCAAGTAAGCACCAGATAATTTTAAGCTGCTCAGATCCGGCAACTTTTGATGTTGGAAATAAGCCCCTAAGTCAAAGACGTCTTTGAAAAGTATCATGAACCATCCTCCACAAAGAACCACAAAATGTCCATCTGGAAAAGATGTGAATTTGACCTTTGAATAAACAGCATGAGATAAAAAAAGAATACAGGATTTTGTTTTCTCTTGCTAAAACTTGACAGGCATTGTAAAAAGATGTTTCAAAAAGGCATGGGCTATGGGACGCCCACCCAAATACTAGCTATGTGAGCTTAGAAAGGCTTTTGATCTCTCCATGCCTCAGTTTCCTCAGCTGTTCAAGGGATAATAAAGTATGCTAATCTCATAGGGTTAAGATAAAAGTGAAATAAAACACTTTCTGTACTTTGCATATGTTTGACAAATGACAAGCAAAATATAAATGCTACTGGGTTTTTTTTTTCAGTTATTTTATTTTATAATTTTCATTTAGTTCAGTCCCATAACCAATAAAAGGACTCATCTTCTTATGACTTCCAAGAACTGAAAAAAATTCTTTGGAAATGTTAAGAAAACAGAGGCATATTCCAAAACTCGATTTCAGATTCATAGATATGGACCCAACTGATTTTTGGCTGCAGTCCATAGCTTCCATTCATAATTGCAATTCATAACTTCTCAACTGCTCTTTGCTTCAAATTACATTCCTACATAGCTCTCTATCCTGGAATGCATATATATGATACAAACAACTGACTGCCTCTGTAGTGTGGGATAATGCGGGGCAGTCATACATAGTGCTTAAAAAAACTGCCCTTTAAAACAGAAAAGGGCTTGTGTGTTTCCCTGTTTTTTTGAACCTAGTCAATTAGCATTGATTTCTCCATTTCCTGCTAATCTCACTGGGGTCATAGGGATGTACAAATCATTAACAATTCTGAAAATACTTTCTATGGGGCAGAGAAATACTACTTAATCTTAATCACTATGCCCACCTTTCCTAATACTTCATCAAATCACCATCACCTAAAGGAACAATTAACATCTTAGGAGGTCCTGAATTCTACTCCACTTGAGCACAGTATAGGTTGCTACCAATTTTGGTGTGCAAACTGAATCACACACTTTGTTAACCGTCTTTGCTGAGAATCAAAGTAGCTGTGATCTTGACATTATACCCATCACTCGTATTTGAACATGTAAATCCAGGCCAAGACCACTAGACTCCAAATACTATTATTAGCATACATTATAATATCAAAGAGAATAGGCCAAATAACACAATAAATTGATTCTATTTTTGAAGATGAAAAAAGTAAAAGGCAATTTACCACAAACAAAACTAGTCTCTGCAAAACATTAATGGGCCCATCAATTAACTAATTGTCCAAGTATTACAGACACTCAGGCACATAAGCTCCATTGAAATAATTCCAATTTTCTTCATTAAAAAAAATGCTCCCATGACACACTTTATTAAGAAAACACGTCCACTGCAAAGGCTCTAAAGAAAGAAATGATATCAGACTTTTTAAATTAATTAATATATATTTGGGTTATATTTTAAGAACGAGACATGTATGTTCATATAGCATAAAACAGATAATTCTGAAACGAAAATCCTTACTGACCACATGAATGCATAGAATTATCTACTACTGTTGTCAAAACCTAATGGTGGAATTGAGGCAAAGGACCAAGGTCTGAGAGGTTCAAAGAAGGTCTTAGAATTAGGCTCCATGAGGACAGGCATGTTTGTGTTTTCTTTTCTGCTGGGTACAGAGTAAATATTCAACACTTGTTGGATGGATGGATGAATGAAGAAAAATTAGACGATCATACCATAAACACCCTGTATATTACTTACAGTTGTGTGGTTGTGTAAGTGTGAGTGCATTATTCTAACAACTGCAGGTGTACACGGGCACCTGAGTAACTAGGTAAGCAAAACTCTTTGCCAAGTGGTGTCCCAACAAGCCTCGTTCCTGTCAAGCACAATCACTTAGCTAGAGAAAGTGGAGGAATTACGTATTCCCTGGCTTTGCTTCTTCTGGCGCTTAGGATATCTTGGCCACTACCTAGGAATTACATAAAAAGTAAAATTCTGATGTTTCAGTTAGCAATGAATTTGTCAACAGGAAAAAAAAATATTTACTGTTTATGTAAATTACAAAATTGGACCAAGGCCTTGAAAAGGTTAAAGTTTTGGTGTAAATGGCAAGTGTCTAAACAATTCTACATTCTTGAGTGTACTTGAGAAATAACTTTTGTGAAATGTTTCTAATCATAGCATTAAAAAGGGAATGAAAGTATTCCAGTACAGTATCACTATAAAGCCCAAGTATTTGGGGTACTTTTTTTTTTTTTTTGCGGTACGCGGGCCTCTCACTGTTGCAGCCTCTCCCGTTGCGGAGCACAGGCTCCAGACGCGCAGGCTCAGCGGCCATGGCTCACGGGCCCAGCCGCTCCGCGGCATGTGGGATCTTCCCGGACCGGGGCACGAACCCGCGTCCCCTGCATCGGCAGGTGGACTCTCAACCACTGCGCCACCAGGGAAGCCCTGGGGGTGCTTTTTTGAAAGCTTTTGACAAGGCAGTCTCTATTCCTGAGATACATAAAAATATATATGTAAATATGTAGAATGTCAGACTTCCTTGTGGCGCAGTGGTTGAGAATCCGCCCGCCGATGCAGGGGACAGGGATTCGAGCCCTGGTCCGGGAAGATCCCCCATGCCGCGGAGCAACTAAGCCCATGCACCACAACTACTGAGCCTGAGCTCTAGAGCCTGCAAGCCACAACTGTTGAGCCCACATGCCACAACTACTGAAGCCCACATGCCTAGAGCCCATGCTCCACAACAAGAGAAGCCACCCCAACGAGAAGCCTGCACGCAGCAACAAAGACCCAACACAGCCAAAAAATAAATTAATTAATTTATAAAAATATGTAAAATGTTAACCATCAGTCTTATCATTGCTGTGGTATATTCTTTTTTTTTTTTTTTTTTTACTTTTTCAATCTTTTACTTTTATTTTCCTTTACACTATTGCTGTAAACATATTTAAACTTGATACATGTTGAATACATCTTATTACTTGTTCTTTGTATTACTAGTGTTACTGTGGTATATTCTTGATGGCTCTGTTACTTCCTGGTATTTAAAAAGAGTATGACTGTGAATAAGCTGGTGATATGGTTTCGTTTGTTCTTTGTGGCCTTGTGTCATTATTTGATACATAAATCAAAAATAGGACTTTGGTCTTCATACTAGATTGCATGCACTATTACAGAACTAAAAAAGACACACCAGATTTTCAGAATCTGTATTATAGCAAACGTCATAATTCCACTCCAGGCACGGTTTATTTTTGTTTGTTTGTTTGATGTGTTATTTTGGTTTGACTGTGTTGTTTTTTGTTTCTGGCTACAATGCTCTTATTATATAAACTATTTTAAAAATATTATAAAATAGATTTTATAGACGATCTCCATTAAAATAGTTCACCAGCCATCACTGGAATCAAGGCTTAATATTTTGAAGGTTTTCTATTTTAATTCTTTGATACAATGATTTTCAAGCGTTTGCTACATGCCCTTCACGATGCTAGGCCCTGTTAAAGATGCAAAAGAAATACATTATATAACTTACATCAGATGAAATAATTAAAGAGCATTGTAAGACCCAGAGTCAAGTGCTAAAATGTGTACTGTGAGCTGTGCATGGGAAATCAGGCGGATCAGGGGTGTGTGGAGGACCAGGTGGGTAATGATAGAGGGAGCTAGAGCTAAGAGGAGCCTGAAAAAGGAGGAGAGAGGAGAGTATTCAGGGCACAGAACTGTACATGCAAAAAGGTGGAAGTGGGAAAATCAAACAAAATAAATTGAGGTATAATTTTCTTTTTGGAAATTCCAAAATGATCTATTAGCTAACCTTTATTGAATATTTATTAAGGACCAGCCTGACTTGACTTATATCATTTTATTTAAACCTTAAAAAAATGACATAAGATACTATTATTATCCCCATTTGCCAGATTAGGAATCTGAGATTTGAGTGCAAGTCACACTGCCACACAGCTCATAAGTAGTGAAATCAGAAGTGAACCCTTGCAATGCAGCCCCTAAACCATATTTTTTACATTATATTGATTCACAGTGTTCTAAATGCGATAATACAGGTAAGGGAGATAGAAAGGCTTAGCCTAATGTTGATTATACGAGCTTCTCTGTGGGCAAACTGTCTAGAGGTTGGAAACAGTATTTCCAGGACTGTGAAATACTCTAGGTCCTGAAGACAACCTTTAACTGAATTCCTCATTTTATAAAATGTGCACATGTTTACCAATGTTATAGCTGTGATATCTCTTCGATCATAGAATCTGCTGTTATCGTGGAGTTGAAGGAAGGCATTCCAACTCTACACAAAAGTCAGCCAAAGAAGTCGAACCCTGGGCAAGTCACTTAACCTTTCCTGATTTCAGTTTCCTCATCTTAAATGAGGGGGAAGCAGTTGGTGATCTCTAGGGTCCATTTTAAAATTCTGCAAGCATTTTATAAATGTCACTAACAATTTCAGACAAACTTTAGAATTCCAGAAATGGAAATGTCAATTGAATAATGAGTAGCAGACGCCATGTGGAAGTTCTGTCATGATCGTTCTTAAAAAAATAAACCTTCTTTGTTTCATTAGTGACACAGGAAAGCAAGTACCCCAAAGACTTCCTTTAACAATTGGAAGTCTTTATCATAAGACAGATGCAAAAGAACTGAGGTGTATTGCATGAAAAATGGGAAATGTGTATTTAATATCAATTTTTTGTCATAAAAACACCGCAGCCTCATACCTCAATTAATCTAAATATTCAGGAGAATGAAATACATTTTACTGAAGAATGCTTGAGGCCAACGGTATCATTAGCTAATTGATCTCTTGCTAAGACAAGTGATGAATCAACTTAAAATATGTATTTCCCGACTGTTTATTTTGAAACAACACCATTTCCTAAGGAGAAACTTGCAAATGAAGCACTTCCTAATTTAACAGGAACATTCTGAAAATAAACCATTAAAGAACGCTCAGTGAATTCCTAAGCATATCATACAATGATTTTAGTTTCCTAAGCCCCAGCGTTTTCATGTCCTGTGATAAAAGCGAGAAGTGAAAGGCTCATGTTTTTTTCATTTACTCTTTAGATTATCTTCGTGATTTAATCTTTGTCTGTTCATGATCATTCTTACAAAGTGAGCTTTTCTCCATGTATGTTTTCCAGAGAGCTTTTTAAACTTTTCATTTATTAAACTATAATTTACAAAGTAAACATACAGCCGATGATTTTTTTTTTTGCATATTATATGCCATGTTAACCACTGCCCAGATTAGGATATAAAACATTTTCGTCACTTAGAGTGTTCCCTGTGCTCCCTTCTAGTCAATAACCCTCTTCCCACTGAAGTAGCTGGAATTCTAATTCGATTTCTATAGACTAGTTTTGCCTGTCCTTGAAATTCATATCAATGGAATCATACATTATGGACTCTTGTGTCTGGCTTCTTTCACTTAGTGTGACATTTTTAGATTCATCTTTGTTGTGTCAGTATCAGTAACTCATTCCTTTTTATTGCTGAATGCAGGGATATAAGACAGTTTATTTATCCATTCACCTGTTGATGGACATTTGGGTTGTCTGGGCTGTCATGAAGAAAGCTGTAATGCATTTCCTTGTGCAAGTCTTCTTGTGGACATGTGCACTTGTTTCTTCTGGGTGTACTCCCAGAAGTGGAATTGATTTGTTATAAGGTAGGTAGGTGTTTAAGTTTCTATGTATTTTTATGAACACTGTCTGAGAGTTAAACACCTATTGTCTAGGTGTACAGAGTTGAGATCTGCAGGTAAGAAAACAATGGGATTTCCAGGCACACTCTTTAATAACCTCCCAGATCCAGCATTCGGACAGCAGCTATATAGAAGCTCGAGCAACTTTTCAGCAGTTACCTGTTCACACAGAGAGGGTGGCTGCACCTCTCCCATCCTTCATGGGTGCTGAGGAAGTCCTACCATCAGGGAGATTGTTCCCTGGAGATGATCAGATGATGGTTCAAAACTCAGATTTGGGGCTTCCCTGGTGGCGCAGTGGTTGAGAGTTCACCTGCCGATGCAGGGGACACGGGTTCGTGCCCCGGTCCGGGAAGATCCCACATGCCGCGGAGCGGCTGGGCCCGTGAGCCATGGCCGCTGAGCCTGCGCATCCGGAGCCTGAGCTCCGCAACGGGAGAGGCCACAGCAGTGAGAGGCCCGCGTACCGCAAGAAAAAAACCGAAAAAAAATAACAAAAAACCCCTCAGATTTGCTAGCAGGAAATGCATCACAAAACAAATCCTAGCATGTGAGAATCCTGAGCAAGGCCAGCCTGACATCTCCTTTGCCCACTCAGGCTTCCGTGGAATTTGATAAGCCATCAGGTGTAAGACTTCCCTGTGTCCCTGAATCAAGTGCTAGGCTTCAGCCTCAGGAAGTCCAGTCATTTTAAAACCCCTCTCCCTCTGTTCAGATAATCATCTTTGCTCTGATTTATGGTGGCTGGCCTGCAGGTGTCGAAAAGGCGGTCTTGATTTAGCCAGAAAGCAATATTCCCAGAAAATATATTTCCACGGCTACCTCCCCCTCCCCCCACTACCCACCGTCAAAGCCAGCCAACTCCTCACTCCCTCCAGCTGTGAACCTGGAATGTGCCTTGGGTCATAGGTAGCAAACCCTTATAATTCTGCCCCCAAATCGGAAGGAAAATATATGCATAGGGATCAAGGAGAGTGTCTCCTTACACAAATCTTTTTTCTGATAAGAGGTGAACCATAGCCAGAAGCAGAGATTTATATATGCATTTTGACATAAATCTGCATCTGTAATTATGGGTCATAAGGATCTTTATAGGCTGCACTAAGTTGGTGAAGAAGAGTTACTGTTATTGACAAAGCATTGACCTGAACATTAGTGGAGGAAGAGCTAATCATTTTTTTTCCCCTGAGGAGTGAGACTTCTTTTCTAGCTGTGAATCCCTTCGAACCTGGGCCTCTGTTAAATATCTTTACATCTGAAAATAAACATAATGGAGTCTCCCAGACACGTCTTATACCTTCACATAATTATAGATGTATAAGAATTTCAAAACACATTCTAGAAACGTTTCTAATCGTTTCCAAGGTAGTGATGAAGGTTTGCGAGGTGACCAGAGAGGTCCATCTAGATGTTGTGAAAGCAAGCTGTGTGTGAGGTGCGCTCCCTCTGAGAAGGACCAAAGCCTATTTTTAGCCGGGCCCGCTGGGCTCCAAGCTCACCTCCACCGTTAGAGCTCGGGGCAGCCGACTGCTGTGTAGGCGGCCCAGGAAACGTCCTCTTTAGAGCAATGGAAGGTTAAAGTGAGCTTTAAAGCACAGCCTTATCACACTTGCATGTTATTGCCCAGGCTGCCTAAAAATAGAATCTCATTACTTTAATTCTACAGCATTCTTAGGTGTGCCAAACTTTATTCTTAATAGCAGCATTTTACATTTATGTAGCACTGTCTGCTTAAGGGAACTTCACGAATTATACACAGAAAACTTTCCTACCTTGATGTAACAAGCAACGGGTTAGGAGGGCAGGAGCTGGTGGTGAGCAGCGGCTCCCCTTCTCTCTCCAGACAGGAGGCAGAGGCAGTGGCGCCAGGTGGCTCTAAATGAAGCCGCTCTTTGAAGGTGAGCCATTTGAATTCTTTGAAAGTAGGCTGTGTTTTTCACCGATGATTTGCAAGGCCTTGGAGAGGATCGCAGTAACCTCAGGAATAACAGGCTGCGTGTATATCTAGTCAGGTCTTTTAGCCGGGTGTTGGAAACAACAAGGGCAACAAAAATGGACACCTTTCCCCAGACCCCAACCAATCAGGTGGTTCTGAAGAGGCTTTCTGTGAGCTCCCAAACCCAGCTATTTAGATTGGAAGGAGGACGGAACATTATCATCCCCATCTAGGCTTCTACCAGTTCCTCAGCAGTGGTGCAGGCAAGACTCTAGTTCAGCCATGTAGCTTAATAACCATGTGAGAGAGAGAGAGAGAGAGAGAGAGCTGTGTGGTAGCAATAGGTATTCGGACAGCCTGCCATTCAGTGACTCGAACCTAGGAATGGGACACTAATTTCTATAGAGTTAGCGCATTTTAGTGTAAGCACATGTCATCTACAGGAGCAGCCTAAGTCAAGACTTCCACCACAACAAGTTTATGCTAGAGTTTCGTAAAACTCCATTCACACAGTGTACTGTCAATGGGAAAGCAATTTGACAACATATATCAAGATCCATAAAAATGCTCACTTTTAAAAACCCAGTCACCTGTCTTATTTCTGAGAATCCCATCCGAGGAAATCATCTGCAATGTGGGCAGGTGGGGTGGTGGAGTATAAATGTAACTATATTAACCACAGGACTTTTTAAAGTATTTTAAAATTGACAACAACCTAAATATCTACCCACAGAGTTCTGGTTAAATTCATACTAGTATATCCAATCAGTGGACTATTAGTAACTCAATTCTGAGGATCCACTGGGAATTTTCAGAGGGATTCAGCAGTGGATTTCACCGGGAGGAAGGTTTGAAAGAAGAAGCTTAATGGACTCTTTTTTTTTTTTTTTTTTTTTTTGTGGTACATGGGCCTCTCACTCTTGTGGCCTCTCCCGTCGCGGAGCACAGGCTCCGGACGCGCAGGCTCAGCGGCCATGGCTCACGGGCCTAGCTGCTCCGCGGCATGATGGGATCCTCCCGGACCGGGGCACGAACCCGTGTCCCCTGCATCGGCAGGCAGACTCTCAACCACTGCGCCACCAGGGAAGCCCAATGGACTCTTTCTAATACAACTTCCTTTTGAAACCGGTTATTTTCAAAATGGCCAGCCAATTCTGCTCTTCAAAGATGAGCATAATGGCTGGATGGCTCTTTGAGTGTAGCTGCCAAACCCCAGCAGCACAGGGATGATAACACTGCGCTTTCTGATAAGTCTTTAGGATAGGCACAGTTTACTGAAGGCTGCGGGCTGTGCTTTAGTCAATTTACATGCATGATTTCATTTTATCCTCCCCCAAATCTCATGAGGTATCATTACCCCATCTTACAGACAAGAAAACTAAGTTCTAAAGCAGTGCAACTGATCTGCCTGACTTCAAAGCCAGTCATGAAATCGTCCTAAGGATTAGATGACATCGTGCCTCAGGACATAGCGGCAGTTAGTTTTACAAACCACTATACAGCGTTGCCTCTAGGGATGTTAATCCAATTTTTTAAATATAAAAATCAATTTTTGGTCTAAAACAGCAACTATTGATGTTATGTAGACAAGTTCCAGAAGAATCATTTGGCCAACACCTTTAGCCAGCATAGCCTTTTAGTAATTAAAACTCCTTTTCCATCTGTCACTTATAGTGCCAGTTCCTCGCCAAGCTGGAGATAAGGGTGAGCAATGCTTTCGGTAAATGGAATTCTTTACTATCAGTCTTCACTGTGAGGAGAGCCTTCTGCAGTGATGGACCACCAGACTTCCTTGGGGAATCATGCTATCACACTTTAGAAATGAAGAAAAAGGGAAGGAGAAGGCTAAGAATATAGAAGAACATGAGTACATTTGCTATGAGAAAGTACTCCTAACAAATGGATCCATCAACACAGATGTATGAACAGTCATTTGATGAAATTACATGGGGCAGATATCGGTTTCCTTAGAGTAAGAGCGTTGTTCTTAAAAAGAGTCTTTTCACATAACATACGGAACTCTTCCTTGATGAACATAATGTGCATCTTTTATTACATTCAAAGCTTACTTTTAAAAAGCATGTTGAGCCAAGTCCCCTTTTCCTCCCTCACACCCAGTTCCTGCTCCATTGTACCTTCAGGCAGGACGACCGGATCAATCTGGCTTCCCATCAGGTGTTCAGAAATATCCCCAGTCAAGTTGGAGCCCAGAGAGAGGAGGGAGCAGCGGGTTGCCCTACGCTTCTGGAGGCATTCCCACTGAGCCAGTCTGCAGCCCTGAGTGAGCTGATCCTCTTGTCAAGACGAAAACCCAGGGTGAGGAAGCCCTTGCTTTGTTCCAGACAGTCATAAAGGCTCACTCTATTAAATAGAGTATGTGCTTATGCCTTTCTGTACCATTTTTCCACTTCTGCAAACTCCAGGACAGACTCTCTTTAGCTGAATTGGAAATAAGCATTCGTTTGCCTCTCCTCTCCATTTCTGCTATCTGTTTTAGAAGAGGTGTTTATGAAACAGGTAAAGTTCAGCTTCTTGGCCTCTCTTGCTTAGAATGTGAAAACTATGGAAGAAGGCCAACATTCTGAGGCCTGAGGAAAACTGCACCTCCAACCCGTGCATGGAAGAAGAACCACAGAATGAAAAGCACAAGATCATTGCATCACCTCTCAGAAAGCTCGCTCTGAGCTGCTAGATGAGCTATTTGTATCTCTTCATGGATTTTTTTTCTGTTTTTAGAAAATGAGACCAGACACTTTTTATTTACCCCTCCGTTGGTGTCTTAGAGGTTGTTTAATCTCAAGTGAACTCAGTTCACATTTTCCTGGCAGTGTCAGCTATCGGCTCAAACCGTTTTACTCATTGCATCATCCTGTCAGTCAGCAAGCAGGGACCTAATTAGCTTTGCTTTAATGGCAATAGTTAAATTTACATTATTAATTTAAATATTACAGACTCTGTGGACTTGAGCACATAGCTGACATAAAGATGTAAAATGAATAATAAGGTGCCGAAAAACACCAGAGTCATTATTCCCATCATGTTCAAACTTCTAGCTATAATGGTATCAATTAAAACTCTAATCATAGCAAGAACCTTGCTGGTTCTCTTTTGTTATAAAAGCTGCATTTATATTTAAATGCTGGGCTGGAGTATTCAAGTTATACCTTGCAAAATAGAGTGATCACATGTGTCAAGAGACATAATTACAGTTTTAATTATATTTTTGATCTTTTAAAACACCCAAATGGTAAAATTGTAGTAAGTTCTTTAGCATCCCTTTCTGCATCACTGGCTTTTCCTAGTCCTGAAGTGCTGCAATCACTCTGCAGTGTCAAAACCTGTTTGGGTTGCAAGACAGATGGGACTTTCAAAATGAAATGTACCTATGACTGTTTGCTACTATATATATAAAATGTCTCATTTAGTCTCATCTGTGATTTTCCAAGAGGAAAATGTTTCCAGGAGCAATTTATCTCAGTCCTACAGGTTTGTATCACTGAATGACCATCTGAAAAAGAGGACCAGCATCTTTTCTTAAAGGGAAAATGCCTAAGTGTGTTACACGGAGATGTTTCAATGCAGTAGTTGAACTGCATGAAATCACCTTTAAATGAATGAAATGCAAAATATGAAATAACTGAAAATATGAACTTCAGATTTTTCATTTAGTGTATGAACCTTTCATCTGAGTTCATAGAATATTTCATACCGTTATCTGTGAGAACAAAACAACTGGTAGGAAAGATAAAATTAATAGACAAAGACATTTTTCATTTTTGTGCCAGATTGAGCTTTTTAGCCTCCCAGTTATCTAACCAGCTCTCTGCTGAGTAAACCAGCTTAGTGCTTCTTTGGCACTAACTCCCTCCCCTGATAAGGTAGCCCCCTCCTTTGTCAGGGCTGCAAGACCCTGGCAAAGACACCTCAATCCCCTGGCTCCGATCCCTCCTTTATGGCTATTATTATTATTATATCTTTGATTGAACATTCTAATGTGCCCTCTCAAATAGGTTCCTTGTGGTCAGGCTCTGTGTAGGATTATGCCGAGCACTTGGGAGGGGCTCAGTGATGTGACTGAGCCAGAAATGAGATAGCTATGGAGGAAGGTTGCAATGGTTCACCCACCAGGGTTAAAGTCACTTTTCCTTTGGATGTGTAGAATGCATTATTCCAATTTTACAAGACTAACAATAACTTCATTATTTATTTGGATCAAAAAATCCGGTTTCAGGGCTTCCCTGGTGGCGCAGTGGTTGAGAGTCCGCCTGCTGATGCAGGGGACACAGGTTCGTGCCCCGGTCCGGGAAGATCCCACATGCCGCGGAGCGGCTGGGCCCGTGAGCCATGGCCACTGAGCCTGCGCGTCCGGAGCCCGTGCTCCGCAATGGGAGGGGCCACAACCGTGAGAGGCCCGCATAACGCAAAAAAACAAAACAAACAAACAAACAAAAAATCTGGTTTCAACTATACACGGATCATTCATCAGTGTGGCGGCCGTGGTCTAGTCCTGCACTCTCTCCAAGGTTCAGCTTCCTGAGCAGCAAACAGGGGGTAAGAATAACCTCCCGGTGAGGATTACATAAATGCAATCTTTCTGGTAAAACAGGAGGTCAGAATAACAAAGCATGTAACACCACTCTGTCAACTGGAAATGGCAGATAGAAGTGTGAAGGATTATGGCTGCTAATAAATGCAAGGCAACTGTGTTTGCCTGATGGCAAGGAATTAGGATTCAGTCTTCAAAGAGGACAGACTGTACTGGACAAACATCTAGAACTTTTTAAAAATGGGTTTGCAATCAATCCTATCTCAGGATGGTAGTTTAAGGTAGTAGTTAAGGGTATAGACTCTGAATTCGAATCCCTGGGTTCAAAGTTTAGAATAATAATGGAGTCTGCCTTTTAGGATCCTTGTGAGGATAATTTACTGAAAGTCCTTAGCCCAGTGCTTGGCCCTTGGTGAGCCTTCAGTAAGTGTTAGCTATTATCAAAGGATCAAATTGCATAAAATTTAAAACCAGCTCACCTGTATGTGCAGATATGCTTTACGTTGTTTATAAAGTAATTCCATGTATTTTCACCTTACCAAAAGATAAGAGCTCTCTCTTCAAAGGACTGGTACAAGCTGCCCACGGAGGCCCTAACTCAGCACCTTCTGAATGAATGGATGAAGAAGTCCAGGTTAGTATCAAGAACAGGAACTTCAAAATTAATGGACAGGATGTGTTGACAGGAGCCAGAAAAAATCTCTACCAGTGTCTACTGTTCCAGACCACTAAGGGCACCATCTTCAGCCGAGCAGAAACTTTGGGCCACACATCTGAAAAGTCCCATCTAATGAGAACAAGAGCAAACATTTAGTGATGGTTTTCAAGGTACCAAGTACCATGCTAGGAGGCTTACCTGCATTATCATACTTAGTCTTACCATAACACTCTAACTTGCTTCTACTCTTATTCCCATTTTTGGAGGATGTCACTGAAACTCACAGAGGTAAAAGTAATTTGACCAAAGTCAAACAGTGAACAGTGGTGGCACTAGGGCTCGATCTCAGATCACTGGGCTCCCAAGTGTATGTTCCTGAAATTATATAATACCGCCCCTCCGGAAATGCTTAGGGATAGGGCACGTCAGATTTTGGAACTCCTGAGACCATGCTAAATTGACTAAAATTTTAAGATGCTCAAATTTCAAGACTTACCTGGAAGTAAGCCTCAACTAAAGTGAGTCTCCCAGTCGTTAACTCAGGGCCCATTTTGAGCCAAAGTCAGCCCCAAATCCTGTGAAACAAGCTTCCACAGAATTAAAAAGATGATACAGCCCGATGGGACAAAAGGCCTTCCTCTTTTCCTTGTCCTTGTCCTCTGCCATCTGCCATATTTTCAACGTGTTAAAACTCATGGGGCAGAGAATACTTAGCAAATTAATAGAAGAAAAGTCCTGACTTTCCTGGCTCATAAAAGGTTGATGCCTTCCAGCCATGCTACTGAAAAGAATGGGATTTATGCTGCACCTTTCTTCCCAGATGGAAAAGTGCTTTACAAATAATGGAACTAATGCAATTCATTGGTAGTGAGTAAATTTGTCACCGTGGATGTATTAACTCTCTAAGGCCGATTCAATCGGGGATTCAATAAATCAGCTCTTTCAGGGTATCTCATGATGCCCCACTGGTTAGAAAGAGTCCTAGATAAATAGTAATTTGATCCTTTGGATTCTTTAATCCTTGAAACATGCTTTTAGGAACATGGAAAGGCTTAATGCCTCCCTTTTCCTGCTGGAGAAGCTGAGGAATCTGCACAGTAAGGGAGGAATCAGGAGATCTCAGGTCATGCTCAATTCTATGACCATTTCACCTCCGATTTCATGAATATCTTCTAGGCTTATTCCTGGGCCATGTTTTTCAAAGTGATCAGCAAAACTGTGCTTGAGAACATTTCCCTGACTCAGCCACAGGTATTGCTGTCATCTCAGGTGAAATTGAAACTACTTCCTTAAGTCTTCTACTCTCCTGAGCTTCTGTTTTCTTCTCATCCTTGGCTATTCCGAAGGGTTTCCTTCTTTGAAGGGGCACCGCCCCATGCATTATGTACTGGATGCTTCCTTCATACTAAGCTGAAGGTTGTTGTTTATTGAGGCAAAGTTGGCACCGAGAATGGAAACAAATGGGAAGAGGATATGTATTTGAATTCACATTGGATTATTTATGCCCATGGGTCCACGGCATGGAGCACGTATAAAGATTTTCTATTTATGTATGTATGTATGTATGTATGTATGTGAAGTCAAGGAGTCCTTCAAGAAATGAATAAATATAGCATAGGATTGGATTTTGGAAAAGAAAGAAACTTGTATTAGAGAGCAGCACTTGTCATCATGCTGCAATGTAGTTCTCTAAACAGAATTCCCTTGGAAAGGTAAAACTGACACATCTGGCCTCACTAAACTGTTCAGGTGGGTTAAACATTGACTGTGGGGAGAAAAACAAACCCTGAACTAGAGGGGAAGCCGTTCCTTATAACTCGATGGGTAATAAATCTGTAGCTGTGCCGTGCAGAAGTCCGTGTAATGCTCTTTAATTCCAGCGTATCTTATGTAGGATTTAAAATGTCTTGAGGGATTTGCTGGAAGCCTTGTTTTATTTTGTTTTAAACAAACATTGTTTTATTTTGTTCTAAATATGGGAAGTGGATCAGAATCGATAGGGTATTTTTTTTCACCTTAAATAAGAAGGCTCATTTTTAATATGACCACAATTTTGGCAACCATGTTTCTTTATTAGTTGTTAGTATTATAATTCACTGAGAATTTTATTCTCATGTTGTCACCATACATTGCTTAGTATTTCTGGGCTTTTTCAGATTCTTCCCTGTGAGTTATTTGTCTTCGTTGGAAATTTGATGGATGGCATCGTATGAAAAAAACTATTAAAATCCTCCAATGAAAAATGTACATATCTATTGTGAATTCTGCACTAAAGTGGTCTAGAAGCTTGTTACGAATACAGAGGTTTGGTTCATTTGCTTTTTTCTAACCCGCCTGTTTCCATATTGCAAAACATGCTAAAAGTACTGTTTGTCTTGATGTAGACTGTGTTATTTGTGAAGGGTCTGCATGGAGAAAGAAAACATAGGCTGCGTTGTTCGAAGAATCATTAAGGAGATATTATTTCAGATCATAATGTAATTAGACTCCTTTAGAGGGAAATATGAGTGTTCATGTTTTCAGCTTTTATACAGGAATGTAACTGTGGCTGATTAAGGGAAAAGTCAACTAATTTATAATGTCTAAATTTAGTGTTACACCAGATAATATATCTGAAATTACAAAAACTAAAACAACTTCAGCTCTGGCTCAAAAGCAGTTCTTTAATCCAGGGTCTGGAATACACTGTTTATAGTAACCGAAATTCTAATTTTGTAGAATTAGATCTTAAAAGGAGTCAAAGGCAAAAGAATATTCCCTACACATCTGCTGTGCTCAAAGTACCCACTTCAGAAGAGAACTTTTTTTTATCTCCAATTTATTTTGACAAAAATTCTCTTGGGCTTTTATTTCAAAAGATGAAAAATGAGCCATGGCAGTCAGTGGTGTATGGTGACTATTTATCTGTTTACACGTATCCATGTGATTGCTAGAAAAAAACAGATTAGACTTTGAATGTGGTATGAAGAATGTATGTTCACAAGCCCATATTCCTCAGAGGAGAAATAGGGTAAAAACTCAAAACTAAGTTTTAGAAACCATGCATTTTATTTTGAGGAACGATAATTCAAGGCCTGGTTTTTTTAAGGTAAAATATATATGCTCAATCTTAAAGTAAACATATTCAGCAAGTCAGTTCATAGTTTACAGTTTTCCTAACCAAAAAAATCATGAAGCTAATTATTTAATAATGTCCATGTTATAATTTACATGACAGGTGCTATCTGAAAAATATCTATACATCTACTTTTGATTAATCAAAGAATATCGTAAATGTACTAGAGAAACCTTTTATTTATTGATTTCTTTGGCAAATACCTTTACAAAGTAAAGGGAGCCTTATAAAATTAATAATAGCCCTGAATCATTCTCCTTCTTAGTTCCCGATTTTCACAGATTGGGCTTTCTTTTAAGAGGGTATGCACCTGTAGGAAATTTTATATGGCAGGCAGCCTCCCTGCCATAATCAGAAACCAAATTCATTTTTGGAGGAAAGTAGGAAATACACAATGGCATACGTGCCTCTTTTACGGCCACATCTGCACAGCTCAGGGAAAAGTTCGCAGATAAGTCTGCTGATCACATTACAAGGCTGTTATGAGAGAATAAAGTTGCACCTTTGATGGGCTATTGCAGCTGAGTTAGAGGTCCCAGTCATTAGAAGTTTGGCATGTCACAGAGCGGAGCAGATTGGAGACCCAAAAATACTTTATGCAACTAGCTGAATTTTGGTCATTTCCATCAAATATCAGTGGACCCGTTAGACAAAGATGAACAATACGTGTGCACGGGCACGCACACACACACACACCCCTCAATACGCACTGGCAGTAAAGATGACTTTAGGTAATTTCTGACTTTCACCTCTGCGATACAAAGTCCATTGTGCTTGTACAGTGCCTTCAGGACACCAGCTGAGAACAAAGTTGCTTCCAGAAGCGGTAAGTGATTTCATTCTTAATGTCCAGGTGATATGTGAAGCCCATTATCACATCACTAATATGGCAGCAGACATTTCCCGGCCAACCCCAGGTAGCTCCAGTGTTTGTGAAATGTGTGACTGGTAAAGGTAGACCTCAGAAACACTTTTAATTTTCTGCTAGTGTCACCAAATGCTAAACACAGCCCTAAAAGTCATCTTTTAAATTTCAAAAGAAGATGAAATTGAACGCCACATAAAAGATCACAGAAAATGTTTAAACAAAACAATTTGCAGGATTTAATTGAAGGGTTTTGGTGAAGTGTTTGTGTTCCAGATGTAATGTGTGGCACGTTATCAGAGAAAGCTTGGAATATGAGGAGGAAGTCCATTGATGTAAAAAGTGAGTAATTCCAGTTCCCTGTCACACAGCACATGGAGGGAACAGGAATCATCCCCAACAGTCCATTGTCTCCTGAGGACATCTCCTAACACATCAGGGCCGCCTCGGTGGTCTCCGATTGGCATTGTGCCCCCTAAAATTAACGTAGTTGGTGGGCTTCCCTGGTGGCGCAGTGGTTGAGGGTCCGCCTGCCGATGCAGGGGACACGGGTTCATGCCCCGGTCCGGGAAGATCCCACATGCCACGGAGCGGCTGGGCCCGTGAGCCATGGCCGCTGAGCCTGCGTGTCTGGAGCCTGTGCTCCGCAACGGGAGAGGCCACAGCAGTGAGAGGCCCGCCTACTGCAAAAAAATAAATAAATAAATAACGTAGTTGGTGAACAGGAGAAGCAGCTCCTAGACACACAAGTTACTAAAATACAGAGATAAATAGCCAGGCTGAAACCAGAATCTGCAATATGAGTCAAAATAACCACTGCTACCTAATTTTGAGAAGATATTGGAAAATGTTGCACACTTTCTTGTTTAATTTTTGGTCAACAATCCAAATCCATATTAGCCAGAACTGTCATTTCTTTTCCGATAAAGAACCCACCTCAAATAAATGGAAATTTGTCATTTTCCAGATGGCAATGAACATCTCCCAGTAAGTCTGATTCTTTTAATGAGCTATGTTACTTTAAAAACAATTAAGAGTTGAATTCTAGGTAAAATTTTAAAAATCCAAAACGAATAAAGTAAAATCAATATCGATTATTAGGAGCAAAAGTGCTAATTGAGACTGTAAAACCTTTTAAGAACTAAGAGGAGAAAGTTTCCAGTAAAACTACGATAAATTACTGCTAAATAACCAGAATATTTGCATGGAATTTAATGTCAGTACATCAGCCTCCCTTTAATTTTTTTTAAAAAAGTAGTGTATTACTGGTTCAGAAAGACTATTCCAGTAATATTACAAGAGCAGTGTCACTTTGGCAAGTTACCTTTTCAACTTACATTTCATTATGTTCTAAAAACCTACTTTTTAAAGTTATAATGCTTTCTTTTCTTTTTTTTTTTTTTTTTTTTTTTTTTTTTTTTTTTTTTTTTTTTTGCGGTACGCGGGCCTCTCACTGCTGTAGCCTATCCCGTTGCGGAGCACAGGCTCCAGACGCGCAGGCTCAGCGGCCATGATTCACGGGCCCAGCCGCTCTGCGTCATGTGGGATCTTCCAGACGGGGGCACGAGCTCGTGACCCCTGCATCGGCAGGCGGACTCTCAACCACTGCGCCACCAGGGAAGCCCCATAAAGTTATACTGCTTTTAAGAATTCATTTTTAATTATCACTTGTTTTTTTGGCCCTCAGGCCTTTCAGGGCTTAATGTGAACTGTTGTCACACTAAAGTGAAAGCAAAACCATTTTGCTGAGAGACCACATTTTCATATCTAACACAACATTCTGACAACAGATACTCTTTTTTTTTAAACATCTTTATTGGAGTATAATTGCTTTACAATGGTGTGTGAGTTTCTGCTGTATAACAAAGTGAATCAGCTATACATATACATACATCCCCATATCTCCTCCCTCTTGCGTCTCCCTCCCACCCTCCCTATCCCACCCCTCTAGGTGGTCACAAAGCACCGAGCTGATCTCCCTGTGCTATGCGGCTGCTTCCCACTAGCTATCTATTTTACATTTGGTAGTGTATATATGTCCATGCTACTCTCTCACTTTGTCCCAGCTTACCCTTCCCCCTCCCCATGTCCTCAAGTCCATTCTCTACGTCTGCGTCTTTATTCCTGTCCTGCCCCGTTCTTCAGAACCATTTTTTTTTAGATTCCATATATATGTGTTAGCATACGGTATTTGTTTTTCTTTCTGACTTACTTCACTCTGTATGACAGACTCTAGGTCCATCCACCTCACTACAAATAACTCAATTTTGTTTCTTTTTATGGCTAATATTCCATTGTATATATGTGCCACATCTTCTTTATCCATTCATCTGTCGATGGACACTTAGGTTGCTTCCATGTCCTGGCTATTGTAAACAGAGCTGCAGTGAACATTGTGGTACAGGACTCTTTTTGAATTATGGTTTTCTCAGGGTATATGCCCAGTAGTGGGATTGCTGGCTCGTATGGTAGTTCTATTTTTAGTTTTTTAAGGAACCTCCATACTGTTCTCCACAGTGGCTGCATCAATTTACACTTCCACCAACAGTGACAGCAGATATTCTTGATGACAAGTTTAAAAGAATAAAAAAAGGCTCTGTTTTTTACTGTGTTCTTATAAGATCTGACCCAACTTTTTAGTAAACTGTCTTAAATGGGCAAACTCTAGCAAGGTCCAAATCCCCCATAAAACTGCTTTAATCAGGGTAGAGGCTGGTGGTGATTTCAGGTCAAAGAACCCCAACATTAAATCTGTATGCCAATGTTTAAACACGTTTAAGAACTGTAAGAACTTTTCATTCCAGAACACTCTGAGGGCTCAATCAAGACTGCAATCCACTGTCTGGAGCAGCATTTAAATGCCCTGTAATATATTATTGTTTCCTTTAGAGGCAAGAAGAATTCTGGTTCTTCTCAACAGCTGCTTCTCTTTCACCCTCTCATTTAGTCCCATCTTTTCCATTTGAGCTATCTACTTCTTACCCTTTGGGGGAAAACAATCTATAACCGATACACATTTCTGACTTTCTAGCCATATTTGAGGTTTTATTCATTCACCCAAAGAAAACAAGAGGGAAATGGAGACATTTTAAACTGAGCAGTAAACTGCTCCTCAGAATTTTTGTTGACTGGGTCCCTTCCCCCCATCTTATGGGTGATAGGGAGTGACAGTGTTGTTCAAGATTCCTGCAGGCACTCGGAAATATTGGGGGAAGTGCCCTGAGCTGACATCAAGCAGGTCTCACCTTCCCGATTGGTCCCTATTGGTGCTTGAAGAGTCCACCAAAACAACAGATTGAGCAAAGACCCATAAAAACCATACCTGGAATCTAATTCAAAGAATATCACTTCCAGTAGATCATTTTCCAAATGAGAAAACTGAGGCCCAGGAAAGTGAAGAGTTAACAGAGGATCCGGGCTAGAGCTCTGCCCCCTGATTCCCATCCCACAGGTCTTGGGACACGTGACAGATTCTATGAGCACCTGAAGTTTTGCTGGTTGGTTACTTCTGAGGAATCTTTTGGTGGAAACTCTTTAAGTGGCCCTAAGGGTTTAGGCATTATAGGCAGCGTGCAGCCACCCCGAGCCCCCAGGCAGAGTTTCTGAACATGCAGGGAGGCAAACCCCAATAATATAGGACTGATGTTTCAGACTTACCAGAGTCTGCATTTAATCTCCCAAGTCCCTCAGTCATATTGTCAGTACAGCTCATATAATTGTCAAATTTTCCACAATGAACATGTTATTACTTTTGTAACAAAAATATTATAAAAATCTTTTGACATCACTTTATAGTTTATGAAGACTTTTCATGTAGTTATTCATCATATCTTCACAAAAACTGTGACATGGAATCAGTGTCCCTATTTTACAGATGAGGAAACTGAGGCTCAGGGGGATAAAGTGATTTACCTAAAGATATTCAGCTGCTATGAGGTGGCAGAACACGAACCCGAAACCCAGGTCCTCTGATTCTAAATGCTTCTCCTGTTCCATCACAGTCCCCCTGGGTGTGAGCTTTCCAATGCCTTTCTTTATAAGTTTTCATGAGCATCTTGATAAACTCAGGTCTCTGGGAAGCCCAGATGTTTTTTCCAACTACCGCCAGGTTTCTAGTTCTCTTTTTCGTTTCTTCTTTTAATCTCTTTTGTATTTAATTTGGAGAGGATAAGATCCCGAGGAACCTGATTGTGGCCTGGGGACACTCCAGGGTTGTGAGCTGGGAAACTCACACTCGGACTCTGAGGCAGGACTAAAAAGGCCCATGCACACTGTTGGGAACACATCTTTTCAGGGACTTCATGCATTTTATATGCACACTTTTTTTAAACCTTCCTGTAAATTAATTAGAACTCCATTTTACTGGAAGTATGTTTACTGAATAAAATGGTCCAAGAAAAGAAGTAAATAACACAATAACAGCAACAACAAACCCCAATGAATTTAGTGGTTTACTTACTACTAACTTAACGTTCATCATGGTGCAGGTAGCATCTCTCAGCTCATACAGGTAAAATGCTCTTCTCTGGGAGATGTCTTAGAATGCACAGCAATTTAAGATTAGGACTGATGTCTGAGCTCTTGGGACAAAAATGGAAGCTGGAGTGTCCAGGAACTTGAAGTGAGCTGCCATCTGTGGGGTTTTTTTTTTTTTTTTTTGGCCTCTCATTCCTCAAAGAAGCCTTTCTGTCATCCACAGCCTTATCAAGCAAAGAGGGTTGCATAATAGGGCCAAGTTGGGGGTCCTTAGTTGATTATCTGAGAGCATTGGCCATCACTATTGTTACTGACATTCAGCTAGATCAAGGTCATGGCTCCAACTAGGAAAAAAAAAAAAAGACTCTCCGGCTGTGTGAATGGTTGCAATCTTGGCTGCCTGCAGTGAAGTTCTGGTGTAGAATTTTGTGGTTCTATAGTTTTTCTGTTATATTTCTAGGAAGAATAGGGAAGCTACAATATACATGCCTGTGTATGTGTATGCACACACACATACTCATTCATACATGTAAGAGTAAACATTACTTGGATGTGGAATTCTGGCTTAGGGATCAACTCTGCCCCAGATTGTATAAAAATAATAGTAGCATAATCTTTTAAACCACCGTTTTCCTTCCTAGTTTATTTTTTATTTTCTTTATTAAGCTTTTTATGTACATTTTATTGTTTCCATTTTATTTTGTTCTTCTAATTATTCACACTTCTTAGCACATTTCTACTATAGTTTTCACTTTAGTCTAAGGACATATTTGGTAACTTCAGAGCTTTAAAATAGAATCCAACATGCTGAATTAATTTCTTCTTTATTCTAAGTGTCACTAAGAGGATAAGTGTGAAAGCACTGTACAGATCATAAAGCAGTACACAAATGCAAGATGATATGATCATTAATTTAATTCATTAACTGATTTTCTATATTCATTCATTAAACGAATATTTATTTAGTGTCCATTATGAAGCAGTACAATGTCAAGGGTTTGGTAGTGTCAGAGTTGCCTGAAGACTCCTATGATTTTGGTTTGGAATTGTGGACAGAAAATTATCCAGTGAGTAAGTTTCCTTTGAAATCATTCCTAAATGAAAAGGATAACATACAAAGCCTTTCAATTTTAAGATTGCAAACAACTGAATTTAACTAAGTAAGACTTTGAATACACACTATTTAGTTCAAAGCAGGAGTAATTTCTTAGCCTCATGAACTATGAGAAATTTTACCTGGCAATCAAAGCCTGGGTCTATACAGTGCAAAGTAACGTAGCTATTTGTTAAGTGTTTAGTTAATTTTATCACTGCAGAAAGCAAATTAGAAAAACTTATGCCCTTAAGGGTATTTTTCTTCTTTTCTTCTCTTCTTTTTATTTATTGCTGTTGTTAGTTGGTGGGTTATTTTGAGAGGAAGGCGATGCTGAATAATCATTTTGGTGAACTAACTGCATTGATCAACTGAATTGATTCCACGGGCTGGGCATACTTTAAATGTTCTTTGGTTTTTGATGCCCCTAAATTACATTAGATTCTGTTATTTGAACTCCATTGTCAGAATGATGTTTTATCTAATTTTATCCGATTGAACAACTTCTGCCTAACTTTATCAAAAACCAGGTTTAGAAGGCAGAGTGATAGTGAGCAGAGAGAGAATTGTTCTCCAATAAGCTTATATTCAGGACCAATAGACACATGTTCATGTCACAATTTTTGCTTGTGTTCTATATAATGTGCCTTTTGTGCCTCATGGCACAAAAAGGACATATATATATATAATAAGTTTTTTTCTTTTTTAATAACAGACTCTTGAAAAGGAGTTTCAAGCTCCTTGAGGGCAGCAAGCTTATTTTTTTCTCTCCAGCACATGGCCTGAGTCTGTCCATGTTTGTTAACTAAACAAATGAGTGAATGAACAAATGAATAAAGAAATGAACTACAGATGAGGGAAGCATGGCCTTCTAAACACAACCTAAAGAATAATAATAATGCAGGATTTTCCTGTGTCTTGAAACACAGCACAGAGTTTGACCCATATTATGCTTTCAATGAATGTTTGGTGTGTGGTAAATTCCACTAGCAAATGCTAGCAACCTTTTAAGCAAAAAAAGACCTTAATCATCTAGTCACACACGTTCACTCAATTTAGATTAAGAACATTGAGGCTCTGAGAGTATCTAGTAAATTACAGTTTCCAGAGCATGGCCAGTGGTGTTATCTCCATCTTATATACTAGAAAACGGATCCAGAGAGTTTAAATGGTTTTTTTTTTCGGGATCATCTAGCTAGTTAGCATCAGAACATTAAATTACAGCCCAGGTACCTAATTCCTTGTAGAGAGTTTTTGGTGACACCTCAATATGCCAGCCTAGCTGTAAGCCTTTAGAAACTTTTGGGCACTGGATGGAAGGCGGAGCTTCTGGAAACATGGGGGCCATCCAGGATTCCACTCCTGCAATATGGAATTGGGTGTTGAGTCAGAAGCTGGGTCTTTGCAAGCATTACTCTGAATCAGAACACTTGCATATATTTGTGAATCAATAAGTTATAATTCCAGCAGCACCCACCAAAACCAGTGAACAAGGCTCCAGCCGGTACGAAGAGACATTCAACCAGAATTTAAATACAGTTATCAAGCACACAGAAAGTTAATCTGAGCCAGGAGCAAAGCTGTGCTATGGTCATAAGCAGTGAGAGTTTCGTGACGATGCTCAGTGTACAGCAGTGTTTTCTCAGAGGGAGGGCCATGCAAATGTTTTCAGAGGCCTGCAGCAAAGTTAGAGGACGACTTTTTTTTTTTTTTTTTTTTTGCGGTACGCGGGCCTCTCACTGTTGTGGCCTCTCACGTTGCGGAGCACAGGCTCCGGATGCGCAGGCTCAGCGGCCATGATTCAGGGGCCCAGCCGCTCCGCGGCATAGTGGGATCTTCCCGGACCAGGACACGAACCCGTGTGCCCTGCATCGGCAGGCGGACTCTCAACCACTTGTGCCACCAGGGAAGCCCAGAGGGGACTTCTTTTTAAGAGATGCAATGTGGGGACTCTTTCCTAAAATTAAATTTATTCAATTGGAAGGACTTCAATCTTAGATCATGGTCCTTTCATATTACAGTACTAAAGTTTCCCTTTTTATATGAAACAAAGATAAAAAGAGACTGGGTGTGTTCAATGTCTTTACTGGACTGGGGGTGGGAGGGAGTTGGCAATTCTCTGTTAGTCCTCAAATTATTTTTGGAAACCTTGCTAGTTCATGAAATGCCAAGGTAAGGTAACGAGTGGGCCACTTAGAACTTGGCTGTGAAAGTACATTGAACCTACAACCACAAATCGCAGTGACTTTCACTTTCATGCAACAAAGGTGTTGACACCAGCCCATCCTCTGCTCGCGATGTCTACCACTTCCTCCGTATGACACTGACCATAGGTAAAGTTTTCACAGTGTGTTTCTAATTCATTCCCACACTGACCTGGGCTACATTTTAAACAAATTTTTCACTCCTAAATGCTTTGTTGGATTCTCCTTTCTTGGGAAGACTTCAGAATCCCTGGGTCCCCACATCCACATAGCATCCTGATGCACTGGGGTTAGGAGAAGCGGAAGCAGTACTTGTTTCAAATGACAGCAACGGCCTCAGCCGACTTCCCCGTACACTGGCCTGTTTTTCATGATGGGATGCTAATTTCAAACCAGAGAGTCTATTCAGTCAAGAAATGAAAAACTCCTCATGTGACAGCAGGGCTGTTTAAGATCAGAGCGACACAGTCTACTCTGATCGCACACACATGGGGCTCTGAAGTCATTAAAGAAAAAATTACACCAATTCTGGGCACCCCAGCTGTCTGAGAGTTCAAAAGCTTAGATTGTCATGTGCTTTTTGCTATTATGCGTGTGGAGAAGATCTTTTCATCTTTTTTTTTTTTTTTTCAGTTGGTCAGAGAAAATAGGTGGTGCTTTTCCTTAAACCAACTTGAACAAAAATTGGAAACAAGGTAACATCTGCCACAAATGAAAACTCTATGGTACTTGTTAACTGAAAACTCTCCCAGCAGTGATGGAAAAACCAGTCAGCTTCCCTATCTGGGGAAATGCCATGAGGGTGGACAAATGATGACACCGAGCTTTGAGCCAATATTGAGCTAATCCAATGTAACATATTGTTATACAGCAAACTCAATGAGAACTCTGGTTTAGCAGAGAAATTATGTAATGTCAGAGAGCTCCAGACTTGCTTAGCTACGTGTCTGAGAATGCTTGAATGGTCCTTCCAAACCAGATGAACAATTCACTGACTTAGTTTTCCCAATTTGGAACCGTAGTGAATGATAAAGACTTATTTCCCAAACCTTCCACTTTGATCTTCTATAAGCAACCTAAAAAAAACATAGAATTTAGAGGGGGATAAATATCACATGTTCAAGGGAATGTAGAATACCCGGATACTGTAAATTCTGTTCCAGAGCCACCGGCTGACATCAGAACACATCTGTAGCATTAGAAGCTGCTGCCAGGCGATGAACACATACGAAACGAACAAAGGGCTGGCACCTCAGACATTTATAAGGATCCATTCGTTCATTCATTCCGATGAACAAACCTAGGGAGGGGCGTGTTACCCGGATGTTGACATCAGATGGCATGATAAAAAGAGAGTTTTGGATTTGGAGGCAATGAAATTAGAATTCTGATCCAAAGTCTGTCATTATCTAGCAATAAGTCTTAGGCAAGTGATTTTGCCTCTTTGGGCCTTACGCAGTTTCATTATATGTAAAACAAAGATTAGACCAGACCGTCTCCAAGGTCCCAAGCATCTCTAACATTTTCTAATTCAAGTCATTGGTCAAGTATCAGGAGAGGATTGTTAAGGACTAGCATGGTTTTCAAGATAAATTTACATCATCACCCTCAGTGCATAAGGATGAACTATGGTAGACCACAGCCCCAGAATTGGGGGAAGTGAACCAGAATGTCTAAATCCAGCCTTTGCCTTGAAGGATCTGACTCCAGTTCAGGAGATAGGACACATGTATAAATTGCAACACAGGGCAACCCATGCTAAGTGACAAAGTCCAGCACGGATACTATAGAGAATTCAAAGGAAGGAAGGCTTTGCCAAGGTTTGGGGCAGAAAGAACCATTTTCAAGGAAGAGGCAGAGCTTTAGCCTAATCTCTAAATATAAGAAGCTAGATAAATTAACGTCTCAGGATCCTTGGAATTCTACGATTAGAATTAATTAACAACAATTAATGTTAGTAAATATAGGGGACTTCCCTGGTGGCGCAGTGGTTAAGAATCCACCTGCCAATGCAGGGGACACGGGTTCGAGCCCTGGTTTGGGAAGATCCCACATGCCGTGGAGCAACTAAGCCCGTGTGCCACAACTACTGAGCCTGCGCTCCAGAGCCCGTGAACCACAACTACTGAGCCCACATGCCACAACTACTGAAGCCCATGCACCTAGAGCCCGTGCTCCGCAGCAAGAGAAGCCACTGCAATGAGAAGCCCGTGCACCGCAACAGAGTAGCCCCTGCTCGCTGCAACTAGGAAAGCCCGCGTGCAGCAACGAAGACCCAAAGCAGCCATAAATAAATAAATTCATTAAATAGTAAATAAAGGCTCTCTGATGGGTATAATATAGGCTTCTAATAGGTATAACTACTAGTAGCATGAAAATTAGTAAAATTTATGAAAGACTTGTTTTTCCAGGTCAGATATTTCATGATAGTTAATTACAAATTACTTTGGTTAATCATATCATACAAGCTAACTACCTTATATGTGACTAAATAACTAGCTAATTCTGGTTTAAGCAATTGTTTCAAAATAAATTGAACATGACTGTTGAAAACACTTGCTGCCAAACTGCTAGGATTTCCACTAGTACACTTCCCGTAACTATCTCCGTGGCACATAGGCAATTCTAAATAATTAAAACCATTATTTGGCAACTGTAAAATATTCCTCTCTTGTCATACCACTGACATTTTCATTTTTAAACTGGTGGACAGGGAGAAGACAGTCAACTTAACTGTTCTGCCTTCAACAAGCAGCTTTATTATGTTGGGCAACTCTGCTCAAAGCAAAAAGAAATAAGGACACAAATGCAAGCTTCCCCGTGGCAAGTGGCGAAGAGATGAGTGTAGTGTATTTTTTTTTTTTGGTGTCCCCCAAACCTCACAGTGCCCTGGAGAGAAGAGGACTCCCACTGGCAAAATTCAGGGTGGAATCTAAAATATACCAAATTTAGAATCAGAAACAGACAAGAGGCTAATTTCACATAATCGGGCCATTCTGGGTTTGCACTGATAATGGTTGAAAGGGGGAAAATTTTAAAAATAAAAGGAAAGCAGAAGCAAAATAGGAAAATGCTTATTTAAAATTAATGTCACACCTCATTTTCAATTAGTCTCTCGTGAACTTTACCTCACTCTCACACCCCTGCTTGTGTGTGCTGAAACCTGTAGACAGCCATAAAATTAGTTTACATAAAAGCACTAATTAACATAGACTGCTTGAGGATAAGAAACCAATCTTTTCATCTATTTTTCTTTTCTTTTTTTTTTTTATAAATTTATTTATTTATGGCTGAGCTGGATCTTTGTTGCTGCACGCTGGCTTTCTCTAGTTGCAGCTAGCGGGGGCTACCCTTAGTTGTGGTGCGTGGGCTTCTCATTGCGGTGGCTTCTCTTGTAGCGGAGCACGGGCTCTAGGCCCGCGGGCTTCGGTAGTTGGGGCTCGCGGGCTCTGGAGCGCAGGCTCAGTAGTGTGGCGCATGGGCTTAGTTGCTCTGCAGCATGTGGGATCTTCCTGGACCAGGGCTCGAGCCCGCGTCCCCTGCATTGGCAGGAGGATCCTTAACCACTGCGCCACCAGGTAAGCCCTTTTCACCTACTTTTAAATTCTTATTGTGAATCCTTAAAATATGCCTCATTTTAAAGCATCACTGACTCAATTTTAAAACATTGCCAGAACCTGTTCTGCTAATCTTCAAACTCGATAGTTCTACCCCAAGCCTCAGCACACTCAGCAACAATTTAATAGCAAATATCTCTAGCGACACCTCATATTACTAAGATTCTATTACTTTTTATATTACAAGAAAAGTGCTAGTACACTCTAAAGTATTATAAATAGTTCAGACCAGGCAATGCTTGTAAAATATGTGAAAGTTTATTTTTTGCACTCAGTAATCTGGCATTTTTATCTTATGTATTTATAATCTATAATGTGCCTCCCATAATCAGTATAAAATGTGGATTACTAGTCAAATTCATAGTTTCTGGACATTTTATTTCTGTTAATATGATTACGAAGGGTGATAAGTTGTATGGTTAATAACCCAATCCTTCCGCTAAATGCAAATTCTAAACATATCTTAAAATAATCACATAGATGCCTAAAATCGGCCTCTTTAATTATATTTTTCTTAGACTGCTAAGCAATACTTACTTTTGGGGATTGAGGGCATTGTGTTTATGCTTCTTGAGGATTTTTAGCTTGAGGTTTAAAGAAAGATATAAATCTGGTTACTTATTTAATAATTGTTGTAATACATTTCAAATGACATAAAAGAAGTATATATTCCCCTGTTAACCAGTAATACGTCATATCTTGACAGAGGTCTCTGTAAAATTGTTCAACTTTTGAAATGTTCAAGTTTTTAGACATTAATATTAGTATAACTAGAAGTATATGGAAGTATATCAATCTGTAAATACAGAGATATTTCCACATAGAAGAGACTACAATGCTTGCATCTTTTCAGCAATTTCAGGCTAGCTCAATTTTTAAATTGATAATTGCTCATTTATTCTAAGACCTCTATGCTATTTATTTATTTGTAATAAGTGTCACTCACAATGCACACCAGTCTTTAATAAATGATTCATGTTCTTTATAAGAGATGAATTGCAAATTGCCACCTTGATCATAAAGTAAATCTACTACTGACATTTGCACCAAATGTGTACATGCTAGTAGCAGACACATGAATAACCTCCAACCTGCCTCCCCAAGCTCTACAAAATGTCTCTAAGGACCGCAGGGTGATACCCTTTTGGCCCAATCCCTTGACCCTCCTCCACCCTTCGCTGTTTCTCTAGTATATTCTATCCCTTTTAATTCTCTCTCCACATTAATACGATCTACTCTTGTTTAAACATTTACAATGAGCTATAACTGTCACAGGTTCCCTTCGGCAAACGTGCTGCCCTACTCCCTTACCATTTCTGTGGTATAACGGGGACCAGGCCCCAGAGCAGGACTGATTCCATGGCAGAGCCAGGATGGCGCTCGCGCTATCTGATCCACTAATCAGGTACCCGGCAGTGACAAAGGTCAATACACCTTTTGGGAGTTGACAAGCAGAAGTCACCTTCTCTGTCAATCTCTTATTCAAGCAATTTCTGAAAAACTCAGAACCGCTCCAAAAATGCATTTGAGCCCCAGGTGTGGTAGTCAATACACCTAATGCCCAGATGCTTAGAATCACAGAGTTCAAGCTCCTTCTTTTACAGACACAGAAAACAAGCCCCAGAGAGGTAAAAAGATTTTTCCAAAATATAACAGCTTAGCTGGAATGCTCCTGCCTTTCTCTATAGGCTTTTTAGCTCATTATTCTTTTCAAATTTTTTGGGTGAGCCTTAGCATTCAGCACCAACTTTACTGGTTTTCCAGCTATTAAGTAAACTGGACCACAAGTGACCATTGCAATGAGACGGCTGGGGCAGAGCGAGGAGCGGTGTGTCCAGCTTTGGCTTAGGAAGTCACCTTTAGGCTCTTGTTAATGAAAATATCTGCAGCCTGAATAAAACTTAATAATAAAATTCAAACTGTTCAACTTAAGGTTAGCCTCCTCATAGTGAAGGGCTCTAAATTCTGACTCCAAAATCAAGGAGGGATATATATATATATATCCCTGCTATCTATGTAATCTTGAGAACAAAGAATATTTTAAAATATTCTCAAGCTTCTGTAACTGGAGCTGATGTCAGTTGTGACAATAACTAGAACGCATGGGTTGGCTGTGTTGAGGACAGATTCGCGACATGACTAGAGGGTAATATTCTGCTGTCCTGGTCCTCAGTGTTCACCTTCCTTCCTCCTTCCCCTCTGGCCAGTTAAACAGGGGGCAGGGAAGCCATTTCCTCACACAAGTGACATCAGGAATGGTGGAACAAAGTCATGTAGCTCCTATAGTGAAAGAGATTAGAACCTACAGTTCATGTCAGAGGATACTTATGAGCTCAGAGTCTTACTAATTATACCATGTATACACTTCTACATGAATGAACTGTGGTGTCAAAAACCCGGGATGGGGCTTCCCTGGTGGCGCAGTGGTTGAGAGTCTGCCTGCTGATGCAGGGGACGCGGGTTCGTGCCCCGGTCCGGGAGGATCCCACATGCCGCGGAGCGGCTGGGCCCGTGAGCCATGGTCGCTGGGCCTGTGTGTCCGGAGCCTGTGCTCCGCGACGGGAGAGGCCACAACAGTGAGAGGCCCGTGTACCACAAAAACAAAATACAAAAACCACAAAAAACCTGGGATGGCAGTATAACTGGACAACAAATGGTTCACCTTTAGATGCTTCTTCTTGACCCTGACAGCACCTCCCAATTAGCTTGATTGGTGCCACCCCAAAGCCTCACATAGATCTGCCCCTTCGCATTCCTTATGGCTGAACCAGTCAAATGTTAGACCTAGAACAGCCCGTGAAGAAGTTTCTCAGGAGCTAAGTGTCAATGTGAGAGATGGAAAAAGATAATGAACACATTTTGGAGATCAAAATGCACTCGCCTTTCTGCCATTGGCCAATTTCCCCATTCATTAGTAGCCTTTGAGCTTTTTCACTTCTCTTCCTGTTGTTTTTCAGTTTTTCAGAAATGATATCACTTCTGACAAAAGAACTCAAAAAGCCAGTGGTCTGAAGGTTGTTTTAGGTTCTGAGGACATTGCTGTTGGTGTAACTCAGCCTCACGGGTGCTCTCACACACCTGATCCTGGCTCACCAAGGGGAGATTCAAAGCCTACACTCTGTACAACAGCAGGCAAGGGCTTGTACACTTTAGAAAGGCTTCATTATGAAGTATTCAAAACGAAGGTAAAGTCCCCAAATCCTAACTCTTCAGAAAATCCAAGTCCAGAGATCCAAGTTTTTGAGGTTCTGAAAAGATCTTAGAGACTATTTCATATTGCTTTATTTTAGGGATAAGGAAACTGATGAACAAAAGGGCAAGAATCATTAGCTCTCTGAGATTTTAAGAGACTAAAATGAGAAAGACAAAGAATTCGTTGGTGTCATTTTTTTTTAAAAAAGTAACCTTTTGTCTGCATAGATCTTTTTATATAAACCTCTGGTTATTATATAAATATGAATGCTATAGATCTGTTCAGGAAAATAACCGTACTAAGTTACAGAGAATATCTAATAATAATGACTTTTCTTAAATACTAATTTTTAGGGACCAGTGGCCCCCCAGAGAAGGCTTCCGTGCCCCTGCCAACTCCAGAGCAGGATGGAACCGGGAGGGCTGATGAGAGCAGAGAGTTGCCCTTGTCTTCTCTGACGGTACTTTCTGGAGGGAGCAGCAAAATCCTAGGAAATAAACAACCTGGGTTCTAGTCTTAGATCTGCCATTAAGCAGCTGTGTGGTCTTGGGCAAGATATCCAGTCTCTCTAGGTCTTGATTTTTCATCTGCAAATTAAAAGCTTAGAAATTCCTTAGCACTTCCTTCCAGCTCTGAAATGCCTTGAGTTCATTATGAGAGTGATCACATGGTGTCCGTGTGTGTGCTCAGGGCAGATGTGGGTCCAAACATTGCAACAAGCATAGAGTTAAGTGTGCAGAGAAAGGTTAAAAATTTAAGCATGTTGGAGTTGCAGCTGAATGAAGGAGGACCCCAGCTCTTCCATATTCCATACAGCCATTTTATAGATAGGAGAGGTAGAGAGAAAGGAGTATGTTTTTTCCAGGGGAAATCAAGAGAAACCAGAGTATCTTTCTGACTTGAGAGTTCACGAAGATTGGAGAGAGGTGATGGGCAGGGTGAGGACTGCCCTGAAAGGAGACCAAATACATAACTTAAGTGGTATGCATGACTAGAAAGATCGGGCAATAAGGTCACACCTCTGTCCCTGCGACCAGCACTGTCTGCAATTTTCAAACTTCTTTTAGCTCTGGAACCCTGTTGGGGCAGCCACCGCTTAAAAAAGCAGTAATCCTTTCCTCCACTCCTGCTTCCTGGCCCTCTACACCAAATCTCAAGCAAGCATGAGCCCCAGATAGACAGGCTTCCTCTTCGGACCCAAAGTCCAAAGTTGAAGACTCCCATTCAGGTGTTAAATACAAATGGCTGAACCAACACTCAGCTGGTTATTTGAAGGTCTTGACAGGGCCACAGCTACCTACACACAGATTAGACAACCAGCTTTGGAAAGGGAGCAGCCCTGATTTAGGTGCCAGGTAAATCAATGCTCCATTCCCACATTTCTACTTGTTGTGTCAACAGACGTAGCAGAGGATGGGAAATGAGATCCAATTGCAGTGAGGAGGAAGGATGAAGATGCAGCTCATCGTGCACTCCTAACTCATTCTTGAAAGACAAGCCTGAGCGAGCAGATTTCCGACCAGAGAAACCCAGCTGGACCACCTAGGCAGCAGTCAGGAGATGGCAGGGCTGTTTTGTGTATGTTTTTTGTTTGCTTGCTCAGCTTTTAATGGAAAAAATGTTGTATTTTCTTTGCTTTCTGTGCTTTCAAAGTTTGTTAGCATTAAAAATCTATTCCTTTTGTTAGAAAAATAAACTATCAATATTTTAATAATAGCTCAAACATTGAATTTGATAACTACCACTCCTAAGAATATACACATTTCTTTTAAAACATGATATATAAAGTAATATGTATATGTGTGTGCATATATATTTTAAGGGAACCAGGAGTTAGTATAGTACTTCAGAGAAATATCGTGAATATTGATTTTTTTTCCCCTAGCGAGATATTACCTGGGAATCACAGCCAAGGTAGGACTCTTCAGACAGCTTTATCATTAACCTTTCTCTGTGTGTAAATTCACAGACATCAGACTGTAAAATGTGCTTGCTGCATCACCAAAGGAAACCAAAATTTGGTACTAGCCCTTATTTTGAAAATGAATGGTTCGATCTTCTCTTTAAAGTACTCCAAAAGTTTTTGGGACAGCCCGTTCTGCAGTTCAGTCATACTCACCAATCACAAAGTCTTTCTTGTGTCTAAAAACAGACTCTCTCCTGATGCTGTCAACTCAAACTCCTGTTCTTCTGCTCCATCCAGTGAGAGGGAGAAGGCTGGCTAGTGTTCTCCACAGCTCCACCTCACTGCCCAGAGGTTGTTAATTTTGTCTGCCTTCAGCCTTCTCTTCTCCAGGATAAATAACCCACCTCCTTTCTTGTGTACATAGCCTCCAATCCCTGTCATCGTTGTCTTCTTTCTGTACGTGAATTCTATGCCATTTTCATACATACGTTTTAAGTTACAGACCTAAAGTGTAATGTTCAAACGAGAGCCTGACCTACAATGAATTTACACAAGGATTACTTCCTGGCTACAAATGATGCTTGTCTTAATACAGCTCAGGATAGTATTTCTTTCTTAATGCCATCACTAGGTTAATGACTCATGTATTTCTGGAATGCTGGATCTCCTCCAGCCAAGTTCATGTCAAAATACGCTCTCTATCTAGCCCTTTCTCCCACCACCAACTACTCCCCAAAGGCAGTCACTGTTAATAAATTTAGATTTTAGTTCTTCCAGCAGTTTCTACTTGAGCTCTAAATAAATAATATGTCTACATCTACCTGTTTTGATTTTTCAACCTTAGACACTCAGTAGCTATTGAGTTCTCTACATGAATGATGAAAAATTTCACTCATTCCTTCTCTATCTTCTCCCCAGTTTAGGTTAATTCATGATTTCTTAGTTCTTCAGTTGGGTAGATGTATAACTTATCCGTATGTATAACTTACAATTATCCCTCCACTTCCGGATCTAGCAGCTTTAGAAAATATTTATTGACCTTAGCACTCTCCGATAAGAAAGTTAACACAGCCCTCCACCTCCAGACTTCTGTCAGAGTATAGCTTTTAGACTGTCAAAGTTTATAATATTTATACTGTTTTATAAATATTATTATGAATTCTGATATTATTATCATAGAAATAGCATTTGTTGCAGACACCAGAAAACAAATTAACCCTATGTCACCAAAATCATGCTATTCAAAATAGAGTGTCCTAAGCATCACAGTTAAATGGATTCTCTAACCTTAAACTCCATCAAACCCTCAAAATCATGCCACAACTTAGTTTACTTCTTATTAGAATACTGGATTTTGAGGCAGTTCTATAAATACTATTACTGGTTACAAGCAGTGGAAGCTGATTAACTTAACAAATTTGTTGGAAGGATATAGGGTCACTCTCAAAACCAAAGAAAAAGCTAGAGATGAATCAACTACAGATTTTCAAGATATTAGACTATGAAACTAGAGACAGAACCTGCTCATTCCTGGGAAAGAGCCCCTGATCGGCCTACCTCGGATCACAAGCTAGGAGTAGGACACTTGGTTGACAGTCCCATCAAGGTTGCATGCAATGGTGAAGGGTAGTTCTCAAAAAATAAAATCAAGTTGCTGTCACCAGAACAAGCTGGGTAGACTTAACAACAGCATTTATCACATATGATATACCGGTTGTCACATTTTAATTAATAAATAATTTGGGTAGTTATCTGTTTGACATTGTCCTTTCCCATCAGATTTCACAAGGAGAGGTTACATATATTATTTGTTCTCTTAATCTACATGTCTAGCACAGTATATGGCACATAGAAATACTTACTAAATATTTGTTGAATATTGTTAAAAAAAAAAGTGCCAAGGGTTTCTGGGATAAACTGCATAGACTACCTGTATTCATTTACTTTGCTGACAAAATATTTTCAGATGGCTGAACTGCATATTAAAGAAGGGATTATTCTTTCTATTGGTATAACATCATGGAGGGATACAATTAAGTTTTCCATTGCAAGTATTGTATTTTAAAAGAAGAATATCTCTCAAAACTTCTGGATAGTGGCAGGATCCCATGATCTTACACATTGCCCAAACAACTAATGGTTTACAATGACCTGATCCAAAGAACTGGTCGGCAATTTGAATGTTCAGTATTCATTCAGGATTTCATAGCCTGTGGATCTCTGCAGCCAGGATTCAACACAGCAATATTTAAGGCCTGATCTAATATCTCCCTTGTAAAGCTCCCCATTCTCCCAAGGAGTGAATCCTTTTCCCCACTCCTCTCCATGCCACTTTGCCCACTTGGTCACAAATTGAGGGAGAGTTATTTGTTTATGTACCTGCCTCTCCATCTAAACTATGAGTCCTATAAAAGAAGAAAGTCTGTCTGATTCACCTTTGTATCCCCAGTGCCTGGCAAATAGGAAGCATTTATTAAATGTTTATTGAATCTAAACAATCAGTCTAAGTAAAGTCTTTGACAAAGAAATATAATGAGTTCAAAGAAATACCAGACTCTAAAGGGAGAAGGTTTTATCATCTAAAATAATAAGATCATAAAAAGAAAAGACAGGAAGGAATGGAGGGAGGGAGAGAATGAAGGAGGGAAGAAGGGAGGAAAGGAAGGAAGGAAGGAAGGAAGGAAGGGAGGGAGGGAGGGAGGGAGGGAGGAAGGAAGGAGAATGTTAGTGCTCTAAGCTGTAGAGAAATTTTAAGTTACTTTTCAAATACACCTGTTCATGGATAGACCGTAAGGGCTTTAATATCTCTAAATCACATGATGACAAAAGAAACAATTAGGAATGCAGAAATGGTCCTCTCTAAAGTTTTCATTCTTACATATCAATCAAGGAGAATGCTAATTAGGAGGCTTCAGCAGGAGTCAATAATTCCTCATCAATATCAGAAATTTAGTTTCACTTTTCAGAGGCTGTTGGTGGCCACGCTTGCGAAATCAAGACTGTAATTCATCTCCAGACAATAACAATTATTACCGATTACTAAGAAATAAGTCAACAAAGATATTTTCCTGTTTACATTCTTATCAGACTGTATCAGAACCATCTGTTTTCAAGTTTGTTGTTGCTGGTTTTTTTTTTTTATCCCAAGGGATAAATACTCCACATTGTTCTCAGACTATATGCATGCAAAACTGCCTCTTGCTGCACAGCTGCAATGTTCACTGAAACATTTGGGTAGGGAAAAAACACATATTCTTCTGAGAAAGAAAACGAAAAGAAGTAGATGATCTCACTGAATTTACTCTATCTTCAAATGAAGGATATGTTGGGGGTCTGTCCCATCTCTAATTACCATCTCCTCATTTGAATGGGTGACTATTGATTTTGCTAAAAGTATACAATGTGGAATTTTAGACACTAAAGTAACTCCAACCTAGAAAACACAGTAAAAACTCCACTAATACAAGAAAGATTCTACAATTTTAAAACAAATAATATGCAACCTCTTTATGCCATTGTTCATTAATGCCTACCTCCTGTGATAAAAGCAATAAGTTTCCCTCCTTTGAAGACAGTTATAATTGCTCTATTGCCAAGGAAGCAAGAGTGGAAGATTTAAATCGTGATACTGACAGAGTTGCTGCATGGCTTTGGGCGAGCAATTAACCTTTGGTGTCTCAGTTACTTCATCTGTAAAATAGGGATAAGGGTTTTTGCACAGGTGTGATGCCTGGACTAATTAGTACAGTTATCATTATTGATGGGAAAATAATGTTGGTCACTGATTTTGCATCTTATGTTCACACCAGGCAATCATTTTTATCTCCTCTACATTGAATCATTTTTTAAGGAGTCTGTTAAAATGATAAATGATGACAATAGCCACATATTGGAGGCTGGCACAACGCAGTTAAAATGGACCATGTCCACATAGGTGCATAGCCTTCATGAATTATCTTTTGATCATTTGTATTTATCACTTAGATGTTCTCTAAACTTAGACTAAACATGTAAACTATGAAAATGAGGAAACTGTTCAAGGCCCACACTGAACTGGTAAACTGCACTGCAGCAAAAGGCTTTCCAGTTTATTGGTGGGTGACATTATAACAGTACTAGAGTAGTTTAGGCTTGAGCCATACAATTTAGGGTAATCAAAGTCAAGTAAAAGTATGCACTGAAGATAGTGCTTATATGACATCTAAAGCCCTCACTTCCATGTGCATATCTGCACTGCAAGAACTGCAGCTCTAATAGCCAGGGACCAGGACAGACCACGGAGGTACAGGAGATGCCAGCTTTGCCGGAGTGGGAGCATCGGCGCTGGGCACAGTAGGGCATCCTTACAGGAGAGCACAGGTGATGTCTCTCGAGTCAATGAGAGAGACAGAGGCGAGGACGACAGAAATGGGGACTCCCTGCGCATCTAGTACTCCTACGTGCTCTTTCTGTTTCCTAAGTCAGGGTGAAATATCTGCTTTAAAAAAAGTTACCTTTACGTGTCGGCAAAAATGGCAATGAACCATAGAGGGAAACATAAAAGATGGAAGTGCTCCAAACGTCAGTACTCAACGCCGTAACCTCTGCATCCTTTTGTGTAGACACGTGATGTTCGCAGGTCCAAAACTTCTCCCCATGGTTTCTCATACTCGAGATTTTCTCCCAGCAGAGAATTCTCTTTTCTGGAACTGAGTTAATATCAAGCCTCAAATCTCTAATGTCTCCCAAGAAATTAGCCTCTTGACAAGTCATTCGCACTAAGGACTCTGTCCCTTTCCTCCATACTTGCCTCAAAATTACAGGCAACAACTTCCGAATGGAAACATAGCTGTTGCCGTTTTCGTATTAACCTCACCGATCATACGAAACGTAAAAATTAGCATTTCTAGCAGGATTAAAACTGCTAACGCAACTTCTTTCTGTCCTACACCATTAAACTTGATTAGAAATCCCTTCACGATTAACATTCATCTCGCTGTGTCCTGCTTGAAGGTTAATAATATCCACCATCTCCTGAGAGAGGGGGAGGGGAGGTATTTATTCAACGGAGGGAGGCCGCCAGGAGAGGCAATTTCCCCTTCCGTCCACTAGAGGGGGATCCGCGGGGGCCGGCCGGAGGATGGTAGAGACACCGAGACACACACAGCATCCCGCCCTGCTCGCCTGCACTTTAGCCGGTAAGATGAAGCAACATTAGTATTCATCGTTCTCTATTCCTCACCCTCGGTAGGTTTTAACTTCTCATAAAGCCCCTTCACAAATGCCGGACGGCCGTGTTAGCCTGGAGGGAAAAAAAGATCGACCTACCATCTTAAAACAATATCCAGTCTAATTCTTCTAAATCAACACTGCGTGAGATAAATACACAACCTGTAAGAACAGATCCTAAGTTTAAAACCTTCGTTTATTCTGTAGCAGCACGTGTGCGCTGCAGAAGTGGATACGGAATGAACGGTGCATGGACGTTCTAGGGAAAAGCACCTCCATTATATACAATGCATAAAGAAATGTACCTACCCCTTAGCACACCGGCTGTTTCTGCTTATGGGACTGAGTTATCCTTGAAATGCAGTAGGACATTTTGTAGTAAATATCCTACTTGACGGACTTTTTTAGACCTACCCACCTATGCAGGTTTGTATACTTAAGGAAGAAATAGACATTTTAGCAATGAAAGACAAACCTTATATTTTTCCCTCATCAAAATACATTGTGTTCTAAGAAAGAACGGGTGGGGAATGAGCCTGTTTTGGGTGGACTCTACCTAGATGGTAAAGCAAAATATAATACCTTTCTCTATCTGTAATATTGTTCAGTGTAGCAGACTCTTTTGCTTGTTACAGTACAGTAAATGGGGTGTTTAATTTGGGATTCAATGTAGTCTAGTGTCAAGGTGCAGCAGTTTTATTACAGAAATACAATTTTATTGGAGGCTGAAGATTTAATTTCCATCTTACGTCGAGAGCCATAAACGGTGTGCCTCTATTACATTTTGCATAGCATTTGGTATGTGTAATTCCTGGTCTAATTTTAGAGTTTGAAAAGGTGGAAGAGTCACAATATGTAGATTCAGATTCTTCAACATTTCAGCCACAAATGCCATTTTAAAATGAGTAATTTTCTGTTTCTTAGTCACATGTTTGAAATTATTTCTTCCCTCCCCTGATTGAATTCTGCACCACATCCTCTCCAGTCCTTCCTAATGAGGTAAGCCACAAAGTTACCCACAGAACACCCTTGGGTTGGAGCCAATGCTTTCTTTGTTTAAATTTGTCTGCTGCTTGGTATTTTACTTAAAAGCAAGACGATCAGATGATCCGGATAGTTTGCCTTCTATTGTGCTTCATATCTGTCAGGGTCACATGTTAATGTCTGTTCTCATGGATGCATTTGGAATCAAATAATTTGTAAATGTATTGGGAGGATCGAATTTGAAAGAAATAAATGATGATAGCTAGAAAGCTATATCAACATTGAAATCCAAATTTGGGGAATTGTGTCATTATCCTTCCTTCAAATATATGTATTAACAGAAACACACACACACACACACACACACACACATACACAGAGTAGATGGTGCTCTTCCATTTGTTTGCTCTTTACAGCATTAATTCTCCTCATCAACAGTTCATACCTTCTCTTTACCACCAGGTGGAGCCATTTGTTTATGGACATCTGTCCATTTCCTTTTTCTCCAAGATGCTACCAGATAAATAGCTCCGGAGTTAACATATTGTGGCAAGCATGAAAATTTAACACCCACAGATAAAAAATAAAGCTTTCTCAGGCACTGGTATAACAAACCTTGCCATAAGAGTCCTCTTGCTATTAGATTTAATAGATTTACGCACTTTCCTATTTACAATTTCTGCACACCAAACAGAGAAAATAATATTGTTGTGTGTGCCATAAACAGTGTTGCTGCAGGTCTATTTTATGTAGCACCATCGTTTTTATAAACTCAAATGTTTGGAAACTTCAGTCAAATGGCAAAAAAAAATACTCTATGCTGTGAGCCTCTGTTTTCTTCAGTCTTAAAAATATACACCGCATAGAGAAGAAAATGTTCTCCTTCAGACAAAAGAGAGTGGTGATTCAGCCGTAGGCAGTAAGGGGCAATGTCAGATTCTTCTCTCGGTCAAATTTATCTCTCTTCGATTTGAGGTCCAGTGAAAGGTAAGTCAAAATCTATCTTACCTTTGGTTCTATTTAGGAGCTAGTTCAAAATGAATACTAGTAGCAAAGTTCAATTAACATTGTTCAATTATTTTAATATTTTTATTTTAAGAAATTAATCAAAGAGCTTCTCATGAACAAAAGGCAGTAAGATAAGAAAAATTTAGAAGCCTGATTTGCATGTGCAAATAACTGTGGAATGAGCTCACCTAAGCTCATTTGCCAATGACCTCAACCTTGATCTGGAAAGATCATTTATTCACAAGTAAAACATTCACATTCTCTATGCTAACACTGTCTTGGATCTTTCCTTAAGGTAGATTACGAACTGTGACGTTGGACAGTCTATTCATAACATCTGCATTTACCAACATCGTGGAGTTAGGTGTTTAACTGAAATATCATTTCTGTTGCATTCTTTATTTTAATCAGGATTTACTCTCTCTGTATCATATGTATCTAAAATTTTCCTTGAGCATCTGCAAAGCAGTGAGTGGAGGAAGATCTGTGTATAGGCTTTATTGAATCCGTCCCTGGGCCTGAGAAATCTGGCTTTTCTCTCCTACGCGAACTGGTTCTGGGAGCCGAGATGGGAGGCTGTCTGCAAAGAAGCCCTCATACAACAAAATGCTGGAACCACCATTTTGCTGTTCGCTCTCACACAATGAAATGGTGGCACAGAAAACAGTTAACACGTGCCCACGAGAGTCGTCTTTGAAAGTATTCTACTCTCTGATCCAAATATCTAGCTGCTTTTTAAAATGTTGCTACTAAGGGGCTAAAGATTTTCATTTTCTTTAAGTGTGTAAAACTTGTGCGTGTGTGTGTGTGTGTAAAATGCTGGAAGCATCGGCTGTGTACATTCAACTGAAGGATGGAAAGAACTCGTCAAAAATGCACACTTATTTAGCAAACCTGAATAAAAGCCCAGCTCCTGAGAACTGCTTCTAACAGCTCACAAAAGCTGTACGGTGAATTTGGCCCTGACGCCTCCTTTCGTTTTAGCATTCACGGCGTGCAACTGAGAGTGAGGAAATTTAAGAGAGTTGGGGGTTTTTTCCCTTCTTTTTTTAAAAATAAGTCCTGTAAAAATTAAAAGCAGGCCCACATTTGACTCACCTGGGAGACCCCAGGCTCGCATTTTTTTATGGGAGGAAGAAAACAGAACAAAACAAGGACCCAGAATCCCTTCCTCTTTCACTTCTGTTCTTATTTTTAATCATTAAAAATGCTTCCTTGGCTGCGTTAAAGTGTGGAAATTCTCATTTTTCTGCAGTGTTTCAGACTCATATAGACTCCTTGGGGACGCGGTGAGGAGCTAACCAACTGCACATGGGAAATGACGATTTTCATGGTTAGAAAAACTGCAGTGTTTGGTAATTTTCCACATGGAGTCAAAGTCACGAGTGACTTTTTTCTTTCAAACATAATGACTTGAGCACTTGGTGTAGAGTTGTAGGTTAGAATTTATTTGAACGCATCAAAATGTCTTACAGAATTTAACTTGACTTCTTTTTATAAATATTTCCACTATTTTCAAGTGCATAATAAGTAGATTAAAATGGGACACCCTCTCTCTCCATAACCCCCCTCCTCCCTCCACAGAGAGAATTATAAAAAGCTACTGTCTATAAATAAACTATAGCCCTGAAGGACCCACCAACAGGTTATGTAATATGTGACATAGACCACCAGGGGCTGAACTGAAACCACTAATACTTTTTTCATAGGATCATTAGCTAGAGTGAAACAAGGTGCCCAAGTGAAAGGATGAGGAAGCTGACCCCACTCGTTATATTTGTGTGCCTTTAATTATTTTTTGCATTGAAATTAAACACAAATATTCAGTTTTATCATTTAAACATGTTGTCACCCAAATACAGCAGACTACTTTTCATATTTTTAATGATTCGTAATGTAGTATGTTGTGATTAATATTTACAGTTGGTTTTCAATAAACACTAAAACTCTTGTGAAAAATGCAATTTAAATTTAAGGCTAAGGAGAAGTTATTAGTTAAATTTTTTTTCCCTGCTGTACTTTATGAGATAAAATCAATTGATTTGCTTTGAAATTTAGATCTTAAATTAAAATCTTCCTCCAACCAAGATGAGTAGGTCTGGGGCTCATGGAACCAGCTTGCATGTATTCTTGACCTTGTGCTGACAGTCACCAGGAAGGGTATGTTCCCTTTATAATAGCTGCTTTACAATTTTGGAGACGTTGCTAGACTTTTACATGCACTAATGTTAGTTGCCCCATGTACCTTACATAAAGCCAATTCAATAAATTTAGGATTGTGGTTGAGAAATAAATGTCATGTCAGTAACCCTCAACCAGATATCAGAAGAAAGAGTATGTGATTGTCTAGTCCAAAAATTAAGTTTCATGTTTTTAATTGGTGTCATAGCCTGTCCTAAGTCTATAGCGCTTAAATTAAAGGCAAACACATTAACCTGGAAAGGAAACATAATAACAACTCCTTTCATCCCCTGGCTCAAATGCTTTTATGCTCAACCCTAATTTTTGTTAAAAACACTTTCAGGCAAAGACAACAGGAAACAGTAAACATGGCAACACCATGAAAATAATTTTCTGATGCACTATTTCTCTCCATGTCCAAAGAGTGAGTTGTACAGGGTGCAGAGGAAACCGCTGTATCATTAAACCCAATGCCGACGAAAACAGCCACCCTTCCAGCAAAATGGATACCCCTCCTCATTTCATAAATCTTGTTTCCAACTAGACTAAAGCCAGGAATTGACTCTCGATCACATCAATGGCCTGAAACTGGTGTATCACTAGTACGTTCAAAGGGAATCAGGAGTAACCAGCAACAACTTCAGGGGCAGGGATGCAATTATAACTGACAGCCAGATGTCTGGCCAGGCTGCTCTAATACCCATCAAGGCTGCAAATGGTCTTGGGTCCTCTTCATCCAAACAGGGAATGATATATGGATAAACACCAATACCACAAATCATCAACACAAACCAAAACGATGCTGTGTCTGATCAAGATTTCAGATATCAAGAGTTGGCCAACTTCTCCCCTATCTTCCCTTCTCCCCCCGTTCCCGCCCCCTTTCCCAAACAAAAAGCTTGTTAGTGGTTGAGGGCCCCATGGGAAATGTTTTTACACCCAGTGCCAAATGCTAATCCTTCACTGAAGCCTTTAGTGTATTTAAATGTTTCAGTTATGGGGCCAAAAGGGATTCCAATAGAAATTACTTAGGGAATATGGAGATTTAATAATTTGGCTAATAATTTGGTTAATTTGGCTAAGGATTACCTTAAAAGAGCACATTACAATTCAAAGAGAATAGGAATTTATTTTAATTATCATTTAAGCAATAACCAGCATAAATTTGTGTTCCTTAAATTTATGTTTGGGATGGGAGAGGGGGGGATATAAGTAAATTCTCTTAGTAGATTATATAACATTTCTTAACCTATCTAGATACAAATATTTCTTCATTTTCACAGATTCCATATTGTATTGTCTTGAAATACTTTTTTTTTAGAGCTAGATTTGACATGCATTTGTGATTCATAAGCTGCTACGGATGTCAAGCCATTCTAATCTGAATATGGATAAAGGATTCTGGGGAAAACTCAATAAAATTGTCTTATTTTGTCAAAACGGTTTGAATTTTTAATTAAATTAATTAATTGAATTAAATTCATGGTATTAAGTATTTGCAAAAATAATAGAACCATATTCAGCATATTTATTATTTTAGTGAGTATCGGTGGATTTTTCAGTGCCATGAATGGTTTTGCAGTTTTCATAGCATCTCTTAGAGTAAATGAAAGTTATGTCTTTTCAAGCAAACTCCTCTTTCATGAAATTTTTACAAGCGTGTTTAGACTTAATATTTCAAATACATTTCCCTTTTGTGACGTTCTTCTCTAGGGCTCCTGGGTCCATTTTGAGGTCTAAGCTTTCTCAATAAAAATGTCAAAGCCAGAGGTCTTTCAAAGTAGCTGCTGAGAACACCGAGGCCCTTTCTGCACTGCCAGTCTGACAGGGTCCTGGGTCTCCATCACAGACAGGCTTCATGTGGACACACACAGCAGCTCTCCAAACAGAGAAGCATCTCATGCTATTGCCTTTCCCTGAAACATAAAAAGAGCATTAGCAGCCTTGAAATCTATTTTTCTGATGAGGTACAAAGCCAGGCTGGAAAAGAATTGTGAATACCAAGAAGGCTGGAACTGTGTTTTGTCATATCGATAGCCCCAGTTCCAATACGTAGTGGGCATTTGATAACTGTTTGATCATTTATTGAACAAACATTCTTTCAGTGGTTATGCTATACCAGACAGGGGCTGTTTTGGAGATAAAGTAGTCGAGAAGACAGACAAGGTACCTACATTTTGGAATCTATAGTCTCTGTGAAAATATTTGTTAAAAAGTGGGATCGATGGATGGATGGTTGGATGGGTGGGCTAATGAGTCTAAAAGAAAAGTGTTTCTCAGACACAGGTCTGATATTCCTTTAGGATGAGACCCTTGGGCTGAGCTCATTGCAAAGAACTGTAAAGCCAGATTCCCAGGTAAGATGGCTCAAGACAAACCCAGTGGCAGTAACTGACTTTGGCATCAGCCTGAAAATGGGTGCTGCCACGGCAATCTGAGTTTCAGGTGATGGTGCAGCTGAAGTTAAGTGAGGTTGCCAGGATCTTAGAGCCTGTTCAAGGTGACTATTAGGCTGGTGTTCTTGGTAGAATCTGAAGAAGTGCTTCTGGTAATAGAGGAAAATACAGGCCTAATATTAAAAAAATTTTTTTTTTACCTTCAAAGTATGACTAAAAGACTAAAGGGTGGGATATCTCTGTTTGACTCTACTATTAAGAAGAGACCTCTTGTTTCCAGGTGTTAGTGTAATACCCCTCCAGAAGATATGTCTTGCTGGTCTCAAACTATCTTTCACTCTGGCAGATTTCTTGATCTCCTTGCTGTCTTTTTCAAAAAATCCTATTCCCATTTGCCTTGTATTCAGTTGCTTAGTAGTGCCGTTCTACACCTTGTCTATATTCATGATGCAAAAAAGAACAGGAAGACTCAATGGAGGGGCTGGAGATGGTCAAGGCTGCTCTTTCCCAAGCAGCTGACTGAGTGCTTTGCGGCTGGAAGACGCATTGAGCTGGAAGCTGTGTCACAGGAGCTTCAGGTAAGGCTGGTTGGAACACTGAGTCAATCTAGCCAGGCCACTGCAGGGCTGGGGACAGGACATCAAAGAAGAAAATCCTGCCAACCTGGATGTTTTCCATAAAAGAACAAGTTAACTGAATTTTCCATTTCCAGCTGGTTGCTTTGCAGTATAATGAATAGGAATTTCTGAATGACTGAGTTGAAGGCCTAGGACCTGACCCCACAGAAACCCCTGTACCAAGTCACTCCTGTTTATCAACACTACTTACCAACCACCACCGCCACCCTTCGCAAAAAAAGAGTCCTCACTGGATGTGATGTGATTCATTTCATACATTCACTCAACAAACATGTACTAAGAAGCTCTTCAGTGTCATTTGTTGAATAGATCTAGATAAGCAAGTTGGTAGGGGGAAAAAAGGCTGCCGAAGGAGGTATAAGGGTAAAAATGATTGAAATTGTAGCATTATGAATATGACCTTCAGCCTTGAGAGAGTCCAAAAGCTAAAGGAAGCAAGGCTGCTTTTCTCTGATGCCACGGGCTAGGAAGGAGTGTTTTTGGTAACTCAGCTGATGAAGATGATGAGCTGATGATGATAGTGACAGTAGGGGCGACCACCCACAAGGTGATTGCTGGCACTGCACTCAATTCCTTATATTCAGTTTGTTATTTAATTGCCATGCAAACCTGTTAAATAGGACTCGTTATTCCCATTTTACAGATGAAGAAACTGAGGCTCCAAGAGGTTAAGTAACACCTAGTAAATGGTAGAATTTACTACCATTCCAACTTCAGTCATCTGCCCCCAAAGCCCACAGGACTAGATGGCCTCTCTCCCATGGTCTAATGGCTTATATTTGAGCCCAGTATATTTTCAAGTCAAAATCTAGGTGATTTTCACTCACACATGTGAGAGTTGGGTGAATATTTTTGAAACCAGGTCTGGAATCCCATTAAGATGGTTTTTTTTTTTTTTTTTTTTTTTTTTTTTTTTTTTGCGGTACGTGGGCCTCTCACTGTTGTGGCCTCTCCCGTTGCGGAGCACAGGCTCCAGACGCGCAGGCTCAGCGGCCATGGCTCACGGGCCCAGCCGCTCCGCGCGGCATGTGGGATCTTCCTAGACCGGGGCACGAACCCGCGTCCCCTGCATTGGCGGGCGGACTCTCAACCACTGCGCCACCAGGGAAGCCCCAAGATGGTTTTTTAAATGCATATTTAAACGCAACACTCACAAGTGCAGTCCAAACGTTAGTTAATATTTGACGAGATCCAAATCTCATCCTTCATGTTCTCTTTTACATCAGACCTCTTCAAGAGGTGCTACAGAAGTCATGTTTCAGATCCAAAAGGTGTTGCTTTTGAGGGCATTATGCTGTGTGAAATAAGTCAGAGAAAGACGATAACTGTATGATCTCACTTATACGTGGAATCTAAAAAATAGCAAACTCATGGACACAGAGATCAGATTTGTGGCTACCAGAGGCAGGAGGTGGTAGGTGGGGAATTAGGTGAAGGTGGTCAAAAGGTACAAATCTGCAGTTCTAAGATCCATAAATTCTAGGGATGTAATGTGCAGCATGGTGACTATACTTAACAATACTGTATTGTATATTGGAAAGTAGCTAAGAGCATAGATCTTAAAAGTTCTTATCACAAGGGAAACAAACTGGAACTACATGAGGTGATGAATGTTAACAAATCTTACTGTGGTGATTGTTTTGCAATATGCAAATTTTGCAAACATGCAATTTGCATTATATTGTATATCTTAAACTCAGACAATGTTATATATCGATTCTACCTCAATAAAACCAGGGCTGGGGGGAGGTTGCCCTTTCCTCCCTGGACAGGACAGTATTGCCCGAAAGCTGCCGCTGTGGCAGTCCCGGAGCCCACATACGTGATGCTTAGCAGGAATGTCCTCAGAGGCCGGGCCCGCCGGCAGGGAGGGAGGGAGAATGGAGGAGGAAAGGCAAAGCTAGAGAAGCACAGGGCGAAGGAGAGAGAGAAACCTGCTCTCCTGCCTTCCTTTCCAATCCCCGGAGCAGCACCATGGTCACCTCATAAACAGCCATTTGTCATCACCTCCCAGCTGGCTTCCCCCAACACAAGCCAGCTGTGTCCCAAGCCCCTCAGCAGAGAACTGCTCCCAGAAAGGAGCAAATGAGGTGTGATGAGGCAGAAGACCCAGAAGTCTTGGCTTGTCCTCTGAAACATCTGAGCTCAGGCAAGCCATGAGCCTCTCTGGGCCCCTCTCAGTTTCCTCCTCTGTGAAATGAAATAACGATCAGGTGCATTTCCCCAAATACCAAACAGCTAATGAGGTCATGTATTTTCAATAGCTTCACTGAGTTACTGGCATGTAATAAACTGCACGTATTTGAAAAATAATGCATTTGAAAGAGCACTTGTAAACCACAAAACTCTCATCTCTACCAGGCTCAGAATCTCCCAGTAGGGCCCTAATTTTTTAAGCCATTCTCTGTTGAGTTTTGAAGAGCCTTTGTAAGTGGGCTGCCCCTTCCCTGGCCAACCTCATTTCTCACCACTTCCTGGTGCAGACACTCTGATACAGTAAGACCGGCCTTCTTCATTCACATTCTTTCAAGGGGCTTTTCCCTGGAACACCAACAGTGAGCCCCAGGCTCCCACCACTCCTGTCCCAGCCCCTTCGTTCTCCTGCACACAGTCAGCGCTTGAACACTGAGGCCGTACCCGCTGCCAAGCACTGTCCTAAGTGCTGCGGATGCTTCTGCGAGCAAGAAAGACCAGGTTCACTGGCCTCCGCAGCTCCCACCCCCGGGAGAGCTCTCCGAGGTCAACCTGCTGTTCTCCTGCCAGAGCCATCCTTCCCTAACCAAGTCTCCCAGCTCCAGTTCCCTCTCCTAGAAAATCTCTTTCTATTCCTGTTAACTAATATCCTATCCCTCTTTTTTCCTATAGCACTTGTAGGCTGTTTTGTGTAACTTTATGTTGCAAAATTCTCACAGGTGTAAGCACCGTACAGGGATCTACTTTTGCCATATCTTCATAACCCAAAGTAGACATATGAAACGCTTACTGATTTCAACAGAGTCCATCAGAAAGGGAGGGCGTGTGTGAGAAACTTTCTGAGGGAACAGAACCCATCATTGCCCCTCCGTGTCACCTGCACCGTGGGCTGGTAGATCCTATTGGGAGGGTGGCACTAGCGAGGACAGACTGATTCACGGCTTGTCCAAAGCCAACGACAGGGGAAGCCATGCTCAAGGACACCTTCCTGCCGCCCGAGAAAGAAAGACTAATGTCTCCTAGCAACCAGATTCCAGCAGCTTCCTGTCCTCACAGCCTGCCGGGGCTCACTGCTTTGTTGCCTTGGGTTTTGCATTTTGGCATTGCTGATCATTGCATTCATTCTCAGTTCTGAAACTTTAGGAATAAGGTCTGATCTGCAGGCTAGCTGACTAGGAGAGCTGAGAACCATTTCGTTCACAACACGCTTTCAGCAATCAAATAATTTTCAGGGAGCAGAATGTTTGCTCTTAGCTTAAAAAGGGAGGATACGTTTTTTCAAGATTTTATTTATATCAGAGCAGTTGGTTTGAAAGATACATAAGAAGGAAAAAGTATACTTCTTTCCATCAAATAATCAAAAAGTACTCAAACCTTTTCAAAAAAGATGCACTATCATTCGGTTATAGCAATAAACTTTAACATGGCAAATTCACAGATGCAGAAAGGCAAGGAAAATTTGAAGAAAATGACTCAAGATTCTTAAAAGTTTTGATGGCTTAAAATTATATCTGCCAAATGGCTCGAGTATCATGAATTCTCTTTTTCCAGAGATTTCCAACTTCAGTTCTATTGTCCATAGTGCTACATTTTTATGTTAGTGAGGTTAAGTTCAGCAGATGATGTTGCTTTTTTAGTTTTCCCTTGTTCTTATCAAATATTCAGCAAGACACAATACGGTACTCATCTATTTTTTAAAAAATGTATTCAGACTTCATAGTGAAGTGTTCAAAACCAACTCTAAATAGAGCCTTAATTCCCCAAACTCTATACATGTGAGTTAAGATTCTGATTACTTTTCTCTTTCAAAAAGGAGAAGCTCCAGTTAGAAAGGTGAGTTGAATGCTCAGAGGACTGCTCGACCCAGAACTCCTGCCCGCACCGTCAGTGCTTGGTCTTGAGTACCCAGCAGTGAATCCGGGCTTATGAGCCTGCAGCCTCTCTGTTCATGCAGGGAGGGAGCCTGGGCTCTGCAGAGTCATGAGCCCCTTGGAGAAACTCATTTCCTCCCACTTTCCCTCCCCTTCTCCCAGCAATAAAGTCACGAGTCAAAGAATTCTAACCATTCTGGTGGTGGTGGAATCTCACCAACCCAAGATTGAGCCGTTTCTTCTCAAGAAAAGTAGAGGGTTTACCAGGCAGCTGCTATCAGCTTTCATCTTTTCATCATCCACTTTTGGAATCTAGCTTTGGATGTAGTTTTACTAAGGGGGTGTTAAATATTCCCTAGAACATCTCTCTCTCACGAGCTCTTTGATGACCTCTTTTGGGGTTCTACACACATGTGTTTCAAGGGTGCAGAATTAGTCATGTGGTTAAAGCAGAACACTCCTGCACTCCCCTCTGCTTGCCATTAAGTAACCTCGTATGTGGATCAAGCCTTTCCTTATTGTCTCGGTTTGTTCTTTATTCCCTGAAATGGTCAGGACACCTGTCGACTGTCTCAGGAGAATGAATATCTTTAAAGCCCGTAAAGAACTTTTGATGAAAAGGAAGAAGTGCTCTGCCACCCACTTGTCTGAGCTCTGCTATTTTAGTCTTTAATTGCCCACCATGCAACTCCATTCACCTGTTGTTTTAATACTTCAGGTAAATTCAGCTTAATCATATTTTTCCAAAGGGGGAAAAAAGTAACCCTGACTTCTCCTCTGGCTCTTTTCAAACATCTGCTTGTAGCTGTGGAAGGAACTGAGGTAGGCAAGGCCCTGGGAAGCAGGCCTGTGTCTCACTCCCCTGAGCCCCGCAGGCATTCAAATCACTGCCTAAGACACAGATGATTCAAGACTAACGGGTCTGGGTCCCAGCCTTCATCGTTTCCATTTTCATGACGGTTTACACAATAATCATAAATGACCAAACTGATTAGGGGTTCTATAAAACCAAACAGATTGGGAGGCAGCGTAGAACAGTGGTTGACTAACTGTGTAAATTTTACATTCCCACAGACCTGGATTAGGCTTCCAGATCTGTCATTTACTAGCTGTGTGACCTTGGGAAAGTCACTCAACTTCTCGCAGCTTCCTATTTCTTACGTGTAGAACAGGGATTATGATAACTACCTGTATGAAGGTCAGTGTGAGGATGAAGTGAAATCATGTATCAAAGAGTTTACCACAGTGCCTGTAAGTACTGTTTATTGAATAACAGATGATAATACAGGGTGCTTTGATATGTGTTCCTATATTAGATTATCTTATCAATTATCTGTTACTTCTATACAAAGCACTGTGCTGAGTATGGGGACCCCCTCCCAAAATTTGAACTCCCTCTTTCCTCAGAAACTTTATACCCCAATTGCTAATCAAGAGGCAATATAGAAACCCACAGAAAAAGGAAAAGCGCAGTTGAACACACTTTTTCCTGAGTGCTGTCCATTCTCAGTAGAGTCAAGTGCAGACATGAGGCTGACACTGCCTTAGTTACTGCCCCCCTGGGTCACACCTGCGCAACCAGGGCAGTCAATGAAATAACAGTCAACACTCATTCAACAAATATTCATTGACGTCTACTACATGCCAGGCGTGTGCTAGGTGATGGATACGTCAGTCTTCCTGGGGCTTAAGTAGCATTCGGGGTTTGTTTTAAGCATTTCACATAAACTAACTCTTTTAACCCTTCAACAAAGCTAGGAAGGAGGTACTAGCATTAGTTCCATTTTACAGATGAAGAAACTAAGCACAGGGAGGTTAAATAACTTGTCCAAGGCCACACAGGGAATACGCAGCAGAATGAAATCAGACCCAAGCAAAGTGGTTCTAGGGTCTGTCCTCTTGACCCCACGCCTTTCTGCTTTCTGACAGCATTTGGTCACATGAGGGGACCATTTCACGCCTCTGGCTTGGTTCGTTTACTCCTCTTTTCAAAGATGGATTCCCTAGGTGATAGGATTGAGGCTTACTCTTTCCTTTCAGCTCTGAATACTTTAAAAGGGGCTGTACAATCCCTGTGGACACTAGTTAGGCCCTCCATTGACCAAGCCGTGTGTCATCAGTTATCATATTGAAGGCAATCTCCCGCTCATTTGAAAAAGAATTACAAACACACTTTGATGCATTAAAAATACCTACTTTAGCAGAGGTTTACTTCATAATCTAATAAAACAGGTTTCTAACTTGAAGGCTTTTACAGCCTTTGAAGTATTATTTAAATTGTCCTAGACAGAAATTACTTATAAAATCAAACTGTCACTTTATAGCAGAATTAAAATTAATATGCTCCTCTTGATTCCTGCACTTGGGCATAAATACCCTTGAGTACAATGCTCTGAAATTTGGAATGCTAAAATCTGAACCCTTTTCTCTGTCCAGTCTGTGTCTCTTGCGGTAAAAGGCAAAGAATACCAATCATCAATAACAACCAGGATGAAGGAAGAGTGTTTACTTCCAGCCTAAGGTCACTTTCTTTCCGAGTTCTTCAGCTACGTTAGAGAAATCATTTGAACAAGAGAAAAAAGGAAAAACTGCCTCATATTTGCAAATGGAAAACACTGTAAAAAGAGAAAAATGGCTGCCCAAATAGTCTCAGGACATAAATTTTTCTTAACGGTTGGGTGTTAGCCTTCAGATGCTCTTTTTAGAACCTAGACCATCCTGTACACACAGTAGACTATTAGACCAGGCACTAAGTTTTGCCCATGGTTAGCAAATGACATACAAAGAACAAAACTGCTCCCTTGAAGTTGAAATCAAAGAGCCTTCGTGAGTAGCCTTATACACATTGGAACCCAAGAGTACACACATGGGTGTGGTAGAGGCAATCCAGAGAGAGGGGCACGCTTCCCAGGGGTTGTTTTAAACAATGACAGACTCCAAAATCCAAACGTGACGTGTTGGAACATGAAACACACACGTACACACACACTTGTGAAAAATACTGCCAAAGTCCCTCAAAGCCAAAGTTTAGAAGAACACGTGCTCTGGATACAGCAACAGTAATTTCAAAATCACTCCATGTATGATTCCCTTCTTCATCTCTTTGATCACTTTGGCACACCACTTAGCAAATAACGGAGAAAGAGAAATATGAAGCTGGAGACAGAATATGTAATTATAAAGCAAAGCCACCCACCTTGCTTTTGGGGTCAGGAAGTACAATGGCCTTCTTTTGCAGCAAGAATGAATTTAACACCAGTGTGTTAAATGAACACATATATATTTAAAAGAAAAGAAAATGGTTCTTCAAAAAAAAAAAAAAAAAAGAAGTTGCAGTATTGTCCTCAGAGCAAGTCTTACCCAAAAAATCAACATAAAATAAAAGCAGCATACTGTGGTTCTTTGGTACAAGGCAGAAAGCAGAGTCCTCAAGGCACTATTCCCCTGTTTTGCGAAACAAAACAAAAAGCAACAGTAAAAGGTGCTGTTTGGCAGAAGGGGGAGTTCCTTCAAACACCTCGAGCCCACCTGGGGCTCTCCCCGTGCCTTCTCTCTCGTTGTGGGCTGGAGAAGTCGCACCGATCAACACCAATGTCACCATCGGCTGCTTAAATGCCACAAAAGTACACTTAGAAATGAGAAGAAAGTGACACGGATATGCAGAGCCAGCCCCACTGCCACTAGAACAGCCTTAAATGCCCACACAAGGAGAATAAAAAGAAAAGCACATTTTACAATAGAATAAATTTTTTTTTTAAATTGAGACCGCGGAAAGTCACATGACCCCTCATGTAGCCTCTTAGGCAAACAACCGAAATGGTAAAGACAGACGCGGGGGCTGCCTCCTTCCTCCCGCCGCCTCTCAGCCAGTCCTGCCCGTGTCCGCATTCTTCTCGGCGCATCTGTGGAGCTATTAAGTGGGATAATCCCTCTGGCCTTTGATACATTTCTGGACATGATTATTTCATTACTCGCAGTATATCAGTAGGATCATAATAAAAAGGACTTCTGACAACCTGCCAAGAGTTTTGTGGCCTTGTAAACACAAAAGTGCTCTAATAAAATTTTATTAAGTGTTAAAAAGTCATAAAAAGTGAAATAACATAAACTACAAAATTTACTGTCCTCAGCAAATGCTGAAAATATCGTCCACAGTAAAATTAAATTAGCATGTAATAGACGGACAAGCGGTGTGGAGTGGATTTAAAAGAGGATCCAGGGAAAATAACACTGTAACCCAATCTGGGTCACGGGGATTTAATTCGGATTCTTCTCCCTCAATGTGAATAAATGCGCTGATTACAGACAAGAGCTCCGGGGTTACTGGAGTCTCACACATTGTCAATACTTCGGGAGAAATAATATATTGCGGATTTTAATGAGCTCGGGGAGACGCAGCGAGCGTCGCGGGGAGCGGGCGAGGGGCAGGGCGGCCACTAGGGTGCGCTGCGAGACCGGGAATCCCCGCCGGGGCACTCCACCCCCGGCCGCCGCGCCGCCGCGCCGCCCGGAGCCGCGCGCAAGCCGGGCCCTCGCCCCCCTCGAACTCGAATTTACAGGTTTTTTTTTTTCTTTCTTTCTTTCCCCCTCTCCTGTGACATTTACTCCAAATCGTAAAATGAAGTGTAAGCCGAGCTTTGCCGCAGGCGGCTCTCGGTCTCTGCTTTCAGACTCGAGGTCCCGGCATGGGATGCGCTGCCCGCGGCGGTGCTAACCCCGGGGGACCGGGCGGGGCCCCCAGCGCCGCGCCGCGCCGCGGGCCTGGCCTCTCCCTCGACCGAGGCCGAGGAGCGCGCGAGGCCCACGTCCGGCTCCGCCTGGGACGCGGGTGCGCTCGGAACGCGGCGGGCGGGTGCCCAGCCGCCGGTTCAAGTGCATCCCCGGGCTTGGAGTCCGCGGCGCTGGGAGCGAGTTCCCTTCGCAGCCCCGTCTCCGGAGTCCAGCGTGGCCCGCCGCTCCTGGGAGCCCTCTTCCCGGCCCTCCTGGTTGCGCTGGGCCGCCGGCCTACAGCAGGGACCCGGCCCCGGGCCCACGGCCGCAGACTTCCCAAGTCCAACGTGGAGGCTCCGCCTGGAAAAGAAGTCCGACTTCCTCTCCACGCTGCTCCGAGGGGAATCTGGACTCAGCAGGAAATTGCTCGAGCGCCCAGCCTGCGCCTTTGCACTCCGCCCTCGCTCTGCTGAAGAGAAGCAGCTCCCACCAAAGTCTTGCCTCCCCCTCCCCCCGAAAGCCCCGCGCAGGTTTGTAAGGAGGGTGCGAGATCTGCAAAGTATTTGTCTTCGAGGGAGAAAGATGTCGGTGACGGTGCCCAATGAAAGACGGGTGTTTTTTAGCTAGAGATAACCAACGGGCCACGTCTTGTTTTGCAGTCCAAAATGATGCAAACGCTGCCATCTGAGGAGTCAGTGTCAGGAGTGTATTAATTATGTTAGTGAAATAGGAAATAAATGGGCAGTGACACATTTCGTGGCATCAGTTTTCCTCAGGGATGTCTAAGGTTTTAAGCTTCATTTAAGAATGAGCTACATTCTGCCAGGAAGTAAATATTTTTCAGTAACCCCTTGCTAAAGCCCAGAAGAGGTAAGTTAAAGTTACCACCTAAGCTGCTTTAGTTTGCTGTCGAGGCTTGTGCGGGTTACTTGGAGGAGGATGCCTTGTATTTTTAATTTTCCAGATGGCAAGAGCATTTGATTTTTATGTGGCCAGGTAATGTCCAAGGCAAATGGAGGACCCGAGGGTCTTTTGATAAGCAACATTCGCTTGACACTTCTAGCCTAAAATAGCTATAATTAACTTATAGTGGGAATTATAGCCCCATGTTTTACATTTGATTGTCATAAGTTATATGGAAAAAGTGTTCTTTAACAGTTTTTTAAACAGCCCTGTTTATTGGCATTTGCAAAGTATTGAATTTGAAATAGCCTGGTCTGGAGCATGGAGTTAAAAAGCAAAACAATTTAAATATGATTTGACATTTGCTATGAAAGACTTTGAGAACTAATAAAAACAGAATTAAAAAGAATGGATATAAGTAATAAAATTTCCTTTTGACTCAACCGTGGCTGCCTCGGGGAAGGGACAGATGACATGGCGGTGACTTTGAGCCATTCCCTGCAGAGGGCAATTGTGAATGTGGTTGGTCAGTGCTCCTTTGAAAAATGAAGGGCAAGTAGGCTTAAGGAGCAAATATAGAAAAAAATATTTTGCTACATAGGATTTTCTTAAGAGTTCAGACGGAAAGTTTTGTATTTAAAGTTTCATGATTTCTTCGTTGATTTATGAAATTCAAAAGGAAACTTTATACTTATTTTGTTCTGGGATCACATTTCATATTGAAGTTCATCTGTCCTTCAGAAAAAATATTTTCATAAAAATATTTTCATCAGGATTAGTATTTTTAACTCTCTTCAGGTAGATGTATGATCGCTGTCAGTAATTTTTTAAAAAACGTTAACCAAGGTTAGCGCAACCCTATTCAAGGAGTTTGGTTTATTCCAAAACTATAAATGTAATCTAGATAAAATTGTAATATCAAAGGTTTTTGTAAAGAAACTTGGGAATGAATACATTTTAAATGAATATTAAAACATGTTTTAAAAGACTTCTCCCACTATTCCCCCCTTCCAAAGAAAAATCAGAGTTTTCCATTCTATAGAAATACTATAATCAGGTATAAGAAAATTATTACTATAATAACAGTTCTGTCAAGATGGTGGATACTTTTGAATGTATTACGAAGAAAAAAGAATATTCCCGGTTCTTTATATGTTTGAGGTACTTGAAATGGCTAGAAGTTTGTAAAAACATTTTACTACCAAAATATACAAGACCATTAAAATGTGCAAGTAATTAAATTTTAAGTGACTAAGAAGTATTTTTTCCAACTGCTTTTTAATCTTTGAAATTTTTATGTGTACTTCAATGAGTGCCTCTCTTTTAACTGTTCCAAGTATTTTGTTATATTATCTATATGATAAAAGTATTACTGGAATGTGTTGTGTTTTACTTTCTGCGTGAACAGTTGAGAAATATTTTAATGTTCTTTTACATGTATATGGGATAAATTTGAACATGTGCCTTGGAGTAAAAAACAATCCAAGTTCATTTTTCTCTCCAAAACTTGACATTGATCCTGATCTCATAGTTTTTATATTACACAAACTGTTAGTGAAATCAATTTGGACATGCCAGTTTATAGGGAAATGTTAAGACATTACAAGTTTAATATAGAAAAATATATATTAAGATAAGAAATAGCTAATAGTCAAAATTAAATCAAGATGTGTACTTGTATCATTCACTCATTTAGATGGTCATTTTAAAGGTAGTTTTGCACTCAGGAAGGATTTCCTTATGCTCTGTATTTATGAATAACTAAATTATTCTACTCGGCAACTTAAAAACTCAATAACCAGATACCAAATTTATGTATTTTTAAGGCTAAGGATATGAGAAGCAGATTGGCTTCATGAAAGAAAGCAAGCATTTAAAATATAAACTTAATTTCAGTTTCTGACAGAAATACTGTGGCCAGCTCATCAGTTTTCCAGCATGTAAAAACTACCTTTTCCACATTAGAAGTTCATATTTAAGTTTCCTTAACTGCAAAATCACTCTAAAACAGTGTTTTATGTTAAGGATCATTTCATGTGTTGGTCTCATTGATTACACGTGAATGTATAAAAATCTTGTTTAAAGACCTGTAAAAGTGAGGAAATTCCAAGTCAAGCTGGCTAATTCCATTCATAATTCATCCCGAGTGCCCGACTTAGGAAACTTGCACACAGTTTATAGCTCTACATACAAAATAAGTTGACTTGTTTTGTAAGCGGGGAAGGAGAGTTAACTTTGACCTCCTTGCTCAGAGAGGCTTAAGATGACACAACTGTGGAATGTAGGTTAAGCTTTTTGGTTCCCCAGGAACTTCCAAATGTCAACCTTTTTTGGATTTTTGCATTTTGAAAATGTAAACACAGAAGGACAACTTTTGTGTTCTGAGATGGGGCTGACTTTCATCCACCCGTTTCCTTCCTGCTCGCACATTTGTTCAGTAATTCTTCCAAGTACTGGGGGCACGACAGAGGCCCTGCCATGAGAAAACAGCATTCCCCATATCTCTGTCCCCTTCAGCTGTCCCTGGCCCTCCTTTTATTCTGAGCGAATTGGGCAAGAATTTAGTACTTATACTCACATGATTCAAACTGCTAGATCCACAGCCCAAAGTACTTTGGGGGTTGGCAAGAAATCCATCTAGACTTTGCATTCTGGGCTGGGAAAAACTATTGGGGAATCCTGTGGTTTGACACTGGGGAGCTTCCAGGCTGTCAAACTTGAAACAATACATCTGCTCATTTTCAAAGGCTGCGCCGTAGGCTGATGCCTTCCCTTAGTTTTGATGTTTAGGAAGATGTTAAAACATTTTCATAGAGTTTCTTAAACATGCTGAGTAATTTGTAATTTTAAACCAGACTAATTTTAAGGGTGAAAACTGGCCCACAGAGAGTTTTTACACAGTAACTTCAATCTGCTGTGAACTCGAGTGACTTTTTAAAATAGGATCTTGAAAATGTGGGTTTCTGGTGGCAAAGGATGTCGCCTACTTAGAGTAGGAATCCTCAGGACCAGTTAATATCCACCAAACACGCTTCATTAAACTGGAACAAACATGATGTTGAATTCCTGGCTCCGCACTTTCCTGAATGTAGGTCATTTTCTGTCCTTATGATTTAACGTTTGAAGGGATTTCCTGTCTTTAAAGTACAGCATTTTGTCGCCTGTCTGGATAGCCTCTTTAAAAGTTGGGGCTCCCATCCTACTTTGAAAGACGAAGTGACTCCATGTTCTCTGGCTAGAGTGTCCCAGCTCACTAAAGGCAGTGATACCTGCAGGTGTGGGACTTTCCAGGTCAGTGCCTGCAGATCCCATATTCCAGGTCGAAGCTGACAAGAAAAGCCCAGAGCTATGCACTCACCTGGGTGAAGCCTTAAAGAGGTAAGCTTTCATAATGAGGAGCTATATATCAAAATTCATAGCTTTTGAGAACTAGAGTAACTAGTGCTCAGGCATTAGAGTCTCATGCTAGAGCAGAACACGACAACTGGGGTCAAATGTGCCATGGTGGGTGAGACCCACCTAAGTAATGACCTACATCTAAATGTCCTTTTAAAAAAGATATTATTTTTACTTAAGAGTGCCCAGTATTTCATCACCTTTTCTGATATGGACCCTACTAGACTAGATCCAATATTTCTAGTGAAAATGTGCCTGTTTAATAAGAAAATGTCATTCACAAATGACCAATGAGTTAGGAGACAACTGTGAATTGATTCTAGGAGCTGGAGGGATGCTTATTTTTACCAAATAAGGCAACACACTCCAGACCTCTTTGTGAACTACAACACAACTGACAAGTGAAAGCTATTTTCATAATTTACATGACTCTGTTTACCGTGAGCATATCCACCAATTCACCGCCGCCAAGGCTCAACTTGTTCTTTGTTAGAGCGGTTCCCTAATTGTTTGAAAGCCTGGGTGAAAATAAGGCATCTTCACAATACCCCTCTCCCCAGGAGCATTTTATTCTTAATATTAAGTAAACATTTAGAAGTTTATGAACTTGGGGGCTTTCTCTTTGGAGAACTGGACTCAGGTGTGCATGAAATTAAGGTATTCTGCTAAGTGAGGGGGAGGAAATTAAAATAGATTTCAACACTGTTCTGGTTTAAGTTCATGATCAAATAAGGTCATGATCAAACAGAGAAGAAAGGAAACAGAAATTGAGCACGTCAAAGGAAGGTGTACGAGGCTAAATTCTGTGTGATTGTTTCATAACAAATTAGAACGAAATTCTGATGACTAGGCATTTTCTTTTTGTGGCTATCACTTTGACCCAGTTAATTCCTCTGGAAGAAATTGTAGCCATTGTAACTGAGCTGCCCTGCTGGGTTGCTTTCTGGCTAGTAGCATGGGAACCATCTGGAAAAAACATCACAAAGCATCCGTCTGAAGGGCACACCTCTGTGTCTCTCACAAAGCAAGTGGCACTCCATTCAACCAAGGAGGTAGACTCAGATTTATGCATTTGTCTGGTTTTTGTGAGTTTTTCACTTATCATCTTCCTGGTCCTTGCCCTTGGCAACTATAAGCCAAGGATGTGTAGTATCAGAACGGATTCTATAGCTACCAGATGAAAATTCTATCTTTAGTCACACACGCCTGCACCTTTCGCATGGGTAAAATGTTCCAATTTTTCCTTGGTTACGTCACAGATGATATGAGAACAAGACAGGTGGAAACAGGGTACTGAACAGCTGAATATTTCTTCAAACTCGGAGCACTTAAAATGCTTTGAAGTCACGCAGCTGCTCTTTCTTTTTTTAATTGTCTTCAGTGAAACTCCAAAAACCCCATAATGTCTACCTTAAAAGCATCAGGAGTATTTTAATTGGGTAATAACCATCCATATTTTCCTCTGATACATTAAAAGGAATTAAGAATGAAATTTTATGATGATTATAAACTGTATTACTGACCCAAGGGACAAGAACAATTACGAAAAATATGTCCTACATATTTGGCATGAATATGAATTTAGACTTTGAAACCATCTTAAATGCTCAAGCAACTTATTAAAGCTTATAAAATAATATTCACAGTGATAACAGGGTAACATGATCACGACTGATATTACATCATCAGTATTGCAGCAGGCTCCATGCCAAGTAGTGAAGCTGACTTGGTATTTGCCTGTCAAGCTTATGATAAAAATAGATACACTGTAAAAAAGATGAAAGATGGTTAACAGATTTTGTGTGTCTGAGATCCCTTTTGGTCAATGGTTGTTTTAAAAATGCTTTTCATACAGATCACGTCTCCTCTTCTCCCTCTTGTTCCCTTTTCTTCTCTTGCTTTTATTTTTTTTTCTTCCTTTCTCCTCCAAGTAAAATTACAAACCATGAGAAGGAAAAGTCCTTTCCGAAACTGGTGAAAAAATAGTGAATTGGACTTTTGACTACTAAGTGTCAGGAGTAGATCTGATCAAAACAAAGCTTTAATAACTAGCAGCTGTGTGAGGACACATTCACTTTACATACGAAACCCAAATATGAAGCCCCATCACGCTTAGCCCTGCTTTGGCCAAGCCCAAGATGGGAGTCTTCTTTGAGAGCAGGAGAATGCCTAGCTTTGAGTCAAGGCTACTTAACAGCCCTCATGATCAGTTTTTGATCATAATAAACTTTTTTAATATATAGAAAATGACTGGGGAAATTGCCAGATTTCCACGACATGGGCAAAAATGGGCATGCTAATTGGAGGGCCTGCAGAGTCCTACATGTTGCCATTCAAACACTTACTGTATGTTAGAATTAAGCCCTTTAGAGTATATATTTGACTGTAAGTAGTTTGTTCCACTGAAGCACTGGTACTTTCTAGCATGACTTGCCTCTGTTATGACTGTATAGAATACCCAAAGATTGAGCCTCTACCCATGGGCCAGGGTTTTTGCTCCCACTGCACTGTGTGACCTCTGGCAAGTTACTTAACTAGTCTGAGCCTTGGTTTCCTCGTTTATAAAATGAAGGCAGTCATGCCTCTTTGCAGCGTTAGTCTGAGTATTGAATGGCCTGATGTTCATAAAGTATCTGGAACACAGTTTGCAGCAAATATCTGTTACTGGAGTTGCTAGAAAAACAAGACTGAATCTTTCATCTCACAGTTTTTCCTTACCTACAATTTTAAAGATCTTTCAAAAAGAGAGAGAGAGAGCATCGAAATGCACATTTGTAATCCTAGCGTCTTGTTTATACTCAGAGATACAGCCCTGAACTCAGATTTGAGGTTTCAATATTAGCCAGGCTTCCCTCCTCCTTTCACAACCTGCAGGAAAATATCTTTGCATAACAAAAAAAGAACTTAATACTTTTCACTCCAAATGATAACCTTTACGAGACAATTAGGTCAAAAATTGACCCAAAGGCGCTGAAGTACATAATTTACTTGGAGAAAGAAAAAAAAAGAAATGAGGGAAAAGGATTTCCTAATTCATTTGGAGGCCTGTAGGTAATGTAAGAATGACAGAACATGGGGAGCTTTTTTCCTAATTTGTATTTAAAAAAACTTTTTCTGGGAAGTGGCTTTTATATGCCAAGATTCATTCCATGATTAGTTGTTTTTAAATTAATTTTTACTGGAGTATAGTTGCTTTACAATGTTGTGTTAGTTTCTACTGTACAGCAAAATGAATCAACCATACATACATACATATATATATATATATATATATATATATATATATATATAAAACCCCTCTCCTTTGGACTTCCTTCCCATTCAGGTCACCACAGTGCATTAAGTAGAGTTCCCTGTGCTATACAGTATGTTCTCATTAGTTATCTATTTATGGCCAAGTTATAAACTCTTGAATATAAGCACCTAGAATAGAAATGCTAACACACCTGTAACTAGAGCTGTGTCATTGACATCCCCATCATGTTGTAACTGATACATAAAACAAACTTTGGATAATTGCAGCATAGTTTGAGCAACAGAGGACCTGTAGTAACTTTTATGTCTGAGCGTATTGTAACAGTCTGACAAACTGCTTGATCTAGATCAGCAGTGTGAAGCCTGTTTATTGTCGGTCTCAACAAGGCTTAAGGAAAACAACCTCATATCTTCACCAAAAGAGAGTTTACTGCAACATACTTGCAAGTTTTGAACTGGAGTCAAGAAATACCACACTATATTGTGTTGATCCATTCACTGGTCCTTGAGAGCTGAATGAAGTAATCAGTATTGAATCAGTACCAAACAACCAAAAAAAATGCTGTGATATCTTACCCCCCAAATAGAACTGTTCCTGCATATTTCACTTCATTAACTTGGATATAAATACTGACCATCCTGAGGGTTTTGGTTGTTTATACAGTTGGCCAAACTTACTGAATTTAGTTTTTAGGTCCTACCGGGTATCCTTGTGGCAACTACCTAATTTGAGATTTGCCTTTAAATTTTGGACATTCTACTTTTGCTCTTTACAAGTGCCTTGCCACCAACTTAGAGGACTTAGCAGCCTTTTTTTTTTTGGCTAGAATTCACTCCACTAATTTATAGCTGGCTAATGACTCAAAAGCCTAGTTCTTCCCCCTGGTTTTTCCTGCTGTCCTACATATGCCTAGAGGTCCTCATATGTAAAGTGAGACTCTTTAAAGAATCATTCTAAGATCGCAAAATGCCAATGTATAGTCAATAATCTGCACCTCGTTCAATTGGTCTATTTTTGGAAGACCCTAGTGTGTCTCATCCTTTTTCTAGGTGGGTGGGATGTGGGGATCCTTGTTTGCAAGGAGAGGACATTCTGCTTGGGGTCATAACGTATCCGTTTATTCAAGAAAGTAGGGCATTAAGATCTAAATTGTGTGATGTGTACCTTAGCACTTTAGGAGATCAAAGGAAAGAAATATCAGTGAGGACAGAAAGAGCTCCAAACGGGTTCTCACGAAGGGGTGGGCTACAGCCGTGCTCGGGAAGGGTAGGTAGTTTGGGACAGATGAAAAGAACATTTCCAGTGAGAGGCACATGGTGGGTGGAAACGCTGAAGTGGGAATGAGTTCAGTCTGTTCCTAGAACTGTAAGGATCCCAGGAAATCAGTCCATTGGTACCCTCTGTGCTATTTTTGTTTGTTCAGAGTCATCTAGTTCTCCCAGGGACAGATTTGACAGCCTGCACACACTGAGGTCTGCTCCATTGTAGCTTTTCATCTTGCTTCTCTCAGATCTGTTTAAAATGCTGTTCTAGATCATGTCATTTCCCTGCTTAGAACCCCTGCCTGGGTCTGTATTGCTCAGTCTTTATGACCACCCCCAACCCCCAACCCTGCCCACCCCTTGAGCTTCTGGACCCGTCTCAGTTCTCACAACCTGGCTTCAGCTGCCTGGAACTGTCTGTATTCTCTCTTGTCTCCTATCCTTCCTGTAAGCTCAGGTCTCAGCTTAAACACCATTTCTGCAGGGAGACCAGGTTGGGCTCCTCCACCGCTCACCCTCATGGCTTCCTGCAGAAAGCATGTTTCGTTTGAATTTCTTACTTAATAACTGTCTTTCCCACGAGACTAGACACTCCTTGCAATGAGGAACCATGTTTGGCTTGACCATGAGTGGCCAGCACAGAGCCTAGCCCATTCATTCATTCATTCATTCAAGAATTCCTATTAAGTCCCAGGCCCTAATACAACAGGAAGCAAAACAAACAACGGTCTGTCCTTAACAGTCCGCTTGGGGAGACGAACACGAAACTACCTACAAATAAAATATATAGGGTGTATATATTTATAGTATAGCAGTAAAAGCTTAGGAGAAAAATAAAGCCGGGAAGGAAGACAGAAAATGTCTGGTAGGAGAAGCTTTAGGCAGGGTGGCCAGGGAATAGTGCCTCACTAAGACAGACGGAGACGATCGAACAAAGACCAGGAGGGAATGAGGGGCTACACCATGCAGACTCTGGGGAAGAGCAGGCAGACTGAGGAAACAGCAGGTGCAAAGGCCAGACTGGGGCACCTCGGGAGCATTTAGAGGCCGGTGGGCTGGAGTGCAGAGAGTGAGGAGGAGAGAGGGAGGATGTGTGGTCAGAGCATGAGGGGACAGTGAGGGAAGGACACGAATCATGCACAGAAGTAAATGGGTGTAGGACTGCTGTTTGTTATTATTTAATAGGTGCACTTTGGACTAGAAGACCCAAAGACAGAGACTAGGCTCTGTCTTTTTTTCTGCTTTAAAGACTATTTTAAATGACAGTTTTAATAATTTAATGCCAGTAATTCCACATGGAAAAAAAGCTCTGCTATCATTAGCTTGCTAATGTGAGAGGACGTCAACACAATCAAGCCCCCTCCTCTAGCCCCTGGATCTTGTGCAAAATGCAGAAGGACCACGTGTCCCGTAGTAAGCACATGACCCCAGCTCGGTTCTTTGCAGAAGGTTCATGTGTGGAGGTGAAAGAACGTGAATGTAAGTAACTTCAGTGACCAAGGTTTTCATTTTAGAATCCACCTTCAGAGGACAAGGCAGGAGAGTGCACAATTATCTAATTGCAACAATAGAGAAAATAGCTGTGGTTTTGTTCTTGTTTTGATTCAGTTCTTCGGGGATTTCTTCTTTGTCCACTCCGGGTATAATTAGCAATTCACATAACAATTTCTCCAGGTGACACTCAGCATCATAACTAATGAAATACTCCATGCAAACGGAAAATTTCAGACCCTCCAGAAAGAAGGGGTGCAAGCAGAAGGAATTCCTGCTTTGAATGACTTCTCCATAGCTACAGACTCCCGAGTTCATGACTTGTGGGTCACACACATCCCTCTGTACGGGACATCTGGGCTAGGCCTGTAGTGCAGATCATCACTCAGCACGCCCGCCGGCTCCCCACCCACCGGCTCTGTCAGCTCCCACCACACGGCAGCTTTCCTTCTCTCAACGCTTGGCTGCCAGCCAAGCCGACCCCAAGAACAGAGCTTCCTAAGAAAAAGGTACGCGAGAAATGAGGGCTGGACACATACCACATCTTTTTCGAGACCAGCCAACTCTCCTCATGAGAACAGCTTTCCAAACCTAGGGCTTGGTTTCAGTTCCATCACAACAAAGAAAAACAAACCTTTATAACGTGTGTCCAGCATCTAAGCCACGTGAAAATGCTCTGACTGCACAGCACATGACATGGCGTGGAGAGTATAAACGCACTAGAGAAAGAAACATTATCATGCAAAAGCTATTAATGCACCAGAACTTCATAAGAAGCGGGATATGTGAAAAGACAAAAGTATCTGTGCAGGAGATACGCGTGCCTCTGTTCTGACCCGAGGCTCAAAGCACGGTGTGTGAGGCATTGGCTGCTTCTCAACACAGCATTATCTCCTTGGCATGTGATTGAACTTGGGGGCCTTCCTTGCTTTTCTGCCATCTCAACCTTTTGTCCTTGTTCGTGAAGGTAGTTGAGCTTCGGTAAGGTCTGAAATCCCGTGGCACTTAGAGCTACGAGATCAAAGTGCATCGTAGGCATTTGGGCCGGTGCCAGCAAAGTTCAGGCTGTGCTTCAGATGGGGCTCGAGTGCCTCTCAGCCATGGCCAGAGGCTGGCTGGGTTTGATCTTGAACTGCACACATTTGAGGAGTCTCAGGTCCCTGGTTGGTAAGCCCTGCTCAGTAGAGCTCTGCTTTAATTAACGTGCTTTAATTAACTCGGCTTGGTTCGATTTCCCATATTTCAGCACCTCCCTGGGTGTAACCTTATCTCTCCATTTCCTACCCATGATGGATCTGAAACAGCACAAGTGAGGTTTGTCTTTGACTCGACAGCTGGATTACTTCCAGTTTTCATAACCACCGAAGAAAAGTCCCAAACTCTAGCAATTCTTTTCATTTGACATTTTATTGAGCGGCCACTGTGGGTGAGATGCTGCTATGGTTAGACAAGATTCCAGTAAAATGAACGTATTGCTTAAAATTTTATTCATCCACTATGTGTAAGTGTTAGAGGCGATAGATGGTACTTGGTGGAGGGGGTGGGGTGACAGCAAGGTGTCTCTCGGAAGCTTGGAGAGAGGGCAAGTGGTTGACCTCTAAGTATTAAGCTACTTAAATAAATGCATAAGTGAAGGAGACAAAGGGTGTCATTACCCTTTGGGAAATGTGATTTTAGGGGAAATAGAAGGATAGGCCAGCATCCTGAGGAACACAAGCCCTGCAAGATGCTTCTCAAATCAGTTTGGGACAATCTTTCATAGTCACAATGCCCATTTCACTTTGTTTGCACTTGCATTTCTCTCAGACGTTTTTTAAAAAACCATGAACCTCCATCACCTCCCCAAGGTTCTTTTGTTTTTAGGTCATAGCATACCAAACAAGGAACTGATTTGAAAAACATACCTACTGTGGGTATGTGGGAATACAGCAGGACCCAAGCTAAAGAAAGAATATGCCCTCAGGTGAGGTGTACCAGGGCACAAAATAAATAATCAGAGGCAGAGCTTTGTGAGTTGTCCAGAACAGCCCCAGGAAAGAGAGGATGATGGGGTGAAGAGGGGAATGGCTCCAAGTCATCAGAGATTGTGTGTGTGCATGTGTGTGTGTGTGTGTGTGTGTGTTCATGAGACAGAAAGAGAGCGAGAGAGAGAGAGAGAGAGAGAGAGAGAGAGAGAGTTAATGTCCTTACCATGGTCTGCATTGAACATCTTCCAGCACTATTCACAATCCCTTTGAAGATTTCTGAATAATGACGCAGCTTCACAGATCTTGTGATACCAGGCAGGTGTTGTCACGGATAGGAGAAAATGTACTGTGCCCTCTGAGAAGGGATATCCTCCACAGATAGTCGACATCTTCATTCAGGCACCAGTTTCTTGTGAGTTAACTATAGAGTATGACCATCTCTGAATACTCTAAAAAGACCTGGCCCAAATAACAACTTTGCCACTTACTAGAATGTAGAATATAGAAAAGAGAAATAGACTGGGCTCTATGCCTCAATTTCTTCATTTGCATATTGGGGTTACTAAAACATTATGGGATTACCGTAAGGTAACATGCTTAGTGCCTATAACATCATAAGCACTCCACAAATATATTTAAAATTAAATGTTGTTTCTATTATGATTCTTATTTCAGAGATTAACAGACATCAACACATTTTCCAATGTACTAGAGCTCTGTAACATGTTCCTCAAAAAGCCATTGTTAATGAAACGTACTTTTCTTTCTTTTATTCACTATAGGGCAAAGATACAGTCTAGCACTCACAGCAGCCACTCACAAGTGTCACTCATCTTGCAAAACCCAAAGAGGATATAATTACAGTCTCTGCTTTAAGAATTTTACTCCCTGGTAGTGAGTCTGTGATATCAACATCATTACCCAGGCAATGAAGGTCATAATGGATTTTTTTTTTCCTGAAAGATGAAAAGAACACAGGTAAGGATATGGTTATTTAGGTTTTCACATCTTTTCTCTTACAAGACCAAATATTTGTGAGTGATATTGAGTTGGGAATGTAAGAGATCAGTTCTCTGGTCGTGGCCCTACTGACCAAACACATACAGTTGTGTTTCAACAAGTAAACACTTTTGAATTTATTTATATATATTTAAAAATCTGGGGACTTCCCTGGTGGCTCAGTGGTTAAGAAACTGCCTGCCAATGCAGGGGACACGGGTTCGATCCTTGGTCCATGAGGATCCCACATGCTGCAGAGCAACTAAGCCTGTGTGCCACAACTACTGAGCCTACACGCCTCAGAGCCCATGCTCCGCAACAAGAGAAGCCACCGCAATGAGAAGCTTGTGCACCACAACGAAGAGCAGCTCCCGCTCGCCGCAACTAGAGAATGCCGGCGTGCAGCAACGAAGACCCAACACAGCCAAAAATAAATTAAATAAAATAAACTTGTTAAATAAATAAAATAAAAATCTGTTAGACTTTTTTTCTGTATAAACACACTTCATGCTTTCCAATAAACAGACTTAAAATGTGAAAAAGCGACATTTAAGTTTGACTTGGTGACATTGGGCATACAAACATGGCAACGCTAGCAAAATGCATTTTCTGGTGCAAGCCATGGGCAACAGAAGAAACAAGGAACCGAACATTAAGGATGGCTTATATGCTCCGTAGCCACCCGTGAGCTCTGTGGGTTGCTGCCCAGGCTCAGGAAATGACTCATGACTGTTACTTGTTACAACGCTGATACTGTTCTCACTGGGTCTTTCTGTTTGGTTGACTTAAAAGGATTCACCACCACCTGGTTCTATCTACTTACCGCACAGTTTCCAGCAGGAATGATGCTTTTCTTGCCAGGACCACTACTGCTGGAAGAACCAGATCTTTGGGCACACTGAAGACTCAGGACCCCATGGAATGAGAATCCTGAACAAAACATACTTGCGTCTTAAACCAGGAGCCATATTCTTTGTACTTGCCACAGACTTGAGTTTAGGGATAGCCATACTCAAAAGCTGCTACCAAATTTAAGCATGTATTTTAGAAGTTACCAGCATTCCCTAAAACTATCAAACCATTAACTTCTGGGAAAAAATAATAGAGGAGTTACCGTTGGGTGCAGGCCCTTCCGTCAGGGCTGACTCGGTAGATGCTACAAAAGATTTGATTTTCAGATTTCTGGAAGAAAAGGGGAAATCTGAAAACAAAACCAAAGAAGTCTCACATGGTGGGGGAGATCACTGAGCTGGGGGTGGTAGGCTGAAGTTTGATGACACATTGAAATGTTATTCAGAGTCCTGGTTTTCTTCTATCTATGACTTTGGGTGACACCACATGCAAGTCAGAGCTTCCTCTTCTTGCAGGTGAGTTTAATAGTGCCTCCTCTCCCTTGCATGAGATTGTTGAGGCAAAACGAGTGATGATATATGTAAAAAGCAAAAGAAAGTCTAAACATGCAAGATTTCTGTCTTCTCCCCCAGACTGTGAGCTTCTAGAAGAGGGGACCTTGCATCTCTCTACCCAGAGTGACTGCTGTATAGTGGGCAGGCACCTGTATCGAATGATTAACACTAATTATGAACCAGATGGGCCCGAGAAAGAAAACTGCTTTGGAGGTGCGGACTAGACCCGTCGTATCAACTGGGTCCTGGAGGGGACCCCAGCTTAGAGCATGCAAATGGGAAGTGGGCCCCTGAGAAGTTGTTGCTGTCTGTGACTAGAGAGAAAGGGGAATAGATTAGGAGATGGAATGGCCTAAAGGATCCCTGTCTTTATTTCTGTCTTTATTCAGACAGGAACGTGTGAGAAAAGGTCCCAGCTCTCAGATGCGAGTGAAGTGGGAAGTCGGGTGACATCGGTTAGGGTGTTCTGCTCAGCACGGCTGAGTGTGATGGATGGCTTCGTGCGCTGTTTATCTAGTGCAGGCTGGTATTTCACTGCTGTTTTCATTAGACTGATGGTAAGGTAATAATTCTTTCCTCTGGCTGAAAAATCTGTCTTCAGCCATTTGTTGATCTTCTTGAAAGGGCACTTCAGGTGCCCAGAAGTCACCCTAAAGGAGGCTTTGAATGAAAACTTAAATAATGCTGGTCGGCGTCCACAGAGCTTGCAGCAAGACATCTGCTAGACTTGCTGTGGTTACGAGGTGCAGAGTCACACCCATGCAAAGAGAGCCAGCCTCAGGAATGGCACGAAGGGACCACACCTGCAGGAAGCAAAGAGGAAACAGCACACTTTTTTCATTTGAACATTTCAAGTTTATCTGCAAATTAAATTGAGGTAGTGCCATCTTCCTAGGGTGTGTCCATGAAGCGGTGTGTTATAGTGGGAAGTACCCCCAACTGGGACTCAGAAATCTCCTTCGTGATTCTCCCTACAGGCAAATTTCATGATATCTCTATGCCTCAATGTCTTCATCTCTCCAGCAAAGATAATAATAGTATATGTGGTGGTTTGAATGGAAAAAACTTGTCAAGAGAACATAGCTTTTAGTTTTTCTCCAAGGCTAGTGGGAACAAGTTGAACACAATGACAGAGGCGTGCGGCATTACTAAGTGGCAGCATGATAGCCCCACCCTCCTTCCAACCCCTTCAATGAGGAGCATGAAGACAAGAGGAAGGTGTTTGGCTCAGTAAGCCCTGGTCAGAAGAGCTGTCCTTTCCTTCCAAGAAGTGTTGTGGCTTTGTGAGCTGATGAGCAGGTGATAGGACTTCTACTTACAGAACCCGCAAAGTTGCTTCATCCGGAGTGGACCTGCGGAAACGTCTCAGCTGCTCATATATGTATGTGTATATACCACCTATGTACAGATGGTATAGTCAGGCCATGGGCTTTCAATGCTCAGGTCTTCCATTCAGGATGAAGGTCCTTCCTCCCCATAATGTGTGGACAACCCATCCATCCTCTCTGTACCATAGGCCACTTACCTTGATAAATGGTTCCTATTTAATACAACTAGGGTGGACATATATATCCTGACTTGTCCTTAACAGTCCACTTTATGCCTTTTGTGCCAGATTAAGTATTATAGCACTCGCATTAACTCTCAAAGTGTTTGAGTATGGACAATAAATTATATGACACCCCAAATACAACAGATTCATTTTTCTGTTGGCACCTTCTCCACTCCCAGCAAGTGCCTCATGTCTATCAACAACATCCCCTCTGTCATCAGCTTAGTTGTTTATGCTATACAAATAAAAATAAACTGGTACTTTATAATTTTCACACAGCAATCTGTATTCATCAATATCATTTTCAGGGCACTCCTGACATGAGGGGGCACTCATTATGAAGAATCGTGGTTAATAAAATGTAATAATTCTAATGAGGAAGGATTCTCCCCCAAATACTTTTGTGGGTATCGACTAACATAACTTTTGTAAAGTGCCAGTCAAATGTAAGCTACTATTATTAACAATTCTGAAATAACAATGTCAATTAAAGAATTCTTTTATTCACTCATTCTTCAGTTAAGCAATTATTCAACAAATATTTGTATAATGCTTCCAGGCACTGTACTAGGTACTGGAAATATAAAAATGAAAGACAATATCTGAGCTCAAGGAATTTATAGAAAACGGGGTAGAGACAAGCTGGTGATGACGGTCTGGCTATGGTAGCACGGAACAAGAGCCCTTACCTCAGCATCAGGCCACTAGACTGGGACAGAACAGCGGAGGAGGTGGTGAGGGAAGGCGTTCAAGAGGCCGTGATGTGGAGTGGGTCCTTTTTTTTTAAAGATTTGTTTTTTTAATGTGGACCATTCTTTTTTAAAGTCTTTATTGAATTTGTTACAATATTGTTTCTGTTTTATGGGGTTTTTTGGCCATGAGGCATGTGGGATCTTAGCTCCCCAACCAGGGATCGGACCCGCACCCCCTGCCTTGTAAGGCGAAGTCTTAACCACTGGACCGCAAGGAAAATCCCTGGAGTGGGTCTTGAAGGATGTGTAGGAGTTAGCCAAGGGAGGAAGATGTGAAAAGCATTCTCTCTCAGATCTTTTCTAATATTAGAAAATAAGAAGGACAGGAAATTTCCCTGGCAGTCCAGTGGTCAGCACTCCCTGCTCTCACTGCTGGGGCCCTGGGTTCCATCCCTGGTTGGAGAGCTATAATCCTGCAAGCCTTGTGGCACTGCCAAAAAAAGTAAAAGAAAATAAGGAAGACAAATTCAAAAGTCAGGACACATTCTGATGTCTTCCTGTTGATTCTGAAGGAAGCTGTGGCTAACAGCAGAGGCTTCTGGTGGTCTGGGGGACTCCGTGATTGAATAAGCTTTCAGAGTTGGGAGACTCTCAAAGAGATGGCAGCCTATCAAAGCACTTTCCAATAGAGCATTGTGACCCACATGTGGCATTGTAAATTTTCTAGTGACCATATTATAAACGAGAAAAGAAACAGGCAAAATTAACTTTAATAATACGTTGTTTTTAACCCAGTATATCGAAAATATTATCATTTCCACACGCAGTCAATATAAAAAATGAGATGTTTTGCTATCTTGTTTTCACATTAAGATTTAAAAATCCTCAGTGGTTGTCTGAGGCCTACGTTGTCTGAGATGGGAGGGTGGGGAGTGAATGGAATGGGGTACGCTTTGGGGATGGTGAACATGTTCTATACCTTGATTTTTATTGTATTTATTTATTTATAAACTCACTGAACTGTGAAATTAAAATTGATGCATTTTCTTGTGCATACGTTGTATCTCAATAAAGTTGATTAAAAACAAACAAAAAAGATTTTAAAATCAAGCTTGCATTTTACACTTAGAGAACATTTCCATTCGTAGTAGCCACAGGTGGCTGGTGGCTTCCATATTGAACAGTGCAGTTTTATGACATTGAATCTCACTGTGGTCACAAATGAAACTGAAACCAAAGTGTCCTGGCTGGGTTTATTCATGACTATTAATTGCCTCACTTATATAAATAAGGTATATTTCTTCAAGAAGGGAGAAACAAAGTTTCTACAGAGATCTATATTCTGTCCTAAGTATTTCTCTTAGACTTGACAGCCAACAGTTTAGGAGAGGCCTCTATACCTCTTAACCAAACGGTGATACAGTCTTAGAAGTATAACTGTTTTAATTGTTGGGGCAGCCAAAGCTCAGGTTCGTTATAGATTCCATTACCATGAGGGCTAGTTTGTGACTGTGCATCTGTGATACAATTCAGAACCAAATATTCCATCACAAAAGATGTCATCAAGGCAAACCTTTACACATGCCGTTAGTCATGCTAATTTCTTTCTTTCTTTTTAATAGATCTTTATTGGAGTATAATTACTTCACAGTACTCTGTCAGTTTCTGTTGCACAACAAAGTGAATCAGCCATATGCATACACATGTCCCCACATCCTCTCTCTCGAGCCTCCCTCCCACCCTCCCTATCCCACCCCTCTAGGTCACCGCAAAGCACCAAGCTGATCTCCCTGTGCTATGCTGCTTCTTCCCACCCGCCAACTATTTTACATTCGGTAGTGTATGTACGTGGATGCTACTCTCCCTTCACCCCAGCTTCGCCCTCCCACACCATGTCCTCAAGTCCATTTTACATGTCTATCTCTTTACTCCTGCCCTGCAAGTAGGTTCATCAGTACCTTTTTTAAATTTTTAGATTCTATATATATATGCGTTAGCACACGGTATTTGTTTTTCTCTTTCTGACTTACTTCACTCTGTATGACAGACTCTAGGTCCATCCATCTCAGTGCAAATAACTCAATTTAATTTCTTCTTATGGCTGAGTAATATTCCATTGCATACATGTGCCACATCTTCTTTATCCATTCATCTGTCGATGGGCATTTAGGTTGGTTCCATGTCCTGGCTATTGTAAATAGTGCTGAAATGAACAAAACAATCGCACTGCTATTTGTATACAGCATATTATCATTCTGTGAACCGAGACAGAAGAATGATATTAAGAAGAAAGTCCTGCTAAAGATTCACTACGGGAATGGCAAGCGATCTCAGGCTCTGAATTCCTCTGTCTATGCAATGGCATTAATAATTCTGGCCCCAAGGTCTTAGTACCCTGAAGACATGAACAAACACTTTTCATCTTTCCGATTCTCAGTTTAGCACAGAGCTGATGATTGCAAAAGATTTCTTCAATCTCTAGACGTGTTCATGAGCTATAGGGCCATCCAGTGAGTCACTGTTTCTTCTTTCTCTTTAGTGGGTCACTCACAGTTTGTGACAAGAACACTGCTAATTTCATAACTGGTGCCAGGGGCACCGTAGAGTCTCTGAGGAAGTCGCTGTTAGCTACAACCCATATAAAAACTGACTATTCTCTAGAGAGGCTGCATGCCATCCTGTGAGAATGCAGGCTGGTGCCTTGAAGTTCTTCTTCTGACAATGTGCACAGCCTGGGGCCAACTATTTCAACTGCAGCCTTCTCAGCTGTGAAAAATGAGAACCGCAATCCTCACTGCTTTAGAAGAGAGTTGTGTTTATTAATTAATCTGTGTTTCAAAGTGCTTCACAACTGGAAAGCTTCACTATTGAATTAAAGAAAATTCCCTTTCATTTTATCCCCACCACATTAGGATAAAAAGAAACTGTGCTCACTGAGGCTGTGAGAAAAATGGAGGGGATTCAGGCTAAAAAGCTAACAAACCTGACTTCCAAAGGTAGTGGCTCATTTCCCTGACTGTAAGATGACACCTATTAAAGAGAACTTTTGTAAATTAAGTATCTCAAAGGGCAAGCAAACCTGCTATCTGAAGAATTGCATTTGTTTTAGACTTAATTTTTATGATCCCTTCAAGAAAAAAAAAGGAAAGAAAGAAAATGAGCCATATCACACTGTGATGGGGGATTTGAAAAGGAAAGCTTCCCCTTCTTCCTAAGGAAATGGCATTAACTTTATCATGTTTTCTTTCTTGAGAAAAAGACCTTAGACCTGCTTGTATCTCCACCTTTAGCTCCTCAGATCTCCTTGTCCTTTTTCTAGCTTATGCTAGAAAGTAGGCCCACCAAAATTTTCCAAAGTGTTCCATTATCATCAGAAGATCAAGTGTTCAAAAAACGAGAAGTTATTCCTCGTTCTCCTTGTGGCTAACTGTGCACTCAACTTTTTGTTTCCTTCCATCCTGTGGAAATGCAGTTGCCCGGCTAGAACTGTTCTTCCCAGTGTCCTTTGCATCTAGCTGAGGTCACTTGACAAGTTCTCACCAATGGAAGGTGAGAAGAAGTAGCGTTTCTAAGAAGTAGATGTGCTTCTTCACTCTCTCTGAGGGCTGGAAGTGATTCTGAAGACCTAGGGCAAGGTTGAGCCTCAAGACAGAAACCTGAATCCTTTATCCCACAGCTAAAGAACATCTGCTTTGGATTGTTACCTGAGTGAGAAATAAACTTCTGTTTGTGTTCAGCCAACTTTTTTGAAGTTTATTGTTACAGCAGCTAATGTTACCCTAATACATACAGTTGCCAAAGCTGACACTCTTTCCCAAATTTCCCATTATAACTGTTTTTCCATGCCAGACCACAAAACTCTTTCAGGACTTTCATGACACACAGGATAGTGTGAGGCATGTAAGCTATTTAATAAATGCATGTGGAATGGAGGAAGGAAGGAAGGAAGGAAGGAGTGAATGAATTAATGTGAATGCATTTAAGGTGACTCATTTTCTTTTAAGCTCTCAATCTCAGCACGCCCGCCACCCCATTAAGTGGTAAAGAGTGGAAATATTTCTCCTTTCTTCATGGTTTTCTAAAGGATGGACACAGAGCCATGAGAGAATTCGCTGGCTAGAGGAAAGCAATCCCTTAGAGAAAGCAATCCAAATATCATCACCCTTGAGAGCTGGGCCACCTCCAACATCTCCATCAGCAACTTGGAAGAGTTGTCTGTCTTCCTGACACAATAAAACTGGAGACATAAGCACGCAGAGCTCCAGCCAGCACAATTACATGAAGCCAGAGCACATTATCACTTCTAGATTGCAGGATTTATGACCAACTATGATGGAAAATAAAGACAGAGATATTTTACTTGTCTGAATTCATCACTCACAAAAGGCAATATGTTTTAATCATAGAGAAGTTGTATATATTGTCCTTTTTCTAATGAAAACTTTCTCAAACAGAGCAGAAACAGATGCTGGCATGTTAGAAGAAAAAAAGAAAAATGAAAAAGATGGCTACTTTGCTCCTGTTCAGAAAATATGCAGTTGATAGCCTTTATTATTGAAAAACCTCTTTCAAATACATTGAGGCAAGCAATGCTATTTTGGCGGTTTCCTGGGTTTGGGAAACTGCTTCTAACTTGAGTGGAACAGGGGAGCAGGTTTGTATCCCCTATTAGTGTCTGCTGATCCAAGTATTAAGTAGTGAAGCTAAACTCATTCTACTTGTAAGAAGCCTGTGATTTCTACTTGCCACAAGGATGTTACTTCCTGTGGCAGTCCCCCTGCCATGAACTCTGCCAGAGCCAGGTTCTTCCCCCAGCAGATCATTCCTAGGCTTTATCACAGCTGCTCATTAATTGTCTCCACTCTGGGATGTACACCCTGTGAGCGCAGGGCCCGCGGTGTTCCTGGCCCAGTGCTGGTACATGGTGAACGCTCAGAAAATATTGAAGAGCTCTGATTAGGTTGTGACTTTATGTAATTAAAATTCTTTACACAGACCATTTGTTTTCATCATCAGTTCCCTCACAGACAATGAAAAGGTAAACCAGAGTGGTGTTTGTCTCATGTTTTCAAATTTTGTACCATTGAAATACATGTTGGTGAAACCACTGTTTATGGGAACCAAAATTACAGCCTCTAAACTTCTGCAAGATAGAAAAGGTTGTTTGAGAAAAGAAGGAAAGTGCTACATAATCCTTCAAGTGCAAGATTCGTCCCTTCATTCTGTCTATGTTTAGTGTGGCGCCGTAAACCCTAAAAGCGAGTTTGTTTCCAGAACACCTGAAACAGAGACCACATTTTTATGATGTTTGCCCTTCACTGTCAAGTTTACATTAGGGAGCTATATTTTCCTTGTATTTATTTTTCAATCATTTGGGTTTTCTAATAAAATAGCATTTCCATTTTCTTCCCTCTTCCCAGATGAACATACTTAATTGTTTTTATCCAAGAACATGGGGCTGTGATTGGAGGTTGGGATGCCCTGGAGTGGTACACTTTGGAAAGGATGTGTTGTTTGCATTTAAGAAAATACTTAGTTGGCTGAATGTCTAGAGACTAAAATAATAACAGTTCATCAAAACACGGTTATCCCAGATACCCTTTCAAGAGCGGCAATCAGATTTCCTAAAGAGTCCACGAATAGGGTGAGAATTGCGAGGGGGAGACCAGAGGGACAAACCATGTTTGGAAGCAGGAAGTGGGTCAAGGATCTAAAGATTTGAAATAAAAGACAACAAAGGGGGAATACATGGATCTTCTCCTCTGTAGTCATCCAGTTTGAACCTAATCCAGATTAGTGGGAAGTAAAATCATTATCTGATGTTCTGAGGCCACTTCAAAAATGCATTGGTATTTTCAACCAGACTAAACATTGAAAAACCAGCAGCACCTCTGACTCGGGCTGCAAGGCACAGCTATGGGCCCACACCTGCCCCGAAGGGCCCAGTGCCACTTACGGTCAGGATGGGGGTCAGGGGAAGGACAGAGCAGCAATGCTTACTCAAGCTGGCCTCTAAGGGGAGGCTGGGGGCATACAGCCCTGCGCTACTCATTCAACTGCTCTCTGGAGCAATAAACAGAGAAGTGGCAGGAAGCTAATCTCCTCTAGTTAGGCAATCTTAATCCTCTAAGGTGACCACAGATTTATTTTTTTAATTCATTAATAACTTAGAGTATATGTATAGACATACTCACACATATATATACACATGCATATATATGCATGTGTTACATATACAAATACTAGTCATGGGTGTACATATATATGGGTGTGTGTGTATATATAAATATGCACATGCATGATTAGTATTTACAGAAAAGTGAATGTGAAACATTCCAAACTTAGATTGTGGGGTGGTTGCACAACTCTATGAATACACCAAAAACTGTTAAATTGTATATTCTAAATGGGTAAATTTTATGTTATATGAATTATGTCTCAATAAAAATGGTTTTTAAAAATGAATGTATTTAGCCCTCTATTTTTCTAAAGATATCATACACTGGGTTTTCTTATTGTTGTTGACTTCCTTCTATGCTTTTGTTTTAACTTCTTCAAGTCTTAGTAGTCCTAGAATACACTCCAGGATTGCTAAATGTTGGTTAATGAATGATTGCTCTATTCCAGTTTTAGAGCTGCCAGGCCACATTGTCCATGTTACGTGCTCAGCAAGAAAAATTATACCGAAAAACGAAACCCATCCAGAGTGATGCCCTCCGTGTGCTCCTGCCCTCGCTTCCCCACCTTTACAGCTTCTCATCATTCTCTGAGAGTGGATGCTTATTGTGGTCTCAGTCATCATCATTTGAAAGATGACATTTTGGGTGATACCTTCTACTTCTAACATTCTGTGATGTGGATGAGATTGGCAGAAATTGTTGTAAATGTAAGAACTGGTGGTTATTTTTTAACCTATCTTCAAAGCCAGTTCATATGCAATAATTCAGCCTTACAATGTCTTGTGTGGCATATATAATTGCAGTTGTTTCATAGATGATAAAATCTTACAGGGGTTTTATTAGTCAGTTTCATAGGAGCTATTCATTTTTTTTTAAGGGCTGGTAAATCAAGTGAATAGCATAGAGCAGTGCTTCCCAAACTATTGAAAAAGGTCAAATTTTATAAAATTTCCAAGAGATTGGTAACTTTTGTGAAACCAATAAAAATTAATTACCAGTAAAAAAAAAAACATGAAAAACAAAGAAATACAAAACACGAGCCTCCCTTTTGTTTATTTTGTGTGTTTTAAATTTTTTTTAATTTTCAGATCACACCTCTCTCTGCTCTCCCTTCTACACCTGCTTACAGACTTCAGTGTGCCCTGCCACCCAGCCCCTCACCAGTCTTCCCAGACACTCACTGCCCTCATCCCCCGCTCCGACCAGGTCACTCCCACTCAGAAAAACACCTCTAAGCCCCCATCTCCCAACCATCCTCAAGGCCTGTCCCTTGCCCTCCATTTTTAATATTAAATGATTGAACAGACATTAAATTACATTTCAAAAAATAGTATCAAAACAAAATAGCATAGGGAAAAAACTGAATTTTTAAAAACTATATAGGTTGTTCATTGAAAATATCTATGGGGTGAATAATAGAGAAAATTGCTGTTACATTCATAATTTTTATAATTCTGCCATCATAACATGAAATTATAAGTGGAATAAATTCCCATACTAAACACCTATATTCATTTTTAACTTTTTCCAAAATGAAGCAAATGATACTCTATTTGCAAATTTTTTCAGTTCTTTATCAGTAACCAGTTCCAGCTATTTACTCTGTAAAGTTATAGTTAAATTTAAGTTAATTTTTTATGAAAGACAAGGATTCTGTCTTTGAAAGTTTTGGGTTACAGTTGACAAATTAACCTTAAAATATCACACTTAATATGGTTCTACTGCTCACCTTATACACTCACCTCACAAGTTCAATACTCCTTGATCCGATCTGTATGCTGTTCAATGAAACGAGTCCATTGACCATGCATTTGGATGTCAAGGCAATGTCAAACTTCTAAAAAAAAAAAAATTGTGTCCACTCACTCTCAATTTCTGTACATATCTCATTGTGGACCAGTAATAGTTGACGAACCAGCACTGGGCCCCTGGAGCACACTTTGAGTAGCACTGCTATGTATTGGGTTGGCCAAAATGTTCGTTCAGTTTTTTCCATAAGACGGCTCTAGTAGCACTTAGTTGTCCTTAACTTCATTCTAAACCATTTTGTTAGATTGTACGTGACAGCTGTCATATCAGCGTGCATTTAAAAAAGCATCAAAATTGGTGAATTTTTGTGTAACCATTTCAATATTGAAGATGGAGGAAAAAAGCAACATTTCAGCATTTTATGCTTTATTATTTCAAGAATGCTAAAAACACAACTGAAACGCAAAAAAAAGATTTGTGCAGTGTATGGAGAAGGTGCTGTGACTTACCTAATGTGTCAAAAGTGGTTTGCGAAGTTTCATGCTGGAGATTTCTCTCTGGACGATGTTCCACGGTCGGGTAGACCATTGGAAGTCGATAGTGATCAAATCAAGACAATAATTAAGAACAATCAATGTTATACCATGTGGGAGATAGCCAACAGACTCAAAATATCCTAATCAAGTAGTGAAAATCATTTGCACCAGCTTGGTTATGTTAATCACTTTGAGGTTCGGGTTCCACATAAGTTAAGCAAAAAAACCTTCTTGACCGTATTTCCACATGCGATTCTCTACTTAAACGTAAAAAAAGTTCCATTTTTAAAAACAAATTGTGACAGGAGATGAAAAGTGGATACTGTACAATAACGTGGCGCAGAAGAGGTCGTGGGGCAAGCGAAATAAACTGACACCAACCACACCAAAAGCCGGTCTTCACCCAAGGAAGGTAATGCCGTGTATATGGTGGGATTGGGAGTCCTCTATTATGAGCTCCTTCTGGAAAACCAAACAATTAATGCCAAAAAGTACTGCTCCCAATTAGACCAACTGAAAGCAGTGCTCAACGAAAAGCGTCCAGAATTAGTCAACAGAAAATGCATAATCTTCCATCAGGATATTCCATCAGGATAACACAAGACCTCATGTTTCTTTGGTGACCAGGCAAAAACTGTTACGGCTTGGCTGGGAAGTTCTGATTCATCCACTGTATTCACCAGACATTGCACCTTCAGATTTCCATTTATTTCGGTATTTGCATAATTCTCTTAATGGAAAAAATTTCAATTCCCTGGAAGACTGTAAAAGGCACCTGGAAGAGTTCTTTGCTCAAAAAGATAAAAAGTTTTGGGAATCTGGAATTATGAAGTTGCCTGAAAAATGGCAGAAGGTAATGGAACAAAACGGTGAATACGTTGTTCAATAAAGTTCTTGGTGAAAGTGAGAAATGTGTCTTTTATTTTCATTTAAAAACTGAAGGAACTTTTTGGCCAACCCAATAGATGTAGCATTCCTTTAATTCATCAAGCAATTGAAATCATCTCTCATGATGGACTCAAGCATAAGACGGATGGTTGGACTCTAAAAGCTGAGACTTTATGATCCCATGGATTCATGTTAACCTAAAGGGAAGGTTCAGGAAAATTGCTGTTGAGTTCTTCGTTTGAATATTTTCTATTCAACAATTTTACCAATGACTTAGATGAAGGTGTGAAATTATACTCATCAGACTCAAAAAATAGTTTATATTTATGAAGTGCTTACTTTGTATAATCCACACACTGGGCTAATTGTTTTACACTGATTGTTTTGTTTAACCTTCAGAACAATAATTCTGTGATGTAGGTACTGTAATTATCCCCAATTTATAGCTGGGAAAAGTTAAGTAACTTCTGCAAATTCACAATGCTACTTAGTGGTGGAGCTGGGATTTGAGTCCAGGCTACCTGTCTCCACACCCAAAGCTCTCATCCACCTAACTGGCCACCAAAACTGGCCAGGATTGGCACAATTATAAGTGAAGGAAGCAATATACTTAAAATATTCTCTAGGCGAAATTGCTGGGGAAAAATCAATATTATGAAATTTAAGAGGAATAAATATCAATTCGTCTATTAAAATAACGTAAGTCAATTACACAAAAGCAGGCAGAGGAAGGCCTGGTGTGTCAGAGTCCCTTGGCATCATCTCATAGCCTGCCAGCCTCACCTCTGTTACCAGCCACTGCAGCAGCATATGTCCCTAGAGCGTCTGCAGGCCACTTCTGCCAACAGCACCTCATTTAAAGAGCTTATCTCTCTGCCCTGAGATTCTTAGGAACCACACCTTGAGAAGACTGCTCAGGTTACATGCCACAGCAGCTGGAGTCATCCCTAACCAACCAGGGATGACAGCTGATGGATAAATGCATTTTGCTGTCAATGCTTTTTATTGAGAGCGATTCTGACAAGCATTCTATGGCCTCAGATGGTCCTAGTAAGATCCAGTCCCAGTTGCCTGCTACAGCACCCAACTTCACAAGGCATCTTTGAATGTTTTTTCCTCCCTCTCCATTTCCTGCTCCCTGGTCCACCTCTGATCCCTGGCATCACCTCCAAAGACACCACCTGCACACATATTCTTGTCTCAGACTCTGCTTTTGGACAGTGTCTTAGTTCAGGCAGTTATTTTTAAAAAATACCATAGACTGTGTGGATTAAACAACAAACATTTATTTCTCATAGTCCTGGAGGCTAGGAAGTCCAAGATCAAGGTGCTGACTGATGTGGTATCTGGTGAGAGCCCACTTCCCAGTTCACAGAGGGCTGACTTCTCAGTCCTCACAGGGTGGAAGGGATGAGAGTGCCCCCTGGGGCCTTTTTCCTAAGGGCATGAATCCCATTCACGAGGGCACCACCTCATGACCTAATCACCCCCAAAGGCCCCACCTCCAAATACCATCACATCGAGGATTAGGTTTTAACGTAGGAGTTTTGGGGAGAAACAAACAATTTACTGTACCAGGTAAAAACACTGGCCTGGCAGCGAATCATGGAAAAATTAGATCTTACTAGATGACCAATTCAGCTGAAGACGGGAATGTGATATGACAGAAAGAAGGAGGGGGAAGGGAGAGGAGAAAAAGAGAAAAGAAGAAAGGAGAGAAAGAGAGAGAGAGGCAGAGAGAGAGGGGGAGACACTGGCATAAAGACATTACCATCTGAAGACCTGCAACAGTTCAGCTGGCAGTATCATCTTACAATTCTCAGCATCCATGGAGAATCAGTACTTCTCACATTAGGGCCCTTTGAATTATTTTGTGGGTACCAGAAGGGTTTGATTGACACCCCCCCCCCACACACACACACACACCGTCATGAGCTGTGATTTGGTCCCCTTGCAATTCTGCTCTCCAGCTCTGTGCTCAGTCTTCCTGAGGGCAGAGCTTCCATACTCATTTTAAAGGATGCTTGGCTAGGCACCCCTGGATTGTCAAGGGGTTACTGTTTGCTTTGTTTGTCTTGTTTTGTTGTTTGTTTTTACTTCTTGGGCTTTTACAAATGACTCTTATGCTGCAGCATCCTTGAAGAAGAAGGCCCGCCACAACAGGTAACGGGAATAATGTGAATAATACCTTGGGTATATATAACACCTCTTTTCCTAAGTGCTTGAGGTGTCTTCACATCTATGATTATCTTCATGACATCCCTATGAAGTGGACCAAAGCAGACAGCACATGGGCTAGGATCTAGCTTGTCAGGTTTCCAGTGTTCCTAATAGAAAGCTTAAGAGATACTCATAGGCATTTTCAAAATCTTGCAACTTCTAGACTAAGAGTTTGTCTGTTTTCTTTGCTTTGTGGTTCTTTCCAAAGTTAATTACCAACCTTAATTACTTCTAGTTATGAGATATCCAAGGCTATGTTCTTTGTAAACACGTGCTACTTTATTAGTTAAGTCTAAATACTTACAAAATCTTTCAATCTAGTAGTTTGGCTTCTCTGATAATGGTTGTCTTTATCTCTTTATGAAAGAAGATATTGAGAGAGATATCCAGCCTTAGTGCCCAAAGCTTGCAGGAAACAGAAGAGCTTCTACCTTCCCTTATTTCGTCTTCTGTGTTTTACTTTTAATTGGAGGCTCTGTGAGCAGGAGACGTTGGAGCAGAGTGAAACAGGTAAATTACCATGGTATTAGAGAGGGTGGGTATATCAAAGATGAGGAAAGGGCCAAGTTTGTAAGCATAAGTAACGACCACACAACATTTTTCAACACTGATGGCTTTGTGGTATCCAAAAATGAAAAACTATTTTCAAGGTACCCCTGAATGACCTGTTCATGCCCAGGTCTCTGCAGGGTGCCTTGACAGTGTCTATAGACTATACCACTCACCAAGAATCTGAGCCATGTCTCTGAATATGAAATTATTCCCTCATAGATGCTTAGAGAAGACCCGTGTGTATGTTCACATGAGAAAGAAAATTGGTCCACAGATTAACTGCTGTGTTTCTTAGCTAAGGTCTTTGGATAAACTCCAAGGCAATAAATCATCACATGCACCAGGAGAGAATTTTTTTGATAGTCAGATCTATCTATATGACCCTGCTATATACTACCACACAATAACAATAATAATAATGGATACCTGACATTTGTATACCATTGTACAAGTTACAAAGTACTTTCTCACTTGCAATAAACATATCAGTAGAGGTAACTTGGATTGACCCTAATCCTAACCCTAACCTTAACCCTATTAAGGTAGTATGGTATAGGAAGGGTTTTTCTCAAGAATGTACATGGAGATAAACAGATCAAATGAGGGCTAGCAGTAAAAGTTTGGGAAAAAAGTTGCAGAGCATATTATTTGAATGAGGGTTGAGGGCATGAAGAGTCATAGAAAACCAAGGTTATGGAGGTTCCTTAAAAAACTAACAATAGAACTACCATACGAGCCAGCAATCCCACTCCTGGGCATATACCTTGAGGAAACCATAATTCAAAAAGAGTCATGTACCACAATGTTCATTGCAGCTCTATTTACAATAGCCAGGACATGGAAGCAACCTAAGTGCCCATCGACAGATGAATGCATAAAGAAGACATGGCACATATAGACAATGGAATATTAATCAGCCATAAAAAGAAACAAAATTGAGTTATTTGTAGTGAGGTGGATGGACCTAGAGTCTGTCATACAAAGTGAAGTAAGTCAGAAAAAGAAAAACAAATACCGTATGCTAACACATATATATGGAATGTAAAAAAAAAAAAAATTGTTATGAAGAACCTAGGGGCAGGACAGGAATAAAGATGCGGATGTAGAGAATGGACTTGAGGACATGGGGAGGGGGAAGGGTAAGCTGGGACAAAGTGAGAGAGTGGCATGGACATATATACACTACCAAATGTAAAACAGATAGCTAGTGGGAAGCGGCCACATAGCACAGGGAGATCAGCTCGGTGCTTTGTGACCACCTAGAGGGGTGGGATAGGGAGGGTGGGAGGGAGACTCAAAGGGAGGCGATATGGAGATATATATATATAGCTGATTCACTTTGTTATACAGCAGAAACGAACACAACATTGTAAAGCAGTTATACTCGAATAAAGATGTTAAAAAAAGAAAGAAAAAGAATTAGAGAAAGTAAATCATCTTTCTATTGGATTATGAAGGAAAGAATATCAGAATCCCTTGCTGACGATATAAGGCAATGGACATAACACGCACCGGCAATCGTGAAACAACGTATAGGTCAGTGTAAGTCAGGGCTGGTAGTGCTGCCAGTGTATGACTGTGCCCCGTGAGGGGTGTTACTAAAGCCCGTCGTGAAGGATGCACACGTGTTCCCCACGTCCCCATCCTCCCTGGAGCAGTGTGACCTAGGGAGGGATTAAAGCCTGAGAGACTACTGAGAGGACTACCTTTTTTTTATGATTTAAAATTTTAAGGGTTTTGAAGGCAGGAATTTTATCTTGTGCGTGTTCTCTAGTACATTTATGGGTATCAATGAGAAAATTAAACAAATATTGGAAATAAAAACAGTCAGTAATTAATCACAATAACCTTAGCATCCAGGAGTCATTTTCTTTCTTTGAAGCGCTACTGTGAACTGGAGCCGTGTATTTATACAGTCCAGGGTCATTTTGAACGATGAGTCTTTTCAGCTTGCTCATGGTAAGTAAGTGATTAAGCGAGGCAGAGAAACGACGAGAAGTGCGTGATTTCGCCATCTTGGCCTCCACGCTCGCTCTCCCCTTTGCCCCAAGGCCACACTCATCACTCCATGCGGTCATGGAGGCAGGCAAATTGGAGAGGCCTGACTAGGGGAGAGGCTGGGCATCTACAGACCTCACTGGAGGCCAGATCCTATCTGTCCAGCCTGTATGTCTTCTTCAGATTCTTAGAGCCATTGCTCCAACACCCACAGGAAAGCCTGGTTATCACTGAGTGCAACAGGAGCTGAAGACATTTTCTCCATTCTCACTGACACGGACGGCAAATGACTCTGCCAGGAGATAATACCTAGCACCTCATTATTTCACCACGCAGAGACTTGGGGCTCAGATAACTGCATTCTAACACACACAGCAAGCACACATGGACACTAAAATAAATGCTTCTAATTAACAAATGAAAATACTTCTGAGCCAAGTGAGAGCTGTCAGCTGCTTAAGTAGCATCCGTAGTCACTGGGGTTGCCCATGACAGATCAAACCATTTAAAAACATTAGAGCTACAGAAGGGACGGGATTCTCAGACTCATCCACAGAATGGCTTTTTGGTTCACTCTGCAGAAGATTTTTTTCCTATTTGTAATAAATGAGTTTAAGCCAGAATCAAAGTTTGATACTTAAAAAAAAAATCAGCCAGTACAACTGATAGAGCCAGTTAAAAGAATGAAACACTTTTGAGTGGAAACAATGATTCATGAACTGCTCTTCCCTACAGGAGATGAAACCATTTGGGCTTTCCTTAGAGAGATGCTTATATTGCTGGCAACGTTGAAAAAAAAACTTCATTATATAGAGAAAATTCCGGCCTTCTATTTTTCTTCTTGAGAGGGTTCAGTGGTTGCTTTGGTATATGTGTGTCTCTTGGTGAGTGTGTGTGTGCATGCGCACACACACGAGCGTGTTTCGTAAAATTAGATTCTAGCAAAGGGAAAGCGCATTTATGCAAAAGCAATTCATCAACCACTTCTGTGCTCAGAATTCACGGAGGTAATTTAGATACTTTAATGGCAAGGTAGTTTAGGTAGGTAGGAGGCGATGTCCCCTCCCCTACCCTACAGCTATGGTAATAGAAAACGTGTGCTCTAAATGAATCTTTTCAGGAAAGTAATTCTCGTTTTAATTATTTATCCACTACCAAATATAAAATATAATTACACAGCCAATGTCCATGGGAGCAAAATCTACAGCACAGGATAGAGTAGACGAGCTTTCAGCTTTGAGAAATTTTCCACTTAAAAAAGAAGATATTAAAAAAAATAAGATTAGCCAAATGCAGCTTTTAGTGCTAATCTTATTTTCATAATGTTACTGTTTAGCAAGAGACCGCCGCTTGCTCAAACAAAATGGCTCCAGAATTTGCAGTGCTTTTACCATGACCTTGACCTTTATGATGTCAGACATATATTACTTCTCTGCTATAATTTACTATTGACATCACGGATTAAATTTGTTGTTTCAGCTAATGTAACTGAGCAAGCAAGGTAGATTGTGAAACCGAAGCCAGATACTGAAATACGAGGGTTGTCAAGTATAAATTTACAAAAGATATTCAGACTGGGTGTGGAAGACAAAAATAAATGGACAGAGGAGCTGTTTTTGACAGACTGCAAGGGGCTAGAGACTTCAACTTGAACATTGTAAATCCAAATGTCACGAAACGCTGCTGCAGAGTGAGAGATGTGTCTATTCCTCAGGAATATAAATGGTGATGGGAAACCAAACTTTCAAGATGTTGTGCGTTTTTGAAAAGTATATCCCTGCTGCCTGATAACAAACTCACCGATCTCTTCCTCCTCTCCCCCTACCCCAGCTAAAAAATCACTGCAAGTACCCCCCGCCCCAGAACCTGTAATGACCACAAAGCCAGGGTTCCCCAAGACACCATTTGGACAAGAAGCCAAGACATGTCAAGAAATACATTAAGATGCATCTTTTAAAGAAAAATAAATTACCTCAGTGGCTGTATTCCCCAAACGTGAGCCATGACCAGTTTTCATGTCTCATACAAATAACGTTTTTAATACCAAAGTGTAAGTCGCTTACGAGGGGATATTGTAACCATTGAAACACGTAAGGGTGCTCACATCACTCAGCATGTAACCCCTAGGAAAGCAGTCAAGCCCCCCACCCCATGGCGGGTCTCTTAGAATAACAGTCTGGTCCGCAGGGCTGTTGTAGGACCAGGCTTCCTTTGTAACGTCCCTAATGTTTTATTTTCCCAGATACCTTGCCAGCTAAAAGGATTTTAGAATAACTGAAATCAGAACACAATAAATGTGGGCTGTGTAGACGGATTGGTGGGTGACTAGCACAAGAAGCACAGCAAGTCTAGAAAGTGAAAATGCTTCTCCGTGTCACAGCTTGTTGTTAAGGATGACGCCCATGTGGATTGCTCAGTGTAGTCTAGGGTTAGACGGCTCATGGGCGTGTCCAGTGGGCATGCATTTGGGGCACTTTTAGGGGGATAAATAGCCTAGGGTTCCTCTTGTCCCTATAAACTCAATAACTTGCTATCCAACCTTTCCTATGGAAGGTGAAAGAACTCTATCTGAGTCTATGAGTCAGATATACAATGAACATTATGCAATAACACCTAGTACTTTATGCTGGACTGGGCCTTGAAATCATTTAGTATCACTACAAATAGACTTTGTCCTCAAGTTCGTAGTCCAATGTCCAGGTGTGTCTATGTGTAAGAGAGAGAATGCATATTCTAAGAGCAAATCTAATGTGGGAAATTGGGGATATGAGTACGTTTCTTTGCTCCTTGACCCAAATAGTGCCTTTGAATAAGCTATCAAAAGACTCGGTTGGGGCCAGGCAGTATTTTCAGGTAGTCATGGAAAGAAATGACACCAAAAGTGCTCACTTACATCCACTTTGGTTAGCCATGGAGAGCCTAGATGGAGAACGGGGTGACCTTCAGAGGCCCATGATCATCTTGGGTGTAAGAAGCCTGGGAGGAAGACGTGCTGTGAATCTAATCCAAAAAGAGAGACCAAGAGCCCCTTGAGCTGAATCCAGAGCCACCTTAGGGAGATTCACAGCCTGCAAATGAGGCTCTAACTCACCTAGACCTCTTGACGTCTCTTTAAGTTAATCTGCAGGTGATTGACTACAGGTTAATTGGACATCCTCCAGGGCCCCCTCTTCTGGTGTAATTCAAATGCTTATGGTCCCAGAGTTCCTTGATTCTTAGTCCTACATGTGTGGGAAATTTATCGTAAAAGCTGATGGCTTATTTCCTTCTGAAGAAAGTATTACTATTTCTTTATTTAGAAAAATACCTCTTTTGTTTAAGGAAATCCACAACTCTTACTTTGCCTGATGCTAGCACTTGTCAACATCCAATCTCATATTTTCATGAGCTGTTTATGTTGGATTGGAGCCACTGTATTAATTTATCTCTGTCTCCCTCCAGGCCAGTGGATTAGTTCAGATGTGTTCAGCTGCATTGAACAAAAATCCAAATACAGTGGCTTAACCAATATTTTCTCATATACCACAAAGCTCACGAGTAACGAGTGCACAGTTGGTACAGCAGCTTTTAAACCATCCCGCTAGCTTCTTGCTCTGCCATTTTAACACGTGGCTTTCATTCTCCTTGTTTCACATGAGGAAGGAGAAAATGGCAAGGATGTAGGAAGAAGTGGAGCCTTTATCAGGAAAAGAAAACTTTCCTACAAATCCTCAGCAACATTCTACTTTGAAGTAAGAGTCATTTTACTAAGAATTACTTTACTAAGTGATTCTACTGAGAGTAACCTGGTTTGGACCAAAGGAGACTGGGAAACAGATGTGTTATCTGGGCACAGCGTCATCAAGAACAAAATAAGGTGTCTGTGGGCAAGGAGAGAGGAAAAGAACGGAGGCCAGGTAGACAGCAGTGTGTGTTGTCACACCCATATACCTGGTAAGTCTGCCGTATTTGCTTGTGGATGCGAGTTAGAGGCCATGCAAACCTTAAGACTGCTCTCAATTTTTCTAACACACACGCGCGCGCGCACACACACACACACGCACGCATACACTTAAAAGTTTTCCATAATAATATTTTTTCTGAAGACTGGGAATATGATAAACTTTCCAGATGCTCCTGTATAAATAGTAATTAAAGGCCCTTGGACATTTCCTTATTTGTAAAATGACAAGAACACCGGATCTTGAGGCAGGAAACCTGGGTTCTGGAACTGATTTTCCAGAAATCAGTTCCAACTCTATTATTTCTCCTCTAACTGGTCTGACTGCTTTCACTCCTGGTAGCTCTACAAGTCCATTCTCTACCCAGCGGACACATATCTCACCACTGCTTCAAATGCTTCAGTGGCTTGGGTTGAAACCCAATGTCCTCAGGATCTGGTCCTTGCCTATGTCTCCTGCTTGCCTCTCCCCCCATGAGCACCTCACTCAGCCACACAGGCCTCCTTTGTTCCCTTAACCACATGTAGTCACTGTAGGCCTTGGCTGGTACTGTTCTGTCCGGAACTCTCCACCCCAAGGTCTTCAATGACTGGCTCCTTCTCACACTTCAAGTCTCAGTTCAAATGACCCTTCCTAACAGTGATATCTCAATACGATTTTCCACCTAAACCCTCTCTATTCTATAAACCCTGTCCATTCCCTTCGGAGTGCATACCACAATCTTTAATCATCTTGGTAATTTATCTATTTGCTTATTGTCTGCCTCCCATTGAGAATGTAAATTTTTTGAGAACAAAAACGTCCTCTCTCTTATTCACCAAGGGTAATTCTGGCATAGTTTCAGTTAAGTCCACATATAACAAATATTTGTTGGATAAATGAATGAAGAATGAGGGTCTTTAACTTGATCTCACAGATCCTTCCACCACTAAAACCCTGTGATTTCCATCTCATAGAGCTACTCTGAGGATAGAATGAGTCAATGTGTGTGAGCGTATTTTTTTTAACTGGTAAGTAGTACACAGATGTTAAGGCTCTTTTAAAAATCGTGTGATTTCGGGCAATTTGTAAACTGTTAAACAAAACTTGGCTCTTTGAACATGGTTTACAAAAACAAAGTCTGAAATAATAGAAATTAGATCCAGAGCAAATGAACCATTTTAAAACAAAGTGTTTTCTAAAGAGGTGACATTCTGGAAAACAATACCGACCGAGCAATTTTTTTCCCTCAATCAGCTCTGTAGAAAGTAACACTGTTTTCCTACCCTGCAATACTTGTAGTTCTATTTACAAGTCATTTCTAAAGGGCAGCCATTTATTTTGTATTAGTGATTCTGTGAACTGTGGACCCCACTGCGTGAGATCATACATCTCTATAACATCTACCAGATACGAAACTGCATTGGTGTGAATTCAAGATTACAGAAGATAGTCCCATTTGAAACCTTTCATTGGCCCAGGTGTGTTTCCAGGTGGAGTACCGGACAAGAAATGGAACCCAAGAGTCGGCCTTGATGTTCTTTAGTTGTGTGCAGACTTGACTGAAGCCATTCAAGACTTGTTTTGAATGACAGAATAAGTATGTATTCCCAAGCGGTGACTTGAAGCAATAGCCTCACTTCATGTGGACATTCATGCCACCTTATTTTTGAGTAGTTTTGTTAGGAATGCCTGGCCTCGTGTCACTCTTCCGCATCTAAACAGGCACTGCATCTAAATTCCCACTGCCCCGAAGGGAAGTCTGATCTTCTCCTGGCATTCAAGACCGCCCCGCAATGCGTCCCAGCCTAATTCTTAAGCATGTAATCTCCCTGCCCCTTTATAGGTAACCACTGTATTCCAGCTAGACAGCCATCTCTCCATCTTCTTTGTATTTAATAATAATAATTACAGTTCACACTTATTGAGATCATGCACCGGCCACTGTTCTAAATGCTTTCATGGCTCATCTTAAGGAACCCTCAAATAACTCTCTGAGGTAAGTACTACTATAATCCCACTTTCCAGATGAAGATGCTGAAGCCTAAGGGAGTTGCAGAACCACCACCACAACTAGCATGGGACAGAGCTGAGACTCAAGACCAGGTGGATCATCTCTAGAGCTGATGCTATGCTGGTGCAGCCTTGTACCAGCGAGAGAGCCCACTGTTAGCATCTCTTTCTGACTCTGCCTTCAATGATGTCATACTGACAGCTGAAAATAGGCTATAGTGAGAGTATCTACACCACATAAACAGTCATGATCTACAAACCAGCACAGCCCTCATTTTGTTCCAGATCACCAATTGTTAAACGTTTACCAGCAAGCCACTGGCTAGAGTCCACCTTCTCAACCATTATGTTACACTGCCGCTGCCTTGCTTATTTGCGTGCTCAGGCTTTACTACTACTAGACTGTGATTTCCTTGAGGTAAGGGATGACATCACACTCATTTCTATCTTCTGCTTTCTGGGTACATGGTCTTCCTCTACACAGTAAGTATGCAACACACAGTTATTGGAGCGATTTGTATTCATTCCCAAGATAGCTAATACCAATATTCTATTTCAAGATGGAAAAAGCAGTGCCTCTTCTGGATAAACCAAAGTATGTCTAACTTTTTAAAATAGTACATACTCCGAGATGACGTTGTCAGCATGAGCAAGCCTTGAGAAAAGAATCCTGGACTCTGAACCCAGAAAAGATCTTAGGCATCATCGAATGCAATCCCATGTTTGGCCAAAACTGAGCTCTAGAATCTAGTTGTTGTTCCTCTTGGGAGTAGAAATTGTCATCGAGCACTGGGATGGAGTAATGGTCTTTTCAAAATAAAATCCTCCCTCATTAGTTCAGATATCTGTCCCCACCACTAACACACTTCCTCCTCCCTATTGGGGACCAGTGACACACAGAATCTCAGTTACTGACAGAGGGTTGGTGTTGAAAGGGATACTTAAGCAGTGAATTTCTCTAGAGATTATGAGCAGGTCCACATTACTTTCAGAATGAGAACAATAATGTGATTATTCTAGGGACAGTGCCCATTTTACCAGCTAATTTTCCCAACTTCTAAACCTAAATTCTTTTAAATATATCTCACCTTCATCTTTTACCTCCTCATCCCTGTATCTTTGCTCCCTCCTTTCCATCCACAGGAATTGTGTTCCTGTCCCATCCCCATCTGCGAAATCATACCAATACTAATATCTCACTAGGCCTAGCTTATTGCCACATTGTCTGTGATCACGCCCAACAAAGAAGACATCACTGCTAAGACCTGTAGACCTTTGGGTTTGGAAAGCTTGTATTGCTCTCGTCTAGAATCTGACCATGAAGGCTATTTGGGAACACACTGCTTCTCCTTGATAGGCCTGCTCTGTGCCCTCCTTAGTCCCAGCCTGATCACAGCGGGATCAATAAGAACCAGGACTCCTTCATACACGGAGACAAGTAGGAGCCTGAACCAGAGCTGGTTGGAGGCCTAATCTTTTTTTTGTTGTTTTTTTGTTTTTTGCGGTACGCGGGCCTCTCACTCTTGTGACCTCTCCCGTTGCGGAGCACAGGCTCCGGACACGCAGGCTCAGCGGCCATGGCTCATGGGCCCAGCCGCTCCGCGGCATGCGGGATCTTCCCGGACCGGGGCACGAACCCGCGTCCCCTGCATCGGCAGGCGGACTGTCAACCACTGTGCCACCAGGGAAGCCCTGGAGGCTTAATCTTGTTAGGACTCTGAGTGAATGGAAGCGCAGGCTCCTCCAAATACCATTGTGTGTGATGCGTTCTCTGACAGGCCTTCTGCCCTGGTATTCGGTTTCTCTTCAAGGTCTTTGCAAGGATCACAGCCCAGGGTTGATTGCTGACTGAACAGGACCCTCAACCTCTCCCTCCTTCCTGCCATTGCCTTCAGTACAGTATGGGCACCAAGCAGGCAGAACACTAACTGTATTGGCCAGGGTTCTCCAGAGAAACAGAACTAGTAGGATATACATGCATACATATATATGTGATTGACTTACACAATTATGGAGGCTCAGAGGTCCCCCAATCTGCCTTCTGCAAGCTGGAGACCCAGGAGAGCCAGTGGTGCAGTTCTAGTCTGAGTCCCAAGGCCTGAGAACCAGGAGAACCAATGATACAAGCTCTAGTCCAAATCTAAAGGTCTGAGAACTGGAGGGACTATCGAGAGTGTCAGTCCCAGACTGAAGGCAGAAGGCTGATGTCCCAGCTCAAACAGTCAGGCAGAGATAATGCATTTTTCCTTTTTCCCTCTTTTTATTCTATTCAGTCCCTCAATAGGTTGGATGAGGCCCATCCACATTAGAGAGGGGAATCTGCTTTACTCATTTTATGGATTCAGATGCTCATGTCTTCTGGAAATACCCTCACAGACGCACCAGCAATGTTTAACTAGATATCTGGGCATACTGAGACCCAGCCAAGTTGACACATAAAATTAACCATCACGGGCTTCCCTGGTGGCGCAGTGGTTGGGAGTCCGCCTGCCGATGCAGGGGACACGGGTTCGTGCCCCGGTCCGGGAAGATCCCACATGCCGCAGAGTGGCTGGGCCCGTGAGCCATGGCCGCTGAGCCTGCGCGTCCGGAGCCTGTGCTCCGCAACGGGAGAGGCCACAACAGTGAGAGGCCCGCGTATCGCAAAAAAAAAAAAGAAAAAGAAAATTAACCATCACATCAATGAATAAGCAGGAGAGATGCTGTGTAAACACTGGCCTTTCCCTGACCTCAGCAGACCTCTGTGATTGACCCTAAAGCATCTTTCCTGACCCCAAGAACTGCCCCCTCCAGGAGTCCCCACTGCCAAGCCCTGCCCCATCCTACCCGATTTAGCTCAGACCCCTGGTCATATCTACCCCTCTTGCATTGGGCAGACTAAACTGCTGAAGTCCCCTAGGAAGGGGCCAACCTGTAGGCTTCCTGTGCCCCCTTAGTGCCTAATGCATCCCACATGCCCAAACTTGTTCTCTCTTCCCCAGTGGGGACTCCCAGCAAGCCACGTGGCAGGGACAATGCTTTTTGTCTTGTTTTTGACCAACCTTAAGCTCCCTGAGGACATAGCCTGCATTATTCATCCATTCTTCTCTTGTTGCACTTAGCACAGTCCCAACCCTAAAGCAGGAATTGTCTAAGGATGAAAGAAATTATAACATGTCAGATGATAGCATCCTGACAAAGATATTCAAGAGAGTGACAGCCTCTATGGAACATCTAAAAGGAGTGAGGATTTAATGGGACTCAATCAAGCAAAAGGTTGACCTGAAACAGTAGGAAATGGCAAGAGCCAGAAGGTTTGCACTTTATTTAATAAACACTCATAATATTTACTATGTGCCAGGCATGGTTCTAAGCACTTTTAAGATAATAACTCATTTACTCTTGAGGAGATAGAGAGGTTAAGTAATTTGCGTGAAGTCAAACAGCTGAGTTGTACAGCCAAGTGGTCTGGCAGCAGCGTCCTGCTCTTAACCAGGACATGATGCTGCTTCGTGAACCAGGCAATTATCAGAGAAGCCTGAAGTCAGGCCAGTAGGGGCAGAATCAAGTTTGGGGCACTGCTGAAGAGCCAGGAACCAGGGAGCCAGAGTGTTAGAGAAGCCTGGGAGACAGAACAGTGATGGAGGCAAAGATGGCAGACTGTTCTCAGCAGGCACAGGGGCAGCTGGACCCAACAGGGGCAGAGCTAAGGGAAGCAGTTTCTCCATACCAATCCCACTCTCCCTAGAGAGTAAAAGGCAATTGATCCACCCTTGGTACGCAGTCTGGTGGCTGGGGACAGGCTCTGGGGACAGATAGCCCTGGATCTGGATCCCAAATCCACCGCTGAACAGCAGTTGACCTTGGACAAGTGACTTAGCCTTGCTGAGCCTCTTGTTTCCACGCTGAGGACGATCAGAGTCCCTCCCTCATAGGGTTGTTATAAGGACTAAATGAGATAATGCACATAGAGGGCCATGTTGCTTAATATTATTATAACTGTTGTTGTTGTTACTAATTTCAAATCCCCTTTGGCCTCCTATACTGATAAAGCAAACTTAGGATTTATAATCTGCTCCTAAATCATGTCTCGTGCTGCTCTTGGGCCAAGTACATCTTCATTATGAGGAATGAACTCATTCTCCAATGTTCATGTGTGCCTACCATGCGTACGCACCAAGAACTATCTTAGATGCTTAAGAGACAAAGATGAATAAAGCCCTTTGTGCTTTAGAGTAAGTAAAACTGTAAAAAAATAAAAATTAAAAAAACCCTTGCTGTAATAAATGGTATCGCAGTGGTACAAATAAGCTGCTATGTGAGAATGGAGACTAGAGTGCCCGGCTGCTTGGAAGAGACTGGAGTTTTCACATTTGAGCTGAGCCTTGAGGGGTGAGGGGGAGTTTGTGGTGGGGGGAAGTGGCTGGCATTCCCAAGGAAGGTGCAGGATGAGCAAAGGCACAGAGGTGAAACAGAACAAACTATTCAGCTTGGTTGTGAGTGGGGCTGTGGAAGGAGATGAGTTTGGAAAGGAGGCAGGCGTAGATCCTGTAGACAGCAGAACAGTGCCGAGGAATTTTATGTAGAGGAAATGATGGGATTTGATTTGATTTTAGAAAGATTATTCTGACAGTAGTTTAAAAAATTGATTAATAGTGTTGTCCCAACTTCAGCAAAAATTTTAGAGATTTGCATATGCTAATCATAATTTTTGCCCTAACCATGTTCCTCCTGTACTCTAAATTCCTTAACATTTTTCTTTAAACTGGATGTCTTTTTCTCTTAAAATTATTTTAAAAGAAACTTTATATCACAAGCATAAATGGAAAGTCAGTGTCATTTGCCTTAAAAATGAACACAGTAGGTGCAATATCAACGAACTGATATTATAATATTTGATCCAGATAATTTTCTTATCAGAAGTGTTGAGTCTGAGAACTGTTCTAATTTTGTTAAAAACAACAAGAACAAAAAGTAGTTTAGAAAGTGTCAGTGAGTGTTAAGGATATCCTAGCAGCAATGTGAGGTGTTCTTCTTGACCCAATTGAACAGACTGGATAAGGAACAGAAACAGCAATAATATTCTCATCACATGATCCCATATCAGGAGCCCAAATTGTCTGGAAACATTTTACACTTTGGGAAGCATGGATGAGAGCAGAGGTTTTCAAACTTTTTTTATCAGGACCTACAGAAGTACATTTTACATCTGGAACCAATGAGAGTAAGAGTATGCAGTCACACACACACACACACACACACACACACGGCTGAAGAAGAGCGCCAGGCAGTAACGCTTGCCCTTACTTTGTGCAATGTGCTGCAATATGCTTTGTCCCGTTCTGTTCTCTTTCCTTCTTTTTTTTTTTTTTAATGTTAATGGGAGAATACTAAATTGATTTCACCACCGACTAATGGGTTGTGAAAATCTCCTACTTTGAAAATCTCTGAATTAAAGGAAGCTGGATTGGAGGTAAGAAAACAACAGAAGAGGTTATTGTAATAGTCTAGTCAAGGAATGATGCATCTTAATGGACTCTAGTGGCACTAGAAATGAAACAGAGGTAAATTGACATGATTATTGTACTTGCATTTAAAAAGTAACGTTTCACACAGGGAGGTGGCATTTATAAATCCATTTCCTGTGAGTTGCTTTAATGTGAGTCAACTCCCTTGCAAATAGTTAACTTTGGGGTGACTTGTTGGGAAAGCACCACTTCCTGGAAAACTGGCTGCCGGTAGTGACCTTTCAAATAACACATTCAATGAGCATCACATCTGACTGTGTTGGGTTTTTTCCACGTTGGAAAGCATCCTGCCTTGCAAATTCTATTCACTTTGTGCTCTTCAAGAAATCTTCAACCATAAACGCACTTGGGTCTTTAAATCTGTACAGCAATTGTTGTCTTAGATGTTAGCTTGTTCTGTAACTCTCTGGTAACTAAATGAGTGTGACAGTGATGGAATTAAAATTGTAATTACATTGTGCTCATATTATTTGTTCGAGTGAGACTTAACAACTGGGTTCCCTTGAGCAAATGTAAATATGAAAATGTATCAAGTTTATAGGACAGGGAAAAAATACCTTTTCTGGAATGGCTCTGGAAAGGCCACCTCTATTTACAAGTGTGGCTGTAAAATAAACAATCTTCATCTTTAATTTACCTTTGCAACCACACCAAGACGCCTAGGTGTTAAGAAAGGAGGACTGTACAGCGATGCATTTGCCAGACAAAAAGCTTTCCCTGTTATTAATGACTGGTGGTGCCCCAGTGTAATCAAAGGGCACAGCTGCAGTGATATACAGCAGTGACAAACCTCGGGATCTTTCCTTCTCAATGCTAACCTAGCGGCTAGCAGCCAAGAACTTCCAGCGCTGTGTATCTACAAGATAAATAGCACAAGAGAGGAATATACGTATTGCTTACAGTCTTGAAAAGTATTGTTATATCCCCCTCCACAATCATTCTAAATATGATGCAAATGCATTTTTCACCGTTTCAGTACAATGCTTGTTGTTTGTAAACAGCAATAGTTTTCTAGTGGAGATTTAAAACCCTCCGACTGTACCAGTTACTGCAGTCTAATTTGAAAACTTGTGCTTACACTGTTGATGGTGTTTGTAAAGCAGGTTTCCGGAGATTTATAACCCTTTTTACGTTGACAGGCGGCCTCAGAAGAAGGAATCACTTCAAGAATATACTAGAAATCATTTTTATTTTTGCTCCTCGATCATGCCAAGATGATCTAAAGGGAAAAATCAGAGTCACTCACGGTATGAATTTGACATGAAGGAATCCATAAGAAAAATTCACTGGTGTTTTTATTTCCAGCTATTAAGCCATTTCCCCCCTCTCTCTCCTGCTTTGAACTTGTGACCAATAAGTGCCATATTTTGCTTTCTTAAGGGTTCAAGAAATGCATTTAATTGGGAGTTATGGCCAAGGTAAAACACAGGTTAAATAACCAGCATGAAAAGAGGTTAGCTTTCTGCACTTAGTCAGGTGTGAATTCCGGTGGAAAAAATTCTATAATTACTGATCAGGTTTCCATTAAAAATAAAGTGAACAAAACCACTGAATGGACAAAGCAAGGTCTTTTCCCAGATCAATAGCAAAGACACGTCCATGCACACACAGAGGAAGTCAGTGCAGCTCCATGACCTTTTCATGAACTTTCTGGGAGACGGAAAGATCATTCAAAGGGCAGAGGTCAGCGCTCATGCTGGTCACAAACAAAAATCAGATTTAGGTTTGTAATGAAGGATTCCGGGTTCTCACCTACTAGTGCAAATTAAACACTATTATTGCACATTTTCATACATTATCAATTGCAGAAGAAACTGCTTTTGTATTTGCAGCATGTATTAGCATTTATTTATCAACACATATTATTTTGTTATCTTTATCAAGCATTGCAAGATTAAAGATGAGGTTTAAAAACCCGAAAACTTCAGTCAAGATGGGAATCTTAAGCTTATCACAAAGGACAAATGCTCAAGATAGCCCTCTCTGAGTAATCTCCTCCACCACATACACACCAGCCCCAGCACACGCAGCACAAAGGGAAGAGCAGGATTATTGAAAAACAAGACAATGGTGAGTTAAGGAGAGATCTTCAGCTAGAAATAAATGATTCAGGTCATGAGGGGAAACCTGGGCATTGCTCCTCTGTGGGTACAGACCCACCTCACAAAGAAATAGGGTAGCTCAAAACCTCAGAGATGTTCAGTGTGGAAGAGACAGCATTGGGAATAAGTAGGAATCTAGAGCATTCTACAAAAGAGCCTTGTCTTCAGATCAGCATCATATGAAAATTGAAAACTAAAGAAGTTTCCTGAACAGATTTCCACACAGAGGTGCCAACTGGTAACTTTTCTTGCCAGTGTTCTCTGACAAATTGGAGCCCAAACAGACCAAAGTCGGTTAGAATCAATTAGTGATGAGGTGTCTCTGGGGCTTTGACAAATCAGGCAAGTATCAAAATATAGGAATCCTACTATTCTGAAAATGCAATATCCTAGCTCTCAGTTAAGAAGAAAAGGCATCTTCAGAGGAACTGATGCAACCACTACAGGTCACAAATGGCTTTGCCCCCCTTTCTGGCTGGTGCACAGTAGTTCAACGTTTAGAGAGTTCTGAAGCCTTTAATAAATGCACATGTAACCTATAGTGAAATTTGGGTGCTAAATCTCTTGTGTTTCAACTTGTGTCCTAAAGACGCTCATTATTCCTGTCTGGCCATGTTCTACTTTCCTGGGTACTGCATTTAATTTTCTTAGTTACCTGACATAGGACACGAGCAAATTTCAATATGTCCTAAGGCCATTCTGAGCAGTAGTTGCTTTGTGAAACTTTAGTTCTCAATATTGTGTGCTAAATTGGAAATCAGCTCTTAGTAAAACAAGTTTATCTATGTGGGCATGTGGGAAGTGGAATAAGCCTGGGAGGGTGGATGCCCATGAAGTCTGCAGAACTTAAAATTTAGAAGGAATCTTGGGAGGGCATTCCAGCTTACCCTCTTCGTTTTCCAGAAAAGGAAACGAGTGCTTGGTGATGGTGATGGTGATGGTGATGGTGATGGTGATGGTGATGGTGATGGTGATGATGATGGTGTAGCGCATGCACACGCAACACTGACCAATCAGAACAGAGGCAGGCCTTGACCAATCAGAATGGATTGTGGGTCTGGTTCTGGGGCAGGATCCTGGAAATCGTTTACAGGTCCCAGTCAAACCTTTTGGCTGCTGAACTGTGGGAAAGTGGAGGATACACTGGGAAAGGGACTGTTAGCTCAGGTAATAGATAACATATAGAATTGTCTGTCCTGGGAGAAAGATGAAAGACTGTGTTTAGTTAAATACGCATCTACCTAGGTTAGAATCCTGACTCTATCACTTCCAAGATAAATATCCTTGGACAAGTTATGCAACTTCTCTAGGCCTCAGTTTATTCATCTGTATGATGGGGCTAATAACAGTAACCTCATAGGATCATAGAGAGAAGCATATGTAATGCTGCACTAAATGCTTTAAAAGCACTGTTGATCTACCCTCAGTGACCTCCTGAGGTGGACACCTTTTATCATTTGCACTTTACAGATGAAGGAATGGAGGCTCCGGCAGGACAACTAACTTGCCACCATCTCACATCTTGTAGGAGATAGAGAAGGGACTCAAGCCAGGACGTCCTCCCTGGAGCCCTGTGTCAACTGCACAGACTGACCCAAGAAACTCTATTCAATGTTGGTCTTAATGGCTCTGCTTAAATGGCCTCCTACTGAAAGCCATAGTATTTATTTAAAATAAATAAGGTGCTTATAAAAGGACATAATGTAATAAATTTCTGCCTAGCTTTTTCCAGAGAGATCAGCTTGCCCAAGTTTGCACAACTAATTCGTGACAAAATTGCATTGAGAGCCCATCTTCTGGCCTTAGTTAGTGCTGTGTTCTTTCCACTCTACACACAGCCTTGAATATAGCTTTCAAAACAGGTTGTAAGACCACTCTATGAACATGGCATAGTGGACAAAAATGTGAACTCTCAAGTCAGACTGCCTGAACTAGAACCCTCGTTCTACTGACATGTCCTGTGACCATATAAGAAGTTCAATGACCTCTTTGTGCCTTACCTTCCTCATCTGGAAAATGGGCATGATAATAAAATGGCCTGTCTCCCCTAGGTTATTGTGAAGATTAAGTGAGGAATGCCCATGGAGCATTTAGAAAAATGCCTGGGACATTAAAGCCACTCAATAAATGTTAGCTTTTTTTTTCCTTTTTTTTCCAATTCAAGCAGGTAGGCTCTGTGTATTCAGATCAACAGCTGAATTGCAGAAATTTTGCCTTGTGCTTTTCAGAACCGTTCTGGGTCAAGGGGACAGAAGTGGGTACATGGTGGACTGAAGTACTAAATTAGAAGGATAAGAGTTATTTTAAGTCTTCCGAAGAGGAGTGACTAAGCCTTAGTTCTAAAATCAGATAATACTTCAAAGAATCTTATTAACATTATAGAGAAGGAGGTCTGAGAAAATATTTTAGTTGAAAAAGGAAAAAAAATAGAGGGGAGCCCATGAAAACATACCATACCCTAGTGACAGTAAATTTCATTTAAGGGAAGAGTTGGGCTTGCAAGAATCATGGTATTATTCATATCAGAAGGGAGAGTGAACTCAGCTAAATATAATTTGTGTGAAACAGTTTATTTTAAATGTCTATTTTTTAAAGGAAATATAATAGGGAACATAAAGTAACTATATCTTGGAATGAATGGACAATTATGATTAACCTGAAATAAATATCAAATCCAATTTTTTAGGGAGAGGGCATAAAGATTTGTAAAAATCTATTTCCCTTTCATCTACTCTCATAAAAAAATACAGAGCACAGTGGGTAGGTTTTTGTCTCTTCTCCCTTTTAATGTGTTCAACTTGGTTTTAAGCACGCATCAGAAAGCAGCTTTCAGTGAAAGCCTTTTGTCATCTGTAGACAGAAATGTCAGAAGCTGAGCCCTGGCCAGCCCAAGGTATAAAATATGCCATCTGTCCTTCAAGCTCAAGCCCCGCACAGCTGCACATTCGGGATGGCCCAGGATCACCTGGGTAACCTCTGGGTGATGTTCATATTTGAGATGTGACCTAACATGGGGAAGAAAGGGGAGAAATAGCAACATGATACGTAACACATTCTGGTCCAAGTGCTCACACATTTGGCTTCCTGCAAGGCATAAATCCATTATCTTCAAAACTGGGCGGCTTGCAATGCAGGCATTCCTCCTAAACAGCTGCAAATGATAAGCTCACTCTACATAATTTCCTTTAAAGCACCTTAGAGATATGATTAACCATATACATATATGTGGTGGACCCTATTTTCCCTGTTTCAGTATAAAAGATCTAGAGATTTCAGTGTCACCCCCTCATTTGTAATTACGCCTATAAATGGGTCCTTCAAAGCTGCCTCATTCTATAGAGATTCAGATCTCAACACTGAGACCATACCTTAAAAAATAAGCTTTTTAAAATGACAGAGCTAGATCGCCATTATAGTCTACCATTCTATTTTTTTTCATGTAGGAAATTTTGTTTCCTGCAACATTTTGTTAAACAAAGTGATTTTAACCAAGAGCTTGTTGCAGTGCTTAGGTAAGTTCAGCCCGTATTGATACCTAGGGGCCTGAGACACAATAGTTTTCATAGCTTTTGGGTCAAAAAAATTTTTAAACCAATGGAGCTCTTCTTTTCCAATCTGTTAAATAATCATAGAATCATAGTCATGTAACTTGAAGGGGTCTACAAGAATGTGTGGAAGCCAACCTATAACTGGCTAGCAAAAGTCAATCATGTGTCTCTCTTCCCAACTCATGGCGGAAGTATTTACACCTTGGTCACTGGCAAATGCTTCCTCTCCTACCACCCCAGGGGCTGGTTGTTAAACATTTACCAGCACACCACAGATTTTACAGGGTCCTGGTTTCAGCCTTGGACCCTAAACCTGGGGAAGGTCATTTCTGTGGACACTAGTCATTGAGATGCATTAGATACTTGAATAGTGTCTATTGCATTCATGACTTAAATAGATATGAATGGACGATATGATACAGAGGAGAGAAAAATTGCAAATAATGATGCTTGTTAAACTAGTTTAAATAAAACTACCTTTCAATAAATATAAAAAGTACTATTCAGTGTTTATATTTATTGATTGACATGGCCATGGTTGTCAGCTAGATCTTGTAAAAGTGCAGAAAAGTTGAGGGTAACAGGCTGCTAAAAACAGCCTTTTTTAATCAGAAGAAAAATATCTCTACTAAATGTTTGTTCTTTTATGCCTCTAAAGAAAAATCTTTACTTCACATATTAAAAACAACAACAACAAAACAAGAATCTTTCCGTATGTTTTACATTAGTGAAGCAAGTTCTTCTCAGAAAAGGTTAAGTAAAGTGGATTTAACTCTGATGCATCGTTAGGTCCGCCTCCTTCCCTGTTCTGGCATTCTCGACTTTCAGTACTACACATCCTTCCAGGAGAGCTTAGTAGTAAAACCATAGAGGGAGTTTAGCTTTTATTGATTCTGAAAGAACAATAAACAAGATACTGACAATAATAAACAAAGTTGTTTCAGCCTGGAAACAATTGCAGCCATATAACCCTTGGTGGCCTCTTTGATATGAACTGTTCTTTTTCTCTGCACAATGACTAACACGGGAACTATCATCCATCCAATCGAGCAGGTTCTAGTTGCTCAGGAAATGGTTAAACTGTTGCACACCAGCCCTGCAATCTCATGGAGATGCTTTGACTTGTCTCCCACACAAAACAAATTTGAGTCATTTATTTCACTAACAATTCCCAGCAGAATCAAGGCACTGCACAAGTCTCCTTCTCAGAAAAATTTACCCCCACACACGACTTTGGCAAGGAAGTTTCTTCTGAGAAAGACACAGATTTCATGAATTGTCATGAAGGGTCTATGAGCCTTTACTTAATATTAAGGAACTGCACTGTTTGACAATTTTTTTTAAAGCAGCCACACAATTTCCATCTAGTTTAATCTGATGCTGTTTCTGTTACATAAAATAAAAGCTTGACTCAGAAATACTCTGGGATAAACAATTCAAATGCAATAATTACTCCAAGTGCCCCTAGTCACAGAATAGGAGGATGCGGGTCCCTGACTCAAATCTGGTGGTTATCCAGTCAGTCAACAAACACATATCCAGTATCTTCTGGATACATGATATTGTAATAGGTGTATGTATAAGTTATTCTTGTTTGGAGATTGCAAATAATTCTAAATCTTTTCTCCCAAAACAGAGTCTCCAAGGGAAAGAAAATCAAACAGTTAACAATATACTTCTCAAATAACAACTCTTGTTCCAAAATGGGTGATTCATAATCAAGTCAGCTTCTCCCTGCTTGAAGGTCACTGGAGGAGCAGCCAGGAGGGTGACGTTCTCCTGTGATGTCATGGCCCCTGGAGGGTCATCCTACAGCTAACAAACCACAGGTTTCAAGCCATGTACACCTGAGTGACTAAGATTTTTGGTGATGGTTAAAGAAAAGAAAAGGAAAAGGGAAAGAAGAGCAAGAAATTCCGGGACTTTGAGATAGAAAATAAAATCTCTCTTTTGTATTCCAGTTTCAACGTGAACCAAGTTCCACACATGCAACCCTCAAAAGGTAGAGCTTAAGGATACAAGCCTGCATCAAGTCGTTAACCTTTTAGGACCTACTCAAAGCTATGCAGTGTGACTTTATTAATGAACGCTTTAATGTGGTCTGTAAAAGCTAACAAACACAGGTGCTTGCTATGATTCATCAAATTTAATATTCCATCAAACCTTTCCGTTTAAAGACCAATGATATTGTTAAATACCAGAATCTCAAAATGGAAGTCCTGTACTCCAATTAAATGTAACGCATCAAAAAACTAAAACCATAAGAATTTAATGCTAGGTCAAATTTTTGAATAAACAAACAATAAAAGAAATAAATGCTGTGCAAAAAGAATGAATAACTCCAGAAAATCTTTTATTAAAAACCAAGACAACCGATAGATGTAGCCCTTGAAAACAGACTTGCTCTTTTCACACCTTGTGTTCTTAGGAGGTGAAAGACCCTATCGTAAGACAGCTGGGCTTTTCACTCCAGGCAAAGGCAAATTCTATAGTCAAAAACTTAATTAGAAGCTTCCAGAATTTTTGCACTGTTTTACTCAATGACCTTTACATTTTGGAAACCCATATTTATGTGTCTGACTTTCTCTATACGACCCCTTCTCGTGTAGTTACAATATACTGTATACATTTTCCCATTGATATTTTATAATCTGTCCTACAAAAGAACAGCCCACCTTGCTCACATTCAGGGTCCATCTGCAAGAATTCTTGGACAGAGTTTTCAAAAAGTCATTTTGCTTTAAAGACTCCTTTATGTCTCTCTTTGTAGATGTTTACGTGATGTGCTGTGGCATTTATCAGAAGAAAAGTGAAGCAGAAGAACTTTGGTGGTCTAATTTGGCCTCCTTGATCTTGTGTTCAAAATCTAGGTCATGGTCAGTGCCTGATACGTGTCAAAAATGAGTACAGTTCTAGGGAAACACAGCCTCAGGTCCAAAGAGATCATTGTGGACAAAGAGAAGGGCTTATAAATTATGTCACCAGGACAATCCACCATGTTATCAGAGAAAAATCCAAGTGGATTATTATCTTTTTCTCTTCAAATCATCCTGTAGAGGTCTTAAGCGCTTTGCAACCTTTATCTGGTTGTCAGATAGGTTATCTCTCATTTTAGTAATGAAGGAGAGACACCGTGAAGTTAACTGATGAGATGAGGCTCCAATAAAACTAAACCAGGAGGCTACTGACATCAGGATTTTCCCATCATGCAAAATGCTATTTCTTACCTTCTGGAACAGAGAATGCCAGGTTAAATGAATTTTACCCAGTATACTTAATTTCACTCAAACACATTTCTCACAGTGCAAAGTTCTCAAGCATACTCCAAAACAGAAAATGTGCATGTGCACTAGATTTTTTTTTTAATGCAAACATAGAATCTAGGAGATATTTTAACTGACATGGGAATTGAAAATCTACTATGTTTCTATTACGGAATGTGAATAATTCACTCACATCATCTGAGATTTGTGTGGCAAATGGACTCATGAATCATAGGGTAATCATAAAAAAATAGTGTCCATATGAGAAAAAGTGGGGCAATTTTAAAATTTCGCCTATATGTCAATCCCTCTTAGAAATAAACAAGAAGGTAACATTTTTAGTGAGAATTAGACACATGTCCAGGGAAAGAGTTTGGTATGATTCAAAACCACAGAATTTATGCTTAGCCTGGACTTTCAAAGATATGTTCCAAACCACTCATCTGGGAGATGAGGATGCTAAGTCCTGAGAAGTTACACAACTTACCTTCTACAACCTTAATCAGGGCCACAGTTGACACAATCAAGTTTAGCTCTCTCATTTCAACTATAAAATGGGCCTCCGTAAGGAGAAAGAGTTGTACTAGCTACATTCCAAGCTCTCTTCCAGCTGTAATGTCTCACTAGTCATTACCTCTTCTCAGGAAATATCCAGGTCCCCTGTTTCCCATTTGGTGCTCTATTCATCCTTATTTCATTCCCAGAACATTGAAAGACAGATGTATGATAATGTGAAAGTCACAAGTCACATTACTGTTTACTCTTGGATTTGTTGGTGGGGCTTGTCAGTAGCAGGGACCAATAAAGTCCTAGAAATTTAGAGCATGACTCTGGTACCTTCATAGGAAACAAGAGGACCAAAGGCTGGTCCAAAGGAGCCGTCGCTGGACCGCGCTGTGGAGCCTGGGTGATAGTGAGGTGAGAGCTCTCAATTGTGTGATGGGCTGGCTGGGAACACTCACTCCCCACTTGGTCCTGGCGAGCCCTCACTACTCCAGCTCCATCCACACCTCTTGGTCTTAATCCCCACAGATATACCCAAGAACCTGACTTTTTTTGGCAGCAGATGGAAGGGTAGGGTAGCCACTCTCTTAACCAGGAACATGGTGGTGGAGGGGGATGAGAGTTGTAGAAGACTGCTTTAGAAGCTGACAGAGCATGGTCTCATATGCAGCTGGGAGTCCTCATCAAATAGAGTGTAACATGCGGGACAAGAAATTAGAAGCCCACAGGGCTAGCGTTCCTTTCATTTAACCATCATGTGATGCAGCACTGTGCTGGGTACTGCAGATTCTACAGTGAGCGAAAACCCAACAAGGTCACTGCAGTCTGGCCACACATCTTTGCTGGTCAAAGCTGCCTCATACGATAAAGGCATTCAGCACACACAGCATCAGACTCTCTCAGGAGTGTTTTGTCATGAGCTCATCTCTGCCTAGTTCCCAAGAACTGTCTACCTACCCTCTTTGACCTCTATCTTCCAGAAATACTGAACTAATAACTATTCTCCAGAGCTTCCATGCGATCTCTCATCTACACGTCTTCCGTTCACTTTTCTTTCCCACTACAATTATCTTCCCACTACCTCTTTCCTGATTACTTCCTTTGAGTCTCTTCTTACGTACCCAGGGATCTTTCTCTTTTCCTCCAACCCCATCCCTGATTAAGCTGGGTCCCTTCGTGTGTGCTCCATAACACCCCATACCCTCCTATCAGAGTTTTAAATTGCCTTTTGCTTTGCTGTCTCCTCCACTAGGCTCTAAGCTCCATGAGGGCAAGGTCCCCCTTAATTCCTGTTATTTTATGTCTTAGCGTCAGCATAGGATCCGGCCACGGCACGCAAAGGTAAACTGTGTTTCAATTTACTTGGTTTCCTTTGTAATTCTGTGTATTCTAAAATGCTTTTTAAAACATCATTCTGAGAAGTCATCCGTAGGTTTCATCTGGCTGCCAAAGGAGTCCGTGGCATAAAAAAAAAAAATTAAAAACATCTCCTAGGGCTTCCCTGGTGGCGCAGTGGTTGAGAGTCCGCCTGCCGATGCGGGGGACGTGGGTTCGTGCCCCGGTCCGGGAAGATCCCACATGCCGCGGAGCGGCTGGGCCCGTGAGCCATGGCCGCTGAGCCTGCGCGTCCGGAGCCTGTGCTCCGCAACGGGAGAGGCCACAGCAGTGAGAGGCCCGCATACCGCAAAAAAAACCCATCTCCTAGATGCTCAATAAACATGATGAATTAGTTGGACAAATAAATGAATGAATGAATTAAATGGAAGAAAAGATCCCCACCTTCCCGCAAAGAAAGGAGGCCTGACTCCAGGTGTGAGAACCTGCTCCTCATCAACATGATTTTATTCCACAAGGTGGAGGCATGAAGTTTCAGAAAAGGTTGAGAGTTTTTTGGATACCCAATACTTGCGTAGCCTGTGGAAAACATTTTCGGCTGCCTACTTTACCACCAATCCCTCCCCTTTCTTCCGTGCTAGCAAAGCCTGCCTTCAATACCTGTGCTAAACCTGCTGGATGCCTCTCTGTGGCTAGTTCTGGCCATGTGGCCCCATTCTGGCCAATGAGATGTAAGGGAGAGTCTGCTAGAACTTCTGGGAAATAGGTCCTTCTCTGACAAACAGGGGAGGGGAGGATCTTGAGAGAAGCTTGCTTACACCCTGCCTTTGAGCACAGCTTTGCAAAGGTATGCTGTCTGGAGCTATGGTGGCCATGTGATGTTCAAGATGCAGGATGAAAAGAAAACATGCTGAACACAGCAGATTGAAACGGAAGACCCTGGGTCCTCAATGCAGGTAGAAATGGAAGAAGAATCCGGTCCTCAATAATATGATTAAGGCACTAAATCATTTGTGGGACCATCTATCCCAAACATCTTTATATATGAGATCATTAAACACCTTTACTATTTAGCTCATTCATTCTTCAGTGGGTCTAACATTCAGTGCCTTCCTATCTTATGTAGCCACACAACCCAGTGAGGAATTTGGCTGTCATGAGGAGTAAGGCTGCAGTCCTGAACTAGCTAAGGACACCAATCCTTGTTTTCAGTTATCAGTAAACATTTCCCTGTGCAAAGTTCAGATTCATTCAATAATTATTTTACCCCTCGAATACACCAGACAGAAGAGGAGTATTGGCTCTGTAGTGGGGATTACTTCATGACCTTCTAATCAAGATCGCCAGCAGAGCTCCCTGAAGAATTTCTATCTGTCTAACTTTCCTTTGCCCTGACCTAACACACCAGGCCTGGGCTGAAGGCAGCATATACAGAAGGCTAAGGTCCAGTCTGAAATGGGAGGCTGCTGGGATTCACACCCAGCATCCCTGCATCACTCTCCCCAGCCCCAGCCCATCCCCTAACGTACCTCCTGATATCTTTCACTTCCTAATTCTCTCTGGTGATTGACATGCCTCCTCATTGGACTATCAGCTCCTTCAAAGTCAGGGACAGTATCCTACGGATAGCTGTATCCTCCCTCAGTATCCAAACAAGGGGTCGATAAATGTTTATCTGTTAATACTTTATAAAAAGCTTAAGACTATCTGTAAGCTAGAGTTGAGAGTGTGTGACAGTGTCCCTGCAGAGAAAACACAGGTATGAAAAGACACTTATGGTTGCAAGCAGCAGGCACTATAACAGCTGTATGGAGGAGAATGTCAAGGTCACTTAGGTCTGAGATGGTAAAGGAAAGCTCTACAGAAGAACTGTACCTCAAACTAGTCCTGAAAGTGGATAAAGATTTAGACAAGAAGAGGAACAGAAAGGCGTGCCAGGCAGGACAGATGGTTTGAGCAATGACAGAGGCAGAAGGACTGTTTCAGGAGAGTAAAGGATCAATGAAGAGAAATTGGGAAATAAAATGGGAGAGGTAGTTTGATGTTAGATGGCAGAAGGTCGTTACTGCCAAGTTCAGGAGATCCAGCTTTATATGAAAGGAAATAGGGGACCATTGAAAGTTGTAGGGGAGAATTACAAAGCATGTATCTTGCAAATACCATTTGCTACACTCCTTGCTGCGAAATCTGAGTCACTCACTGATAACAATGCCAGAGGCTCTATTGTCAGTGGGTAGATTATTAGATAGTGAAATTGTCTGGATCAGAGTTTCCATCTTCCTGGTGACTAGGTTGTATGGGACAGACTCAAATGCTTTCTGATCTATGAACTATGGCTTCTTGCTAACAATCGTACTTGATCTGAAGACAAATATTTCCATTACATTCTCAGAGTCAAACTAAAATTATAGTCACTATTTTATCCTTCATTTTTTTTGGTAACATCTTTATTGGAGTATAATTGCTTTACAATGGTGTGTTAGTTTCTGCTGTATAACAAAGGGAGTCAGCTATACGTATACATACGTCCCCATATTCCCTCCCTCTTGCATCTCCCTCCCACCCTCCCTATCCCTATCCTTCATTTTTGACCTCAAAGGCAGAGGTCTGTAGCAATCCTACACCTCATTTTGTAGTCCACCATCTCATCATTCCAGCAAGATGCTTCTCTTATTTCATTATTTTCTCCTCCTTACCCCAGAATCCTTATCACCCTTCCTCTCACCCCCACATAGGCATTTTCATGTTGCTGATATGTGCATATACCTTTGTATATCTAGTGCTGTGTTGTATTTAACAAATTTGAATTTGTTTTTAAAATTTGGACAAATGGCATTATGCTTTAAATCTCACTCTTTCTTACTTTTTCACTCATCATTTTGCTTTTAAAATTTATCCCCAGTGCATAGCCATAGATATCTAAAATACTGCCTCTGTTTGCTGCATAGTATTCCACAGACTGCAAACACCCAACTTACTTATGCATCACCCTAGCGAAGGGCATCCATGTTAATTCCAACTCCCAATCGCCACAAACGTCACTAAAAAGACATCCCTGTACATGGTGCCTTTGGGAAAGTTCTCTGGGATACATCTTCAGCAGTGGGCTTGCAGAAGCAGGGTGACTACATAATTTATTGTCTTTCCTAAGAGGAATATTTTGGGAAGTGAAAAAGGGGCATGGGTTTTCCCTGCTATCCTGGGTATGTGGGGACCTCTTGTCACACACACCTTACTTAATCTCACTGAGATTATCAGATCGCTTTCCGAGACGACTATAGTCATTTACTCTTCCCCCAGCAATCAAACAGAGCTCCCATCACCCCATATTCTTGCAAATACCTGGCATTTTCCAGGTTCTCATTTTGACATTCTGATGTGTCTGCTGTGTCTAAAGTGGTCTCTGCTGTCTGATTACCAGTGATTTGGGGTACCCCTTCTGATACCAGTTCATCACTTGAGCTTCCTCTCCTGTGAATTGCCTCTTCATACGCTTTGTGCATTTGTCTGTGGGGTTTCCTAACTACTCTGGTCAGTTTGCAGGTGTCTTCTGTATATTCCAGGTATTAATCCAGCGTCACTTTTTTTTTCAGAGTCAGTTTTAAGCATTGCAAATATCTTCTCCCAGTCTGTCATCTGTCCATTAACATTGTTGATGAAGCTTATAGTTTATGGTTGTCAGGGTCACCACCATTTTCTCTTTAAAAATAAAAAGATATTATTATCTTCTTCTCCAGGCTCTGGCTGACTCTCCAGCTCTTTGCACATTCTGTGCAAAACAACAGTAAGATCTACGGTGACTTCAGCCAAGCCACTGCCATCCCTCATGACAGTGGTGCTTAAACTTCACTTGAGCCCAAACCACATGGGTGGGGCCCAGAATGAGCATCTTTAACGAGCTCCTCGGGGAGGCTGATACCAAACTCCAAGAGCCGCCTGTAAGGAAACGTGGCCCAGGATATAAGAAGCTGGGGCCTGCAGAGTGTGATAAAAGAGCTGAAGGGACCTTGGTGATTACCTAGTCCAGCCTTTCACTTTGCAGATACAACATTCGGAATCACGAGAGAGCAAGCAACTTGACTGAGGGGCCCAAGGCATCTGACTCCTGCCTGTTTCCAGGCTGGGGCCCTGGTTAGCACAGCAGGCAGGTTGGTCTCTCTCTTACTCCAGTGGTGCCTTACTGACATCGAATCAGGCCCAACCCTCTCATGTCACACACTGTAGAGTGAGCCCTGTTTTTGTTTCACAGTTGACGTCCTGCCCTGGATCTGGGGTGGTGAAAGGATGAAATGCTTTCATTCTAGGATGTCATTATCATCAACACATGTATATTTCTTGCATTTTCAGCATTTTGAAAGTAAAGCAAAAGATGGGTGACCCCACCTTGCTGTGGGTAGCATCTCTGAAAACAGTCCACCAAACCTCCCGAGACCAACGCAAACAAAACGGCTCCATGGCGTCCCTGTTTCGTATTCACATGATGTAAAACACATGGGCCAAATTTATGTCACTGCAATTTGCCTGGCAGCCTGCGTTTAAATCACCAAGGTTTGCAGCTCCACGTTTTAGGGTGTCGTTTGCAGTCCTATAGCCGAGAGCTCTGAAGGAACAAGCTCACATGAAGGATCGTTAGCCAGCCGGCTGTGATAGGGCTCTCCTAGCAGAACTAATTAGTATGCTGCAACGTATCTGCATATCTCTCAAATAGACATTGTTTGTGTCTCTCCTCAGTGACAGGGGAGATTGTTCAGTAGGACACCTTACCTTTTAATATGCAGGGTTTGTTAGAAGAACAGCTCAATTCATATTTCCCCTGGTTTGATGGTAAGTGAACAGCAGTGGCAATATTAATCTGTAGTAACCTGTCAGTGAACTCTACAGCTAATATGATATAGTTATGATTTTACCATCAATCAGGACTGAACAGGCTCTGGGCAACCCTCACAGCACAGCCTCAAAAAATCTAATTGTGCAAAAGCTTCATTGGTTTCCAACATTTCTTTTTTATCTGTCACAGGCTTTAGGCCTAGTACACAACCTTGTATTATTGGCCTTATTACATTAGCTTGTCGGACAAAGAAGAAAAGGCTAGCGCAGAGGGTCCTCCTGCATTCCATCATTTATTTGCATGCAGGATTTTATTTGACAGTCCTGTATTGTTTTAGATGTAGATAAAAATTATTAGGACATATGGCATCATATGAACTTTTGAACCGCCAATTGCCAGTGTATCCTAAAGGGCTAGAGGCATTTAAAAATTCTGCTCTACCTACAGAGACAGAGACGCTACATGACGAGCAAATGAGGTCTCCCCGGAGAATTGCATCTTAGAGTCAACATAATCTTCCTTGTTCTCCTTGACCAATTTTTATGCCGGGGAGGAGTAGAATCACTGGGAGATGGAAAATTAACAACTGAGATGATTTTTAGCCAAAATTAAGGTTGGATATTTTTGATATGACAATAAAAAGCAGTTCACTGTCTCTAAGAACCTGAACACACAGTGAGAAGTAGCGTGGGGTCACGTGGCCCCCGTTCATGTGCAGAACATTTCTCTGGATGTCTGAGATGCAGATTCAGTTCCAATGAAAGCATGTGCTGAAAACACAAATCCACATCAAAGGAGCTCCAGCCCTTGAGTCCACAGGGTTGGGAGGGACTATAAGACCTAAAACATATAAAAGCATTTAACTGTATCTATTTAGGCATTTTAATCTTTTGCATCTTAAATGCAATCTGGCTTCTTGGAACTGGGAAATTGCTAATCAGAATGTTGGATAAGTGTTTCTATTTTGAAATGTGCACATTTAGAAATAACAGCTGGCCATAAAGTGTGTATTTATGTTTGTGATTTAATGTATCACAAACTTTATATTTTATTTCACTTAGCTTCACAAAGAGACCACACAGTTTTTTTTGCAAGTGCTGTATAACTTTTACAGCAGCTTTATGACTCAAAAACACATATGGCAATAAATCAGATATGTATACAATGCCCAAGTTTTTTCAAATTTGAATTGCTTTTTTAAAAAAAATTTAAGGATGACATCCATTTCTTATACTGTTCTAACTCATTTAAAGATTCAATTGAAAATTCCTATTCATTAATCAGGAAAATCTGCATGGAATTATAGTGATTGTCTTTTGAAACCCGGCACCCTTGCTTCAAAGGAAACATATTGTGACTAAGGGCACATCAACAGCACAGCTGAGCGTTAACCCTTCACAAACCTGTGTGCACATTGTCCACAACCTAATAAAAACATCAGCACAAAATAAGGAAATTGCTGTGGCATCCTGCAATAAGCCTGCAGGAACGTGCCTGGGAACTACTGGGGTGGCTGCTGGAGCAGAAAGACAAAAACAGGATGTGAAAATGGTCTCAGCAGTTGTGGTGATTTTAAGAGTTCTCTGGCTACCACTCTGTCATCTAGGACATTGGCTTTAAAAAAAAAAAAAAAGTTGTCTCCGGGTGATCTTTGAAAATATCTAAATCTCAATGATCTTGAGGAAGACCACCTTGAAATTATCCCCTCTTTGCCAGCGCCCTTAGAAAGTGACAGCTCCCGGTGTAAGCATTCTTGACAATGTGGTCAGCACAGCAGTAGCACGGGTCCTTGTCAGGACAGGAAAATGTTCACATTAGTCAGAGCGAGTTTAGTTCCAAAGTATCTAAATACCTAAACAGTGGGGAAGACTTACTAGGTCCTGCCCTGCTGTTATTAACAAGCAAAACATAACATAGAACGTTCACATAAGCAGGTTCAAAGCCTGAAAACTAGGAAATGTCCCCGAACTGGATAATTACCCCCAAATCGAAAATCTAGACAGTTTAACTCAGACATTGCTGAATACTCACACAATTTTTTTAATTAAAAAAGCATCTACAGAGACATAGGTACTATACATGTAACATTCACATCAAATGATAATGACAGTGGAAGATTTCTCCAAAAGTAAAAAGGGCTAAACCAATGGAGAGTGTTACTTCACCAACGTTCTCCTGGGGTGAACTGGAAAAAAGATAACTGGATTCATTGTATTAATGTCTTAATAACTGTAAGTTGAGAAAAGAGTCTTTCAAAAGAGTTCACTGAAAACAAAGGCAAGTTGAGAAAATAGTTTTTCAAAAGAGTTCGCTTAAAACAAGGGCAAAAGTTTTATGGAGTTTTATGGGGGCAGAGAAAGGGTGGAATTCCTTAAAAAAGGACTGTCTGATCATAGTGATAGATACAGAGTTATGGGGGAGGAAGGAGGAAAAGCTTACAAAACCCACATATTAATCAACTGTAAATCTGAAATACAGATAATAAATATTATTGTGCAAATTGTTTATATTTCCAAACATTCATCTCTATATGTATATATTACATATAAATGTAAAATATACATTTTCATGCTATCATAAAGGGTTTTCTAGGAAAATGTCAACTAAATGCACCTTAGGTATATATTTTGGTGGGTTTTGTCCTTTTTGAGAATATTTTCTAGATCCCAGAGAATCTAATGCAGTTTCATATAATTTATGGTTTTTTTTTTAATTATACTCCTGTTTGGAAGGTATAAAGAGCAATAATTACTCTGGCAGTATCGCAGAACTGGGCACGGAAAGAACTGAGAAATAATATAAAAGTCATAATGGCAAAATGAGTGAAGATCAGCAGCGAAGGAGAGGGAGACACAATTATACGCTCAGTTGGTCAGATTACAATAAAGCTGATAAAAAATACAAAGATTAACTCCAAAATTATTAGAAAAATGTCAAGTAATGTATGAATCATTAAGGTTGGATCAGTCAGGTTCCTCTGGTACTTTGCCACAGAAAAATTAGAGGAATTGAATTAGTCTTCAAATACAATCACATTCACTTGCAATCCTTTTTGAATAATTTTATGACATCAATACAAAAAGTTTGGATTAAGTCTATAGTTCAAATGAAATATATGTTGTGGGTCAAATGAAGTATTTGGTTGAACCATATGAATCTGCTATTTTGTAGGCCAGAATTGTTTGAACTTTATCAATTTCATGTGGTTCATGTATTGTAATACGTGTTGCAATGTGGACAATTTAGGATAGTTTTTGGAGTCCAATGGGACATGTATGGAATCTATCTCAGTTCCACCACCACTTTACTGGCCGTGAACCCTTAGGAAAGTTACATGCTTTTATCTCTCCCGTAGTGTCCCCACCTAGATAACAGGCATCTGGTGTCTATTCTTGGAGCGCTGTGTGGATTTGCGTGGATTAGATGAGTGACCTACATAAAGTGCCTTGCACAGGGCTCTGTCCCCACCTAATGTAGAGGTGATTCCTCATACATTTATTTTTAAAGTCGATAGTTTAGAACTCAGGAAGGAGGGACCTTTTCTGGGTTTTAATGAACCTTTTGAGATGCCCCAAGATTTTAAATGTTCTGGGCTTCTGGGCGCCTTCCAGAAAAGCCACACCTAACACAAGCCAGCTGTCCATTATAGGTGAGAACATCCCACCAGAACATCTGCTTTGAATTAATGTCAGCTTCATCTTTGAAAGATATAGCGAATCTTGTTCCCACACCTCACTCTGCCAAGGACAGTAGAATTTAAAATAACCAGGAAGACACAGAGAATAATTCTTTGAAATTCAATAGCTGTTAAATTGTGAAGTAGGGTGGGTGGGGAGTTTATGTCAAGCCCCTCACACTTCATAAGCAATTTGATAACTCCTGAATGCCTGATGGTATTATTCCCATCAACCTTAGAGTTTGGGTTAATTTCCTTCAGGGTAAGCTTTCTCACACCTGGTCCAACCAGAGAAGTAGGTGCTGGGCAAACTCTGGAGGGCGCCAGTGGTTGGTTTTTTCTCAGTAGAGTCCTGATCTCAACACCCACTCTGCTTTTCCCAAATCGGTCTGCAGAGTGAATCCACTACTGATAAGCATTCTGGCTGAGGAATGCTGGGCCCTGAGAGTGGGTCTAATAATCAGCCTGAGGCTCTGATAAGTGGTTTCCATGTAATATTTCATTGCATTCTTACAGGTCTGCAGGAGTATCACGGCCAGGTAGAGATGAGGAAACAAGTTCAACCCCACCAAAGTCACACTGCTAAGTAGGAAGGAATTCTGGGATCTGACGTCTCGCAAGTACACCCTAGTGCTTCTGAAAATCAAGAACAGCTTAAGAATAAACATGATACAGGGGACTTTTTTTTTAGTAGAATTTCCACATCAAATAATCAGTTAGATTATATTTCTTCATTACATCCTCCAACTCATTCCCATTATCCTTCAAAATGGGTCAAAATTCACTCTGGGGCTTCCCTGGTGCTCAGTGGTTAAGAATCCGTCTGCCAATGCAGGGGACATGGGTTCAAGCCCTGGTCTGGGAAGATCCCATATGCTGCGGAGCAACTAAGCCTGTGCACCACAACTACTGAGCCTGTGTTCTAGAGCCTGCGAGCCACGACTACTGAAGTCCGCACGCCTAGAGCCCATGCTCTGCAACAAGAGAAGCCACCGCAATGAGAAGCCCGCGCACCGCAACGAAGAGTAGTCCCCACTCGCCGCAACTAGAGAAAGCCTGCACGCAGCAACAAAGACCCAATGCAGCCAAAAATTAATTAATTAATTAAAAGAAAAAAATCACCCTGACTTCCATTAATATGACTAAAAGGGTCCTCTTTTTTCTATACGATTCCCACTGTTTTAACATTAAAGGGGACTCTTTCAATGAACTGGAGCATTGTTCTCAGTCTCAGCTTTCCTTCCAATCCTTGTCACTGGGTATCTTTCAACTCCAGCAACAGTTCCTCATACCACAGCTTCTTCTGGTGTTAAAAATATCAGACTTTGTCCATTTGCAGGCCCAGGTTACCGGGCACAAGTCAATATTGTGCATTTGAGAAATGCAGGAATGAGCCAATAGAATTAGCAGAGTAATTTACTGTGCCTCAGCTACAGCTGGCAGGGATCGCAGAGGGAAGCTAGCAGATGTCTGTTTGCTAATGGTGGCTTCCTCAAGCGGTCAGAGCCCAGGGCCCCATACTTCCGTCAGCCAGTCTGTCCAGCTTAATGCAAAAGGATAAGGGACATTTGGGCTTCCTCAGTTTGTGATGCCAAGTGAGTTCTCCTTGTACTATTCACTGTAAATTTCCATGTTTTTCGTGCTTATAATATGGAATAATCTTGTGTGAAGTTTTAGATTTGTTGTAGTGAAAAAAGGAAAGGATTTTGTTGTGGACAAGGCAGAAATTGATATCGGGGTCATAATTTCTTATAATTACAGGAATTTCCTATAATTTGAGCATTCAGAAAATCATGGCCGATGATACCCCATTATGAGCTTGGCAGATAGAAAATACAATGGCAGCAGGAGGAGCATGTAAGAATGTGTGGGTTTCCCTTTGTTACGGCAATGTAGTAATTTACAGACGTTTTCTTTTCTCTCTCTAAAAAACAATGAATAAACATGTAACAATAAAACATAGAGTCAAGGAAAACCCTGTTTCCTTTGGATTAATCTCTGTCCTTGCCTATTTGTGCAAGCTTCTGGGAGGAAAACCAAGACTTCAAGCGTAGCAATGCTGTCTTTTGCGAGGCCGCTGAGGAGATAGTACACTATGAACTCACAGTAAGCCTTGGTATCTATTTCTGTCTTTGTTTCGTCTTCTTGATCTTATCTGTTACACTGGGATTTTTATCTGTCAAAAAATATTCACCTGAGACACATTTCCTGAAGCTTACAATGGCAAGGTCTGAGTCAGTTTCGTGGGGAAGACAATCTCACAAATGGGAGAATGATAAATGTACAAATAATAGTGAAACAGGAAATTGGTATAAACTTTAGGGGATGAGGTCAGGGGAGGGCGTTTAAAAGAGGAAAGATGAAATCATAATATAAAAAGAGTGTCACTTCAGCTTGAAATCGTGGTAGGACTTACACGCAGCCAGAGGTATGGAGGGGGAACTTTGGAGGCGGAGGAAAGGGAGGGACAGAGGCATGGACTTGGTGAAAATGAGATTCTAGTATTTGAAGAACAGAGAGGAGTCGCTTGGGCTGCATGGGATGTTGGTGGAGAAGCGGTCAAAGATGAACCTGGAAAAGAAAACAGTCTAGAGCTTGGAACACTTTGGATGCCCAGCTCAGCCACGCAGACTTTATGTGGTAGACACTGGGCACCACTGAGCGGGTCTCAGCATGATCTGCTCAATCAGTTCTGTGATTCACGGTCATTGGTCATCGATGTGTAGGTTGAATTTGTGGGTACAGACCAGCAGGAAGTTAGGGGACAAAGGAGGCATGAACTAAGCCGGTGACATGGGAATGAAATGGAAGCTAAGGTGAGGATTAAATGATAAAGGGCTAGAAAATGCAGAACTCCCCAAACGACTGGGTGATGCACTAGGAGTGGGTTGGTTTAAGAGGAAGGAAGAGCTAGTGGCAACTGAGTTTTCAACCTTTTAGAGAAGGAACTGGTTTGAAGACACTGCTGATCGTCCCAGCATGTCAAGTGCTTTGCATGCACCATTGCATCATACACAAACAATTTTTATTAGAAACAATATTATTCCTGCTTTACTTCTGGCGAAACTGGGACTCCAATAATAACCAACTTGCCCACAGTCACACAGATAGCATGTAGAACAGTGAGGATTTGAACTCAGCTCCATCTGGCTCCCTATTCCAGATGTTTTCCATTTGTGTCCTGAAGAATTCCAGAGATCCTCAGAAGCTCCTTGGGATCTCCTGGAGGGACCTGAGAGAGTTTGGGCCCCTGGGTCCCATCTTGGCTTCAACCTGGCTTAAGTTTTCCTTTGATGAAAGGGTTCTCCTACTAGCAAAACCAGCATGTGCTATTCCATCTTAAGAGAAAGACTTGTTTGCAGACATGCTGAATTTTAAGAGCAAATAGGACAGGTGGAGGTGTCCAAATGTTAAATATAAAGAGCTGATCTTAGGGATGAAGACACAGGTTCAAGAGAATGTGCATGCAAGAGACTGGTGAAAGGAGCTGCCTAGTTCCAGGCCAATATTAGCTTTCTAGGATAAGAGATCACTTTCTGGTATTTCTAATATTAGTAAATCACATTCAGCTGTCATGTGCTGGAATGGCTACAAGTTCCCAGTTTTCCTTTGATGCTGGGTGCCCCTCTCTCAGGCACCTACACACCTCTCCTCCCACCAGTTGGGTATCCAACTTATCAAGAATACTTGGGTTTATTCGCACCCCAGCTCTTGCCAGTTGCCGTTTGTTTTTGTAATTCATCATCTTATTGAATAATATGTAAACCAGTGCAATATGAATGCAAAAGTAAAGAAAAATTTTCCTTGAAAAATAAGTGGAATTACTTGGAAGGAATAGGCAAGTTATTCTGCCTTTAGATGAGGTTGGAATGACACTGTTATAAAATATTGGAGGAAACCATAAAAATCTAGACCGATTCTGGGCTCAGACTGCTTTTCAAGTGTCTTTAAATTCTTACAGCACTAAGAAGCTAACACTGGAAGCTGTAGGTGGTGCATCATAGGTACAGCTTATACAAGAAAGTTGACTTGGCCTCCAAGCACCAGATCTCGGTTCCTCATCCAAAGAATGGGAGATTAATATATATTTGTAAGTTTTAAGTGAAAATAAAATGTTACATGAGTTTGTAGGTATCACTTTTTACAATGCCTTGCTTTAAATGACTTCTTTATTAACCTACAACGACTAGTCCTGATGGAAGTCTCATAAGAATGGGTTTACCATGTATTTCTAGTCCCTGAACAGAAAGGGGATTTTTACCACTTGAGCACAGGTCAATCATTTGACTCTTTCAATCCTTAGGTCAAACCAACTAGGAGATGTGGCCAGAAACAAAAAAATCGTTGAATTGGGCTGAAGCTTCCTAGAACTCATAAATATGAGAGGGGGTGAGCGTTTAGATGTTAAATGACTTAATTATGATTTCCATTTAGCAAATCATGTGGAAAGAAATGTCCGCTTACTTTATAGGCGTAATCCCGCCCACCTCCACGGTAATATAAAAGAGGGTTTCCGGCTAGGCTAGCGGGGGATGGACTGTCGTGAAGGCATTTCTAACTGCGTGTGCAAGGTCAGATTTTACTTTGCTGCCCTGGAGAAATACGAGGAGCTGGAGCAGGCAGAAGGAGAGGCCGCCTTGCTCCCCAGCAGCTGCTGCATTGTGACCCGGAAGCCCCCAGCGTTCGGCACCAGCCGTTAGGCCTGTGTCTCTAATTGGCACTGCAGCCAGTTGAGACTCCTCCCTTTGTGTGCCCCAGACTGCCAGAGCCGGAGAGGGGGGAGAGAGAATAATATGTGTTTGTGGTGTGTGATCACCTGCTTCCCTTCTCTTGTTGCCATGGGTTACGGAGCCCAGAGCTGGAGAGCGGAGCCAAGCACTCTGGGTGGAAATAACTGCGTCAGCCTCTGAAAAAAAGAAATCAGAAATAGGGAGCGGGGCAACAAAGGGCAAAAGAACAAAAATCAACTTCCCAAGGCGGCCCAACGGTGAGCAAGGAAGCCAGGCAGCCCAAACGAGAGCGGCTCTTCATAAATCTCACCCCCACCAGCTACGCTGGTCGAAACAGTGGAGAGGAGAAAAGAACAAATGCAAATCTGTGCAGCGATCCTGTGCCTCCGCCCACTAGGGCCTTAGGTACATGTCTAGGATCCACCTTGGAGATGAACAAACAAAGTCTGTTAAGACTTAAGTCAACAGCTGTCAGGGAGCCCATGCTTTGCATAGCATTATGGAGCACCAGGCGCTGAGCGGAGAGACACACGAACGGGAAGGAGGCTGTGACCTTGGGGAGGCCATCATTTAATTAAGCATCTTACGTCTGTAAGTCAGGCTTATTGTGAACCCTGCACCCAAATACACATTACTCTTCTTATTTGATGGCCCATCAGGGAAAAGAATGTGTTTCCCCCTCTTTCCTATGGTCTCTATTTTGTATGAAATATTATAGACTTTAGAAATGGAGGAGACTTTTCAGCCAGTTCAATCCCCTCATTTTGCAACTGAAAAAAACAAGCTCAGAGAGGTTATGCGCCTTGACCAAGATAACCCAGCTTGTTTAGGGCTTTTCTGTTTGGCTTTGGTTTTGTTCGCTTGCTTGCTTTTTGCCGAGGGAGAAAAAGGAAAAAAAAAAAAAAGACTTAAATGATGCAGCTAATATCTAATTGTATGAGTCTCAGACTGTATATAGCCAGGAGGTTGAGATCCCACATCTCTTCAGACTGAACTATCAAGAGATAACTAAGATCTCTGCTTTGGCGATAGGGCCACCCACTGCCTTTGGACGTGAGGGCAAGGGCTGCTTCCCACCAACGTTGCTTGGTCCAAGTCTCACGGATGGCTGGACATTTGGATGGATGTGGTTGTGCAAGTGTGATCTACAGGCCTTTCTAATTCATACCAGGACACCGCCATGGGCCTCCAGGAGCAATTTCTTCCTTCTTTGAACCCGGTCAAAGGAGATGAGTCCTCGAGTTCTTGCAGTGCCTGTAGGCTTCAGTCATCCCCTCCATCCTGGGTTCCTGTGCTCTTCTCTGTTACCATCTGCTACTGGCAGGAAACTGATTCCACGAGAGGCTGTGGCTAATCTGTGCCTAAGGAGAATGAGTTTCTTGACGCGGAGTGACTGACTCGCCCTTTGCCCTCTCCCTTTCCTGCTCTATCTCCCACTTGCTAAACACCGTGAGGTGGCTGTTCTCTTGGCTTCCAGTGTATTTTGCCACTTCAAGAATTTAGCCTCTCACATTAGAACACGTGGGGAATGGTGTCACTTGCATGCTTCTGGCAGCTATTGTAAAAACATAATATCTACCCGATGACAATAGAGTAGAAATAACAACTCTGTGCTGCTTGCCTCCAGGCCCCTCCCAGAGAAGGCTGCCGTCAGAGAGGGGCGAGCGTGACCCTTCGTAGAAGTGTGTCAAGCTTGTCCAGCTCTTCTCTCTCCCTCTCAAGGGGCAGAGCCTAGCCCAGGTGTCTTAAAGGGCAAAGAGACTGTTCCACAAACCTCTGAGAGTCTTTATGAGGAAGCACTAGAAAACTCTGGACCCTGGGAGCACACAGGAAGCTGTAGGCCGCATCTTAGAATGCAGTCTGTCCCAGGAAACCCCAGGAAACAGATGTCCAGGTCCGTATCCCATCCGAAGCACCACAGCTATTCCAAATGCTTTAGAAGGAAGTTGAACTTCTCTCTGCTAAAGAAATTAATCCAGAGACTAAATCCTGCTTATTGTTAATGGCTAGATATCCTTGAGATAGATTCCTTGGCAAAGTCCTTTGATCTCGGCCAGCCCGCTGGGGGCTGCATATTTCTCTCAGTAATCAAAGTCCATAGATCTTTTTTCTTCCTTCAGAGGTCCATCTATACTCCATGTGTTTTTTAAAATCCTTATACCGTGTCCTTCTCTATTTCACTTCACTCTCTTTCTCTCTTCCTTTCTCAAATCACTCTTTACCTTTCACTTTTGAGTTCCACCCAGAAATGATGACCTCTTGGAGTTCTGGGATTCAACAGCCCCCAACTCACAAGAAATGTTTACAGAGCACTTATGGTATTCCAGCACCAGAAATTCTAGGGCCAGGGGCTGGGGGTGGGGGGGGTAACTGCAACATAGCAGATATGCTTTCCGTCCTCACCACATAGTCTAGGGAGTCAGGAAAAGTCCGAGGAAGTGAAGTTTCAGCTGAAGAGGAGAAGAACTGAGGATGGGCAAAGGGAAAAGCAGGTACAAAGGCTCCAAGGCAAGAGAGAACACAGCAGGTGTGAGAAAAAGGCAAGAGTTGAGTTGAGGAAGCCGGAGGGTAGACAGCAAAGTAGGGATGGTGATGGAAGAAACGATGTATGAGGAGGCTGGGGCGGAGCAGGTCATGGAACACTTTAGACCTTCTAAACCACACCAAGGACTTAGACTTTACCCTTTGGACAACGGGGAGCCATTGAATGTTATAAGCAGAGTGTGGTGTGATCAGATTTGAATTGTAGAAAGATGGATGCAAGATTGGAGGAGCATCGCAGTGTTAGCAGAGAGTTATGGAGAAGTCAGGTGGGAGTAAGTATGACCTGGACAAGGGTAGTGGCAGTGAGGATGGGAAAACCTGAACAGATTAGAGACTTACTTAGAAGTACAACTGACATCTGGTAGCTGTGTGGGCTGGTCCATGAGAACACCATGGGCTTCTCTGAGAGACCTCATTAATTATGGAATAGGAATACAATAGCAACCTCAGATGTCGATCGCTGTGCTTGTCCAATCACAGCCCCCGCTAAAGGGACGGATCTAGAGGAGCTTGTGTTAAACAATGTAATCCTACCCCACCTGTCCTAGTGGATGAGACCAAGGGTAAGCACCTGAGCCAAAGGCAGGCCACCCGCAGGCTGGCCAACAACCAATGATGTGGCCTGACCATAACTATAATCTGGACCAATTAACTTTGCTCTCTTGGGAATATGGACTATGAAAATGCCAAAAGAATGAGTCAGTAATAAGAGCTGAAGTTCAAAAAGGATGAATTAGGGCTTCCCTGGTGGCGAAGTGGTTGGGAGTCCGCCTGTCAATACGGGGGACACGGGTTCGTGCCCCGGTCCGGGAAGATCCCACATGCTGTGGAGCACCTGGGCCCGTGAGCCATGGCCGCTGAGCCTGCGCGTCCGGAGCCTGTGCTCTGCAACGGGAGAGGCCACAACAGTGACAGGCCCGCATACCGCAAAAAAAAAAAAAAAAAGGATGAATTAAAGAGAGGGTGAAACAAGAGGGAAACTGTGCCTGTGAAGTCATAAGGAGGGGCATGTTATGAGCAAGAAATGGAAGCCAGTCCACAGAGAGGGTAGAATGGAACAGATGACAGACACAAGCAGATACACCCACAGAAGCATCCCTGTGGCTCTGAGAGCAACAGAGAGCATAGGTGGTTTCTAGAACTATTTTGGGCCCTGAGCACTGTCTATTTCCAGTGCCGTTCCACAAGTATCCTTGCGATAAATCACTCCCGTAACCTGAGAGTCTCTGTTCATTGCAACAAAAGAGCGTTACCAAAACACTCACCTAATATTTTGCCCAGTGTCACATGCTTGTCTCTGCCCATCTTGCAGCTGGTCTCCAGTGTGGTCCAGAGATGCTTGCCTGCCTTGGATCCCTCAGGAGGGATTATTCCATCCCTGATGACTTTCCAAGGGCTGCCTTTGGCCACACTCAGTAGGTACATTAAGATCAGAAGGAATGTACAGCTTCATTCCGGAGATTCTGCTCTATGGCAGAATTTTAAACCCACAACGTGTTTCAGTGGGTTGAAGATACCTTTAAACGTGTGCTCCCATCTCCAGAGCTATGATTAATTACTGGCAGTTGCTGCTGGTTATGCTTCCAGCTCTCAGCAAGAAAATGAGTAAAAAGTATTTGAGCTTTTACATTCTCTGACAAAAAGTCTCTTTGAAAGAAAGAAAGAAAGAAAGAAAAGAAAAAGCTGGATATAACTTATAACAATGTCTATATTTTCTGGGCAGCTTTGGCCCAACCAGCACCTGTCCTAAGATAAGCTATGATGGAGGCAGGTGTGCTGCTTCTTCCCCACACACCAAGTTATCCTCATCATGCTCCGTGCACATTTCTGAATTAGTTCCAGCTAGTTAGTGTCACTGCAGAACAATTTAGACTGCCATTGTTTGAGTATTCAATGTATTCTTCGATGAAGAATTCTCAGAAAAGGCAAAATCCATTATCTACACGTAGTAGGAAAATAAACCTTCTCCCCAGCCTAAGACACGAAGATCAAGACAGCTTTTCATTTTAGGCAATTGGAAATTTCGCTTTCAACTCTGTCAACTCTTTTAATCAATGTGCTTTGGAAAAACAAATTTAGCAACTTGGCTCCCTTATTCAGTAGGGGTGAGGTGTAACTAAGGATAATAGCTATCAATGGTTCATGGTCTGTTAGCCAGCACTGGCTTATAATAAAGTGCCGCTAACTGATAGCTGTCCCTTGAAGTAGCATCACAGGAAAAAAGAAGAATAATAATAACTAACAAACCTCCAGATTTGACAAGCACAGGGCAGGACATAGGGAGAAAAGGGTATTTCTCTCCAGCTAGCAGAAAAATACTCTTCCCAGTGCAAGAAAGCTGTTTCTACAGCATAGTCAAAAAGTTTTCAAGTCAATAGAGCAGGTTGTTGATGTTCTCTGAGCTACATTTCAACAGATGCCAAATGTTCTCAGGGCCAGCACAGGGAGAGGATGTGAGTGGTGTCCATGCCTCCTGTGGATGGGGTGGTCAGAGGGTGAGGAGACCTCTGTTTCCTAGCAAGGACTCTGTAGGGCACCACACCAGTGGCCAGGAAGACTTCAGGTGGGTGGTCAATGTAACTGGACTGGGAGAAAGAGCTATAAAAGGGTGTTTCTCAAAGTGTTTTTCTAGGAATGGATTAAGTATAATGTAAGAATAAGGTCCAAGGTCAAATTAATTGGGAAAATTATGGGTTAAGTAAAGCTGAACAGGTCTGTTTGTTGTAGGACTTCTGGAACCACTTAATAGGCTAATGAATCTGTAAGAAGAGTGTAGTGTGCAGTCTTCTCAGCTTCCTTTTGGTGGGGGAGCACGGGAGCATTTCCTGGAGAAGCGCATCTCACTGGACGAGCACGCTGTGGAAGAGGCTTTGGGAGGGGTTCTGGTACTCACTCTGTCCCCCTCCTGACACCCCACAGATCCTGTTCACAAGGTCTTTTGTAACCAACTTTAGCTCTGAAGTCTTACCCAGACTCCGCCTTGCCCCTGCTCCATCCTGTTTTTAGCCTCCTTCTTAGACCTTGACAACACCGAATCCATCTCACCCTGACTGGGTTCTCCTAGGTTACACTCCTGAGAGCACTCTTCGCAGCCACCTTGAACAAACACCCGCCACCGCTTCCCCTCACCCAGGAGCTCAGGGCCAGCTGGGTTCGCTTGGGTGAGACCCTGCTCAGCGCCCCTCCAGCAGGCAAACTTGCACTGATTATCCAATGGTCAGATGCACTGAAGAGCCGGGCTGGGTCCCTGCCTAACCCCTCCCCATTTCTGGGCACAGCCTGCGATGCCTCTGCTGTCTATGGGGCCCTGAGGTGCCCTGAGGGGTTTACAGACTCTGGGAGGCTTTCAGGGGACGAAGCAGAGCTGAAGTTGCTCCCCACCCCAGCACATTCCCTTCCCAAATCTGCCACCTTCTCCCTCTAATTACAGTCCCTTCCTGTCTTGCGTGAACAGAGCTGGCTCAGGGCAAAGCAGTGGAGGAGGTGATGCTGTTCCTCCTGCGACCACTGTTTGTGCCCCATGCCCCAGCCTCCGTCTTCTGAGCCTCTTCCTTCCCACCCTCATTGAGCCGTTGTCTAGCCTTCCTTCCCAGCACAATCTGCTCTTACCTAATATCAGTCGTTTACACATAAGTATGATTTTAAGCCGTTTTTTCCTCTCTGGGGACATTTTTTTTTAATATTAGGTAATTAGGGAATGAAATGAGTGGCCTCAGGAAGTAGGTTAGGGAGATATATTCTCTGCATGCTAAAACCCACAAGATTGCCTTTGCAGAATGCTGGTCCTGGCTATGACATTAAGCAAGAGAGCAATTCAGGGACTAAATCATTCTGTGCCGCTGGCTAGCCTCCCAGGTGTTGAGGGTGGATAAGCAGACCTCATATTTCTAAAATGTTATACCTGGAGCTAACCATTCAGTTCTGTGATTATGGCTCTTACCGGCTGAACTTTCATGCCATTTAATATTTTTATGTCTTGCACTGCAAAATGGTATTACTATTTGACTCTGCAATATGGGAAAGAAGACAAGAAAGTAACCAGAGCTCTAATAATACATTTTCCCTCTTAACATCGATAGGTCAGTCATTCAGCCCTGGAAACCCAACACCTAGTGAAATTGAGGAGAGACGGCTGATGGGAGCAACAGAAGGCACCACGGACCCACTGCCTGACAGAGAACTATGGGGATATTTACTGAGAATGGTGAGCGTATCTGCCAACAGGGAAGCAAGCAAACCAGCTAGCTAAGAGGAAGGGAATTGCTGAGTTAGCGCATATTCGATTCCCCCCAACATTGCAAAAATCCCTTGCTAACTAAGTTATAAGACTTTATGGATTCCTTGTTCTGTGGCGTCTACCGGTGCTGCTCACAAGAGAGATCCATTTTAGCAACCTCCCTTGGCCGACCAGCTTTGGCATGGTATGAGAAAGCGCACTTAGGATTTGTACCATCTCCTGAGACCAGTTCTATGGACTTTATCAGGATGCAACTTTCTTGGTACGGAAACGAAGTTGCATATTAGGTGACTGAGATCCGCCAGCCATCTCTGCCTTCCAGACTCTCTCACATAGGTTCCCTTCACAGAGGTCTTCCTGGGGGACCCTACATCCATTTGTATCCTTCACAAACATACATGCTTCCTCCTCCAAAGCTTATTTCTCTCATGTATCACCTTCTCATGAATTAAATACTCTGATCTTTTACTTTGTCTATTTCTGTCTCCTCCACTCGTTCCTCATAATGTAGGGCCATCCAGGCAGAGATTTTTTTCATGTGTTTTGTTCCCTGCCTAGAACAGTTTCTTGCATATACTATATATACGCTCAATAAAAATATGTTGACGACGAACTAAATCAATTAAAATTATTAACCCTCTGGAAATGGACAGTCCCCTCCCTTAAAATATGAAGTCTGTTGTCCTAACTTTACACTCTTAAATTTCATGCATGTTTTTGGAAATCTATTAAGTCCAAAAGTAGGGTACTACCAATCCTAATATTTAAAAGAAAGTGCTATGTTTTAGTGGATAGAGATAATTATCTCAAAGTCATTAAAGATTATTTTTCTTTTGTGTGTATAATAAGTCACATGTCTGAGTTATTTTTTCCTAATATATAGTATTGGGGTGGTACCTTACTTGATGTAGACTACAAAGCGCTTTCCTGTATCTTCAACTTTCTCTAGTAAGTTTCCTGAAAGATACCTAAGAAAATTTCAGTATGTAAACAGCAACCTGAGGAGGAGAAATGTGACTCACGAAGGTCAAGAGATTTACCAAAGATCACGCAGCTGGAAATAGACATATTTAAATCAGGAATTTGGCATCACAATTTCTGCTCACCATAAATGTTGTAGTAGAATAGTACCAGGCATTTGCACATTATGCACTAATAACTAGATTTTATTAAATTTTCAAGATTGAAAGTGAATTCCACGAGAAAGTCTGAATAAAGACCCTAAAAGTCATATTTACAAGAATCCGCAGCTTCTAAAGCATCCATTTTGAGTTGGAAGTCTATTTTAAGCAATATGGAGTATTTCTAATTAACTTTTATCACCTACCCAATAACTAGAAGCCTGTCCCATCAAGAAACTCTTTTAATATTTACTTTATAAAGATAGCACTGGAAAGGACCTTGGCCATTGTCTTAGTCCATTTGGACTGCTCTAAAAAAAAAAAAATACTATAGACTCTGTGGTTTAAACCACAAATATTTATTCTCATTGTCCTGGATGCTGAGAAGTCCAAGATCAAGGCACCAGCAGATTTGGTGTCTGGTGAAAACCTGCTTCCTTGTTCGTAAACAACTGTTTTTTCACTGTCCTCTCAGGGTGGAAGTGATGAGAGCTCTCTGGGGTCTCTCTTATAAGGGCACTAATCCCATGCATGAGGGCTCCACCCTCATGACTTAATCACCACTCAAAGCCCCACCTCCAAATACCATCACATGGCATATTAGGGTTTCAAGATATGAATTTGGGGGATACAAATATTCCATCCATAACAGCCATCATCTGCTGGACCCCCTTGTCTTTATTTGAGAAATCTAAGACCCTTGGAAGTTCACCTATCACAAGCAAGGTAGTGGCAAAGCCAACACTAGGGAGAAGCTCTGACTCCCAGTCCAGTGTTCTTCCAGGTACCCTCTATTCTCAAATGGCTTGCTTGGACCAATGAAAACAACCATTAAGTTACCTTTAACTTTCCTTACTCCAGACTGGCTAATTCAAATCATGTTGGTATTTTACATGTCATTTTCCCCAACATGTCACGTATGGATTTTGAAGAAGTAAAATCTCAAAAACAAAACTAGTAAGGAAGAACTGAAAGGACCAAGCCCTCTATCCCTGTCAGAAGTGACTCTTGCCTAGCCATTCAAGAGGAACAAATTTTGTCCTTGGAGCTCTGGAGAGCCAAGGCTGGCCTTGGTAATTGGAGGGGTCAAGAGAAGACCCAACCCTGGGAAAGCGAGGACTGGCGCTGAGCAGTGCACTTTGTCAGCACCTGTAATCCCTTCATCACCTAGCTCAATGCTCGATATTTATTGAACTGAATCTATATCACATTTAAAACTGGGCATGGGGCAAACTCTATCTGGTGTGTTAGAAGATAAGACATCAGGTGAATTGTCAGTTTTCTTTGTTTAATTTTACCCTTTGTGTCCTTTTAAACGAATACAGTTGTTTTAAAAAATTAAATAGTATTTACCTCATAAGATTATTGCAAAAACTAAATGAAATAATTCATATAAAACAACACAACCAGGGCATAGATTTCAAGAAATGCATGTGATGGTGATGATGATATATATACATGCCTTCTTCTTCCCATAGACAAGGTGTCTGGGCTCATTCATTTATTTTAATATTACAAAGGGGTAGCATGAGGCATTTTTGTGGTGATGGGACAGTTCTGTATCTTGATTGCAGTGACGGTTCATGCATTTTGTACATGTGACAAAATTGCATAGAACTACACACTTATATAACAGATGAAATCTAAATAAATTCTGTAGAGTGTACCGATGTCAATTTCTTGGTTTTGACATTGTATTATAGTTAGGTAAGATGTTACCATTGGGGAAAACTGGATGAAGGTACAGAGGACCTCTCTGTACTATTTCTGCAACTTCCTGTGAATTTATGATTATTTAAAAATTAAAAGCTTTTTCAAATAACAAGTGTTGGCAAGGATGTGGAGAAAAGGGAACCCTTGTACACCGTTGGTGGGAACATAAATTGGTGCAGCCACTGTGGAAAACAGTATGGAGGTTTCTCAAAACACTAAAAATAGAACTACCATATGACCCAGCAATTCCACTCCTAGGTATATATCTGAAAAAAACAAAAACACTAATTCAAAAAGATACATGCACCCTGTGTTCATAGCAGCATTATTTACAATTGCCAAGATATGGAAACAACCTAAGTGTCCATCAACAGATGAATGGATAAAGAAGATGTGGTATACACACACACACACAGTGGAATACTACTCAGCCATAAAAAAGAACAAAATTTTACCATTTGTAGCACCATGGATGGACTTGGAGGGCATTATGCTAAGTGAAATAAGTCTGACAGAGAAAGACAAATACTGTATGATATTTTATATTTGGAATCTAAAAAATACAAAAAACTAGTGAATATAACAAAAAAGAAGTAGACTCACAGATATAGAGAACAAAGTAATGATTACCAGTGGGGGGAGGAGGGGTAATTTAGGGGTGGAGGAGTGGGAGGTACAAACTACTGGCTGTAAGACATGCTCAAGGACGTGTTGTACAACATGGGGAATACAGCCAATATTTTGTAATAACTGTAAATGGAAAGTAACCTTTCAAAATTGTATTATAAATAAATAAACAGGTTTTTTAAAAAGATTCACGGTTTCCCCATATTTTTGTAACCTCTGGAAGAGTTCATTAAAAATGTAGATGTTTTTATGTTTCCTCATTTATTGGAAAAATTCTTAAGAGAAAGAGTCTCACCTGTTCCTGGAGATTACTGTCATTAAAATGGAAACCATTTTTGCCTGTAAATGTGGTTCCAAGAGTTTGAGACAGATTTATGCAAATGGCTGATTTGTAATATCGCTCATTTTTAAATATTTTACCTTTAAATATACATTATAGGTGTTGAAATTTAAAATATTGCTGAGCAGCTGCCAACTTGTAAAGTTATAATAAAATCAAAGTGACCATTACCTAAGAAACCAAGCACAAGCCTGCAAAACTGAATAGATTTAGAGCTCCAATATGTTCACAAGAAAAAATTACGCGCTTGCCCCGTACCCCAAATAATATATTTCATCTACACATTATGAAGAATATATCTTTCTGTGCATTCAAAAAAAAGATGTAAATTATCTTTATTTGCCCCTAAAGGAAATTTTATTTTCTGTAAAAAGCTGCTTAACTTAGGATGAAAGGACTGATCTATATTTGACCACTAGGTGTCACTGTTGGTGGTTGCGTGAGCGGTAAGGAGGGGGAGGGGAAATTGAAAGCCATCTCAGGATTTTGGGGGGTTGTGAGATTTTTTTTTTTTTTTCTGGAACATAAAATTCTCACATTATTGCCATTCTCCTTTTCTGTGTTCAGAGGGGTGACGTGGAAAAGAAATAGAGAGGATGAAGATAACAGCTCTTGGAGTGTTTGCATACTCAGGGGCCATCATACCACCTTAGGAGATGGGGCTATTATAATACCCAACAAAAATAGACTATTAAAGACCAGTCCATTTTAATAATTGCCTAACCACGTAGCAGGAAAACAGGAAAACGTCAGTAACTTCACGTTCAGAGAGGGAGGCATTCCTCAACGATGTCTGCCGGGTGCTGAAGAAATTAGATGAATAATTATGTCACAAAGCAGAGGGTCAGCACGTGTGTGACGGGGATTTGAGGAAGGAGCTCTCGAAACACGTCAGAAACATCATCTGTGAGGCTGCAAACAAAGCCAGTAGGAAGAGCCTTAGGAAGCTGAATGGGATTTATTTTCCAGCAACTGTCAGCCGAAGTCCAATTTCATTCTGGACTTCACTATAAGAAATGGGAAATTGTTCAAAGCCCGTGGAAAAGCAAACAATGAAAAAGAGATTTTCTTTTTTTCTTCTAGAACATCCCGGGCCTGCCGCCAGGCCGCAGGGTCAGGGGCCGGTTTCCGGGGACCCAGCGGCGTATCCAGCATCTGCGGCGGCTGGGCTCATTGGCAGAGACCTGCAAAGGAAGCTGCTGTGTCAGTGCTATTTCAAGCAAGCGTCTCTAGCTGGAGCTGTTATTCTTTCACTTTCCGAAGGGCAGAAAAAAAGTTTAAGAAAACCAAGGAGCTGAAGTGGAAGGTAGATTGGAGGGGAGAGCCCAAATGAGGGGTAGAAACCCCTAACGAGCGTCCAGAGGAGAATTTTTTAAAAGGGGTTGGGGGAGAGAGAGAGAAGTTGAACTTCATGGCCCCCAACTTTTCATACTTGAAAATATTTCCTTGTTCATTTATGTTATAAACTGATGCACGAAATGATTGTTTCTGTCCTCTGCTTTACTCGTTTCTCAGGGCAGTGGTAGTGGTTTATTCTGAACTACATTCACTAGAGGCAAGTTAGTGGGCTAATCATTCAATTAATGAAAGAAATGAAGAAAGTAAGAGGTAGGGAACTAATGTTGAGTGCTAACCACATGCTAGGTATTACTCTCAGTGTTTTCTTGGTATTAACTCATTTAATCATCAAACCACCCTATGACATAAGTACTATTTTATTCCCATGATAGATGAGGAAACTGAGGCAGAGAGGTCAGGTAGCTTGCCCAAGGTCACAGAGCCTGTAACTGGCAGTCTGCCTCTTCGGTCACTCAGCAAGGCAGCAACAAAATCAGGGCCAAAACTTGGAGGTCTGACCCGCATCACCCAGTCTCTCCTTACTAGACCTTTGCCCGTTTGTGACTTGTGAAATGTTTCCACCGAAGTCAAGATACTAAACCCTGAGACCCACAAAATGTTTGCACAGTGGGACTTCTCCACTCTCTACATTCTGACGAATGTGCTACACCAAAGGATACACATGCTGGAGTAAGAGGTGCTAGCCCTTGAGTCATGTCTCTTGTGCTGACAGCTCCAAACACTACCTGAAGCAAGCCCTTGACACACCTTTCTTGACCACTTATGTTCACATGTCCACGTAATGTGTAGTCAGGGTCCACTAGCTGTATTAGACTACACACCATCCTTTCACTGTGATGTACATGAAATTGACTTCCAGAAAGGGCAAGTAATGGTACTTTTGTATGAAAACACACGTAGATGTAGAGATTGGACATGTGGCCACAGAGGGGGAAGGGGAGTATGGGACAAATTTGGAGATTAGGATTCACATATAAACACTACCATGCGTAAAATAGATAGCTAGTGGGAACATGCTATAAAGCACAGGAATCTCAACTCGGTGCTCTGTGATGACCTAGATCGGGGGAGGGAGGGAAATCCAAGAGGGAGGGGATATATGTATACATATAGCTGATTCACTTCATTGTACAGCAGAAACTAACACAGCATTGTAAAGCAATTATCCTCCAATGAAAAAAAAATTTTTTTTAAAGAAAACGCCTTTTCCAGAAGGTTTTTCATGCCCATGATGCATCTACACACAAAGCTTTTGCCAAAATAAGTTCAAGCCAGTTGTGCAATTACACTCAAAATAGCTGAAGCTACAAAAAACGGATTTTAGGCACTGACTCAGGGTAGGGGAAAAGACAAAGAAAACACAACTGTGCTCCCTAATAACCCTGGTAGCAGCACTGATTCTAATGGATAGTCTTCTGGTTCAGCAATAGTACTGCAACTTGTCATTAATGGATGTGAGGAGGCCAGTTTCCTTAGTGGGAATGGAGCCACAACTATTAGTAGATAACTCCCCCCCACCCAAATAAACAAAATCAAACAGGAACAGCAGTCCCAGGAAATAAACCCAAAGGAAGCATTTGCTCTGGATATAAAAAACGAATATCAGAGCACAGTCAAAAGATTTTGTGGAGTTTCTTCTTGTATTACTTTTAGGACAGACTCTAAGCCTGAACAATGAGATCATCTGTCAGATTTTTCATTCCTGTTGTGCTTCTAATGAGCCAGGGTCACGTCACTGCCAATGATTTGCCCAGGAAGCTAGTTACACAACCAGAATTAAAGGGGTTTTAGGATTAAACCATCTTCAATTCAAGTGACCAAAGAAACTTCATTTTCAAAATCCCCCCTAAGTTCTGATAGATTTTTGGAAAATGTTTTCTCTTTTACTTCGCCACTTACATATCCAGATACCAATTATACATTATTACCAGGGAAACTACCGTGGATAAGGAAAAATAAAAAAGTAAAACACAGATGTTTATTAAGGGAATGCCAAAGTTTCATAAAAATTAATTCTTCCATATTTATGAAACCTAACTACAACAAGCAACCAACTGTCAATCTATTGGAAGTATTTTTTCATTAATGACTGGTTTTTATATTCATATTTTCAACAAATATTGTTGGACTCTGATATGGACTGAATTGTGCCCCTCCCCTAAAATTCATACATTGAAGACCTAATCCCCAATATAACTGTATCTGGAGATAGGTCTTTTAGGAGGTAAAGTTAAATGAGGTCATAATAGGGTCCTAATAGGATAAGATTGGTGGCCTTACAAGACCTCCCTCTACCTCTCCACACATACTTCGAGGAAAAATCATGTGAAGACACAACGAGAAGGTGGCCTTCTGCAAGCCAGGAAGAGATCCTCACCAGAAATGGACGCTGATCTGGAACTTCTAGCCTCCAGAATTGTGAGAGCTAAATTTCCATTGTTTAAACCATCCAGTCTATGGTAATTTGTTATGGGATCCTGAGCTAACACGAGCTCCTGCTCTGTGTCAAAGATATTACTGGGTATCGGTCTACACTGGTGTTCAGCTCAGATGTGGTCCCTGCCCTGTTGAAGCTTATGGTCTAGTTGGGGTGACAGACATTTCAATTAAATATAAAAATTAATCATCAAAATAAGTGTAGAATTATTAATTATAACAAGTGAAATTAAAAAGTTAATGGATAATTTGAATGAGTGTGAGAGGAATTCAATTTATTCTGGGAAGCCAAGGAAATGACATTTAATCTGAGCCTTAGAAATGAGCAAAAATTTAGCCAGATGATGAAAAGAAAGTTCTGGACAGAGAAGACTGTGCATGCAAATGCCCTGAAGCAGAAAAGAGGATGCTGATGTTTAAAGAACTGAAAGAAGTAAATGAAATTTGAGCATGGTTATCAAAGGGAGAGGGACCACAATATAATTCACTGGAGCGTCTGTGTAGAGAATAAATGACGGGGGGGGGGGGGGTGGAGAGTTGATGCAGAGAGACCAGCTAGGAGGCTGTCACCGTAGACAGGGGACAAGAAGGCGATGGCTTCAACTAGGGTGGTGCCTGTGAAGGTAGAAAGAAGTAAAAAGACTCTAGGTGTACTTTGTAGGTAGAAACAAAAGGACTTGGTGATTCAATAAATGAGGAGGGAGGTGCTTACAGAGAACATTGTGCTAAGGATAACTCTATGGTTCAAGGCATGAACAACTAGTGCCCAGATGTGATGTTTCCAGAAATGGGAAACACTAGCAAAGGAGCAGAGCTGGGAGTTGGGAGACACTGTTTGGAATTGCCCTTGCATGTTGTTTCTGTCTAAGAGACTTATCGTGAGACTGACCCTGAGACTGTTCTCTGAGGTGAGACTTTGGATGTATCATAAGCGTCAAATTCAGTAGGTGACGAGGATAAGTGACAAAACCACCGAGACCAGTTCAGTTCTAGTCAGACTCATTGGATGTAGATTAGTGCAGGCTTGGGTTGAGCTCCTCCTGCAAATCTGCTTCCAGGGCCAGCAATATCTGTTGCTGGGCAGGTGTCAGGGGAGTATCAGGAAAGGAGAGCTGGTGAACTTGTCCAAATGTCCCCTCCCCCACCAGAGCAAGGCTGAATCACAAAGGAACTGAGGAAATTCTCTAACCTGAGCCATTATGTGACTCAAGAAACGAGGGCAAGGGGGCTTCGAGAGTGGATTATGCCGCCGTTGTTCCTTTCCCCCACAGACAGGGGGCCACCACCACTGTGGTCTGTTAGACATAGGGCTTAGGATCTCTTTGCCAAAAGCCTTGAAGAGGCGAGACCCTTCCTTGGTCTTCTAAATGGTCTAGTATTAAACAATAAATGCAGACTTGAGAGACGTACAGTTTTATTGACTCTTATACTTACCCTACCAGCAAAGGACAGTGTTGGTTTCCTTTGCAACTTCCATTCTTTCCTCCCCTCCATAGCAGTGGAACCTCAGTTCTTAGTGAGAGATAACGGAAGTCTGGACTAGCATTGTAGTGGTAGAGGTAAAGAAATACAGTGAGCAAGAGAGCTGCCTGAGAGGTAAAACCAGCAGGAGTTAGCGGTCGACGGATATACGGGATGCGGAAGGGAGAGGGCTCCAGCATAACCCCTAGGCGTCTGACTTGCAAAAGAGAATAAATAATGATGCTATTTCCAGAGAGGAGAGAGAGAAGAGAGAAAAAAGACGAGGTTTGGGAGGGGAGGTCATGAGCTCCATTTTGGATATGTTGACACCCATGAAGAGATCCGAAGGAGGCAGCTGGATATGCAAGTCTGGAGCTGAAAAGAGGAATCTGGACTGGAAATATAAATTTGTCAGTCATCTGAATATAGAAAAGAAAGATCACCTGGGGGAAATTACTGAGGGAAAAGTAAGGGGGCCTTGTGAACACCAATATTTCTTGATCAGGTAGAAAAGGATGAGCCTGCGAAAGAGGCTGTATAGAAAAGGAAAAAGATGAAGAAAACTAGGAGAGTGTGGTAGCATGGAAACCACAGGAAGAAAGTATTTCAGGTAGGAGGGGCTGGCTTATGGCATAAAGTACTTCTGAGAGTCTAAGTTAAATGTGGACTGAACAATATCCTGTAAATTTAGCCATATGGAGGACACTGGTGACTTTGGGGAGAACTCTTTCCAAAGATGAGAGAAGCCAAATTAGACTGAGTGCAAGAGTGACTGGCATGTGAGAAATGGAGCCAGCAAGTATGGTCCACTCCTCATTTCCTTGCCAGCTACTCCCCACCAGGTCACTATTATTCATTAGTAATGGTCAGCAGCTCCCCTCACTACAGTCTTTTCTATAGAGATCACTATTACCATCAAGAGTAACACTACTCAGGGCACTAATGTAGGTTCTTCATTGTCTTTTTTTTTTAACATTAATTTTTGTTCACTCTTTTATTTATTTATTTATTTGGTTACACCAGGTCTTAGTTGCGGCAGGCGGTCTTCTTAGTTGCGTCTCATAGGCTCCTTAGTTGCAGCACACGGGCTTCTTAGTTGTGGCATGCGAACTCTTATTTGTGGCATGCATGTGGGATCTAGTTCCCTGACCAGGGATCGAACCCAGTCCCCCTGCATTGGGAGCACGGAGTCTTAACCACTGCGCCACCAGGGACGTCCCCTTCATTGTCTTTTGAAGATGATGTTCACCTTTGATGGAAGAAGAATCTGAATGGCTTTGATGCCAATGATGATAAATGTAGATGTTGATTTATCCACCCTCTTTCACTCAATCCCTTTCGTAAGAAGGTTGAACACAGGTAGGAGTGAAGTCCATGGCCATGGAAGTGACTAAAGCTTCAGCTGGGATTTGCTGTCTGACCCTCTTTGTTCTCCTATCTGCACCCAGGTAACCCACGGAAATCTCCTGCTGTGAACAGCAAGTGAATAAGGAATCAGATCACAGGATGCCCATTCTGTGGGCCATCCATTATAAGGGGACAGGGAAAAGCAAATGTGTCCACTAAGGACAGATGAAGGAAGCATTATTTCACCCAAGGCCAGAAATATAAATCTATTCATAGTATAGATGCAAGTTCAGACTCAGTGGGAAAAGGAGTATTAAAAGATGAGGGCAGTTAACTGGAGAATGGAATGTACCTACCAAGGGGAAAGTTCTCAAGAAATGGTTTTAAAGTGAGAATTCTGTAGCTTGGCACAGATTAGAAAGGATATTTATAACCAAGGGGAGTGGAATACTTGGAAGTGGCTTAGACATCAGAGGGACAGAAACAAACAAAGAATGAGGAGGCAATTCTAGCTCCAGCGTTTCTATAGGTCCACGATATCTGATCGGCAATCCCAAATTTGAAAAAGCTCTGAAAATTGAGCTAACTCGTTTGGCAGTTAATTCTAACTTGACCTGAATACATTTGGCTGCAAAACCTGATCTGAAAATATGTGAAAATATTCACAATTATTTCACTTCAAGGTGAATAGTCACACATTTCACTGCAGAAACGTTCATGATTACTGAGGGCCGCCTGGACCCCACTGGAGTGTTAAGCATTATCAAGCAGACAGCGCTGAGTTATCTTTCTGAAATATGGAAAATTCTGAACTCTGAAACACATCTGGCCCCAGGGATCTGGGTAAAACCTTGTGGGCCTGTAGTGGGAGGGGCCAAGAGGACTATACTCCTGACAGCGTGAGGACCATAAACACAGAACAGATGCAGAGCCACACCCCAGCCTGAGCAGGACATCCACTTTCGTGGAGCATATGTGGAGCCTGCAGTCACAGCGTGGGGCTGTGAATCAGCCTGGGGCTGGACCAGGCTCCGTGTTCTTGTAAGAGGGAGGTCTAAAGGGCCCTGATGGTTTCTAGTCAGGAAACCCGTGTTTTTTGAGAGCCTGCTGCATGCCAGACACAACTTATTACCTCATTTTCTTCCTCACGCCAGCCCTCAGAAGGGAAAATAAGGATCAGAGAGTAAGGTCACAGAGTAAATGGCACAGTTTGGGATCACACCCGGTCGGTGTGACTCTGAAGCACATACATTGCCCATTACGCCATGCAGATCTCTTGCTGAACATAAGTCAGTGGACTGTGGGCTAGAGAGAGCAATTATAGCTAATTCTTATGGAATGTATTCTACATGCAAGCAGCTTGTTTAATTCTCAAAACAATCAAGCTGGATCGGTGTACTATGACCCCATTTTTTAGAAGAAGGAAATGAGACTTAGAGAGGAGAAGTAACTCGTCCAAGGTCTTACAAACTTAATAAGTGGTGGAGCTGGATTTCAAACCAACATCTAGCTATCCACAGAGCTGGTCCTGCTCCCCTGTATGCTGTGGGTCCTCCTGAACATAGATTGCTGGTGCCAGTGGCCGAATATTTACACACACACACTTTTTTTAATAGCCATGTGATTACCGAGAGTTAAGTGTCAGTTGCCTTCTGGGATCCCTCTGATGGTGAAGGGATAAAGGTCATAGTGATGGCCACAGAAACCTGGTTATTATCAGGAGATAACATTTCCTGTCACTTTAAATGAGTCAGAGACCTCCAGACCCTCCAGCTCATCTCCCATTACACAGGAGAACAGCTTCAACATCAAAAGAGAACGAGATATGGGCGAAGGAGGGGGAGAAGTGCTTTTCTTCAGCTGTTGATGGTTGGTCAAGTGAGTCTAATGGCTTATTAATAAGAAGAAATGAATTGTGTGGCCAGCCCAGTAGTTCTAAGAAATGAAATCCCAAATCTGATACATAAAGGGCATCAGGGATTGAATAACTGTTAAAAAGCAGTTTCTGGCACTTCTTTGCATCAATAAAGATGTAAAGAACAAAGGAATAGTGTGCAACTACTGCACGATCAATAGACACTTGAAATACAAAAGCTGAAAAAGCCAAGAAGCGTGGAACCTGGTAAAACATTAATATTTGCGTCCCAGAGAGAAAACCAGAATCATGGAGACACAGAGTTGGAAGAAATTTCAAGAGGCCATCCTGTCCCACAGCTTAAATTCTCCTTGGCTGGCGATAGCTAGTCTCTTATTTAAAACATCCAGGAATTACAACAGACTGTATTCCAGGGAAATGGGAGAATGTGCATTTACCTATTGTGGACACTGGACAGCTGGCCCACCGAGAGCAGTAAATCAGAGTCCAAGACAATGAAATACAAGGAATTTCTGGACTCATCAGACCTCCTCTGATGAACAAGACTGACATCTGCCTGCATTCCAACAGAAATCGTGTGAAATCAAAATTTCAGCTAAAAGAGGTCTGGGTCCTGCGATGGGAATTCTTATCATTCTAAAGCCAGAAATCGTAAGTTTCAGCCACATAAATGAAGGGATGCAGAGGTCACCTGGGGGAAGTCCCTGGTCAGTGTGACAACCTGTGCTACTTGGCAAAAAATAATATCCACATGGAAGGGATGTTCATAGTTTGTAATCATAAGCTAAGAGAATTCTAATGCCAGACTGAAATCAAAACACATACACGCATACCCATTCACACACAATTGGAGACTCCAGGAACGTGAGAGACATAGGATAATAGCATTTGTACAACAACGCCAATTTCTTAGTTAAGCCAAACATGTGTAAGATTTCCATTTTAAGTGAAGTTACACCAGCAATGTACCTGCAACCTAAATGTCCTCAGTTCCTATTAATTAGGGTAAAGGAAAATGTTTGGAATGTTTTGACATCTTTGAACCCCATGGGAACAGTAGGCAAAATAATGGAACAGATTTAATGATCTCTGTATCATGCAAAGCTGGTTGCCTAGAAACATACCCCAAAGATTAGTAGATGCTGCTTTTGTCCATACTCTGTATTTCCAAGCCTTTTTCACTTGTCCTTTTAATCAAAGAGAAGCTATGTACAATTTATATCTGTTCAGACATTGTTTCATTTCTGGGTGCTTTTTAGGGAAATGCCAAAGAACTCAGGGAACCTAGGGAATTGTTTCATTGGTTGTCAGAGTGTTTCTGCGAGTTTAAATACATTTGGTGGTAAGTATTTCCATATCAGTGCTGTAACTGATGAAATAGAATCAAAGAATCGGGGGTAAGACTTATATTTGTAACAGTGATATCTTTCTTTCAGTCTAAGAGACTATCTTGGTAAGAACAATCCCCTTTAAGGGACTTGAAGCTGCCAAGCAAAGGCCATTTGTAATGAGACTTTTCCTTTAGTTACAAGATGGTCTTCTAAATTAGTCAAATCCCATAGGTCTTAAATATAAAACTGATGGACACAACCTAATTTGAAGATGGCAATGCACCATGCTATGTTTGCAATGTGTGCAACTGATGGGGTTTTAGCCCTCTTCCTTAAGAGGGTTTGATGGCTCTTTGTGCCTAGGCAGCCTAGCCCCTGAAAAGACTGACCTCTCTGTATAAGTCAGGACCACACCCGGCTGATTCCGTAAAAGAGGAACTGGTGGCTATCTCTGGGATGGCAGGAGGCAAAAGCAGTACACGCACTGCCCATGTTGCTACTGTCACACCTTCTGAGATCCAAAGTGTTCTTCCATCCTAGACTATAAAAGGAAAGGCCTGGTTTCTCTGGGGACACCCATGCAGTGGGTATAACTCATCAAGATTCACAGTCCTCTGCCTAGATGGCGAGAAATCCTTCACATTTCTCTTTGAATATGAATTCTCCACTTTGTCCACTGGGCCATGGAAAGGAAGGGTGTGGCATTAAAACTTGCTTTGAGCTTTATCATTTCTGTGAGTCTGTGGCTTGGGGTAAAGAGGAGGAAGACCTGTTTCAGATTCTAAATCTGGAACGAGAAAGTTAATCCTTGATTAGACATGGTAAGATCAGTAACAGTTAGAAACCATACCTAGAATCTTACCAAAGTATAAGGTCTTATGAACCATTGTGTCTCTTAAGAGGAAAGGAATGACAGGCCTACTCAACTCCATTCGGCTTCTTGAGAAGGATCGAAAAGAATACAAATACTCTAAGATATCTCTGTAGGGTTGTTTTCCCCCTCTCTGTTGCTTTTTTTGTTTGGTGTTTATGTGAAATTCCAGGGAAGAGTCACTATCAATGAATATACGCTGAGTGTCAAAGATGTACTAAGGGGATTTTGAAGTACAGAAACCTGATACTGTAAACCAGAAGATTAACGCAGGCACATACTTTACTGTATGTAGGCTCTGATGTTTTTATGCATTGACCCCATCCCCTAAATCAAGTAAATAAACAAATATAGTTAGCGGTAGCTCATGTATACCTGTGGATTATCTAGACAACTGCAAGTGGGAATGAAATTTTTTTTCATATTTCACCAAACTTGCTAATTTTATGATGTGGAATGCCTAGTTTTTCTGAGGCTTTAAATGTTAAAAGTCCCAAATGAACAAAGAATAAATTAATCCATTAGTTAGGAAAAAAAGTTTATGAAATTAAAGTACAAAATATGCTCTTTGCCACATGTATTATATAATGTAATATCGTGTTCATCACCAGTGAGCCCTCTGAAGTCATTGCCATGCGCATGCTACATTGGAGAAAGAGTTGAAACCTTGCACAATGGTGATTTTTTTTCCCTTTGAGTCACAGAATGGAAATAACATAAGCCCCCTCTGATTTTTGAAAGTATAAGCTGAATTACTAAAAAGATGAGGAACCCTTCATTGCATCAGGCTTTAGAGTTAGAACAGAAAAATGAGCAACTAGAAAAACAGCAAGAGGAAAGTTTATGAGACTATAAACTGAAACTATAATCTTAAAAAAGAAAAAGAGATGAATCAAACACACAGGTTATCAGGCAATGTCCACATGCAGTGGACCTCTGGTGTTCTGGCCTGCCCAAAATCTCCTTTCCCTTTTTCTGATAACCATACCTTTAATTTCTGGGAGGAAACCATCTTCCGCTAATCTCAGGGCACCTGAGATTGGCATACTGCCACTACTGAAGTAGACGTGTAATCCAAGCATTTACCGTGAACGTATTCCCTCCCCCTGGCAACAATGATTGGCTCAAGGATAGGCACATGACTCTATTTTGACCAGTCATAACCAGGCAGTAGGTCTTTGCTGAGTTGAACATGAACCCAGGAGGACATAAGTCTGAAGTTGCTGGGGGGCATCAAAAGAAAAGAATCCATCTAAGGGTGAGGTCAACAAATGGGAAAGTAAGTAGGAGTGAGACTGAGTCCAAATACATTGGAACTCCAGGATCCAGCCATGCCTAAAACGTGCCTAGATGATGATGATGATTATATGATCTCCTGAATTATTTTTTTAACCTAAGTCAGCTTAGAGGTGGGTTTTCTTTTCCTTGTAACTGAGACAGTCCTGACTAATACACTCCAAAATAATCAACACGCACTGTAGTAAGCCAGTGAATATAAAGTCTGAGTCTGTTGTTTTGGCAGATGTCATAGAAGAGCTCTCATCTGTGCCCCAGATGAACTAAGACTCTTCACTTGCTAAGTCCATGTGCCAAACAGAGTCAGCTGCAGGTACAAAGGTACCATGAAGGATTATAATGCTCATATTAGGGAAAAACCATTTCCAGGCTAAGGTGATTTGACTCAGTTAAGAAACTGAAGTCCAAATTGACACAGGTAATCTCCGATGTATCCACTGGCAACAGCAAATGCAGAAAAGAGAAGACAGGAATGGAGACCAGCTGGTGGACATGTTTTGGATTTTCAGAGCATCAGAGCAGTCTGAGATGAGGGAACACAATGGATCACAGAGGTTCCATGTCAGCCGACCAAGCACAAACTTCCAGGAAGCTTTTGATAGGCAGGCTTCCCTGGGTTGCTTCCCCGGTTCCTTCAAGTTTCCTCTGACCTCTGACTGATATGATTGACAAATATCCAGAATTTTAAAGTGGAAGCGAAGCAGAGAGAAGGAACTCCTCTCCTTTGATCGATTGGGCACAGTTTTATAACAACATATTAAGAAAGAACTGCTTTGTAAAATAAAAATATAAGCCAAAGTTCTGTGTAGGAGGAACTGGAGGCAAGGATAAGTGCATCAAAGGGTGACCTGTGCAAAGAATCTAAAACCTAATTATTAAATGTTGACATTCTCAAAAGAAAACGGAAAAGGAGAACGCGGAACAGATGAAAGATAAAGAGAAAGATTTTTAACACAGTTGAGAGAATTCAAGAACATGATCTACGATAATGATAAAAAGAGAAGTGTCAATAAAGGCTTAAAAATCCAGACAGATTCAGGAGATATCCGTGGATTCCACATTTCCTGTGTGATTGTGAGAACCAGATCTTCCCCAGGGAACCACTTACCCATCCATTTCCTTTACCCCATCTAGAAAAAGCATAGACTTCAAGCCAGATTAGGAGCTTCTCAAGGTCAGAAGAGATTTCTTTTTCTTTTTTTAATCCCAAAGCTTTCTATTATGGCTGTCAAATACTGTTGAATTGATTGATTAATTAATTCCAAATGGAAGTGACAATGGCAGTCTGAACCAACCCCTAATTTTTTTTTTTTTTTTTTTTTTTTGCGGTATGCGGGCCTCTCCCTTTGCGGAGCACAGGCTCCGGACGCGCAGGCTCAGCGGCCATGGCTCATGGGCCCAGCCGCTCTGCGGCATGTGGGATCTTCCCGGACCAGGGCACGAACCCGCGTCCCCTGCATCGCCAGGCGGACTCCCTACCACTGCGCCACCAGGGAAGCTCCCAACCCGTAATTTTACTGATGAGAAACTAAGGGTCAGAAAGGTGAGGAGTTTAGCTCAAAGTCACAGGGGCTACAAGAGTTCAGTATTCCCAAGCTGAGGGAAAAAAATGGTCATATGCCTAAAAACGTATCGTGGATGGTAGTGACTCTCCTAATGGATTAGAAGAATGTTTGGAAGAGGGTGATATCTCACTAATTGTAGGGAATAGAAGATTCCTTCCTGTCTTGCTCTGCCCTAAGACAATTCAAGCAAGGACAGCAGTGAACTCAGGAACAGAGAACAGAGCGGGTGGGAATAAAAGGGTCTTCTGTGAAAAGTTTATCTGGACTCACTGTTTTGTCAGAAGCATCTATACATCAGCCTACTGGTAAGCCAGTGGTGTCTTGTTAGTGCCTTTACCTTGTAGACCCTGGGTTAGGGGCAGAGGAGGAAGCCAGGGAGACAGATGACAATCCAGGAGAGAGGGAAACCTCACTCAGATGCACTGGTTTAATTCCACACAGCTCATTTCATGGAAATTGTTAGACCTGGACTAACTCTGCCTACAACATTATCTAACCGTGCAGCCCTCTGTAGATCTCAGTTGCCTCGTCAGCAACTGACGGGTGCGGACTGAATGATCGCTGAGATCCCTTCTGGCCCTAACACGACCAAATTCTGAGTGCCGTGAGGATGTGCACAGAGGCCTAATTAAATTCAGTTGAGGTTAATCTGCAATTGTCCTCCCTGACTTCCTGTTCTGGCTTTCACTGACAAATGAATGTAAACCTGAAATTCGTTTTGTTTCCAGAATGCTGAAATTATTCAAATTTTAATCAGCTTTTAACAAGAATGGGTAAGAAAGAAAATTAGGACAATTAAGAAATAATGAAGCCACTATAAAAACAGTAATGATTTAAAAGCAGGTAAGGGAATACTCTTATTGGAAATGTCAAATACCTGCAAATGAGCAGTTAGATGACAAGCACACGATGGGAATAAGGGATTTCACTAATGCAGAAACAGAACCACTTATAATAATTTCTTCCCAAAATTGAGTTTAAAGCAAGTGGCCTGATTTTTACTGGAAATGTATATTCTCCTGAAAATTGACCACCCTGCAGAATGTTGGATACTATCTCTGAAGATGTTATCAGTGCTTTGCTCAAATGTATTCTCTTTTCAAAGATAGCAACTTCCTAGAGTTTTTCTTGTAAATCAAAACATACTTTTGAAAGCTACTAGAACCAGAATTGCTCTCGTAAAAATAATAATAATAAATAGGTCAGGGTGTGTTGCTAGCAGGTGTAACAAATCTCAGGCACTTGTTCACCCTGGGCCCATGTGAACATCCCTGCCTGGGAAGTGCTCCTGGGGCCACCTCTTCTATGCAGTGAGTCAAGGGTCCAGGCCCCTTCCTTCACGAGGACCCTCCATCTTCTAGGCTCTCAGAGAATCTCACTGTCATCCCCAAGGACAGTGAGGGGGAGAGCTTGGAAGGTTGACAGAAGGCTTTATGGCCAGGCCTGGTGGGAGCCAATGTAGCTTCTGCCCACATCCCATCAGCCAGAACTCTCTCGGGGTTTCACTTAGCTCTCAGGGGGTGGGAAGAATAGCTCAGCTATGTGCTCAGGAAGGAGAGGAGAACTGGAGACTGGGGAACACTGGCTGTCCTAAGGGGAGATCTCAGAGCTGTGGGGTGGCTGCCAGATGGAACCCAAGGAAAAAGTCTCACCAGGGCCAGGGGTTCTGGAAAAATTTTACTGCTTGACAAAAAGAAATGCACAAGAAGAAACTTTCCCTCTTGTCCTGCTGCTGTTGTGCTGGGACATGATAGCTGGAGCTGGAGCAGCCACCTTGTAACTATGAGAGGACACACCCTAGGAACACAGCCAACACACTGAGAATGGCAGAGCAAAAGAAAGAGGCTGGGGACTTGATGACATCAATCAATTGCTGAATTTACTAATTTTACAATTGTCCTACTCCCACCTTCTCTTTTGATCTCAAGTTGTTATTGAGATGAATTATCTCATTGTTTATGCTGCTTTTACCTAAATGGAGGAGGTTGAGCGTTGACAAGGGCCTAAGGGCAACAGAACTGAGACAGACAAAGAACAGTAGGGGGCTTCCCTGGTGGCGCTGTGGTTGAGAGTCTGCCTGCCGATGCAGGGGACGCGGGTTCGTGCCCCGGTCCAAATGTAGCAGGCAAATTCTTAGAAACTGAAACAATGTTTTCAACACAGGAATCAAGCCTAAAGATATAAAGTAGGTGAACAACACTTAATGGAGTTATTGTGACATGTCACCAAGAATTGAGAAAATCTGTGTCTTTGCTTTCCTTCAAGATGCCATATCCTCCTAGCATCTTCTTTGCCATTTATCTGCTGCCAAAGTGAAAAAATAACCAACTAGTTCTATTCAGTCGGGGGCCAAGCACAGTAAGGGATGGTTTGGAACTCTTTCTGGTAGTCCAGCATCCCTTGCCCTTTCTTTTGTTGGCAGTCCCCTGTTATTCTTAAGGGAAACTACATACTCAGCCCCCTGCATGGTACACATTCTGGTGGGGCCATATATTGAAGTATAGTTGATTTACAATGCTATGTTAGTTTCAGGTGTACAGCAAAGTAATTCAGTTATACAAATTATATATATATATATATATATATATATATACATGTTTTTCAGATTCTTTTCCATTATAGGTTATTATAAGATACTGAATATAGTTTCCTGTGCTATACAGTAGGTCCTTGTTGTTTATCTACTATATATATAGTAGTGTGTATCTGTTAATGCCACACGTGCCAAAGACTCTGACCCTTAAAGAGGGTGATTAGGTGGACAGTGAGAGAATAGAAAAACCAGGAATGGTTCCAGAGGAAACCTCGGTGTCCCTCTGCTAAGAATTGTAAGACCAGGAGTGGCTAATTAGGCCTGGTAAGCAATTATTCTTACTACATATAGAATCGGGATATGACTAGAGCAGGAAGGAATCCTCGGCACACTGCTGCCTGTTCTTTTCCCAACTTCTTTCAGTTCTCTCCTAATCTCTCTCAGTCTGTCTCTCTGTCTCCTTACACCACACACACACACACACACACACACACACACACACACACAGGCTGTGAGAACTGAGAAACATACAGACATAAAACAAATGGAACCGAAAGAAATCCAACACCACAACCCCTGGTAACGATAATGATGAAGAAAAGCTGCTGCCAGATGCATCTTGTGATGACGCCAATGATCTAATTCTCTTATTATCAAAAGATGCAGGGAAAGGCAGCCTTGACAGAAAGCTTTGAAAAATCAAAAGAGTGCAGCATCACTGCAACTGTTATCTGATTTATGCCTTTTCAAAAACCAGGCTTGTGTCATATGCTGATAATAGACTCTAGCCATCAAAACATTATTTTATCTGGTATCTTGATTTTAAAGAATTGTGGAAACCAGCAAATGGAACTGGGCTATTTATACAATGTTTGAAACTATGTTAGTCCACTAGGGGAAAACGACAGCACACACACAACAAAAATCAAAACCCAAACTAGATAATAATATAACGAAAAGCGATAGCCTTGATGCTATAAATGGTCAATGGCGTGGAATGTAATTTTCAAATTAGAATGGACATTTTTCTTTCATAATTTCATAATGAAAGTATGAATGAGTGATCAGTTGGTGTATGGTGCCCACCAGATGAGACCCTCACCCACAAAGGCTTGGGCACTGCCAGATTTCACAGCCAGCACTGCCAGCAGATGGAGACTTGCGCTAAAGCAGAATCGACGTCAGGAAACAACCTCATCTGTTAAGTTACGAGGGTCTCCTTGGAGCAGACATAACACACAAAAAAATTTTTCTTAAGTTTTTTAAAAAGTTTAAGTAACTGAACATAAAAACTCCCCAGAAGCATGACCTAATCATTTCACATTTCATGCAACTTAGAGAACACATCTTTTCCCTTAAATGACTAGACATTAATCAAATGGACCTCCACACTTGAGAAGATAAATGCCAAGCAAAGAAAAGGAAGGCTTCTGTATATTTACCTTAACTTTTAAAGCACAGACATTAGAAACGAATGAGGTTTTTGACCATTTATCATACAGAGAGACCAATTGTCTCACAGAAATTTTTATGTCAAACCACACCTGGCCATACATGTTTGTCTCTTGATTCATGAGCTCTAAATATCACATTGCAACATTGTTGGGCTTAAGCCAAAAGCAATGTTTAAAACTCCTTCTCTGCAGTCTTAAATTAGCTGCAATACTGGAAGGAGAAATCTGCCTTGATGATCCAAAACTAAAGATAATCTAAGTGTTATTTATTCAGTGTTTCAAACATATCATTTAATGGGGCTGGGGCAGTATATTGACCTTCCTAATGAGGTTTGACTAAAGCCAATATTAAAATTAATGTGCCCTCCCTGAGCACCCAGTGACAGAGTGTGAGAGGAACTGTCTCGGAAGGGTCTGTGTGGCAGGGAGACATCAGCCTGGCAGTAAAAAATGGCCTTGGACAATCCATATGCAGATGATCAAGAACCGTCTTCATCGCTCTTAGGGATTCCAGGAACCAACTTTTCAGACCAGGCTCAGTGTTCAATGATTAGAATATATTGGTAGAAAATATTGACTACAGTGGTTATAGCTTATGGAAACACAAGAAGAGAATATAAAAGCTCTTGAAAGTGGCTTTAGTTGGCAAGACCAGTACTGCATACATCAGAATGCCATGGTCATTGAAAACCACTGCAGGGTAGTATTTTTTTTTTTCGGTACGCGGGCCTCTCACTATCGTGGCCTCTCCCGTTGCGGAGCACAGGCTCTGGACGCGCAGGCTCAGCCGCCATGGCTCATGGGCCCAGCCGCTCCGCGGCATGTGGGATCTTCCCGGACCGGGGCACGAACCCATATCCCCTGCATCGGCAGGCGGACTCTCAACCACTGTGCCAGCAGGGAAGCCCTGCAGGGTAGTATTAATGCTTAGCCCTGGCCAGTCCTACAGCACATCTACACCCTCTTCTAGAGCTTGTATATATTCCAGCTTCACATGCATTTTTAAGCAGTTATCAAGATGTTCACTTGCTAACTGATCTCCTCAAATAGTCCTGAGTCTCATTCCCAGGCATCAGAGAACATGTCACCCCTCACCCCAACTGCACAGCCAGTCCAGGCCAATGGTGACATAGGTGAATGTTGTCATCTTCATCTTTCAGCTGCCCCATTTTGTCCCCCTCACTCCCCTCCTCTCCCTGAATCTCCAGGCTCAAATGATTCATCATAGCTTATAGCACGATGTCTCCTAGAGCTCCAAGGTAGATTTCAGAGTATGGCCTAGGAAAGCTTGCCCGCTCACTTCATAGTTGTGTGACTTTGGATGAGTTATTTTACCTTTCTCATAGTTTCTCCACTGGAAAACAAAAATTGGGGATAAGGAATGAAATTATATTCAAGAAGTTCTTAGTACCCAGAAGCACTTCTTTGTAATAGAAAGGCTGTAAGTGGAACAGGTTTCTCATTATTCTAAGTCTGGAGATTCTAAAACGGGATGCTGGTTTGTTTAATATAGTCCATCTGGATATTTCAAACTCCAAAGCGTATCTGAAAGACCAAATTACTTAATTCATCCTGAGGAACCATAATTACACTGGCTGCCTATGCCACTGTGTCCCAGACGGGGTAATTCCTATCTCAGATCCACTTTGGTGAAATCCTCAGCCGTGTTCTCTGAGCAGATGATTCTAGATGCTTTCCTTCTCGCTGTGTTTGAATTTTCAGCCCACGTGGACAAGACAAGCAGGTCAGGGAGTAAGGAACAAGGCAAGCAAAGGACAAGGACTGACTTTCTGGCGAACTTGCCCAACTTCCATTTCAAGTTCAGGATACCAAAATAGTTCTTCAAGTATGCTTGCAAATAGTGGCACTGCCCTTGAATATGTTCCCCTGGCTCCTGGCTGAGTCAGTGTAATGAATCTGCATTTTATAAGAGCTGAGCCTGGTCCAAATGGAGCCATGTAACTGTTAGAAATATTAATGGACTGTATCATCCCACACTTGACTATAAACTTCTAATTGTGTGAAGCTCAGTGTGGTGTCTAGAGCTAAATCGGAGTCTGCTTCCATCACTAATATCCACTGATATTGTTCATTATTTTTCTAATGCCAACGCTAGGTACATCAGCGCTGGGCAGATCCCTGAGGAAAACAACAACTTTTGTTGTAGGTACTTGAGAGCAGTCATTATCACCATTGCCAATTAATTCATCAGTCAGCGCTTACCAAGCTGCCAAAGAGAACAGGGACCAGCACGGAGCCCTGCTGAGCAAGGGGCGGCTGGAGGAGTCTGCAAAGACTGAGCAGTTGCAAACAGGGGCCAAGAGATCTCTTTCCACGTTGGGACTGTGTGACCTAAGGCAACTCACTTACCCCTTTTAGCCGTAAACTGGGAAAGACAGGCCACCTACGGGAGGAACAAGGGACACAATGTGTATGAACGCGCTTTGAAAAACATTAAGCTTGACATAAAAGAAAGCATTCATCGTGACCTATGATAGAAAATACAGATCCTGTAGCACTAAGAACAAATCAGGTTAATGGGGGTGTATTTGCACCTATTTTCTTCCTTATAAATTCACGCCCCTCTCTTCCCACATTTCAGAACATTTTGAGTGGTTTCTCCACATAAGCAACCCCTATTCTCTTTCAGCTTTAAAATCAGGTGCAGCGGCTTCTTTAAGCTGCACTTGCTTTGTCCTTGACAGAACCACATTCTATTAAAAGAACTGTCAAGTGTTGGCCCCTGGTTAAGATCAAGGGAAAGCTTAGAGAGGATTTCTTTCCCCCACCCCTACCCACCTGTTCCTTCCCTCACTCCCTCTTTTCTAGCTCCCTTCTGCTTCCTCTGAACAGGAAACACAGAATTCTCAGCCACAGGATGCTTCACCATCCTACAGGACACTGGACCTTTGAGCGGAAGTCACCGCCACCACTGGGTCCTTCATCCCAGGCACCTACTTTTATAAGTTGCTTTTAATCACTTTGCAAAAATGTCCCTCTCTCCTTCCTTAAAGTTGCATTAAGTAAACATATTATCTTATGTTCTGAACAGCGTTTTCTTTTCAATAAATGAAGGAGAGAGGACTATTAGTTATCTCTACTGTTACAGTGTGTTGTGAAGCTCTGGATGGCATAATGCTGGTTGGCAAATGCGACTGTAAGTCTCCAAAGTTATTCAAGTTGCTGAGGTTTTCAGGATCTGGATGTTGGCAGAATTTGCCCACACCCAGCCCCGCCCTGCCAATTTAGATGGTTAACTATCTGGGGAAAAGTAAATATAGAACACACAACTGCAGCGTTATAAAGGACCATGGCCGCAGTCCTGTCTAACCAGCATGTCCCTGTATATCTTCAAAACTTCCCTTTTGACTACATGGGGAATAATAATATATAGGCCTTCCTCAGTCCTAGAAAGAACTTTGCTGCCTCTTTCAAAAACACTGGGGCTTTTGCCTGCCACCTCATTTATAACAAACTAATTTATGCTCTGTAGATCAGAGAAATGGGTTGATTAGGAACAGGTTTGTGTAGATTTGAATCTGCCCTTTGAATGATGGAAAAGCGTAAGCCTATTGCACTCTAAGGTTTAGAAGAAACTCTAATTCCATCAAGTGTCTCCAGTAGCGACAGTGAGGCCTATTAAAGGACAATCCCAGAGAAGCCTGAAAATAACGCATTGGCAGAAGATGTAGTATCACGTTTTACCAGCCATACCCATAAAGTTCTTTAGCAGAATATGTGAGGACTGTACGTTAGCCAAGATGCCTTCATATATCACTAAAGGAATGATGACCGAGTTTGGGTCTTAAGACTTATCACCAAACGTTTTCTGCTGCTTTCCGCAAGGACAAGTAATAGTATGAGATCTGGTCCTGCTGGAGTTACTCTGCCGCATGAGTGGGGGAAGAAAGTTTGGGGAGGGGAAATTAAAGCAGGAGGAAATAATAGAAGGGAAAGACTCTGAACACCAAGGAAATCCCGCCATTCCCTAACACAATTTTCTGTCAAATCTGGACCGTGTGAATTTTGGTAAGTGAAGAAAACTCCCTGGATGCTCTGGGAATACAGGAAGAAATGGTTAAAGGCCCAGATATACAGAGGAAAGGGGCCTGTGTTGGCTGAAGGAACTGGCGTTTTTCCTTTCATCCTTAAGAGTATAAATTGTAGAGGTGTGAACAAACAAACAAAAAGCCCAGTGAGGAGAAGCAATAAAACCCACACAGATAATGTATGACAGAGAAGGAGAAATGAACTTCCCAAATAGAGTACTAATGCCCCCTTCGTGGGTGCAACGCTCAAGATGAACGATGCCACCCTCAGACTCCTTGGGGGCATTTCAGGACCTGGCTTGCAGCACTTTTTCATTTCATTGGGATGTAAATAATTGATAACTTGAAAGGACCCGAGAAACCCACTGCAACTGAACACAGATATTTTTTATGACATCAATTACAGGGCTAGTGACTTGATGAGAAAAGGAAAATATTTCAAACCACACTTTAATGATCCTCCCCAAGAACCCCTAGTGTTCCAAATGAAACGTGGGTCTCTGGGCCTTGATTTCTTTTCCTCCGTTTTCCTCCTCATAGGGAATATAAGTTACAGCTGAACAGAAGAGATGGTTAATTATTTTCGTGTCTGTGCTTTTCAGTGGTGGATTGCAGGCTTCCTTATTCTAATAGAGAAGGAAAGGCCTGGGAGAGCGGAGGGCTTGAGGGGAGGTCCCTTGTGTGTACCCCATTAGAGCCACATGTTATATGACAGAGCTGTTGTGGAGTTAGGCTTGGCAACTGGGGCTACGACTGTAGTTGAGACTGTCATTTATGACATTACAACACCGGAGCACGTTAAAATGATATGGTAAGCAGTACCATTAAGGCTGTTGAAAGGAAGTCAGAGTTCAAGTATTTGTGCATGAGGTACTTTATGTGGTGACGACTTCTGAATTTATAGTTGTCAGGACGGGAGTAGAAATGTTGATTTGGTCTGAGAACGGGTCTGTTCACGCTTGTTATCTGGTTGATTGTGAAGTCCAGTTCATTTTTCCTTTTTTCCTGGCAAAACTCTTGCAAGGCTGCTACTGCTTCATGAGAAAGGCCCAGAACTACGTCTGGAGGGTTGTCCAGAAGCCCAGATGATGCAAAGCAGTGGAAGGTGTGCTGAATACTCACCACACATTGCTCCTAAGGGAAGGGTGCTTTGAGGTAACATTGGGGTGAGGGTAGAGAGGGCCTGGGTGTGTCTCAGAATGGAGTGGAGGGTAGGGAAGATGCTTCAACCTAATTCTAAGAACAAACAAAATCCTATTCTTCCATGACTCATTCCGTACAGTTGAGTCCACTATAAGTCAAACACATACCTTGAAATATCATTACAAGATACATGAAAAGTCTCCTGGAATTAGGTTATAATTGGGGCTTAGGTGTGTTTCTCCATTACCAGCACTGTCACTGTTGGACTGCATTTCTTTCTTTCTTTGGAAAGACCTGAAATAAGAGGAGAATTTTTTTGGTCAGTTAGTTTAGAACTTGAGAGATCTGCCAGACTGCTTGTTCTCAAGTTGAAAAAGATACTGGCTGGCTCTTAGGCCAGAACACTGGAGCCCTCATACTTTAAAGCAATGTAATTCTAAGCTTCCACATCTTGTAAAGAGCTGTTCATTAACTTGGCTCATAGGCAGGAAGAAAGGGGGGTGAATGGTGCCCTGAAGAGGAGAATTCTTTCTCTTCCTTCCAGTTTTTTGATACAAATATGCCCTTGTTTCTGCAGTTTCAATTCCTCACCGTTCTTCTATGCTTTCCTAATACTCAGCATCATCTGATGATGTCAAGTAAGATACAGGATGGAAGATCTTCAAAATCTCAGCAGCGAAGTTCTTCTTGTGGCTTCCTTTCTGGCCTATCTTGTAAATAGCACCAGGGAAACTCAATCTATTTTTCTAAGACTTCCAACCCAACTGGGTCTACTTAAGAAAAATCTCCAGATGAAATGTATTGAAATGTTCCTAAAATGCCTCCTATTTCTATTTCACAAATGAAACTGTATTCACAGATTGGAAGTAGTTTATGGAATAATTGAGTCTTTTCAGACTGAGCCTGTAAGTTTAGTTCATAATGAAAACTGATCAATGGAGTAGACATTTCATCACATCTGTGTTAATCTGGGACTGCTAATTTATCATTACTAAAGCATTTGGCTAGAAAACAATGTCCATATTTGATGGTCTGGTAACTTTTTTCTCCCATTTTATGCCACAGTAACTGCCCAGTCTTACTGTTGCACATTATAAGTTTTATGGACTAAGTAAAGTCAAATGACACAGTGTCAAGCAGAGCTGGAGACAAGTTGGGAGGGTTTAGAGGGAAATGAAGTGTGGTCTACGCCAGCCTTGCTTGCAGTTTTACTGGGTATTGATCCCTTTTACCCACTGGTTTAGCATCCTGAGTTATAGCGCAGTATTAAATTTCAACACCAGTCCAGAGCTTCTACCTCAAAGGTCACAGTCATTTTTGACTCGATGGTCTCTGCCTCTCTGGAGTGGGTGTTTTATTAGAATTGTTCCTTTTAGGAACTGCAGTCAGCCTGCAGTGCAGGACACATGGCGCTTTATAAGCATCTGGAGTGCTAGGACACAAGGCATAGTTTGTATGACAAAAATATTCACAAAATCACAGTCTGGAAAGGAGCCTCCTGAGGTCATTCAGTCCAGTCTGCTGCCTCTGGGGAGAACTGCACTTAGAACATTCCCTAAAATCTTCAGAAAAGGGGGTTCCACAGACTTCCTGGATAACAACATTCACAATACAACAAGTCGGACCCTTAGGGAAAGCTTCCCTAGTGCCTCTCCAAAACCCCTGCCCTTCATACTCATTCCCATTTCTCCCAAATGAAGGGGTATTAAAATCCCACTTGGTCTACCACAGGAGGAAGTGGAGTACAAATGTTTTGGTCAAACTTTTTAAAAATTAGGAGTCTCTCACTGTTGCATCCTCTCCCGTTGCGGAGCACAGGCTCCGGATGCACAGGCTCAGTGGCCATGGCTCACGGGCCCAGCCGCTCCGCAGCATGTGGGATCTTCCCAGACCGGGGCACGAACCCGCGTCCCCTGCATCGGCAGGCGGACTCTCAACCACTGCGCCACCGGGGAAGCCCAGGAGTCCTTAAATTTTTAATTAGGTATAATGCATTACACTCCAGGTGTTATTTATACAGCTTCTATTTGTTGCATATGCACCAGAGCTATTTTTGTGAGTGGAATATGTCTGAACACCATACTAGAACTTATTTCTTTTAGAATCAGGAAAGATGGCTTGAGTTCTAGAGTCTCTTTTTAATAGGTGTCAGTTGCCAGTATTGCAAAATACATACTATACTCCTATGATATTTAATATCAAAGTATAGGAAAATAGGAGAGAGGAAGAAGGGGGAGAGAGAGGAAGGGAAGGAAGGAAGGAAGAAAGGAAGGAAGGAAGGAAAGAAGGAAGGAAGGAAGGGAGGGAGGGAGGGAAGGAGGGAAGGGAGGGGGGAAAGTGTTTGTCCAGTGATTTTAAGTCTGCATGGAACTCACTCCCATGCTTCCCAAGTCTGATGTGAAGTCATATCACTTCTCACTGCTCATCACTGAGGCAAAGAAGGGAAAGGGGAAGGAGCAGAGAGCCGGTGGGCCACGATTGCTTTGTGTTCCATGCAGGTGAGAGGTGATTCCTCCATTGCTGTGTCTAGCTTCCAGGAGGGCACAGAACAAGCAGGGGCCAATAGGAGAAGAGAATGTGACTTATTCATGGCAATCTAAGTTAATGCCTTTCTTGCTCACCTTTCCTTTCAATGCTTTGGGCAAATCTATTAATCCTTCCCTTACAGTGGGGGAAGAACAAGAGACAAACCCAGGTTAAGACCAAAATGAGGTTAAGGTGTGGATTTTCCCTTTTGCAGTATAAAGATAAATAGGTTTCAGAAATGAAATAGTTTAGTTATATGTGGAATCCCCATTAATCTATACTGTTTATCAAAATGCAATAATTCATCAGGTTTTGTATAGAGTTAAACATTGAACCTCTAACAAATTAAATATAAATTTTTATTTCAGTCAAATGACTAACTCACTAAACCATGTGTTTTACACAATTATCACTTTTTTAACTTTTTAAAATTATTTTTTAACATCTTTATTGGAGTATAATTGCTTTACAATGGTGTGTCAGTTTCTGCTTTATAACAAAGTGAATCAGTTATACATATACATATGTCCCCATATCTCCTCCCTCTCGCTTCTCCCTCCCACCCTCCCTATCCCACGCCTCCAGGTGGTCACAAAGCACCGAGCTGATCTCCCTGTGCTATGCAGCTGCTTCCCACTAGCTATCAATTTTACATTTGGTAGTGTATATATGTCCATGCCACTCTCTCACTTCGTCCCAGCTTACCCTTCCCCCTCCCCATGTCCTCAAGTCCATTCTTTATGTTTGTGTCTTTATTCCTGTCCTGCCCCTAGGTTCTTCAGAACCAATTTTGTTTTTAGATTCCATATACATGTGTTAGCATATGGTATTTGTTTTTCTCTTTCTGACTTACTTCACTCTGTATGACAGACTCCAGGTCCATCCACCTCACTACAAATAACTCAATTTCATTTCTTTTTATGGCTGAGTAATATTCCATTGCGTATATGTGTCACATCTTCTTTATCCATTCATCTGTCGATGGACACTTAGGTTGCTTCCATGTCCTGGCTATTGTAAATAGAGCTGCAATGAACATTGTGGTATATGACTCTTTTTGAATTATGGTTTTCTCCAGGTATATGCCCAGTAGTGGGATTGCTGGGTCATGGTAATTCTATTTTTACTTTTTTAAGGAACCTCCATATTGTTCTCCATAGTGGCTGTATCAATTTACATTCCCACCAACAGTGCAAGAGGGTTCACTTTTCTCCACACCCTCTCCAGCACTTACTGTTTGTAGATTTTTTGTTGACGGTCATTCTGACCAGTGTGAGGCAATACCTCATTGTAGCTTTGATTTGCATTTCTCTAATGATTAGTGATGTTGAGCATCCTTTCGTGTGTTTGTTGGCACTCTGTATATCTTCTCTGGAGAAATGTCTATTTAGGTCTTCTTCCCATTTTTGGATTAGGTTGTTTGTTTTTCTGGTATTGAGCTGCATGAGCTGCTTGTATATTTTGGAGATGAATCCTTTGTCAGTTGCTTCATTTGCAAATATTTTCTCCCACTCTGAGGGTTGTCTTTTTGTCTTGTTTATGTTTTCCTTTGCTGTGCAAAAGCTTTGAAGTTTCATTAGGTCCCATTTGTTTATTTCCATTTCTCTAGGAGGAGGGTCAAAAAGGATCTTGCTGTGATTTATGTCATAGAGTGTTCTGCCTATATTTTCCTCTAAGAGTTTTATAGTGTCTGGCCTTACATTTAGGTTTTTAATCCATTTTGAGTTTATTTGTGTGTTTGGTGTTAGGGAGTGTTCTAATTTCATTCTTTTACATGTAGTTGTTCAGTTTTCCCAGCACCACTTATTGAAGAGGCTGTCTTTTCTCCATTGTATATTCTTGCCTCCTTTATTAAAAATAAGGTGACCATATGTGCATGGGTTTATCTCTCGGCTTTCTGTCCTCTTCCATTGATCTATATTTCTGTTTACAATTATCACTTTTAATCTTCACCTAGGGGATTAGGTAGTCGTTCTAAAAGTGTGGGTGCTGGAGCAGCAGCAGGGAACTTGTTAGAGATGTTACAGATTCTCAGGCCCCATCCCAGACCTACTGAATCAGAGACTGGAGATAGGACCAGCCTGCCATCATCTAACAAGCTCTCCAGGTGAGTCTGATGCACACTACTGTTGAGAACCACTGGGTTAAGGTGTATTTCTATTTTAGAGATAGGAAAACTGAAGCACAAAGAGTTTAAGCAATTTCCCAGCACCATGCAGCTAGAAAGTAGTCAAGGCTACCTGACTCCAAAGCCCTTGCTATTAACCACTAGGGTATGCTGTGTGAGAGACCTCAGTTTACTTGGGAAACCAGTGTCAAGAATATAGATAAATGAGACATATTACCCAGGAGGAAGAATTTAGATTTTTTTTTTAAGCTAACTAACAACATCTGGCTTCAAACATGACTTACTTGGCTGAATTTCTGTCTATAAAATATTTGAACTGAAATAGTTATGACTCAAAATGTTAAAGTCAAAATGCCAGGTAGGTGATGGGAAAGCATGCCTGTAATCAGAAGGTCCAACAAGTGGATGGTTCCTGCCCCCCATGAAGGAAGCAGCCACTGGAGTCAGTTCCAACAGAACAGTGCTACGTCTAAATTCTCTCTCTCTCTCTCTCTCTCTCTCTCTCTCTCGAGAGAGAGAGAGAGAGAGAGAGAGAGAGAGAGAGAGAGGCCAGGAGTCCAAATCTGTGAGCGAAATCTTGCAACTTGAAAACATTAGCTACTAATTCATAAATTTTGAAAAAAGTATAGATTTTTTTTGAACATGGATTTTGCTTACAGGTTGCCATAGTGCAACCTCTCATTGAGAAATTCTCATAAGAGCTAAGGAACACAGATCAAAAGGCTGAATGGATGTGGAAAATATGTGTGGGGAGAGGCATGGGAAATTGAACTCAGATAACTATGCTAAGTGATCACATTATCAAAAATGTGCTGAAACCTGATGGCTGTGTCATAGTGGCCAATCTTATTAATTCGCAGTTTGGAACAGTGTTTCATAACATCACCATGCCTGTACAACCTTCGTGGGGATCTTGTGGCTGCAGGCCCTGATTTCACGAGGACTCGTGAGCGAGTGTTGGAAAATGACCTTTTGAGGTGTAGGCCAAGTGTTTATAGGGGCACCATTTTAAATTCTCACTGAGAAAGCCACACTATGGACTGAAAAACATTCAGAGGAAGCAGGTTTGGAAAGGTTACTGCAAAATCCATCTCAACTGCAAAATCCATCTCAACTGCAAACAGAAGTGATTTTAATGCCGGTTGTTTTGGAAGCAGTTCAAAGTTGTTTTTTCCATTGTAGATAGCATAAAAGTGCTCCGTGGAAGCAAGTATTACTTTTTTCTTGGCCCACTGCACTTCAGTAATGGTTCTTATACACTGAAGGCACAGCAATCAGACTCAGGAAGTTATGCACAGCATATCAGGGACAGCAAAGGAGAAGTGGGAAGGGAGAGGAGGTCATATGGTAAGTGTAGAGAGGAGAAATTTGGGGGTGGAGATGCTGTGCATGTGAATACCAGCCAAGACAGGGAACATCTGGAAAACCTGCTCTATATTATGTGGTCATTCCACAAACTTTTCCAAAGAGTCACATAAGGAGAATATTACATTTTAATTAGGGCTGGGATTGATCCAGAGAAGAGGGAGGGGGAGGGAGATGGTTTGGTGAACAAGCTGCATTTTAGTTTGGCTGGGTCCATGAATTGCAATTAACCACTTAGCTCCCTCTAGATGTGCTCTGCCCATCCCAACAGGTCAGTAATTTAAGGAAGCATCACACTGCGCTCTTGCCCAGCCCCAACCTGTAAAAGAAGAACAGAAGCAGTGGGTGGATGTGGATTGAAGCAATGAGGTCAAACACGGGACAGTTCTCAGAGGAAGGCATCAGAAAGCCAAGGTGATATCTGTCTCTCCATTCCTTTCTTATTTTTTGCCACATGGCGAGTTCATCCGCTATTCTCCAGTAATAAGAAGGTAACAGGGAAAAGGACAGACACAAGAATGTGATGAAATATGTCATTTCTTTAAAGTAATATCATTCTATTTCATTTTATGAGAAAATACAAGTATTATGCCAAGAAATAAAATAGTCCATGGTGTCTTAAAGCCTCCTTGATAGAAATTAAATGCATTTTTAAATGCTAATAATTTTCGTTTTTTTAGTTAAGTATCTAATGAATTAAATTTAATAGATCTAATATTAATAGGAAGGAATGAAAGAAACATTTCTCAGTACTTTTTTGTTGTTGCTGTTTACAAATTCATCACTGTACACTTTTTGGATGCAAGTTACGTAGAGGGTACTGTCCTAGATCCCCCAACCCCTCCGCTCAAGAAACTAATAGTCAAGGAACACCGACAAAGCGTAGTAGAGCCTTGAGATGTCAATAACAACGTAAGACAATGATCTATATCAGCGGTCCCCAACCTTTCCGGCACCAGGGACCGGTTTCGTGACAGACAATTTTTGCACGGACTGGCGGGGGGAGGGGGATGAGGGTTCAGGCGGTAATGCGAGCGATGGGGAGCGATGGGGAGCGGCAGATGGAGCTTTGCTGGCTCGCCCGCTGCTCACCACCTGCTCTGCTGCTGGTTCCTAACAGGCCGAGGACCAGTAGCGGTCCGCGATCCGGGGCTTGGGGACCCCTGATCTATATGATGGCAGTCAGCAAATTGCCAAGCTAACGGCTCATAAAGAAGCATCGCGGGCTCCAGGGTTTGAGAAATCGGGGGGCTTCCTGAGAGAAGTAGCATTTGTCTGGACCTCCAAGGCTGGGTAGAATCTGGATAAGTGGAGAGGTGAAGGAGGATCAAGCAGAAAGTGAGCTGCGCTCTGAGCAAATGCCCAGGAAGGCATTTGGAATCTTCAGAGGACAAACCAGAGTGGCTGAGAAGAGGCTTCTGGGGGCAACACAGGGAAGGTGATTTGAAAGGAGCCAGTGGCCAGATTCTATAAGGCATTGACAAATGCCCTCTGTACAGCATTATACAGGGACTGTAGAGGACCTTGTCTGAGGAGGGATCCCTGATGTAGGGAAGAAAAGTTTGTAAGTGAAAAGGGCCCAAAATGAGTAATTCAATATTTCAGGAGTACGTACACCAGGAATCATGAAAGTGGGGTACTACTTCCACATGTTGAAGGAAAGTTTTTCTTGAATGGGATCTCTGTGGCATGTGACAGTTTGGACATAATGTCCATTGTGATTTCTGTTTCCCTTCCTTTATATCCCAGGCCCCAAATTGTTATGCCATCTGAAATACTCTAAATTCCTGACCCCGTGCATTACTGACCCCATGCCAGCAACATGTCAACTCCTTTTCTCTCCTCTTTCAGCATATCCTCCCCAGACAGTATTTCAGCCTTGTACATGAGCTACAGATTTTCCAAAAGTTGGAGAAATCTTCCTAAGAAGGAATATGGCATCTGATTCTCGGAATCACCCTCCCCTTATCCTCTTCCAGCTGCTGCACATACATATACTGCTTGATTTTATTTAATCAGAAAGTGCAAAACGTTTCTCAATTCAGAACATAACCCTGCACGCTGCCCCCTCTACTCTAACCAGAAATCCCACTCTCCTTCTCCTCTAACTCAATAAGCCAAATCTAATCGGAGAATAATTCTAAAATACACTGATGTGCAATTTGTTTCACTAACCCAATAATTAATTAATATGCTACTTATGGTTTGGAAGAGCTCTTAAAACACAGCACAAATTCCACTAGATGAAGGAGGATATCAAAGACATAAACCAGGGGCAGCATCTTTACATAAGATGGGCCAGGAGAAAAAGATGAGAGAAAAACAAGATTGATTTGGCCTTTTTGAATCTATGGTGAGATTTGTTTTACCCCATTTAAGGATTCTCTTCTTCTCTTTTTTAGAAGTGAGGTAGATTGTGTTTTGCAGATGAACTGGCAGCAATATTGGCGCAGCTGAATCCAGCTGGTGGATGGACTTTTTAATCTTTAAAGTTTTCAACCACCAGATGCCTGCAGGTGAGAGAACAGACCTAATCAATGGAACCCGTCTCCTATCGACTCCTGGCTGGTTTGAGTACACACTCTGTGCTCACCCATGTTATATACAACTCCTAGCCCCTTTTGCCTTTACACAATTGAAGCTTGCAGCAGAAAATGCCTTGGATTTTCCCTTTCATTGGTTAAAATGTACAGGGCATGTAAATTGCTCCAGAGATTTCTTTTTAAAATAATTAAAAACCTATCCTCTACTTGCCTTCGGAGAGGTGAGAGTTGAAGCTAAATCAAACTGTTTGTAATTACTGCAACGCACAGTTATTAAATAATCACTAAATCAACCAAATCTTCTAAAAAAATGTTTTCTTCTTTTTGGACAATTTAAACGTATTGCTCATAGCTGGGTACAAGATTCTGGGTGACCCCAGACAATGGGCCACCAATGCACCTTCAAAAACTGAAGGATATTATGTTTTATTTTAATCCTTTCAGCTGTCATAAAATTGGCTTTTATCTTTAGAAGTGTAATGAACTCTCCTTCACACTACCAACCGCCTAGGGAGCAGCGTGTTTCTCATCTGAGCGTGGCAGAACCTCAGACGATCCAGAGGGCTTAATGTCTCTACACCCTCTTCTTCACAAGGCTCCTGGCAGCCTTTCTTTTAATCAGTTCCTTTTCTTCGGCAAAGCATGCTTCAAGCGTGTCCCCAGGTCGGTCTGGGTGTGCCCGTGTCAGAACCCCGTTTTCCTGGAGACCGCGTGTTTACGCAGCAACACAGTTTGCTTTGGCAAGCTAGTGCCACACATGACGAATGAGCCCTCAAAACCTACCAATTCAGCTGATTTCTGATCTGAGGCCTATATAAAGGAAAGAGTAAATCTGCTGCAATGTGGTTCTTCACCAGGGTCTGCAAACGAGTACCGCGTTATATTTTTATTGCTCTTAACATGAGGTTTGCGCTTCAGCTGAGGTTTGCCTCATTGTATAAAAAGCAACTGATCAATTACTTCCCTACTGTCTGCAACAAAGGATGTAGTGCCCTAACTCATTGTGTTTTTAATCCACATTTCTTTTACACAGGATGTTATATAGAGAGGGGAAAGGCGTTCTGTTCACATGCAGCAGAGTTAATTATGGAAATCTCTCTTCAGCGTGTTACCTGATCCTTTCTATTCTGCATTAGAAATCTCCTGAACTTGGCAAAAAGAACAATTTTTATGCAAGCTTACTTTTTAGGAACATGGACCTATTTTGAGAAATTCATTTTTTCTTTCAAAAAAATGAAGGCAAAAACACACAGTTTCTTTTACAGCCATGGGGTTTTCCTTAACAAAGAGAAAATTAGCCAAGGCAAATACTCTGGACTCATCCCGCGTCATTTCATGAAAGGAATGCTGACTAGGAAATTATATGAAAATTATACGAAGCCATATTGGACAAAGATAAGACAAACTTGCTTAAATGAATTACTATTTCAAGACTGGAGGAATTTCCAAACTGTAGAAAACTGAAAGGAACACCCTTCCTCTCTAACTCTTTAAGTTCTGCACTGTACGTCTTCGATGGTACGTCATAGTTCAGATTTTAACTGTCTAGAGTCTAGAGGGAAATATTTTCTCATTCTATAGAAACCTCATCATGGCACACTATGTGTATGGATTTTTTTAATAAACATGATTGTGGTGATAAGGCAAATAGATGCATCCAACATTAGAAAGACTCAAACAACCTCATAAAATACACAAGAACAGATCACAGACTTCCTACAGGTCATTTTCATAGAGTGGAGACTAAAATATGCAATCCACAGAGTGTTTGCTTAATAAATGTTTATTGATGTGATGATAATGTTCACATAATACAACACCTCTCAAACTCCTTTGTACAAAAGAATCATCTGGGGTTGTGTTAAAAGTGCAGATTCCTGAGCCCATCCCCAGAAATTATGATTCAGTAGTTGTGGAATGGGGCCCAGGAGTTAGCAATTTTGACCAACACTCCAGGTAATTTGGATACAGGTGGTCTGTGGGCCACACTTTGAAAAACTACTGCGATAGGGCATCAATTGTGAAGAAAGTACCATTTATTTCCAGTAAGTCAAGAAGCAATTCACTGAGCTATAGGGTAACAAACGCTCTCTGAAGAACAGAAGGAACATTGCCAACCTGGAAGAAAAGGACATTCTGTTCGTTTGTTCATTCACTCATTCCTCCATTCATTCTTTAAAATCCACTGAGCACCTATTACAAAACACTTCTTTGTTTGCCAGGCCCTGCTGCTGCTCTGGGTGCGGGGGGGTTGCCCAGGCATAATGAGGGGTTGGTCAAGAGAGAAGCCCATTGTCAGAAACAGAATCATCAGGTGCAGAAGAGCATTTCTTTTCTACTCGAATTTTCCTGTCTTTGAGGCCACAAGCAAACTGTCCTTGCTTCCACAAAGGCCTGACATGAGCATTGCGTTCTGCTTCCTGCTTTCAGCATTCAGACCACCCTTTGACCCTGAAGGAGTCAGTGGTTGGCTTTGAGCTTGAGCCTGCATCACTCTGCATCTGGCTGGACCCTCTTTGTTTTGATGTCAGAGATAGAGCATGGAAACCAGTTTAACACCAACTCAGGCAAAATGGGGAAATGCTGTAGTGGGGGAGTTGAGACTATTTTTCTCAACTTCGAGTTTGCTTTCTACTGAGGATAAATTTATGACATCGTATAACTCACTTTGAACACATATCACTTTTTTCCTCAAGCAGAAGGACAGACCAATTAAATTTAGCCTTTAAAATAGGCGGCAGGACTTCCGTGGCTGTCCAGTGGTTAAGACTCCGCACTTCCACTGCAGGGGGCACAAGTTCGACCCCTGGTCGGGGAACTAAGATCCCACATGCCACAGGCCATGGCCAGAAAAAACCCTAAATAAATAAATAAATAAATAAATAAATGAAATAGGTCATATGCCAAATTCCTTAGAATTGTATGAAAAGAACTCACATTTACCACCACCATATGTGGTATAGGGCTGGTATAGGCCTCAGATAAATAGGATTCTCCTAAAGTCTCTGATACAGGATTTCATAAATGCCAAATGGTAGAACAAGCATTGCCAGCTAGTACAGGAGAAGCGGAAACTGGTCTCCTTGTTCTGAGCCTTGAAGTCCAGACTTAATGCAAATCCTTGAGCTAGCATCTGTTGGCTATCAGATGGTTGGAAACTTTCAACTCAACTTTATATCTAGAGAAGTTCTATTTCTGGAAGTTCTGTAGGGTTTTTTTTTTTTTTCCAGACCAAATTTCTAGCAGAAGACAACTAAAAATATTGGATAAAATATTAACCAAAAAGTCTCATAAGGGTATGACAAGCCTGACAAGTATTACAAGTGTATTACAGCCTGACAAGGCTGTAAGGAAATACCAGGCAAAATCTAAGGGAAAGAGGGAAGCTAGAGAGGAAAGCAAGACCTGAGCACCCCAGATGCTTTGCTAGAAGGTATTTGCTAAGTTTTGCTGGTCTGATGCAGAGGTGTACAGAGGTCAAGGCACAGGGCCAATGCAGGAGAGGAGCTTAAGAAAAAAACCTTCTCCACATTAAATGGACCCCTGAGACAACATCCTCAGAGTATGTGTCAACCAGAAGTAAACTAGCCTCCACTACACCCATAGGTGGAGAAGGGAAGGAAAGAGGGGGGAAGAAAAGAAATCTGTCTCTGAGATATAACAGCCACAGGTCAACCCTCGTGTGTATTTGCAGCTGGGTTTGCCTTGCCTGGAGGTTCCAGAGAACCTCAAACTCTGAATTTGACAAAAGGTTGTCAAGGACTGGTAATGCCCACAAGCGCCAGGCAGAAGCAAAACCTCTCTAGAGGAACATGCCTCCATGACAAGCCTCAAAGACTCCCACAAATAATGTTTCAAAGACAATGACAAGTATACACACACAGTTACCAAATGCACCAAAACAAGGCACCATGAGCAAATTTGTTGTCTGCTGGGAATCCCTAAACTCTGCTCCATGGAAGAAGAATCACTAGGAGGGAAGGAGACCTTCTGGAGGAGATCTCCAAAGCAAGTGCCCTTTCATCCATTTACTAGGCGATTAATAGTTTCTGTGGCTAGAAAAGTTAGAAATACCTGTTTAGGTATTTAAGAAAATATAAACACTGGGGTTTCTTAATTACATGACTCAAGAGTGACACTCTACTTCCTGACAATTAAGAAGCTTAACAGAGTAAAAGTCATCACTTCCTTCAGGTAAGAAATGGATCTGCTTAGAAACAAACTTTATATACTTGGAATTCAAAGAGCATATAATTTATTTTAGAATCTAAAAGAAATGAGAGGAGGAGGGATTTAGTATCTTTATTCATTTTCAGAGGCAAAAACTGAGGTGTGAAAGTGAATCCCAGGTGACAAGGAGGTCAGAGACAGCACGAAGGAGTGGCCTGTGGTCTCCTCAGGATTCTATATGGCAGATCACCTTAGTCCAAGTACTATAATCTGAATCCATTGGGCCTTTTGATTTTGTTCATGTGTTTTAGATTCAAAACATGTATTTTGCCAGAATTCTTTGCCCTTAATTTTTAAAACCATGTGTGTTTTAGGGTCAATTTAATCTGCATGTTTCCTATTTCCTTATAATTAAACTATCAAAATATTGTCCTTTAAAAACTATTTGATGTCCACAAGATCTTCTGAGCCATTTCAATAAGCTTCTTAAAAAGGTTTTTATCCCACTTTAAAACAGAAGTTGCACTGTGTTATGGGTGACCTGATGCAGAAACCAAGAATCCCCTTTAAATTCCAAAAACCTTGAAGTTTGAATAATTTCTGAACTTGGAGAAAATGTGTTCACCCATTGCTGAAGTTTCTGTGTTGCTAAAGAAGACATTTGGAGCAAAGATGAGTTCCATAAGAGGGGAAATCAGAGCTGCAGGAGAAATCGGAGGTATGTGAATTTAACTAAGGCCCCTGAGGAATAGCTGGAAGCCTAACTTGTCACACTGCCATCCACAGAGCAAGGAAAAACTTGAGTGCACATCAGATGTTTGACGGGACTAAAGAGAAATGTGATGTCCATATGAAATAATATTTGCTCACAGTGCTAGGAAAACAATGGAATATAAATGTATGGATTTCAGCACATCCAATTTGCTCTCTAGTATAATCCTCTGCTGTTGGCAGCCCGTAGAGAAGGCTTAATAAGTTTACCAAAGTTGAAAAATTAATTCCTCATAAAGCATAAATAGGATCTGTTATTCTAACACTAAGTCCTGTTCCACGGAACTGGAAAACTGCAGCGGCAGGGCCACTGGATGGAGAAGGTCTTTTGTAGAAGGCTATGGATAGCAAGCCAGGAACATGAGCTGGACTCTGTAGAAAGTTCTCTCCCCTGCTCTGCTGGTGTTGACAAGAGCTCAATAGCTGAGCAGCAGCAAGCATGCTTGTGCAGGGGAAAGCTCTCCAGCCAGATTCCAGGGTGCGTTCAGCAGGCATTTCCAGGGAACTCATAAATACTTCTGTTCTGAGCAGTTCCCAGCTCTTGGAGAGCACGGGCCTATTTTATCACCAACCATCAAATCCTGAGCAGACAGGATGCAGGGGCTTCCCTACCAGGGGAGCTGGCACACGAGCTCTAAGGAAAAGGGATCTGAGTCCATTTCCTGCAATTGTTAGAGAAGGATGATGGCCTGGCCCTTGAGTATTTAGAGTCCTGTGTGCATTACTGTTCTCATGTGACTGGTAGGATCTCAGTACATCCAGGCCTTAATCTTCTACGGAGAAGCCCCCTCTGCTTAGGTACCCGCGAGAATAAAAAGATTTTTCTATTATAGTTAATAAAATAACTTATAGAGTGGTTCTCAGTTTGCAAAGCTCTGACATGTGGATTAAATGTCTCCTTTGATAATGTTTATGATTTTAATCACAACAGCAACAATAATAGTAACAAGAACAAGCATTATTAGAACGAGTGAGTTTAGCAAAGTTGCAGGATACAGGGTCCATATGAAAAAATCTATTATATTTCTATATACTAACAAAAACAACTGGAACTTTTAAACAGCTTTGTTGAGGTACAGTCGACATATAATAAACTGCATATATTTAAATGTACAATTTTGTAAGTTTTACATGTATATATACACTCATGAAACCGTAACCACAATCAAGAAAATGAACTTATCCATCACCCTCAAAAGTTTTCTTTGACCCTTTGTAATCCCTCTCTCTCACCCCTCCATGCCCTTTCTCCATCCTCATCTGTTTTCTGTCACTATAAATTGGTTTGCATTTTCTAGATTTTCATATATATGAAATCATAGACTATGTACTCTTTTTGGTCTGGCTTCTTTCACTCAGCATTATTTTGAGGTTCATTCATGTTTCTTGGGGTGCTTTGAGCTTCCTGGATCTGTATGATTATAATTTTCATCAAATTTGAAAATTTGTTCAGTCGTTATTTCTTTAAATACTTTTTATGCTCCGCTCTCTCCCCTTCCCTTCGAGGAAACTATGACACACATCTTAGGCCGTATATTAGGACTCATAGCTCATGGATGCTCTCTTTTTGTTTGGGGGCTTTTTATCCCCAGTCTTTTTTTTAATCTCTGAGTTTCATTTTGGATAGTTTCTATTGCTTCAAATCTACTATTTTTTTTTCCTCTTTGGCGTTCAGTCTGCCGTTAATTCCATCCAATACATTTCTTTACCCAAACATCGTAGTTTTCATCACTAGAAGTTCAATTTAGGTCTTTTTTTATATTGTTCATGTCACTACCTAACATTTTTCATCTTTCCTCTAGTTTCTTAAACATATGGAATACAGTTATAGGAATTCTCTTAATGTCCTTGTCCACTAATTCTATCATCTGAGTCATTTCTGGGTCATTTTCAATTGAATGAAATTTCCCCCGAATTATAGATCACACTTTTCTGCTTCTTTGTATATCCAGTAATTTTCTTTATTGGATGGCAGACAGTGTGAATTTTACCTTCTTGAGTGCTGGATTTTGTATTCCCAAATGTTCTTTAGTTTAGGTATGCGGTGCACTTACATTACTTGGAAACACTTACTCTTGATCCATTTGAGTCTTGCTGTTAAGCTTTGTTAATTAGAACCAAAGCAGCATTTAGCCTAAAGCTTATGAAGTTTTTGAGGTTTTTCTACTGCCACTGGTAGGAACAGTAACTATTCTTGGCTCTGTGTGGGCTCTAAGTATTGTTTACTCTAAACTTTTTGAGTGATTCTTTCCCTGGCTTCTGGTAGTTTCCTCTCCAGCATGCACTGACCCATACTCAGATGAAGACTTTGGGGGACTCTCTGCAGACCTCTGAATTCTCTCTCAGTGCAGTTCTATTCTCTCTAGTACCCTGACCTGCAAATTCTAGCCAGCTTGGCCTCCCTGAATGCCTACCTCTATTTTCTCAACTCCAGAGACTGCTAGGCTCTGCCTGAGTTGCTGCCCTCTCTTCTGTAGCCTGGAAACACTCTCCAGGTGATAGGCTAGGCAATCATAGGGCTCGCCTCATTTTTTTTTTTCCATCACTAAAAAATCACTGCCTATCGTTGCCTGATGTCCCATGACTTGAAATCTTTTGTTTTATCTATTTTGTTCAGCTTTTTAGTTGTTTTACTGAGAGAATATATCCAGCCCCTGTTACTCCATTTTGGCTGGAAACAAAAATTCGACAATTGGAAACTGAAACTGAAAAAAAAGCATACATTATTTACAATAGCATCAAAAATATTTAAAAATCTTAAGGAAAAATTAATACAATGTGGATAAAACCTGTACACCAAAAATCACAACATTTTTGAGAGAAATTAAAAATGGACCTGGATAAATGGAGAAATGAACTGTGTTCATTTATCAGAAGACACAATACTGATAAGATGTCAATTCTCCCTAGATTGATCTATTGACTCAATGCAATTTCAACCAAACCCCAACAGGCCTTTTTGTAGAAATTGACAAATGGATTTTAAAACTTATATGGAAGTGCAAATGAAGATCTAGACAGTTGAGTTACTTGGAAAAGAAGAGAAAATTTGGAGTAATTATACTATCCAATTTCAAGACTTATAAAACTACAGTAGTAAAGATGGTGTGGTATTGGAGTAAATAGAGACATATAGATCAATGAAATAGAATAGAGAGTCCGGAAACAGACCCTGATATCCAAAGCCTATTGATTTTCAACAAAGGTGCCAAGGTAATTCAATGGGATAAAGAATAGTATTTTTCAATAAAAAAGGTTGTTGAAGAATTGATCATATGAAAAAAAAAATCCTAGACCCTTACCTCACACCATGTACAGAAATTAACTCAAAACAGATCACTTAAATGAAATATCTAAAGATATAAAAACTTCTAAACGAAAATATAGGAAAAAGCTTTTTATTTAAATTATGAAAATATTTCTTAGGAAACACAAAAATAAATGAACCACAGAAGAAAAACTATGATAAATTAGTCTTTACAAAAATTTAAACCATAATAAGGAGCCTGACATTTTGATGTTTCATTTTCACTGCTGACATCTTTCAAACCCCACAATTCCACCTTCCCCTTCTGCTCCACATCTGGGCTAGCTGATAAAAAAGCCCAGGTGCTCCCACCTTTGTTGCCAAGTTCAAAACAGGCAAGACCTGGCTCTCATACACAGGAACCCTCACTCCAACCCCATTCCCTAATTACAATAAAAACAAAACCAGTCTCTTCCCTGCTTTCTCAAGCCATTTTTGGACCTGTTTAGGGGCCTGCCCTGCTCTCCCCAGAAAGTCTCATTGTTGAATAATAAACCTTTTCATACCTTCTTGGTGCATGTGTTGTATCAAAGTCTCAACACCTAAATCAAATTTGGCAGGGAGGAACACATCTTGTTTCTACAAGACAGCAACACAAAAACTCTCACACTTCAAAAGACACTACGAAGAAAATAAAAAGGCAAGTGACAGACCAGGAGAAAATATTTGCAAACACATACCTATAAGGGGCATTTATCTAGAACATATAAAAGAACTCTTACACCTCAATAATAAGAAAACAAACTCCACTTTAAAAACTGGTAAAGATTTGAACAGATTCTTCACCAAAGAAGGTATACAAATGACAAACAGCCATATGAAAATATGATGAACATCATTCATCATTAGAGAAATGCAAATCAAAACAATGAGATATCACTTCACACTCCCTAGATTAACAAAATTACAAAGACTGACAATACTGAGTGTTACTGAGGATGTGGAACAACTGGGAATTTCATACATGACTAGTGGAAATGCAAAATGATGCAGCCACTTTGGAAAGCAATTTGGCAGTGTCTTATTAAATTAAACATGGACTTACTATACAACCCAGCAACCTCACTCTTAGGTATTTACCCAACAAAAATGAAAACATATCCATACAAAGATTTATACTCAAATGATAATAGTAACTTTGTTCATAATAACCAGAAACTGGAAACAACCAAATGCCCACCAACTAGTCAATGGCTAATCAAAATGTTGTGTATCCACAAAATGAAATACTAGTCAGCAATAAAAAGGAACTGATAAATGCAACATCATGGATGAATATTGAAAGCATTATGCCAAGTGAAAGAAGCCAGACACAAAAGACTACACACTGCATGATTCCATTTATATAAAATTCTACAAAAGATTAAACCAGGGATATGGGAAGGAATTGTTGGAACAAGGCACAATAGAATACTTTGAGGTAAGGGAAATGTTCTATAACATCACTGTGGTGTCAGTGATATGACTATATACACTTGTCAAAACACATCGAGGGCTTCCCTGGTGGCTTAGTGGTTAAGAATCTGCCTGCCAATGCAGGGGACACAGGTTTGAGCCCTGGTCTGGGAAGATCCCACATGCCGTGGAGCAACTAAGCCCATGCGCCATGACTACTGAGCCTGTGTGCCACAACTACTGAGCCTGCGTGCTACAACTACTGAAGCCCATGCACCTAGAGCCTGTGCTTCGCAACAAGAGAAGCCACTGCGATGAGTAGCCCTCTCTCGCTGCAACTAGAGAAAGCCTGTGCACAGCAATGAAGACCCAATGCAGCCAAAAATAAATAAATAAAATAAAATTTAAAAAAAAACACATCGAATTGTACCGTAAAATTGATACATTTTATTGTAGGTATATTACACCTCAATGAAAAAAATTAAAAACAACAGCTAGTATGTATTGACTGATAAAGCACTGTACGGTGCTCTTTAGATTGTTCTCCATTTCACATACATTATCTTACTTGATTCTTGAACGCTTCCAGAATGGTTCTGAGGGAAGATTCTACAAAGACAGGGTCAGGGAGGCTAAGGAACTTGCCCAAGATCATACTATCTGTAGGTAAATTGCAGAGCTGGAAGTTTTTATTCTAAATTTAATGCTCTTTCATCTATAAAACCTCTTTTTCATGGAAATCCATACTTTTAATTCTTTCCTTGATATTTTCAATACATTGCTTTACACTACCTTAAGTAATCAAGAAAAAAGACCATTTTTATCAATCGTTTTTAACTATGGTTAAATTATTTATAGAGGTCTTTACAATTCTGTATGTGACCACCATATTTAGCACTTATTTTATATATTTTATGATAATTCCTCATCCTGATAAACAGATTATTCTCTTATAACTTAGAAATTAGCATCTTTTCACTTTTAAGAAGAACCTTGGAAGAATTGACTCTGAAATTAATGAAGGAAATGTCCCATTGTATGTTAGCTACAATAGACTAAAAATTTGGTCTTCAGTCCTCAGTAAGCATTGTTTTTGTCACAGGCAAGAAAGGGGGAGAATTACTGTCTCAGCCTTATATTCTGCTTAACATGACAGCCAGAAAATATCACTGTGATGGTTTTTGCCATATTCATGAGCCAAATGCTATCATTCATTCCATTTTTCTTTAAGCTTTCTACTTTTTGTCTCTGTTCTAATCCTAAACAATAATGTCTACAAGATCACAGATTTGATAAGTTATATACATTTCTGATTCATAGTAACAAACGTACATAACAAGATGTGAAAGGGGACTTTTTCTGCCATCTTAGAATTTTAGGTAAAGTTTCAAAGCTTTAAAAAAGTGATGAGCAGTACCCCAGCAGTCTAAAGCAAGGTACTCACAGGTGGCCAAGCTGGTCCTTTAAGACTATCAAGAGACGGTTGAAGATTCATCAGGAGGAGAATACTTCATTGGAATACAGAAAACTATGGTGTCTTCTTTTCTTTCCTGTGGGTTCTTGCCCCTCAACCTTGAGCAAAGTAAGGGGACCTCAAGAAAACCACTCACAGAGACTGATGATACTTGCCAGACATGGGGGATGACCTCTTACTCCTTAGCTGGAGGCAAGCCTTGGGCAGCTCCGAGGCTTTAGCAAATTCTTGGGAGAAGCCCAAATTGTGTTTCCTGGAGTTTGCAGGACTGAAGAAGTCAAAGGGAAAGAAGTTAGGAGAGAGGGCCAGTGGAACAAGATGCACTTCTGTAAATGACAGACAGAGCAAGGTATGTGAGCTCCTATGAGCCACATGGATGATGCCCCAGAAGATAGAGGGGTTAGTGCCATCTTGAAAGGATACTGCCTAAGATCTATATGCTGGGGTCAGAACCCCAGCAGAAAAAGGCTGATTGAGATAAACTGCCAAAAGATAGGATCCAAAGGGGTATCATACAAAGTCAGAGAGTACACTAGCTCATTGGGGAGTGGTCTTTAGTAGAATGGTGGAAGCAGCTCCAAAGGAACCATGAAAACACTTCCAGAGAGAATCAGCCTCTGTCACAAGGAAGGCAATGACCATAAGCTTACAACAGCTCCAGGCAAGCCAGTCTTTCTGTTTTCCTCTAATCTTCCTCCTGGTTTTGACTCTGGGAGAACCAGAGGCAACATTGTGAATTGGAATCTGTGAAGCAAGGAAAGCAAAATTAAGTATCACTCCCTTTTCCTACCATTGGTCTTCAGTATCAGGGGTCAGACGGTAGAGGGTAGAAACTCTGAATTGGATAAAAGATTAAAATTTTGATTTTCATTTTACTAGTATTTTCAATATCTGAACATGAGGCTTTTTTCATCTGTCAATGAGAAAAACTAATTACCCCAAAGTGATTAGAAAAGTTATGAAACTGGCCTAGAATATTATCCAGAAGCAGGATGAAGATATGACAGGGCAAATGGAAGGCGGCAGGGAATCAAAACAATGCTCTTTCCTGATTGTACCTTATGATGTTCAGTCCATTCAATAAATTGTTAAAATTAGGAATATTAATTCATGTACCCCCTAAAATCATGTTACATTTCCCCAGTGATCCACATTCCCCATTCTATACTTTGGGAAAGACTGAGTCACGTCACATTAGAATAAGAAGACCATGGAAATGACAGCATTTCAGCCTTGAGAAGGCCCTTGGCTATTGCCTACGTTAAGTGTCAAATAGAATCATTTAGCGGTAAGGACAGGATCTCATAAATAGCAACTGACTTTTCCCAAATTACCCAGCTACTTAAACAGAACTCAAGTATTCTATTTCCTAGATCAGAGTGCTTTCCTGAATACTACATTACATTCCTGGTTCACCATTGGTAGGGTTTAATATTGTGTTGGAAATTTAATTATTGAATATATATAATTTCTCTGCCTGATTAGTTTATTTTAAAAAAAAGAACCAACAACAACTCCCTAAATTTCCCCAATTTAATCCAATATTAAAACTGGAAAAATTAATTGTCTTCAGATTCCTACTCTATCTCTAGTATGTCTGCCAGGCCATCCACTTACCTCAGAGGCTGGGCTTGAAAAGCTATGAGTAGGAGCTTTTATGTAGAGTTACCATTAATTCAACAAGTGTTTATTACACTGCTCACACGCCAGGCCTTGTGCTAGGTATTGGGAGCATGAAAGAAACAAGTTAGAGTTCTCACCTTGCAAGTTGTCCTGCATCAACAGATGAGAACACGGGCAAACACAACAGAGCACGAAGAACATCCTGAGGGAGGAGCTCTGACTGTGTGATGCAAGACCCAAGAGACACCTGAACAGTCATAGCGGGTCACGGGGGCTCATGTAAGGCTTTGCCTAAACAAATGCATATAAATATTACATGTTTGGTTTACAACAGAGGTCATGACTAATCAAAGTGGCATCAAGATTTCCACTAGTTTGCATGGTTGGGTGGTCAGGAAGAGATCTCCTGACAGACACTACATCCCTCCCTTGTGGGCTCTAAATGTAGGCCCCCTCATCTCCCTGACTTAAAAGAAACACCTGAGCAGACAGAAAAAGAAAACTGGGTTGTTCCGGAACAAGAATCTCTGCCTTAAAATGGCATGCATATTTTTCTGTGATTTTGCAAATGAAGAGATCAAAATGAGCAGCTAAATTTTGGTGGGCAGAATAATGGCCCTCCAAGATGTCCTAATCCCCAGAACCTGTGAATATGTAACCTTAGTCGGCAAAAGGGATTTTGCAAATGTCACTAAGGTTAAGGACCTTGAAATGGGGAGAGTACCCTGGATTATGAAGGTGGACCCAATCTCCTTAAAAGTAGAAGAGGAAGTCAGAGATGCAGAAGGAGGTGTGACTACAGAGGAACTAGTCAGAGAGATACAGCCTTTCTGGCTCTGAAGAGGGAGGCGGCGGGGGTATGAGCCCAGAAATGTGGGCAGCCTCTAGAGGCAGGAAAAGGAAGCATTCTCCCCTGACGCTGCCAACACCTTGATTTTAGTCCAGTGAGACCTGTGTTGGACTGATGACCTACAGAATTGTAAGAAGATAAATTTGTGTTGTTTAAGCTGCTACGTTTGTGGTAATTTGTTACACGGCGGCGATAGAAAACTAATATAAAGCCTGTGACTCCTCACTAGTGTGAGCTGAAAACGTGGTTAAGAAATAGTTTCCAGAAGTTAATGACCTACAGATAAGCTAATGTCATAGATAACCATCTAAACTGGTGTGTGTGTGTGTGTGTGTGTGTGTGTGTAAGGCTGGATGCAGAGGCTATTTTAGTTATTAAAGAAATGGATATCATTGCAGGGAGCGATGGTTTCTTGAGGAGGATGTATAATTTTCTGCAGATGTTGGTGGCTGGCCTTGAGAGTCTGAGTAATTCACTATGAATACCATGTACATCTTCTCCCAAAGGGAAAACAAAGGTGGTGATTGACCAACAGTGGACTGTTGGCCATGAGAAGCCATAGGGAGGGATGCAGGCCTGAGCACCAGAACCTATGCGCTCATTCTCTTCTGAGTACTCGGTGCTGCTGAGAATGTACCTAAGAAGACAAATAGGTTATTGGGACAATAAAAACCAGAGATATGTGGTGTGAGACTCATTACTTGCTTTTACTGTCCAAACAATCAGAAAGAGTAATCTGTAAGTATGCTTTCACAGTGACATTGGAAAGGAATTCTTCTTCCCCCTTCTTAGCCATAAAAAGACACCCATGAGGATATGTGGAATTGCATCATGAATTTTTCCTTTGTCCTCAGCAGGATCCTGCCTTTCGTTTGCTAAAAGTGGGATTTATGTGAAATAGACTCTTATCCTCTCTAAAAGTTCACCTTCAGGCACAGATCAAACAAATAGCTGTGTGATAAAGTACCTCTGCCCTTACGATGTAATGAAACAGCCCCAAATGCAAATGATTCAGAGTTCTTTTCCATCTTCGCTTTCCCTGAAGTACAAGTCATCTGCTCTTTCATTTTCCTGCAGCTCTGCTCTTTGCACCCCTTTCTTGTTCATGTTCCCGGCGATGAGATGTTGGGTTTGAGGAGCTTTACACAATATCACAAACCCCTAGAATTGGTGAGGTCTTCAAGAGTTCATCTAATCCTCCTCTTTGCTCCTCTAATCTGGGGCTTTGCCCAAGCAAGCTGAGGTATAAGATGTTTTCCACACTCCAAAACAATGCCCGACTTGGGGATTGCTATAGGCTGAATTGTGCCCCACCCCAAATTCATATGTTGAAATCCTAACCCCAGGACCTACAGTGTGACTGTATTTGGAGAAAGGATCTTGAAAGAGGTAATAAATTCAAATGAGGTGATTAGAGTGAGTTATAATCTGACTAATGTTCTTATAAGAAAAGATTAGGAAACAAACACACAGAGTAGGAAGACCACGTGAAGACATAGTGGGCAGATGGCCATCTCCACCAAGGAGAGAGGCCTCAGAAGAAATCAACCCTGTGACACTTTGACCTTGGACTTCTAGCCTCCAGAATCATGAGACAAGAAATTTCTGTCTAAACGACCCACTCAGTGGACCTTTTTTAAGGCAGCCCTTGCAGACTAATAGAGACCAAACCTTTTAGTCTATTTACTGTTAGGGAAATGATCCTTATGTTTAATAAAAGTCACACTTGCTCTAAAGAGTGACCTTTTATTTTGTCTTTCAGGAAAAGGTTAGCAAGTTCTTTAGAAAGTACCCTGAATATGTTGAGGGAATCCAGACTGTTAGACATAGAAGGGGTGGAGAGATTACCATCTTGGCCCCTTGTTTTTACAGATGAGGAAACTGGAACCCAAAGCGGTGAGCCGAGCCTTCCATAGTCACCCTGCAAGCTGGCAGTCAGGCCCAGGAGGCGGGCACCAGGCCTGGAGCCCAGCCCACCGCTTTCTAACTCATGCCAGAACAACTAGAAAGGTTTTTTAAGAGAAACCAGCACTGGGAGGCATAGCATGGATCAAGTGAGGAGCGGAGAGAGGGTGGGAGCAAGGTTATACGGTAGCTTTTGGTTCTTATTTTCCATGATAATAAAAATTGTGCAAAATGTTAAACTGTTACAGACCAAACAGTTCTGGACTTACATTTCATAATCGGTTCTGAAGATTCCCTGTACTTCTGACAATCTACCATTATCTGATATTACAATTTTTCTCCTCTAGGAGCTGAGGGCATCACCATTTTCTCTCCCTGCCATGGAGAATCTCAGGATGGGACGCACCACTTTGTGTAACCCACGTGTGTTTCCTTGCCTCTTATGGTTTCATCCACTCCCCCATTTGTCCTCCATCTCTCCCTTTTGTGCTTGGGACCTTTCAGCTCACATCTGTCTTTTTCTAGAAGCTCTTCGATGGACAGAAAGCTCTGTAGAAATCATAAAGTAAGGAAAGACAGAATTTCATTATCTTACTCTTATTTCTCTTTTCCTCTTTTTTCTCACCAATCCTTCAATCTCTCACATGGCAAAGGAGTGGCAGGGTTCACACATAAAACTCAAAGCACTAAACTTCCTCACTTAGAGTCCAGCTCCCTTTCCACTGGAGCACATCACGTCTATCCCTTTCCCTGGTGACCACTGATGCCATCGGGAGCCAAGGCAGGGGCTAATCAGCTGACGGTGCAGATGTGTGGGGCAGCCGCCCTGCAGAGGCTCAGAAGCAACAAGTGGAGGCCAAAGCTGCAATTCAGGGGTGAGATTAAGTCCATTTAGTAGAGCACAGAGGCGGGGGCCAGAGCTGAGCTGGACTGTGATTTCTCTGCCTGTCAACTAAGCAGAATTGTCTCCTGTGAACCTTCTGCCTTGTTAGTCTGGGATTCTCAAGATGAAGTCTGTAGAGCACCTGTGTCAGAATCACCTAAGGGCCTGTTAAAAACTCAGATCGCTGAGCCCCACTCCAGACTTAGGATTTTAGCAGCTTGCCAAAAGCAAGGGTGACAGCCTTTGGGACACCAGCCTCATACTGTTGTGTTTGTTTTTAAAAAGCAATGGGATGGGGCTTCCCTGGTGGCACAGTGGTTAAGAATCCACCTGCCAGTGCAAGGGACACGGGTTCGAGCCCTGGTCTGGGAAGATCCCACATGCCGCAGAGCAACTAAGCCCATGTGCCACAACTACTGAGCTTGCACTCTAGAACCCTTGAGCCACAACTACTCAAGCCTGTGTGCCCTAGAGCCCATGCACCACAACTAGTGAGCCCACAGGCCACAACTACTGAGCCCACACATGCTCTAGGTCCCCTGCTCCACAAAAAGAGCAACAAGAGAAGCCACCGCGATGAGAAGCCCTCACACCGCAACAAAGAACAGCCCCCGCTCGCCACAACTAGAGAAAGCCCGCGGGCAGCAACGAAGACCCAACACAGCCAAAAATAAATAAACAAACAAATAAATTTATTTTTAAAAAAAAGCAATGGGATGCACATTCTAGAATATCAAGAATTGTAGTGAAATCTAAATTTTAAATATATGTGTGCTTTGTAAACTGAAAAATACAATAGAAATATTAGTGAAAAGTGATTTTTTAAAAACTTATACCTATTTTCACAGAAGCAAAATATTTCCACTCAGCAAAAAGTATTTTTAGAAAGAGAGTTTTGGTTTTCTTGTGTGACTTTAAATTTAACATCCAACTTGCTGATTTTAACATCATGAGTTTTTATATTTTACTAAGTCCTTGTTGTTTTATCTGTTATCAGGCAGGCAAATTCCCCAAAGGAATAAAAGCATTAAATAGAATGCTATACACACTACAGTAAAAACTTCCATCCATTTCCCAACAGCTGTTGCTTTTTAGAGAAACCAAATATTTTTGGAAAGGGCCACAAACATTCTGGATTCAAACCATTTATTAGCTTTGGAAACGTAATATGCAGTCATCTTGCCAGTTTTAATCTTTCAGTTCCATTAAACACACCACAACTGCATCATAAAACAGAAAAGGGAAGAATTTATAAACAAATAGAGCAGTTAATTGGGGCAATAAAATAGCAGTTCTCTCCTGAGTGTGGAATTGGTTGTTTCAACCTACGGAACCCTGAAATCTGTTCTTCAGGGGTCTAGTGACTACCAGAGGCAAACACAGATCAAAGATTTCAGGACTGCTTCTGGGTCTAGGACGCTTACCTCTGCTGCCATGCCCTCAGCACCACTGGTCCTCACACCTTGCATTGGCTGCACATCTTTCCAGGGAGATGAGAAGCTCCAAGCCCAATACTCTTCTGTTCTCTGTTCCATAGCTGGGGTTCCAAAGAACAAAGAAGGAAGAGCTGGGAGATCCACAACTATGGCTGTGTCTGCAACACAGCCCTCAGGTGCAGAGATGGAAACATCTTCTCAGCTGTGCTACTCTTTCCTGAACCACACCCACCTGAGGACTGGGCAGTGACCTAACTGTGTTGTCTCTCACGTGCACTGTTAAGAAAAGAGCAAGCTTTGGAGCCACGTGAATTGGGTTCCAAGCATTGCCTCTTACTTGCTTTACGACCATGAGCAAAAGCAAGACTTTTAATCTGAGTTTCATTCATTTAGTCATTAACACATATTTATTAAGCATCTACTACATACCAGGCTCTGATATTTAGATTTTTTAGCAGTTAAACGGTGGTCCTAAATCCCTACCACAGAAAGCTGTTGTGAGAATCAAATGAGGAATATATATATAATGTATATAAAATATATATTTTATATATTTTATGTATTTTATATATATATTTAAATATATATTATATATAATATATTTTATATATATTATATATAGTCTTGCATATAGTATGTGCTCACAAATATTCATTCATTCAAGTAGCAGATGAGAATTGCAGTAACTATATTGTGTGTAGAATTAAAATTATAATATCTTGCAAAGAATTGCTTTTAGTCAAGAAGAGACAAAGAAGACTTAGAGTATCCATCCTCCCCGCCATAAATGAGTCCTGGCTTCACTCATGTGAACTACGGAATAGTCAGGGTGGATTACCTCCGAGGGGGCCTCTGTGACAGTGGGATGGAGCAGAGCCAACTGGACCATGTGGGGAGTGCACTCATGACCTTTGCCTTGTTAACACCCAGGATCTGCACTCTCTCCCGCCCCTGGAAATGTTTACAGTCCATTTATGTAATCTGATGCACACACACACACACACACACTATCTAGCAGGAAATTGTGCCTCTTCATAGAGGTCTGGCTTTTGGTATGTTTTGTTTAAACCCTCTGGAGATAAACTGCCATTACTTTTGTTTAATAGCCCTCATAATACAGAGACTAGAGCTGTACCCAAAAGATGCTCTATTAATGACTTATAGTACTATGCACAGATATTGTCCCAATTTTAAAAAAGAATGAGGCTAGTATATGGGACTCTTGTAAACTATTTCCCAAGTCCTAAGTAAACCTAAAAGAAGGCAGTACCTGGCAGTCAAAATCTGTGTGAAGCCTACATAAATTCTCGGTACTACTTGAAACATTCCTTAGACACAGCAGCTGCACGTGGGCTGCTGCTTTAGAAAATGTCAACTAGGACACTAATGATTGAAGTTAGAACCCATCATTAGCCCTAAAAGGGAGGCCAAGGAGGTGGGATGGGGGAAGGAAAAGAACTTAATCTCTTCTCCAGGTTAGTAACTTAAATACTTATAATTCAAAAGTTTCCAGGCTGTGCAGGCAATACGTTAGGTTAACTGGTTTCCAAATGTACTGGGTTTGCTCAAGCCAACATGAACCTTTTATTTTTGGAATCTTATGTGGCTGGAGAGATTGAACCCAGCCACATTTGGGTTCATTCATTTGCACATTGGCTATAAAAACATCTTTAAGTTATACTCTGGAAAAGATCCGTAAACCTTAAGCAAGCATACCGTCTCTTTCACCTTAAGATCCACGGAGAAATTTTATGGGGGATAGTGCCTTCTTTCTTGTCCCTAAGCCTTGCCAGCCCTTGTCTCCTCTTACACGTAAACAAAGCTCAAGTGAACCCGGCGTCATTTGGAAGGCAGTTGGAGTGCTGTCCTTTCATCAGCTCACCTGGTGCTCTAATAAAACATCCAAGAGGCCCACATCTGGTAGGTAATAAAATCCAGAGCATAAAGAAGACGCCTGGCTGCTGAAGTGCTCTAGCCACTAGACAAAGCCATCGCGACATTATTTCAACAATAGCCGATGCCAGGATTTTAATGGGGCAAAGCTGAGAGCCCTCCTTCTATATATTTTTCCTGCGCTGGGTTCATTGGCTACACTGCTCCCATGCCGCTGAATATTCCCTCCACAGCACCATCAAACCGACTCACAACCCAAACAAGGAAAAGGTTTTTTAACATGACAGAATCAAACACAATCACACTTATCTCATACTCGCATTTCCCCGGGGTGGTGGCACTGAGGGTGGATCTCCTCTTTTTTCCACCTCTTCTTAGTCTCCCAAATAAGAATAAATGTTAGATCTCTTTGCAGGAAGAGACGGGCTATGCCAACCGCAGAGGACATGTTCTGACTGTCAACAGTGATGGATGAGATTCTGTACATTTAATAAATATAAATGTCATAATCCAACCATCAAATTTAATAAACAAAAATACCACAAACCATCTTTCCTCTATGCTCCATGTGCTCCTTGAAAGCTGATAACATTAGAACACATTTTGCCCAAGCTGTAACCTCACCATCTGCCTGGCTCAACTTCTGAAGACTTGGTATGGGCTAGAAAGAAAAGCAAATGACTTCACACTGAGAAAAAAATGGGGGGGCGGTGAATGGTTTTTTTCACTCCTTCTTTTCCTTCTGACCCATTTGTTAACTGTAGAACCAGATGTAACTATCTGAGCATAAGTTCAACCCTCAAGAATTATTAGGGAGGCAGGTCGCAGGGAACATTTTTTGCATGAGCTACACAAACTAAAAGGCCTGCTTCACCAGCAGGCTGAGTTCTGTGTTTCAGGGCTTTGATTTTAGAAATGTGTGAGATGAGATGCAGAAACTAACTGATTAAGGATACACTTTCTTTTGATGACAAATTAATAATCATGACCACCATGATAAACACATACAAAAAATAGTTTCATTCCCAGGGGATACAGAAGGCCAGATTCAAAGCTGTAACTAGAAGGGGTTCTTTATGTTGAGTTTAGGAAAACTCAGAGGCTAAGGGAATGATAAAAAGAGTAACCAAGTCCAAGGAACCTTAGAGAATGTCTAATACAAAGAGAGAGCAATAGATAGGCTAGATCTAAGTTTTTAAATTCCTTTCTATGAGACTGCTATGTCCCCGATACTTTACGCACAGTTTTACAATTTAATCTCATTGAGTCCTTTCAAGAACACGCACCAAAAGATCCTACTAACCCTATTTAGTGGTTGAAGTGTGCAGAGGCTCTAGAATGTGGTCAAGCCTACAGCGCTACAGTGTGGGAGAACTGGTCTAACTTACTCCAGAAATGCTACTCCTTCCTCTGGGACACCTCAGTTTTTCTTTTGGGGAGCTACTCCTCCCTCACTCTCACACCACATAGTTTGACCTCACCTCCCAGTTCCAGAACTCACATTTGTGACGTTTTGCTCTGAGTCCATGTTCACAGCTACCATGCAATGGTGCTCAGGAAATAGATTCAGATGCTCCAGCGACCTTGGTGGCTGGGGCCATCGTCAACCGTAGAAAGGTCAAATCTTCATAACTAAAATTCCCCAAGGTGTTCAAGTTAAATCCAAGAAGACTGTGGGTTCCGGGACATGTTGGTTGGTTACTGCTATCCTCACTTCCCATCAGAGGAATCTAGGCAGCACCCTGTGCCAACATCTGCAGGAGAGAATCATTTGACCGCTTCCAGCTGTGGTGTAATTCCTTTCTCTGTGGTAACTAGCCCTCGCCCTGAGTTCTTCCAAAGCACGCTTCAGACCTCACACCATACACTGCATGCTTCCCGATGAAGCCAGGGAAGCTGAGAGGCCATCCTGTCCCCCTACTGTTTCTGTATGTCCAGAAGTAAGCTAGGGTGTCCGGGGCCTTCAGCTTGTCTCAGTGACTAGCAGAGTAACATGTGCCCCGAGACAGAATTAACCCAGCACGGAGAAGGGGGAAATGGAGAGGGGTGGTCTCTGTACATCTATCATCTAGGCAACCTCACTGGAAACTCTGAGTCTCCTGGGTTCCTTAATATATAAAACTAGATGCTTGCAGCGCTGGGCAAGAGGAGGGGTGAGAGGATGGAGCCTGAGTAGAGGAGTCCTTTTACTTAAGTTGAAGTCTCCCCACATTTCCTGGGTTCACGGTGTGGGAAAAATGCAACATAAAAATCTCATAGAGGTTTTGCTGCCAAATTACTATGAGGACATCACATTGCAATTGAAAAATTTTATGTGGAGCTGGGTGGGATCTCTGACTGCAAAGTATCTCTTTCCTTTCTTAGTTTTGATTATTTTGCAAGCAATTTTGCTAGTGTCACAAAAATGCAATAACTTCAGTTATAACAATTATCATTTTTCCTCTTGACAGAACTCTCAGGCAACGGGAAGCTGCAATACTCGAAACAAATATTGCTACTTACCAGGGAGGATGACAGGGCTAGGCAAAATTTTGCAAGAGATAGTCCTTACCCTGAAAGCTAGGAATCAAATTTACACAAAGGCCATGGTCACAGCGCTATAGTTTGGAGATTTCTACAATTTTTATGGCATGATTTCACACTTTGAAGGCCAAAATTTTACTATCGCAAAGTTCTTCTCTACAGGGTCTTCCATGATATAAATAAATAAATAAATAACACGGGTGGGGGGCATTGGAACCAAATTTTTCACCCCTAATGCCCTCCCCCAAAAAACACATATAAAAGGTGGTAGTTGAGAGGTGGGAAAATTGAGGGAGAAAAAGATGGAATCCATGTCTCCCTTCTGTCCAGACCTGTCCTTTTTAACTTGCTAATGCTTTTAAAGAGGAAGAGAAACAGGGGATCCTGGGGGCCACTCAAGAAAGGTCCTCTGGGCTTCCCTGGTGCCGCAGTGGTTGAGAGTCTGCCTGCCGATGCAGGGGACACGGGTTCGTGCCCCGGTCCGGGAATATCCCACATGCCGCGGAGCGGCTGGGCCCGTGAGCCATGGCCTCTGAGCCTGCGTGTCCGGAGCCTGTGCTCCGCAACGGGAGAGGCCACAAAAGTGAGAGGCCTGCGTACAGGGAAAAAAAAAAAAAGAAAGGTCCTCCCCTCTGGGCAATATTCTTATTAGCACCTCAGTCAACAGCAGAAGGATCTGCCATCTGCTGTTAATTATCCTTTCTAATTCAGAATCCTAAACAACCTTAAAATGCCCATGTCATTTTAACTGTCCTCCTTGGACTCTGGAATCCAGAAAGGTTAGGTGTGTTCCCCAAAGATGCACAGCAAGTGCTTAGAAATTAATCCTGGATGTCTGACTTGTTTCTACCTCTACATGAGTTAACAATGACTGACTAATAGCAAACTTATTTTGAAAGTGTTTGCTAGCTCTTTCCCATCACTAGATATTACCTGGTAGTTTGCCTCGTAAATATTGTATCATTATGATTCCTAATATCTCTGTCAGAGTTCTTAACTTTTACAATAATAGGCAACTTGGAAATACTTTGCCAGACATTAGACCATAATGCACAAAATAAGTGACTTACAAATGGGTTGTAGCTATCTAGAGCATGTCTGGGAAACAAATAACTGATAGTGGACAACAGTGAAAATTAAAGCCTAAGTGCTGTCTTTGTGAAATGAAATAAAGTAAAGTGAAATGAAATAAGGACTGCTTTCTGGTTCTTTGTCTTACTGTGAACTGCTACAGCAGCTGCTTTCCTTTTAATTATAAACAGCTCCTTGAAACCATAAACCCAGGGAGAAACCATGGAAGGCAAACACAACCATTCTCTAACAACACCTATTACACTCTTTGCTGAGTGCCTCTATTAGTGTAAACTGAATGTCTAATTCCCTAAGTTTTAATCTCTTTAAATTCCAAAAGCAAAGTGCCCCCATGAAGGACTGAGGTCATCCTTTGAGGGTGGAGACCCAGAAAACATTACTTTTTGGGACACAGTCAGCCAAGTTCCAACTGAGAACATTTTTATACAGATGAAACCAGATTAAAATAAATTTCAGGGGCACTCTTCTCTTTTTTAAAAAATTAAATTAAATTAAATTATTTATTTATTTGGCTCCATCGGGTCTTAGTTGTGGCACATGGGATCTTCGTTGTGGCGCACAGGCTTCTCTCTAGTGGTGGCGCACAGGCTGTACAGTGCGTGGGCTCAGTAGGTGCAGTGAGCGGACTTAGTTGTCCCACAGCATGTGGAATCTTAGTTCCCCAACCAGGGATCGAACCCACGTCCCCTGCAATGGAAGGCGGATTCTTAACAACTGGACCACCAGGGAAGCCCCCAGGGGCACTCTTGATGAGGAAAAGAAATAAAGTTTTTAAAATTCAAACTTTGGTGAAACCCGGAGCAGAAGGATGAAAGGGTTTTTGCTTGGGTGATAGTGAGAGGTTTAGGCATTTTTTAATTTTTATTTTATTTATTTTAATCCTCTGCCTCATTTCTACCGAGCTTTGAGGTGGCTTACACTAATATAATAGAAAAGTACTTTTAAAAATTGAAGTAATCTGAATAAAAATTTTAGATAAGAATATACTAACTCCAAGAGTCATATTATCTGAGAGGAATGTAGACCATATGCTAACAGACTTGCTCCTAAGCTTCATAAAAGCCAAAATAAAAAGGGAAACAGAGTCATTTTTAAGATTCAGCATGTCAACAAGACCAAAACAAATCAGATGTTCAGGAGAATCACACTTCCTGGAACTGAGACCTGGAAGCATGTTTCCGGCGGCTTCTTATGAAGAGGTTGCAGGCTGATGCCCAATAGCATCCCTGCAGCAGATGCCACCGTGGGTTCCTGCAGGCAGGTCCATCCTCCTATGTCTGCTGTAGCATCCAGCCAAGGTTCTAGTCCACTCCCTGGGGGTGGGAGTCAATGAGAAACTGTTCAAAGGACACTTAGAGAAAACCTTGGTAGGCTGGGGACAGATTTCCCCAGTTTCACAACTTTGCTGTGGATCAATTGGCAGGTCATAGAAAGGTCTAGCTGAGGTGGCAACAGGAAATGGAAAAGTGGTAAAAATATATATATATATAAGCTAGGCAATGCTGTACTCATAATTCAAATCCTACTTCCTACTCTGTTCTGTAATATTAATTTTCTCCAGGAAGATTATTGCATTTCATCTAGAGTTTTGAAACCATTAAGAATGCACTCAAGGCCTTCCACCACCTTTGTCCAGCAATAAACATTACTGAACCCAGCAGCAGTCAGCTCTTCCAGCAGCATATGAGGGACTATCGGGGGAATTTGAAAATTTTATGGTCTGAAAAGTGGGCCTTAGCACTTTAGCTTTTATTCTCTCAGAGAGCTTATAAATCCCTCTTCATTTAGCAGTTTTCAAGAAAGTGACAGCTTTTGTTAGTCAGGCTAAAGAGAGATTAGAAATAAAAATTTTAGCCATTAATCCTCACTGATTAAAGTGAAACCAGAAATCAAATTGTTACCAACTGTGTGCTAATTTCAACTTAATTCTTTGGCAAGAGGTGGAAATTTTCAACTGGCTGCACTAATTCACAATGCCTTACTACTGATGGCAGCAAGTCAAGGTCTCCTTCCCTCCTGGGTCCAGGGTGTGAACAATGACTATTTCAAAATCAGTCCAATAAAATATAAACATTAAATCCTTAGCTATGTTGTTTCTCAGCCATAATTTTCCAGACCACTCTCTCCTCCTATTCTCCACCAACCTCCCCCCACTCCACCAGCAGCAGTGAAAAACTATCTCCCCTGAGACCAGAGCATCACAGCTGAATGGCTGGCCTTTCCGCATCAAACAAAATGTCTGCAGCATCAAAGAAGGTGTCACCCTCACACAAGCCGTTTCTATTACATACAGTGTTGGGAGGGAAGGAAAATCTTCATGCCAATAAGCCACATCAATTCATCAAAAATGAATTCACACACTAATTAAACTAGCAAAAATTTTAAAAGGCATTTGTGTTACAGAAGGGAGAGGAGGGTGGGGACAAAGGAGATGGAGAGTCACAATTCCAGGGAAGTGAAAACTCGACAGACAAGGCACCAGATAGGAAAGGCAGTAAATACGTGACTGGAATTGACAGTGAGCCTTTCCTTAAGTTAAAAATAAAAACTAAATATATAAATAAATAAATGGATGGTACTCACACTTGAGGGAAAAAAGGCAAATATTTTTCTGGTTGGGCCAAACAGAGACATTAGCAGGCGTACCCTCCGGATCGTGTACATTCCTTGGGGAAGCCTGTCAACAAAGTAAAACTCTGTTCCTCTTTCTTCATATCCATGTCTACCTTTTTATGAACATTTCTCCTCCTCCTCTTGATGACTTTCCAGGGCCACCATGTACAGTTGTACAGTTAGCACGCTGCACAAAAGCTTCTCGCTGAGGGAAGAACGGAGGTGGTCCACACTCTGACAGCCAAGTCACACACCCTGGAATGGGGTTACTGTCATAAGGAAGCAGCGCCTTTTTCTTCATACAAAGGTGCCTTCTGCTTGTGCACCCAGAGGGCTGTGATCCCACAGAGGAAGTCCTTGTTCTTGCTTTTATTTACTTTCTTTTCTCCTGTTTCTTGGTTTCCTCCCTCTGAACTTTGAACTGAATACCTCTTCACCTGTTTCAGTATATCATACATATCTGAAGGAAAAGAGAAAAGAATCTCAATTATCCATCCAAGTGTTTCATCTATACGACACCAAGTATCCACATAGAGGGAAACATCTTAATGCTTACTATTGTGTAGACAAAAAATCCGGTTGATCAAATTAGTTCATGTTTCTTTCAGACGTTTGAGTACCATAGAAACACTCTCATACCCACTCACAGGCTGGATTCTCCTTTGTAGAGTACAAGTTAGTTGTTTTTCTAGGTTCAGAGAGTCTAATTCTGTATAGCAAGGGCCTGAGAGATAATATAGGGACAAGGGGGCTGTTTTCCCCTTAACACTAAAGAAGTAGCATTTAACCCATATGCTAAATATTATGGGGTGAGAACTTATCTTTAGTCCACTTGTTCTGATGCTTCATTTGACAAGATTCTTTCACTGTCTCTTATCTGTGTTGTATTGAGAATAGAAAAACATTTACCTCAATATTCCAATATTTATAAAGTCTTCCAGGTACATCTTTTTCTCTTCAAACCTGCTCTTGAGAACCAGACCTCCTGTTGAATGACCTTCCTAAAGTTAATATCAGGGCAAACACTTGGCCCAAACTCAGCTACCGTTGTTTAAAATGATGGAGGAAATGATTATATTGAGCATGTCATTTGAATCTAACCTCATCACCAGAGCCCTTTCTTTATAGCATCCCCGTGAGGTAAATGGCAATCATTCTCCCCATTTCCCAAAAAGAGAAGTGGAGGCTGGTCAAGTTAAACGTTAGGTCCACGGTCAGATTGTGAGTCAACAGCATAACAAAGAACTTTCCAGAGCTTTCCAGACTGGCCTCAGGACAATGCACTTGGTGCACAAGGGGTGAAAACTAAAACTCCTTTTCTTTTCCCCAAGGCAGACCATGAGACTGTGAAGATGAGTTGGCATTTTGTTTTATTTTGTGTAATACACTTCTTTTCACAGCAGTTGGCCCTGGGGGAGTTTCAAATAGCACCGCTCCGCTGCAGCTGTGGGTGTGGCCCCAACTCAATCCAATGGCAACTTGGAGAGCACAGCTGTGTCAGGCAGCATGGATCTTAAACGTTACATCTGGGCTGCACACTTTCAAGTTCACCCCCCAAACAAGTTATTTTCACAAGCCAGAACCCCTCAGATGGAGGTTCTGTTCTTCCTCTGCCTATGGTTACTTGGGGAGTAACCAAGTAACATCAGATGTCCCCAGAGACTGACAGCCACATTTGTCTCCGGCCCATTTCTGAATGGTCCCGGAACCGTCCCTTTCTAGTCAGGAGGAGACTCCCCATTTGAGTTGATAAAAGGGGTCAGTATTTTCACGGGGGCTACTGGATGGTAGGTTTTATTGTTGTTTGGGGGTTTGTTTGTTTGTTTTCATTTATGATCTCTTGGGTTCTTCTTGTGTGTGGCTATCACAGACCACTCTGATAACTGGGACCCGTCCCCAAATCCAGTAGGTTCATACACATTCCCAGAAAAATTTTCTTCAAGGGTTTTGCTTTGAGCCCCTGCTTCCAGCTGGAGCAAATAATTGACGAAGTCAGCCTCCATCCTTAGGGCCGAAACCCAAGGACGGAAGTGTGAACTCTGAACCCCTTCCCACCCTCTAAGTGGACGGAACAATCACTGGCTTCTTTGTTTCGTGGAGGAAAAGATCTGGTCTTGTGAATGGCTCCTTTTCTGAATGGATTGCAGGAACGTCAAAATGGGCACAGTCTGAGAGCTCCCGAGGGAGAAAGCGCAGCCCCAGGCTCGGGACTCGGCCTCTGCCTCACGACCCGCGTTCCGGCGCGGCCGCGGGGAGGTCCTGGGAGGCGGGGCGCGCCCGAGGCTGCTGTCTGGGGACCCGCCGCCAGGGGCCGCGCCGCGCGCCGGGAGAGCGGCCTTTGTGTGGGTGGGCCTGGGCTGGCGCCTGGCGGGCGCTGCGGGGGCCGCTGCGGGGAGGGGCGCGAAGAGTCATCCATCCCTTTGCAGTGGGAGTAGCCGGCGTCTCGGCGACCGGAATCGCAGTCAGCCTTTTCGGCCGGTGCCTGGGGCCGCACGCCTCTTCCCCACCTCTCCAGCCTTCGACGATCCGATCGAAAAGCCACTGCAGGGCCCGCAACGCGCTCGCGTCCCGCCAGCCCCCCGCCCCGCGCCCGGGGGGACAGGGACAGGCACCCCGCGGGCGCAGACAGACGCGGGCGGGAACAGCCCAAACAAAGCGTGAGGACGACTTAAAGGCCGGGGAGCGGTGTGCGTGGGAGAGAGAACAGCTGAAGGGCAAGGGGGGACAAAATACAGACTCAACCCAACAAGTTCCTGAGTGCAAAGCCGAATGCTGTCCCCAAGGAGAGGCACGCGTCCTTCGGGGGAACCCTGCCATTGGGTGCTCGTGGGGAAGACCAGAAGAGCGAACAAATCTTTCCAAAGAAGACAGAATCGGTTTAGAGGTGTAAGGAACAGGACAAGAGATGCCCCAGTCTTCTCAGGGATCCTCCTTCCTAGAGAAGGGGGCCAAAGAGGCTCTCAGAGTCAAAGCAGCTTCTCTGGGGAGTGTCAGGCTATCCCAGAAGAGGTTCTATGATGTAAGGGTCAGGGGAGAGTGATAAAAACACAAGTTCTTTTCCAGCTAGCCACTCAGAACCACTTCCTGGGACCATGGCCACTTTCTCCCCTTGTCACTCTTCCCCTCTGCTCCATTTCAGCCAGTCTGCCTGTCTGGTATGCCTGTGGACTTGTGACCCATTTGCTGATGCCACCAAGAGGGAAAGACTGAATGTGACCCTGGGAATAAAGGTCACAAGGAACATCTTTAGACCTACTTCCTTAGTCTAGAAGAAGAGGAAGAGCAATAGAAGTGTAGCCATGTGGGTTTAAATACCGGCTTTGAATTTTAAACTCCACCCAGGGTACAATAGGAAACAGGTGCTTGGTTAGCTCATTTCATTTCATTTTGGAAGATGAGCCCTTTAACTCCTAAAATAAATCATTTTTAAAATATGAGCATGCGTGAGTCAAGTGGTCTTTTCCTGGTCTTCTTTTCTTCGTCAGTAAAATTGAGAGGTTGGATCAAGTTGTCTTCCAGCTCCAAAATTCGAAGAAAAGTTATGTCTATTTAGGCATTTGCAGAGGAACCTTCCTTATTTAAATGTACAATGCAGTCCTGGAATGAAGAACATGAAAGACGTTTCAGGAGGAGAAAATGAAGTAGCACAGCATTTTCTCCAGCTAAATCTCCATTTCCAAATTTTGCATTTCTATTGTTGATAATTTACTGTTATATGAGGTCATATCTATTGATAAAAATAATTAATGCTCCTTCGTGAGAAGGCAATATCCCCTCTGAGATCCGATGAGGAGATCAACCAGGAAGACCTATAAGCAAAAGACAATTTGCTGTTCAGTAGGAAACGATTTTCTTCCACTCAGGAAAGGATCATTGCTCAGACTTTAGAATCCTTGGGTATTCAGTACCAAACCCTGGCAAGATGTAGCTGAGTTTTCAGAGCATCTAATTCTTTAATTCATGTTTTGTCCTCTTTTCCTTGTTTCAGTTTGGGAGGTTGGGGACGACAGATAGATACGAATCCAACTTTGCAGCAAGAACATTTCTCAGTATGCACGTCAAATTTTCACAGTTGTGAGAATGTCTGTGATTAAGGCTGTTTCACCTAATATTTTCTTAAGCTGAGATGGTTCCAACAGTGAAATTTAAAGTCTGTGAGGAACTAATGAGGAACACAGACTTATTTTTTAAACTTCACGTTTGGAGGCAGCCCTTTCGCCTCTCTGTTGGAACTATGACAATGTGAGTCTGATAAAATACGACTTGGTTTCAGATTATCCAAGAGCATTATAAAAATTTTTGGACTAGATTTAGTTTTCCTAAAAGGTGGCAGATTGATAGAGCATGGATAAAGTGAGTCAGCTTCCAAGAATGATTACTTCGTGAGAAACAGGGCCCTTCTTTCTCCAGAGAGACATGGACATTCCCAGACAACGTCTTAACTTGCAGAGTTCTGTGAGCCTGGATCCCAGCTTCCTTCCCTACTGAGTCTCTGGCAAGGGTGGGAATTTCTGCAGGGACTTTGTAGTGGAATGACACCTTCCTGAAACTAGGGCCACCAGGGCATTGCCATCTGATCGGCCTGAAGCCCGCATGGCTCTCACCATGGCTAAACCTTCCGGAAGAAGCCTGTGAAATGTGTTCTCTGAGCATCTTGATCCCCTAGGTCAGCCACCTCCTTACTGTGATTTCCCTCCCCTCCCCACCATGTTCTCGCATGGACCACAGCCCCCCTCTGCTGGCCTGGGCCTCCTGGCCCCTCTTTAGCTCTTTCCCCTTCCTCCATTTCTTTTCCTCACTGCCCTTCTACGTACATTTGCATCTCATTTGTGTAATTGCTACACCTAAGGCCGGTTGGCCCTGTAAAGTAGGAATGGCCCATCGTCATCATTCCGGAGGAGCAGTTTATAAAGCTGGGGAAAGTAATTTGACTGTAAACGTTTATTGACTCCAAGTCATTTAAGCATTACTGCTTCAAAATTCCAGAATTCGTTTTTAACTCAATACTTTTACAGACAGCAAAAAGAATAAAGGAGTATTGAGACAAATAAACTCTCATTATCGAATGACCAATACAGAGCTTGCTAAATAGGTAATTTACACGTACATGCATGTGTTCATAAATGCACATAAAATCTCCAAGTAACGTTCAGCTGGGTTATCCCCATGGTTTGGCTCTCAACTACCTCCAGATCTGTTGGGAACCTTTAGCACAGACGGGCTGAAGGAAATGTGTCTGTCTTGTTCACCTTCTACCGTCACTAGAGGAGAGTTCTCTTCCAAGTTTTATTGCTGATCTGCTAATTACAAAATGTTCTGTCTGTGTCCACATGTTCAGAGCTCATACTTTACAAAGCAGTCACCCTCTCCTCTCTCCATGTCCCCCTCTCTCTCCTCCTGCCTCTCTCCTGCAGGGACAGGAGGGATTTTACCAACTATCTCGGCTTTTTACCGATAGATAGATAGATAGAATAGATAGAATAATTGATAATAATTGATTGATAAATAATATTGATAAATATTATTTATCAATAAATAAATTAAATAAATAAATTTATAAATTAATATATATAAATAATATATATATTTTATAATAAATTTATAAATAAATAAATATATAAATAAATAAATATAAATATAAATTTAAAATATAAAATTTAAATTTTATATTTATAAATAAATATAAAATATATTATATAAAATTATATATTATATAAAATATAAATTTAAAAATATAAAATAAATAAATAAATATATAAATAATATATACAAATATATATATTTATATATATAAATATATAAATAATATTTATAAATAAATAATTGATAAAAATTGATAATAATTTACTGATAGATAGATAGATAGATAGAATAATTGATGGGCTAAGCACCTTGCCTGCCCCTCAGAAGTCAGTCCCCCACGGTTGGTGCCCGGGTTGACTATTAAATGTTCCTTCTCTTCCATGTTCCGTGGTTGCAGCTGTGGTTTCAACGTCCAACAGCCGTCTGGCTGGAGTTTCAGCACATCACACCAGTTTCTAAAATGCTCCATGAGCATCTTCACAGAGCAGGCCCAAAGTCAGGAGCTAAATCATCAGCTAGACCCCGTGACCACCCCTTCAAGATGGCCTCAGTCACTTTTCTTTCCACAAGGAAGCAAAACCATCTGTCCAATCCTCTAACCAGCCAGCAAGTATCCTACTTTTGTATAGACATGAAATCACCCACATCGATCAATCATAAGTGTTCTTAGCAAAGCACTCCGCTAGGCACTAAGGAGCCAGATACAGGATCAGGTAAAGTTGCTAAGAACACTGCAGAATTTCTGAAAATAGCCAGCAGAGCTCCAGGAAAGGGAGAGGGCTCCCAGAGGCCAAGCTGCAGCGAATCCTGGAAAGCGATGCCTGACAGCGGAGGTCCAGACGGCCAAGCGGCCTCAGCAGAGCAGCATATTTTTACCGAGTTCACTTAAACCATTATGTCATGTACATTCTCTTTTTTCAAAATGATACATCACTGCTGACAGGTGGCATGTACTGTTTTCATAGCTTAGCCTTTATAAATACTACAAGCACATATCACAGCAGTATTGTTATAACGAGTTACGATGATGTACTCTTTGAGAGTGCCAGTGACTGCTTTATATCCTTGGTGATGTTGTGGCATCAGAATAAATGTGGCATAAATCTTTCCCAAGGTTCAGCAGTTCCTTTAAGCCAAGAACACTATATGTGGGTCGTTGGGTTCCCTGTGTCGTCCCCCCAACCTTTGAAACCCCTGCTTCCTCGATGCTTTGATATATAGTCCCCAATTTTGAGGATTTTCATATGGTCAGTGATCCAACTGCACTCCTTTAATAGAGGGCAGCCTTTATTATAATCCGGAAATAATTTTCAAATAAATGTCACCAACAGCCAAAAAAAAAAAAAGTATAAGTCAAGTAACATTACACAGAGGCCCCAGGAGAGGGCGGGAGCGGGGAGCATCTCTGTCTGCTTTCACAGGGATGCTGTCATTGTTGGGGGCATATGGGAGAAAGCAGTCACCCTCTACTAAGATGACTCTGTTAACTGCAGAGGAAGGCAAATCGGTTTGCTCTATGTATACCAGGAGCCAAAAGGTGAGGCTGAGGCAGTGAAATAACCAGCAACCTGGACACGGGGTGCTGAAAGAGCTCACCTCTGCTGGCTGTGAACTTACTTTCTTGGTTTGGACAGGTGGCGGGTCCTGGCTCTCTTATTTCTACCATGGGGGACCAGGATAATGGCTGAGAAATACAGACCTTTAATGGTAGCACTAAGTCCACGCTCACTATTCTGGGGAAATTCTGGGTGGGAATAACCCTGCCGCATTCACTTTCATCAGCTTTTGGGTCACTTCCTCTAGGATGGCATCATCACTGGCCCTTGGGTCCCCAAACTGTGTCCACAAAAACAGGTCCTAGATGCTCTGCTCCCTCCAAGGTAAGGTGCTTTAAAATGATTGGGTGGAAATTATAGGTGTGCTGAAAACTAAACAGCTGAATCCTGGGTCATTAAATCTTCATTTAACTCTGCTAATGGTATGCATGAGCCATGAGCTGCCTTCAGATAAGCTTTGCTCAACAGAAATTGGCTGTGGGAATGCAATTGATCTATAGTCAGCTGTCCCAAGCTTGAGGTGCTAATTCTTTTGCCAAACACTAATCTATTGTATATCACCAATGAAACCACACCTGAGTCAGTTAGAACAAACCCCAGAGACCGTGCTGGGGATGCCTAACGGGGCCAGGGCGAAAACGCCCTGGAAGTTCTGTCCTTCGTTCAGGCTCTAAATCACCTCCGGTCCGGACTAGGCTGGGGTTACTTCATTACCTTTTCCTGTGAATTAGTAATACCCGAAACACTGAGTCTTGAAGCAAGGGCTGGAGAAAACTCCACGCAGGGAGGAAATGAACCCCACCTATTGTCAAGTGTTCTCCTTTTCTCTCGCTGGAATTTCCTCTCGTTTTCCCCAAGCTTCTTAAGTGTTTGTGCATTTGAAATAGCTGGTGTTTGGGTCATTAGTGGCCCTAGTGCTGTTGCTGGAGTTTGTTTGTTCTTTTATAAATATTTTTTTTGAAAGAAAAGAACTAGTTCCTGTAACTTTTTCACAGCGCATGTCCCAAGTGACCTGTGAGGACGTGAGTTCTGAGTACATGCTCTACCCACTTTTTCCTTTGGTGTGAGAATAAACTGGTAGTTGAAAAATGACTCCCATCAGTGAACACTTCCTGTTGCCACAATGATCTATAATCTCTGAAGACAGATGCCCAGATTCAGGGTGCCAGGATCCCGCTCTCACCACACAGCACAGATGTGCCCTCCTAGGTTTCATCTCTGAGGTTCCTTTCCAACCTGTCGTGCCCCACTCTTATGCCCCCTTCTTCTCCTCTTCTTCCTCCTCTCTCTCTAAACCCCCTGCGAGCACACTTGGTCTCAGGACTTCTAACTTGCCGTCTTGTTCTCACACTTGCTCTGTAACTGCGGACATGCTCCCTTAACCATCTAGATGTCATGAAAGGCGTCTCATTCAAAATTAATGTTATAACATGCCACATCCCCCAAGTACCTTTCTCAGCACTGGGTCTCCAAGAGATACTGAATAAGTCTTTGTTGGGTGATTGAAATCAGAAAATTTAAGTCAAAAGAAAATCTTGCCATGCATATGCAGTTTTTAAAACCCTAAATCCATAGACCAAAGAAGACTTTGAAAAATGGAGATTGGAAGAGAACTGTGGACACGTTTTGACCATAATTTCTGAAGCAGACATATATCAGGAGGAAACTTCGATGATTAAGTTACCGACTCTTGGTTCAAAGTGGTCTTCTAAGCCTGAGAAAGATGGGTTTAAATGAGTGGGAGGAAGAGTGTTCATGAGGCTTCTGGGACCTCAACCATGTCTCAGAAAATAACCTCTTGAGGAATTAGGGATAAATGAAATCAGAAACATGTGGAATATATTTCCCTTTAAATACATGTGAGGCTAGAAATTAAGGGAAAGTGTTCGGTTAAAGTTATTTAGGGTTTGGCTTTACCCACAACATCTGAAAAATAGTTCAAGATGTTAGATGAGCCCAAAGTGCAGCCACGTCCACCTTCTCCTATTGAAAATAGAGTGTGTGTAGCAGCTGAGGGGAGAGATGTTCAATGTCAAGCTAATAAAAGGAGAAAAAGGTATGTTGGAGCTGAAAGGAGGAGGGGGCATTTGAATACCCACAGAAAAAAATTTAAAAGCTAGAGGGCTTTGGTAGAAAAAAGAGAAGCTGAAGTCTTGGTACTGGCTCCTGAGACACACAGCTCCCTGGGGCATGTGGCTCGCTTAGCAAACAAAATTTTTATGAGACTCTTTCTTTGGTCACCAGACTTTCCCTCAAAAATCTAAGCCATTGTACCTTGATTATAACGGAGGTGTCTTATAGGCACCAAAGATAGGTTTGAAATGTGACTGACTTTTAGCTAGATGTGCCTCGGTAGTGGAACTCCTGGATGCCCAGACACTCAGTAAGTCGTCTCCCCTGTGAGATGGCGGGCCTGAGGACCTTCTCTCTAGGACTGCCTAAGGAAGCAGGACAGCCTCTTAGTCTGCTGGGCAGATGTTGTCCTGCTGGGACCCAATGGATGATAGAACTCTCCCTCCACTGGCCAGACACGGAAGGACCAGTTTTCTTCGGAACCCACAGGCTGTACCTCTACCACCCTTTCTGCTGTGCCCACTCTGTCTGCATTGATGGGAACCATGGCCCTAAACTCCCCTTTTGACCAGAGATCATCCTTTTTATTTTATCACTGTACCTCTAGACAAGAGATATCAATGAAGTTGATGTGTTCTATCAATACTTGTGGAGCCTGGGACTCTCTGTAAAGAGAAAAAAACCCTACTCCTTGCCCATGTGTAGAAAATTAGAAAACAAGCCTTAAATCAGAATAAAACACTCAGTAAGACTTTGAGATGGAAGAACAGGACCAAATGACCATGTCCCAGAGGATGACCTTGGGTTTGGAGACATGAATTTGGCCAAGTCTGTGAACATCTTTTTTGTTTCAGTTTCCCCACCTATGAAATACAGGATAACAATATCTGCTCTGCTGACTTCATACAGGGATTGTTATGTGATTAAATGAGATAAAATTTGTATAGGTGCTTTGAAAGACATTACATGTCCTGAAATGTTAGTCTCCAGCCCTCCACACCTTTCTTCTGAGCTCGAGGTGGTCTATTTGAGATTTGTACCAGAATGTTCTACTGACATCTCAAACAAGTCTGAAATGGACCTCTACAAATTTCTGCCTACTCCAACTTTCCCATTTCTGCAAATGGCTCTACCACCCAACCAGATGTTTAAGCCAGAAACCTACAAGTTTCCCTTGATACCTCCCTCTCCCTCACTCCTACTGCCAATTTGTCACCATGCCCTAGTGATTCAACTCCTTTTTTCTGGAATCTGGGCATTTCTCTAGCCCAGGTTCTATCGCCCTCACATGAACCACTGCAAGAACCAACTATTAATCTCCTGCTTCGTCTCCGTCCCCCACTCCCCACTTCCTTCCTCTATCTCTCCCCACCTCCTCCCCGTGCCTGCAAAGTACTTTCTCCTCACTGCAGCCAGAACAGTGTTTTCAATCTGATCATATCACTCTCCTGCTCAAAATGCCTCAGGAACTTTTCTGTCTCCCAGGGACTTGAAGAAAAATTCAAGAACATAGGAATTGAGAAAAGGCTCCACTATGTTGGGACCTAGGATGTGTGACTTACCAACTGGTTGTTTGCTGTGGGACACACATGCAGAACTAATATATCCCCAAACCCTTCCCTTTCCACAACAGCTCTGACAGAACTGACAACCGGGTCCTCCTCAGCCAGGGGTCCTCCCTGGACACCCCGACAAACAGTTCTCCCCATTAGGAATGTGTGTGTGTGTGCTTATTTGTGCAACTGTTGTGCCTGCCATCTGTTTACCAGCTGTAATTTCAAAAGGGAAGAGGGGAGGGAATCAAGTATAATGAAATGGATAACAAGATGAGTTCTTTTTTATTTGTCTTTCTTATTGATAATAAGTATTTTAATGGTCTGAAAATATCTCTCCAAATTTTGAGTATTAAGGCCTTAAAAATGCTAGATCTGGAAAAGACTCAAACTATTTTACTGAGCACCTGGAAAGTTTCTGGATAACAAGTACATTTAAAATTTGGATACAAACAACTCTGTAACATCTGTGTGCAAAGTCTTGGCTCCATGGATTATCTAAGACAAATTTTTAATTCAAAACTGACTTCCTCTACCAGCCACTATTTCTGATTTGTGCTCAGGACCGCCAAACTAATTTTAACATTTTCCTTTAAAAATATATTTAAGAAAGATAAATCCACTCCCAGAAATATTCTGTAAAGTTTTACAAAGCTAAACAGAAATGCTTTCTGAGTTATCTGCTGTTCTAGAATGATCAGTTCAGAATTTTAATGCTCTTGGCCAGAAGCCATTTCAAAACTTTCGGAGTAAAAATAAAATATAATGTTATTTTGAGAATAAGTCATATATTGTAAAACAGAACAGAGCTAAAATATTTCTAAGCATTCAAAGTATCTGCATGTTCTTTCTAATCCAGAGTCAAGAGTTAACTAACTATATTGAAATTTTTGATAGCACTTTTTCTTAATGATCTTCGAAAACCTCATAGACAGGACCTGGTGCCAAATATAGTTAATCTCAGATGCAGAGGACTTGGGTGATTTGGCAGAGTTGTAGAAGCATAGTTGTAGGAAGAACTGTGTTGCATGTCATGAGTCTGAGAAGTTTGTCTGTTCTCTCTACCTGCCGTGGCCCCAACAATCAGCTGTGTCATCCAAGTTCTTAAGTGTTCAACCGCAAAGTGGGAATACAAAGGCAGATGGTTTCTCAAAAGTGTTTTCCAAATTCCAAAATGCCTGATCCATGACTCTCTGATTTATTACAGAGCATAATTTAGAAAAGCTTCTTCAAGTGAATACACTTAAAGCAGAAAAAAAAATTCAGAGTAAATAGTCGGTGCTTGCGGGTAAGGTGTGAAGGAGATTTCACTTTGAAAAGCAAAACTAAAATTTCTTAAAAGATGTTTACTTTATCATGTTTTAAATTGGGGGTTATAATTGCAACCATAAATTACTTTTTGGAAACAAGAATGAAACAAATAAGAGGTTTTTTTCACGTAATTTTTCTACCAAATTTTATGATAGTATAATACCACATTATGACATCCCTTACTGGCATAAAAAGAGTAAAGTATTTTGGGACTTCAACTTTTTCTCAAGGGCCCTCTGAAACAATTGATTTTCAAACATTTCTGATGAATTACTATTCCCTCATCATTCTCCTCGATTTTTTCCCTTTTACTGATTGCTCAGTTTTCTAAGTCTTCCATTCCCATCTGTCAGCAGCTTTGCACATGATTCAAACAACTGTCAACATCGCTTTTATCAACTTTACAAAATCCTGCATCTTTTGCAAGATTTGCAACTTCACTCTGCAGTAGATTTATATTAGTTTGTCAAAGTAATTGGCAAGTCTAGCGTTAAGTAGGGAAGAGACTTTTAAGTGGAAACTAATTATATAAGTAAACGAATAACATTAGTGAATGTTTTCACATCATGGTTACTTTTGCTCCTGTGCGCATTTTATAAAGGAAGGGTCTCACATTATAAGACAGCCTTGTATTTGAGAGTTCTGGAATCTATTTCCCTTTTTGTCTGCACAAACCCATCTTATATAAAAACAAAAGATGTTTCCCTGATTCCTGATCCCTAGGAAAATCCCTGTGGGAAAACACTACATTTTAGAAACACAATATTGGATTGGAATTCTCCTCTTTTGAATAATTAATAAATGAAAGACTTGACAAGATCATGCTGTATCAACTCCAAAACAACTATTTGTTGTGACAGCTCACAGAAAAATTGTGATAACTGCCTTCACGGGATATTTCACAGTGAGAAAGACTCCTTTTTAAAAATATTCTTGGCGGCAGAATCCATGATATCTTTATGTGAAAGGCCATTTATCAGGTAATAAGGCAGCAGATCGCCTCACGAGGATTCTCAGTTTGAGGTCATTTGTTTCTAAAAAAATATGTGGTCTCACTGGGACCTGTTTCCATATTATGGAAGAAAAAGAAATGGATTGATGTACTGACGCTGGAAGGTAACTTTTAGAATATCTAGTGAAAATAAGTCCTTTTACAGAAGGTATTTGACGAGCCATTGTGATGATTTTGCTTCCCCTGCTCTGCTCCTTTTCTGTATTTTGCCTGCAGATGTGTCATTCGGCTCTAAGATGGAGCCCCAATGTCCACGATTTAATGGTGCTAAGCATGGGTTTCTGAGCCAAGATTCCTCCTCAACTCTTTACCCCAAACTGTCGCTTCCAGGCAGAGTCTAAGATGGTGGGTTGCACTTGGTGGAAAGGCAAACCCAGGAAATGGGAGTGAGACTCTGTGGACAATAAAACAGGAGAGAAACGTGTGTTGTCCAGTTGGTCAGCACTGTGATGGGAGCTCAGCCCCACCGGGACCTTGTGAGCCACTGTGAGACTCTACCTCAGCACCACTGGCCTGTAAAACAGAAGGGGAAGCACTTCTCTTACAGCCCCTGTTCCCATCCATCACAGGAAGTGCAAGTTTCCACACTTCCAGGCTGTATGTGGTTTCCAGTTTTCCACAGGCATCTCTCTCATCCTTGATGTCAGAAGGACACGCAGGAAGAGGTCCATGGTGTACCTGAGGTGAAGCACTGTCAAAACTGGCCAGCATCGGGGCTTCCCTGGTGGCGCAGTGATTGAGAGTCCGCCTGCCGATACAGGGGACACATGTTCGTGTCCCGGTCCGGGAAGGTCCCACATGCCGCGGAGCGGCTGGGCCCGTGAGCCATGGCCTCTAGGCCTGCGCGTCCGGAGCCTGTGCTCCGCAACGGGAGAGGCCACAGCAGTGAGAGGCCCGCATACCACAAAAAAAAAAGAAAAAGGAATGAACATGTTCTGTCACATCCAGCTATGATGCACCTTAAAATGAGATTCATATGCCTGAAAGTGGCACAGAACTGTAGTCTGGCGGATCCAGATTTTTGTGGGGCTTGGAATTCTTACAATTGGGAGAACACTCTTTAAAGACTAGAATACAAAATAAAAGTGAGTGTGTACGCAGAATGAGAAAAGAAATCACCACAAATTACGTATCTTTAAACTTCCGAATGCTACTTGCCTCACAAAATCAAAAAAACAGCACAATATTTTAATTAATTAATTGCCTTGCATACTTCTATAATGTTTTTTCTAAATGATTTGGCTGTACCATCTTGAGCACTTCTTCATGAATGATTTCGTAATATTATTTTTATAAAGAGGATAACAAGATAATTCAGTCTTTGCTTTAGCTTGGTTGAACTAAATTTGTTTATGATTGATGGTTGGGTGCAATAACCATTACAAAGAGACATACCTCTTTATAATGTGGCTGCAAGTTTGTATCCTACAAATACAAGCATTATGACTAGTTCTATTTCACACATTGCTATCATGAAAGAAAAATATGTATGGTGGGTATCTTAGGCCTTTGGGGCTAGTATAACAAAAATACCATATACCAAGCAGCTTATCAAAAAAATTTACTTCTCACAGTTCTGAGATCTGGGAAGTCCAAGATAAAGGCGCTGGTAAATTCAGTGTCTGGTGACAGCCTGCTTCTTCCTTAATGACAGTCTTCTCACTGTAGCCTCACGTGGCAAGAGGGACAAGGGAGCTTTCTGGTTTCTTTAATGACAGCACTAATTCCATTCATGGGGGGGTCCACTTTCATGATCTAATCACCTCTCAGAGACCCACACCTCCTAATGCCATCACCTTGGGCGTTAGGTTTTCAACCTATGAACTTGGGGAGGGGCACATTCAGTCTGTAGCAGTGGATTTACATATGGTGATAGATGGTTCATTACCGAGTATATTTCTGACAGAAAAGAACTTCCATTTTCACTGGTCATTGATGAGACTAGCTTCTGGTTCTTTACATTTCAAACCTCATGTCTCCTTCACCGTCCACTTATTTCTTTATTTGTTTTATTTATTTTTGGCTGTGTCTGGTCTTAGCTGCAGCACGCGGGATCTTCGTTGTGGCGTGCAGGCTTCTCTCTAGTTGTGGCTTGCAGGTTTTCTCTCTCTAGTTGTGGTGCGCTGGATCCAGGGCATGTGAGTTCTGTAGTTTGCAGCACGCAGGCTCTAGTTCAGGCACGTGAGCTCAGTAGTTGTGGCGCGCGGGCTTAGTTGGCCTGAGGCATGTGGGATCTTAGTTCCCCGACCAAGGATCGAACCCGTGTCCCCTGCATTGTAAGGCGTATTCTTTACCACTGGACCACCAGGGAAGTCCCACCATTCACTTATTTCTAATGCCAGGCCCTGTAAAGCATGTCGATGCTGTGATATGACTTCTGCTCTCTGCTTCTTGTATCCTGATGCTGAGTGGGTCAGCACAGTGGGCAGTAGAAATATCCTGGGGCACTGTTTCTGCATTGGGATGGTTAACAAGAACCCGACTGGACATGGAAGTGACTGCAGGCCACATAAATGTATCCCAGGAAACCCAAACTAAATGCTGTCCCAACCCAATTTCCCTCAACTGGATCATCAGAAGACTGGTGGCCACTCCAAATACACTAGTTACCGACTAGGGGAAGTTGGAGTGATCTTAACCAATTGCATTTAAATATCTGACTTTTCCAAATTTTACAAAACATGTGGCCACGTGAACACATTACCTGGGCCTTAACCAGAGTCTTGGAAGACACTCATACAAATGAGGGACCTCATTTAAATTTAAGTTTCATTAGCATTGTGGTAAACCTGAGTCTAGTTGGAACAATAATGGTGGTGGTCAACACATCACTGTTCTTGCCTTCCTCTTGTAGCCTAGTACCTCCTAGGATTCCCACACTCAGCACCCAGCACATGGCTGGGCTTACATGATATGCTCAACCAACACTAGACAACCACTACTCAACTCATCTTGACTACACTTTGAACAGATTTTTATTTGAAGTGGGTCCAATTTTTTTCAATAGAAAAATATAGTTGATATATGTAATACTCTATCTGACAGGAATTTGTAAAATGTAGTCTATAATAACCATACTTCCAAGAATAAAAGAGCTGGGGTTTGGCTTTTGAAACCAGATAAATTACATAGGAACAATGCCCTCATAATAAATTCAACCAACACTTTGTTTACAGCAGTACTGTACATATGGACACAAAGAAATTTATTATGACTCTTGGCCCCAATCCACACTCTTCACTAAAGTGTATTGGGCTTGGATTATTTTTTTTCCTGCACCAAATAAAAAAGAAAAGAATAAAAGCAAAAATCCTCCCTACAATAATTTATTATATTTACTTTTTAAACAATTAATTTTTTCTCAAAAGATAAAATATGTTTCCATAACCTCTTCTATCTAGAGAGCAGAAGTAGAAGGCAGTCTTTTCCGGGGTCTTGAACACTCTTTGTTCTAAGCAAGACTCTAATAAATGCACACAATTTATAAGTGATACTTTGAGGACTATCTCACAGAATTTAAAGCCATCCAGGATTTAATAGCAATCAACAGAATCAAGGCAAAGTGAAACTATTACAGCTGAACACACTGGAAAAGTGGAGTTTGAATTGATGCTGCATATTATTCATTTTGACAAGCGCAAACTCATGTTGAAGATAGCAGGAGTATAGACGGGGACTGCAAGGAAAGGTAATACAAATGTATTACTAACACAGAAACAAATCTGACTTTAAACCTGGCATGTCTCCTGGTTAGCAAGAATAATAATAAGGCCTTGAATTCTCATTGTACTTTGCATCAAAAGTAATCAAAGGAGTTCCAAATTTTCATGGGAGATACGATGGTCGGTCTGCATCAATTATATCTCCCAAAGGAAACCTATCACCAAATTGAATGTGTGCATATTGGGGATGGCTGCAGATAGGTGACATCAAAAATGCACTCAGACACTGAGAAATATGGGAAGTAGAGTTGCAGCGTTCTCCCCCAAAAGGTCAACCAGGCAGTGAATCCGAGATTGACCCAATTCACACAGTGCGGAGAGGCACTGAGGACAATGGCAATGCAGTGAACTCCAGCGAGTCTCTGAGCTTCTACTGTGGACGAGGGGGTGACAGCCCTAACACAACATCTCAGAAAATTGCCCGTGATTGTTGGGGTCCAATGGACTTTCACAAATACTCCAGTAGGATGGAGAGTGCAAAGGTACCATCAGGATTCCAATTGTGCGTGGTGTCTGCCAAGCCCCAGAGTATGTATTGAGCCCACCTACCACACGCACATACAAGCACTGTGTATTGTATTTGTCTCCCTTACTCTCAGGAATCTTATGAGGCAAGTCCTATTACTATCCCCATTTTACTTATAAGGAAACTGAAGCAAAAAGAGGTTGAAGAATTTGAGAGGGTCATAACTAAGTGATGCCAACAAAATGGCAGGGAAGTAAGAAACACAGTTTAGTGGATATAAAATCTGTCCTTTACAAATGAGTATTTTTGTTTGTTTGCTTGCTTACTGGATCCACGTACTGCCCCAAGACTTGCAGCTATAGTCAAACATCCTGGGTTCTGATTTCTCACAAAACCCATCCTCTGTCTCTTCATTCTGTTCCAGTGACTCCTTAGTGAGAAATTTCTAAATACAATTGCTAACCTAATGCCCCAAACAGGACAAAACAAAAGATAGAGAATGTGGTCAGAATGCATTTACCAGAGAAACTGCTCCGGACAGGGAGTTATCTGCCATGTCTGCTCTACACGGTAACATCCATAGACTACTAAAGAGTTAAAGTAACACGCGTGGCTGTCACAGGTAGCCATTATTCTAATATCGCTTCTTCTCCTGAATTAGTGTCAAGTATGTAAACCCAAATTTATATTTGCATAAATATTGAGGAATGTTTAACGCTGTGCTGTATTCTTGATTTATAGGAGGACAAAACAGAACAAATAAATCATTTTCCGTAAGTGCCATGGCAATACATCTTTAAAATAACCAGCCCCTCCATTCCAAAGTCACTAGTTTCTCCTTTACCCACATTTGTAATTCTCATTAGTATCCAATGAGGGCTGTACCCACCAGGGAGAAATAAAACTGAATGGATACTTTGCACTCCAGATTTTCAGAGTAACGTGAACAAAGCAGATTTTTTGACTTAATCATGGTCAAGTAGTGCCACTAAGGCAAAGAATACCAGAATATCAGCAATTCAGAATTAAACATTCATTAACATTGAGCTACATTAAATTCACCAAGTGGAGATCTTAAATGAATTAGCTCCATATAGAAATGTTGCTGACTATAAGAAGAGGAAGAATATTTGAATGAAAGCACAGCTTTCTTATCTGCCCTAGGAGTCTGATTTTCAGATCAACCAGGAGTATCAATACACCGTTCTTTAAGAATTAAAAAGGAGAAGTAATTATCAATGATGTAGTCAGCTTGTGTATGTCAGACAGATAACATCAAGCCACTTTCAAAAAATCAATGAGATACAGAATATGAATTTGTCTTCTAATGGACAGGAACAAATAAAGAAGAAAGGAAGTCATAACCGCAGCACTAGACTCAAGATTTTCAAGTCGGATCCAAAATTTTCACACAAGGTGCTTCTTAGCACCAAAAATGAGAGTGGAAAAGACTGAAGAGGCAACAGCCAGGAGTGAGCTAGCTTCTTACCAGCTAAGAGCCTTTGTTAAATATTCAGGAATTTCCTGAACTAGATCTTAAACTGTTGATAGCTTAAAATTGGCTCTGGTGGGGGTATTTACCCAATGGAGATCAGCAAATGCTACAAAGCAGGCTTCTCACCCACCCGTCTACCTCCCACCCCTTACCCTGACCCCAGAGCCACTCACTGCACACCACTGGTCAACTCCTAGGATGCGTCCAAATATATCTTGAGCCTGATTCCAAAGTCATAGACTTCTACTCTCACACTTATTAATATTGAGTCAAAATTCTGCATTAGTGGTCAGTTTGGTGAATAGGAAACTTGACAATTTGTTTAAAATGCATTGGGTAGTGAAGGTGCTTCCTAGTAAAAGGTGACTCAGTAAAAAGTTATTGTCTGGTAAGAACCCTGGCCTGGGAATATGAGGAAAATTGCTCGACTCCCAGCTCTACCGTTTACCAGCTGGGTAGCCTTGGGCAATTCACTTTGCCTTTCTAAGCCTTCCTTTCCTTCCTCATCTGGGGAGGGGATGCACATGAAACCATACTGTAAATTGTGAGGCACTGAAAAAAAGTCAGGAAATCCACAAAATTTGTGGAGTATTATATTTCGCCTGATTTTTACCCCTTCCTCATAATTTACCCTCTATCATCACAGATGACTCTATCTCCTCGTGGTCTGGACCTGTATCACGACTCCCTAACTATCCTGTTAGTCTTAAGGGCAGGGATTACATCATGTGTTTGTTTTGAATACCCACAATGCCTAGTACAGCTGTAGACACATTTCAGTGCCCCAAAACTGACTTCTTGAGGGCTTCCTACTACCAGGAATGAATAACCAAAAGCTCTACAGAACTACGCAGAAATTAAAATTCCACTGAGAAGTGACTTTTTTCTCATTTCAGTCTAAGCATCTTTTTGGCTCCCTCTGACTACAAGTGTCCTCAGATTTGATCTGTGAACCATCTACAGCCTCTATTTCAAATCACTCCTCCAGATTCACTCTTTCTTAAAGTTCCTATGGCCCAAGATGCACTGATTCTTCCCAGTGTATGCTGAATTACATGGATCTTCCTCTAACAAACAGCAGAATAAAGATGCCACAGTTAATCAGGTAATAAAAATTTGTCCACTAATCCCTATTCACTTTAATTTCCTACTGTTCTCCTTTGTGCATTTCTTATTTTTCATTAAAATTTTTAGAACCCACAGAAAGGGCCCTCTATTTTCTCCCTGTGGAATAGCATGGAGTAGCGAAAAACGTGTAGGATATTGGACTCAACAGATAAAGGTTCAAATCTCAAATGTACTGGTTAATAGCTGCATGACTAAGGAAAATTATTTCACCTCTCTGACCTTCAGCTTTCTTATCTATGAAATGGGAACAATAAATTAAGTGAGACGAGGAGTGTGAAAGAACCTAACACAATGCCAAGCACAAAGCTTCTCATACTCGCCTCTCTCTCCTGCTCCTGGAGATGCTTACAACCCGTACTGCCATCCCTGAAAACAGCCTACGGAGAGGGGCACAGACACATCTGTCTTTTAGGTCTCAGTTGGCAAGTAAGAACTAAGCTTCTAGCTGGCTGAATTAATTGAGGTAAATCATTGTCTACTGTTGTTTGGGAACAGTTTAGAAATGCTGCCTCCGACTGATCGAGTTTGAATTTGATCTTCCCAGTAGCCACTGGACTTTTTGGTTTGCATTTCTTTTTCTTTCCCCTCCTCCCTTCCTTCCTTCCTGTATTTATTTATTGTTTTGTTACTCATTAGGTCAACAAATATTTACTGCATACCCACAGGAGACAGGTAAGGTTTTGCCAGGGACTGAAGTTTGTAGGAGTTGGGAGACCCTCTTATGAAAAAGAATATAAGACTGCAAATACAAAGTCGGGCAAAAAGTGAATAATTTTAGAATGTATATAGAAGGGACCCCAAAGCTTAAGTTTGTTTCACTTTCCAGTAAATCTGTGTCTAATGCCTACTTCATGCCAGGCACCGTGTGAGGCTCTGGGGATACAGAGATGAATACACTCATGAATGTCTCACTCATGTGGACCCAGCCGTCTAGTAATTTTCCAACAATGCCTAGTCTTTTCTTGTCTCCTCGGAGGCCTACGTGGTCCATGCCCCTCTCACACTTCAGTGTCCTTGAACTCCAGCACCCTTTCCTGGCCCTCTCCAGTCTATAACCAGCAGCTATCTGATCTCTCACGTTTCCTCCAGCTTCCCTCTGGGTGTCAGTGGAGAGATCCCTGGAATTTTCTCAGAATGTGAAACCTCATTTACAGAAGAAGACCTGGGGTCCCCAGAGAGGAGCAATGTTCTTACGGTAGAAAGATAGTTTTTGCCGGCCAGGAGTAAGGCTGAGTGCCCTGTTTTGGGCTTTGATGATGCTTGTTTCAGCACATTGTCTTCCCCAGACTTGCTGCCCACATGGGGAATAAGAAAAGGCAAATAAACTTTATCCCTCCCTGGAGAGGAAATTTAGCAAACCAGGCCTCAACACAAATCGTGGGTAGTTGGTTGTCTTTATTACCTTCTTAGCACTATAACCTACGAGCCTTTAGAATTCGGCAGTTGCCATTTGTGGTTGTGATGGTTGCTGTCAGCTTTACCTAAAAACTACACTGAGGTCTAGAAAAGAGTTGCCTCTTTATAAGTATTTAAAAATAAATGAAAAATTAGAACATAAAACCTGCGTTCTTTTTATTTAAATTGTATTTTCTCTTTCTCGCTGAAGAACTTGGTCCTGTGCATCTACAGAGCTGAATTCAGTCTTACCAAATTAGCATCTTTTTCTGGTCTGGGTATAAGAGCTTGGGTGTGTGTAACTGCTGAATCTTTTATCTTAAAGTGACAAGGATTCGCCACGAGATGCTCCTTATATATTCATCAATGTCTCATGCATGCAGAATATTGTTTAACATTCAGGACGATATAATCGTGCCTTTTCTTGAATTTCATCTTTTGATTAAATGGCAGCGGTATTCAAGCCATAGAAACACTGATCCCTTAGAAAGCACATATATAAGATAGATATCGATTCCATTTGAGAGTAATAGTAACCCACAACACTGCTGTGAAATGATCAAATTTGGGTTAGAAAGCCTTAAAGAATGAAGGCTGGGGAATTTATTGTACAATCGCATATTGCATCTTTGCAACGGCAGAGAAAAAGCGTGTCGCAGTTGCGGTTGAAAACATCAATGTAAATGTTATTATGCCTTCCCAGCTCTCAAACTGGCGGCTGACATCTCTCAGTGCCGGTTGACCGTCAGTGGCAAAGGAGGTCTGTTGTCAATTGGCTGACCAGTGTCACATGATCCCACTGCCTGCACCCACGTAAATCACCCAGTGAACTGTTGTGTGAAATCATTCCTATACCCTTTGGTGAATTTGCAGTGTGACATCTCCACCAGAAATAGATTGGACATCTTCAAACCACACTTGCCCTTTGGACAACCCATCCAGGAACCTGAGGTTGCGGGGGACCTCAGGACTCACATTCTTACTGTCTCTAATTCACACGCCAAGTTGTGTGGGCTTTGCTCCCTCACAGGCACATCATCTGCATCTTTATTTTCTGAGTCTCTCTTTACATTTGTGTTATGTGTCTTCATGAGCCTTCATGATGAACATTCTGCAGCAGCTCAGACTGCCTCTCTGGTTGCTGTTATTTCCCCAGATCTGATAAAGAGCTTAGCAACACACTGTGTTTGGATAATTTATGTGGTGAAGATGTAACAGAATCAGAATTGGACAGACATTGAGACATCTCCTTACCTACAAGAAAAAGATACTACGAACTGCATCCTCAAATCTCAATATGAACATTTTGCTTCACAGATTTCTTATTTTCTGAATACATAATAACATTTTCATATGCTGATAGTGAGGGTGAAAAATAGTATCACCTTTCCAGAGGACAATTTGGCACTATCCTAGATGGGAAATTTGTAATGTGTGCAAAAGTGCAGTTATAACAATGTTGAAACAAAGCTGTTTATAATAGCAAAATAGTTACTTACAATTATATGTATTTGTAATAGTTGTAATATAGATACTTACATATTTTACTATAATAATTATAATACATTAAATGGATAAAGGATAGATATGAAAATAACCTAGATGTCTGCTCATACATGAAATACTCTGCCATAAATATTGAAATTTTTTGAGACTGTTTATAAGTTTAGCATACCTAAGTAAGCAAAACAACAAACACAGAAAACAATCATTTTTGCTACCACACATTTAAAATAGATTTGGTGTAGCAAACAAACATAAAAACAAAACAGGATTAAACAAAGTCAAATGCTTGCGACACATATATTGAGAAAAAGTAAACAAAGAGGACTTACGGATTGATTTCAGAAGGTGGAAAAGACAAAGAAGACGATGCTAATAGAAAAATAGACAAGGAGCATAAATAGGTAATTCATAGAAATCCAATGGCCAACAGACAAATGAAAAGATGCCCAGCTTCAACCAATAATCAGTGGAAAGCAAAGGAATGCCATCATTTGATATTTTTCAGCAGTTAGACTGGGGAAAAGACCAATAATATTCACTCATAGCAAAGGAGTAAGGAAACTGGTAGTGAGAGTGGAAACTGGTAGTGAGAGTACAAACTGGTCCAACACTTTTAGAGAGCATTTGGAAACACCTAAAATAATACATATATGTATTATAACAATATAATGATCGCTTTCATTTATTATGGGCTTAGCATGTGCTCGGGCTAAGTGCTTGTACAGTTACATGTATTAACCATTCCATCCTCACACTTGCCCCGTGAGCAGTGCTGTGCACTCTGCCATTCTAGAAGGTACGGTTCGCATACTCCCGTGTGAAGGTGCCCCCTGGAGCAGGCACAGCAGCCTCCCTGACTACGGGGCAGGACTTCAGCTGTCTCCATTCTACACAGGAGAAAACTAACCCCGGGAGGTTATGTAACTTTCCTATGGTCATGGCAATGGTATGACAGCAAACCAGCAATCTCAATAAAACCCATAAAAAACAGAAAAGAAAGAAAAGAAAAGAAACAGGACAAAGAAAAAGCCCTGATGTGCAGTATTTCCCAATGTCTGTGGTGTAAATACTTCCACCACGACAGATTTCAAGCTACAAACGTGAGGTCACGGAACTCAGAATTGGGAAGAGATGTGTGTAAGTGCCTCTCATGTGCTGTCCTCAGCACTCCACAGTTTGTAAGTCGTACAACCCAGGATGCAAATCCAGACAGCTTGGTTTCCAAAACACAGGTTCATGCTCAAAATTCTACTTCTAGGACTACACAAAATCTACAAAATACATGTGGCCAAAGTTTTATGTGGAGGAATGTTTCTAACGGAGAAAAATTGAAAACAACATAAGTTTATTCATGTATCAATTATTGACTGAGAGCCTATTATGTAGCAGTCAGTATGCAGGTGCTGGGATACAACGGTGATAAAAGTGCACAGTTCCACACAGCTTGCAGTCCAGAGGAAGAACAAGAGACGAGTACTTAGGTAAATTATAATTCATCTAATCAAAGGATATTGTATAAATGGAAAAAATGAATGTTATATATGTATGAATGTGAAAAGATACAAAGTTTAAAATTTTTAGCATAAATTACCTCAAGTAATGTTTCTTCTTTTATTTTTTTATTTTAAATTTACTTACTTGTTTATTTACTTATTTATTTATTTTTGGCTGCATTGGGTCTTTGTTGCTGCGCACGGGTTTTCTCTAGTTGCAGCAAGCAAGGGCTACTCTTCGTTGCGGTGCGCAGGCTTCTCACTGCGGTGGCTTCTCTTGTTGTGGAGCACGGGCTCTAGGCACATGGGCTTCAGAAGTTGTGGCACGCAGGCTCAGTGGTTGTGGTTCACGGGCTCTAGGGCGCAGGCTCAGTAGTTGTGGGGCACGGGCTTAGTTGCTCCACAACACGTGGGATCTTCCCAGACCAGGGATTGAACATGTGTCCCCTGCCTTGGCAGGTGGATTCGTAACCACTGAGCCACCAGGGAAGTTCCCTTCTTTTTTTTAAACTGTGTATGTATTCCTTTTATAATTAGACATTAAAAAATTAGATAAACATCATTGCTGTGCAAAGATGCACTGAGGTTGTGGTTTAAAATAGGTAACAAAACACTATGCATGGTATGAGTCCTTTTCAAAACAAAAAATAGTTCTGCATAAGAAAAATGCCTACAAAGATATACGCTGACTCGTTAGCCCTGGTTGATTAACCTAACGCTTTTGTCTTCCTCTTTTTGCCTATTTTTATTTAGCAAGTTTTCTACTCTGAACATATACAGCTTTTGCAATGAGGAAAATAAACAATATAGATTATTTTAATAAACGAAAGGAATAAGAGAAAAAGTCAGCTAATGAGACCTCTTTGTTTTGCCACGTGAACAAGCTCAGAGCCACTTTCCTGCAGTAAATCTACCGGAAAGAGTGAGCTGGTAGGGTGTCTGCTGTCCCTAAAGGATGAACGTAGGGGCTCTCTAAGCTTGGAGGCACCATGACAATTGGCAGAATGTTTCCCTTTCACCTGGGTGTCTGCCTTCATGTAATCACAGCAACTCCCTGAGCTGATCCAACCCAAGGGGAAAGCAAGAGAGAAAGATATCCAGTAAACTCCATACACAAAGTGACCTCCCTACAGAAAATCACAATCAGGTTCCAATGAAGTCACACATTTTTACACATACTCCTCTGCTTCCCCTTATAATGCCAAAGGTCAATCTACGGTTTTCATTCATACAAATATGACGTGTCCCAACCATTGTACTTCTTAGAAAAATACAATGCACAACTGCACACCAGAAAAACAACCTCCCAGCCAGGGGGGAAAAAAAAATTCAATAGCATTAGGATTGCTCAACAAACCAAGAAAGGCCAGGAAATTCAAAGTGAAGTCTTACACTCCCTCCTTAGCTGCACGCTATTGTGAAAGGGAAATAAAAGGCAGAATGGCGTGTGTTAGGGGTGCAATGTCAGCAGTAACAGCACTTCCAGGCTTTTACTGATTTGTGTCATAACCTTAACATTCTATAAACAGGGGATTTAGCTTAACACCTGGGACCTTTAAAAGAGAAGTATCTTCTGGAAGCCCAGACTAGGAAAACCCAGCGAGGTTTCCCAGTCTCTTAGGTCTACACAGTAAATCATTAGAGAGAGAGGAAACAGATAAAATTGTTGTTAAGATTACAGCCTTTCTGGCCTCTCGGGGAAATAAATAATTACAACAAAGAAATCCTATTTACTGATGAGACCAGAAGAGACTCCTGAGGAATCTGGTCTACCAGCTAATTATTAGACATGTCCTCGTGCAAAGCTGTGCATTTAGGGAATAAAAGTATTGCTCAGTGATACTTCAAAGTGCTGATAGTTTAATGTCTCTTTTCTTACCCTTTGCCAAATACAGCAAGCTTTGTTTTGAATGTTGAATGCCTGAATAAATTGAAATTCCAGCCAATTCAAGGAGGACAGAAACTTTTCGAAAATAAGCATAATTTCATCATCAGGCATGAGACCTGGACTTTTTTTTTTAAACCTGTTTTTTAAAAAATCAGATCGTGGTTGTGGAATGGTATCAAATGCTTTTGGGGGCATCTTTGAAAGAGATCATACATTTTCCCTCTTGTAATTTATTAATATGATGAATAACAATAGATTTCCTACTGTTAAACCATACATGTATTTCTGGAGTAAACATCAATCCATTCAGTTGCAGTTGGCCAGAACTCAGTTACATGACAATATATAATGAAAAGGAGACACTTCATGTGCTCAGAAAGAAAGGGAGATGGGTTTGGTGAATAGCTACCAGTCTCTGCAACACCAGCCATGTCAACTCTGGACCTACAAGAACAGCGGGTGCCACAGGGTGGGGTTCCTGGAAGAAAGGACAAATCACTTCCCTTCTTCTCCATTATATCCCCAACTCAAGAGAACCAAGGGGTAGCAGTAATCTGGAGTGACTGGGGCTGAGTTGAACTTTCTTTCCTCATAAGAATGAAGTCATTCTTGGGCTCACATCTCAAGACTCTGTAATCATATCAAGAATGCAGACGGTCTATACTTTTTACTCCTCTATGAATTGACTAGGTATATACCATTACTTAGATGTACTATTACTGTTAGTTTTGTAACTGTAAAATGGTACACATTTTCACATATTTTTATATTGTCTAATAAATTTATTGTCTAGTAAATATAACTAGTACAGAAACCAAATTATGCATTTTATTTTTTAAATTATAAACAGGAAGCAAAGGTAAAGCAACAAAACATTTAGCTGAGAAAAGTGAATAACCTATTTTTTAGACTTTTAAAAATTGCTATTATGAATACAGTGGTTATTATATCCAAAGGTAGCTTCCATCTAGATGTGAGGACGATGGATGATGGGACCTTGACACTCTGCTCTGCCCAGGAGCAATTTGTATTCAGACGACAGAAGCTACTCAGTAAAGGAAAAGGTCTATCAATATAGAATGGTTACTTGCCTTTCATGCATCAGCCTTAATTTGATTGAGCAACTAGATCTTACAGAGAGACTTGATGAGGTCTGAGTGACGTTGTATAAGGTTAGACTGAAACCACTGTTACAGCCCCTACATCATTGATACGCATTTCTAGCCAATTTATCTAGATCAAATCATATGACTATCATTTGGCCCAGGACTGCAAAACAAAGTCATCTTATATTTTCAAATAAAATATTTAAAGATTTTGCATTTTCTAGAAGGCTGAAGGAGAGAGCCAAAGGTAGGAAAATACAAATGGCAGTTGAATCTCAAAGATGATTCTAAGCCAAGTATTTTAGAGCACTTCTTCATTGCCACTGACTCCCTCTCAAAATCTCCCTTCTCTTCTCAAGGCCCGAGGAACTCACCGTAATGTCTTCACTCTCCCCGGTAGCTCCCCTCAACACCCCTGGAAGAGTTAGAACTGTTTCCTTTTTCAGATAAGAATTGGGGCATTAGAGACCTTAGATGGTGTGCCCAGAGTCGCCCACACCCATAGTGAGGGAGCCAGGTACCAACCTCGAGCTCTCTGACAGACCCCATGGCCATGTTCATCCCAAACACCATGGCACCCTGCCTGTGCTATCAGGCACTTGATCCTGGGCTAGGTCCCACAAAAAGAGGCTCACAGGCTCATCCTCTCCCCGCCCTTGGTACAAAACCTAACGCTCAGGCATTCTTTTTCCCCAGGACAACAATTGAATATTTGTCTTATGAAGAACCTGGAAATCCCACACTTCTTACATGGGAGCTTTCAGATTCCAGGACTTTATCTCTTCTCACCACTCTTACTGCCACCACCCTGGTCTACCACCATCTCCCACCTGAATTACTGCAGTGACTTGCTGACTGGTTCCCCCCTACCCTGTTCCCTCCTTTCTTCTCCCCTGTAGTTTAATCTTAGACAGACAGATTCTTTTAAAACCTAAACCAGATTGTGGCACCAAAATGCTCAGAGCTCTCCAGGTTAGCCATCAAATCAAAACCACAGTGAAATACCACTTTACCCCCAGTAGGATGGCTGTAAGCAAAAAGGACAGACACTAATACATGTTGGTGAGGATGTGGAGAAATTGGAGCCCTCACGCACTGCTGGTGGGAACGTAAAGTGGTGCAGCCACTTGGGAAGACAATCTGGCAGTTCCTCAAAAGGTTAACAGTAAGACTCAGCAACTTCCCTCCTAAGTGAGAAATAGGGATGAAACACATTTCCACACCAAAACTTGCTCGTGAATGTTCCTAGCAGTCTTATCCATAATTTCTAAAAAGTAGAAACAACACAAATATCCATCCACTGATGAATGGTTAAAAAAAAGTGGTCTAGACATACAATGGGAGGTACTGATGCAGAACTACAACACTGATGAATCTTAAAAACATGACACGTAGAAGCAGCTCGTCACAGGAGATCACATGTTATATGACTCCATTTATGTGAAATGCCCAGCATAGGCAAATCCGTAGATTAGTGGATGTCTAGTGCAGAGGGGGTTCGGGGATCAGGAATGACTGCTGAGGGCTGTGGCACTTCTTGTTGGGGAGATAAACATGTTCTAAATTGATTATGGGGAGTTCCCTGGTGGTCTAGTGGTTAGGATCCTGGGCTTTCATTACCGTGGCCCCGGTTCAATCCCTGGTTGGGGAACTGAGAGCCTGCAAGCCATGTGGTGGGGTCAAAAATAAAAATAGGGGCTTCCCTGGTGGTGCAGTGGTTGAGAATCTGCCTGCCAATACAGGGGACACGGGTTCGAGCCCTGGTCTGGGAAGATCCCACATGCCATGGAGCAACTAGGCCCGTGAGCCACAACTACCGAGCCTGCGCGTGTGGAGCCTGTGCTCTGCAACAAGAGAGGCCGCGATAGTGAGAGGCCCGTGCACCGCGATGAAGAGTGGCCCCCGCTCGCCGCAACTAGAGAAAGCCCTCGCACAGAAACGAAGACCCAACACACCCAAAAATTAATTAATTAATTAATAATAAATAAAAATAAATTTTAAAAGTCCTTTTAAATAACTAACTAAAGAAAAATGATTATGACGATGGCTTCACAACTCTGTGACATACTAAAAGCCATTGAATTTTACACCTTACGTGGTGTATGGTATGTAAATTATATCTCAGTAAAGCTGTTATTTTTTTTACCTCTCCGGGGCCAAGCACAGAACCTGGCACCGAGTGGGTGTTTAATAACTACTAGTTGAATGAATGCATGAATGAACAAATGGGAGTTTTTCATTTGTAAATCAAATTAATATCATGGAGTAAGCGAGCAGAGTTCAGACCAGAAACTTATGTCTTGCCTCAATAAATGATTCCTTGGGAGGCCTTCGCTGAAACCTCAGAATCTGGTCAGTCCCCTGGGTCCAGTCTCCTCCAGTGTCTGCTCTTCCTCCTTTGTCCTGCACACGTCCCATGAACTGCCTGCTCTCCCTGAGGACAGAGGCCATAACTGCATCCCCACATACCCCAACGCCAGCACAGATCCTGGTACTCAGTGACCACTTGTGAATTTAGTGCCTGTATGTGAAATCAGTCAATATTTATTTACACCCACTTCACGTCAGGCAATATAGTAGGTGCTATGGAGACTGTAGAAAGATGAATAGGCCTCTGAATTGTTTGACTTGTTATCACAAGCACGTGTTACTTTCGTAATGCAAAAATAAAATAATGCGGGCTTCCATGGTGGCGCAGTGGTTGAGAGTCCGCCTGCCGATGCAGGGGACGCGGGTTCGTACCCCTGTCCGGGAAGATCCCACATGCCGCGGAGCGGCTGGGCCCGTGAGCCATGGCCGCTGAGCCTGCGCGTCCGGAGCCTGTGCTCCGCAACGGGAGAGGCCACAAGACTGAGAGGCCCGTGTACTGCAAAAAAATAAATAAATAAAATAAAATAATGCTAAAAAGTTTTTTAAAGCTCTAAATCCTAGTTTCTTTTGAATATTTGGAAGAAAAAAAGTGATAACTAACTCAGAGGGTCGGCCATCGATTTCTGATCACCACAGATATGAACATAAATAATTTGGGTACAAGCCATGATATGCTAAGTGGCAGAATGGAGTGTATTAAATATGAATGCACTTCCCGGTCTGATCCTTGGCTTAGCCACAAGTCAGCTGTGTGAGTTCAGATGGGCTGCTGGGCTGCTCAGAGCCTCAGTTTCCTCATCTGTAACTTGGGGATCTTGACACTATGCCTACTTCCCAGGGCTATCGTGAGGATAAGACGAGACAACCGACTCGTTGTAAATACTCTGCCAGTTCTCAGGGGCAATAGCAGCAGCAGCACCAGGAGGAAGAGGCGGCCTCTATGAGAGCTGAGGAGGAGGTGACCCTTTGTCTAGAGCTTCAGGGAGGCTTGGTTGACCCTATGGTCTAGGAGTCAGACTGCCCAGGGTTCTAATCCTGGAGTGACCACTCACTAGCTTGGGGAATTTGGGCGACTTACTTCTCAGCAGACTCATTTTCTTTAAACTTTTAAATGGGGAAATTAAAAGTCCCTACTTTTGGAGTTGTGACAAGAAATCAATGAAAAACTGATATGCCGTATGTCTTCAGATAGTAAGCCTCCCATCAGTAGCAGCCGTAACTCACATCCTGATCCTTAAGAGGGAACTGTACCGAGCACTTTCCAAAATGGGTAAAAAGACAAGGTGCAAAACAACCTCCTAACCAGAGAGAGGCACACACATCACAAAGCCCTGTGAAAAAATTATTAGTCTCCTAATAATAGTTCACTGTGATCACATCTCACAGCTATCCTCTAACAGTTATCACAGTTACTGAAGCCAAAGGTTTCCTTTCTGGAGCTAGTTGGAAATACCTGATAGAGAGCATTAGAAAGCTCTCTAGCAATTTGGCAGTCCCTGTGTTTCCCTACAATGGACTATCAGAAACTCCACTATAACATTGATCATTAAGCAAATTGTACTCTCCCATAAGAATGGTATCAAAGTTGGGGACAGTATTCCTGTCCATTCAGTCTCAGAAGGACACTGAAGATGTGCTGTTCCAGAAGGAAAGGAAACCAACAGGCTCTGTGCATCAAGAACCTGCCTTTGTCCTCATCTCAGTTGGAGGGTTTAGGTCACCACTTGACCAACTTCTCATCTTTCCCATTATATATTCCCATAATAACTACATTATGAACTCCTCCGCCATTTCCATGGCTCTCCAACATCAGTGTGCATCAGAGAGATCCAGAGAGCTTGTGAAAACACAGATTGCTGGGCCTCACCCCAGAATCTCTTACTCAGCAGTTCCAGCCTGGGGCACTAGAGTTCCCATTTCCATCAATTTCCAGGAGAAGTGATGCTGCTGGGCTGGGGACATACTTAGAGAACCAGTTACCTATCCTAACACACAGCTACTTGGGGAAAAAAAAAATTTTTTAAGGCTGCCCTTTTTTTTTAAAGAATTCTGACAGTAGTAGAGCCTTTCAGATAAAGTTCAATGCACATAGCTTGGGAAGTTTCTAAAGGGTGGACCTTCGGAGAGGCACTGAGTCAAGAGCTGATCGGTTGCAGCTGCTCTGATGAAATAACCTATAATCAGTGGTTGCTTGTCTCCGCAGACCTCCCTTAGCACAAAGGGTTCCCAGCCCAGCTGCCTGCTCCCAGCTTCCTGGAGCAGAGCTGCAGGTGACCCCACTTCCCTCTGCTCAGGGGACCCGTGCGTGTGGTGAGGACCTGAGCCCAGCCTCCAGGGTGGACTTCCTCCCCACTCCCTCCCGCCTCCTGACATCAGCTCTCCACCCCAGGAACCAGTCTACACCATCTTGAGAGCAACTGCTGGAGGTTTGGATGCCATGGTAATTGATCCTCCATCCACAGAATGGTAGAGGAACCCTGGTGTGTGATTTGATGGGTGGGCTACACCATTCCTGTTTCCCCAAATGACAACGATTTTCACCACTAGGAACTCCTTCTTTTGGATTAAGCACTTTTCCATTCAGGAATCCCATCTTACCATGCAAACAGTCCTCAGGAAGAGTGGGGATTCTTCTATCAAATAGAGCCTGGTACCAGCCTCAGAGGAGAGATTGCCAGACCTCACCCACAAAGGGATGCTGACGGCAGCAACTTTGCCTCCCTTACGACTGTACTGAAGTCCCGTTGTGAGGTACCCACTGAGGGTGGGGAGGGGAGTGACTGTGGCCACAACAAACTGAGGTTGGGACCAGTAGCTCTCCCTACACGTGGCAATGTTTTTAAATCCTTATGACCAAAAGCTGAGGACTAGGGATGGTCACCAAACACCTTACCAGCCTGCCTGTCATGAAAGTGTGGAGAAATGAAGAAATAATCTTTGCGATTGGAATCCTCCTTAACAGCACAATTTGTTGATGTTTCAGGACAAATGCACCTTCATGGTTTGTTCTTTATTTTATATTTTATTTTGCTATCATCTATTTTAAGATCTTGAGTCAGGTTTCACATAAAAGAACTGGAGCCAGGATGTTTGGGAAATTAACAGATGATATTTAGCAAACATTTTGACGGGTCATAAAGAAACATCTGCAGCGAGTCTGGGACTGGAGTTGTGTGTTGGGGAAAGGAGGCCCCTTTCCAGCAGCTGCATTAGTTTACAGGGTTGAGCCTAGCTAGGAGTTCAGAGCTGGTGATGGTGCAATTCAGTGAGTGCCCAGCAGGGGGCAGCCTTTTGCAGTAAACTCTTTTTTTTTTTTTTTTTTTTAATAGCTTTGCTCCCCAGCATCGGACTTTACAGATAATTGGCATTTTAAATTCTTTAACCCTCTGCTTCCTCTTTCAGAGCAGATACTCGCCTCTAGGAAGCTTTCCTCCCAGCTCTTATGAAAATGGACATTTTGACAGTAGGTGGCTCTTGTGAGGATTAAAAGCAATATCTGAAGAAGAAAGACAGTCAATGAAATTAAATAGATTACGAAAAAGGTTGAATATATACTCACAAAAGTTTAAAGATGGTCTCATCTGATTTTCATGACTGACCCAAAGAGCACAAGGAATTCTTAGATTGTCTCATAAAACCTGTCAGTAGTACACGTGGGCATCAGTGTAAAACTGGCCTCCTAGTATTTCATTTCTCAAGGGTCAGCTGTGTTACTTGACAGACAGCCCATGCCTGTGTGGAAACACCCCATGCTCTCCCAGCGGTGCATAAATAATCACAATAAATAATCCACTCATTAGCCAAAACAATCAGCCCTGTTTTAGACGATCCTAAAATGTCTTGGAAGCAAATAATTCAGAAGTAGATCTCAGTGTTCTTCTCTCAAAACCAGGCTCCAGTATTGCCAGCCATTACAATTTAAACATTTTGAATAACCTATTTCTTTGTCGTTTGAATAAAATTAGTCGGTTTAGTTCATTACACTCACACTTCACAGTTCTGTAGACACATCTGGGCAATATTCTCACTTTAAACTTGTTATGGATTTTGTAATTTGATAGGTGCTTTTTCATTTCTCCTTTAAAGATTTTCTTGCTGGAGTTATTGTCTAGCAACGTTTCACTGTTCACACTGGCACTCTTCTCAGGTACATTTTAAAAGCCAACTCACTCTAGACGTTTTAAGTCATATAAGCAGTAGCTGAAGTCATATAAGCTGTTTACCCATCACAGATGGGTAAACTGAGGCACAGAGAAATTAATAACTTGCCAGAACACACCTACTGGCAAGTAGCCCAGTCAGCATTCAAGCCCAAGAGGTGTGGAGTCAAAGTCCAAGTACTTAACCCCCATGCTGTGTAATCTGTTACTAAGGAAGAGTCCTTAGTTGTATACAAACTCAACTAGTAAATGGCTCTTTTAACTAAATGTGCTAACTTATATATCCAGTCCTAGCCCTGGCTCATAGTAACAAGAGGTGCTCAATAAAAATTGGGGATGGAGGTGGAGGAGAGATGTATGCATGTATATTGACCCTCAGTATTCATGTAGTGAAGAGGTTGAAAGCACTGGATTAAACAGAACTAGATTATTTCCAGCTCTTTCAATCACTATCTGGGTAGCCTTACTCAACCAACCTAGTCACACTACACTCAGTTTCCCCACCTCGAGATAACACTGGAGTCTACCTCATAGAGTTGTGGTCAGGATAAATGAAAGAATGCATGTAAAAACTTAGTAAAGTGCCTGGCACAGGAGAAAAGGTTGCAATTCTTCCTTTCAGCTTCATTAAGACTCAGTTTTATTTAAGGATTTAATCAGTCTATAGTTTCATACAAGGGCAAAAATTTACCCAAATGTTGCCTCCAACAAGGCCAATCAAGGAGCAAGTTCAAGTCTTTTTGGAGAGACACAGAGGCATTTGGTCATCAATATTGATTGAGGGTTTTGAAAGGAAAAAAGATTAAGAGCATTATTAGAAAATCAGTTATGGACTGAAATTTGGCAAGGTTTACAGAGCTTCAAGTTCAATACTCCTCTGTAGCCAATACTCTTTAATGTGTGCAAGAGGAAGCTGGAAGCTCCGCCCTTGACAGGCCCAGAGGATAAAGAAAGCAGAGAGGAGAAGCTTGGATGAGCCCTGCCCAGGGCCACAGAGAGGAGAGGAGGTCTTCTCCCACCTGCCCTCTCCTTGGTCCATCCCATCCTCTCATTGCTCCTCATTTAGTTCCCACTTCCCCTGACCTGACTCTTCCCCACCACTCTTCCTGGAGCAGCTGTTGAAAGGTGAAAGAGCATCCAAGCTGCCTTTGCTGCCCAGGGGCTGTGACAGGAGCTGGGTGGCCTCAGTGAGTGACCAGGGATGAGTGACCAGGGGTGATCAAGGCCCAAGGTGGAGGAAGAGAGATTTCCCTCAAACCACCATAGATGTGTAAGGGCCATGGGCACCTTTGCTGAATGGTTGTCTTTGTTATAAGAAAAGGAAAACAACATTCAGTCCTAAACGCTGTATTTGAGACCTTTGCATGACCCATGATTGGTGAATCAACCTCAGTCTAGGGTAGTATCTTTCCAGTGGTCACGTGCTTTGCTGCGAAGTAGCCCTTGCACAATGTCTTCCTGAGAATCTTGGACTCATAAGCAACTTTTAAGATGAGATTTTAACGTTGCCATTTCTTCACCATTTCTTGATGGTTTCCTTCCCACCCAAAACTGATGAGGTTCACGTAATTCCAAAACACATGAAGAAAGAGTGCAAGAGGTCCTGGTGCCGGTAGGAGTTAGAAATAGTGAAAAACACCAGAAACCCCTAAGATCCCACACCCAATCCTGGAGACTCTGCCCTGTGACATGTGTTCCCACATTTGTACAGCCCAGGGACCCCCAAAGAACTGTTGGAGAACTTTTATCAAAAACAGTAAGAAATAGATCCCAGAGAGATTTCACTATATAATTTATTTGTTCTCACATTATTTTGAGCTCCCATTATGTGCCCAACACCGGGAGCTACAGAGAGGAAAGAGGCATAGTTCTTGCCTTCAAGGAACTCGTGGTCTTGCCACGGGGGAAAGCCAAGGAGACCAGCCTTCCACGGGGTGACGAGCACAATGACGGAGGCACAGCAGGCTGCTGTGGATGCCAGAGGGGGGCTCAAAGAGGGGCACATAACTTAGCCGAGGCTGTCCAAAAAGAAGCCTTTGCAAGGCATCGGACCCTTAAACCCAGTGGACCTAAAGTAGGAAAGGGAGGGGACGATCCTAGCAACAGGAACTGACCAAAGCGTGAAAGCACACAGGGCAGCTGGAAACTAAGGAGCAAAGCTTATTCGTGGAAAAACCATGAGAGATGACTCTAGATAGGGAGGCAAGGGCCAGAGTGTGAGAGGTGCTACAGGCCAGGCTAGAGAATGAGAGCTGTATCTGCCAGGCAAAAGGAAACTACTATGGTGTGAGTTTGAGACTGATCTAATCAGATTGGAATCTTAGAAAAAGCATTCTGGTAGGAGTAGAGGAGCTCATTGTCAAGGGTTGATCTATGGAAAGACCATGACCTGGTGCATAAATAATGCATAAATAATGCTCCATCCCTGACCCTCCTACCTATGGTGGATTAAGCAGGGCAACAACTTATCTGTAACTCTTCCCACCAAGAATTGGAGTCCTTTTCCCACCCCTTGAATCGGGCTGGCCTTGTGATTCACTTTGACCAACAGAATGCGGCAGAAGGGACTTAGTGGGACGTCAAGCCCAGGCCTCAAGAGATCTTGCAGCTTCCGCTTTCACCCTGTGGGGTGACCACTCTTGCAATATAAGAAAGCCCAGACCGGGACTTCCCTGGCGGTCCAGTGCTTAAGACTCCACATGTTCCAGCGCAAGGGGCGTGGGTTCGATCCCTGGTGGGGGAACCAAGATCCCACATGCCGCTCGGTGTGTCCAAGAAAAACAACAACAACAAGAATAAAAAAGAAGGAAAGCCCAGACTAGCCTCCTTGAGGTTGAGAGACCCAAGTGGAGAGAGAGGCCCAACCATCAAGCCATTCCAGCAATTCACTCACATATGAATGAGACCAACCCCACCCAGCCAGCCTGTGACCAACCCACCAACCAATTATAGCCACATAGGTGGGCCCAGGTGAGACAAGCAGAGGAACCATTCGGCGGAACCCAGTGCAAATTACAAAATCGAATCCATGACGGCTGTTTGCGCTTCCAAAAACATGTTTAATCTTCGAGCAGTTAGTTACACAATAGAGAACTGGGCCTCCTCCATACTGTAATTCCTGAAAACTGGCACTGCCACAGCTAGCTGTCCAGAACTTGACTGGAATTAATACTGTCTGGAGGGTAAATATACTCCATATACCTTGCAGAGAAAGGGTTTCCGCTAGGATTGTCTGAGTATCCTTCCCTCCAGAGTGCCAGTTAGGATGCTTGACTTTCTCTAACTTAAATCTAACTATAAATGCACTGCCCTGATTGATAGAACATCAATATTAATTAATAATTCATAGTATGGTCAGACTTTTTCACATGTAATCACTACTTTAGATTTCGAGAAATGCTCCTATAGATAGCTGGAAAGGCAAACTTTCCTTCAAATTCTGACTGAAAAAAAAAGTTATCTTAGTCCCTCGGAACAGAATTTTAGGAAAGTGTGTGAAAAAGTCAAAGTTGGCCAGAGATGCTGTTTTTCTCCTCGGGGCAGGATGCCCCTCCTGCGGAATGTAGCTTTCATGTGAACAGACCCCACCGTGGGGGCAGACAAGGAGAAGAACGAAATGACTGGGATTCACGGCCACTGGATTCCATATGGTGGGGAGGAGGGAGGGGTGCTGGACTAGGCACTTGAAATCATATTGATGTTATGAAATTCACAGCATCTAGATCCCTGCGTGTACATCAAAAGGGAAGGAGCCTTACTGCCACACACTTGAACTCATTTTGAAACTGCAGAACTACCAGGCCTCATCTTTGTTCCATAAATCTAAAGTTACGTTTCTATCTCTCTGCTGTCACCACATCATACCAAAACAGCTAGACAGATTTTTACCAAATTTAGAGGATATGTTTGGGATGTCCGGACTTGAAAAAAAAAAAAAGTAGGCCCTGGGATTTGCAAACATGAAAGTCACTGAAGGAGTCCCCAGTGACTTCGGGAGGCTCATTTTAGCTGCAGAGAAAAGAAGCGGGATGTGAAAGACACTTGTAACTACGGATCAGAGGCAGGGCGAGGAATCAAAATGCTTGAGCCAGAAAAAAAAACAGTTTCAAATGTGAGCCTAAACTAAGACTCATTAAGGGCTCCCGCTGCAGGCATCAGCTTCTCAAGAAGCTATGTTTGTACTGTTCTCCAGGGAGAGGAGCAGCAGGGATTTATTTATTTAGCAAAAGCCCTCAGGATTCTTCCCAGCAACACGGGGGGGGAGGCCAATGAGTGTCATAAATACAGCCAGCCAGTGCCCTGAGGACACACGGTGGAAGCTGAGTTCAGACCTAAGAGATGATGTCTTGGATTCTTTGGGGTAAGCCTTTTCCTCACAGTAGGGTAGTTCACAGCTTTCCCTACGAACAAGCATAAGTTGTTCAGTGTAAACACTTCTGTCAGAAACCTACTGGGAACCTTCCAAAAATCACTTGCACGTTCCCATCGGGGTATGAAGTTGTCTGTGTGTTCGCGTATACGCTCACAGAGGCATTTAATAAACAGTAGTTGGGTGAGGGAAGGAAGGAGGGAAGGAAGAAAAGTGAAACGAAGCAGCTAACAGACCCTTCACAGGAAGTCAACCTTGTTAGCTAAGCTTTCCATTGAATGGCATGTTTAGTTTCATTACCTAATAGAGTGTTGAGATTTTTCAAACCATGTTTAAAGGATCTAAAATGTAAAACTGTGGCTTTAAAAGGCAAAGATTACTGTGCTTCCGTAATACTCTTACTAAGAACGGTTTACCTCATGTTTAATATCGGCACTGCCACTGTTCCTGCAATGAATTGACGGAACAGCTCAATACACCTCATTTAGAACAATTATGGGGCATTTCATCAAAGATCTGGTTATGAATGTCTCCAAAGAAAGGATCAATGAGGTTTTTATTATGGTCAGGAGGGATTTCTTTATGAAAAAACAAATCCCTATAAAATGAAGGTGACTGGAATAAAGTGCGACCTGGGCAAAGGACGTGTTCTATTTGATTCTATTGAAGGTAAACATAATTTTTATTTCTACAATAGTCTATTCCCGCATATATTACCCATGTAATTGTTTATGTTTCAAAACCTACCTGATGGCAGTTTTACAAGAGGCATAGATAGACTATTCTCAGGAGTTTGTGCTCAGGGACTGACTTAAAGAGAAAACTGCCTTATAATTAGCACGTTTGGTATATTAGCAGCAAAGCACCCCTTGCAGGGCAAAACAAGCCTGCAGCTCACCAAAGCCCTCCCTCTCAGAGAGCGTCAGAGGCAGGTTCTGGTGGCTTCCACATCCCTACAATTGGGTCAAAGTTCTCCTGCACTGTGGTCTTAACTAAAGAGCCTGTGAAACACGGTACATGTAATCATTTATTTGTGTGTCTTCTTTATGCAAAATGCATTAATGTAGCCTTAGTGTGCTTCTATTTAGTCCCAGACAGTTTTCTAATTTGATAAGAAAAACATTTCTAACTGGCTTTAATATTTTTTCCTGAGTTTCTACCTGCCAAGTCAATAATTTAAAGCAAGCTGAATAAAATTTTCAAAAATGTTCTGTTTTACATTATCTCCCAGGTTTTGTTCAGCTTTATTAATAGCTGAAAAAAACCTGACACTTTTTGTCCTGTACAAAATATCAGAGACGTGTTAACACAACTGCTTGAGAAAAGCAAGCACTGTTTTCCTGTAGGTATCAGTCAAGGGTCTTTGGGTGCAAAGCAAAGAACCAGACCCCGGCTAATGTAAGTCAAGAAGTAGGTGATGGGGAAGGAGACAGGGGCAGCTCAGGGTGAGGAAGGAAGGGCTGAACAGTGAGTCTCAGGCAGTGCTGGAGGGCTCCCCATTAGCACCTCAGCCTGGGCTCCACCAACCTTCAATCTCTCAGGATAGGGAATCAGATTGGCCCAGCAGGATCTAGAATCTCTACCCTTGAACCAATCAGACATGGTCAGGAGCTGGGGAGGAAACCACAATGAGCTGAGTAGCCACCTTTCCTCATGTCCACTACACTCTAGACTTATATCTTGTAATGATCTCTTAAGTGACTTTGGTTATTTTGTATCTGCCAGCGGTAAGTGGTTGTATTTGTTCAGAATACACTCAACAATAATAACACCTGGTATCAGTGCTGAGTTTTACAGTTTCGAAACACTTGGCATACATTATTATTACTACTAATAGTCAAAAGCTATCATTTTTTGAACGCTTACTAGCTTTCTGATGGTAAATTACCCCTTCGGTGTGCTAGCAATGTGCGAGGCTGGTGCCAAGCACTTGGCACGGATTACCTCTAATCTCCCCCAAGAACTATCAGGTTTGTATTATTATCCAGTTTGTCAGACCATTTCTAGAATAAGACAGGATATAAATATAATAAATAAGTACAAAACCAAAGTGATATCTCACATATGGACGTATTTGACCTTCCCAAGACCGTGATGAAATCACAATTATTCACAGTGCACAGACAAGGATGCCAGGGCCCAGAGAGTGTCTGCCCTGGACTTATAAACCTAGAGATGGCAGAATGCTCTTCTCCTAGCTGCCTGCCCAGTGCTCTTTACAATATTAGGCCAATAGAACTTGAGCGAATTTATTGATAACAATGTTTCTAGAACTTTGCCTAGCTTAGACAAACTCCGTTTAAGTATATAGGATCAGGAGTAATTACAAATACAAATCCCTGCTGAGTTGGGTTTATTTTTTGTTTGTTTGTTTTCTCTGACAGAGACGGAGGGAGACATGACTGAATTAAAATATAGTATAAACTGCCATAATTAAGAGACTCAGAAGTTAAGGGACTTAATTTCTCTTGCACCTAAGAGGCTGGAGTGAGCAGGCCAGGAAAAGCAGGGCAGTGCTACCATCCTTCACCTATGGCATCTGTTCATCACCATCTCCCAGCCAGTGAGAGAGAGGAAGAGGGAGGTTTAGGGCAAGCAGCTCAGGCTTTAAGACTCAGAATTCCTACATTCTCACTTCAGCGTACCTCCTACTGGCCCAAATTTAGACACATGGTCATCCTGTAGGGCACGATGGGAAATATACTCTCTAGCTGAGTGGGCAAGTGCCCACCTAAAACTTAAAGGGTGCTGTTACTGAAAGGGGGTAGGGGAAAGCAGAAACCAGGGGGAAATGAGCCATTTCTGACACAGGAGTATTTTCACCTCTTCTTTCTTTAAGTGATCAGACTTCGAAAAACTAATTACCCATAATCAAGGGCAAATCTAGGCTTTCTGGGTCCTGAAGCTTATACAAGCTGGAAGGAAGTGGTGTGTGGAGATCTTTTTCAAGAAGGATAATACAAAAATATCTAACTTTTGGATGTGTGACAAAAACATATGATCTTAGGAACACATTGCTTGCCCCTCCCAGGGCCCGACCCAGTCTGGGGTCTGTTCACGTGAGAGGCCTCGAAGCCGAAGCCTCATTAGCTGCAGGGTAAACCGGTTCATGCCTATAACAGCTGCATTTCTCCAACTCCTTATCCCTGCAAACTCTGGACACATAAAAGCTGTGACTTTGTATCTGAAGTAAATGGCTGAGTCAATGACAGAGACAGCGCAGTTTTCGTAGTAGCCAGTTCAGCTGGTCTGCATCCTGGCAGCCCAGCTGGTGGTTGGGAGGCCTTTAGTGAGCTCTACTGACCAGTTAGCCTCTGCCGGCCATAAATAAATGTGGTGGAACAGTGACTCATAAAAAGCAAATGCCATGTTTGTTTGTTTTGTTGAGGCTGAATTGGAAGGGCTGGATCCCATTTCTGACCATCCTTACCAGCACCATGGCCTGGGCAGCAGGTGGGCAGCATGGAGCAGTATACTCTGCTGGCCTAAGGTCCCAGATCCCTACAAGGAGGGGCAGAGATGGGTCCTGCTCAGGCTTCTTACACTGGAGGGAAGATTCTGGTGGAATCTTAGTGAAATGTGCTCTCACCTGCTTCACCTCATGGGCCTGAGCTCAGAGAAAAATGATCTATTGTTAAGACGGTCAGTTAACCATTTGCCCAGAGAAAATCACAAAGTATGGCAAACACAATTTTCCTAAAAATATACTGTGAATGGGGAGGACAAAGCTGGTTGCAGGGGTTCACCCCTCCTGGAATGCATAATTCTCCATTAGATATTTCCAAATGTGCACAGTTCTCTTCAGCACAGCTCAAATATTCATTCATTCATTCATTCATTCCAGGAACATTTATTTTCTACTTGCTCTATGCAGGTGGGCCTGAGGATACAGGAATGGATAAGGAAAGGGCACTGGCATCAGCAGTGTACACACACACACACACACACACACAATGCAGGATGAGAAGGGCTGTGCCAGGGTTATGCATAGAGCCCATGGGAACACAAGCACCTTCCTGACCTGGGAGGGAGGTGGAAGAGCCCCACAATGGAGGACAAGAGAATATTAGATATTAGTCACCACGAAGGTTCTCTCTTGGACTCACCAGGCTGGAGCGACCTCTCCCTTTTCAGAGTACTGGGTACATATGACACCAGTCACATCCTCCTGCATGGCACACAACATCGGCCTACTCTCTCCCGTTGGAATACAAGCTGTGGAGGATAACAGGATGGAATATGAGCAGGTAGGAATCTGGAAAGGACACTGATATTTATTAAGCCCCTATTTTAAGTCAGGCAGTTTATATGTTCTGTTTCATTTAAATTATATTTTTAGAAACTCGATGAGGAAGATAATAACCCTATTCTGCAGATAAGAAAGCTGAGGCTTTCTTATGGCTTAGGGGGTTTGTCCAGGGTCACATACCAGTAACGGTAGAGTGAGGATTTGAGCCTCTGACTGCAAAACCAATAGACTTTCCAGATACAGACTTACTTATTTTTCTTTTACCTCGTGGTACATGGCACACTTGATTACTATTTGTGAATAAGGGAATCTTTCTGCTGAAACATCAGCCTCATGGGGCCTTTCTCCTTGGACCTTCTTTAGACTCATGACAAAGAAACCTACCACAGCCTGGTTTCTCCCATATAGACGTCCGTCGGTTCAGGATGAACATGTAGAACATGAACTACCTTAGCAACGGGCATTAAATAGTGATCACTTGGTACCAACTTTGACCTTAGCCACATTTTAAAAAGAAGTTTGGCAATTAAACCTTCCAGAACGTTATGTCAATACAGTGTCAATCCCAAGCCTGCTGGTAAAACTCTGCACTTTCAGTTCTTAGAAAAAAATAAACAAACGAACCAAAAAAAACCCAACGCCATGATTATTGGAAGTGTTGGTTTCTTCCCGCACATAAACCGATATCTCTGCTGACTGGCAGCTATGGGATTTAGTTTGGCTACTTGTGGTCATACCAAAAGCAAATTTTCTTTTTACCAAATCCTATTATATACCTTATTGCTGGAGCATAGGAAAATATTACATTGTATTTTCTATTTAGTATTCTTAGAAAATATCTATCTTCCATTCTAAGCAAAAGTAGCTAGATATGATTTTTAGTTAGTATTAATATTCTAGCCACTAAGTTCCATTATGAAAATCATATATAATGGAATCCTGAGAATAAAATAAACCTTGGCCATAACCCACATGAGATATACTATTCCATCACTGACATTAGACCAGCCCAGTCACTCAGCTGATGTAGGATTCTGTGTCTATGCACAAACACCCAGCAGTCTGTCTTCTGATGTTCTTTCTAAACTCTTATCTCGGCCAACTTTGCATTAAATTTTTGAAATAACTTATTGTAATAGTCAAATTTTACTGGAATTCAACTCATTTTAAAAAATAAAAACCCTTCCCACTCCCTAAGAGGAAGATTCAAGACCTTCAAATGATACAACAGAAAACTAACATTAACTGTTAGATAGAAACTGTTCTCAGAAAATAATAATATATATGTGGAGATGTGGGCCACTACTAGCAGACTAGAAATAGCAGGGTGATTCGAAGCAGCCAGCTGGGAAGAGAGAACAGATACTCCAGTAATAATGTGGGGAAAAAAACCAGGTAGTTACTTCCTATTAGTTCATTTCAAGGTAAATAGAACCTTTTAACTCTAATATACTTTAATCCTCACTCAGATCTCATGATGAGCAGAGTCAGCCCTTTTTTTCAGCCATGGACATTTTTATTTACCTTCTTTAATGAACCCAGAATGATAGAATTCATGTAGCTCTGCAAACCAACTTTACAGCTGCAGAGCCTGAGGCCAAGAGAAGCAAAGTGACATGCCCATGTTCATACCCTTTGGAAAAGCCAGGATGAGAAGCCAGTCCTCTAGACCAAGTGTCCCAACCAGAGAATTCATTGTTGTGAGGCCTTTGCTGTGTCCTGTTATCTATTGGACAATACTAGCTCATTCTGAGCCTATTATTTGTGAATGAACTAATTCCAAACCCTGAACTGTCTCTATTCTACTTTTCTTTATAGTATCAATGTGTGTGCATTGAAGGATATTCATCAGCATTCCTGATCTCTACCCACTTGATGCCAGTAGTAACCGTCTCCCCAGTTATGACGACCAAAAACGTCTCCAGATTTTACTAAATCACTTTAGCCAACATCACTCCAGTTAAGAGCCACTGCTCTAGACCTACCTCGATGTGCCTAATGATTCCTCAGCCCAAAACCAGTCCCAGATAATACCCAAGCTTGCTTTAGGAGGGTCTATTTCTTACAAGTCCATGCTTTTTCTTGGCAGGAATTGTGGTATGATAGAAGAACACATAGGATTGAGTAATTGGCAAATTTAGGTTTAAATTCTGGTTTTGCACTCACTTGGACAATATTTTTAATTTCTCTGTCCCCCGTCACCCTTTCTTCAATTGAAAATGGGAATGTAGTGGGTGGCACAGATTCAAAGGGCCTGCAGCACCATGAGAGTCAAGGCGAGGGACTCCGAGTTCCTAGGGGAGACCTCCAGCCTTGTTCACACAGACCCTGGGCCTCAACCTGAGCTACTTGCCGACGCTCACTGTGAGATAGCCCCACCCAGGTGGTCACCCTCGCAAGAAGCCAACAGACCAACAAGTTCACAACAGGGACAAATAAGGATCCCAAGGGAATCTCTAAAGATTCAAGGACCCCATCTCCTTCTACCTCCTCTCTCATATGGCCAGATCCTTCTGAAAGGAGGAGGATAGGGGCAGGTCTGAGCAGAACCCATTTTATCTAAAGCACCTATAAAGAATACCTATAAAGATGGTTTAAAGGATTGCATCAGACTAAATTTATCAGTTAGCAAAAATCTAGTTTGTAACATTTTTTTCCTGCTACCAAGACACAAATTGGGGATTCATGAGGAAGATCAAACTGGTCTTATGTAAACAAAAAGCTATAAATGTTGCACATCTGAATGTATTATGAGAAAACTTGTCACCCTACTACATAGGTATATAGAAAAAGATTAAAAGGAAATAACAGGGGCTTCCCTGGTGGCGCAGTGGTTAAGCATCCACCTGCCAATGCAGGGGACACAGGTTCGAGCCCTGTTCCAGGAAGATCCCACATGCTGTGGAGCAACTAAGCCCTTTTGCCACAACTACACAGCCTGCTCTCTAGAGCCCGTGAGCCACAACTACTGAGCCCACATGCCACGACTACTGAAGCCCACATGCCTAAAATCCATGCTACTCAACAAGAGACACCACCGCAATGAGAAGCCTGCACACTGCAACGAAGAGTAGCCCCCGCTTGCCATAACTAGGGAAAGCCCACACGCAGCAACCAAGACCCAACGCAGCCAAAAATAAATAAATAATTTTTTTAAAAAAAGGAAATACCCAAAATGAATTTTTCTCAATTTTTTACATTATTTTTTAAAAGGAACATCTTGCCTAGTCCCTGTCTCTAAAGAAGGTTCTACAGCTGCTGCATAACTGCATATTTACAATAAGACTACGTTTTTGGAAAGTAAACATCTTTCCAGCCAACGCCTGGTTCCCATATAAAGATTTCAATAAAGTTAAAGATGCAGAAAATCTCTCCTTTTTTTAGTCCTCAATTCGTCCTGCTTTCTGGAATGACCAAGAGTAAAAAAGGGACAGAGAAATAGAAATGGCTCAGAAAATCTTTACAACATCATTCATTCCGTTCACCTGCTGACAGTCACACAGATATCATGTGTGAACAGCAGCCTTTCTCAGCTCCGCAGAGCTGAGCATGCTCCAAAGAGCCGCCACCAAGGTCCCGCCCTACACCTGTGACCACATGTCCCTTCACACACTTTTCAGAGTTCACGTGGTGTCTCCCCAAAGTAATTCAAACTTAATGTGAAAGAACTGTCTGTGTGTTTTTGTTTTCTCACTTCTCTCTTATTTAGAAGGAAGGCCAGCTGTCCCACTCAGGTTACCTGAGAATAGAGTCAGTCTCACGACTGGTAGTCCCCAAGGCATGTGGTTTGAAGGGTACGATGACAGGGCAGCCCTCCTACCATGGAACACCTGTACCATCTGCGTAGCAGGTGCCAGGAATCCTAACATCAGGGATTCATTCCACTGGTCTTCAAGATGCCTCTGCTCTCAAGAACTGCATCTTAAAATGCATCCACTAGCTGGCAGAAGTAACACCTTTAACATATGTCAGCTACCACTGACCCAGGATTGATCAGCCAGCTATGTGAACGACCAGCAAAGCCCTCAGTGATAGGAGCCAGGGTAAGGACCGCAGGGAAAGCAGAATCATCCAATCTGTGGGGAAGAGTAGGAAAAAGGAATCTAGGGCTGATTAGGCTGATTACTTTCTCTCGGGAAGTAATTACAAGAACAGTAGTCACCATTTTAAGGGACCTCTTTGTGCTTGGTACTTTACTGCTGTACCTCATTTAATTTTCATAGCAATGCTTTGAGGTAAGCATTATTATCTCCTGTTTACAGATGGTTAAAATGATGCTCAGAGAGGTAAGTAAGTTGCTCAAGACCATGCAAGTTGTGGAACTGTGAGCTGGAACTCAAGCCTGCTGATTCTAAAACCCACGCTCTCTCCTCTATTCTGAGTGTGTGTGTGTGTGTGTGTGTGTGTGTGCAGGTGCACAGACACTACTGGTAGAGGATAATTTGAAGGTACTTGTTAAAGCACTAAAAATAATAACTCTGGCACTTCTTTTTGAATTTTAGTAAGTTATCTCGAGAAATAAATTGTAGATATGTACAAGGATTTAGCTAGAAAGTTTAGCTAAAAAGCAAAGTAATCTAATACTCAACACTGGGGGATTAATTTTAAAACAGAATGCTATTCTCATATAATCAAACTGCCATGCAACGATTAAAACAATGCACAAGGAAATGGAATGAACCTAAAGGGTTCACAGTATGCCGCTAAGTTTGTTTATTTTAATCATGTGTTCTAGTTACTACTGCTATATAACAAAGTACCCAATTACCCCACTTGTTTTTTTCTCAAAAACTTGCAGATCCAGAATTTGAGACAGGCTCAGTGGGGCGGTTCTTGCTGGGGAAGTGATTGCAGTAGGATGAAAGCTCAATCATCTAAGACTCACCTAGACTGGATATCCAAGATGGCTGCCAGCTGGGCAGCGAGCCTGGACTGTTGGCTGCAGTGTCTATACATGGCCTCTTCACGTGGCTTGGGCTCCCTTACAGCATGGGGGGCTTCAGGCAATTGAAGTTCTTGCATGGTGGTTCAGGGCTCCGGCACAAGTGTTAGGAGGAACAAGGTGGCAGAAGTGGAAACCCCTTTTCTGATCTAGCCCTGGAAATCACCTAGAGTCACTTCAGCCACATTCTATTGGTTATAAGTGAGTCACAAGCCTGCTCAGGTGGGTACAAGTCAAGAGACCAATGAAAGGAGTGTTGAAAACTTTGCAACCTTGTTTTTCAAGCTGCCACAGCATGTTATTAAAGAGTTTCTTACACAGTTGCATTTTTGTTAAGTTGACATGTGGCTAGGGAAAAAAGATTATAAGAACATAAATAAAATATTGAGATTGATTTTCTCAGGAATTTGGATGAGTTTTATTTTCATCTTTTCTTACCTGAATTTTTATACAGAATCTCTATTAATTGTGTGATCAGAGACAAATCAAAGTATTTAATTTTTAAAGTTTGAAATGAACACTTAAATAATATTTTACCTCCGTATTCTTTACTAGCTAGGAACTTTTTCCCACATATCCATCTTCTGAAATCACCACAGAGCAATCTATCATACATAAAACCCTCAGGTACAAATTACATGTGAATTCATACTTGTTTTCTATCACCTTCATGTCAATAAATCTCCTCAATGTCTTAGACAACTGGTTACCTACCATGCCTAGCAATCCATGAGCCTGGGAACACAATCAGTGCAGGACGCCTTGGAGGAAGTGACCATGGCCATGACCTTCTCATGCAATACCTTCAGAAAAACTCACAGAAGCCCCAGCCACACTCCTAAATATAGGAAATTTGTGGCAGTTTCGGTATTATTTTCTCATAGACAGTAAAACGAGATCTCAAATCAATCCGGAACATCAGCTTTTGAAAATGTTACCCTGGGAAGAAAAAAAGAAAAAATCAGCTCAATTGGCTAAGTCCATCAGAAATGAAAAATACTTCCTTTCAATCGAATGGATAGAGCATGACTGGGATGAGCCATTCGTTTAGGTTACCTTCAATGTCAATACCAACTGCTGCAGACAGAATGAACAGATGTCTTTCACTTAGTGAGTGGAAGTGGAGGCATGTACTCGACCAAAATATCCACAAAAGTCTCAGAGGTTAGACCATATTAATGACCCTCTCTTTTTCTTTCCTCCTCCCCTGAAAACTCTATTAAAATACTGAGGCCACCAGCTGTTGTGTGCCATCAAAAACTAAAGAATTTATGGCAAGAGTCCTATTTAATTACAGCTTATGAAACTGATCCTATGGTATTGCAGACTTTATATATAAATAATATTTATATTCCCGACTTTCAGGAAAGCAAGGTCTGTTTCACAACCTTGCCAAAGGTCAGGGAACTGCCCCTGATGTTAAACATAAAAGGTGTTGTATAACATAGCTAAACAGATTACAGGCTGGTTTACAGACATGGCTTTCTTCTCCACACAGCTATAGCTCTCCTTCTCTGACAGTGGAGAAAGAGCTCCATTCATGACACATCTCCTTACAGCCAAGAGTACCTGTCTGAAGAGTGTGTACTTAATTCAGAGGGCCACGGGGAGCTATTGAGGGCTTACCAAGAAGGGAATGACGTGATCTAAACTATACCTTAGGGGGATTAAAGCTGAAATTAGTAAAGTAAAAAACAAAACTACATAAATTTGAAAACTGGTCCTTTGAAAAGATGAATAGAAGAGGTAGACTCCTCCCAAGGTTGATTAAGGAAAATAGTAAAATTAGGACTGTGAAAAAGAAAGGGTATAAGCTCAAGTTCCAAAGAGGCTAAAAGGACTGTAATAGAATATCATGTAAAACTTATAGTGACACATTTGAAAACCTAAAAACAGAAGATTTTCTGAAAAACAACAACAACAACAATTTTTCCTTGTCAATTCAAGAAGCCGTAAAGATGAATAGACCACGTACACAGAGAGGTAATGACTGCCCCCCTACTGGATGAATCCAAGAGATACTTTTGGATTGCAAATTGTTTGTACGGAATAAGAAAGAGGTGGATGAAGGTAATTCATACTAACCTGGCCTAAATGAGTGAAAAGACTGATTTCATGCACAGAGAAACCAGGAGGAGGAGCTGCAATGAATCACGTTGGAAACATTATAAGGTACGGCCAAATGACAATCCAAGTGACATAGTATAATGGCGACCAAGTGTGTACACTCACAGACTAATCAGCATGATGCACTGGTATGCAAGGAAAAAATAGGTTATATTTTAATCTCATTTTTTCTTAACGCTTAGATGTATATGTCATTTATTGTGTGTAAAATATATTAGTACTGTTGTACAAATATACTGTATATTATGTATATTATAATATATGTATAGCATGGTGGATACTCAAAAATGTTTTAGTAATATGGATGAGTAATCAGAAACATTTAGAGGTATATCCAGACAGCGGAATACTACTCAGCAACAAAAAGCCTAGAAAACAAACGGTCCCAGTTAGAGCACACCAGAAGGCTTGTTTTCTTCAAGAAGATGCCATTTATGCTGAATGTGTTTAAACCTACTGAAAAGAGATTTGTGCAATTTCAGGAAGGTTTGGATTGAAGTCAGTGATAAGTACATAGGTATTAAATAACAGCAATAAACTTTAAGACAATTATAAACTCTAGGATACACAAAATATTGTATGAGACAGAAAATTTATTAAATTACACTACATGGTTCAATACATGAATAACATTTACATAGTCATAATTATTTAAATGCGACACAAATGTTGACATAAATAAAATTACCATATAACTACACGGAGTGGGTGAGGACACAGGAAGGGTGTGTGTATTACAGGAGGAAGGTAAAAGAGGATTACAGCTTCATCTTCCAAGTGAGAAGTCAGTGTGATAGATAATGTCTGACATGGAAAAATAAAAGTAAGTAGTGTCTATATAAGTGTGAAACAAGAAGGTAAATTCCAAGAAGAAGGAAACATGCTTGACCTCAAAGAGAGCAGAGACTCAAGGGAGACAAAGATGTGCAAAACATATTTACCATAAATACAGGGCCCAGAGGACAGAGAAACGAATTCTGCCTAAGGACCTCAGGAAAGACTACACAGAGAAATAGGGGCAGATAATGGAGAAACCCCATCATCCATTCTCTCCTCCTTTACGTAATAGAATATACTCCCTGTACCCTATCTCCACTTTGGGTTTTAACTGAGCACAAAGTCACTAGAGATTCTATTTCCAGCCTCCCTTCCTGCTAATTAGGACCGTGTCACTAAATTCTGAAGGGAGCACATGTGATGTGTGCAGGTTCTGGATTATATCCTCAAAAAGAAGCTCCTTGTTCTCTACTGCCTATTTTAGCCCTTCCTAGTAGTAGACTATTTAGACCCTGTGGACAAGGAAAAAATCTTAGGGGATGGCAGAGCAACAAAGTAGAAGGTACCTGGGCCCTGGATGACCCAATGGAAGAGCACAGCCTACCCGCAACCTGTCCAGCAGCTCAGACTTTTATGTGAAATAGAAATAAACCTTCCCCCTTTTTACATCACTATTAAATTATATCAGTTAAAGTATCCAAGCCCATATCCTAGGTAACATAAGGAACCCTGTCTGGAAGGAGTTCATAGACAGGTGCAAAAGGGAGAGGTCCCAGGGCCAGAAATAATGAATGTGGGGCTGGAGTAGGGATGCTGGAGGAAGCTGAAGGGAAGCTGGGACTCGATGGTGAAGCCATGCAAAAGAGTTTTCGCTCTATAATAAATCGGAAGCTATCAAAGTTTCCTTTGCCTCAATAGTGCAAACTCTATCAGTAAAATGACCTTGTAATTATCTGAAAATAATCTGTAGCCTAACTCATGCATTTTTAAGCTACACACAAATAGGTTACATGCAGACTACGTACAACAGATTGCATACAATACTTGCCACCTCGAAGAATAACCTGGTTGAAACTAGTAGTTTTTCTACTGTGTCCAAACTGGTCTTCCTCCATTCAAATTATCACTTTAGAGTCTTGGAAAATAAATTTCTTATTTCATACACAATGTATGCATTTCTAGTGATAAAATTATCTTCCCAGTATTAAAAAAAAAACTTATGAAAATGCTCTTGCTTTTTTAAGCAATGTTTCTAAATAGTCTGTGATACTGTGTAGAAAGTTTAACCAAGACTAGTAAACTGATTGGAAAGAAAGAAATATTTAGTAACATGCTGGTGGAATATTAGCTGGATATCTGTTTGGAAAAAAATTAAATCCACTTTACATATGATAAAACAATATGGGGCTTCCCTGGTGGCGTAGTGGTTGAGAGTCCGCCTGCCGATGCGGGGGACACCGGTTCGTGTCCCGGTCCGGGAAGATCCCACATGCCGCGGAGCGGCTGGGCCCGTGAGCCATGGCCGCTGAGCCTGCGCGTCCGGAGCCTATGCTCCGCAATGGGAGAGGCCACAACAGTGAGAGGCCCGCGTACCGCAAAAAAAAAAAAAAAAAAAAAACAATATGAAAGTAAAATTAAAACGACTACAATTCTCATCCCAATAGTAGTCAAAGGAACGTTACAGCAATTGAAAGACATTATTGACAAGGTAAATGAGATCAACTAAAGGAAAAATGAAAAAGGTATCCATAGTAGGAAGAAGCCAAAAGAAGAAATGTAATAAGTAAAACTACTTGCATTACACATGAATAAAGTGTTTAATTTTTAAAAAAGTAGATGTCAATCCATAATGCTTTCTACTTTTTACTAGGCACATTTTATAAAAGGGTAGAGAACAGATGAGAAAATACAAATACAAGTCAATGTTTAGAATAATATTCATATTTCCTAATATTAAAATTGAAACAACCGTGACCTAGTTGCTGCTGTTATATTAGCAAAAAAAATGTAATTGCATGTATTGTCATACCAGTAGCATTGTACATTCTTTTTAAAGAGCTATTTAGAAGCATACGAGAGCTCTATGATAGATCTATCTTTTGACATACTAACTCACTTTGAGTAACCTATGCTCAAGAAAATATTTAAAAGAAAAAGCTACTTGTACAAAAATGTTTCTAGCAATTCCATTCATATGAGATTATTTTCAAGGCCCCAAATTAGGAAATGGATAAATAAATTTTGGTGTATTGTTATTGCTATCATAGAGTTTATATAGTTAATAAATAATATTGATATATGTAAATTTGTATGCAAAAACGTTTGTGAGACCCAAAACTGTTAAATAGAACATAAATTATTCTGTTACTGATTATGTAAAAATTTAGGCCTCTACAGTGAAAAGTATCCGTAAAAGGCATATATGTAATTAGCTGGAGTTTTAACATTAAACGATTCTTTATCCTTTTTTCTGTAAAATGTTGAAATGTGCAATAAAAAATAAAAGATTAATTGGTAAAGTAAAAAGAAAAAACCTTCTACCAGCTTATAATCACCTTGAACCCCAGAGTAATAATTATTATAAGTACTATTTGTTGTCTAATGTGGGCCAGCAATTCTGCTAGGCTCCTTAAATACATTATCTCGTTTAAACATCACAGCACCCCTGCAAGCTGGAAGTTATCTTCCTCATTTTACAGATGATATATTGAGGCTCAGAGACACTAAATAATTCACCAAATATCACTCAACTAGGACATGGTAGAGCCTCAATTAGAATCTAGTTCTGCCTCCAAAATTTTTATTAAATCATTTTTTTCCATGAGAATCAAAATAACCCACGCTTGTTGAGGAAGATACGGAAAGGTAAAAATACTATTCAGGGGGAAAAGTCTATAATTCCACTATCCAGAGGCAATCACTCAATATTTTCCCAAATTTCCTTCCAATGGTTTTCCAGCATATTTTCTTTCTCACAGTTGAATTCATAGTCTACGTACAACTTCATATCCTGCCTTTTTATTTAACATTACATCATACTTATACGTTTTAATGGTAGTATAATATATATTCTATAGATATTTCATCATTCCATATTCTATAGTTTACTATTCTACTAATGTACATTTAGATGCTGCTGGGTTTTTCTCTATTACAAAAAGCACCACAAAAAACTCTTTATACACAAGTCATGCTCCGCAAGAAAATCGATTAAAAGACAAATAATTGGAATAAAGGGAAATGGGGATTTTTAAGACTTTTGTTACGTTTTGCCAAATTTCTTTCCAGGAAAGTTGTGCCAATTCACATCAGCAGTGATTGAGAATGTTTGCCTTACAACACCCTTACCATGATTATTGTTACGTTTAATCTTTGCGAATGGATAGGTGGAAAATTAGGCATACTATTCTTGTTTGAACTTACAGATGGAAGTTGCTCTTTCACATGTTTTTTTAAAAATATAATATTCTTCTTCAGCAGTTATGCTAATTCCCCTGAATTGTTCCAGTTATAGGTATGTCACGAAGCAATCATAAGCCCTTGAGCTTTCTGCTGCCTCCTGAAATAAAGTGCATCCGCCATCTTTACTTCATTTATTCACCCCCCTATTCATTCAATCCTTAACCTTTATGTAAAACACTTTGACAAAAAGCATAAAGTCTTTAAAATATTATATCCTTTAACCCCACAGACTTTCTTCTAGTCAAATGCTTTCTGGGGACCAGTCACATTTGATTTGGTTTCTAAAGAAACTTGAGGAATTAAACCCCAAGGAAATAGCCCCCATCTTTTGCTTTTCTTTCTCTCACCTCATTTCAGAAGAAGAAAACATATTACCAAGAATAGCTGTCTTGAAAACAGTGGAAACTAAGCAGGGGGTACCACCTGTAGCTGTGTAATTACAAGCTCTGTAAGAGGCTACCCAGTTGTGCTGATATCCAGGTATTCTCGATTTTGTTGGGAACACCGCCAAGCCTGGACAAGATTCTAGTTCAGAATTCTCCAGATAGATGATAATAGATAGATAGAATAGATAAATGGTAGACAATGGGTAAGATGATAGATAAATGATAGCCACTGAAATAGCAATTAACAATCATCTCTATTTTCTGTGAAGCACATGCTCTATTTTACAGCTGTCATATCAGTCACAGCAGGTCCCAGGTTTATCTCTCTGTAAACCCAGTACTCACCTTAGGTCTGACTAACAGGTCTCTCGGTAAGAGAGAGCAGATTGGTGCAGATTAATTCTCTCACATCCATGACCATTTCCTCTGCAACATCACAAAAACCTTATTTATGACTTATGTGTGTGATGTGGGGATAGGTGGGTTGGTGAGTATTCTGAAAGCCTTAAGTTGCTACAAGCCAATAGGCCTTCAAGCCTTATACACCTAAGCACGTATGCATTTGTTCAGGTAACAAATGTATTGGGTGCTTACTATGTGCTAACTTTTAGAGATAGAAGAAGGAATAAGATGAATAAAGTCCCTTTGCGTGTGTAAGGTCCTTGCATGGCGCTTACACTCTAAAGAGAAAGACAGACAACATAAGGAAACAAATATATAAAAAAGATGTCAGACTGTGATGAACATCAATAGGGTCATGTGGTAGAGTAACTGGGGGTTGGTCAGTTTAGAATTCCTGAGCACAGGAGGCCTCTCTGAGGAGACGGATTTCAGCTGAGACCTGAAGGGTGAGAAGACAGGGAGCCAGCCATGATAAACCTCCAGGGAAGAGGGTCTCCGGTAGCAGAGAGACGGGGGTCTCTTAGGAGCAGAAGGGTGCCCAACATGGCTGGAGTAACGTAAGGCCAGAAGAAGAGAGGAATGAGATAAGGTTTGAGAGATGAAATTACCTTCTATGAGAGCCTGTTAAAGGGTTTAGACTTTCCTGTAGGAGCTGTGGAGAGATTTTGAAAGGCTCTAAATGTGAGGATGTCGGGGAGAGCCACAATCTGTCTGCATGGCTGTCTCCCTCACCTCTAACTGTTTTGCTTAACTACCATCTTGCCCAATGAGATCTCCTCTGACAGCCTTACTTAAAATTGTGGACACTGACCCTCCTCTCCCACTGCTCGCCTCATACTTCTGATCCCTTGAACCCACCCGACCTTTTCATTTCCCAGTACACTTATCACCTTCTAACACACCACACAGTTTCCTGATTTGCTGTATTTACCTTTTATTGTCAAGTCTCCCATGTGAATGTAAGTTCCATAAGAGAAGGAATTTTTGTTTGGTTCCTTGACCTATCCCAAGAGCCAGGAACAGTAGCCCGCACATAGTAGGCTCTCAATGAACACAGTGATTAAATAAATAAGTTTACATGAAGATAATAATTTGGAGTAATAAATAGCACACTCATGTTTTAAACCAGTTTTTTTTTTTTCCATAGGATGATCAGAGAAAACCATGCTCTTATCCACAGCAATGGAAGAACTGCGATGGGACGCTTCAATACCTATTTTCACCACTCTCTTCTAATCATCTCAGTGGCAATTTTTTTTTTTTTTAGACGTTGGGGGTAGGAGTTTATTAATTAATTAATTAATTTTTTTGCTCTGTTGGGTCTTTGTTTCTGTGTGAGGGCTTTCTCTAGTTGTGGCAAGAGGGGGCCACTCTTCATCGCGGTGCGCGGGCCTCTCACTATCGCGGCCTCTCTTGTTGCGGAGCACAGGCTCCAGATGCACAGGCTCGGTAGTTGTGGCTCACAGGCCTAGTTGCTCCGCGGCATGTGGGATCCTCCCAGACCAGGGCTCAAACCCGTATCCCCTGCATTAGCAGGCAGACTCTCAACCACTGCGCCACCAGGGAAGCCCAGTGGCAATTTTCTTACGATATTAGCAGCCAGCTTCTTCAAGGGGTGGAGAGCTGCTTTGTGTTTGTCTGTGGGTATTACCCATGCTGAAGTGTCATTTCACCTGGACTGGTGTAGGGGCATGAAGCAATGTACGGTTTATTGCTTGTGAATTTTGTGCTTTACCATACAGTCCTGCTGCCAGTAATAATGGGACCATAAAGCCCATTCATTTACTGGAATGGACTGTTCTGTATTATGTAGCTGTAGTTATCAATACTGTTACATAAATTCAGAGGTGTGCCAGCTAATAAGCTACTACAGTTACTAAAGTTTCAGGTATGGATGACACAGAAAGATTGCAGGGTTATTATACGTTATATTTATTATATAAAATATGCTAACGAGTTCTGGCTCTGTACCTCAAGATTATACGTATGTTCACATGCTAGGCAGAGTCATAAAACAGAACCAGGATGACAAAGCAGCCACGGTGAGGCTCTGCTACAGGCACAAGACACCTGAGGGATGTAGTCCAGACCCTCGTTGTGTGAATCCCATTGTTCCACAGTGTCTACTGCTTTCATCTGCGAATGACAGAAAACACTGGCTGTGCCTCAAGATTTCTTAATAAAATTGTAATCCATTTTCTATTCCCAAAGAACGTCATGAATAGAAACTATCAGAAGAGTGCCCTGAGGCACTGTGATTTCAAAGTTCCTGATCCTGACAGCGGCAGCTGATTGGTTAATCACAAGCACTGCTCCCACATTTCTGAAGATGCTTCAGCTGCTGCTGGTGGCCTGTCCAAGAGCCATTCCCCCTTGCTCCTCCCCTTGAGAAACGCCCTATTACTCTGGCTTCCACTCTCTCTCAGCCGCATGCTTCAGAGGGTGAAATGTGGTGTGTCACCATCCTGGCCAGTGAGACACAATCTTCTTGTAAGGCTTTTGAAAAGATTTTCATCCCTGGTAAAGAGATCCAGGAGAAGAAACAGCCTCTTCACACCCCTTGGTTGCTTCAGCTGGAGGTGGTTGCTTCTGCAGTACCTGAGAATGCAACCATATCACTCCCAAAACCAAGAGACAGGCTGGCATGTTGAAGATGGTTCAGCAGAAAGATGTCAGAACCGGGGTGCATGATGATGTTGCACAGCTGTTACCCTCCTGGAGCCACTTTGCTTCTGGACTTCTTGATGTGTATGATCAAAAAGCCCTTTATGTGGCAAAATGATGTGGTTCATCACAATGTTCCCCCCCCCCCCCCGAGATGTCCACAGCCTAATCCCTGGCTCCTGTGAATATGTTAGGCTACAGGTCGAAGACGAACTAAGGTTGCAGAAAAATCAAGGTTGCTAATCAATTGACCACCTTAAATTAGGGAGATTATCCTGATTATCTGGGGGGCTCACCGTAATCACAAGGGCCTTTCAAAGTGGGAGAGGCAATCAGAGAGAGGACCAGAGAGATGGCAGTGTGAGGAGGACTCAGCAGGACATTGCTGGATGAAGGGGCCACAAGCCAAGAAATGCAGGCAACTTCTGCAAGTTGGAAAAAGCAAAGAAAGAAACAGATTCTCCCCTAGAACATCCAGAAGGAAGCTGCTAACACCTTGATTTTAGCCCAGTGAGACCGATGCTGAACTTCTAACTTACAAAACTGTAAGAAAACAAATTTGTGCTGTTTTAAGACATTAAGTTTGTGGTAATATGTTACATCAGCTATTAAACTAATACAGATGAACATACACTTTATCATCCAAATCTGGGCACTTTTGAGAGTGAAAGGGGTGTTAATAGGACAGAAAAACACAGGTCAATTGCAAATGTCCTGGGAACACCTCACTTATTGTTTACATCACTGAATTGTGTTTTCTGACATTTGTGGCCAAAAATATCCTAATTATAGGGAACATACCAACACATTCCACATATTGGCATAAATTCATTTTTGAAATTCTTTAAGATGTTAATTTCAACATACAAACAGAGCCAACACCACAGGAATTAGTAGCAACCTTAACCCAGTGCCAGCTACACCCGTGAAGGGTTCCCTCACAATGTGGAGAGTCTAATGGCAAAATTAGCTCAGTGTGGAGGAGAAGGAAAAGAAAGGAAGAACCAGTCCCCACTTGCAAAGAGTTTACAATTAAGTTGGAAAGACAAATGTCACAGATATTAAGGGCCTAATGAACTGATTTATAGGAGTAGCTGTTTCTTGGCAGCCCTCAGAATGTTCCTATCCCAATTTTTTTATTCCCCAAAAGACAAGGGAAATGGAAAACTAGTATTTTCACTCCTTGGTCTAAGCATCCTTACTCCTAAACACTGTGAGAGTTCTTTCTCCAAAGGGAGCTGAAAGAAACAGAAAGCAAAGGTTCATTTCGTAAAGCTCAGTTAAAAAGAATTTGGCATTATAAAAAAATGACATTAGGGACTTCCCTGGTGGTCCAATGGGTGGGACTCCGCACTCCCAGAGCAGGGGGGCCCCGTGTTCGATCCCTGGTCGGGGAACCAGATCCCGCATGCCGCAACTAAGAGTCTGCATGTGGCAACGAAGATCCCCCATGCCGCAACTAGGACCCGGTGCGGCCAAAATAAATTTTTAAAATAATAATAAATGACATTCAAACCTTTGAATTTAGGAGAAAATATATGTGCATAGGAACCTCACTGAAAAAAACTATCTTTAATGCAACTCTATCTTTATGCAAGAAAACCAGAATCAAAACTGGAACAAGCTTAGGGAATTTGCCTTGGGTATTTAAGTGGAGAATGGCAGCAGAATTAAGAGGCAAGGGCTAAATGCATGAAAACCCTGAAGGAATTAACTCAGATTATCTATCTATGAAGTAATGCAAGAAGAAAGAGGTAAATTCAGGGCTCCAGCTTGGGAAAGGAATTCCATTTCCGGGGATCACTGGAGCAGTGCTGAGCCCTGAGCACGGAGCCATCAGCCCTGGGGGGGCGATCAGAGGACCTGTTGCCGTGGCCAGTCTGGGAATTCCCCATCTCCCAGAACATTTCCTGCCCTGAGAGGAATGAGGAAAGCAGAAGGGAGAGTGTTGATTTAAGATGTGTGTAGGAAGAGATTCAACCTCCTGTGAAATCACAAAATCTGTCGGAAACAGCAAGGCAACTTTTTCTTTTAACTGATTTGTTCGGGTGTCTTAGGAAATGTTCTGAGAAAAGTGAAATGCCCTTTGAAGAGAGAAGGCAAGTCTACAAGAGACCCTAAACAGGTTAGGGGAAAAAAACTACTGAGGCTGTAAAGCAGATTTAAAGAATACTTGGGGATTCCATGAAAAAGAACTTTTATACCAAAGTAAATGTGTCTCTGGGGAACAAGGCACCTGGAATTCAGCTCCTGATGTGTTTATTTCCATGAGAGGGGAAGCAGGGAGCATAAAGGATATGAATATTGATTGGTGGGGAAGTTGAAGATCTGGTGTAACCAGGGCATCTGAGTCAAAAAGATCCAGCCCCTCCAGCTTAACTTCCATCTCCGCCACAGCAAAAAGAAACCACAATTCCCATCTAGTTAATGACTTCTTCACCTTCCTAAAGAAAACACGGCTCTACTCCCTTCTGAATCTTCGTGAACTCTCCATAGCCTCCAGCCACTGATCAATAGCTATTATCTCCTCTTGCTTCTGAAGCATCCCCCCCAATTTAACCAGCTTCCTTTCTTCCTTCCTTCCCTCCCACTCTCATTCATTCAGTAAATATGTATCCATACCCCCAGAGTGCCAGACCCTAAGGGAAGATGAATAAAACCCAATCCGATTCACATCCCAATGGAACACTCTCCTCGGGCAACAGAGGCGAAAGGTCATCCCCCTTTCTTCGGCTTCACCCTTTCCATATTTTCCCACTTGCCATCCTAAGCAAGGCCCTCCAAATATCCTTCCAGGACTTTATCAGCAACCTCATGATAGGCCTCCTTTCCCAATAAAGGTACAGTGTAAACCTGTCTCCAACCCCAGTTTCCATCACCCAACCCCAGAGACCCAGAATAAAGCGATACCTCAACTTGTCCATTGCGGTGCTCCCGTTACTGAGCAAGGACTCACTGCCCGATCACACTCACAGAAGCCAAGACGGTGGCACAAGCTTTTGAGAAAAGAAAGAGCTTTGTTGCAAGGCCGACCAGCAAAGTGACAGGAGGCAAGGCTCTCAAATCTGTCTTCCTGATCCAGGCTTCCGGGAGAAATTTAAGGGTTAGGGGAATTTCAAAATCAGAAGCTGATTGGTTAGTCTTCGATTAGTCCATATGAGCTACTCGTGCTGCTGGAAGCCAGATTTTCCTTACTGAAGGACTTTTCACTTTGTAAAGGGCTCTAGTGACAACATTTCTATTCTTTAAGTTCTGTAGACTAAAGATTCTTGGTTCCGGGGTCATCCTGGAGACATGAGTTCCAATCTTGCACGTGTAAAGTGTGGTCTGTGTAAAATAACTCAAGGTTTGATTAATCAACAACCTATGTAAGGAGGCAAAACCAGTTTAAGCTGGTGCTGTTTCAATTTGATTAATCAGCAACCTATTTAAGGAAGCAAAACCAGTTTAAGCTAGGGCTATTTCACTCCTACCAAAAAATACCTTCCCCACCTGCTTCTACTGATCAGGTAAATTCTTAGGAGCTTAGCTCAAAACTGAAGACAGGGGCTTCCCTGGTGGCGCAGTGGTTGAGAGTCCTCCTGCTGATGCAGGGGACACGGGTTCGTGCCCCGGTCCGGGAAGATCCCACATGCCGCGGAGCGGCTGGGCCCGTGAGCCATGGCCGCTGAGCCTGTGTGTCCGGAGCCTGTGCTCCGCAACGGAAGAGGCCGCAACAGTGTGAGGCCCGCGTAGTACAAAGACAAAGAAAAACAAAACAAAACAAAAAGTGCCTAGTTCAGAACTGTACTCAGTACAACATTTAAAATGTTTAACAAATCTTTGCCTCCCCATTAATTAAATGTAGAAAATAAAGAAATGTTCCTCTTCTTTCCCCAATTTACCACAGTGCTCTACTTACTCATTACCATGGCAACAGTGGCATTTCAGACTCCTCCCAGCCCCTCACCACCCAAAAAATAGGCCAAGAGTCATGTTGAGCCCACATCGTCCTCTACGCATCCTCTAGGACCACAGCAAAACACTACTGCTCTGAATGCATCACCTTTTTGTTCATCTCCTTCCTCTCAGTCTCCACAACCAAAGTGTTAGCCCAAATCCTGTCTGCTCTAATGACAGGAGCCCATCTCCAAGAATTGGAGATAACATCCACCACCTCATCCACTGGAGATCCCAGAATGACTTTCGAGGGCTTCACCCTTTTGCTCTGGCCCAATCTGGGTCACGGTTTAGTGCACAGGTTCTAAGCTGCCTGGGTCCAAATCCTGGCTCTGCTGCTCCCTCGCTTAGACAAGTCTCTTCTCTGTGCTTCAGTTTCCTCCTGTGTGAAAAGGCAATAATATGAGTCTTCAGCAAGTAAAGAGCTTAACGCAAGGCTTGGCCTTGTAAGCACTCAGTGAAACTTCTCTGTTAATGGAGACCTCAGGGAAAGAGCACCCACAACACTGCCACGGGCATCTCTGTGGGATGCAAGTGGGTGATTAGAGCTGGGCTCGTGGAAACCTCTTTGGAGAAACAAGGACCCCAAAGTGGCACTCAGTTTCCAAATCCCCTGTGATGTGAGCACAAAAAACCTTGTATTACACTGTTTTTAAAAGGTTAATTAAAATGTGGTTAAAATAAAAAATATTTAAAAAGAAGGATGGCTATTGAACTTTCTAGCTCCCAGGTGCCTTTGCTCGCTGAGCTCTTACCCTCACAGGCATCTAACATGCCTTTCATTAAACCGGGAAAGCTAGAGGCTGGCTAATTGCATACCTGCTAGCAGTATTCATTACAGAGGCCCCTTAATCAGATGGTTAGCCTGAGTGATTCCCCTTGGAAGGTGACCTGACTAGTATCTAAAAACACTCAGATGTCCAGGCTGGGTTGATGGAGGGCAGGAAATGTAACCTTTGACCAGGCAAGTGGTAACAGTGTTGCCCTTTCCGCAACCAAGAACCAAAGGAATTAAAATTGAGTCAGTCACCAAGTAGATTGCATTTAGGGTCATCTATAAATCTCTCAGAGGCATTTACCAAAATGTTTACTTTTCTTAGTAATTTAAAACGAATGGGAACAGGCTTTGTACCAAACATTGGGAAAAGAAACTTGGTTCCTTCTCTGTGGTTCCATTCCAGCAATCTGGCTTGACTTTCTATCAGAGTACGTTTTCCTGAGCACCTCCTTGACAGGATAACCATCATGCAAATGACAGTGAATTCTTCCACAAATTAAATATATTCCTGTCCCTTCAGCTGAATAAGCCGAAATTATTCTTCAGTGATGTACATACGGGGATGACATTGAATTTCTCCCAAACTAAGGCAGAGATGTTGAAAATTTGTTCCATGTGATTTAAATCCCCCTTTGTTTTCGACTTCCCCTTTAATAACATGCAGATTGTGTTGTGCAATGCCACCAAGAATCTGAGTGGGATACAAGGGACCCAGTTCTGTGCTTGTTCCTGTTTATACTTATACGCAGTTTATTCTACGGTTGCGGGGAGGCCACAGAGGGAAATGTTCTTTTACAGTTAGGTTAAAACCAAGCAAACGGGGGCTTCCCTGGTGGCGCAGTGGTTGAGAATCTGCCTGCTAATGCAGGGGACACGGGTTCGAGCCCTGCTCTGGGAGGATCCCACATGCCACGGAGCAACTAGGCCTGTGAGCCACAACTACTGAGCCTGCGCGTCTGGAGCCTGTGCTCCACAACAAGAGAGGCCGCGATAGTGAGAGGCCCGCACACGGTGATGAAGAATGGCGCCCGCTTGCCACAACTAGAGAACGCCCTCGCACAGAAACGAAGACCCAACACAGCAAAAATAAATTAATTAATTAATAAACTCCTACCCCCAACATCTAAAAAAAACCCAAGCAAATGTGAGTATAAAAGCTACTTAAACCTGATTTTCAGCCTTGTCCTATACCATAAGTTTTGGTTAGTAGAGTGTAAAGATTTAGGTCAGATTGTAACTCTGCTTACAGACCTTCCTCTCTCTGATGTTTCAGCACTGACCAGACTACTTAAGGACTGATGCGAAGTAAATGCAGCTTTGATAATGATTCCTACTTTGACACTGCAGCCCAGTATCCTGCTCAAACAATGTATTGATTTTAAAATTGACTTCCTGACTTCTAAGTAATTGTCAATTCTGTTTTTAATGGAGTTCCTCTCTACTGAATATACATTCCCTTCTTGCTTTTCTCCTTCTATAAGTGAAGTCCATTCTGAATCTCTCAGAATCATTCTGTATTCTTAAGGTAAAAGAATCAAGGAAGATGAATGGAGTTCTAATTCATCTCCGGGAATTTTCTCTACTGTTTCATGAAGATTCTCCCCGCTTTCACACTATCCCTGAACTCTAACTTCAAAACCACATGCAGCAATGGTCTAGCTGTAAGAGAGACGATTTTGTTTTCATATAGCCAAGATTTCTGTTCGGGTTTTATATTTGTTTTATTAGGCTGGACCAGTTTGATTGGCCTCTACTCCATAGACCCTGCTGGGTCAACATGACACAGAAGGCATCTACCTTGCCTTACAATTTCACTTGTAATCTGAATTTTATATGCGTTGTCAGGAATGAGTTAGAAATGCCATGTGGATCTAGAAATTCCTGGTGACAGAAAAGGAAAGAACCTGAGGGTCCAGGTCATTTTTCGGGAATCCAGCTTCTATTGGTTTGAGTCATTGCTGAGAAGGCTTGAGATTATCTCTTTATTAGACACCCAGGTAGATGGAACTTTCTCTGCAATGAATGCCCTTAAAGGTTATAGAAAAGTAATGAAAAATAATAGCAAGAGTACAATAAACTACAGTGAGCTTTCCACTCAGGGGTACCATGGCCCCTCAGACTCTGCCTTCTCTTTCAGGGACTCCTGAACACCTGCACGGCCTCCTGCTATTCAGGCTCCAGAGGCCACCTTAATGCTATCTCTCTGTAGCTCTGCTTCAGTATATTAATCGATAATCATTCATTCAACAGTGTTTCTGGAGCGTTGGCAACATCCCCCTTAGACCACGACGACAGCTACCATTCCCTGGACCCCGCAATATAGAGGGCTTGCTCTGACCCATTCCCCCCTTTCTAAGCCAGGCTCCAGGTACCCAAGACCCCAGAATCCCCAGTCCAAACAGCCCTAAGGAGGAGGCAAGGGACTAGCTATGGTGGGGAGAGGAGGATGGAGCTTGAGTGTAAGGCTGGGGTGTTTGGGGGTAGAGGAGGAAGGAGAGTGGACCAAGGTCCAGGGCCTCCATTTGCAGCTTTGCCTCAGGTCCTACATGCAGAGTGTTGGGTGGTGAAGGAGACAGACAGTCCCAGCACTCCCGGGGTCTCCAACCCAGCCGGGAAGACAGGTAGGGAAGAGTAATTAGGAGGGTGATGGGTTCTGCAAATGAGAAGCGCAGGGTGCGCTGGGAGGTTCTGCTGGGGGGCTGGGGGGGTGGTAGGCAAACCAGGCTTCAGTGAGGGGGCAGATAGAGGAAAGTAAAGAGGCCTTTTCCAAGGAAGCCCTGCCCACAATTTCCACCCCAAATTTCTCACATTCCCAAGCCAAAATTCATACACTAGGACTCATATACGTAACTTTCTTTATTATGCACAAGTCTGATGTGCTGAAGTAACTTTGTCTCTGATTTCAGCACTCTTTTCCAATCTAACTCATTCTCTTTCAAGTTCTCCTTAACTGACAAATACTTATTTTTCTTCCATCAGCAGCTGGGTGGTGTCTTAAGAGCAATATAAGATCCTTTTTTTTTTTCAATAAAGAAAGCTACCGATTTTCTCTTAAACTGCAAAGTGTACAGTCCCCACCTCACTACCCATTTCAGGTGTAGTTTGACTCCCAGTTCTGTGACCTTGAGCAAGTCACCTCATCTGTATACTGGAGAGAGCAACGTCCATCTCAGGGGCATGAGGGGTGATGAGTTGAGACACTTAAAGCACATAGCACAGAGCCTGGAATAGGGTAGGTTTCAGTAAATGTTAGTCACACTTCTCTGTCTCCTATTAACATTAGAAACCCCAATTTTTTTTTTAACTTTTGAATTTAAAAAAAGGAAAGAAATGCTACATATTCTTCACCACAATAATTCTCTGGTTCACTTCAATGCTAAGAAGCCATGATTATATTTTCTACAAAGACGGGTACCTAATAATAAATACATGCGCACATATATAAGAGAGAGACAGAAACAGAGAGAGAGAAGGAGAAACGTACTTCTTAAAGGTGAAAAGAAATACAATTAGTGCAAATAATATCATCCAGATTGCTGTGTTATTTGCAGCTAAATATGTAGTTTAAAAATCAGACAAATGGTTTCCTGACCTGGACTGGCATTTGGGAGAATATACTAGACAGAAGTCACATGGTGTTGCCAGGGCTGCAGGTTGCAAACAAGTGAATGGATGTGGAGACAATGAGCATTCCCTATGAGTCAACAGTTCCCCGCCTTCTGTTGCTATTCGGGGTATAGATATGCCACACCTTCCACTCATCTACCTTTGTTCCCCATCAGGCTCCCACCTTCTAGATTCTGCTTCTTAGTTTTACTAAAAAGCCTTCCAAAGATAAAGTTCTAAGATAAAGCATCAAATTCTGGAATTATCTAAACTCCAGTAATGCTGAAGACACGAAAATCCACAGAACCATAGCTCTCGGGGGATTGACAAATAGGACTTTATCCTCACCTTGGGTTTCTGGTACGTTATGGTAATGGAACATGCCGCCTTTCTCGATTTACTGTCTCTGCCTCCTTTACTTATAGGGACTGACAAAAGCAGGCATCTATATTTTTTGTTTTGTGTGCTTGGGGTCAGGGGCGGTAGATCCATAGGCGTATAAAGGCACTGTTTTCAAGATAATGTAGTAACTGCAGCCTAATAAAGTTTTTCTAAAGGCAGCGTGACTACCTCCATAAAGTAAATTTAAAGAGAAAAGCTGTTTGGAAGTCTGTTTTTAGTGGTTGAGAAAAATAATGAATGCAGTAAATAAAATGTGAGAAAAATTTTCTATAAAAAGCCACACCCATATTTCTCCCATTCACTTATAGCTGCTTTCACTATTCTCTAGGCCGTCTTTGTCTTACGCATGCATTTCACAAAGCAATCTTAATTTAAACGTCATTGTGACTTTTGCTTTCTACACTTATCAACATATCCCCAGTTTTCTACAGCATGAACAAATTTTGCTCATTCACTTTGAGCCTGTATAATTTAGTTACTATTAATGACTCTAGTCACAATGATTTATATTTTGATAATGGCTGTCTTCTGAAGAATTCAAACTGTTTTAAAGTAGTACCTTGGAAACCACTGCACAGCTCAGAAATCCTCCTAGTGCAACGTCCCAGTTTTATTAAGGGGGAAACTGAGGTTCTAAAGAGCTTATGGGACCGGCCTGGATTCTTCTTGGCAGATCCAGGACTGCAACCCACGTTCCCAGAACCCCAGACCCAACCACAGCTCTCAGCCCTCAGCATCTCCATCCCATACTGGGTGGACATTGGAGGGGAGGGGAGGGGAGATCACAGAAAGATAACATCCCACTTCTCAGTCTTTCCAACTCAAGTGGAACAGATAGCTGGTACCTGCCTGTACCCAGGGCTTGTTTGAATAGCATAATCCTCACCTGACTGCCCGAAATGTGATTACCTTCCTGTCTTTGAAAAACGTTTTTATTTCATGGGAAACCGAGTCCTGGGTACTAACTGGGTGCCAACACAGCTGCAGTCCTGAATACGGCGTCAGAGAACTGGAAGCTCTGTGAGCATGATATGTACCTTTCTGCAACTGTTACTGCAACCAAGTCAAATCAAAGGACCCCGCAGAGACTCTCCTGGACGTACATCCGGGGTGGGATGGGGACCTGGAGGAAACTCAGACCTGCGTGACTTTTTCAAAGACAGGAGTCGAACCCCACCAAGCCCTCTGCACACCAGCACGATTCTGGGCAGCTGGATTCATGCATGAAAGGGTTTCCTCGGGGAAGCCGGAATTGGTGCAGCTCACAGAGTCACAGGTCAGGTTCTCTCCCAGCACACCTCCCGGCGGGCAGAGCCCTGGGGAGGCGTTAAGACGGTGAAGGGCAGCGGGGCTCAGCGGCCCAGGGGCGCTCTGGCAGGTTCAAGTTTCCGTGAGTGCCAGATACAAATGGTGGTTCTCCTCTCCGGGTTGCAACTGCCCAGCTGTCTGCAAGGGAGCCCAGAGCACCCGCCCGCTTCCCAGCTGGCCTCTGCAGCCATCCCCCGGCGGTGACTCTGTCATGGCTGAGCACAGCTGCATTTGAACTGATGACCTACTAATCTGCACTAGAAAGGTCCGCATCCTTTTACAAATCCCCGGAGCCTCACCATCTACTTAACTTGTTGCTCTTAAAGTTTCACATCATTTTCAACATGTTAAGCCACCACTTCAAGAGTATTATTGAGTCTGAGAAAGAGAGCCGCCCCTGAGCGTGTTTGCCACTTTCGCCCTCCGCCTTTTATTTCACAGTTTACACACCCAGAGCCAGCAGGCTTGCCGTTGGTTTAAGAATTCCATGCTGCGTTGCTCTCTTGGAGGATCTGTCTACTGATTATCTATAGAGAAATCAGCACTTGAAGAAATGCATTAGAGAACGCCTCCACCCCTATGCAGAAAATCCTGTATGACAAATAGGGACACAGCATCCTACACGATCTCAGAAACATACAGATGGCTTCTCCTGGACAATCAGCATTTGTCAGTAATGTTAGACAGAGAAAGTTTTGTGTTCACAACATTATTACCACTGCCAGCAGCATTTGTTTAGTACAGAACTAGCTGGCAAAAAAAAAAAAAAAATCATCTTACTTTTGCTTCATGAGTAAAATTGCACTTCAGTGCACGGTCCCAGAAATGATAACTACAGTAATATGCTTAAAAATATGCACTTCCTTCCTAGTCTTTCATCCAACCAACACATGACCACAAATATTTAGTGAATCATATGTATGTTTATTAAGTATATATTATCTACCCTAAAAAACACAGAAATAGTATAAAATCTGACACAATTAGAACTCCTAGATCACTTAAGAATTTTTTTAAAAATATTCTTGTTGCTTTATACAGCTTCCTAGTACCTTATGGATTTAGAGATGCCAAAACTTATCTAAAATCTGACACAATTAGAAATTCTGGAGCATGTTGGAATTGTGTTTTTCTTTTTTTAATTATGGTTGTCATTTTGCCACTTCCTGGTGTTCTATCGATCTAAAGGCATTAAAATCTTTTACATTCCATCGTAATTGACAACTAGCTTTTTGCCCCAGTATAACTCCTCTTGAAGAATTCTCTGGTGGTCAGTGTTTGGCAGCATTGTTTTTTATCTTATGTGCTAATATTTATGACAAGACTGAGAAATAAATGTGCAAGTTATCCAGACTCCTCCCCTCCACCCATACACACATTTTATTCCAAAAGAAAAGTGATGTTCTTGCTTATGCTGTTTTGCAAAAGACCTAAAAAGGGAAACATTATGCAAAAAGTTTTAATATTCTTCTGAGTTTGGGGGGAGAAACAGAAGGGCTTGTAATGAATAGTTTGCAAATAAACTGGCAAATAATAAGTACATTCTAGTAGCATCTTAAATTTGAAAGTTCCAGGTGGAAAGATAACCTTCCAAAGCATCTTTTTCTCAAGAGCATTTGTCATGGTCCCTCACTGTGGGAACCTGGGGGGGAAATGAGTATAATTTCCCTGATGCCCCTTGGGACTGCTGGAGCTTACTTTCCAAAGTCCATTTTCTAAAAGCATAGCTGTCTTTTTTTTTTTTAATTTATCCCCACCAGGTAAAAAACAGAAATTTTCCTTAAAGTGAACAACTTCCAGGTAAAATGGCTTCACTACTGACCATGCCACAGGCCAGTTGTTCAGCCAGAACTCCCTGTCCTTTTTACCATGCTGTCACACCTCAGTCTAGAGCCTTGCCCAAAGACAAGGAAAACCAGCAAGATGGTCAGTGTTACTTTGGTTACTACATTTACCGTGGATTTCAGGAAGCTGGTGGTTGCAGGGATGAGCAAAAATGAGGAAATATTTCCAGAACCCTTAGAAGAGAAATTCGAATAGAACTTACCTTGAGGGGAAACATGTTGTATACAGAGGGGGTACTGTATCCTGAACTGGACAACTTTTTTTGCTAATGAGTCTTTGCAAAGCAAATATTTAGTAAACAAAGAATCCTTTAATGACCAAAAGGTTTTCTCAAGTAAATATTCCCAGGACTCCACGGGCTGTAACAATTGCACTGTATTAGTCAGCTCAAGCTGCCATGACAAAAAACCACAGACTGAGTGGCTTAAATAACAGGAGCTTATTTTCTCACAATTCTGGAGGCTGGAAGCCCAAGACTAAAGTATCAGCAGGGTTGGTTTCTTCTGAGGCCTTCTCCCTGTGTCCTCACATGGTCACCCCTCTGTGTTGTTTGTGCCCTAATCTCTTTTTCTAAGGACACCAGTCAGATTGAATTAAAGCTCACCGATACGACCTCATTTTACCTAACTTATTTCTTTAAAGGTCCTCTCTCCAAATACAGTCACATTCTGAGGTACTGGGGGTTAGGATTTTGACACGGGAATTTGGGCAGGGACACAATTCATCCCATAATATATGCTTAGGAGAAACAATGTAACTCTTAGGTGGTAATATTTGTTTTGGTTATTCATAATATTCTTACATTTCCATTCATGTAATGGTGGCAGTAAGTTATTTATCTGCCTATATGGTGTTGACGAACAGTAGATTTGAAACAGAGGGAAACTTTAGAATATTTTGTTGAGACTATTAGAAGTATTTACTTTCCTGCAGTTATGAGTCTCAACATACTCCAACTGATAACAGGAAGAATCCAAAAGAAATTGCAATTTATCTGACATGTTTATTTTGGTTTTTTTTTTTTCAGTACGCGGGCCTCTCACTGTTGTGGTCTCTCCTGTTGCGGAGCACAGGCTCCAGACGCGCAGACTCAGCGGCCATGGCTCACGGGCCCAGCCGCTCCACGGCATGTGGGATCTTCCCGGACCAGGGCACGAACCCGTGTCCCCTGCATCGGCAGGTGGACTCTCAACCACTGCGCCACCAGGGAAGGCCCTGACATGTTTTTATATAGTCTGGTGAGGTAGAAAGAATACTGTGGCAGAAATTGAGAGAGCTGAGTTTTACCCTTATTGAGAAGAAGTAACTTGCTTCGGGGCCCTTGTAGCTTATTTCCTCAGTAGAGTGTAGCAGTTAAAAGAGTAGACTTCTGGAGTCAAAACTACCTAGACCCAAATCTACCACCCATTAGCTCTGTGATCTTGGGCAAACTACTTAATCTCTTTGTTATTCTGTTTCCTTATCTGTAAACAACAACAGTAACCTACCTCAGAGGCAGTGAGATTAAATGATGCTGTATATTCAAGGCACTTATAATAATGTGTATCATCATCACCCCTTTCAAGGTGATTTCTTTCATGGAGTTGAAACTGGCAAATAGTTAAAGGTACTTCTTCCCAAACTTCAGCATGATCAGAACCATCTGGAAACCTTGTTCAAACACAGATTACCACAATTACAGCTGAAGACTTCACCACTCCTCCCAGCAACTGATAGAACCACTAGACAGAAAATTAGCAAAGATGTAGAAGAACTGAACAACACCATCAGCCAACAGTATCTAAATGATATTTATAGAACTCCACCCAACAAGAGAATACACATTCTTTTCACATGGCCATGAAACAAATACCAAAGTAGACCATACAATGGATCATAAAACAAAATTCAACAAATTTAAAAGAATTGAAATCATACACATATGTTCTCTGACCATAATAAAATCAAACTAGAAATTAATAACAGAGAAACAACAGGTAAATCTCCAAATACTTGGAAATAAAACAAAATACTCCCAAGTAATCCATAAGTGGAAGAGGAAAAACTCAAAAAAAATTTTTTTTAATTCATAGAACTAAATGAAAGTGGAATGCAGTATAATAAATTTGAGGGATGCAGCTGCGAGGGAAACATATGTTTATATTAGAAAAGAGAAAGCCCTCAAATTGAAAATCTAAGTTGCTATCTCAAGAAACTAGAAAAAGAAGATCAAATTAAGCCCTAAGCAAGCAGAAGGAAGGAAATATTAAGAAAAGAAATCAATGAAACTTAAAACAGGAAAACAATAGAGGAAATCAATAAAGAAAAAGCTCTCTTTTTTAAAGCAATAAAGTTAATAAACTTCTAATAAGACTAATAAAGACAAAAAGAAGACACAAATCACCAATATCAGGAATAAAATAGAAGATTTCAATACAGACGTTGCGGCCATTAAAGCAATAATAAGGGGGTATACAAATAACTTTACACATAAATTTGACAACTTAGAAGAAATTGACCAACCAAACTAGAAAATCACAAACTACCAAATCTTAGCCAAGATGAAATAATCTAAATAGTCCTATAACCATTAAAGAAATTGAACTCATAATTTAGAATTTCCCTTCCCAAATTCCTGGTTCTGTATAGTTTCACTGGAGAATTCTGTCAGACACTTAAAGAAGAATTAACATTAATTTTATACACTCTTTTTCAGAGACTAGCAGAGGAGGGAACAATTCATCTTATGAGGCCAGTATACCCTAATGCCAAAATCAACAAACAGTACAAAAAAAGGAACCTACAGACAAATATGAACTTAGACACAAAAATCCTCAACAAAATTTAGAAAACTGAATTTATCCATATATAAAAAATAAAAATTATATACTACAACCAAATGAGACTTATTCCAGGTATACAAGGCTGGTTCATTATTCAAAAACAAAACAAACAAACAAAAAGAAGGCAATCCAATAACTCAACAGGCTAAAGAAAAAAAATCATATGACCATTTCAACTGATGAAAGAAAAGCATTTAACAAAATTCAACAGGCATTCATGATAAAAACTCAGCAAACTGGTTTTTGCTGATGAGAACATTCTCAACTTGATAAAAGCATCTGCAAAAAAATTTACAGCTAATATCATACTTAATGGTGAAAGACTAAATGCCTTCTCTCTAAATTTGGGAACAAGGTAAAGATGTTCTCTGTAACTGCTCTTATAGTTAACTCAAAAGGATCAGAGTCTTAAACGGAAAATGGAAAATTATAAAACTGTTAGAAATAAAAAAAGAGAAAATCTTTGGGACCTAGACTTGACACCAAACGAATAATCCTTAAACAGAAAATTTGATAAACTGGGCTTCATCATAATTAAAAACTTTTGCTCTGCAAAAGACTCTGTTAAGAGAATGAAAAGATAAGCTACAGACTAGGAGAAAATATTTACAAATCACACATCTGAAGGACTCTCAACACTCAATAGTATAAATCAAACAATTCAACTAGGATAGAGGCAGAAGACATGAACCAGTATTTCATCAAAGCGGATATACAGATGACATATAAGCATATGAAAAGGGACTTCCCTGGTGGCACAGTGGTTAAAGAATCTGCCTGCCAATGCAGGGAACACGGTTCCATCCCTGGTCCGGGAAGATCCCACATGCCTCAGAGCAACTAAGCCCATGTGCCACAACTACTGAGCCTGCGCTCTTGAGCCCATGAGACACAACTACTGAGCCTGCGGCCTAGAGCCCGTACTCCACAACAAGAGAAGCCACTGCAATGAGAAGCCCACGCACCACAACGAAGACCCAACGCAGCCAAAAAAATAAAATAAAATAATTTTTAAAAGCATATGAAAAGATGTTCAAAATCATTTCCTATTAGAAAAACGCAAAGTAAAACTACAATAAGATATCAATACACACCTAACAGAATAGATGACTAAAATTAAAAACAGTGGCCAGAAACTGGATCACTCATACATTGCTGGTGTAAACATAAAATAATACCATCACTCTGGAAAACAGTTTGGCAGTTAAAAAAAAAAAAGACAACTAAATATGCAACTACCATATGACCCAGTAATTGTACTCTTGGGTTTTTAATCCCAGAGAAATGAAAACATGTTGACACAAAAACAGGTACAAGAATGTTTACAACAGCTCTATTCATAATAGTCAAAAATAGGAAACTACCCAGTTGTCTTTCAGTGAGTGAGTGGTTAAGCAAACTGTGGGACATCCCTACCATGGAATATTACTCAGCCATTAAAAAGAACGACCTGTTGATTCATTCAACAACCTGGATGAATCTCAGAGAATTATGTTGAGTTAAAAGAATAAAAGCCAATCCCAAGAGGTTACATACTATATGATTCCATTTATATAACAAAAATAAACTTACAAATAATAAATAAAATTGAAATAATGAAATTATAGAGATGATGAATGGATTTGTGGTTGCCAGAGGTTAAGGATGGGAATGGAGTGGAAGGGAGGGGAGTGGGTGTAGTTATAAGGAGAGAACACAAGGGAGCCTTGTGGTGATGGAACAATGGTGTATCTTGATTGTAATGGTGGTTGCACGAATCTATGCATGTGATAAAGTTGCATAGAAGTAAACACACACACAATTGAGTGCATATAAAACTGGTGAAGGCTACATAAGTTCTGTGGATTGCCCCAGTGCCAATTTCCCGGTTTTGCCTTTGTACTCTAGTTATACAAGACGTTAGCATTGGGAGAAATTGGAAGAAGGACCTCCCTGTACATTTCTTTTATGCAGCTTCCTGTGAATCTATAATTATTTCAAAATTAAAAATTAAAGAAAATAAGCTCAACTATTTTTACAAAGGATGAGGCACTCAGGAGAAGAGGTTGGGTGGGTCTTTTTTAACTTTATACATTTCTAAAATTGGTTGAGGTGACCATATCATAAAAATACAGATCTCAGGAGAAAAAAAAACAGAGTGATGGGCTGCACTCCTAGAATTTCTGATTCAGTGAGTCTGGAGTAGAGCTTAAGAATTTGCATTTCTAATTGGTTCCAAGGTGAGCTGGTCTGGAGCCCATACTTTAAGAATCACAGATAAAAGGAAGTGGGAAATCATTTCAGTCCTTGCTTGTTCGGTCTGATCTAAAAGTGCTTCTTAATCTGATGGTTAGATAGCTGTAGAAACTAATCTGAGCTCTCATTTCAAATTTCACAGAGGCCGTTCCTCTCAAATAGACAAATGTAGACAAGTATCAGTTCAGATCAAATGTCTTTCAACTCAGACAAATGGCTGCTCAATCCGGTCCTGGAAAATAAATAAGTTAATAAAAATAAAATAGAATAAAATCAGTCTGTAAAGGGAGATATCCCCATCTAATCTGTATCTTAAAATGAATCAATCCTTCCGAAATGTCAGGCAAAACAGCCTTTGTGAAGAATCTCCTGCTCGGCCAGGTAATCCAGAGCCTCATATTTTTATATCAACCTCCCACAGGAAGGAAGGACAACCACTGTCTCCCTGAGAGAGAAGCTGAGGGTAGCCCAGTGAATAAAATGTTATTTTCTTTTTCAGTTCTTTTCTCAGTCACATATTCTGCCCTCTTCTCAGAATGTTTATCACCACTAAGAGTCATATTTCTGTTTGACTATCTGGCAAGTGACTCCCTGCTGAGCGGGCAGGGGAGAAGCCCCATAAATCAGAGACCTGCAGTCCACATGCAGCCTCCCAGCCAGTAGTGGGACCCACACATATTCTTCAAAGCTAAGTACTTCAGAGCAGCCCTCTTAAAAATGAAGATCCAGTTACTCAGAGCTGGAGAGCGTTAGAAATACCCGCAAATGTCCAAGTGAGTGGCACCCTGAGGGGCTGTGAATTGTTCCGTTGGTTTCCCAAGAGCCCTGATGAGTGCTGACTCTGGGAGCTTAAGGGAAGCATGCCTGTCTGCAACCTGGCCCTCTGTGATGTGAGGATGAGGTTCCCACTGGGACATCAGCAGATGGAAATAAAGTACAAAATCATGGGTCTGTAATGATAATTCAATATATTTAGGAAGTTCGGCATGTCTGCAGTACTTTACTCTTAAAAATAACAGTTTGGAGCACGAGCAAATTCTTCTAATTATTCCTACATCTAATTACTCCTTACTATTCAAAGTGTGTTCCTCAGATGCTAGCAGTGGCATCACTTAGCAGCTTCTGCAGACTGAGGCTCTGCAGATCCACCCAGGCCCAACCCATCAGAATCTGCATGCTAACAAGATCCCAGGTGATCCCTGGTAGGTAGCATATACCTGTGGATTACAACAGGGGGAGCTGCTGAGAAAGGGGGAATACAGAAGCAGAGATCTCATGAGTGACGGGGTCATCACCACAAACACTACAAGACCAAGACGACACTGGTAAATTAAGTAATGTGGAGTTCAGACTTGAATGATCAGGAAAACTGCTGTAATCTTGACACTCTACTTGCCCTTCTAAAATGCCCCCAAAGGCTAGAAAGCTCAGTCCTAAATTCAAACCTCACACCTTCCCAGAGAAGCACTAATTCAACCCCACTTACCATTTCCTAACTGAATTTCTTCTTTCCCAAATAGCTAGAAGTTGGGCAGTTTGCAGAGGTTTCTTGTTGGGAAAAGTTTGGAGTAACTGAATAAAATTCTAGGTGAAATAGTCTGGAAAGACTGAAAAATGTATCAGAGAATCATTATGAATTGTTGCTTGTTCTTTCTTTGCTTTCAAACCTCTTGTTCTTAGTGCTGAAACCGTAGACATTCACCAAGGAGGGAGGCTGGGTAGTTGAGAGGGTCTAGAGAGATCTTATTGGAATCAGTAGAGGGTTGAGTTTGGTAGGGTTTTAGAAAACTTCTTGCTGTCTTACATTATATGAACTTTTATGTAAAACTATAGATTTGTAGTAATCATAGTAATCATAAATATATTTTGAATGACTAAAGTTTAGGTTTTACGCACAGTTTCAGCACCCGGTTTAACACATTTTATCTAATTACACAAAATTTTTTTAATGTATACTAAATAATGCATCTGATATTGGATTGGGGTAACCACGCAGTACCTTTTTCTTTTGAAATGATATTATTTTGATAAGAAGATAAATTTGTCCTTCTTTCTCATGGATAATAACTATTGTGTAAAACATTGGAGGAGCTTTTCTTACTTACTAAGGAGAATTTGTGAGACTTCTATTTGCTTAGGACTTCACAAGAAGCCATATTCACACGTGTGTCTTGCCTTCCAGGAGCCTACAATCTAGATGAGGAGCCAGACATAAAAATATGAGATAAATTTTACAGGAAAAATTGATAGAACTTTAGATCAGAATATCGGGGGTGGGGGGCAGACAAATTAATCTCGCTGACAGATTAGAAGTGTTACTGTCAGAAACGAGAATGAAAGGTGAGGAAAAGATAGGTGGATTGTGAATGGGGAGATGAACCTGGCTTTGTGCCAATGAGTAGGACATGACCACAAGGCATGGATTGCTGTATGTCAGTGTAAAATTAAGTGTAAAATGAACAATTAGTACTAGAGGGACAGAAAAGGGGAAGCTAAACAGACTAGTCACAAATGAGCAGTGACTCAAAGCTTCCTGAGGGAACTATGACTTGTATTGAGCCTTAAAAGGGAAATGAATCAATTCAAGGTAAGGTAGAGTCAGATGATGGGGGTTGTGAAAGCACAGTAGGCATTTTAGATTTGAATGATTAGGAAAGAGACACCAAAGATTTTTAAAGAAGTGATGAAAACAGTGTGAAAGGAATTTGGGAGCAGGGAAAGTTTTCATCCAAGGCTTCCAGAGTTAAAATCCCCATTGAGAGGAACAGATAAAAGATATATTTTAAAAGAAAAATAGATGAAACTTTGAGTCCAACCATCAGAGAGCTGGTAAGGGAAAGAACTGAATCTGACAGGGAGATTGGTAGTGCTAATGACAAAGACCAGAGGTATAGATGGGGGAAGAGAGAAGGATTGTGAATAGAGAGATGATGAACTTGGCTTTGGACATCAATAAGTTGGAGGTGATAATAAGATAGCCCAAAGTGTAATAGGTACAAGGCAGCAGGGCTGCTCAGGTCTTAGGTCACACACCCCTGGGAGGGAGTGCCTCCTTAACTTTTGCACCTGTGATTTCAACTGCTTCATCCTAGTCACTGCCCTGCTGGGCTTATGGAAATATGGAACTTGAGTTTAGATGAAAAACAAGATTGGAGATACAGGTTTGGAGGTAGCAGCACAAGAGCAATTGTCATATTCATGAGGTCTTCAAAGTAGGCACCAAAGGGAAGAAAGGAAATAGGGCTGAGCCTTAAAGACTCCCCTTTGGAAACCAGAGAAGAAAGAACAAGCAAGCCTAACATAGGAAGGACAATTGAAATTAGGAAATTGGACACTTCTACCTAAACATGATAGACTTCATAGGTGCTCTTCCTGCTAGTCCCTTCCAAATAACCATTGAAATGGTAATTAAATGATTTTTGAAAAAGCATTTACTCACAAGGATTAAGAGAACAGGAGAGCAAGTGGCCATAATAAAACTGTGGAAGCTTAGAAAGCAGTGGACAAGTCTTAACTGTCTAGGCAGACTCAAGAAAACAGAAACTGAAGCCAGCAGTGGAGAAAAGCCCCACAAATATATTTGCACCACAGAACCCTGAAAGGTTCAGGCATTGGAGGCATTTGGTATTTCTGGAGTCAGGGATGTGGGTGAACCAAAAACAAAAAGATTGGTTAAAATTCTACATATTCTATAGCAGTTATATACAACAGGTCCCCTTCCCCAGCCACCACAGTTAGACAATACCCTAATATACCCCTAATCTGGCAGAATTCTAGAGTTCTAGCCTCTAGAAAAGTTGAATTAGAATGACTTTGGACACAGGTCTACAGTCACAACCAAACACAGAATTTCCTTACTAAAAACAGAAGGATTAAGTGAAAGTCTATATATGGAACAGTACACTTCCCCAACTGAATTCCAAGAATGCTGGGAGCCTGGCTTCTATCTCCCAGGCAGGAATCCTCTCTGAAAAAAAAACTAACCAAGCTGAAGAAAAGACAAGTAAATGTGAACAGCTGAGTCACTGCCCTAATGGAGGAATGCTGTCAGGTCTCCTGATATCAAAGCCTTGTGGTTATCCAGCCCTGAGTTGGGCACACGTGCACACAGCTTCCACATTGCATGGTAGAGACTCACTCTTACAAATGGACAGACAGCCAAGGATCATTAGACATTTAAGAAACACTTCTAACATGAAAGACAGAAAAGAGATAAGGAAGGAATGCAGGATGGGTGGATCACTTGGGGAAAACAGAAACAATGCAGGAACAGAAGAAACATTGAAAAATAAGAAAGAGCCTCAAAAATATACGTTATTAAAAGACATTCAACGAACAGTGAAAAGTTTTTGGAAATAATGATCACTGACATTTTTTTAAAGCAGTAGCATGGTTGGAAGATAAAGTTGAGAAAAATTCCCAGCAATCAAAATTTTAAAATAAATATAAGACTGTGGAAGAAATAAGATGAAAAATTCAGATGACCTGTTTGGAAAGTTTATCTTCTGATTATAGCAGCTTAACAAAGAAAGAACGGAGGAAAAAGAGGAGGGGAGGAAATCATTGAAGTAACACCAGAAAAGAACACACAGAGGAGAAAGACATGGGGTTCCATATATGAGGGCTCTTCAAGTATCCAGCATAGTAAGTGAAAAAAAGGTTGATATCAAAGCTCATAATCATGAAATTTCAGAACTCTGGAAACAGAAAGGAAATCTAGAAACTTTGATATAAGGGCCACATACAAAGGATGGCATAGGAAATCTTAACAGCAAAATTGGAAACAAGAAGACTGAAGAAATGCCTCCAAAAGACTGAAGGAAAGTTATTTGCATATAGGAATTCTGTTCTCAGCTAAAATACTGATCAAATGTAAAGAGAGATTAAAACATTTTTGGAAATGCAAAGACCAAAAAAATGATCTCTGCTTTTTTTTTTTTAATTAGGAATCCAATAGGCTAGAGGCTTACTACCCAAAGGGGTGGTAAAACAAGAAAGAGGAATATTTGGGATCCAGCACAGAGAAAGTCACAGGGAATCTACATGACGATGTAAAGGGAGCTTCTAGGGCTCCAGCCATGAGGCAGTCTAGACGGTGGCAAGGTGAAAAGGGGATTCTGGAGGGATGTATCTAAGAAAAAGGTTACCTGATTTGTTTGACTGTAGTCAGAAAATTTACCCCTTTGTCCAAGATTCGGGGACAAACTAGAACAAAAACAGAAAAGCAAGCAAATGAAAAAGAGAAAGAGAGTATTAATTCCAGGGGAAATAACAAAGTAGACAATAAAGGAAATGATGTCATACATATGGCTCAGCTGTGAAAAAGAGGTACATAGTTATAAACTTCAAATATTGATCTAACCAAAATGAGGGAAGGTGTCTGGAGGCAGGAAGGGTATGAAAGCCAAACCTCATCATTAAATGTAGGAAACCAACAGAAAATATCTAAAGCTGAAAAAAAATTTTTTTAATTAAGGTATAATTGAAGTACAATATTATATGTTTCAACTGTACAACATAATGATTCACAGATTTTAAAGGTTATATTGCATTTATAGTTATAAATATTGGCTGTATTCCCTGTGTTGTACCATATATCCTTGTAGCTTATTTTATACATAGTAGTTTGTATTTCTTAATCCCCTACCCATATCTTGCCCCTCCCTCCTTCCCTCTCCCCGCTGGTGACCACTAGTTTGTTCTCTATATCTGTGAGTCTGTTTATTTTTTGTTATATTCACTGGTTTGTTTTATTTTTTAGACTCTACATTTAAGTGATATCATACAGTATTTGTCTTTCTCTGTCTGACTTATTCCACCTGCATAATACCCTCCAAGTCCATCCATGTTGCTGCAAATGGCAAAATGTCGTTGTTTTTTATGGCTGAGTAGTATTCCATTGTATACCATATCTTCTTTATCCATTCCTTTGCTGATGGACGCAGGTTGCTTCCATATCTTGGTAATTGTAAATAATGCTGCTATGAACATTGGGGTGCATGTATCTTTTCAAATTAGTGTTTTCGTTTTGAAAAAAAATTGTTTAATAGTCGTGTAAGGAAGTTATTCAGAAACATGATCACAAATACTAGAACAAATTGGAAGAGTTACAGGCGGTTGCCACTGGAAAGGACTCACGAGGGAAAAGCTGAGTCAGGGGCTGCTGTTCTTAATTTTAAACCTTTAAAATACTCCACCTTTTAAAATTGTTACCTATGTACACCTTTGTAAGAGTTTAAAAAATAAAGAGACCAAAATAAGTAGACTCAAGATATCAAAATAAGTTTGTATTTTAGAATCAGATGCATTTATGATAGTGAATGCATATTTCAAACTTAATGAAAAAACTTGCTAAATAACCTTTCAAGTCTTGTAATTTCAAGTTCATGTACTTTTTAAGGAAGAAAACTGAGAGGATTGTGATGGAATGATATAGTCACAGTATTAAAAAAAGTGGTTTTTAAGGTAGTTTCTATTACATTAAGTATATTTCGAAGTCGTAAGTGTGTTGTATTCTTCTTTATAACATATATCAGTCACTCTTTGCCAAGTACGTGTTCATTCTTGTGAGTATTTAGAAACAACACTGGTTAAGTACAAGATCTCCAGTCCTCAGAGGTTTAAAAAAATTCATTTCCCATGTTTTCCAGATGTTTATCTGCTAGAATTCTTCACTGATCTTTTTTTTCAACTCACTGTTTGAATAGTTTTTTCCATTTTTAAATATGAATACCTCCAAACAGAGGCTCACAACACATTTCAACTTATACACAAACATTTCGATGGGACAGAAAACTGCACTTTATTCAAACAATAGATTAGGGATGAAATAGTGGTTTTAAGGTTGTTTTTGACATTTAAAAAGGCCTGAAGTATTTTTTATCGCATTGCTGCCTGTTGTTCCTCTAGATACCTAATAACTTTGAAGAGAAGATCCCGGCACATTATATACACTGAAACCCTGTCCAATACAAAGTGATATTTTTCTTTCTATTTTTCATTTGTGGATGATGGCTCCAGTCAACAATATAATCACTTTCTCTTATTGATTTTCTTACAGAATGCGTCCTTGTTAGATTCACTGATGACTATACATTACTGAAGTACCTGGTAAAATTTCATTTTGTTATTACCACCGCACAGGAGATGCTTTTTGCTGGATGAAAATAACTACTTCTCAAGAAGAAGATGAAACTGGGTTTCATGCAGAATTCCAGAGAATGGCATCCTTATTTGAGAGCTAATCACCAAGAACTCCTACCCTCAAATCAATTCAATATTATTCTCCGTTGAGAAGCTGCACTGTATCACTCTAGCTTGACCTGGGTTTTCCGATTGAAAAAAAAGATGAATTTTCCCACTTTAAACACTTAACAATTTAAAGCTTTAGCTCTTCAAAAGAATTCTGATTCTCTCATGACTGGCCTGTGCAGTGCACCTCCTAAATCACTCTGGGTAGTTTTCAGTGGCCTGTATCTGATTAACTTGAATTGATTTGGGCTAGAAGATTTGTTAAAACAGCTCAAGTCAAATAGTGACTTTGTATTTGCAGGCCTGAGTAATATATAACCCATAGTTATTTTTCCTTCTTATTTGGGGTATCAAAATAAATTATGATATCACTGGATCCTCCTTTTTACTGAGAAATACTGAAGTAGTCTCTTTCATTTTGCCAGAATTATAGGTTTCCTGAAATTCCTAAAGCACCACACTGACAAAAACAACAAAAGATACATTTTTTTAAGTTTATTCAAAGGTTATGGATTATTCCTAGGAAGTCTACCTAGAAAGGAAAATAGAATGTTAATACTTAAAAATTTGACAGGACATACTCTTACCCAATAATTTATTTTTCAGTTAAATTCCATCTCAGCCTGTGCTGCTCCCTTATGGACTGTCTCATAGAAATAACTGTTTTAAAAAATAAAGTTAAATTTTCTTCTTGGTGGGAAATGGTTTTTAAAATCATTTTCTTATTTGAAATTAGAATGATTTTTAATTCTAAATAATGAAAGTATTCGGAACCCCACATATATTTGATGACAGCAAATTTATGAGTAAATCTTTAAAACTTAATTTTAAAAATTAAGACACTTAGGGGATTCCCTGGTGGCGCAGTGGTTGAGAGTCCGCCTGCCGATGCAGGGGACACGGGTTCGTGCCCCGGTCCGGGAAGATCGCACATGCTGTGGAACGGCTGGGCCCGTGAGCCATGGCCGCTGGGCCTGCGCGTCCGGAGCCTGTGCTCCACAACGGGAGAGGTCACAACAGTGAGAGGCCCACGTACCGCAAAAAAAAGAAATTAAGACACTTAAAGCTAGCGCTTTGCTACATAAAAGATGGCATATGATACTGCAACACTTAGTCTAATCTGAATAAGAATATTTTAAATCAAAGTCATTTTATTCCTTTAAATTATGCACAAGAACTCTAATTAGGTGTTGCTAATAAGAGATTTTTCAGGGACCTGATTGACAAATAGAGAAATGATTCACAATTTTCATGCCAATTGCACAAGGCTGGCTGCTCCCCCAGACTTAAAGGCTGTCCTTTGTAGATCATTAATTTGCTTAACAAATCCTTTCTCCAGCCTAGAAGTAAGAGCCCCGTTCTTGTCTCCATTATCAGAGCTCTTCTGACTAAGGAGGTTTCCTTACAGTCTACAGGCAGCACACTGGCTACATTTTCCAACAGTCTTACTTTGCTCCTGATTACCCCGCTGTCTTTGGCTTAAACCGGAGCCAGCTATTCATATATCTGTAAGCCTTAGTTTCCCCATATGAAAAGCGGGCCCGAGGGTCTGTACAAGTTCAAGTGAATCAAGTGTTAAAATCGAATCTGATTCTAAAAAAGATGACCAGGCAGATAGCCATTTTCTCCATAAATCATTGTGAGGGAGTTCTGACCACAATAACATCCCACTTGGCCATTGTATTAAATGTGTAAACGAAGCTACTTTTAGGCCTTTCTGAAAAATATGCACTTAGGGACTTATAAACAGCATATTTTCATTCATTAAATCATTTTTAAAATAGGCTGTGAATGAGAACTTAAAAGTGCTTAAGAAAATATTATTCATTCTGCAAAAGTTACTATGGCCCAGAATGCAAACTGGTCACTTGAGACTATTTTAAAGCTACGAGCAGAGGGAGGCAGAGGTCACTGCTTTCCTCCCTCTATGACAAGCCAAACCTCCTCAGACTTGGCCTGTCCACTCCTCAGCTGGGCTGGGCCATCCACAGGGGCTGATACAGCCTCCACGTGACCAAGATCTTTGATTTGAACAAGGCAGAAAATCACAAAACTAAACACAAATCTGCTATTAAGGGAAAAAAATGTACTTTGCTTTCCAGATTTTATTTTAAAACATTTATTCAGGCTTCTCTATGATTTCAAGCCCCACAGCCCAAAGGCATTAAACTGTATTGAAGCTTAATGGCCTGAAAAGTTTCCTTTTGAATTAAAGCACATCCAGTTACAAAGGAGGAGGGGAGGGCATCTGCAACTAATCTGAAAATTCCATTTCTGATCCTGGACTTTGAGGACATAAAAATAGCCAGCAGAATACTTTCAAATCACATAGGGGAGAATATGACTTCTGGGAGCTGGGTTTCTATACCAGTGCCTAGTTAAGAGAATTTTCGATTAGTGAAGAATGACCTTTAATATAGAGAGGTTCAGATGGGCGTTGAGAAGAAAAAAATAAGCTACATATGCTTCTCCAGACTCTGTTCTCACTAAGTGATTCACTTATTGTAGAGGAAAATTCTAGGAGCTTTCATTTTATAGGTAAAATGGGGACCTTGTTTCCAGACCAGCGGGCTCCAAAGTAGGAATGAGATACTGGGTACAGGTAGAAAATTAAATTTTTTAAAATTTAGGTGTAGTACCTAGATCATCTTTAATTTTTCGTTTGGTATATACAAAGTACATGTAACAACATCCCCTTAAGTAAACAAATGTACCTATGCTGGGTACTTAAGTAAATCCAGAGACAACTCCTCTAGACACTACACCTGAGGCACAGTGAGATTATTCCCAACCTTAGTCCATAAAGGAATCCCTAGAATTTTGCAGGCACAGACCCCAAAACCCCAAGAACCAGATCAACAAGAGCTCTACCCACTGGTTTTCTGTTATTGCATTCTGCTTTTTTCCTTTCATAAAAAAAAAAAAAAAGTGCTACAGTATATCACCAATAATGGGGTTATAAGAAAGGTACAAACAGATGAGTCCTGTGCAAATCTTCATTATCAACTGTCATTGTAAGATATGTATACTTGTGTTTGTGCAAAACAGAGAAACTCCGACACAATCGTGTTCTATTTGATGCCCTATTTATTATGGGAGCATAGATTATCTCAGGAACAGAGACAGAGAAATGCTCACTATCAAAGTGGACATTTCTAATATCAACTTCAATCTGTTATTTTTGAAGAGCTATTTTCATCCTCCATACAAACAGGATATCAAGTACAACTTTCTTTTGTTGACTAAATGTCAGTGTTTCCTCTTTAAGTGTAAGCTGCCTGAATGGTTATTTAGCAAAAAGAAGAAGGGAATAATCTCTGAGAAATTCTTTTTCTAAGCTTCAGAATGTTCAAAGGAAGACAGAGTAACACAAACTGCTGTCTGAGGATTTGAAAAACATATTTTTAAAGATCTACATGACTTAACATTTCAAAGTAAGGAAGAATCTCCACCCTCCAAAAAATGTGCAATCACATGAAAGTATTCCAATGATCATTGCCAATGGACATTGAATTTAAACAGTTTTTGTTTTTAAAAAATTTACATTCAAAAAAAAAATTTACATTCAAAAAAAAAATTTACATTCTCATAAGGTTTAATATATCATACTTTTATTGAGATATAATTGACATATAACATTATATTAGTTTCAGGTTTACAACATAATAATTTGATATATGTATATATTACAAAATGATCAGCACAACAAGTCTAGTTAACATCCATCAGCACACATAGTTACAATTTTTCTTCTTATGATAAGAACTTTTAAGATCTACTCTCTCAACAACTTTCAAATACACAATACAGTACTGTTAACTATAGTCACTAAGCTGTACATTACATCCCCATGACATTATTTTTATAACCAGATGTTTGTACCTTAATATATCTTACTTTAAAGATAAAATACCCAGCAAAGTCGTTTAAGTCTCAAGGAAAACTAAAAACAATTAATATGATCAATTTGCTTTGTAACAACGATAGCCTTTCCTCAGGACCTTTCCTCTTAGCTCAGATGGCCAAACCCTCACTCCCTCAAAGGTCCCTCTGTTATGAACCCTCATATCTCTTGGAGACCCTCTCATGACTGTATAAATGATTGTACGCTTCTGGTTTTAAGATGCTATAGACTGACTTTTCTGTTCTGCCACATCACTTCTGAAAACCACCCCCCAAACAGTAAATGAAACAAGAAACAAAAACACAAGCTCCATCTCTATTGAGCCTAGGAGTCATCTGAAATCCTCAGCCATGTTTATATACACATGGAAAGCAGATGGAAGGTGGTAACTGACTTAACCAAGTGGAAAGGTTAAAGCTAAGTGCCTGCAGAGGGATGTACTGAAGAGAAGCCAGCCAACAGAATCCCCAAACCAGGAAAGCCTCAGGTATGGGAAGCACCAGCTGCTGGAGAGATGGGGATTAAATGTCCCATGAAACTAGAGTGTTCAGCCGAAATCCACATATGGAGCAATTGTTCACCCCCTCCCCTATCCTGGATCCTCACCTCGACCCTGCAAGGCCAGGAGGTGGGAAGTGACACGAGCTAAGGGACACGAGGCAGAGCAGAGAACACCGGGGAGATGGCACTGACTGCTCATCTTCATGTTAATCAGTGAGGTACCAGGCTTTTCTCCCACCTTCCTTCTGAATGCAACAATCAGATTTATACACTCTTCACAAGAGATTATAGCCCCCTGATGGGCAGCCCCAGAAACAGACCAACAGATACTATATTTGGGGGCTTGTCAATGAAAAAAGCAGTTCATGGTCTGATTATTCTATACTGACTCTCACCACCTAACAAGTTCCTCACATACAGGCACCTCCAGTCTTAAATATGTACCTCACTACTTTCTCAGCAACTTCCCTTTAGGAATTTTTCCTAAGGGAAAAATCAGACAAGTGGACAAAGATGTGTATACAACAGTGCCTAGTAAATACAATATTGTAAATCAACTATACCTCAATTTAAAATTAATTAATTAATTAAAAGAAGTGTGAAAAAATGCCTAGTGCAGCATTACTTAGAATAGTAACAAATTAGAAACCTAAATGTTTCAACAATAAATGATTGGTTAAAGAAATGTTGTAGCCAATAAAAAGGGTACAATACATGTATTGACATGAAAGATACTAACGGCCTAGGGATTGTGAAAAAGGCAGGTTTCAAACATGTATGTTACAACTCCATTTATATAAATATATCTTTATATATGCATAAAAATATGAAGATTTGTTAAATAGTGGTTATCTCTAAGAGGTAGAACTATGAGAAGTTTTTTATTTCTCTGTAAATGAACGTTTTATCAAACTTATATCAGAAACTCAAAGGGAATTCCTATTCAGAAAATAAAATATGTTACAAATAATTTTAAATATGGTCCTTGCTCTTAATTATAAACTTATAGCCAAGAAGTAGCAGACATTTGAGGAAATCTTCAAATATGAAGGACAGAAATCTAAATCAATAAACTTGGTAGGAAGGAAAGAACCTTAGAGGTAAGAGAAACAATACAGGGAGCACTGTTGGAAAACATCCAAAAAAACTACCATTAATATCCTTAAGGGGAATACCTACTGAACTCTGGCAGAAGACCTCAGACTTTCCAAAAGGCAAGAAACTCCCCATATACCAGGCCGTGTGGCTGACAGGGTCTTGGTGCTCTGGCCAGGTGTCAGGACTGTGCCTCTGAGGTGGGAGAGCCGAGTTCAGGACATTTGTCCACCAGAGACCTCCCAGCTCCACGTAATAACAAACGGCAAAATATCTCCCAGAGATCTCCATCTCAATGCCAATACCCAGCTCCACTCAACGACCAGCAAGCTACAGTGCTGGACACCCTATGCCAAACAACTAGCAAGACAGGATCACAACTCCACCCATTAGCAGACAGGCTGCCTAAAATCATAATAAGGTCACAGGCACCCCAAAACACACCACCAGATGTGGTCCTGCCCACCAGAAAGACAAGATCCAGCCTCATCCACCAGAACATAGGCAACAGTCCCCTCTACCAGGAAGCCTACACAACCCACTGAACCAAACTTAGCCCCTGGGGACAGACACCAAAAACAATGGGGACTACAAACCTGCAGCCTGCAAAAAGGAGACCCCAAACACAGTAAGTTAAACAAAATGAGAAGACAGAGAAACACACAGCAGATGAAGGAGCAAGGCAAAAACCCACCAGACCAAACAAATGAAGAGGAAACAGGCAGTCTACCTGAAAAAGAATTCAGAATAATGATAGTAAAGATGATCCAAAATCTAGGAAATAGAATGGAGAAAATACAAGAAACATTTAACAAGGACCTAGAAGAACTAAAGAGCAAACAAACAATGATGAACAACACAATAAATGAAATTTAAAATTCTCTAAAAGGAATCAATAGCAGAATAACTGAGGCAGAAAAACGGATAAGTGACCTGGAAGATAAAATAGTGGAAATAACTACCACAGAGAAGAATAAAGAAAAAATAGTGAAAAGAATTGAGGACAATCTCAGAGACCTCTGGGACAACATTAAACACACCAACATCTGAATTATAGGGGTCCCAGAAGAAGAGAAAAGAAAGGGACTGAGAAAATATTTGAAGAGATTATAGTTGAAAACTTCCCTAATATGGGAAAGGAAATAGTTAATCAAGTCCAGGAAGCACAGAGAGTCCCATACAGGATAAATCCAAGGAGAAATACACCAAGACACATACTAATCAAACTATCAAAAATTAAATACAAAGAAAAAATGTTAAAAGCATCAAGGGAAAAACAATAAATAATATACAAGGGAATCCCCACAAGGTTAATAGCTGATCTTTCAGCAGAAACTCTGCAAGCCAGAAGGGAGTGGCAGGACATGTTTAAAGTGATGAAAGGGAAAAACCTACAACCAAGACTACTCTACCCAGCAAGGATCTCATTCAGATTCAACTGAGAAATTAAAACCTTTACAGACAAGCAAAAGCTAAGAGAATTCAGCACCACCAAACCAGCTTTACAACAAATGCTAAAGGAACTTCTCTAGGCAGGAAACACAAGAGAAGGAAAAGACCTACAATAACAAACCCAAAACGATTAAGAAAATGGGAATAGGAACATACATATCGATAACTACCTTAAATATAAATGGATTAAGTGCTCCAACCAAAAGACATAGACTGGCTGAATGGATACAAAAACAAGACCCATATATATGCTGTCTACAAGAGACCCACTTCAGACCTAGGGACACATACAGACTGAAAGTGAGCGGATGGAAAAAGATATTCTATGCAAATGGAAATCAAAAGAAAGCTGGTGTAGCAATTCTCATATCAGACGAAATAGACTTTAAAATAAAGACTATTACAAGAGACAAAGAAGGACACTACGTAATGATCAAGGGAGCCATCCAAGAAGAAGATATAACAATTATAAATATTTATGCAGCCAACATAGGAGCACCTCAATACATAAGGCAAATACTAACAGCCATAAAAGGGGAAATCGACAGTAACACAATCATAGTAGGGGACTTTAACACCCTACTTTCACCAATGGACAGATCACCCAAAATGAAAATAAATAAGGAAACACAAGCTTTAAATGATACATTAAACAAGATGGACTTAATTAATACTTATAGGACATTCCATCCAAAAACAACAGAATACACTTTCTTCTCAAGTGCTCATGGAATATTCTCCAGGATAGATCATATCTTGGGTCACAAATCAAGCCTTGGTAAATTTAAGAAAACTGAAATTGTATCAAGTATCTTTTCCAACCACAATGCTATGAGACTAGATATCAATTACAGGAAAAATCTGTAAAACATACAAACACATGGAGGCTAAACAATACACTACTAAATAACCAAGAGATCACTGAAGAAATCAAAGAGGAAATCAAAAACTACCTAGAAACAAATGACAATGAAAACACGATGACCCAAAGCCTAGGGGATGCAGCAAAAGCAGTTCAAAGAGGGAAGTTTATAGCAATACAATCCTACCTCAAGAAATAAGAAACATCTCAAATAAACAACCTAACCTTACACCTAAAGCAATTAGAGAAAGAAGAACAAAAAGAAACCCAAAGTTAGCAGAAGGAAAGGAATCATAGAGATCAGATCAGAAATAAAAGAAAAAGAAATTAAGGAAATGACAGCAAAGATCAATAAAACTAAAAGTTGGTTCTTTGAGAAGATTAAAAAAATTGATAAACCAGTAGCCAGACTCACCAAGAAAAAAAGGGAGAAGACTCAAATCAATAGTATCAGAAATGAAAAAGGAGAAGTAACAACTGACACTGCAGAAATACAAAGGATCATGAGAGAGTACTACAAGCAACTATATGCCAATAAATTGGACAACCTGGAAGAAATGGACAGATTCTTAGAAAAGCACAACCTTCCAAGACAGAACCAGGAAGAAATAAGAAATATAAACAGACCCATCACAAGCACTGAAATTGAGACTGTGATTAAAAATCTTCCAACAAGCAAAAGACCAGCACCAGATGGCTTCACAGGCAAATTCTATCAAACATTTAGAGAAGAGCAAACACCTATCCTTCTCAAATTCTTCCAGAATATAGCAGAGAGAGGAACACTCCCAAACTCATTCTACTAGGCCACCATCACCCTGATACCAAAAGCAGACAAAGATGTCACAAAGAAAAAACTACAGGCCAATATCACTGATGAACATAGATGCAAAAATCCTCAACAAAATATTAGCAAACAGAATTCAACAGCACATTAAAAGGATCATACACCATGATCAAGTGGGGTTTTTTCCAGGAATGCAAGGATTCTTCAATATACACAAATCAATCAATGTGATACACCATATTAACAAATTGAAGGAGAAAAACAATATGATCATCTCAATAAATGCAGAAAAAGCTTTTGATAAAATTCAACACCCATTTATGATAAACACCCTCCAGAAAGTAGGCATAGAGGAAACTTACCTCAACATAATAAAGGCCATATATGACAAACCCACAGCCAACATCATTCTCAATGGTGAAAAACTGAAACCATTTCCTCTAAGATCAGGAACAAAACAAGGTTGTCCACTCTCACCACTATTAATCAACATAGTTTTGGAAGTTTTAGCCATAACAATCAGAGACAAACAAGAAATAAGAGGAATCCAAATCGGAAAAGAAGAATTAAAACTGTCACTGTTTGCAGATGACATGGTACTATACATAGAGAATCCTAAAGATGCCACCAGAAAACTACTAGAGCTAATCAATGAATTTGGTAAAGTAGCAGGATATAAAATTAATGCACAGAAATCTCTTGCATTCCTATACACTACAGATGAAAAATCTGAAAGAGAAATTAAGGAAACACTCCATTTACCACTGCAACAAAAAGAATAAACACCTAGGAATGACCCTACCTAAAGAGACAAAAGACCTATATGCAGAAAACTATAAGACACTGATGAAAGAAATTAAAGATGATACCAACAGATGGAGAGATATATCATGTTCTTGGACTGGAAGAATCAACATTGTGAAAATGACTATACTACCCAAAGCAATCTACAGATTCAGTGCAATCCCTATCAAACCACCAATGGCATTTTTCACAGCACTAGAACAAAAAAATCTTAAAATTTGTATGGAGACACAAAAGATTCTGAATGGCCAAAGCAGTCTTGAGGGGAAAAAATGAAGCTGGAGGAATCAGACTCCCTGACTTCAGACTATACTACAACCTACAGTAATGAAGACAGTATGGTACTGGCACAAAAACAGAAATACAGATCAATGGAACAGGACAGAAACCCAGAGATAAACCCATGCACATATGGTCACCTTATTTTTGATAAAGGAAGTAAGAATATACAATGGAGAAAAGACAGCCTCTTCAATAAGTGGTGCTGGGAAAACTGAACAGCTACATGTAAAAGAATGAAACTAGAACACTCCCTAACACCATACACAAAAATAAACTCAAAATGGATTAAAGACCTCAATGTAAGGCCAGACACTATAAAACTCTTAGAGGAAAAAATGGGCGGAACACTCTATGACATAAATCACAGCAAGATCCTTTTTGACCCACCTCCTAGAAAAATGGAAATAAAAACAAAAATAAACAAATGGGACCTAATGAAACTTAAAAGCTTTTGCACAGCAAAGGAAACCATAAACAAGATGAAAAGAAAACCCTCAGAATGGGAGAAAATATTTGCAAATGAAGCAACTGACAAAGGATTACTCTCCAAAATTTACAAGCAGCTCATGCAGCTCAATATCAAAAAAACAAACAATCCAATCCAAAAATGGGCAGAAGACCTAAATAGACATTTCTCCAAAGACAATATACAGATTACCAACAAACACATGAAAAGATGCTCAACATCACTAATCATTAGAGAAATGCAAATCAAAGCTACAATGAGGTATCACCTCACACCTCTCAGAATGGCCATCATCAAAAGATCTGCAAACAATAAATGCTGGAGAGGGTGTGGAGAAAAGGGAACCCTCTTGCACTGTTGGTGGGAATGTAAATTGATACAGCCACTATGGAGAACTGTATGGAGGAGGTTCCTTAAAAACTAAAAATAGAACTATCATACAACACAGCAATCCCAGTACTGGGCATATACCCTGAGAAAACCATAATTCAAAAAGAGTCATGTACCACAATGTTCATTGCAGCACTATTTACAATAACCAGGACATGGAAGCAACCTAAATGTCCATCAACTGATGAATGCATAGAGAAGATGTGGCACATATATACAATGGAATATTACTCAGCCATAAAAAGAAACAAAATTGAGTTATTTGTAGTGAGGTGGATGGACCTAGAGTTTGACATACAGAGTGAAGTAAGTCAGAAAAGAAAAACAAATACCGTATACTAACACATATATATGGAATCTAAAAAAAAAATGGTTCTGAAGAACCTAGGGGCAGGACAGGAATAAAGACGCAGACGTAGAGAATGGACTTGAGGACATGGGGAGGGGGAAGGTTAAGCTGGGACAAAGTGAGAGAATAGCATGGACATATATACACTACCAAATGTAAAATAGATAGCTAGTGGGAAGCAGCTGCATAGCACAGGGAGATCAGCTCGGTGCTTTGTGTCCACCTAGAGGGGTGGGATAGGGAGAGTGGGAGGGAGACACAAGTGGGAGGGGATATGGGGATATATGTATAGCTGATTCACTTTGTTATAAAACAGAAACTAACACACCATTGTAAAGCAATTATACTCCAATAAAATGTTAAATATATATATATATATATATATATCTCCTTAAGGGGAAAAGAGAAAATATTGTATCCATGAAATAAGAAGAAGGTATAAAAAGGGAACAAATAAAAACGAGGAGCTTTTAGAAAAGAAAAATATGACAGCGAAAAGAAAAAGTCCAGTACAAGAACTGGAAGATTAAGTTTAAAAAAAAAAAATCTGCCAAGGAAATCCACAATGAAAGAAAAACATAAGAGAATTTGAGTATCAATGTAGACTGTTGTTGAACAGCTGACGAACAGTACTGACAGAAAGGAAAGTGAAAGTGGTTGGGGGAAAATTATCAAATAAATAATATAAGAAACATTACCAGAACTAAAGTTTACAAATCTGAAAAATGAAAGGCCTTGTGAGAGTCTGGTATAACTAATGAAAATATCCACGTCAAGAAATCTTAGGACACTAGAGATAAAGAGAAGATCCTAATAATTTCCAAATGAGAGAGTAGTAAACCCGGGACACACAAAGGGTCAGGAATAAGAATGGCATCAGACTTGTCAAAAGCTATATTGGAACGCAGAGGACAATGAAACAATTTTTTTTCTCAGGAACTCTTTTTTCTCTCAAAACAAGTGAGCAAAAGAAGAAAGAGGAAAATATGTGCTTCAAGAAAACAGAAAATTCAATGAAGGAAAAAGGCAAAGGAAAATCCCGGGACCACAGCCCTCCAGAGCTACTGGTTCAGATCAGGGCAAGAGGACACAGGATCCAGGAGAGATGTTTCCAGGGAGAAAAAGTCAGGAGGGAGGGTACAGGGAGAATGTGAGAGAGAATCTGACAGATTAACCCCGAGGGAAATTGTACTGGGAGACCAGAAGAGAGTATAGAAAGACATACTAATGGGTACAAAGAAAACAAGTCCAGTGAAAATCAAGGGAGTTAGTAACTCCAGAGAAAGGAAAACATACATGAGAGAAGAAATGTAATCACAGTACACTACATGGCTCAGGCAACAATATTTATAGTCATAATTTTATAAACTCTGAAATACTGATTGAACCAAAAATCATGGAGAAAGACTGGAGGGTTGTGTAAGAGAGCTAAGTTCTCTCTACCAGAGGAGATATTCCACAGATAGTGAGTAAAACTGATGACTCCAGGGGAAGGATCATGCGCTTATTGAGAAATATGGAAGTCATTCCAAGAGAAACAACTAAAAGAGCTGAAAGTAGTCAGAGGCTGAGAGGGAGAGCTTTATCATGTAGTGAATAAGACAATTACTCTTCACGGAAGACTTTTATAGCTTTTACCTAACGATGAACATCAGTTCTGATATACTACTACGAAGTGCCTTAGTTCTACACTTTATTTATTATTTATTTGGGTTGCGCTAGGTCTTAGTTGCGGCATGCGGGCTCCTTAGTTGTGGTATGAGGGCTCCTTAGTTGTGGTATGAGGGCTCTTAATTGCGACATGCATGTGGGATCTAGTTCCCTGACCAGGGATCGAACCCCAGCCCCCTGCATTGGGACCACGGAATCTTAACCACTGCGCCATCAAGGAAGTCCCTAGTTCTACACTTTAAAACGTAGATTATCATGTCCCTGTAAACACTTACTATCAAAAGGCAAAGAAATTCCTCCCGTCCTACCCCTTTCATCACAGGCCTGCAAAGCCCTCCGTGCCAAGATGAACTGAATCAGACTAGACAGTCTTCTGCTGGCCTGAATAAAATACCAACTGTCTCCAACTTGCAGATGGATTTGTTTCAGAAATCCCCAGGCCAGTTGTTTGGAACTTGGGAATGTTTTTTCTTCCTCATCCCTATCCCAGGAGACATATTTTAGATGATTATTCATCACAGGATTCTGGATGGTGGCTTCCTTGGATTGAGGAGCAGGGAAATGGATGGGGGGAAAGGGGGATGACCATAAGTAAGATGTAGGTTATTGTTAAGACTGAGCTTTTGTGTTGGATGGTGGGTTCACGGATACTTATTACCTTATAAAATTATATTAATAAACAAGTAAACAATAAAAGCAGGACCAATGATAAGAATGTGTCATGAACCAAAAATTATCAACCCATTTCTACATACCTGAAGCCCAGTGGAGACAAAAACATATTATCCCAGGATCCTGTTTAGCTGATAATGTAATAGATGGCACATTTACCTATATAATCAGCAATTACCTGAAATAATTTTTTTTAATTTTTATTTATTTATTTATTTTTGGCTGTGTTGGGTCTTCCTTTCTGTGCGAGGGCTTTCTCTAGTTGGCGGCGAGCGGGGACCACTCTTCATCGCGGTGCGCGGGCCTCTCACTGTCGCGGCCTCTCTTGTTGCGGAGCACAGGTTCCAGACGCGCAGGCTCAGTAGTTGTGGCGCATGGGCCTAGTTGCTCCACGGCATGTGGGATCCTCCCAGACCAGGGCTCGAACCCACGTCCCCTGCATTGGCAGGCAGATTCTCAACCACTGCGCCACCAGGGAAGCCCTGAAATAAATATTTATTAAACATATCCTCAGGGGTAACACACTGAGCAAGTCCTATGGTTATGGTAATCCATAGAGACATGGCCCCAGGGCTGGGGGTACTGGAGAATCATCTTTATCGTTCAGAATTCATAAATTACATGTAAATATATGGACCATTTCAAAGGTCTTTAAAACATACACGTAGCAGTTCCCTTATGTATCCCATGACTAGTAATCCAAAAAAGAAAAAGAAACACAACTGTAAAATACGTTAGGAAAAGTATATTTTTATCTTGAGCGTTGGGACTGTGAAAGCAGATTTGATTAGGAATATGGAGAGTTCCAAGAAGATCCAAGCAGGATCTGAAGAGATACCAGGGCCCTTTTGAGGCCTATAGTTGCTGATGGTGCTGGTCCTTCCCTCTCCCTTGACACATACGTCCTTGAGTGCTGCTTTAAGCACTTGACCTAATCAGTCAAGATTAGGGACATATTTAGGTATAGTAAGTACATGTTAATACCGTGAAAGTAACTAAAGTCTCTAAATTCTCTATGAAAAGCAAATTTTCCCATTATTCCTTGATTCTTCCTCTCTTTGAAGCACATTCTTCTTCCAGAGTTTCTCTCTAGTTCTCTTGAGTTTCCTTCTCTCATTCTAAAAATGTCTCTGAGAGCCTCAAGTACGAAACAGGCTTTAACCCAGAGAGATTCTGGTTTGACACCGTATTCCACACACCTCACAGACTACACACACTCACCTCACATATACCTGCTGGCTGCTCCACAGCCTGCAGAACCCTGGAGGTCAGGTCATACATCAAGGCCAAGGCTCCACATGGGCTCATTCAGAGAAAATGTACTAACCCTGCAGTTACACCTTTGCTGGGGGCTGGGCCTGTAGGCAGGTGATGCCTGATTCCTGGTCCCAAGACACACAGCCTTGTCTGCCTGCCTCCCAAAGGAACAAAGCTATAGGAAAATAATAGGCAAGGTAGTTAGCAGAAAGGTTTAGGAGGCAAAAGTTCTCATGATTTGAGCAACGCTTCCATAGCATTTGCTCTTTGCCGGGTCCAAGTGCTTTACGAAAACTATAAACCTGTGAGATAGACACTGTTATACACATTAAAAGATGGAGGCCAGAGAAAGTAAGTAACCTGTCTAAGGTCACACAGCTACAAAGTGATGGATTTGATCCAAGCAGTCTGGCTCCAGAATCTGTGCTCTTAATTATGATTCTGTGCAACCTCCTTCAGCCTGAGATAGGAAGCCTTCTCTCTACCCTTCTAATTCCCGGAATCACTAATGAACTGATGTTTCTATAAAAACAAAGAGAGTGCTTAGCATAAACCCAGAAGCTACCTTTCCAGCCAAGCAGAGGGGCAGAAGCTACAATGGGGAGTGAGGGAAGGAGGGCCAGGGAACAGGTGCTTTAGACACTGAGAATTGGGTCTTCCTGACCAGACACACATGCAGTGGATAATCCTAGTGGCCAAGGGAGAGAGAGTTGATGCCAGGTATGGAGGTCACTCACAGATAGAAAATAAACCACAAGAATCCACCTGCCAATGCAGGGGACACGGGTTCGAGCCATGGTCGGGGAAGATCCCACATGCTGCAGAGCAACTAAGCGTCACAACTACTGAGCCTGCGATCTACAGCCCGCGAGCCACAACTACTGAAGCCCGTGCGCCTAGAGCCCGTGCTCCGCAACAAGAGAAGCCACCACAGTGAGAAGCCCACGCACCACAACAAAGAGTAGCCCCCTCTCCTCGCAGCAACTAGAGAAAGCCCGCGTGCAGCAACGAAGACCCAACGCAGTCAAAAACAAATATAAATTTAAAAATTAATTAAAGAAAAAAAAAAGAAACCAGAAGTGGAGGTTAACGTCTGCCTGAACTGAGAAGAGGATGCTCTGGCTCTCTGTGGATGGAGCACATTGAAAAATGAAGCCAAACCACTCTCATCAGAGAAGCATATAAATAGCATTTACAGACCTTGGCTTCTGTGCCCATTTAATTCTGTGAACTCTCAGAAAAGGCCTACTATGAGGAAAGCACGACATACGACAGAATGGAGTAAGGAACACGGCCCAGGTTTTTCTCGTCTCAGTGAAGTCTTGATTGTGGGCTTGGTATGCGTGAGTGGAGACCTCAGCTGCCAAGGGCACTTGAGAGCATCTGACAGCACAGTCTGCGGGGCTGAGAGCAGCTGAGCTTCTTGGAAGCACCACCAGTTGGAGGGAAAATAAATAAATAAATGGGGAAAAAACAGAGGAGCCAACGTTCGTCAAGATAAAAGAAATCCACAATAGGAAGGTCAGTCACTCTAAGAATAACTGTCCTGCAAACACAAAACCAAGGCAAATATAACGTCCCCTACCTCAGCCCCAATCATCTGCCTTTTGAAGTCAGTGTTATGTTTCTGTATTTTTTTCTCCTTTATTCCCTATGGGTTCTTCTAAGGTAGGCCATTCTCTGTGAAAAGATATATGTGAGGGAGGTTTCATTTGACATCCGTTTTCCAGCTATTAAATTTGCGTTGGTTATTTTTAGAACAAAAGATAGTTTAAGAAATAATTAGATGCCCATATGTGATACAGGCCAGATAGTGGCAAATGTTTTTAAGATTATGTCTAAAAAATTCAAACTGACTGAAAAGTAGGAAAAAATGATGTGGATTTGAAGTTTATTAAAATGATCAGGTTTTTAAAATTCAGCAGTATAATGTGGCTGTACCTCAGTTTCCCCAATTGCATGCCTCACTGTTTTTGCATAAAACAACTGCCCCGACCCCTCCCAGCCCCCAGTCTGTGAGGCCAGCATGATCAGCTGGGCTTCCAGCAGAGGTGATGGATTTGCTCTGATCCACCCTCACCCCCTCCTGTTTCTGCCCATGATGAATGGACACCATTACAAGATGGCGTCTGGGGTTAGGAGTGCAGCCTAGGGGAGCTCACCCCCATGGGGGAATCAAACCCTGGACCTTGGCCTCTTTTGTGTGATGCCTTAACCTACAGAACTAATCAGCCATGGAAAAATAAGGATGCTTATCACTGACTTGCCAAATAGCAGTGTTTGAGAATATATTCCTTTTAAAAAAGAAAGAAAGAAAGAAGGGTGATCTTAGAAGCTTTGCTTCCACAGTAAAACATCTATTTAAACCAACTAATATTATTTTAAGTCAGGAACAGAGGCAGTGGCAATAAAAGCGGTTTCTCTAAGTCAACAACTGGCTAGAGACTACATGTGCCTACAAAACGAGTTTCATAAGATCGTGCTTATTTTAGAAACATCAATACTAAAACAACAGTAACAGTTTTTCCCCTTAGTTTAAGCACTGCTTGGATATGCATTATATCCAGCCAAGCAATAACTGAACAAATTCCCCTCTTAAATTTCCCCAAGTTCAAGTACAAGGCTTTGAGCATACCACAAGCTTTATAAAACAGCCCAGCTTTAAGTATGCAATAATCGCTCATTTCCTGGCCATTAATTCAGACATCATGCAATCACTCAAAGGCATCCATTTTCCTTTGCTGCTATTTTGGGGACTGCCGCCCTATTGTCATCCCTGCCTTAGACCCCTGACTTCGCCTTCTTTTAATTAGAGCAGCAAGAACGACAGGCGGAGTCAGTCTGCTGAGGGTGATCCATCACAGGGCTCACTTTGCTCCCTGGCCTCGTAGATGACAGTTTATAAACAGGACATCTTGGATATCAAGATAACTGCTTAAGGAAACAGAAGAACAAATGGTGACCATCTTGTAAGCTACTTGCCTAAGACTATAAACTCTAGTCTAGGGCTGTATTTACTGACACTGTGTTTTTTTTTATATAAATTTATTTATTTATGGCTGTGTTGGGTCTTCATTGCTGTGCACGGGCTTCTCATTGCAGTGGCTTCTGTTGTTGCGGAGCACAGGCTCTAGGTGCGTGGGCTTCAGTAGCTGTGGCTCAAAGGCTCTAGGGCACAGGCTCAGTAGTTGTGGCACACGGGCTTAGTTGCTCCACGGCACGTGGGATCTTCCTGGACCAGGGCTCGAACCCATGTCTCCTGCATTGGCAGGCGGATTATTAACCACTGTGCCACCAGGGAAGCCCATGACACTGTGTTTTGATTAAATATCCAAATAGACTTTACCAATGATGATACTTTAGAAGATGTTTTGTCTGAGCTTGCTCTCAAACTGATGTCATAACCTAAGAGTTGCCCAAGGTGTTAACTCATATTCTCACAACTGAGCGATGGGATCTGCTTTTGAGCTAAATCCTTTCCACGTTGGTCAACAGTAGTAGTCCCAGTCCTGAAAAAGAAAACAACTCAACACTCGTGGGCTCATTCATTGTCATTACAGAAAGCACTACATATTAGCCTGCAGAGTATTGAATACTACTATTCAACAGTATTTTCCAGGTAAAACTAAAGGACTGATTTATGCCTGCTGTAATCTAACCCTGTTATCCGGAAGAGAAGACATAGGACCCAAAGTTATATTGCGCTGTAATTCAACTCTACAATGTGGTGAGCTGGTGCGTGTGCTAGGTGCTGGATTACAGATACCCAGCCTTGCACTGCAGAAGCTCATGACACACGTAAAACCAGCAGTGTACAGTACCGAAGATGCTAAGACACAGGCTAGAGCCAGTCTGCCTAGATTTGACTCCCAGCTCCTCCATTTAGGGTGCAGTTTACTTAAAACATCTGTATCTGTTTCATTACTATTTTGATGTATTTCCTTCCAGTCTTCTGTGTCTGTATTTAATGTATATATACACATATACATACAACAAAGTTGAAATCATATTTTTGCATATTTACATATTTTATACACTAAAGAATACATCAGAAGCATTATTCCATGTTAATATTATTTCTCATGCCTTATAAGAATACACTGTATAAATACCCATTAACTTATCAAGCAACTCCCTATTGTTGGACATTTACACTGTTTCCATTTTTCACTATGGTAAATTGTGATGCATATTTTTTCCTATCTTCTAAAAGAGTTTAACAGTATTGGGTTGAAATATTCCATGAAAGATTTAAAAATCTCAATAAAATTGTTAAAACCCAATAGTTTAGGAGGTAATTATTCCATAACTTTTTCATTCTTCCTTGGTGATGTTCTATTCCTTTTTTTTTTTTTTTTTTCGGTACGCGGGCCTCTCACTGTTGTGGCCTCTCCCGTGGCTGAGCATAGGCTCCGGACGCGCAGGCTCAGCGGCCATGGCTCACAGGCCCAGCCGCTCCGCGGCATGTGGGATCTTCCCGGACCCGGGCACGAACCCGTGTCCCCTGCATCAGCAGGCGGACTCTCAACCACTGTGCCACCAGGGAAGCCCTATTACATTTTTTAAAACAATGCAGACTTTACAGATACTGTAAGATAGAAAATAAATTCGATATTGAACAATGAATGTTGATTGACTTCCTAGGCTATTTCCAGGCATTGATTTAAGGGCTGAAGATACAGCAGTGAACAAAACAGACCAGCTTCAGCCTTCATGGAGTTTACCTGCCAGCAGAGGAGACAGAAAAACAAACGCACAAATAAACATAAAGTATTTACATCAGAAGGTGATGGTACTTGAGAAAAAGCTTGAGAGGGACACAGGTAGTACCTGACAGTATGGGGGAGCTGCTATTTTTTTCTAGAGTAGCCAAGGAATAATTCAGTAAGAAGGTGATATTTGAGCAGTGATTGAAGAAAGAGAGGTGAGAAAGTGGTCCAGGCTTAGTGAACAAGAAACAGCATGGAGGTCCGTTTGACTGGAGCCTGGTAGGTGAAGGAGGATGTGGTAAAGGTGTGTTCAGAGAAGTAGGAGTGGCCAGATCGTGTTGGGCTTAAAACAACTTTGTAAGCACTTGGAGTTGAGTTGGTAGACATGAGTTCTTAATAGATGCTTTCATACACATTCTGAAAGTATCCAATTCTTTCTAAAGTCATTACACTCCAAATAACTCTATCTGGTATGCATTCTCATTGATGCATTTTTATAGACCTTCTTCCCATTCTAATAACCCAATATAAGTCCTATTAAAATCATTCTTATCCAAATGGCTATTCATGAGTTTAAGAGCTCTGTTCTTAAAAGCTTTGTGATTTTGTCAAGGAGAGAGAAGTATAAAGGCTAAAAACAAAAGGCAAGTAGAAGTCAACATTTTCCTGTACAAAAAATGAGTTTCCATAGAGATCAGAATTGGGACCATCTGATGTTTTATAAGTATCCTGCAAGAGAGCACAAGAAAAAGCTCCTGGATTATAAATGATACTAAGATAGCTAACATGTGAAATGCCCATAGAAACAAAATACTAGAAGGATCTCTCAAAATTCTGTGATTTCATGTAAATGAAATGAGTGATGAGTGTCAGCATTTAGAAGTCATGCAAAATGTCCCTATGAAACTCCAGGATCTGGGCTTTCAGTTTTACCAAATAATTCAGGGGCTTTCTCTACAGATACTGCCCCCCTGCCATGGGTACAAAGAAGTGAATAAATGTAGGATGGCATCAGAAAATGTAACAAATAAACATTCTTTCAAATAAATACGTACTGAACACAGACTATGTGCGCTGTGTTTGCTGTTGGAAATACAAAGCTTAGAGTCTCACAGCATGACAAATTGATGGAATGTGATGAATTCTTTCCTGGATGACATCACATGATGCTACATGGAAGAAGAACACAGAGCCTAGATGGTCAGGGGCAAGGAAGGTAAAAGAAGTGGTGGGAGTTAGCTGGAGGCAGATGGGTTGAAAGGATTTGGTGTCCCAGAATGAAAAAAATAGAAGAGAAAAGGCCCACAGGGAACCTAGGAGGTGTGGATGAAGCTCTTCTGAATGGGTGGAATGGAAGTGGAGAGATGGGGTCTGGGAGTGATGAGGGGTGAGAGGTAAATACTTGTTCTTATCCTCCTGAGTACAATGGTACATCTGTATCTGGAAAAGTGTATGCAATTCTGGTCCTTGTACTTAACATCCACACATGGCCAGAAGCTTAGGTAAAAGGCAAGTAAAATGATCATGTTCATGAAGCAGTTTTCATAGAAAGAGAGTCTTAATAAATTAAGATTCCCTACCTCATAAAGACTAAAAGGGAAAATGTACCAAAATCTATGAAATTAAGATAAACAATTAGTAGGGTAACATGATGTACTTACTCATTAAATCCCACAGATCAAATTCTAGACAAAATCCAGCCAACCAGAGTATTTCATACATTAACCCTATCTAAGTCAATGTCTCCTAAACTTGCAGAATCTCCAAAAGATGGGCCTTGAAATTTATATTTTAACAAATGTCTCAGATGCTTCTTACACTTAGGCAAGCCTTATACAGCTTAATGAATACGGTATGTAGGTGCTTCTAAAACATACTTACGTTTCAATAGTTTGTAATAAATGAATGTGTTCTAAGTAAGAGCTCGGCTCTTACTTTGTAACTAGAATTTGTAACTAGAATCACAAATACAACTGTTTCACAGCCCAAATCCCAAACTCCAAATGGTTGGAACAAGGGTAAGAGCTTCATTAGTCTGAGTCAAATTTGATCCCTTGTTTTTTGGTCAGTTCACTGCTTGCTAAAGCCTTCAACAAATGGCAGGGGAAACATCACAAATCAACCAAGGACAGATGCTGATTCACTATATAGGGACAACCACAGTCTGAAAAGTCCAGAAAGACCTTTTCCTGGATAATATAGGAGACCAAGAGAAGTTTCTTCCGGGCAAAATTTCTCATATGCTAAACAAGTGCAACAACTGTACAAACTAGGTTTACAACTTAATAAAGGTTACCAGCCAAGATCAGGATCACCCTACTACAGCCAAATAACTTCTTAAGAGAAGTATGTGAATTTCTTGTATAATAGGGAAAAGACACTATCGCCAAAAGAAGGCACCTGTTATTTTTAAAACACATATTGCCCTCACGTGATGAGTGTGTAGGCCATTTGATAATGGTAATTCACCTATTCAGATGCTTTCCCAGGAATGGGTTGTGTTCATTCTATCACTTCTGTTTCTCCATATAATTAAAGACCGGCCACTTGTGATGTGGACCATTATTTAGAAAAGGAGATAATTCTCTAAAAATGTCAGCCCTAGTCATAGGCACCTATCAACTATCTTTCATTACTTAGCACTTTGTATTACAAGACCCTTTTCAAAATAAATTATGAGCCAATATACTTGTTCATCTGGTATATTTGTGGACCCCAGACACACATCAATGTTATTTTCTTATTTCCCCTTCAGTTCACTGGATGATAGATCTTAGCGCTGAAATGTTTCTTTCAATTAAGCTTGCAGTAGATCTAAAGATTCAGGATTGTAAACTCATTGTGATGGGGGTAACACAGGAGAACAATACCGCTGCTGGTGTCCCTGGATATCCAGATGTAAGCGGGTAGGGGTCCCTTATAACAAGTTTCAAATTATATCTTTGTGTGAGTGGATTCAATGTCTATGAAGGAGACAGAATCGAAAAATCAAAATCCAATAAAAGGAACGCTGGGCATGCAAAATCCGTAGTTGTGAAATATTTAACAAAAGCCAAATATTGAACTTGGACTGGGGAAAGAAGACTTTGTTCCTATTTTGACCTGTTGGAGGTGAAGTGGAAACACCCAGTCTCACAGCAAGCCAGAAAGCAGGAAGTGGCTGTGTGAGCCAGCTCAGAGAGACTTAACTCCCTACGGAAGGGGGGTGTTTTCACTCTCAGAACATTGTACCTTACTATTTAATCATTCTAAAGGTTCTAAATGCCGGACAGGTAAGTTGTACCAGGGCCTCTGGACAAGGATTACAGACAGATGTCTATAAAGACAAAATAAACACATAGGTTTGGGCTTATTTTAGCCACAGTTCTGTGTTAAACTTTATAGATAGTAAATTCTTACCATATTCTTACCATGAATATGGTTGCCAAATTTAGCAAAGAAATATACTGAACACCAGTTAAATTTGAATTTCAGATAAATGATAAATAAATTTTTATTATTGAAGTAGGTCCCATACAATACTTGGAACACACAAAAATATATTTGTTCTTTATCTGAAATTCAAATTTAACTAGGCATCCTACATTTTATCTGGTAATTCCACCAGCTTACTGCCACAAAGGGAGACCACACTTGAGTCTACTATAAGAAACTAAATTTAAACTAATTTGCCTGGTTCAATATTAGCTGAAGACCACGAGTACTTAGGCCAAGAGCAGTAGATTTGGTGCAAAGGAAAACCTCAGTGATAATCTTGTCCTTTCCTAAAGTAGAAGGACATTGCATGTTAATGTAATGCTTTTATTTTTGTTAAATTCCCTGGAGTTAACATAATACAAAAACGTAATACTTTGCATTTTATAGTAGCCTGTGTGAGGAATGTCGTCTCTACAAGAGTTTATGCACATTTCTCACGAGACTACAGTGACAAGGGACTAAGTACATACCTGAATTATATTTAACATAGGGAAGGAAGGGGTTGTTGATATGACCCTTAACACTTATAGATGGGCAAATCTGGGGGGGGGTTGACTTGTTTGGGTTTAAGGTTTGTGTATATGCGTGTGTTTCAGGGTTCCCCCTTACAACAAAATAAATCTCAGAAAAGCACTGACAGGACTCCCCTGGTGGCACAGTGGTTAAGAATCCACCTGCCAATGCAGGGGACACAGGTTAGAGCCCTGGTCCAGGAGGATCCCACATGCCGCGGAGCAACTAAGCCCGTGCACCACGACTCCTGAGCCTGCACTCTAGAGCCCGCAAGCCACAACTACTGAAGCCCGCATGCCTAGAGCACGTGTTCCACAACAAGAGAAGCCACCACAATGAGAAGCCCACACACACCGCAACGAAGAGTAGCCCCCGCTCGCCGCAACTAGAGAAAGCCCACGTGCAGCAACAGTGACCCAACACAGCCAAAAAAAAAAAAAAGAAAAGAAAAGCAGTGACTATTGCACTGATATGAACAAATTATTTTTTTAAGTTGGCAATAAAAAATAAAAGTATAAATATTTTGGGCAATGCAGAATATGTTTATCTCTTGTTATAAAAAGGTAACTGTAAAGGGCACAGAATACCTCTAATTAAACATTTATTTGATTTAAGAAATTAATTTGTAGTAAAAATACCAAGTTGACTCAAGATCAAAGATTACTATATATCATTCATTTCCAATTATATGAGATATCTTTGAGACTGAAGAAATTATTCAGCCAGCTACTATATTTCTTGGGTATTTGGATTTTTTTTTTTAGTATACATAGAATCCTATTATTTCCCATTATGCACCTGGAAATCAGAAACTGATTTCAAAATAAAACTGAGATTGCACTTTATTACACACATTAGTTTCCCTCTTTTTATCTAGAAATCACTTAAGCAAAAGAAATTCACCTTAATTGTTTTTTATGTTCCTGAAACCTGGCAGTGCCTTACTCACCATAGGCACTCAGTAAGTTGTGTTAAATGGCTGAATCAATGATTCCAGCGAGATTTGTTTGGAAAATAATTCAGATATTATATACAATATTAAAAAGTGTCAAATACCTTTTGGCATGGGTTTCATCAGATAAGATTTGAAATGAGGTTTTTTTTTAATCTATATAATTGGGGAATCTAAAAAACAACTGAAGTCAAGCTTGAGCTCTAAGCCAAAATGGTCTATTGGTTTTCTCTACATTGGAGAAGGAATCCATCTGCGTCTGTGGAGGAGAGCAGCAGACATTCCTGGATCTATTCATATCTTCAAGGAGACTCCCTCATGAAAGGAGGAAGTATACCTACCACTTTCTAATTTGCCAGCTCTTGTTTCGAATACCATTCTAGCAAAAAGACAAACATTCTTTTTCTTCTATAACATTCTAACTCCAAATAAAATGAAATAAAAATTAAATGTGAGTTTCTTCACCAACACAGTGATAATAAAGCCAAGATCACAGTTTTAACTCCCAGATGTGTCCACTGGCATACTACAGAGAAAAACCAGGGCATGAAAATAAAGCATAGCCCTCTCTACTCACACCTGCATTCATGATGCCTTAATAAAAGAGACTACTACACCCTTTACATTTAACTAGCTCAGCACCTATAAGGTAAGCATTACATACTCATCTTACAAACAAAGAAACTGACTGCCCAAGGTCATAACCAGAAAGAAGTGCTAAGATTTGAACCCAGGTCTGATTGATTCCAAAAGCATTGCTTTTGCTAAAGCATCAGGATGCCCCCCATTATACCAAGGGCAGATGGCTTACGGCAGGCCATCATTGCTACTGGCTAGTTACTTTGGTACACATATCTGATTAAGACTGGATCAGGGATGTCTTTTCCTATCTGAAAGGGCAGCAGACAATTCTGTTCTTTTATGGGGTGAGAAATGCCAAAGTTAGGACAAATCAGCTTTCACTAAGAACTGCAGAGGGGCACATAAAATCAGATTAGCACAAAAAGAATGAGATACATTATTATTTCTTTCACTGTTATTTTTGGATTTCTGTTCTCTGTATTTTTCATGCTAGCTTGCTGAAATATCAAGGTTAATGTCTCAGTCAGGTTCCAACTTCCCAAATGACCTTTATCCCAATTACCCTTTGATGCAACACCTACTTCAGAAAAATTAACCTTCAAAGTGCTCCTGAAATGGAACATTCTCTATAGATCTGTATCCCCTAAAAAATAAGCACTTCCCTCTCATCTTCCACTCACTTTTGGAGTTAAACAAGTTGAGGTAGCTGGGTCTACCGGATATAGCACATACTATCAAGGCTCAAATATTAAAACAGTATCATTTTGGTACACTAATAAACAGAACAATAAAACAGAATGAATATCCAGAAGTAGATCCAGCTGCATATGGAAATTTAGTATATGATAAAGGCGGCATCTCAAATCAGTAGGGGAAAATGGATTTTTTAATAAGTAGCATTGGATGAACTTGAGAGCTATATGTAAGTTTTCTAAACCTGAGAATAATATAAATCCAGAGATCCCAGAATTTCAATAAACCCCAGTAAGAATAAGTGTACATGCATGCACGCACACACACACACACACACACACACACACACACACACACACCACCACCACACCAAGGTATCAAATTGCTGAAAACTAGGAAAAAATTAGAAAATCTTAAATATAGACAGAGGAAAAAAGATACATTACATAAAGAGTAACATAAAAAGAATGACCACAGATTCACATCCAAAAGAATGTAACAAAAAGACAATATCTTTAAAATGTTTAAAGAAATTATTGCCAATTTAAAATTCTATGCCTAAAAAAATCCTTCAAAGTGAAGGCAAATAGACAGTTTTAGAGACAAATAAAAGCTGGGAGAATCTGTCATCAGCAGACCTGCACTGCAAGGAAGGTTCTCAGACTAAAAGCACAAAAAAGAATGAAAAACACTTAGCAATGGCAAATATGAGGATTTATGTGAAAGACTTTTTTTCTCATTTATTAATTTCATTAAAAGACAATTGACTAAGAGCAAAAATAATAAAAATATACTTTGGGGTGTATAACATATGTATCAATAAAATAAATGACAATAATAATCAAAGGATGGGAGGGGGAAATGGAAGTATATCATTGTAAAGGCCTTACGTTATACAGGAAGTGGTACATTATTATTTGAATCTAGACTGTAACAAGTTAAAGATGCTTATTCCAAAGCCTACAGCAACCACAAAAATAAATAAATAAATAATGAGAGAGAGGGAGCAATAAAAAGCCAATAGTAAAATTCAAATGGAATACAAAAAAATTACTCACTCTCAAATAAAGAAAGAGAAGAGGAAAAAAGAAGGAATGAAGAACAGATAGGATAAATAGAAAACAAAGAGGACTATGGTAGACTTAAAGCCAAATACATTGATGATTACATTAAATATTAATGGAATAAATATTCTAATTAGAAGTCAGAGATTGTCATACTGGATTTTTTTTTTTTTTTGGATTTTTTTTAAAGCAATATCCAACTGTATGCTGTCTAAAGAAATGTACTTTATAAGCTAAAAAGTAAAAGTATGGGGAAAATATACCATACAAGCACTAACTATAAGAAAACTGGAGTAGCCACAGAAATATCAGACATAGTAGATATCAGAACAAGGAACAAAGAGGAACATTTCATAATGATAAGACAGTAAATGTATCAAGAAGATATAACAATATTAAATGTGTATTCACTTAATAAGAGAGCTTCAAAATATAAGAAAGCAAGAACTAACAGAACTGAATGGAGAATTTACAATCCACGAGTATAGCTGAAGACTTCAATGCTCCTGTTCTAGTAATTGATAGAACAAGTATACATAAAATCAGTAAGAATATAGAAGACAAACAACACTATAACCAATTTGGTCAAATTGACATTTATAGAACACTATAGACAAAAACAACAAAACGTAAATTTTTTTCAAGTGCATATGGAACATTCACCAAGATAGACCTTATGGTGGACCATAAAACAATAAATGTAAAAGGACTGAAATCATATGGAGCATGTTTTCTGACCATAATGCAATTAAGTTAGAAATCAATAATAAAAAGATACTTGGAAAATCCTCAAATATTTTTAAATAATACATATATGTATTGAAGAAGAAATCACAAGGGAAATGATATGCTATTTTGAACTGCAGGATACTAAACAGTCATCATAAATCTAAGCAGTGGCAAGAGAGACTTTATAGCTTCAAATTCTTATATTAGCAAAGAAAAAAATGTCTAAAATAAACTATGCTTCCACCTAAGGAAGGTAGAAAAAGAAGAATAAATCAAACCCAAAGTGAGTAGAGAGAAGGAAATCATAAAGCTGAGTATGGAGCTAATTGAAATAGAAAATGGACAAAGTACAGTGAAAATCAATGAATCCAAAAACAGGTTCTTTAATAACATGAATAAAATTATAAACCTTTGGCCAGACTGATCAAGAAAAAGCAGAGAAAACAGAAATTAATAATACTATGTATAAAATAGGGGACATCACTATATATCATACAAATATTAAGAGGATAAGAAGGGAATTTTATGAACAAGTTTAAACCAACATATTTGATAACTTAGATGAAGCGGACAACTTCTTTTAAAGACACAATCACTAAAGAAACACAAGACGAAACAGAAATTCTCAATATTCCTATATCTACTAAATACATTGAAATCATTAACAATACTCCCAGAAAGAAAAGTTCGGGACCAGATGGTTTCACTAGTGAATTCTATCAAACGTTTAAGGAAGAAATAATGTCTATAGAAAATAGAAGAGAGGGAATTTTTTAAAAATCCTTTTATGAGGCCAACATTAATCACGTTGATACCAAAATAAGACAAAGATACTACAAATCCCTTAAGAACACAGGTGCAAAATTCCTTAATAAAACATATGCAACTTGAATTCAGCAATATCTAAATATAACATACTATACCATGACCAAATGGGTTTATCTCAGCAATTCAAGGGTGGATTGATACTTTAAACCAACCAATGTAATTCATTATGGTAACAGAACAAAAGAGAAAATTTCGTTTCACTAGAAATTAAACAGAAAGAAGAACCCCACAACAAAATATTGGGTTGGCCAAAAGGTTAATTTGGGCTTTTCCATAAGATGTTACAGAAAAACCCAAACGAACTTTTTGGCCAACCCAATACAACTAGAAGGGAACTTTCTCAACCTGATAAAGGGAATCTATGAAAAAAATTACAAAAAATGTCATGTAATGGTGAACATATGAGATTCTAATATTGAATAATAACATGGATTACTTAGTGATAAAATTTTTTAAAAAGTGTTAAGAACTGTACACTAAAAACTATAAAACATTGCTAAGAAAAATTAAAGAAGACCTACATATATACTACAATAATTAGATGGAGGAAACAATATTATTTAGATGTCAATCTCCCTAAATTTAAGGAAATCCCAGTAAAAATCTCAGGAAGTTTTTGTTTTTGGTAAAACTTGATTAATGGATTCTAAAACTTATATAGAAATGCAAAGGACCTAGAATCACCTAAACTATTTTGTTAAAGAAGAATAACATAGGAGGACTTACTCTGCCTGATTTTAAGACTTATTATAGAACTATAGTAATCAAAACAGTGTGGTGTTGGCATAAGAACAGACATATAGATTGATGAAACAGAGTAAAGTGTCTAGAAACAAACTATTACACATGTGGTCAACTGATTCACAATAAAGGTACCAGAGTAATTCAATATGGAAAGAACTGTCTTTTCAACAACTGGTGCTACAACAGCTGAATGACCATATGAAAAAAAAAAAAAGATCTATGACCTTCACACCATACACAGAAATAAATGTAAAAACTAAGACTCTAAAATTTCCAGAATAAAATACTAGAAAATTTCCAGAATAAAATAATAGAAAATCTTTGTGGCTTTGGGGTGAGGAAAATTGTTTTTAAATGGGACACAGAAAGTACAAACGTAGAAAGAAAATAATAATAATTGTACTTTATCAAAACTTACAACTTTTGTTCTTCCAAAAACATTCTTTATAAAATGAAAAGGCAATCCACGTCCTGGGAGAATATATTCATAACGATGACAAAAGGCTTATACCCAGGATATTTAAAAAAATAAACTCTTAGAACCCAATTGAAATTGGACAAAAGGTTTAAACAGACACTTCACAAAAGGCGACACATGACTGGCCAGTGAGCCTACAAAAGATGCCCAATATCACTGTCATCAGGAAAATGTAAAATAAAATCACAGTGAAATACCACTACTCATGCACTAGAATGGCTAAAACTTAAATGACTGCCAACACCAAGAGATAGCAAGGATGAGGAGCAACTGAAACTTTTAAATATTGCTGGTAGGAACGCCACATAGTACAACCACTTTGGAAAATATTCTGTAGTTATTAATAAGTTAAATATACATGTGTCATATGACTCAGCAATTCAACTCCTAGATGTTTACCCAAATGAAAACATATATCCACACAAAAACTTATACACAAATGTGAATGTTTATAACAACTTTGTGCAAAATAGTCAAAAACTTAACACACACACACACACACAAAAACTTAACAGAAATGTCCATCAACAGGCAAATGTATAAACGAACTGTAGTATATCCATATGATTTATAAAATGGATTTTTAAAAATGAACAACTGATACATGGGACAACAGGGATGAATCTCACATAGTGTTGATTGAAAGAAGTCAGACACAAAAGAGTACATATAATATGATTCCATTTATATGAAATTCTAGAATAGGTAAAGTTAATCTCTAGTGATAGAAAGCAAATTAGTGGTGGTCTAAGATCAGCAGTTGGGTAGGGAGTGAGGATTGCCTGCAAAGGGTCATGAAGAACTTTGGAGGATGATGGAAATATTCCATAGGTTGATTTTGATGATAGTCACCCAGATGTGTACTTTTCTAAACCTGAATACTGTACACCTAAAATTTACATTTACTATATGTAAATTATACCTCAATAAAATTGATTTTAAAAACTAGACTGAGATACTATTTCTTACCTATCAGATTAGTAAAAATCAAAGAGTTAGAAAACATATTTTGTTGATGAGGCTGTGAGGGGAAAAGTAACTCTCATACATTACTATGGACAATACAGAATTGGATTATCCATAGGAAACTTGCCAATAGTTACCAAACAACATATGCATTTACCTTTAACCCGCATATCTCACTTCTAGGACTCTATTACAAAGGTATATTAGCAAAAATATGGAAAAATACGCACACAAATTTTTATTAAAGCACAGTTTGTTCTGCAGTAGAATGCAGAACAATGGGAAAACACCTAGATACCTAGAGAATATGGTATATTCAGGACAGAGATACAAGCTAGACTTCTCTGAACATGTCTTGTGTATCATTTACATATATGAATATACTTATAGTTCCTAGTTCTGTTCACCGAAAATGCCTAAAATGATGACCAGCCCCAGGAGCAATGAGTATCACTAAATACCACTAACCACCAAAAAGAACCAGAGTTTTTAAGAGATACAGCTGATCCCAGGTCTGAGAAAGAAAATGTATAAATGGATCACAATAAAAACCAAGGAAGCTGCCAAATACTACCCCAGTCAAAAGGACTCAGAGGTCAAGCTGAAGAACCTCCCACTGGCCAAAGATGGGACCATCTGAGCGTCAATAAAGATGACAAATGCGTGGATTAAACAAACAAACTTTTAAAAATCCATTTGTTCATAATGATTCTAAAACAACAACAACAAATACACTCATTGGTCATTGAAGAGCATTAGGGAACAAATTCATTTATTTGGAAACTGGTAAATAAAGGGAAAGAAGATGCCATCAGCAAATTCAGACTGCAGAAACGGCTACAGGACAAATACCTAGTTTTTGCCACAACTAAATGCCAAGAAAAAATAAAGAGATGGAGGAGTTCTTTATAGCTTCATCAAGAGTAAGTGATGCATGAACCAGACAGCAATGTGTGGACTTTATTTAGATCTTTATTCAAACAAACATAATTTTCAAAATACCTTTATGAGGGCCTCCCTGGTGGCGCAGTGGTTGAGAGTCCGCCTGCTGATGCAGGGGACACAGGTTCGTGCCCCGGTCCGGGAAGATCCCACATGCCGCGGAGCAGCTGGGCGCATGAGCCATAGCCGCTGAGCCTGCGTGTCCGGAGCCTGTGCTCCGCAACAGGAGAGGTCACAACAGTGAGAGGCCCGCGTACCGCCAAAAAAAAAAAACCTTTATGAGACAACAAAGGAATATGAACATTGACTGCATATTAGATAATAGTCAGGTATTATTGTCAATTTTGCTAAGTGTTATAATGGTACTTAATAAGGTTTCAAGAGAGCCCTTACCATTTAGAAATATATACTACGTTTAAAGATGATATATATCATCTAGGATCTGATCCAACACAATGACTTACAGAAAAAATGGGAAGAGAGGCATAGATGAAACAAGACTGTCCACGAGTTCATTACTGTAGAAGCTGGGCGATGGGTACAGGGAGTTTATTACATTAGTCTCTCTAGATTTTTGTATGTTTAAAATTTGTCATAATAAAAAAGATTTTTTAAGTGCCAAATGTTAACAGTTGAAAGAAAAAGGGAAATCAAGAACTGGACATGTGAGCTAAAAATAGTCCATACAGGAGAGATCAGACCTGGTGAAAGCTATTAATAACATGTAAAGAATTAGTTCCAAAACTCAATCAATGCAGAAAGTTAACAATCAGATAATATTTGATAAGTCCTGTTTGATTAATTAATCAATTAATTAATTAAGGCCATGAGGTCCCTGGAGCAGGAAGGGAAAAGCAGCATATGGACCAATGGGAAACAGGTGCCCAACTAGAGCAGAGACAGAAAGGGGGCACCTCAGTCTGGAGGGAATAGTTAGCAAAAAATAAGAGAACAGTGAGGATCTGAAACCAGGAACAAAGCAGTGGAATGAAGATGATGGGTGAATTCTAGAGACTATTCATAAGAACAACTGACAGTACTTAATATTGCAACGAGGAAGAAAGAGGAGCTAAAGCTGATTCAATTCTGTTCAACAAATATTTACCAAGTATCTGCGTGCCTTTCAAGATCTCGAAGAACTAAGAGTCTTCTTGAAGAGATAAATAATTCAAACTATAACATATACAAATGTTTTATAACAGAAATTAGCATGAAAGTTGTAGGAGAACAGAGATGAAGGAACAACTGAATAAATACTGATATTAACCAAAATGGGGAAAATACTGGAGGAACAGTAGTTTAGAAAGGACTGTATTTTTTTTTAGGTGCTTATGGGACATTCTGTTGAATAGGTTCAATAGAGATGAGACATAGAGGTCATACATCAGCATAACGGCAATGACTTTCAAAATAAATAGACTAGTTAAGTTTGTTGGAAGACAGTTGCCACCTTTACACTTTGGTCCTATGAGTAAAATATTTGCTACTATCAGCATCTTCATCGCGTCTATTTATTTAAATCTTTCCTGAATGCTAAGTAAAGAATATTCTAATTTAATGTTACAATAAAGAATTCCTGAAATCACCTAAACCTTAATGTCAAATTCCCTGATGTAACATTTAAGTGCATCATTTAAGAGAGATTAAAACAATTTATTTATAAATGCTTGCCTCACTGTACTTATCAGTACAGATATAAAATAGCATAGTGATAATGGCTACCTTCAATGAGAAAAAATGTTATTTCAAAGATGGAAATGTAATAAACCTTTGTTTTAAAGGTTATATAATGAGAGAAGGCAGATGCAGCTCTGCTGATATAACTGAATGGAAGTAACTTTTCCAAATGAAAACAAATCATATTTCTCTTTAGAAATTTTTGTACTCGATTTCTGAATGCCCTGTTTTAGAATTTATAATTTCCTATAAATTCGAATTTATAGTTTTCTTGGAAACTCTGGGAAATTGAGAAACTGTCTCTAAACTTCATTTATCAGTGATCCAAATACCTGCAATAGAGCAATGACTCAGGAGTGTTTATAACATTTGCTGTGAATGTTTACACTGAAAAACAGTTTTCAATAACAATTGGCATCAAGAACTCAACAGTAAAAAGTGCCATATGGTATTACCGTCATTTGGTAGAAACAGGGACAGTGCTGCCTCATTTTAATCACCATTTACAGTCATTTTCTTGGGTTGAAAAAGAAATCCAATAATACCATATATAAAATTAAAGGTGACTATGACGTATCATTGAACATTTGCACTTTAACTTCTTAAATTTATTGGAAAACATAAGAAAAATCCTTACGATGAGCCATTTTCATCTTACACACATTCTATATATCTTTATAGTGAGAAACAGAAGTCAATATTCTAAAAAACAGCCCCGCCAATTTGAAAAATGAAGGAAAGTTGAGTAATGGTGTGGATGGAAAAGTTTATTTAACTACAACCTCACCTAGATATGGAACAGAAGACTGCCTCAAGATCCCTATCCCATACAATGCGCGTTTTTATTTTTATCTAAGCACGATACAGTCCATGACTAAACATAATCCAATTTGATTTGTGTTGCCGTGGTTCTCCAAAGAACAAATCTGTGAAATTACAACATGTGAAAGCTTAACACTGTGATATAAAATGGCAGTGGCACGGTTCATATCTTAAACTGACAGACTGATGATGATTATTGCAAGGACAATGCCCTGCATATGTCAAACGATTTGCAAATAATTTATGTCACCTTCCCCTCCATTATTGTTTTTGCAGAGGACATAAACTGTGTCACCAATATTAAACTGTCTGCAGAAAGAGCCGAGCTCAGCTCTCTCCTCTCTGAGAACGCAGAGCCATCTGCACCCAGACAAACATGCACGTGGCCATCATTTGTCCAACATCTTACACAGTGTGAAGGTTTTTTACTTGAAATGCCAACCTGTGTGGCAGATGATGTATGTGTTTCCTCAGTCCTGTGATTACCGGGCCCGCGCCGCTGCGCCGCGCTCTCACCTCATCAGTTCCACAAGCTGCGCTCCAAGGTGCGTGAGGCATTTGCCGCAATATGGCTTCTGACACGCGCGGGGTGGAGGCGCTCTGGTGTGAATACCCGACTCCGGATTTTGTTCCAATCAGGGTCAAAGTCTGACCTGCAGAAATTAGTGTGGGTAGGGATTTAGGACTCAAAAACAGCGATTTAAAAACTGGAATGAATATATTTTGATAAAGGGGAAAGCAAAGGGCACTCTTGCTATCCCCTGGTTAACTACTGTGTCAAATGCCTCGGGAATGGCCTTTGTTTTGTTCCTTTGGAAGAGAACAAGGTGTAAGGTATACTTGAAATCACCGGTGGTAAACCAAACTGGCTACACCTACAACCAGAAGGTGTGATTAGTTTTAGGGATTTGCTACAGACAGGAAGTAGAGGGAATTGTCATCCCTGCAGGCTCTCTCACACACACAGACACACGGTAAGAGTGAGATCGTAAAACATAATTTCTAAACTATTCAGATATCTTTTCTTTTAAGAGCTCTGCAGAATCCAGACACTCGATTCACGGCAGAATACAGCATTTGCCTGTGTTTTTATCAAGGAGGGAGAGGGAACCACAGAGGAAGAGAACTAAGAAGTTTAAAGATTGTCCCAAAGGGATCCGTTTAGACATCAAATAGCTTTCACAAAACCACACATTTTGATGAGTGAAGTGTAAGTTCATCAGAAACAAATGGATTTACTTTCCTATAAAATTCACATGGACATAAAATATCTCCCCAACCTCCCTCTTTCAGTGATGGGTGGGCAGCAGGGAGGGGGAGAAGCACTAAAATCAGACATGATATTTAGCTCTTGTCCTCCACCATTTATCAGATTTGGACATAAAAAAGTTTTCTAACATGGACATTGAAACTTCGACCAAAAGTACCTAATTTTAATTTAAGAAAATAATCCCTCAAAACTTTTGTTTGATTTTTTTTTTTGCGGTACGCGGGCCTCTCACTGTTGTGGCCTCTCCTGTTGCAGAGCACAGGCTCCGGACACACAGGCTCCGGACACACAGGCTCAGCGGCCATGGCTCACGGGCCTAGCCGCTCCACGGCACGTGGGATCTTCCCGGACCGGGGCACGAACCCATGTACCCTGCATCGGCAGACGGACTCTCAACCACTGCGCCACCAGGGAAGCCCGCTGACGCTACTTTTTCTTTCTCCACATCTGATTAGCTATCAGCCCTGTAAGCTTTTCCTTCCACACTTTTCTCAGATCTGCCCTCTATTTCCTTTTACTTGGTGACCTTCCTAATCCAGGTCTCTTACCTCAATTTAAATTAATGAAACGGCCTTTCATTTTTGCCTCCTAGCTACAGGAAGCATCCAACACCTCACTTCCTGATCAAGCTGGCTCAACAGCCAATTTAATCATATCTTATTCTTCTCTCCAATTACAACAACACTTTGGATTTGTGGAATGCTTCATAATCCACAAAGCACTTTCACATTAATTAATTTGTTTGATCGTCACAACAAGCCTGTGAGGTTGGCGGAACGGGTATTCACATTTCTGTTTTGTAGACCAGGAAGCTAAAACTTGGAAGGGGAGTGACTTGACTGAAACCATGTACATAGCTACCAACTGGAGCCAAGGGTCCAACTCAAGTCTTTTTGACTCCAAGCCTGGAGCAATTTCCATTATACCATTCTGTGTAGGATGACTGCACATTGCCTAAATGTCAAAATTTCTTAAGTGCACTCAAAGTATTTTGTAATCTAGTACAAATTTACATTTATAACTTCATCTTTCATGGTTATCCTAGAGAAAACTTCTGATCCAACCACATTGATTTACCTACTGTCCATGAACTTGCTGGGCCCTTTTTACTCATACTGTGACCTTCTAACAAAAGTTTTCCCCTATTCAAAATCTACCTACCTACATTTAAAAATGTAATTTAGTTGACCTTCTCCATGAATCTTTCCACAATCATTCTATTAAATGTTTATAATTTTTCACATGTTTAAACTCAGTGTCATTTCTTGAATACTTAACTATGTATTACCATGTCCCTTCTTAAATTGTTGCTTTTTTGTACTCTCATTTAACTTTTCACACATCTTTGTCTCATCTACCCATACAGATTACAATCTTTTTGACAGCAGGCGCTATGTCTATCTTTGTACCTCCTTCAGAACCTAACAAATGCAATATTAAAATGTTCAACAAATATGTTTAATTGAATTGAATTCATTTTGATTGAGTTTTGTTAGTAGATGGTTTTTAGACTTGGAATTTCCATTCTGGCATTATAATAGGATTCCATATACAGATATCCTGACTACCCTCTTTTAGATACTTTCAATCTAATTTGATATATTCTTTTAAATTTTATTTTAAATACTATATTATTAATCATCATTAAATGAGGAGTTTAAAATAAAGTAACCTTTTTCTTGGCCTCTTCTGGAAATCAAGTTTTCATGTGACACATTATTTTCTGATTAGGTTTACACAGAGATGGTGTTCACTGACTCCTATTAGAAAACCACTTGAAACAACTTCACTAGGAGAAATGTGTCATTAATCAGTGGTAATTATCAAATATATTGTAAAGCTTTGATGGCATACCAAATGAAAAGAACACAAACCTACATTTTGTTTATTCCTTTGTATATTTTTAATCATTTTAGGATAATTTTAACACAAGAATAAATATAATAAAGTTCAGCATTTCAATTTGCCATTCAGGATAATTTTCCTATTGTTTGAAAATATAAATGACAAATTCCTCAAGGCTTTCTCTACTTACTAAAATGCATCTTCTGAAAAGTCAATCATATTAATCCTGGCTTATTTGCATTGATTCAGTCCTTAGCACACTTTTAAAGCTCTAACATCAATTGTCTACCTAGAATAACACTTATTTTACATAACATTCTCTCATCTACCTTCTTGTACATAGGAAGTATAACAGCTGTTGTAACATCCTTATGTACTAATTCTGTCACCTCTGTCATTTCTGGGTCTACTTCTACTGACTAATTTTTCTCCTCATGTTTCTTTGCATGCCTGGTAATTTTTTCTTGCAGGCCAGACGTTGTGAATTTTACATTATTGGGTGCGGGAGATATTTATGTTAAGGTTTTGTTCTGGGATGCAGTTAGTTATTTGGAATTAATTCCGTTCTTTTGAGACTTGCTTTGAAGCTATAGTAGGCAGGTCCAAACACTCTTCAGTCTAAGTCTAATTTGGCCCTAATCCCCTTCTGAGGCAATGCCCTTCTGAGGACTCCATTTGATCCCCATGTTTACCAGGTAATCTTTCCAATCTGAACTGGTGGGACCACAAGTTCTTTGCAGCCCTCCATGAGCTCTAAAGATTGTTCTGCTTGTTCTTTTCCAATAGTTTTTTTCCTGAGTCTTGGTAGTTTCTTCATACCCTTGTGATGATCAACACTCAGTTGAACACTAGAAGTGGAACCCTCTACAGCTCTCCAGAGTTCTCTCTCTATGCAGTTGGCTTATCACCAGTACTCTGCTTTGTGAATGCTAACCACCTTGGCCTTCGTGAACTCTCAACTCTTGTCTTCTCAACTCAGGGAATCTACTGAGCTCTGTTAGGGTTCCTCTCTCCTTTGCTGCAGCGTGGAGATGCTTTCTAGGCAGAAGCGGGGGTAAGTGAAGGTTCACCCTGTGTTTCCCTTTCATGCAAGGATCACTGTCCTGAACTGACTATTGTTTCATGTCTGAAAACCATTGTTTCATCTATTTTGTCTGGTTTCTTCAGCTGTTTAAGGCAGGAAAATAAATCCAGTCCCTGTTACTCCCATAATGACTGGAAGTGGAAGCTCTTAGATGGCATTAATGAAAAGTAAAGATTACTCTAGAAGTCAGAGTAAAAACGAGTTTTTCTTATTTGGAGTTGTGAAAAAACAAAACAAAACCTAACGAACAGAAATGAAACTTTACCCTTTCTAAAATAAGCCCTTCAGAAACGGTATTTAGTTCAAAGTAGAAAAAGTAAAATACATTGATGTTTATAGTAAAGTCTTTAATTTATACATGTATGAGGAGATAATTCAACATTTAAAAGGTTATTTACCTAACCTCTTTTGAACTCAGTTTAATTTCTTAATGGTCACAAAAATCATTGCTTTGATAGCCAGAAATATTTCCTAATGTACTATTAAAATATAAAGTATTGGTCCATTTGTGTTATTTGGTAGCAAAAAGCAAAAAATAATGTGACTGGCTACACAAGTCTGTTCATAGTAAAAAAAAAAAAAAAAAGTGAGGGAGAATGGAGAAAGGGCAAGAAAAGGAAGGAATGAAATAAACAGAAAAATTGGTCTGAGCAAGCTGGTACTTTTTTTCTTACATGCCCCACTTTGTATTGGTAAGACCAGATAATGAGTAGCACTTTTTCTCTGTAACAATTCATTAATCAGAGAAATGATCCTTGCTAGTGTTTGGATGTTTTACTTAATTTGATACCTCTGGCCTGCTGCCCCACTAGTGCCAAAATTATTATTTCTCACCCAGCAGGTGATAAATAACAACTTCAGTCCTGATTAATACCATGAATCCTTCAACCTGACTAATGCAAAAAACTTGAGACCTACAGAACAAGAGGGTGATAATTGTTGTGAGAACTGTTGAAGCTCTGCTCAGCTTGTGAGGAAAGAAAGCCACAGGAAATGAAGCATTTGCTAGCAGTCCAGCTGATCCTAAGAGGCTTCATTAAGCCCATCTCAGTGACATTCACCATTTGAATACCAGTGCTAGATATTCTCCCACCCAACACTAAGTTTTAAGTATCTTCAGAGAAAAGAAATCACTAACTCATTGTTGCATACATTTAAATATTTATTGAATGGATGAATAAATGGATAGATGAATAATACATGAGAAAAGAGAATTCTTGCCCAAGTACTCGACATTGTAATATGGGTCATTTGAGAACTACATATGGTTATCTCTTGTCATTTCTCTAATAATGCAATTGTGCACAAATGTAGTTTTGCTAAAACCCACAGCAAAATTAACATTCTCTGCTGGCAAAAAGAAAACTGTTAGCAATGGCCAGTAACTAAAGCCACATGGTGCCATCAACTTGATTATGATCATTTAGCACCGGATACCAAGGTAGTATACCCGTCACCCTCAGTTAGGCAGATGGTAAGGGGAATATGTATTGTTTGAAAAGCTTCCCAGGATATTCCTTGCCTCTTAATTGAGAAACTTCTTTAAATGGTACTATATATTTTAAGTCACAAGTCAATGGATTCATAATGGTGTCAACCAGTTGAACGTGGCCTAAAGACATATTTGCTTGGCAGGCAAGTTGTTTTAATTTCTTTATGCTATTTAAATGCCTTAGTCAGAGGGATGCGTTCTCCAGTTTTGCACAGCCTCCACCATTCTCTATTGTCTTAATATCCTGTCCAGCTCACTCATTCTGACTTCCAAACTGAGTTTATGATCCCTAGCTAAATGGAAAGATATAAATAATAACAACCAAGGGAAAAAAAAACTGAGAAAGTAACCTGGATCAAGATATGTGGCTAAATATATCCAGAGATTTTTCAAGAATCACAAATTATCTAAGCATCAATTTCTTCAGTTAAGAAATATTTTACCTCTGCCCTACCTAAACAAGCAATGCCTGGCACGGTATCAAGATCTCTTGAAAATTGCACAATGTTATAAGTGATATGGAAACACAGAAGAGCAGAATATAACCCAGCCTAGATCTCAGGATAACTCTTAAGAATAGTTTAGCCAAGGTTTGAAATAAATGGAGAAAGAAACAGAATGAAACAAGAACCCTCTTCCCTCAGTAACCAAACATCTCATAACGCTTAATAAGAAGTGAAGAGGGCTTCCCTTGTGGCGCAGTGGTTGAAAGTCCGCCTGCCGATGCAGGGGACACGGGTTCGTGCCCCAGTGCGGGAAGATCCCACATGCCGCAGAGCGGCTGGTCCCGTGAGCCATGGCCGCTGAGCCTGCGCGTCCGGAGCCTGTGCTCCACAACGGGAGAGGTCACAACAGTGAGAGGCCCACGTACCACAAAAAAAATAAATAATAAAAAAAAAAGAAGTGAAGAAAAGTACCTTAAATTGAAATTCTAGACTATTGATTCATCACTGATTTTCTCTTTAAATTAAAATATAAAATCTAAATAAATTAAATACAAATAATATAAATTGAATTGGTAGTCAAAAATCTACTCCTCCCCAAATCCAATAACCTTTAAGAATGACAATCCCTATAAGTTTCAGAGAACAGAGTGTCATCTAATTCATAACTTTATATCAACTTTATATAGGTACAATTTGCATAGAATAAAATGCAGTTTGATGAGTTTTGACAAATGTATACAACTTATAAACAAAATCAAAATATATAGAATTTTTTCATTCCCCCCCGAATCTCCCTTGTGCCCCTCTGTATTCAAGCAAAAACAAAAACCCCCCAAACCCAAAATACCTCACCCCAGGCAACCACTGATGTGCTGTCAATATAGGTTAACTTTCCCTATTCTAGAATTTCATATATCCATACATAGAGTATGTATTTTCACTTCTGGCCTCTTACCTTCAGCCTACGTAATGGTTCTGAGATTCATCCAGGGTGCTGTAAGTCATAGTACTCTGTCCCTTTTACTATGAGTAGTATTCCATTGTTTGAATAAACCATAATTTATCTATTCATCTGTGGATGGAATTTGTTTTTTTTTTTCAAACTCCAGGCTATTATGAATTCAACTGCTATGAACATTCAGGTACAAATCTTTATATGGACGTGGTTTCATTCCTCTAGGGCAAATACTTAGAAGTGGATTTGCTCAATCATACAGTAAATGCATATTTAAGAAACACAGTTTTCCAAAATGCTTGTACCAATTTATACTCCCACTAACAGTGTGTGAGAATTCCAATTTTTCTACATCTTTGTCAACACGTGGTAATGTCAAACTTTCCAATTTTAGCTATTTTAATAGGTGTGTAGTGATATCTTGTGGCTTAATTTACTTTTACCTGATGGCTAATAACATTAAGCTTGTTTTCATGTATTTATTGGCCATTTATATCTTTTCTTTTGTATAATGTCTGTGTTATGTCTTTTGCTCACTTCTTAACCTGGGTTGTCTTTTTATTAATTTCTAAGAGTTATTTATCTGTTCTGGGTAACAAGACTTTTATCAGATATATTATTACAAAATATTTTCTCCATCTGTGGCAAGCCTTTTCATTTTATGAAGTGTCTTTGGAAGCGCAGAGTTCTAAATGAAGTCCAATTTTTCAATTTTTTTTTTTCGTAAGTGCTTTCTGTGTCCTATCTATAAAACCTTTGCCTACCCAAGGACACAAAGATTTTTCCCCAGTGTTTTCTTCTAGAAGTTTTAGAGTTTTAACTTTTACATTTAGATCTATAATACATTTTGAGTTGTTTCTTATGCTTGAGGTAATATTGGGTTTTTTTTTCCATGATATTGAGTTGTTCCAGAATCATTTATCTAAAAACCTATCTATTCTCCCCTTTGAATTATCTAGGGTTTTATTGGTTTTCTCTATCTTGTCTCTGTTTTCTATGTCATTTTGGGTTTACTTTCTCTATTGTTTGTCCATTTCCGATTTTATTGATTTTCATTCTTTGTTATTTCCTTCATAGTACTTATTGGGGGTTAATCGCTCATCTTTTTCTGGATTCTAGAGATGGAAGCTGAGATAGTTGATTGTAAACTTTTTTCCTTTTCTAATATAAGCATGTACAGCTATAATTTTCCGACTAGGCACTGCTTAAATTAAATCACATGAGCTTGGATATATTTTCATTATTCCTAAATTCAAAACATTTTCTAATATCCTTTGTGATTTCTTCCTTGACCATGGGTTGTTTTGAAGTGTTTTGTTTAATTTCCAAATGTTAGGGGGTTATCCATGACCTAAATTTACTCGGAAACTATTTGTTGAGCACCTGCCATATGCTCAACAAGTTAGTAAGTTTCTGGAGATACGGGACAGGAAAATAGCAGATCTTCATCCTGACTACTTAACCTTGCACAGTCCCTGGCAAATTAAAGGTGTTTACTGAGTGAATGAATATAAGCACTTTGGGAGAATGTACAAGTGAAATGTGATTAGAACTTAACTCTCAAGAGTATTAATCTAGTGATGAAGAATATGATTGATACCAAGGGACAAAGACTACATGGGTATTCAAGAACTTGCCAAAATAATGCTTCTTGTGCTAATGAGAAATTCAGCACTTCTAAATTCTCCAAGGGAACAGATAATGGATGCCTAATCTGATACTGCTTTTAGTTGGAAAAAACTTTTAACATCACATAGTCAAATGACTGCCAATAAATGATACAGTAGATCTACCCCGTATGAATAATGTGTTAAATTCTTGTTTACACAATTATAGCCTTATATGCAGGAACATATCATAGACTGTTAACTAACTTTCCAGTCTATTTAAAAAATCAGGGACTTCCCTGGTAGCACAGTGGTTAAGAATCCGCCTGCCAATGCAGGGGACAGGGATTTGATCCCCGGTCTGGGAAGATCCCCACATGCCACAGAGCAAGTAAGCCCGTGCACCACAGCTACTGAGCCTGTACTGTAGAGCCCCTGAGCCACAACTACTGAAGCCTGCGTGCCCTAGAGCTTGCGCACCGAAACTACTGAAGCCCGCACACCTAGAGCCCGTGCTCCGCAACAAGAGAAGCCACCACAATGAGAAGCCCGCTCACCGCAACGAAGAGTAGCCCCTGCTCACCACAACTAGAGAAAGCCCACACGCAGCAATGAAGACCCAATGCAGCCAAATACATACATAAATAAGTAAATAAATAGTCAACTATCATAATAAACAACTAGCTAGTTGGAGAAAGATCTTTCCTATTTAAAAGCCTAGAAATTTTTAAAAATTCAATTGATTTAATTAATTAGCTTTGTCTTTTCATTTTGAAACTCCATGTATGGTCAATAATGAGACTCTCATATGTTTTTCCTCATGCACTTTCTTCTTGTCTTTCAGTTTCCCTGTTTGTGATACAAATTCTCAATGATATCCTTAAGTACATACCTTGCTTATTCCAACAGAAAAAAGTAAAGAGAACTGGGAATTCAAACTAAATATTTACAATAAAAAGCTAAAAACAGCAATATCCTTACTGTTTTATTTTTAATGCTCTCTGGTTTTATAGGAGTGAAACATTACACTGATGAAAGTACATTGTATTAAACTCGGTAAGCCAACATTTCTGATTAAAATCCCATAAAATTAGTCATTTTTCTGGTCTAAGCTATATTATAGTCTTTTATACATTATTTTTAAAATAACTTCTGTTTAGTTTTAAAACCTAGGCAATGAAAAACAATAAGGAGCTAATCCCCCAGAAACAACCTTGTGCCTATAAATGGTATTTCTTTTGAATGTATGATTAAACCAAAATGAAATAATTACATGTTCAACATTAACAAAATACACATGTTATGTGGGCACAGAGAGATTTAAGTATGCTCCTCCCTCCCCAGTTTCAACTAAATAATCACTGAAAGTTCACATATTAAATATTTGGGTGTGAAATGTACAAACATACTGAATAATATCTAACACACCAAACTTAGGACATTGATCTAATACTCAGTATAAATTAACAATCCATCACCTAAGATATTAGGTAGTATTTGTAATTTAGTAAAGTTTTCAAAATACTTAGTAAATACAAAGGGTATGATTGTTTTTTAAGGTATAGCCTTTTACTCTCTCTCACTAATGGAGGAAGTTAGGACTCAGGAGGGAGAAACATTGTTTTTCAAATTAGAATCAATATTTTTTCCTCCAATACGATCTCATCAAGTAGGCAGGTGAGGATAAAATGAATACTTTATACCTTTAGTGTTTAAATAGAATGCGAGCAAATCAAATAAGCTATGTTTTAGAACTTTATAAATATTAATAATTATGATGTATCTAGCATTCTAGCAATAGATATAATCAATTGGCACTAAAATTCTTCATTCTAATTATAACTGATTTTCATAAAAATAACCTGAAGCATTATAATATCCTAGAATACGTTCTGCTTCATTCTGAGTAATTAAGTTATGCCTGATGCTATTTCACTATTAATTACATCCTACTGCATTTTAATGATTTGAAAACTGAAAATCCATGTAACAAGAAATACTATAATTTACCATAATAACAAAAGTTAGTGTAACATTTCTGGACAAAATTTCAAATTGGAATTTAGTATGATAAGTATGGCATTTCTAATCAGCGAATTCATAAAATTCTGTTGGACCAACTGGCTAGCCATTTGTATGAATAGGTAAATAAATGAACATACAAATAATAAAGCCAAATCCTTAACTCTCTCAATTATTGCCTCAAGATAACTTCCAGTTAGACCAAAATAAGCATACAAATCAAGCCATAATAAAAAAGAATATATGACAATACATTTAAAAAAGTTTAACTTACTTCTGGAAAAAATGAAGTCAAAAGCAAATGGCAAGCTGAGGACAAAGATCCACAATACCTATGAAAACAATGGGTTAATTTATGCATGATACAAAGATCACATGTAAATCAATAAGGAAAAGAAACAATCTAATTGACAATGAGCAAAATCAGACATTACAAATAACTAATAAAGATATGAAAAAATGTTTAATCTCACTTATACAGAAATACAAAATGAAAGAGTAATGAAATACTACTTTTCAGTTAGATTGGCAAATATTTAAATGTTTCATGGTGAAACACAGTTTTGTGTGATGTGAACTGATATAATTTAGCTATATGACCGTGAACAAATTTCTTAATCTCTCTGTGCCCCCTTAGTTTTCTCATCTCTAAAATGGGGATAATATTACATCATAGGGTTATTGAGAAGAACACATTATTTAATATCTGTAAAGAGCTTAGAGTAATGACTCACATCTGCAACTACTATAAGTCTTTACTAAATAAATACACTTTTAAAAATTAAGACTTTGTTTTTTAGAGCAATTTTAGGTTCACAGCAAAATTAAAGGGCAAGTACAGAGATTTCCCATCTATTCCCTGCCCCCAAGTATGCAGAGCTTCTCCACCATTATCAGCATCCCTCACCAGAGTGGTACAATTGTTACCACTGATGAACCTACAATGACACATCATAGTCACTCAAAGTCCACTGTTTGCAGTTCATTCTTGGTATTATACATTCTTTGGGTTTGAACAAATGTAAATACACATTTTTAGAAGGATAATTTGACAACGTATACTCTTAAAATTTATCAAAAGCAAGAAACATATATGCTTTCACAAAAAATTTCCATTAAAAATTTACCCTTCAGAGTTCCGGGAAGATGGCGGAAGAGTAAGACGCGGAGATCACCTTCCTCTCCACAGATACACCAGAAATACATCTACGCGTGGAACAACTCCTACGGAGCACCTACTGAACGCTGGCAGAAGACCTCAGACCTCCCAAAAGGCAAGGAACCCCCCACGTTCCTGGTTAGGGCAAAAGAAAACACTAAACAGAGACAAAAGAATAGGGACGGGTCCTGCACCAGCGGGAGAGAGCTGTGAAGGAGGAAAAGTGTCCACACACTAGGAGCCCCTTCGCGGGTGGAGACTTCGGGAGGCGGAGTGGGGGAGCTTGGGAGCCGCGGAGGAGAGCACAGCAACAGGGGTGCGGAGGGCAAAGCGGAGAGATTCCAGCGCAGAAGATCGGGCCGACCGGCACTCACCAGCCGAGAGGCTTGTCTGCTCGCCCGCCGGGGCGGGCGGGACTGGGAGCTGAGGCTCCGGCTTTTGTCGGAGCGCCGGGAGAGGACTGAGGTTGGCGGCGTGAACACAGCCTGCAGGGCGTTGGTGCGCCGCGGCTGGCCGGGAGAGAGTCTGGGGAGGGGTCTGGACCTGCCGAAGAGGCAAGAGACTTTTACGTCCCTCTTTGTTTCCTCGTGCACGAGGAGGGGGGATTGGGAACGCTGCTTGGGAGAGCTCCGGAGACGGGCGCGAGCCGCGGCTAAGAGTGCGGAGCCCAGAGACGGACATGGGACGCTAAGGCCGCTGCTGCCGCCGCCAGGAGGCCTGTGTGCGAGCGCAGGTCACTAGCCACACGCCCTTCCGGGGAGCCTGTGCAGCCCGCCGCTGCCGGGGTCCCGGGATCCGGGGACGGCTCCCCCGGGAGAGCGCACGGCGCGCCTCAGGCTGCAGCGTCACGCCGGCCTCTGCCGCTGCAGGCCCGCCCTGCACTCCGTGACCCTCCCTACCCCCCGGCCTGGGTGAGCCAGAGCCTCCGAATCAGCGGCTCCTTTAACCCCGTCCTGTCTGAGCAAAGAACAGACGCCCTCCAGCGACCTACACGCACAGGCGGGGCCAAATCCAAAGCTGAGCCCCTGGGAGCTGTGAGAACAAAGAAGAGAAAGGGAAATCTCTTCCAGCAGCCTCAGAAGCAGCGGATTAAAGCTCCACAATCAACTTGATATACCCTGCATCTGTGGTATACCTGAATAGACAACGAATCATCCCAAATTAAGGAGCCCTGTGGATGAAAGGCTCTTGGTGCTGCAGCCAGGACTCAGTGCTGTGCCTCTGAGGTGGGAGAGCCAACTTCAGGACACTGGTCCACAAGAGGCCTCCCAGCTGCACATAATATCAAACAGCAAAAATCTCCGAGAGATCTCCATCTCAACGCCAGCACCCAGCTTCACTCAACGACCAGCAAGCTACAGTGCTGGACATCCTATGCCAAACAACTAGCAAGACAGGAACACAACCCCACCCATTAGCAGAGAGGCTGCCCAAAATCATAATAAGTCTACAGACACCCCAAAACACACCACCAGACGTGGACCTGCCCACCAGAAAGACAAGATCCAGCCTCATACACCAGAACACAGGCACTAGTACCCTCCACCAGGAAGCCTACACAACCCACTGAACCAACCTTAGCCACTGGGGACAGACTCAAAAAACAACAGGAACTACGAACCTTCAGCCTGCAAAAAAAAAAAAGGAGACCCCAAACACAGTAAGATAAGCAAAATGAGAAGACAGAAAAACACACAGCAGATGAAGGAGCAAGATAAAAACCCACCAGACCTAACAAATGAAGAGGAAATAGGCAGTCTACCTGAAAAAGAATTCAGAATAATGATAGTAAGGTTGATCCGAAATCTTGGAGATAGAATGGACAATAGAATGGACAAATTGCAAGAATCAGTTAACAAGGACCTAGAAGAACTAAAGATGAAACAAGCAACGATGAACAACACAATAAATGAAATTAAAAGTACTCTAGATGGGATCAATAGCAGAATAACTGAGGCAGAAGAACGGATAAGTGACCTGGAAGATAAAATAGTGGAAATAACTACTGCAGAGCAGAATAAAGAAAAAAGAATGAAAAGAACTGAGGACAGTCTCAGAGACCTCTGGGACAACATTAAACGCACCAACATTCGAATTATAGGGGTTCCAGAAGAAGAAGAGAAAAAGAAAGGGACTGAGAAAATATTTGAAGAGATTATAGTTGAAAACTTCCCTAATATGGGAAAGGAAATAGTTAATCAAGTCCAGGAAGCACAGAGAGTCCCATACAGGATAAATCCAAGGAGAAATACGCCAAGACACATATTAATCAAACTGTCAAAAATTAAATACAAAGAAAACATATTAAAAGCAGCAAGGGAAAAACAACAAATAACACACAAGGGAATCCCCATAAGGTTAACAGCTGATCTTTCAGCAGAAACTCTGCAAGCCAGAAGGGAGTGGCAGGACATATTGAAAGTGTTGAAGGAGAAAAACCTGCAACCAAGATTACTCTACCCAGCAAGGATCTCATTCAGATTTGATGGAGAAATTAAAACCTTTACAGACAAGCAAAAGCTGAGAGAGTTCAGCACCACCAAACCAGCTCTACAACAACTGCTAAAGGAACTTCTCTAGGCAAGAAACACAAAAGAAGGAAAGGACCTACAATAACAAACCCAAAACAATGAAGAAAATGGGAATAGGAACACACATATCGATAATTACCTTAAATGTAAATGGACTAAATGCTCCCACCAAAAGACACAGATTGGCTGAATGGATACAAAAACAAGACCCATATATTTGCTGTCTACAAGAGACCCACTTCAGACCTAGAGACACATACAGACTGAAAGTAAGGGGATGGAAAAAGGTATTTCATGCAAGTGGAAACCAAAAGAAAGCTGGAGTAGCAATTCTCATATCAGACAAAATAGACTTTAAAACAAAGACTATTAGAAGAGACAAAGAAGGACACTACATAATGATCAAGGGATCAATCCAAGAGGAAGATATAACAATTGTAAATATTTATGCACCCAACATAGGTGCACCTCAATACATAAGGCAAATACTGACAACCATAAAAGGGGAAATCGACAGTAACACATTCATAGTAGGGGACTTTAACACCCCACTTTCACCAATGGACAGATCATCCAAAATGAAAATAAATAAGGAAACACAAGCTTTAAATGATACATTAAACGAGATGGAGTTAATTGATATTTATAGGACATTCCATCCAAAAACAACAGAATACACATTTTTCTCAAGTGCTCATGGAACATTCTCCAGGATAGATCATATCTTGGGTCACAAATCAAGCCTTGGTAAATTTAAGAAAATTGAAATTGTATCAAGTATCTTTTCTGACCACAACGCCATGAGGCTAGATATTAATTACAGGAAAAGATCTGTAAAAAATACAAACACATGGAGGCTAAACAATACACTACTTAATAATGAAGATATCACTGAAGAAATCAAAGAGGAAATCAAAAAATACCTAGAAACAAATGACAATGGAGACACAACGACCCAAAACCTGTGGGATGCAGCAAAAGCAGTTCTAAGGGGGAAGTTTATAGCAATACAAGCCCACCTTAAGAAGCAGGAAGCATCTCGAATAAACAACCTAACCTTGCACCTCAAGCAATTAGAGAAAGAAGAACAAAAAAACCCCAAAGCTAGCAGAAGGAAAGAAATCATAAAAATCAGATCAGAAATAAATGAAAAAGAAATGAAGGAAACAATAGCAAAGATCAATAAAACTAAAAGCTGGTTCTTTGAGAAGATAAACAAAATAGATAAACCACTAGCCAGACTCATCAAGAAAAAAAGGGAGAAGACCCAAATCAATAGAATTAGAAATGAAAAAGGAGAGGTAACAACTGACACTGCAGAAATAAAAGAGATCATGAGAGATTACTACAAGCAACTCTATGCCAATAAAATGGACAATCTGGAAGAAATGGACAAATTCTTAGAGAGGCACAACCTGCCAAGACTGAATCAGGAAGAAATAGAAAATATGAACAGACCAATCACAAGCACTGAAATTGAAACTGTGATTAAAAATCTTCCAACAAAGAAAAGCCCAGGACCAGATGGCTTCACAGGCGAATTCTATCAAACATTTAGAGAAGAGCTAACACCTATCCTTCTCAAACTCTTCCAAAATATAGCAGAGGGAGGAACACTCCCAAACTCCTTCTACGAGGCCACCATCACCTTGATACCAAAACCAGACAAGGATGTCACAAAGAAAGAAAACTACAGGCCAATATCACTGATGAACATAGATGCAAAAATCCTCAACAAAATACTAGCAAACAGAATCCAACAGCACATTAAAAAGATCATACACCATGATCAAGTGGGGTTTATTCCAGGAATGCAAGGATTCTTCAATATACGCAAATCTATCAATGTGATAAACCATATTAACAAACTGAAGGAGAAAAACCATATGATCATCTCAATAGATGCAGAGAAAGCTTTTGACAAAATTCAACACCCATTTATGATAAAAACCCTGCAGAAAGTAGGCATAGAGGGAACTTTCCTCAACATAATAAAGGCCATATATGACAAGCCCACAGCAAACATCATCCTCAATGGTGAAAAACTGAAAGCATTTCCACTAAGATCAGGAACAAGACAAGGTTGCCCACTCTCACCACTCTTATTCAACATAGTTTTGGAAGTTTTAGCCACAGCAATCAGAGAAGAAAAGGAAATAAAAGGAATCCAAATCGGAAAAGAAGAAGTAAAGCTGTCACTGTTTGCAGATGACATGATCCTATACATAGAGAACCCTAAAGATGCTACCAGAAAACTACTAGAGCTAATCAATGAATTTGGTAAAGTGGCAGGATACAAAATTAATGCACAGAAATCTCTGGCATTCCTATATACTAATGATGAAAAATCTGAAAGTGAAATCAAGAAAACACTCCCATTTACCATTGCAACAAAAAGAATAAAATATCTAGGAATAAACCTACCTAAGGAGACAAAAGATCTGTATGCAGAAAATTATAAGACACTGATGAAAGAAATTAAAGATGATACAAATAGATGGAGAGATATACCATGTTCTTGGATTGGAAGAATCAACATTGTGAAAATGACTCTACTACCGAAAGCAATCTATAGATTCAATGCAATCCCTATCAAACTACCACTGGCATTTTTCACAGAACTAGAACAAAAAATTTTGCAATTTGTATGGAAACACAAAAGACCCCGAATAGCCAAAGCAATCTTGAGAACGAAAGAAGGAACTGGAGGAATCAGGCTCCCAGACTTCAGACTATACTACAAAGCTACAGTTATCAAGACGGTATGGTACTGGCACAAAAACAGAAAGATAGATCAATGGAACAGGATAGAAAGCCCAGAGATAAACCCACGCACATATGGTCACCTTATCTTTGACAAAGGAGGCAGAAATGTACAGTGGAGAAAGGACAGCCTATTCAATAAGTGGTGCTGGGAAAATTGGACAGCTACATGTAAAAGTATGAAATTAGATCACTCCCTAACACCGTACACAAAAATAAGCTCAAAATGGATTAAAGACCTAAATGTAAGGCCAGAAACTATCAAACTCTTAGAGGAAAACATAGGCAGAACACTCTATGACATAAATCACAGCAAGGTCCTTTTTGACCCACCTCCTAGAGAAATGGAAATAAAAACAAGAGTAAACAAATGGGACCTAATGAAACTTAAAAGCTTTTGCGCAGCAAAGGAAACCATAAAGAAGACCAAAAGACAACCCTCAGAATGGGAGAAAATATTTGCAAATGAAGCAACGGACAAAGGATTGATCTCCAAAATTTATAAGCAGCTCATGCAGCTTAATAACAAAAAAACAAACAACCCAATCCAAAAATGGGCAGAAGACCTAAATAGACATTTCTCCAAAGAAGATATACAGAGTGCCAACAAACACATGAAAGAATGCTCAACATCACTAATCATGAGAGAAATGCAAATCAAAACTACAATGAGATATCATCTCACACCAGTCAGAATGGCCATCATCAAAAAATCTAGAAACAATAAATGCTGGAGAGGGTGTGGAGAAAAGGGAACCCTCTTACACTGTTGGTGGGAATGTAAATTGATACAGCCACTGTGGAGAACAGTATGGAGGTTCCTTAAAAAGCTACAAATAGAACTACCATATGACCCAGCAATCCCACTACTGGGCATATACCCTGAGAAAACCATAATTCAAAAAGAGTCATGTACCAAAATGTTCATTGCAGCTCTATTTACAATAGCCCAGAGATGGAAACAACCTAAGTGTCCATCATCGGATGAATGGATAAAGAAGATGTGGCACATATATACAATGGAATATTACTCAGCCATAAAAAGAGACGAAATTGAGCTATTTGTAATGAGGTGGATAGACCTAGAGTCTGTCATACAGAGTGAAGTAAGTCAGAAAGAGAGAGACAAATACCGTATGCTAACACATATATATGGAATTTAAAAAAAAAAATGTCATGAAAAACCTAGGGGTGAAACAGGAATAAAGACACAGACTTACTAGAGAATGGACTTGAGGCTATGGGGAGGGGGAAGGGTAAACGGTGACAAAGCGATAAAGAGGCATGGACATATATACACTACCAAACGTAAGGTAGATAGCTAGTGGGAAGCAGCCGCATAGCACAGGGAGATCAGCTCGGTGCTTTGTGACCGCCTGGAGGGGTGGGATAGGGAGGGTGGGAAGGAGGGAGATGCAAGCGGGAAGAGATATGGGAATATATGTATATATATAACTGATTCATTTTGTTGTGAAGCTGAAACTAACATACCATTGTAAAGCAATTATACTCCAATAAAGATGTAAAAAAAAAAAAAAAAAGAATTAAGGGGAGAGGAGATAAAAAAAATAAATAAATTGATTTAGTAAACTGAAAAAAAAAAAAAAATTTACCCTTCAGAAATATTTACATATTTTAAGATATATGTTCAAGAATGTTTACTACAATATAACATATGTACACTGTAAACCACCTAAATCTCTTATTAATGAGGGTGATAAACTACTTATGGTACACCTTCATATAATGAAACATGTAACCACTGAACAAGTGTCCACAATATTCTACCCTATAGCCCATAAACTGTCAGAAAAGATAAGTATTTTAAAAGAATATATCTATAGCAACAGTGGAAAACAAATAAACAAAAAGGGCTACCAGAGAGGCAGAAATTCTGAAGAAATTGTGCTTTAAAATATAATGCAGGGGCTTCCCTGGTGGCACAGTGGTTGAGAGTCCGCCTGCCGATGCAGGGCACATGGGTTCGTGCTCCGGTCCGGGAAGATCCCATACGGGCTGGGCCCGTGAGCCACGGCCGCTGAGCCTGCGCGTCCGGAGCCTGTGCTCCGCAACGGGAGAGGCCCCAAGAGTGTGAGGCCCGCGTGCCGCAAAATAATAATAATAATAATAATGCAGATGGCATAAGATTTACACAGAAATAAGTTTGGAGGAAACCAAAGCTCCAAGTAGAAGCAGAAGGTTATCACAAAAAATGGCAACAGTCCAAGGAAACTCCGCTGGTAGGTACCACCTTATTATACAAATTGCAGGAAGGGATTTTAGGTATTCAAGTGATTAATTAGGAAAATTAATTCAGAGCACCTTGGCTAATGGGGCTCTCCTCCATCTCCAGCTTTGGCTAAGAAAGAGGTGCTCAACAGCAATATAGTATTTGCTCTCAGAATGATGTAGTGAACATAGATCTGAGATTAGAGAGACAGTGAAGCACACAAGTAACAACTAATCCCAAGAATGAGGAACAACACACTCACAAACTGCCACCAAACTCTATTTAGAAGCACATCATGGAAAATGAGAAGAACCAGACAAGGTAATATAACTAGCACCCACAAAGAAATGTGTAGCAATTCTCAAAAACAAAGACGAGCAATGAAGAATTGGCAAACATATAAAGAAAACCAATTCCATGAGAGAAAAACACCCAAATTCAACTGAAAACTGCATCCCAGAACAAAGCTCAAGAATATTCATAGGGGGTTTCCCTGGTGGCGCAGTGGTTGAGAGTCCACCTGCCGATGCAGGGGACACGGGTTCCTGCCCCAATCCAGGAAGATCCCACATGCCGCGGAGCGGCTGGGCCCGTGAGCCATGGCCGCTGAGCCTGTGCGTCCGGAGCCTGTGCTCCGCAACGGGAGAGGCCACAGCAGTGAGACGCCCACGTACCCCCCCCCCAAAAAAGAATATTCATAGGAATACAAAAATATCCAGCCCCCCAAAAGACAAAATTAACAATATCTGACATCAAAAGTTACCAGGTATGCAAAGAAGCAGGAAAATACAACTTGTAACAAGGGGGAAAAAAATCAGTTTATATGCAACACAATATAAAACTTTCAAGAAGTACTCAAAAGAAAATCTAAATGAATGGAGATATTTACCATGTTTTAAGAGCAGAAACTCAATATTTTTAAACTGTCAATTCCCATCTAATTAATCTACAAGAAAAGGATCTTCCATTTTTATTTAACATTAACGTAGAGGTGCTGGTTACCACAATGTGACAAGTAAAAGAAACGAAAGTTTAAAAGAAACAAAACTGCCATTATCTAGGCATTATATTATTTTATCTATAGGAAACCCAAAAGGATCCTTAGAAAGATCATTAGAATAAAAACATTCAAAAGATTACTGGATAGATTTCATACAAAAGTCATGAACATTTTTTATATCAACAACTTAAATTTTTAATTGTTATTTATAATGGCTAAAAATAGAGTGAAAAAATAGAAACAAAATCAACCAAAGATGTTCAAAACCTCTATGGAGAAAAACCTTACTGAAGGACATTAAAGAGAGATGTGGAAGCATGACACATTCATGAATATAAAGACTCAATTTTGTAAACGTAGTGATTCTTCCCAAAATGATCCAGAGATTCAATGTAAACACAATCAAATTTCTTCTTGTTTTTGATGGAATTTTAAAAGTTGATCCTAAAACTGACATTGAAGGGCAAAGGTCCAACTTCAATTTATGAAGATAAAGAATAAAATGGGGGATTTGCATTATCACATATCAAAATTTGATATAAACTATAGTAATTAAGAGAACTTGATTTTGATGCAAAGTAGGATAGCCATACATGGAATAGACCAATATAATAGAGTCATCATAAATTATCTCCAAAAAACTCTGTATAGAACACAGAATTCAGGTAGACAGAGTTTAGTTTTTTGTAGAACAATTCTTCAAGCTAACCAGTTCTTGAAGAACTTGACTTTTTTTCTTTTCCTTAAGTTTCATATAGGAGTGCTATGCAGTTGAAAATTATACCTTTCTCAACATATCTGCTGTCAGTTTCCCATTGTCTTTCTCCACAAATTTCAACAAAAAAGTAAACTGAATGTGCTTAGGAATTTCATAAAGTGTTCTTTGTGGTATTACCTTTAACATCTCATTTAAGGTCTCCACTCAGTTGGTAAAGTAGGCAAGAACTTACAAGGGGAACACTAAAATAAATACATGGAAATATTTTAACATGATACAATGGGTATAGTTTCCAGTTACCCGCTCTATGACACTGAGACCTACCATAACCATACTGGTTCACAAGACTGTGTCCACTGGACTGATTAAAATACAGAAAGTAAACTAGCCACAAGGCTTTAGGAGTCGCTTCCCATGGAAAAAAAAGTAAGGCCTTATTTTGGAGTCCCATGAATGAGAGGACTGTAAGACTGAAGCCTGACTTACACACAAGGATTGGGAAGGATGTCCTGTATAAAGCAGGCACAAAAATCTCAAATCATGAAGGAAAAGATTGATCATCACTGACTATATAAAAATTGAGAACTTCCGTACATTAGAATACACCATAAAGGGAGTGAAAAGACAAACAAGAAGCTAGGAGATATTTGTAACCCTTATAACCAAGTAGGCATTAATATCTATAACACAAATAGGACTCCCATAAATCATAAGAATAGGCAAACAACCCAACAGAAAAATAGGCAAAGCCACTAGGAAGAGTCATTTCAAAAAAAAAAAAAATGGAAGAAGAAAATGGCCAATAAATATAAATATGTACTCAGTTCATTGGTAATCTGGAAAATACTAACTAAAGCCCAAATGGAAAAAAAAATGTCCAATAATTCCAAATATCTGCAAAGTGGTAGATAAGTGTAAGTGTGTAAACTGGCACAAACATTTAGGAAAGCAATTTGGAATTACCTAGTGAAAGACACATACCTGACAACCCAGCAATTACACTCCTAAGTATATACCCTGGAAAAATTCTTACACATTTATATCAGAACATACATACAGAATTGTTCATAAGCAGCATTTTTTTAACAGCAAAATTCTGTACACAGCCAAAATGCCCACTGACAACAGAACAGAGAAATAAAGTGTTGTATTTGCATATAAAAGAATACTATGTAATTAACCACTGCTAGGTGCAACAAAATGAATGAAAATTTTAAACGTAATATTGTGTGAAAGAAGAAAAACACAGCAGAATGCATATAGTATGATTCCATTTATAGAAATATCAAAAGTAAAAAATTAAATCATGGGAATGATTAACACAAAATTCAGGATAGCGGGAACCTCCAGTGGTAGAGCAAGGAGTTGGGATTAGATGAAAATAGTGTCAAACAGAGGTTTTAAGATACCAGTAATGTTCTATTTTTTAACCTAGGTGTGGATATAATCTACATAACAACAAAATATTTTTAAGAACATGTTTATATATTACATCTTCAAAAGCAGACTTACATGAACATTTGGGCAACATATATTATAAAGTAAATAAAGCATATAAAAAAGAATGGGAGTACAGACTGCCCTGACTTGGTAACTGTTGAAGTGAGGTAGTGGTTCATACGTACATGGGAGTTCTTTTTATTTTCTCTTCTTTTTGTATGTTTGAAATTTTTCATAATAAAAATGCTTTAAATAGTCAGCACTTAAAATTCTTAATGAGCATTTCTTGCCTCAAGAGTAAAAAACAGATGGCGGAGTAGAAGGATGTGTGCTCACTCCCTCTTGTGAGAACACTGGAATCACAACTAACTGCTGAACAATCATCAACAGGAAGACACTGAAACTCACCAAAAAAATACCCCACATCCAAAGACAAAGGAGAAGCCGCAATAAGACAGTAGGAGAGGCGCAATCACAATAAAATCAAATCCCATAACTGCTGGATGGGTGACTCACAAACTGGAGAACACTTATACCACAGAAGTCCACCCACTGGAATAAAGGTTCTGAGCCCCATGTCAGGCTTCCCAACCTGGGGATCTGGCGATAGGAGGAGGAATTCCAAGAGAATCAGATTTTGAAGGCTAGCAGGATTTGATTGCAGGACTTTGACAGGTCTGGGGGAAACAGAGACTCCACTCTTGGAGGGCACACACAAGGTAAGTGTGTGCAACAGGACCCAGGGGGAAGGAGCAATGACCCCACAGGAGACTGAACCAGACCTACCTGCTAGGGTTGGAGGGTCTCCTGCAGAGGCGGGGGATGGCTGTGCTCACCATGGGGACAAGGATACTGGCAGCAGAAATTCTGGGAAGTACTCCTTGGTATAAGTGCTCCCAGAGTCAGCCATTAGCCCCACCAAAAGGCCTGTAGGTTCCAGTGCTGGGTAGCCTCAGGCCAAACAACCAACAGGGAGGGAACTCAGCTCCACCCCTCATCAGACAAGCTGATTAAAGTTTTACTGAGCTCTGCCCACCAGAGCAACACCCAGCTCTACCCACCACCAGTCCCTCCCAACAGAAAGCTTGCAGAGCATCTCAGATATAGCCTCATCCACCAGACGGCAGACAGCAGAAGTAAGAAGAACTACAATCCTGCAGCCTGTGGAACAAAAACCACATTCACAGAAAGACAAAATGAAAAGGCAAAGGACTATGTACCAGATGTAAGAACAAGATAAAACCCCAGAAAAACAACTAAATGAAGTGGAGATAGGCAACCTTCCAGAAAAACAATTCAGAATAATGATAGTGAGATGATCCAAGACCTCGGAAAAAATAATGGAGGCAAAGATCGAGAAGATACAAGAAATGTTAACAAAGCCCTAGAAGAATTAAAGAACAAACAACTAGAATAATTAAAGAACAAACAAACAGAGATGAACAATACAATAACTGAAATGAAAAATACACTAGAAAGAACCAATAGCAGAAGAACGGATAAGTGACCTGAAAGACAGAATGGTGGAATTCACTGCCACAGAACAGAATAAAGAAAAAAGAATGAAAATAAATGAAGACAGCCTATGAGACCTCTGGGATAACGTTAAAAGCACCAACATTTACATTATAAAGGTCCCAGAAGGAGAAGAGAGAGAAAGGACCTGAGAAAATATATGAACAGATTATAGTCGAAAACTTCCCTAACTGGGGGAAGGAAATAGCCACCAAGTCCAGGAATTACAGAGTCCCAGGCAGGATAAACCCAAGGAGAAACATGCTGAGACACACAGTAATCAAACTGACAAAAATTAAAGACAAAAAAAATTATTAAAAACAATAAGGGAAAACGACAAGTAACATACAAGGAAACTCCCATAAGGTTAACAGCTGATTTCTCAGCAGAAATTCTACAAGCCAGAAGGGAGTGGCACAATATATTTAAAGTGATGAAAGGGAAGAACCGAAAACCAAGATTACTCTACCCAGCAAGGATCTCATTCAGATGTGACAGAGAAATCAAAAGCTTTACCGACAAGCAAAAGCTAAGAGAATTCAACACCACCAAACCAGCTCTACAACAAATGCTAAAGGAACTTCTCTAAGTGGGAAACACAAGAGAAGAAAAGGATCTACAAAAATGAACACAAAACAATTAAGAAAATGGTAACAGGAATATACATATCGATAAGTACCTTATATGTGAATGGATTAAATGCTCCAACCAAAAGACACAGGCTCACTGAATGGATACAAAAACAAGACCCAGGGCTTCCCTGGTGGCGCAGTGGTTGACAGTCCACCTGCTGATGCAGGGGACACGGGTTCGTGCCCCAGTCCAGGAAGATCCCACATGCCGCGGAGCGGCTGGGCCTGTGAGCCACGGCTGCTGAGCCTGTGCGTCCGGAGCCTGTACTCTGCAACAGGAGAGGCCACAACAGTGAGAGGCCTGCGTACTGCAAAAAAAAAAAAAAAGAAACAAAAACAAGACCCATATATATGCTGTTTACAAGAGACCCACTTCAGACCTAGAGACAGATACAGACTGAAACTGTAGGGGATGGAGAAAGATATTCAATGCAAATGGAAATCAAAAGAAAGCTGGAGTAGCAATACTCTTAAGAGATAAAATAGACTTTAAAATAATGTTACAAGAGACAAGGAAGGACACTACATAATGATCAAGGGATCAATCCAAGAAGAAGATATAACAATTATATATACATATGCACCCAACATAGGAGTACATCAATCCATAAGGCAAATGCTAACAGCTCTGAAAGAGGAAATTGCCAGTAACACAATAATAGTGGGGAACTTTAACACCTCACTTACACCAACAGACAGATCATCCAGACAGAAAATTAATAAGAAAACACACACTTTAAATGTCACAATAGACCAAATAGATTTAATTGATATTTACAGGACACTGCATCCGAAAACAGCAGATTACACTTTCTTCTCAAGGGCACATGGAACATTCTCCAGGATAGATCACATCTTGGATCACAAATCAAGCCTCAGTAAATTTTAAAAAATTGAACGAATCAAGCATCTTTTCCTACCAAAATGTTATGAGATTAGAAATCAATTACAGGGAAAAAAACGTAAAAAACACAAACACATGGAGGCTAAACTATACGTTACTAAATAACCAAGAGATCACTGAAGAAATCAAAGAGGAAATAAAAAAATACCTAGAGACAAATGACAATGAAACATGACAATCCAAAACCTATGATGCAGCAAAAGCATTTCTATGAGGAAAGTTTATAGCAATACAATCCTACCTCAAGAAACAAGAAAAATCTCAAATAAACAATCTAACCTTACACCTAAAGGAACTAGAGAAAGAAGAACAAACAAAACCCAAAGTTAGTAGAAGGAAAGAAATCATAAAGATCAGAGCAGAAATAAATGAAATAAAAACAAAACAATAGGAAAGATCAATAAAACTAAAAGCTGGTTCTTTGAGAAGATAAACAAAGTTGATAAACCTTTAGCCAGACACATCAAGAAAAAGAGGGAGAGGACTCAAATGAATAAAATTAGAAAAGAAAAAGGAGGAGTAACAATGGACACCGCAGAAATACAAAGCATCCTAAGAGACTACTACAAGCAACTCTATGCCAATAAAATGGACAACCTGGAAGAAATGAACAAATTCTTAGAAAGGTTTAACCTTCCAAGACTGAACCAGGAAGAAACAGAAAATATGAACAGACTAATCACACATAATGAAACTGTGATTTAAAATCTTCCGACAAACAAAAGTCCAGGACCAGATGGCTTCACAGGTGAATTCTATCAAACATTTAGAGAAGAGCTAACACCCATCCTTCTCAAACTCTTCCAAAAAATTGCAGAGGAAGGAACATTCCCAAACTCATTCTACAAGGCCACCATTACCCTGATACCAAAACCAGACAGAGATACTACAAAAAAAATTACAGACCAATATCACTGATGAATATAGATGCAAAAATCCTCAACAAAATACTAGCAAACAGAATCCAACAACACATTAAAAGGATCGTTGACCATGATCAAGTGGGATTTATCCCAGGGATGCAAGGATTCTTCAATATATGCAAATCTATCAATGTGATACACCATATTAACTAACTGAAGAATAAAAACCATATGATCATCTCAATAGATGCAGAAAAAGCTTTTGACAAAATTCAACACCCATTTATGACAAAAACTCTCCAGAAAGTGGGCAGAGAGGGAAGCTACCTCAACATAATAAAGGCCATATATGACAAACCCACAGAAAACATCATTCTCAATGGTTAAAAACTGAAATCATTTCCTCTAAGATCAGGAACAAGATAAGGTTGTCCACTCTCACCACTATTATTCAACATAGTTTTGGAAGTCCTAGCCACGGCAATCAGAGAAGAAACAGAAATAAAAGGAATACAAACTGGAAAAGAAGAAGTAAAACTGTCACTTGTGCAGATGATATGGTACTATACATAGATAATCCTAAAGATGCCACCAGAAAACTACTAGAGCTAATCAATGAATTTGGTAAAGTTGCAGGATACAAAATTAATGCACAGAAATCTCTTGCATTCCTATACACTAACAACGAAAGATCGAAAAGAGAAATTAAGGAAACAATCCCATTCGCCATTGCAACAAAAAGAAAAAATACCTAGGAATAGACCTACCTAAGGAGGTAAAAGACCTATACTCAGAAAACTATAAGACACTGATGAAAGAAATCAAAGATGACATGAACAGATGGAGAGATATACCATGTTCATGGATTGGAAGAATCAATATTCTGAAAATGACTATACTACCCAAAGCAATCTACAGATTCAATGCAATCCCTATCAAATTACCAATGGCATTTTTTACAGAACTAGAACAAAAAATCTTAAAATTTGTATGGAGACACAAAAGACCCTGAATATCCAAAGCAATCTTGAGGGGAAAAAAACGGAACTGGATGAATCAGACTCCCTGACTTCAGACTTACTACAAAGCTACAGTAATCAAGACAATATGGTACTGGCACAAAAACAGAAATACAGATAAATGGAACAGGATAGAAAGCCCAGAGATAAACCCACATACGTACAGTCAACTAATGTATGACAAAGGAGGAAAGGATATACAATGAAGACAGCCCCTTCAATAACTGGGAAAACTGGACAGCTACATAAAAAAGAATAAAATTAGAACACTCCCTAACACCATAACACAAAAATAAACTCAAAATGGATTATAAAGACCTAAATGTAAGACCGGACACCATAAAACTCTTAGTGGAAAACATAGGAAGAACACTCTTCGACATAAATCACAGCAAGATCTTTTTTGACCCACCTCCTAGAGTAATGGAAATAAAAACAAAAATAAACAAATGGGACCTAATGAAACTTAAAAGCTTTTGCACAGCAAAGGAAACTATAACCAAGACGAAAAGACAACCCTCAGAATGGGAGAAAATATTCGCAAACAAATCAATGGACAAAGGATTAATCTCCAAAATATATAAATGGCTGACGCAGCTCAATATTGAAAAAAAACAAACAACCCAATCCAAAAATGGGCAGAAGACCTAAATAGACATCTATCCAAAGAAGAGATACAGATGGTCAAGAGGCACATGAAAAGCTGCTCAACATCACTAATTATTAGAGAAATGCAAATCAAAACTACAATGAGGTATCACCTCACACTGGTTAGAATGGGCATCATCCAAAAATCTACAAACAACAAATGCTGGAGAGGGTGTGGAGAAAAGGGATCCCTCTTGCACTGTTGGTGGGAATGTAAATTGATACAGCCACTATGGAGAACAGGATGGAGGTTCCTTAAAAAACTAAAAATAAAATTACCATATGACCCAGCAATCCCACTACTGGGCATATACCCAGAGAAAACCATAATTCAAAAAGACACATGCACCCCAATGTTCACTGCAGCACTATTTACAACAGCCAGGACATGGAAGCAACCTAAATACCCATCGACAGACGAATGGATAAAGAAGATGTGGCACATATATAAAATGGAATATTACTCAGCCATAAATAAGAACAAAACTGGGTCATTTGTAGAGACATGGATGGACCTAGAGACTCATAGAGTGTGAAGTCAGAAAGAGAAATACAAATATCATATATTAACGCATATATGTGGAATCTAGAAAAATGGTACAGATGAACCCATTTGCAAAGCAGAAATAGAGACACAGATGTAGAGAACAAACGTATGAACAGGAAGGGGGGAAAGCGGGGGGAGGGGTGGTGGGATGAATTGGGAGATTGGGATTGACATATATACACTAATATGTATAAAATAGATAATAAGAATCTGCTATATAAAAAATAAATAAAATTCAAAAAATAAAAAGCAACTCAGATTTCCCATTTTAGAATGCAGAAGGCTAAAAAGAGCATTGCTCCCCCCCTTACAGTAATGACGAACACCATACAATCTGCAAATTCACCCTGGTTCTTGAACCCAGCAGCAGAGAGCTGAGGTTGCAGGGCCAACTAACCCAAAATCTAAGGAGAAAAGGGACATAAGCACTTGCTTACCTGAGACAGACACTACTGGACAACAGCAAGAACTTAGCTAATATTTTAAACTAATGGCTAAAGGCTGAGTGTGAGCTAACAAAAGCCTATCAAAACCCTGGAGGCCACAAACGAAAAGAGGAATTCACATTTACTCACAGGGTCTTTTCGAAGGAACTCACAGGAAGTTCACCAAAAAAAAAAAAAAAAAAACCCAAACGGGAGACATGGTGGGAATCTGAGAAAGTGTCCCGTGTGGTTCCCTGGAGAGGAGAATAGCAGCAATTACAGGAAAGGCACAAAACCCCCATCTAGATCCTTCTTCCCTATTTCTCACATGAAACAAATATATCAACAAATCAGTTGTATATCCACATGCAAAAAACCTCCAGAAAACACTTAAGACTCTTACCTCACCTCATTAAAATTATCTCAATATGGATCATAGACTTAAATGATATAAGAGCTAAAACAATATAACTTCTAAAAGAAAACATGGAAGAAAATCTTTAGGACTTTGGATTAGGCAAAGATTTCTTAGATATAACAACAAACGCATAATCCAGAAAGACTTGATAAACCGACTTCATCAAAATTAAAAATTTCTGCTCTCCCAAAGACACCACTGAGAAAATGAAAAGACAAGCCACAGACTGGGAGTAAAGCAGTATATACTATTTGAACACAGGCTCTGATTAAAGATATATATTGTAAACCATGGGTAATCACTACAAAAAAAAAAATTAAGGTATAAATAATAAGCCAATAGTGGGGATAAAATGGCCTCATTTTAAAAAACACCTCAATCAATCCAAAAGAAAGAAGAAATCATTAAAAGAAACATAGAATAAAAGCAAATAGAAAATATCTGGCATGACGATATATTTTAACCCATTTTCATCAATAATTACATTAAATGTTAACACCTTAAACAATTAAAAGAGAAATTGTCAGGTAATCCAAGATCCAATTCTAAGCTGTTTATAAAAAAAAAAAAATTTTTTAAGTATGTAAGAAGGCTAAAAGAAAAATGATAAGATATATATAGACCTTGCAAACGTCAAAGAAAAACTGAGTAGCTATATCAAATAACTAAATTAACTGAAATAACTAAATTAATATCAGACAAATAACTTCAGAGCAAGAAATATTACCAGGAATAAAGAAGGACAGTATATATCAATGAAGGGATCAATTTTTCAAGAAGAAATAATAATCCCAAATATATATATACCTAACAAAAGATCTTCAAAATGCATGAAGCAAACTGATAGAAATAAAAGGAGGGGGAAAAAAGCCATAATTCAACACTCCTCTCTCAGCAATGTAGAACAAGTAGGCAGAAAATTAATAAGGATATAAAAGACCTGAGCAACACTACCAATTAGATGAGCTTAACATATATAGAATTCTCCATACTATAACAGAAAAATGCACACTCTTTTCAATTACACATGGAACATTCACCAAGATAAACCATACACTGGACCATAATGCAAATATTAACAAATTTAAACGAACTGAAATATAAAATATGTTCTAGAAATACAACAGAATTAAACTAGAAATCAATAATAGATACCTGGGAAATCCTCAAGTATTTTCAAATTAAAGAATACACTTACAAATAGCCCATGGGTCAAAGAAGAAATCACAAGGGAATTAGAAAATATTTTGAACCAAATGAAAATAAAACCATGGCATTTCAAAATTCCCTCCAAGCAGTGCTTTGAGGGAAATTTTTAGCATTGATGCTTACATTAGAAAGGAAAGCTTTGAATCAGTCTATGCTTCTATATTTAAAAACTATAAAATGTAGAGCAAGTTAAACTCAAAGCAAGAAGGAAGGAAATAATAATAAGGGTAGACAAGAAAATGAGAATAACAAAACTACAGAGAAAAATCAATGAAACCAAAAGCTGGATTGGGGAGGGGACTGATCAATAAAAATTGATAAACCTAGCACAGACTGACCAAGAAAAAGAGAAGATAAAAATTACAAATATGAAGAATAAAAGAAAGGACATCACTACAGGTACCACAGAAAGGATAAAAATGGAATACCAAGAACAACTCTATGCCCATAAATTCAACAACTTAGAGAAAATAAATTCTTTGAAAGGCACATGCCAAAGCTCAAGAAGAAACAGATGATCTGAATAGTCCTAAATTTATTAAGTAAATAAAAATGTTAAGCTTAAAATCTTCCAACAAAGAAACCTTCAGGCCTAGTTAGCTGCATTGGTAAATTCTACCAAACATGCAAGGAAAAAGTAGTACCGAATCTAAACTCCAGAGTATAGAAGAGGAAGGAATACTTCCTAACTCATTTAATGAGACCAGCAATAACCTGATACCAAACCCAGAAAAAAGCATTACAAGAAAGCCAGAGACCAACATGCCACATGAATATGGAAACAAAAATCATTAACAAAATACTAGGAAATCAAATCCAACAATATATAAAAAGAGTAATACATCTTGACCATATGGGGTTTATCCCAGGAAACTAATGTTGATTCAACATTTGAAAATCAATTACATAACTCACCATTTCTATAGTCTAAAGGAAAAAATATATATAATCACCTCAACAGATATGGAAAAAGCTTCTGATAAAATACACCATTCATTCATGATTGAAACACACACACACACAAACTCTGAGCAAACTAGAAACAGAAATTTTCTCAACCTGATAATGGGCAACTAACTACAAAAACCTACAATTATACTTAATGGTGAAAGACTGAATACTTTCCTCCTAAGATCATGAATAAGGCAAAGACGTCCATTCTCACTACTCCTGTTCAACACTGTACTGGAAGTCCTACTGCAATATGGCAAAACAAGCAAAAGGCATACTGATTATAAAGTATTAAATAAAATTATTTCTATTCACAGAAAACAAGACTAAGTAGAAATACTCAGACTGGGAATTCCCTGGCAGTCAGTGGTTAGGACTCTGTGCTTTCACTGCTGAGGGCCCAGGTTCAATCTCCGGTCAGGGAACTAAGATCTCACAAGCCAGCGTGGCCAAAAAAACGGAGAAATACCCAGAGATTCTACTACAGTCTTATGACAAATTCAATTACCATAATTTGATAAAAATGTAAAAAAAAAAGAAAAATAGAAATCCGATCCCAAGTCTTAGGAACTTAAAAATAGATTAGGAAAATATTTCTATCGATCTAGATATAATCAAACTTTTTAATATTTCCTTTTGACTCAATGAAATTTACAAATTATCTCATAAGAAGCAACTGGTTGTAATACTTTAAAACAAGAAAGTAAAATAAGTGCAAAAAATTATATCTTAAATTTTACTTTAGAATGTAGTATCTTGAAATATCTCAATGTACAACTGCTTTTTACCCATTCTCACTAAACGACAATCATAAACAGTAAGAAAACTACTTGTTATCTATTCATCAAAAAAGTATCAAAATATATTAGTCTCTTAGATTGACATATTTTATAATTTCTCCTTTTCCTGGATTTAGGGTTCCAAATGAATTAACACAGTATCTACTCATACAACATTCAAATCAATTAAAAAAGTAACAAGTTGGGCTTCTAAAGGGTTTGATAGAAGATACAGTTGGCCCTCCATATCTGCAATTTCCACATCAGCAGATTCAACCAACTGCGTACCTAAAATATTAAAAAACAAAAAAAACCCAGGAAGTTCCAAAAAAGCAAAACTTGAATTTGCCTCGCACCAGCAACTATTTACATTGTGTTTACAACTATTTACATGGCACTTACAAGTCATCTAGAGATGATTTAAAGTATATGGGAGAATGTGTGTAGGTTATTGCAAATACTGTACCATTTTATATGAGGGACTTAAGCATCCAAAGATCTTGATATTTGTGGGAGGTCCTGGATGACTGTAGTTATTTTAAACCCAACAATGTACATCATTCAGAGGTCATCAAATGACAGGGTAGACTATACCCATCTTGATTTAAAGTTTCTCACTACTTATGACTTAAATTTTAATTTAAATAAGGAATCATGCTACTTACTTTAAAATTCAGTACACACCTAAGTGTTCTGGCAGCAAAACCTTTAACTCTTTGGTCAGCAAACTAGCTTTTCAGTGGTAATTTTTAGCTACGGTGACTTGGTTTGATGGACCCAAATTTAAAAGATAAAAGCAGGTATTAAATAACCATAACTGAATGTCAAGTTTTCTACTTTTTAAGACATTCTGTTTTGAGGGTGATTCACTCAACACTAGAGAAAAACAAGACCTCTATCAAAGTGATCCATAGTCAGTAAGTCTTAAATAAGAGTAAATATCTCAACTTGGAATAAACAACCGTTGTCTGCCAAAGTTTCTCATATTAAGATAATACAGCCAGCCAGTTGTAATGATTAAGATTAAAATATCAGAGCCCATGTTGTTGTCATATCTTTATATCCAAAAAGCTCAAAGAAAAAAGTCTAGATTTTATATACTGAGTACAGAAGGTACTTGTTCTATGAAATGAACGTTATGGCATTATTATTTTTTTTTCTTTTGCGGTACGCGGGCCTCTCACTGTTGTGGCCTCTCCCATTGCGGAGCACAGGCTCCAGACGCGCAGGCTCAGCGGCCATGGCTCACGGGCCCAGCCACTCCGCGGCATGTGGGATCTTCCCAGACCGGGGCACGAACCCGCGTCCCCTGCACCGGCAGGTGGACTCTCAACCACTGCGCCACCAGGGAAGCCCTATGGCATTATTAAAAGAGCATCATTCAGTATAAAACAAGCATACAAAAATACATACCAAAAAAAACTGTCATAAAAATTGTACAAAAGCATCGATAACTTGGAAATTTTTATTTTAATAATGAAACAAATTACAAAATTAGTTCAAGAAAATAATAAATAGCACTATAGTCAAAAGGGAGCACCCAAAGTTTATGTGGGACTTGGGCTAAGGAGAACCTAATACATCCCTTATAAGGTATAAATCTATAATCTTAAAAAAAAAAATGTAGTTTTCTTTAAAAGCCAAACAGATGCCAGACGCCTAGGTTTGAATTCCAACTCTACCACTTACTAACCCTATGACCTTGGGCAAGGTATTACCCATTTTGTGTCTCCATTTCCTCTTCTGTCAACTGGGAATAATAACCTTCATAGTTTTTGTAAGGATTAAATGAGTTAAAATGTCTGGTACATAAAAAGGAATATAGAAGTACTACTATTCTAGACATTTTCAAGAAATTATTTGTACATCTGACTCTTTTATAGCATCTCTGGCTTTACATAAAATATTAGAAAAACTGAAAGAAATACAGCATATAATCTTTTATGCTTATGTATAAATTGATACTTCTGTGAAATCTATCCTCCCCCACAAAAGGAATAAAACAGCATTATTAAAATATTATTTTCTCCAAAAAGAAGTTTCAAAAAAATAAGGTCCTTGAAACTTATCCCTTTATCAAATGTAAATTATAGCTGCTCTGATAAAATGTTTTTAAGTTCAATAAAGTTTAGATAAGAAAAATGCTCTTAAATGGTAATCTGTTCCAGGATTTAATCACTTTGTAATCATGTGCATTTTCTAAGTGCTCACCGTTAAGAACATTCTTCCCGTGACCAGGTTTACCATGCATTACATCTAGCAAAGTAATCTTGGGAGTATGGAATACAAATTATTGCCTTAGAAAAGACACTGTTTATTCCATGTATAAAGCTCAGAGAGTAGCTTTCAGAAAGATGGAAAGAAAGTAAATACACCGGTCACACAGTTGTTTGAGCTTTATTTTTATATGCATACATGTGTCAAAGAAACCAAAAATTTCAAGATATAGAGTACAACATATCAAATGAAATCATTCAAAATTATTTTAATGTATACACAAATAGCAGTATAAGGTACACGTATACAATATATCACGTAATTTGTTTTGAGGTTGTGAAAAGCAGTATTTTTGGTTGTAAAATTCTGATACTATTATCTATTACATCATTCAAGTAACATATATTTCAAAAGTTAAACTTTTTAAAAATAATAACTAAATTAACACATAACTCTAAGACAATCTGATGGATGAGCTGACTTTACCAAAATAGTGTTGTTCGATTCTTCTACAGAAAGCAAGGAGGTTGCTATAGTTTTTCACCTTCTCAGAAAGTTCATCATTGGTCAACTGTGTGGTAAGAATGGTGTACAGATGGCCAAATACCAGTGCATCTAGTTCAGTAGGCCTAAGACAAAAGCAGAAATGAGAGTAACATGAACAGTGTTTAACTTGTATGGTAGACTATATACTATTTTTTTAAATACTTTATTCATCTATTTAAAAGAAAAAAAGTCATGTAAGCAATAAATCCTACCCCAACTTGATAGAATTTATTCTATTTTATTGGAGTTTCTGTTATAAGATATGAAAGAAAAAAAGATCTTTTAAACTACGATTTGCTAGTTGTGTGACTTGCTTTTTTAAATAGCATCATTTAAATGTGTTAAAATAATATTGGTGTAAAAGAAAAAAGAATGTCACACAAATGGAATTATATAGTGTGTAACCTTAAAATAATAATAATATTGGTGTAAATGATCATATTCATTTTATTCATTAATTTATTCACTAAATATATACAACAGGTCTCCAGTGTGCCAGGAACTATGCCAGATGCCAAAGATATAAAAGCAAGAAAGATATTCTAAGACATGGACACAAAACATAAATTACCACAACACAATTTAGTAAGTGCTTTTGTAGATGCATAACCAAAATGCTGTCAGAGCAGAGAATTTCACTGTGGTGCTAGGAAAACAGAATGATACCTGATTACCTGATCATCATATTACAACATGATTTAATTTTAATTTTACCATTTTAAAAGTAAACTTAGATTTCTGAAGGAGATGTAAGAATGGCTTCAACAAAATTTTTTCTATGTTTTCTTTCCCTTTAATTATATATTACTAACAAAAAGATGAAATTTATCTACCTTGCTACTAACGGTCTATAAATGGGACATCACCAATCTATATTACATTAAAATAATTACAGTAGACCCTTGAACAACACTGGTTTGAGGGCTTCCCTGGTGGCGCAGTGGTTAAGGATCCACCTGCCAATGCAGGGGACAAGGGTTCGAGCCCTTGTCTGGGAGGATCTCACATGCCGCGGAGCAACTAAGCCCGTGCGCCACAACTAAGCCCATGCACCACACCTCTCTGAACCTGTGCTCTAGAGCCCTGAGCCACAACTACTGAGCCCGTGCTCCGCAGCAAGAGAAGCCACTGCAATGAGAAGCCCGCGCACTGCAACAAAGAGTAGCCCCCACTCGCTGCAACTAGAGAAAGCCCGGGCGTAGCGACAAGACCCAACACAGCCAAAAATTAATTAATTAATTAATTTTTAAAAACTACTGGTTTGAACTGTGAAGGTCCACTTACACGCAGGTTTTTTTCAATAAATACGTACTACAATACTACACAATCCAGGGTTGACTGAATCTGCAGATGTAGAACCACAGATGCAGAGGTCTGACTGTAAAGTTATACATGGATTTTCAGCTGCAGCAAAGGGTCAGCACCCTGAGCCCTCAAATTGTACTGTACTAGTACAATATTACTAAAAGGAGAAAATACCATCATTATTATGAACTAATTATTGTTGTCAGCCCTGCAGTGAAAAAGTTACTGAGAAAATATATTAGTCGACCTAAACTGTAAAAATATGTTGCAGTAATCTGGTTTGGCAAAACAGATTTGGGGGTCCGTCAAATCCTAATTCTGTCACTTACTAGCTATGTGGCCTTGATCGCCACTGATGAATGACTTCTTTTAATAGTTGCATGGCTTTGTATCTCTTCATGCCACTAATTCCTAAAATATTTATCTCCAATCTGAATCTTTCCCCTAAAGTCCAGAATCATACATTCAAAGGCCTATATAACAATTCCACTTGAATGTTGAATAAGCATCTCAAACCTTCTTGTCCCCTCATCTTCCCAAAATAAAAGTCACCATTACCCACCACCTGTTCAAGCCAAAAATCTGAGTTACTCTTCAGTCCTCTCTTTCTCTTACCCTCCCATATCCATTAGCAAGCCTGGTGAGACACAACCACCAAAATATGTCCTGAATGCCACCACTTATCTATATCTCCTCCAAGCATAAAACATTGGAATGAATTTCCACTCCACTTACACTAACATGCCAAACTCCTTATCCAAAACATACAAATCTTAGAAGATCTGGCTCCTGTTTACCTCTTCAGCCTCATCTCCTACCATTCTCTACACACAACCATAAATGGTTTTGCTTCTTCCATTTGAACATAAACTCTAGCCAATCTTAGGGCCTTGACCCAACTATTCCTGCTGCCTGGAACACCCTGCCCTTGACTTCATACTGCTGGCTCCTCCTTGTTTTTCAGAATACAACTTAAATATCACATCTTAGTTTGAGTGGTCAGCGTTCCCTGACCACTCAAACTAAAGTGGACATATAGCCGCTTATTGTGATGTGATTCTATTTTAATTCTCTATATGGCACTTAAAACTATCTAATATTTGTTTTTAATTAACTGTCTATCTCTTTCTACCAGGACATAGTCTACTTGTTTCCTGCTGTGTCCCCAACACCTGCAACAATGCCTGGCCCAAAGTAGGTTCTCAATAAATATGTGTTTAATGGGGCTTCCCTGGTGGCGCAGTGGTTGAGAGTCTGCCTGCCGATGCAGGGGACACGGGTTCGTGCCCCGGTCCGGGAGGGTCCCACATGCCGTGGAGCAGCTGGGCCTGTGAGCCATGGCCGCTGAGCCTGTGCGTCCGGAGCCTGTGCTCCGCAACGGGGGAGGCCACAACAGTGAGAGGTCCGTGTACCGCAAAAAAAAAAAAAAAAAAAAATGTGTTTAATGAATCGATAAAAAGGTGAAGTACTTCTCATACCATACTATAACTGTTTACTTAATGTTTCCCCCATTATACTCTAAGTTCTCTAAAGATAACACTGCATATATCTTTATAACCCCAGTTCTTAGCAAAGTATCTAAGGAACTGAATGGTTATTTGCTGAATGAATACACGAAAGAGAAAGAAAGCATCCTGCCTAAGTTGTATAGGATATTTAATTTTTCAATAGTAGTTATTCACATTCTTCCAAAGCCTTCCCTCTTTTGACACATTCATGAAGTATTAATCAAAGTCAAATGTGCAATTTATGGCCATGTTTAAGAGGGTAGTCAATAGGATAGTTTTAAAAAATCACAAGTGTCCTGGGACTTAATAGCACCATGATCCTAGCATTACAGATGAAGAATCAATAACAAATGGATACCTGAGAAAAACCAAGGATGTAGAAGGTGGATAAATATTGAGCTGAAGGACTTTGTGAGAAGTAATATAAACACCAACTCTTCCAGATCCCTAAACATATTTCTTAAAACGTGTATCTTACCAATTTAGGATTTATTTTCCTAATCCTTATTTAGGATTAACTACCCTCTGCTTCTTGTACTAGAGCCTAAGAAAAGGTGAATATATTCTCTGATGCAACTTCCAGTAGGGTAGATGGGCATCTTTTATCAATAAGGGAAGGCTCTGAATGAGCTCAGGTATGAAGGTATGTTCAAACCAGAGTAGTCTAGAAGTACCCCTGAAGTGGTCAAAATATTATTTGCTTCAAATATACATCCACATAACTCAAAAGGTGCTGAATTATGTAGGGTAATGAGCATACAAAAACTGATCTGATGTTACCTAAAGATAGCAACTTCGTGACAAATTACTTTTAGAACATCTAACAGGAAGTAGAATACACTATACTAAATCAAACAAAACACACACATAACTTAATGCATATTTTTTGTAATCCTTACAAATTTCAGCAACTACTTATATTAGTTGACTCTGACATATATGTTATCAATTCCCACAATTCTTTCTTTTTAAAAAGTACACTGTGGGCTCCCTGGTGGCGCAGTGGTTAAGAATCCGCCTGCCAATGCAGGGGACACGGGTTCAAGCCCTGGTCCGGGAGGATCCCACATGCCGCGGAGCAACTAAGCCCATGAGCCAGAACTACTGAGCCTGTGCTCTAGAGCCCATGAGGCACAACTACTGAGCCTGCGTGCCAAAACTACTGAAGCCCACGCGCCTAGAGCCCGTGCTCCACAACAAGAGAAACCACTGCAATGAGAAGCCCACACACCGCAAAAAGAGTAGCCCCCTGATCGCCCCAACTAGAGAAAGCCTGTGCGCAGCAACAAAGACCCAACACAGCCAAAAATATATTTAAAAAAAAAAAAAAAGTACACTGTGGTAATGGGGACACAACTGTATACCACTGCTAAAACTCACAGAACTATACACATAAAAGCGTCAATTTTACTTTTTGTAAATTATGCCACGATAAACCTGACTTTTAAAAAAAGCAATAAGTTCAGAAAAATATTTGCAACTCCTATGAGAGACAAGGACAAAAAATTACACTTTAGCCAATACTTCCACTGAATTGTTTAATCAAGCCAAGATTTCATGTACCTCCAGTTTTAATTACCTTTTCTATACAATATGGAGAGAAAACATAACATTTCCACCCTTCTGCTTACTAAGTAGTTTGTAGACTGTAATTTGGATATAGATAGCAACTCTCCTCCTAAGACCTTCAACAACTTTCACATTGTTGCCTTCTCATCTTGCATTATCATTCTTTCCACATTTCTGTTGGTTACCTACTATTCTTTTTTTTCCAGTTTTATTGGCAAATAATTAACATACATCACTGTATAAGTTTAAGGTGTACAACATGATGGTTTGATTTACATAAATATATTGTAAAATCGTTGCCACAACAGGTTCAGCTAACATCCACCGATTATCTACTATTCTTTCATTTGAATATCAAAATAAAAACAGTACCATAAAATGCGAATGTTTTCCTAACCTTTCCCACTAAAAATTTTTTTGTACTTATCTTTTTCTTCAATTATTATGGTTCCATATTTCTTTCTCTCTTTCAGTCTAGTTTCAAAAACATTAATTTTGTCTGAATGTTCCCCAATTTTTCTTTCCCATTATACTATTAACTTGTCATTTCTTCATACTAACAGAAATAATCTACATATCCTTTCTTTATGTATCAATCACTAATCTTTAGGACTATCATTCAAATTTGTAAATCAAGCCCCTTGCCATCAACTTTGCTATATTTTGCTTTTGGATATTTTTGAGCAATTTCCCCTTAATTTTCTTAACTAGTGATTTCTCAATTGAATAAACTTCAATGAAATCCCATTACCCCCTGAAATTTTTCTTAAGGTTCCCAAGTATAATTTTTGCATCATTTCTTCAAAATACTTTCCTATCAGTATATGAAGGTAAATTTTCAAATTTTACCATTTACTTAATGGTTAATAGCAGTATTTTTTCTTTTTCAAACCTAACTCCTTTTCCAATTTCTCATTCAATTTAATCTAGTCTTAACCAACATTTACTGAGCGTCCTCTAATAGGTTTTGGTTGGAAAACACAAACCCTCAAGGAGCTCATAAATGCTTTGGAGTAGTATTAACTCTTTCTATTCTGATTACATTTAGAAAAATTATTTTTTTCTTCTTCTTCCCCTTTATTAAAAAGGTAACATGAAAATATCACTTCAAGAACAGTTCTGGTTTTTTATTCCAAATCCACTCACCAGGTGAAAGGGAATAAACTACCCAGTCTTTGTGTAGGTGTGTTAACAGATATCACATCAGCAAGATCACAGATACAACAGATAACACAGATTTTGTTTGAGCTGCATTTTAGAAATATGATTTAAATATTTAAAAGCTACCAACTATATATTATGAAAGATAAAAAGGACAATTGTTAGTATCTACTTTGTATTATTTCTAATTTTTTTCAAATTCGCTTTCCTTTTTCCTTTCCACCATTTAGCTTCTTTGTCCTCTTTTCCCAATTACTATTCTTGCTGCAAGATCTCCCTCAACTATCTTTCCCTTTCTCACATCAAGTAAAGCTACTGAGTTTCTTTCATGAGGCCTCTCAACATGTCTAGTAGGTAAGCTAGAAGAAAAGCTGATTCTAATTTTAGAGGGTAAGGAGAGGATACACAGGGAAATAAATTTTAATATTAAACAATTAGGTAAAATTAAAACTAAAAATTAAAACTATTCTATACTTCAATCATAAAAATGTTTATCTAAGTCTCATATTAGGTAAAATTATTTCAAAAACCTACATCTTAATACCAGTTAAACAGTTTCTCAATTGTTTTTGTACCTATTCTAAATTTTGAATTTTTCATTACAAGTTTAAAAATAATTATACCCGAGCTGATCTCCCTGGGCTATGCAGCTGCTTCCTACTAGCTATCTATTTTACATTTGGTAGTGTAAAATAGCTCGGTGCTTTGTGACCACCTAGAGGGGTGGGATAGGGAAGATGCGAGAGAGATGCAATAGTGAGGAGATATGGGGATATATGTATATGTATAGCTGATTCACTTTGTTATAAAGCAGAAACTAAAACACCATTGTAAAGCAATTATACTCCAATAAGGTTGTTAAAAATAATAATAATTATACCCTTATGAAGAAAAATATTTTTTGATATTTCCACTGAATCACATGCCAAATGATACCTGGTTACTAACTCTTTGACACTGAGTTTCAATGAGGAGAAAAATAAGTTAGATCTATTATCCTGGCTTCCCATGGAGACAGGGTGCATAACAAAACTAACTCCTAAAACAGAGTGATGCACTTTAAACAATAAAATGCACCCCTTCTGAGCTTTTCAGCTCCTAAGAATTCCTGTATCAGAAAGAAAGGGGACTACATAATACTAACATTTTGATACCTTTCTTTTGTATTAGAGACTAAACAACTAGAATCAGCATAGCAAACATCACTAGAAATAATAACATAGCTGTAGAAACTTTACCTACCAGGATTTCATGGTTTGAACTCTATGACCTTTCTGCTTCAAAGATCAACAGAGCCCAATTTTATTTTAATATCAGTTGTATAGCACATACATTAATATAACTTTAATATTTCCAAGCTATCACCATAGCCATTTTTGCTACAAATATTAACATCTCTACCAAAAGATGTTTGATATAGCTATAGATGAATGCCTATGAAGATGTAATAAATAATAACAAATAAACCTTTTTAAAAATTATCAATCTAGGGCTTCCCTGGTGGTGCAGTGGTTGAGAGTCCACCTGCCGATGCAGGGGACACGGGTTCGTGCCCCAGTCCAGGAAGATCCCACATGCCGCGGAGCGGCTGGGCCCGTGAGCCATGGCCGCTGAGTCTGCGCGTCCGGAGCCTGTGCTCCGCAACGGGAAAGGCCACAGCAGTGAGAGGCCCGTGTACCCCAAAAAATTAAAAATTAAAAAAAAATTATCAATCTAAAAGTCAAGAGATTTTTATTAAAAAGCCAAGAAAAGATTAGAATTCTAAGCAAACCAATGAGGTTAAAATGCTAATTTAAACCCATCTTAAACTGGATCACAGGATAGCTGATTCTGATATACTAAAATGTAACTTTAAAAAAAAAAAGGAAAATTCATTCTTTGCCTACATTAGATATTATTTTCCAAATTACAAAAAAATTCTGTCTTAATAAAACATGAATTACTCAATTTACATATATACACACATATATTTAATCTATATCCTTCACAATTATTTCTATGCTTTACAAATATTTTCATTAAATTTTAAAAGAAAAGTTCATAATAATGCTTGTCCATCCAACAATATTGTTTACAGTTTAGTTTTATTCACTTTTCTAGTCCTCAGGGTATCATCCTATACAGACAAGTATGGCTACGCTTCACGTTTTAATAGTAGTTTGCAAGCTCAGATTTTGTTAAGATGTCATAGTTCCATACAAAGCACCTTGAACTACCTCTAGTAGAACCTCTATCATATCATACAATAATGACTGGTTTACATTGTCTACCCTCAGGAGAAAATTCTTAATAGCTAGCACTGCATTTTAGAAATCTTGGTCTCCCAGAAGCTAGTGCTATGCCTGACACCCAAGAAATTAAATGGTTAATGAATGCAAAAATGAACTTTAATATAACTAAATCTTTTCGTAAATATTTCTTGATAAAACAATTCCTCTACGATAAAATGTTTGATACGACATGTATGATAAAATAATAATACAGAAAAGAAACTAACTAAAAAGAATAAATTCTTACTGCTTATTGAAGAAATACGGTTGTGTTCCCAGTCTTTGAGAAAGAGCTTGACAGCACTGGTCTACATCTTCTAAGACCTAACACAAGCAACAGACCCCAGAGAAAAATATTCAAATTAGCAAAGCAATAAAATGTGTCTAAACTTAATACATATCATAGTTTATAATAAAAATATAAATTTAGGTAACCATTTTTAGTATATTTAAATCAGACTATAGACCACATAGAGAACATACGTAATAATTTCTATACAAGAAACCGGAAGAAGATTTGAGAGCAAATTTCCTTTAAATACAAGTACATTTAAGTTACTTATAAGGATTATGATCAAGAAAGTTTTTATCTCAAAACTCTACTCCCTACAAAAATGTTTTCCTGAATCCATATAATCAAATGACTTCACATATATTAAAAAATCTGCTTCATAAAGATGACACTGCTGACCTACCATGAGTAAAAATCATTTGAATTGTTTTCCCACTAGTGGAAATAGATTTTATTTACTCCATCCCTATTCATTTACCCAATCCCCCTTGTGGCCAATGGCACACATCAATGAGTTGGCTGACTACGACTAGGGGTATCCTTGAAAATGAGACATTAATTAGCTTAATGGCTCAAACTCATGACCTTGACAAGATATATATTTTTATAATTTTGCTACTTCAGTAAATTTAAGACCAAAGAAAAGCAGGTATATTAAGCACTGCATCTAACAGGGTTGGGTTTTTCTTTTTAAGCCCTGATGCTGCAGATCTATATTTATTGGCATAAAAAAATGTCCACAATGTATTGCTGAATGGATAAAAAAAATTAGGTTATAGAGTGGCAGTTATACTATGACCCCATTTAAAGAAAATGTTATTAAGAGACACCTAGAAGAGTGTTCTCCATATAGTTAACAGTGGCAATTTCTAGATGGTAGGATTCCAGCCAACTTTTATTCCGTTTTTGAAGTTTTCGGTATTACATAATTTGTTTTACAATAAGCATGTGTGATTTTTATAAAACAAAAAAGTACTTCATGTCAGAGAAAATAAGAGCAAATGTTAATTTTTTTTATTATGTTGGGAGTTTGTGGGTTTTTCTGGCTGCGCCGCACAGCATGTGGGATCTTAGCTCCCCGACCTGGGATGGAACTGGCACCCCCTGCATTGGAAGCGCAGAGTCTTAACCACTGGACCGCCAGGAAGTCCCCTGGGATTTTTTTTAAAGGACCAACAATTAAAAATGTTTTTTCTTTATGTATTAAAGTTGAGGGTTTTACCAACTTCAATCTGAACTGACCTGGTCCAGAGTCTTGTTACCCCATCCAATAGCTTTCATCTTACGTTTGACTTCCCACTGTTTCTGATAGGCCAAAATATGATTCAGAGGCCAAGGGTAAGGAGATCCATACCTACCATGAGTGATCTAAAGCAAAAAGATTATGTTAAAAACATGATTCTAAACATAGCCTGTTTTCACAAATAAAATTCTAAGGGAAATATATTTCCAGAGACCACAAACAGCAATCTGAAAAAATAAAACAAAACATAGCTTGCAATCTAAAAATTAAAATTTTAAACCATTCTCTTTAAAAATATATAAACTTTCACATACTCTGCAACCAGTTATATCAAACAATGACACACAGCTTCCCTAAAATGTATGTGCAAGCAAAATTCAAGTGAAAAACTATATCACTAATGGTATAAACCACAATGTTTCATTTATGAGCAGGGACTTATGATTCTGAGCAAAAGTGTTTTTTCATTAAATTTTAATTAAGATAAATGTTGCAGAACCACTCACCTCCCCTACAGTAGCTTCATCACACCACTGAAGATACAACTAGGAAAAAAAAAACAGTCACCAAAACTTTAAAGTATCAAAGAGAAAATGGATAAAGAAAGTTACTTCTTGCCAGGGTGATTTTTTATAAGCTAACGTCATAAAAGTCACATATGTGAGGGTTGTTTTTGTTTTTTCTTGGCTAATGTTGCTACATAGAATTATTAAACTTAATGGTGGTACCTATAAAAATATTTCTTATTCATAGAATACATCTCTAAATGCCATTAAAGTATTTTACAGATACCATTTAAGTGAATTTCACAAGACCAAAATAAAATAATGAGTGGGCAAGAGTCACTCCTGTTTACAAACAGAAAAACTAGAAATGATAATATCAGGCAACTTGTTCAATGATAATGATCAAATAATTTGGTTAACGACACTAGCCCTAGAAGTGGCTTGACTGTTTTCCTATTTTTCAGTAACTTTAACATAACCCATAAGAAAAATGATCTTTTATGAGAGAAAAAGCTTATTTTCAAGGCCTATTATCTTCTATTATACCTCTGCAGTCAACAGCATATTGTTGACTAATTCCATGTAGGCTTTCATTTCTGCTTTTTGGACTTCATCCAGCCCATCACTAAGAGAATGGCCCTAAAGGGAATTTAAAAAACTTTAAAAGAGCATCATATTAAATATACAAAAACTTTCAGTTATCTTACTACCAAGTAATACAACATCAATGTTTTACTGTAAATGTCCAATGGATTCATTTCCAAAATGCCCCCTAAAACGTAATTATTTTATGTGAAAAAATAATACTTTGCTATCACTACAAAATATTAATAAGAAGTATTTACTTGTCATTATAAAAATGTATCTTTCAAGAGACAAAATTACATTATTATTTCACAAAAGAAGAAAAGAGCGATGGTCAGTAAACCTTGTTTTTTTTAAGAGACTAACCTTTTTAGTAATAAAATAAATTCCAAAGATTGACATGTGTTACTTATAAAGTGGTCAAAGATTTTCTTAAATGTTATTAGTAAAGGATAGGGAAACAGACACTAATTTTTAAATTCTAATACAGTATAGTAATGAGTAGATGCATAAAATAGTATAAGCTTTAGTTGTAAGATTTTTAAAATGCATACCCTATAACACTGTATTATCACTCTTAGGAATTTATCCTAAGGAGATAACTTAACAAGTGTACAAAGGTGTACGTACAAGAATATTTGTATTAGCACTCAATAACAGCAGAAAATTGGCAACAACTTCAGTGTCCATCAATAAAGACTTAAATAAATCATAATACATCCATATGATAGAATATTATACAACAATTTAAAAGGATAACATATATCTATAGTCATTAAATGGAAGAATTTCAAAACACACTGATGATTTTAAAAGGCAGGTTGCAAAATAATACATAACAGTATGACCTGTATTTTTCTACATATGCAAAAAAAAATTCTGGAAGCATGTTCTCCAAAATGTTAATGGAGGTTGTTCTTTGATAACTATTAAAATCTAAACTGAATAATAATTCAAATGGGTAAATTAGCATTGATACATTCAACTTTTAAACATATTCTATAACTCCCTTCTCAAAGGTTAACCTGATATTTTACAACAATGAAGAGTTTTCATTTGTGACCAAAATTCTCTTAAGCATGAGTTAGAAAATTATCTATCACTTTGTAAAGGTCAAATGGCCTCTTCTGCCACTGACTTACATTATGGGGGGAAAAAAACTTACTCTTTAGAAATATTTCTCTGGTAGTTTATATCAGCATTTTGTAAAACTAGGTTAAAATCAACGTAAATGTTACAACACCCTAAAGAATGATGAATGATTTATTTAAAAGTAACTGTGATCAAATGCATTTAATATCTTTTTTATTACCTTGGCTTTAACGAATTGGACTATTGGACCAAGTTCCGATACTACTTGATTTCCTACGTGAATAAAAGGTACTTTACCTGTTGAGGGGGAAAAAAAATGTGAAAACACTCTTCATAAATTAAAGTTTGTGCTAAAAAGGAAATCAACACAAAACTGGGATATGTTTTATTAATACACACAGTTTCCTAACACTATGACTTTTGAAAATTATAGTTAAATGCGTATGTTAAATTCTAAAAATTTTTAAACATTACTAATTTTAAAACAAAAGAAAAAAAAAGGAGATTCATTTCTAGAGTTCTTATATGTAATAACAGATCAAAATATTCCCTTTTCAGAGCTAACACTAATAAATCACTATATAGCAGTAAATACTAATTATTCAAATTATATGAACCAAGCCTAGTCATTGGTTCATGACCACTGATAGATCCGAAAAAATTAAACTGGGCCTTCTCTTCAGAGTACAATGAATCAATCTATATTTAAGCTACATTTATGAAGCTTATTTTTTTTTTTTTACATCTACTACTTTCAAATCTCAGGTACCCATTCAGATCAATTGTTTAAGCACATAATGGTGCATTAATAAATGTTATCTGACTCAAAAATTTCAGGAATTAAGACAATAACAATCTTTGAAGGTATGCTAGCTTATGAATTATAATACAAAGTATGCTCCCAACACATGTGGGGAAAAAAGAATTAGTATGCTTACAAAAACTGGTTTCCCTAAATAAATGCCACATTAAAAAAGTAATATTTCATTTTTTTAAATACTAATAATAGATGAAATTATCAGAGATGACGATCTCCAAATAGCAATAAAGTCTACCTCAAATGCTAGAGGATGAAACTTTGTCAGACCTAGTTCAAATAGAGTTCACACTAACAGCTGGCTTCTTCGTGGTCCTTTTCAAGAGATTCACTCCTCTCTGGCTTAGACAGCCTGAGGGTAATGGATGAGGTGCACAGCACCAACAAAAGCTTCATCTGCGTCCACAGGACATTACAAAGGAAAGGCAGGCCTTTTGGAATACAACTCAACAGAGGTATTTAGAAGACATTTCCATTTACCAATATAAAAACACTGAATTCTGCATTCCTTTTTTCTACCGCTTTATAAATCTTTCAAAAGAGAAAAAAATTTCTTATCTGCATTAAGAATTAGATCATACTCTTTTTAAACTTGGGATAATATCTTTGTAACTACTATACTGATAGAAATAGTGCAGGTCCTCTGAGATAATATGACCAGAGAATGAAAACGATTTGTGAATGAATGTCTAGACTGAAGAGTATTTTGTGGTGGTACATTTTGAGATCAAAGTATATTTCTCATTTTCATTATCCAGTTTGGAGTTCTTGGAAGACAGAGTTTATACTGGCATACTTTGTCTTATTGTACTTTGCTTTATTGTGCTTTGCAGATATTGCGTGTTTTTACAAACTGAAGGTATGTGGCAACCCCGAATTGAGTAAGTGTATTGGTGCCATTTTTCCAACAGCATTTGCTTACTTTATGTCTCTATATCACATTTTGGTAATTTTCACAATACTCCAAACATTTTCATTATTATTATATTTGTTATAAATATAAAACTTTAAAGGATGAGGAGTTGCTTCTTATGGATGAGCAAAGAAAGTGGTTTCTTGAAATAAAATCTACTCTTAGTGAAGATGCTGTGAAGACTGTTGAAATGACAACAAAGGATTTAGAATATTACATAAACTTAGTTTATAAAACAGCACCAGGGTTTGAGAGGACTGACTCCAATTCTGAAAGACGTTCTACTGTGGGTAAAACGCCATCAAACAGCATTCCATGCTACAGAGAAATCGTTTGTGAAAGGAAGAGTCAGTCGAAAAGGCAAACTTCAATGCTGTCTTATTTTAAGAAATGGCCAGGGACTTCCCTGGTGGCACAGTGGTTGAGAATCCGCCTGCCAATGCACGGGACACGGGTTCGAGACCTGGTCCGGGAAGATCCCACGTACTGCGGAGCAACTGAGCCCGTGCGCCACAGCTACTGAGCCTACACTCTACAGCCCGTGAGCCACAACTACTGATGCCATGTGCCACAACTACTGAAGCCCATGCACCTAGAGCCCGTGCTCCGCAACAAGGGAAGCCACTGCAATGAAAAGCCCCCACACCACAACGAAGAGTGGCCCCCACTGACCGCAACTGGAGGGGGCCCGCGCACAGCAATGAAGACCCAACGCAGCAATCAATCAATCAATCAATGAGTGAATGAATTAATGAATGAAAGAAACAATAAGAAATGGCCAGAGCCACCCCAGCCTTCAGCAACCACCACCCTGATCAGCCAGCAGCCATCAATATGGAGGTAAGACCCTCCGCCAGCAAAAAGGTTTGACTCACTGAAGGCTCAGATGATGGTTAGCATTTTTTAGCAATAAAATATTCCTAATGGAGATATGTATAGTGTTTTTTTAGCCACAATGTTATTTCACACTTAACAGACTACAGTACAGTGTAAACATAACTTTTATATGCATCGGGAAACCAAAAATATCCATGTGACTCACTTTATTGCGATATTCGCTTTACTGTGGTGGTCTGGAACCAAACCCCACAGTATCTCAAGGTATGCCTGTATTTTATTTCTTTTCTTAAAAATACTTTGAGCATTGTAGATTCTGAAGCAGGGAAGCAGTGTGGGTAGCCAATTGAATACTCATATATCTCTAAATACAAAGAAATAAATAAAAATCAAGGCAACAAGGGACTTACCTGGTTGGCGCAGTGGATAACAATCCACCTGCCAATGCAGGGGACACGGGTTTGAGCCCTGGTCCAGGAAGATCTCACATGCCATGGAGCAACTAAGCCCGCATTCCACAACTACTGAGCTTGCGCTCTAGAGCCCGCGAACCACAAATACTGAGCCCACGTGCCACAACTACTGAAGCTCAGGCGCCTAAAGCCCATGCTCCGCAACAAGAGAAGCCACCACAATGAGAAGCCCGCGCACCGCAATGAAGAGTAGCCCCTGCTCGCCACAACTAGAGAAAGCCCATGCACAGCAACGAAGACCCAACGCAGCCAAAAAATTAATTAATTTTTTAAAAAAATCAAGGCAACAAATTAGAAGTAAATAATGTTTTCTGTCACTAGCCTGACTTAAGGTAGAGCCAGTGTTATATCCTTATTATTGGAGGTGATCAGGCAAATGCAGAGTGAGACAGTTATCCTCTGGCACCAATCAAAGGTCATAAAAAAAACCCCAAAGGCCCTGCTTCTCATTTTAGGCAGAATAATCATTTTTGGAACTTTTATATTTAAAGAAAGCAAGATGTTGCCAAGCAAGTTTATTTATTCAGAGAATATTAGAAATAGAAAGGACCCGGGATGTCATCTAATGCAACCACCTCATATTACAGATGAAGCCACTGAGACTCAAAGAAAAGAAGTGAATTTCCCAAGAAAACTGTTAACATGTGACAAAGTCACAGAAGGGTTAGACTAAAAATTTCCTAACTCTTAGCCAAGTGGTCTTCTGACTATTCCATGATGTTCTCTGCTTTAAAAATCTACCAACAACCAGATCAAACAAGCAAATAAAATATAACACATTCCCATGGTCACCCAAATCATATGATGAAAGAAACACTAGAGATGATGAAATTTAAATACCTTAATAGAAAGTGCCATTTTCATCTACCTATAGGAGACTTCTCCTATGCATATATGTATATATGCATGTATTGTAGTCTCTATACTATTTATGTTTGTCTTTCCTAGAATCTATAAAGATGGATAACTACCTAGGTAATACTACATATAGTACAGTCATTTTAGGAAATAGGTGGATAAGCTATATGGCTTCTCCTTGATTTGTCAAAGATATTAACTTTAGTATTAGATTACTAACCTTTTTATATGTATATCTACACTCTTTGTATGACTACACAGAGGAAAAAGATGGACAGAACCCAATATAATTCATTTCACCAGAATTCAATAAAGTTTATAAAACCTATGTATAAACTTAAAACAAAATGATTCAATTAATAGCCTTCAAGAATCTAAAAGATGTATATGTTTATAAGTCTAAAAATTCTTTTATTGAAACATTTTTAAAATGTATATTCATAAACCTATAAATGTAGAGATATTCATATAGAATTTTCAGTATGTATAGAGAGGGTGTCTTCACAACTGTTGACAATTATTACCACCCTTAAGAGTTTATGATGAAAAAAATGTCATTCCTAACCATCCAAGTCATTCCTAAATTATCACCACAATAAAGAGATCGATAAATGTCTCCCTAAAAAGCAACGTAATACACTTGTACCAATCAGTTATATTCAACGAATTTATTCATAGAGCAGTGGTTCTATGTGTTATTATTGCTCCAGCAAAACCATAATTATAATAACCCATACCAATTCTATTTATCAGATTTGGTGGCACTATATTTTTATATTAAAAATTACCTGAATCATATTTATTTAAAACTGTACCTTAATCTACTAATACATGATACACAGAAAAGGCAATACTGATTATAAAAAATAACAGAAAGGCTAAAACCTTAGTAAGAAAAAGTAACTTAAAAACTTAAAATGAAACAAAAAGAATCAGAAACCAAAGACCAAAGACAGATCTATGACATGTTAATTTAATTATTCCACAATCTCTCTTCTTCCATTGGCATAATGGGAGAATACAATTTAGAGAAGTGTATTTAATAATAAATGGATTCACATATTAAAATTTGTTTTCTGAAGAAGGAACAGTCTTATGTAAATAAGACTGGGGGAAATCTGAGATTATGTATTTTCTTAACATTTACTATTTGAAACAATTCCCCTAACTTTCCAGTAATCATCTCTGACCACAGAGTTGAAATGAGTAGACATGTCACCCCAAGACTGTCAAGTTTGCAACTGTTACTTTATAGAATGGGAAAATTCTTCAAAGGGTAAACAAAAAATATAGGCATTTAAAAAATCTAGGTAAAACTGGACTATCACTGCAATTTTATCAATGCAGAATATTAACAGAGAAGAAAAACAAAACTAAAAAACACTTACCAGATGGAGACATATATTCTGCATTTGCCCTGCAAACCACTTTGACGGGCAGATTACACATCTGCAAAAAGGCCTGTCAACCAAGAGAAGTCTACGGTAAGTCTAGTGAAAGTATATGCATATTCGAACACAACTTTTTATTTATTTCTTTTCCAAACTTAATAGCTCAGGAAAAGAAAAAGAATGAATCAACTTAAAGTGAAAGATTTGTACTCTAAAACAAAAATAAAATGTCATTTCAATACTAAAAATCAATATGACTTAGACACCAGTAAACATATAAAACTTAAAGCATTTATACACACAAATGTAAATTATCCACTTATTTTACTGCATTAGTTTATGTAAGTCAGCAATACTGTGTATTTATTTAATTTTCTTTAACAGATGACTAAAGTCCAAACTTTATAAGCTATTACTAACTTCCACTACTCTTTACAGAATCCTTATCTTTCCTGTCTTAGGGGAAAACTCTCAAAATGTTAATTTTACTACTTCAAAGTTCTCTCCAATAATACTCAACATCCTAATGTGTAGCTTTCATGCTTATTAACTCACTTTTTAAAGATATAGAATTGTTTATTTTTACTTTGTTTATAGCAACAAAAATTTTATAAGTGACTTAATTGTCTAACAATAGGGAACTGTTAAATTATTTATGGTAAATGCAAACCATATAATTTTATACAACAATTTTTTAAAATCATTAATTATATCTTCACACATGACAGCCTGAAATAAGAACGTTATTTCCAAAGCTTCCTTCCAACTGGGTGTGACCAATGTCTAAATTCTGGCCAACGGGACTCAAAGTTCCGGGCAACTGCTCGGGAAGTTTCTTTAAAAAGAAGAGATATGACCTCTCCTGTTTTTCCTTCTTGCTGACTAGAATGTGAAAAAGATGACTTACAGCCACCGTAGCCAAACTGAATCACAGTAAAAGCTGAGTGTTGAAGATGGTAGAGCAACAAGAAGAGGCAGGAAGTCTAAGTTTTTGACAATCATTCAGTCCCAAACCTGGATTACTTGTATTAAAAAAAGAAAGAAAGAAAAGAAAGAAACTTCTATCTTTTTAAGCCACTGCTATTTTGGGTTTTCCATAACTCACAGCCAAATCTAATCCTGACTAATTTACCAACAATTACTGTTTCTAAGTTTAAACAGCACCTCACCCAAACAAAAGTTGACTCCTCTATGTCTATGTAAGTATAACTAACAGTCCTCTAAATACTATAACCTATGCTCCCTATTTATAACAATAATAGTGAGCTTCTTGGTTGGCCCACAAGTATGGACTCCAGGTAGCGGTTCTCAAGCTTCAGTGTACCATCAAAGTCATGTGGCAGGCTTGTTAAAACACGGATTGCTAAGAAGGGAAGAATTAGAATAAGTATAAAGAGACCTTTCAAGAAGACTGAGAAGGAAGAAGGGAATTAAGAAGCGTCAGCTCCGTTCTGTTATATATGTATCTGTACCCAATGATGGAAAAAGGTTGAGCTCATTAAAACATATATAGGAAATAGACTGAAATGACAAGAACCAGGCAGAATAACTGACATACAAGATCCATGAGAAGATAAAAAGGAATGAAATAAGAGCACAGGTGGAAGCATCTGTTTTTTTCAGGAAACAGGACACTTTTTCCACTGTACTTGCAAGGGGTGGTCAGCATCAGTGATGATGACTGCAAGCTGATAAGTGAGAAGGACAAGAAAATGAGGGAGTGCTCATATTCTGTGAAATGGGAGAAAAAACCATCTGCCGAGAATGTAGGACCAAGAAGGGGTTTAGGCCTTCAGAAGAACAAAAAGAATTTGAAAGAACTGCTTAATGCATCTTCTCAAAGGTCAGAATAATACTCAGTTGTTAGTTAACAATCATAGTACTATATAAAATAGTAAATATGGTATATTTTGCTAACCTCCATGTATACTGGTAACTGTACTAATCATTGTTCCAAAAAGCTGTGTTTCACTAAAAGAGATTAAGCAAATTGAAACGTTCTACAATCGAAGCCGTGTTTCCAGTCCTGTGAATTTTTTACTTCTTTACTAAAAAATAACTGGCTTAATTTTAACCAATTTAACAACATTCAACTTACCACAGACCTCAATTGATGGCACAATTCTACTTAGCCAAAGATTAATTTTATGGCATTTACTGCAATTATTCTTCATCCCTGATTCAAAAGAAATTTTCTGAATTAATCTGAATTAATCACAAAGAAGTCTGATGTCACAAACACAGTATTTTCATCCAAACATTAAAAATGCAAACCAAAACATTACCATTACTGTCTTCAAGAATATAAAAATTCCAAATCCAAAACAGACTTTGATTCAACAGTATTTCTCCTTTCTCTTGTAGCACAGGAGAAAAATCTCTGAGGCTCCAGAATAGGACTTTCACCTTTCACTTGCATTTTCAATCTCTTATCAGCACCTCAAATACTCTAATTAAAACAGGTGTGATACACCAACCTAAAACACATTTTATTTTCAATTCTGAATAACAATCTGCATACTTTTATTCTTATGTAAATACAAAGAAAAATGTAGTTCTAATCATAATAAGGAAAGTTAGGAAAATTCAGCCAACTCCTATTCCTCTGTTGGATACATTATTCCAAACTAATTCAAGTGATTGACAACATAAAATAATTTAAATAAAAAATTTAGCACATCCTATGAGAACAATGATTTATAACTGTGCTGTCTAGTATGGCAGCCACTAGTCACCTGTGGCTATTTAACTTAAATTGATTAAATTTGAATAAAATTTTTAATTCAGTTCCCCAGTCACACTAGCCACTTCACATGCTCAATAGCCATTTCACATGCTCAACAGCCATATGTGGCTAGTGGCTACCATATTTATTGGCCAGTACAAATAACAGAACATTTCCATCATCACAGAAAGTTCTACTGGACACTGTGGGTCTATTGCAATAGCAATGGTAATAGCAATAGCAATGGTAATCAGTGCATAAAAGATACCTTAACAAAACAGGCTGACATCATCTGAAAGAGATTAGGCTAAATATTATAAAAACAACCTGCACAGTATTACAGTGATGATTGTGAGACATTAAACACCATAATATTTTCAATTTTCAGAAAGAACTAATATAGGGCTTACTCATTTGCTGAGCAACCCCAATTGACAAAATGGGTCAGGTAAGTTTATTAAAATGTGAAAACTAAGAACTTTAGAATGAATAAATTAAAGCACAGCCAATCAATATATTCTTTGAATATAAATTTACTGAGTACCTAAACATATGACATGGTAGGACTTTTTTAAACACACACACACACATGCACACAGAACATAATACCCAGTACCTAAAGTCTAAGACCCTGAAATTTAATCAGCTTCATGTAGTTTCAACATATTGAGTGAATTAATTAAGTTCATAGCATCAAAAAAATTCATTGAAGGGTATGTCTGTATATTTTTTTATTTCTACAAAAAAATTCAAAGGAAAAAAGTAATACTAGATCATCGAGAACCAGTTAAACATGAAGGATTGAACTTACACATTTATCTCTGCAACCTTTCAAAAAATCCAATGAAGTAACAGTGAAGAGGCAGAAAATGTGTAAACCCAGAAAAACACAAAGAATGGAAGAGGAGACCAAAGCAGACCAGAGATGTCAACCCATTTTTAAAGATAAAAAGCAGACTTAGCAGGGCACAGGAAGCTGAAACCTAAGGGCATGCAGAGGAGAAAATCAATACATTTGCAACACAGAAACTGGGAAGATTCCGAAACTGGAGGCACCAAGTACCACAGAAGGCAGAGGTGAGGTAAAGGACTACAAATAGGAGAATTGGATGAAAGTCTGTAAAAGCATCAGACAACTAGCCCGCCCCCAATCTGGCAGGAGACAGGGGTTCATTCTCTGGAGAAACCCAACCAGAAAGGCTCCTGACTCAGGACCCAAGCACAGCAGAGGGCCCTCGGTAGAGGGTCACACTGGAAGGAAGGTAAAGGGAAAGTATGTACACTGTAGAGAGCCACAGCACCCTCTCCCTCTCAGCTCCCAAACACTGGCAGCCACAGTAAGTCCTCCAGAGTACCCCTCCATAGAAAACACCTACCAATACTGATGATTTTAGTGAGGGGTAGGGACAGTGGCCAAAAAATAGCCACTGTGCAATCAGTCTATAGTGAAGCCCGCATGTCAAAAAGTTCCTCAATGCCCCATCAGCTTTTTAGTGCCTCAATCTTAAATATAAATTGTTAGCAGAGATCAACAGATATTTGAGGAAAGCCTCAAACATACAGAGCCAAAACAAACTACAAAAAAAAGTAGTTGAGAGGAAACAGAAAATGCAGACAGCAACTTCAAAGAAAAATTATAATGGCTAATATTCATTGAGCACTTACTATGTTCCAGGTACTTGCATAAGAGCTTAACTCTATGAGGTAGGTACAAAAAAAAAATCCCTATTTTAAGATGAGAAAACAGAAGTACAGGGAGGTCAAGGAATCTATTCAAGGCATATAGGAAGAAAGGAAAGGAGGGAGGGAAGAAAGGAGAGAAAAAGGGAAAGAAAGGAAAAAAGAAAGAAAGAAAAAGGGAAAAAAGGAAAATGAAAAGAAGCAAAGCATACAAAGGACTGAGATGACACTGAATGTCTCAAAAGAAGCTCCAAAAGCTAAAGGATGACAAAAGGCTTTCAAAATTCTAACGAAAAATCTTGCCAACCTAAAATTCTACATGTGGCCAAGGAATCAATCAGGTGTGAAGACAGAATTTTAAAAAAACATAACACAAGCAAGGTCTTTTTTAAAAGCCTAAAATAAAAATAATAAACCAAGAAAAAAAGAACATAGGATGCAGAAAATTAGGGAATCCAACATAAAAGGAAGGCAAGAAGAATTCCCTGAATGATGATGAACAGCAGTCTTAACGACGAGCTATGACGCCAACCAAGTAAGAAACTGTCCCAATTAAAGTAGAAGGAACAGGGCTTTCAAAGGTAATAGTTCCAAGAAATAAATAAATAAATAAAGGACCTGACGCGTTTGACCATTGTGAGGGGGAGTTTTACAGTTCAGTCAAAGAGTTTAGGAGAGAAAACTACCCAAATGAATTAAATAAAGCAATTATTTACTCAATGGAAAAAAAATCATATAGAAAGAATATGTTCATTGTACACTAAGCCACTCAGCTGGGGTCAATATTTACATTCTAATTATAATATAAACACTGAATATTAATTTAACAAAAGTTAAAGAACTATTGGGAAGATGGAGAAGGAGAAGTGGAAGAGAGCTGCAAATGGTAAATTTCATACTGGAATTCAATAGATATATTTAAATTAAAAAATGAAATGGCAACACAAGCATCTTACTTAGAAATATAAATACCAAGGGAAAAAAAATACAGCTGAAAGAACAGAAAGTGGTTGTTTCTGGGTATCAGGATTTGCGGTGAGGTAAGGGTGGGACAGTCGACTGTTTTCTGTGTGTGATAAGACTCCCATATATTGACGGTGGGAGTGGTAAACGAGCCAACCACTTTGAACTGTTTGGTAATATTGACTATTAAGCAGATGCCTACTCTGTCAGCCAACAATTCCCCTCCCAGAAATACACCAAAAAGAAACGAGGCATATAGCCACTAACATACAAGAATGCTCCTAGCAACTTCGTCCATATAATCAAATAAAGGAACTCAAATGTCCGTTAACATGAGCAGCAACTCTAAAATTCCTAATTCCAAGCTAAAAAGGATATATAATGTTACCAATTGCTATTATAAAAAAGCAAAAAATATAAAAAGATTACACATTTTTCTTAACTCTAAATTCTTTAGAAATAGCATACTTGGACAACTTTTAAATCAGAGAAATTCTAGAAACAATCCCAGAAGGTAACACCTATGATAATCCATGAAGATTCTAAATTCTATTTCTTCAGTAATTACTTCTGAATCGTATCTTCTGGGAACTACAGCTCAAATATTTTGTAAAAACTAGTTTTGAGAAACAGAATATATTTCATTTACATATAATTGAAACTAAGGCCAGGAGTCTAAAGAAATAAGAACAATCTGTTACCAATCAATTTGACCCTTACAAATACTTTAAATCCTATATGCTAAAGTTATTTTAGATAACACTGCCACTCCTTTTATTAGATCATAAAACTAGCATCTTAAATGTTGGGGGAAAACCTAACACATGTTGCAGATAAAGGAATGTCTTGTGATTGCTGGGGTCAGGTGGGGTGGGGGTGGCAGCAGTGGGAGGGATGAATGAACTGGGAGTGTGGGGTTAGCAGAAACAAACTACTATATATAGGATGGATAAACAACAAGGTCCTACTGTAGAGCACAGGGAACTACATTCGGTATCCTGTGATAGACCAGAATGGGAAAGAATATGAGAAAGAATGTATATATATGTATAACTGAATCACTTTCCTGTATAGTAGAAATTAACACAACATTGTCAATCAACTATACGTCAATAAAATAAATTTTTAAAAAAAGAATGTCAGAAATATAGACAGGGATCCTGTAACAGCAATCCTTCAGTAACACGGTGGCAAGGCTTCTGATTCCTCTTTCTTCTCATTTCAGAACCCTCTGTCTTCTAAATAGCTTTTACTGCTGTAATTCCCAGTTATGTGCCTAGTACATAACAGATAATAATTATCAGCTCAATGAATAAATGAACAAACACACAAAAATCTGAACAATACGTAAACCACAAAATAAACAAAGAGTAGAGAATCCAAAACTCAGTACACCTAGTTCTAGTCGTACATGAACTTTTCTAAATGAAACAATAGAAACCTCTGATAATAAAAACACAGGGGGAAAAAAAAGGCTGCTTTTGTCAAAATTCAAAACAAAATTTATACTCAACCACTGGTCGGGGTATAAATCAATGTAATCTTTTTAAAGGGCACATTGGTAACATCTACCAAAATTCTAAATACACATAGCCTTTGACCCAGTAATTGTATTGCTAGAAATATATCATATGGGCATATTTACATAAGATTATATAAGATATATATAAGGATATTCACACCTAAGCCCTATTTATAGTAGCAAAGTAATAATTATAACAATAGCCTAATATCCATCAATAAGAGACTGGTTCAATAAACTGTGGTGAATCTATTAATGGAATATTTGTAGCCTTCAAAAGAGAATGGGGTTGCCCCTCAACTGAACTTCTCACACTAAACTCCAAAGACATTTCTCATCTGGGCTACTGAATGACATAAGACAGTATACACCAAATGCAGAATTCCTTTTTGTATTATTTTTCTTCTAAAGGCCTGGAGCAAATCACTTAAACCATAGCTTAATAAGGCCTGCAAAAAGCTAATTTATTTGGTCCATTGCATAGCTTCCTGTGAACTAACTTGGTAGGAGGATATAATTTTGAATATCTAGAAGAATGAATGGAAAGCAATTATTCACTCATTCACTCACTCACTCAATATTATTGAGCACGTGCTATAATATCAGAAACTGTTCTTGACACTGGGAATAGAGTGGTCCCAGACCTCATGGAGTTTACATTCTAATGGAGACAGATGATAAGCAAATAAACAAGAATAGATCCACTGTGATTCCTGCTACTTAGAAATACAAAGCAGTGTGAGGGTATTGCCACTATATGTAGGATGGTCAGATAAGGGTTCACCGGTAACATAACATCTGAGCATAAACCTGAAGAAAGTTAGGGAGCAAGCCATGTAGGTTTCTAGGAGAAGAGCAGTCCAAGTTCAAAGCAGTTCTGTGCTTCAACTGGAGTGTTTGAGGAACAGCAACAAGACCTGTGTGACAATGCAGACTAAGGAAGTGAGTGGTAAGAGACGAGCTCAGAGAGACAACCAGGAGATCATGTAGGACATATAGATAATTGTAAGGATTGTGGCTTTTAATCTGAGTGAGACGAACAATCATTACAGGGGCTTGAGCTGAGGATTGCTGGAATCTGACTGACATTTTAAAGGATTACAAACCACTATACAGAGATTAGATTGTAAAGAGTAGAAGGGCGGAAACACAAGAACTAGTTAAGAAAATTTTGCACTAATCCAGGCAAGAAATGATGGCAGCCCAGGCCAGGATAGGAGAGCTGGAGGTGGTAAGAAGTCAGATTCTGGCTATGTTTTCAAGGTAGGGCCAAAAAGATTTGCTGGTAACTGGATGTGGACATAGCAAAAAAAGAGAGGACTCCAAAGATGACTCAAAGTTTCTCACATAAACAATAAGAAAGACGGAATTGCCATTTACCGAAATAGGAAAAACTGTGGGATGAGCAGGTTTTGGAGGGAGGAGGAGGATTCAGGGGTCTTTAGATGGTCTTCTCTAATTACCGCTTCTCCGTTAGACTTCTGACAGGCAATGAACAGCAGAAAACTCTGCTCTCTTTTCAAAGGCCTGGAGTTGCAAATGGCACAGTTATATGCTTTGAAACCAGATAAACAGATTCTAATGAAACATCAAGAAGCCCAATCTCAAAGGCCACCCCATCTCTTTTATGAACAAAGGGGACAGAACAAATCAGTATCATCTTTGTCAACACTTTCCTGCAAGTATGGTAATATCGAGGTGTTAAGAAATGGGTAGAGCTACAGATATGCAGAATAAACACGCAATCAAGGACAGTTTTAATCTTTGATCTTTTCTGCATCTATAGCCCACCACGCTTAAAAACTGAAAAGTCAATTTAACACCTGGTTAAACAAGAAGCTTTAAGAAGCTAAGAAACCATCTGATAAGAACAGTATTATCTTCTGAAAATTTACTGAGAAGTAACACATGAAGGAGCCACTGTCAGCCAGAGTCCTTTAAAATCTCAGCAACTATGTCCCAGTTGTCAGAAAATTTAAAATAAGCATGCAAGTCTCACAAGTAATAAAAGCAGGTAAGCAGAATAACATTAATGAGCAAATCAAACAAAACAAAACATCTCAAATAGTGTTCCAGAAAAAATCTAGAGGGAAATCAGTGGAATTAAATTTAAGCCAAAAAGTCATCAATTTCTTTTACAGAAAACAATAATTATGATGGTCCCTGACAGAAGTAAGGAAATAGAATCTACAACCTTAAAAACCTTAAAATATCAAATATCCTTTGTTTTAATTGCATTATGTTAACAACAACCAAAAAGGTAATTAAAAATATTCAGTTCATGAAATGGTGTAAAGGGCTCAACCCTGGTTGAATGGAAACACAGCCAGCCAACAAAAGGCCCACGCTGGTCACTGCATTTGCACATGGAAGATGCTGCCTCATTGAGATGCTGTTCTTACCATCATTTAGAGTAATTTGACTTTCTGTTGCTGACTCATAAGCCATACCACTCTTATGACTGGGCTACTATTAGCACACTCTCACTCCTTATGTGTCACTGGTTAAGTGCCCTAGCAGAACCTAACGGATCCTAACAGAGTAGAGATTTAAGAAGCAAACTGTTTAAGTGGGAGACTATAGTGTCTTTTGAAAAATGGGAATCCCCTGCATCAGTCTTAAAAGTCAATATAGAACAAAAAAAAGTTAATAGAGCAGTAAGACAGCTCTGGGTGGAATCTTGGTGATGACTGTGTTAATCTGAGAAAGTTTCTTTACCTTGTAAGCTTTCCCATTTCTAAAATGAAGACACCTTATTATGCAAATTAACTGAAGTGTTGTATGTAAAACACTTTACATACTGCCTGGCACATAGTATTTCAATAAATATAAGGTATTATTATTAAAATTAGTAGTAATAATATTAGTAATAATACTCATAAAGCTATCTGCAAAAGAAGAAAGACTATTTAACCTTGGTGATTTCACAAGAAAACTTCACTTATTTTATTACCTATTAAACACCTCCTTAAGAGAAAAGGGCAAATAATAATTATATACTGTAACTTAGTTATATTTATTTATAATCAAAATAGAAAAATTGTGCCCTAAGACAGAAATCTCTAAGTAGATATTAAAAGAATAAAGGAACATAACCAAAAGCTTATACAATATAAAATCTTCTCAACAAGGCAAAAACAACTGAAGACATTTTGATATTGACATAAACTTTTACTTTACAAATAATTTTTCAAAGTCATACACACTGATGAAACTGATAAAAGGCCTCCCCCTACAGAACATAAGTTCCATTAGTACATGATGACCACGCCTATCTTGTTCACTACTTTATCCTCAGCACACCACAGGTTCTCAATAAACGATTGCTTAATGAATAAGACACAGATATTCACAATAATAAATACAAACATACCTAAGTTCACAGAAAACGAGTAAGCTACAACAAAGATTAGCATTTTGTTATTTTATGTTACCAAAGCTCACTGCATTAAAAAGATCAATGTAACTCCTGTTAAATTCAGAGGTATTTAAGTAGGTATGTTTTAGAAAAACAATAACAGGAATTCAACTTCTTAAAAAATTAGCTATGCAGAAATCATCAGAAACCACAATTCAATATGCACAAAAAGCTCTAAATAGAGCAAGTTTGTTACCAAAAACATGAAATGCTATTGGGAACACATACGAAACATCACATCAGAAAATAGGACCTTCCTAATTAACACAACTCTCACCTGAAAACCACTCTTGGAATATATGACTCAAGTTTAAATATATCAATATCTGACAGCTGTAGAAAAAAATCAAGTGCAGAAAGAAAGCAACAAAAAAGATAACCAGAATAGGAAAAGATATAAGCTTTCCCTGTTAGAATTAAATATAAATAAAAGTAAATCATAGGGTCAAAATTAAGTAAAAGAGTTATAAAATAGTCAAAGAGACAGAAAGAATAATTCTTGTAACCCAAGAACCTAATATAGTACCAGTCACAGAGCTGGCACTCAATGAACAATTTGGGAGTAATGACAGGAAACTACTTTTTTTCTGAGTTCCTATAATGAATGTTGTAAAGTTTTGTGATTTACAGATTAAATATTCCCAACTGAGAAAAATAACAATAACAACAACAACAAAACCCACTAAATTTAAAATTCTTAGTATAAGTTAAATAGTAGATGGCAGCAATATAAAATGTATTCATTTCATTTTAATAACCTAATGGTAACTCGATACTGAATCATTTACCAATGAACAACACCAATTAACTTCTTTTCTTTATTCCAAAAATAAAATGAACATTTATCTTATAAGTTAAATACATAACAATACTCTTTAATTGCACTTAAGCAATAAAATCAACATTGCTTGCCAATAAAAATATTAAAAGAACTCAAAATTTTAAGGAATTGTCCTCAATAACCTTTTAAAAGATTGAGTGCTTTAAATTGATTAACACTGTAGAATTTAAGGGATTATAAACATAGTTTCTAAATGTATGTAAACTTAACATTAACAAAATTATCCAAATTCTAAATAGAAAAAAATCCATTTTCAGTCCAACCATTACCAGTTATCCTTAGACAGCAGGCCTCAGGTTTTCTTCTTTAGGACAAAGCTTCTATTCATTTCATAATTAAATTTGAAATATTTTAGGTAAGAACTCACTAAGAACTATTCTAAAGCACGCAATACCATTTTCAGGGCACAAAATAAAAATGGTTCTGAATTTTAATTCATATCTTGTTTTACCCAAACACAAAGGAAAATCTGTGACAACTGAAGGATTATTTTCCACCTTACTGAAGAGACACGTTTTAAAATTAAAAACCATGAACAAATCTATCTACAAAATAATTCACTTTTTATATCAAACAGCTGCAGACCCTGTAATTGAAATAATGTATCTAAGGTTACAAATGAAGAGTGTTAGGTATCGTTCTTGAAGTGACAGATTAAGTTCCTAATCCAGTTAAAGTAATAGCCATATTTGTAGTTTAACATAAATTAAGACCTTAATTATATTTGTGACTATTTTAAACAAAATAACAAATTCCTTTGTACCTGGCAATGTAATTTATATCAAAGCCAGGTTCATTTTCCAAACCAATCTATTTCACACTGCAGAAATACTCTGGTATAATGGTATAATGTAATTCTTGTTGTAGAATGTTGAAAGAGTAGATTCACTAAAAGCACAGAAGAGGTTTGAAGATAAATGAAGATGCTATTCATTCAAGGGTAATTTCATCTTAGAACTATATGAAAGATGTTTCGCTCACATGGGGTAGTGTATGGTCTCAAATTTAAGTGCATTTTCAGCTCAAATATAATGCTGCTAGATCGATTACGTTGATACTGTATATCTAATCATGAAGAATTCTAGCCTTTTTCTGTTTAAAAAATAGACTGTCATTTTTTTCATCTTACTGCTATGTCTTTATTGTTCTGTTTAACAGCAACAAATTTTAAAATCCTGCTTGCTATTTACTTTTTAAACAGAAAAGTATACGGTTGATACTCTAACTTGCAAACTCTCAGAACTACAGAAATGTAAATTTCTGCTAAGTTAAATAGATATTTATATTAGCAAACCATTATCCTGTATAACCATTTTACATTATCTCACTAATTACTAAAAATGACAACTCTAATAGCCACCTAATTCTATTTTGAATATACTTCATTTTCACAAATCTGTAAGATTAATTTAAATGTTTTATATACACCATACCATTTATGTGTTGAGGGATTAATATTAACACTGAGAATTTTTTAATCTGCTAATTCTATTTGCACTTTAAGTTCACAATCATCCCTCCTAAAGGTCACATTTTATACATTTAAATCATTCCAGGTGTTATATGCATATATCACCAAAATGCTTTATAATACTTCTGATATAAAAAAGGTAATGTAATGTAACACATTCAATCTGAAGAATTTAAATTCAGTGATATCAAGGAAACATCTGCAGCCTTTATTTTGCTCATTTTAGAACACTGAAAAGGATCCACTAAATTCTCTCTATCCCTTAGCTTTCCTTCTCCAAATCCTGAAAGTGAACACAGAAGCCTCATCTTGCAGAAAATGATCAAGTGGAAGGGATAAACATACTTTAAAAAACTAAAATTTTATACTTTATAAAACTTTAAGAAAGTTATATCAACTTAAAAATGTTTTACATAAAATAGTATTCTATTAATTCTCTATTAAAATGAATGTATCACTGCATTCCCACCTATTGTATTTATATCAGGTTTAAACTGACACTTAGAAACTACATAAAACCATAAACAAGCTGTTTAAAGTAGAAAATGTATTAAACCAAACTGAAAATTCAAAATCATTTCCTCTGAAGTTCTATAGGTAAGTTGTCCACTGTGACCATCTGAATGACAACAAGTTTACAACAGCTGTAATTTCATAATCACAGTTCTTTCTCCAATGCAACAATTGACCTGCAGTCCTGAAGGAAAGAGAGATACTCCTCTTTCCTGTTCTTCCCCAATCACTACATTAGGATGTTATCATTTAACTTCAAATTAATATGTCCACCTAAAAAGCATCAATTGTGAAAAGGAAAAAGCAAGGGTCAGCTAACTGCTTATCAGCACATCTGACATGTTAGTGTTCATGGCCCAGTATTAATGGGGCCTATAAAAATGCTGACATTTTTAATGATTAAACTTGGGGGAGCATACAGAGAGGCAGGCTCTCAATGGAATAGCTTAAACTATATTTTCCTACTGTTAAAATAGGACTTCGGTCTCCCAGTTTATTTCCTTTTGTACCAATAGTAAATAATTCTTTCGGGTTATATGACTAGATATAATTTTAAAAAAGCAAAACAAATTTTTTTTTGTAACAGCCTGTGTTAATAAAAACCACAAAACCTGAAGAAAAAAAACAACATATTCAACAGAAAGAATATAGTTTTTTTCTGTGTGTTCCCTTTCCTTTTTAGAGATTAAGTATTTATTCACAAAGGATAGGAAAAAATAAGAATATTATTTCCCTTAACCTGAGCTTAAATGTTATTCTTACTTGAAGTAACTAAAAAATGAAGAAGTAAAAAGTAAGACTACTTTTTCATTCAGCATTCTAATAATCAGTTTGAGACACTCTCTAAAAAATAAATTCAATAACTAAACTTTTACAATATTTAGATTAAGCCATACAAAAAAGGAAAACAGGTTTCTTTTTAAACTGGCTTCATATATAATAAACAAAAATCCTTTCTAAAACTTACTAGAAGTAACATTTTATTATATAAAGACATTCACAAAATATGTATATAAATCTTCGAAGCAAAAATAGGCACTAATTCAGCATTCAACATCATCTTGTAGTTCTATTGCTTTCACTTTTTTCAAAAGAATTTCCCATTTATTACCTAACTTGAACTTCCTAATAACCCATAACATAGGTAATACTACCTTTATCACATCTCAGAGATCCAAAAGCTGCAACATATCTATCTCTCACATCTTAATGTAATCCGTAAACTGTAAGATATAATTTGCTAGGAAATGTCAGAAATGATTTTTGAATTAAGCGTCTACTTATTTTTGGATAAAACTCCAAAGGTCTGTATCACTGGACTGGACTGGTATGCAGCAAAGTGTTACAAGGGTGGACTCTAGACCCAGACTCCCTGGATTTGCATTCCAACTCTGTCAACTACTAATTATATAAGTTTGGGCCAATTGCTTAACCTCTCTGCCTCAACTTCCTAATCTGCAAAATGGAAATAACAATGCTACCTACCTCATATGGTGCCTGTGTGTAAACATTATCTATGATACCTAAAGTACACAGAACAAGACCTGGCGCATGGAGTAAGTGCTGTGTAAATTTTAGCTTCAGTTATTACTGTTGTTCTTATTAATATTATCTGCAGAATGGGGATTATAACAGCACTGACCTCATAGAGTTATTATGAGGATTAAATGAGTTCATAAGAATTAAGTGCTCAGCACAGTGATGAGTACATAGTAGGCACTCCACCAATGCTGTTGGTGTCTGTTTACCTCCTCAATTTGTGGGCTCTATGACCTTGGCCAGAGCTTTCCTGAGCTTCAGTTTCCACATCTTTAAAATGAGCTTAATAATAGTGCCCTACACTAGGGTTAGGGTAAAGATTGAATGAGATAACACACATAAAAGCTCTCAATAAGGTGCCTTAGACAATAAAAGCATTCAATAAATACTCAACTTTAAAACAAACCTTATTTAGTATTATTAAAATAATGGTTTGTTTGAATTCAAGCACTCTATATTAACAACTTTTAGTTACGGAATGAAACAATGAATATAAAAATTATTAATGTTCATACAGCTTTAAATATGTCCAAAAATAATTCTTACACCTAACATTTATTTTAATTACTTTAGGCATTACAAAGCCTGCAAGCTTCCATTCCTAATGCTGACACTGATTATGTATATTTCTGTCAAAGAATCAGGAAAGAAGGAAATAATAACCAATATTCATTGCATGTTTACAATATGCCAGGTGCTTTTCTAAATGCTTTAATTTTTATATATATTTTACATATTTTTTAACACATTCAGTCTTCATGACACCCAGTAGGATAGCTTCTATTATATCTCCATTTTACAGATGAGGAAACTTGAAACAAAGAGTAATGTTTAAGATATTTGCAACAGAGACCAACCACCCATTTTCATTTGTGGAATCTGCTATAAAAAACAACATATACTGAATCAGTAAAGACATAAACTTCTTGAAGAAAAATCAAATGAAACATTTTCTGCAGAAAACTTTGAAGTCCATATGCATTTGCTCATACAGTATTTCTGGACATGTATTGCCCAATACAAGAGCCACCAGCTACACAGAGTACTTGAAATGTGGTTGGCAGAAATTGAGATGTGCTGTAAGTGTGAAATACACAACAGATTTTGAACTTAATATAAAAAAACCAAAAAACATCACATTAATAAATTATGTACTGATTACATGTTAAAATGATAATATTTGATAATATTAAATAAAATATATTATTAAAATTAATTTCACCTGTTTCTTTTTACTTCTTTTAGTGGGGCTACTTCAAAATTTTAAATTACATATATGGGCAACATTATATACATTATATATTTACTGGACAGTTGATTTAGGTTTAGGGGATGAGAGGATAGCAACAGAGAATTGTTATCAAAATTCTTTTACCAACCATTACAAGCTTCAAAGTGGAAGTAATATTATGAAATAGAAGATTTCTCTCCCCCATGTTTGTGTATGTAGTACTGTGTATGTGCACCTTGCCATATATGTGTGTGTGTGTATATATATTTATACACACACACACTGCTCAGGAGAACCAGAGGAACACGCTACTCTAATACTTTAAAATATTCAACATACAAGATTATTTTATGACTAGGCAAACACTTCAGGTAATACCAATACTTTGTGGATGAAAGAAGGAAAGCAAATCTAAGAGGAAATAACAGCCATGGGGGAAAAAAATTTATTTTCTTTTAAACTGAAATCATAAAAGTTCCTTTAACAACAACAACAAAAAAAATCTAACCACTTAGTTCCAGGAATATAATAAATGCCAATTCTATGTGGTAAGTAAAATTTAAATTTCCTGATGGCTTAACTGACAGACTACTAAAATATCCGATGCTTGATATCTGATATCTTCTAGAAAATAACCAGTTTACGGATACCCATCACATTGTTTTGATCAATTTTATACATTTAACTGATTGTTCTAAATGGATATGGGTCCACTATATAGAAGAAAATTACTCCATAAAGTTTACATCAGATATCTGGAAAAGTCACATTTATAGTCATGGCTACTATCAGCTGTCAAGTCAAAGAATATTGAAGAAAACCAAGAATTTTTAATATATGCTGGTTAATTTATCATCTAAGTGACATACGTAGGATAACAAAAAAAATTAAAACAGTTATGCAAAATTCTGCATTTTAAAAGGTTCTTATTTTCTGGTTTTAATTGCAACTGTGATTTGAGATGCCATGGTGAGAAAGGAAATTAATAAGAACCATAAAAACAGAATTACTAGATAAGGTACACACTAAGATTTCTTTTTTCTTTCCTTCCCCAGATTATTTAAAATGTTAATTTTTTTTAACAGTAATATAACGATATCTTGGTTTGGGCTGAAAACTAGTTAAACCGTCTATTCTAGGGTTTCTCAACATTGACACCATTTACATTTGGGGCTGGATAATTCTTTCTGTGGAGGGACTATCTCATGCACTGTTTCACAGCATCCCTGGTGTCTACCCAATAGATGCCAAAAGCAGCCTCCCTAGCAGTTGTGACAATCAAAAATGTCTAAACACTGTCAAGTGTCTTCTTTGGGATAGTAATCCTCCCTCAGTTAAGAACTACTGGTCTATTCCTACCCAAAATACAAATGGGACCTAATGAAACTTAAAAACTTTTGCACAGCAAAGGAAACCATAAACAAGATGGAAAGACAACCCTCAGAATGGGAGAAAATATATGCAAATGAAGCAACAGACAAAGGATTAATCTCCAAAATACGCAAACAGCTCATGCAGCTGCAGATCAAAAAAACAAACAACCCAAACCAATGATGGGCGGAAGACCTAAATAGACATTTCTCCAGAGAAGGCATACAGATTGCCAACAAATACATGAAAAGATGCTCAGCATCGCTAATCATTAGAGAAATGCAAATCAAAACTACAATGAGGGAAAAAAAAAAAAACCTACAATGAGGTATCACCTCACACCAGTCAGAATGGCCATCATCAAAAAATCTACAAACAATAAATGCTGGAGAGGGTGTGGAGAAAAGGGAACCCTCTTGCACTGTTGGTGGGAATGTAAATTGATACAGAACTACCATATGACCCAGCGATCCCACTACTGGGCATATACCCTGAGAAAATCATAATCAAAAAAGAGTCAAGTACCACAATGTTCATTGCAGCTCTATTTACAATAGCCAGGACACGGAAGTAACCTAAGTGTCCACTGACAGATGAATGGATAAAGAAGATGTGGCACGTATATACAATGGAATATTACTTGGCCGTAAAAAGAAACAAAATTGAGTTATTTGTAGTGAGGTGGATGGACCTAGAATCTGTCATACAGGGTGAAGTAAGTCAGAAAGAGAAAAACAAATACTGTATGCTAACACATATATATGGAATCTAAAAAAAGAAAAAGAAAAAAAGCATGGTTCTCATGAAACTAGGGGCAGGACAGGAATAAAGATGCAGATGTAGAGAATGGACTTGAGGACACGGGGACAGGGAAGGGTAAACTGGGATGAAGTGAGAGAGTAACATTGACATATACAGTACCAAATGTAAAATGGATGGCTAGTGGGAAGCAGCCGCATAGCACAGGGAGATCAGCTCGGTGCTTTGTGACCACCTAGAGGGGTGGGATAGGGAGGGTGGGAGGGAGATGCAAGTGGGAGGGGATATGGGGATATATGTATGCATATAACTGATTCACTTTGTTATACAGCAGAAACTAACACAAGTTTGTAAAGCAATTATACTCCAATAAAGATGTTAAAAAATATATAAATGTCTAAACACTGTCAAATGTCCTCTGTGGGGTAGTAATCCTCCCTCAGTTAAGAACTACTGGTCTATTCCTACCCAAAATAACCTTCCTATTGGTGAAAATTACTTCAGTACTTCCTAAACTACTATTCTTTAGTTTTAGAGGCTCTTAACAAGGGACCCCCAGATACCTTCAGCAGGGATATCAGTAAGCCTCCTGAAACCACATGCAGAATTGCCTGGGTATGTTTATACTTCTATACGCACTGGAATGTTTCCTAGAGAAACATTCCATAGTAGCTTTCATGAGATCCTGAAAGAGTTATCCCAAAAATGGCAACTAAAAAAGGGTTAAGAGGGGGCTTCCCTGGTGGCGCAGTGGTTGAGAATCTGCCTACTAATGCAGGGGACAGGGGTTCGAGCCCTGGTCTGGGAAGATCCCACATGCCGCGGAGCAACTTGGCCCGTGAGCCACAACTACTGAGCCTGCACGTCTGGAGCCTGTGCTCTGCAACAAGAGAGGCCGCAATAGTGAGAGGCCTACGCACCGTGATGAAGAGTGGCCCCCACCTGCCACAACTAGAGAAAGCCCTCGCACAGAAACGAAGACTCAACACAGCCAAAAATAAATATTTTTTTTAAAAGGGTTAAGAATTAGTGCTTGAGCTAAAATATTCACTGTGCCCTCATATGGTCACCTGATTTTTGATAAAGGAGGCAAGAATATACAATGGAGAAAAGACAGCCCCTTCAATAAGTGGTGCTGAGAAAACTGGACAGCTACATGTAAAAGAATGAAATTAGAACACTCCCTAACACCATATACAAAAATAAACTCAAAATGGATTAAAGACCTAAATGTAAGGCCAGACACTATAAAACTTAGAGGAAAACACAGGCAGAACACTCTATGACATAAATCACAGCAAGATCCTTTTTGACCCACTTCCTAAAGAAATGGAAATAAAAACAAAAATAAACAAATGGGACCTAATGAAACTCAAAAGCTTTTGTGCAGCAAAGGAAACCATAAACAAGACGAAAAGACAACCCTCAGAATGGGAGAAAATATTTGCAAATGAAGCAACTGACAAAGGATTCATCTCCAAAATTTACAAGCAGCTCATGCAGCTCAATATCAAAAAAACAAACAACCCAATCCAAAAATGGGCAGAAGACCTAAACAGACATTTCTCCAAAGAAGATATACAGATTGCCAACAAACACATGAAAGGATGCTCAACATCACTAATCATTAGAAAAATGCAAATCAATACTACAATGAGGTATCACCTGACACCAGTCAGAATGGCCATCATCAAAAAATCTACAAACCATAAATGCTGGAGAGGGTATGGAGAAAAGGGAACCCTCCTGCACTGTTGGTGGGAATGTAAATTGATACAGCCACTATGGAGAACAGGATGGAGGTTCCTTAAAAAACTAAAAATGGAATTACCATACAACCCAGCAATCCCATTACTGGGCATATACTCTGAGAAAACCATAATTCAAAAAGAGTCATGTACCACAATGTTCATTGCAGCTCTATTTACAATAGCCAGGACATGGAAGCAACCTAAGTGTCCATCGACAGATGAATGGATAAAGAAGATGTGGCACATATATACAATGGAATATTACTCAGCCATAAAAAGAAACGAAATTGAGTTATTTGTAATGAGGTGGATGGACCTAGAGTCTGTCATACAGAGTGAAGTAAGTCAGAAAGAGAAAAACAAATACAGTATGCTAACACATATATATGGAATCTTAAAAAAAAAAAATGGTCATGAAGAACCTAGAAGCAGGACGGGAATAAAGATGCAGACCTACTAGAGAATGGACTTCAGGACACAGGGAGGGGGAAAGGTAAGCTGGGACAAAGTGAGAGAGTGGCATGGACATATATACACTACCAAATGTAAAATCGATAGCTGGTGGGAAGCAGCCGCATAGCACAGGGAGATCAGCTTGGTGCTTTGTGACCACCTAAAGGGGTGGGATAGGGAGGGTGGGAGAGACGGAGACACAAGAGGGAAGAGATATGGGGATATATGTATATGTATAGCTGATTCACTTTGTTATAAAGCAGAAACTAACACACCACTGTAAAGCAATTATACTCCAATAAAGATGTTAAAAAAATAAAAAATTCACTGTGCCCTGAAGCTATCTTTTCAAAAGTATAAAGATTGAAGACACTATTTCACACACAGCAAATAATTTACTTGTGCTATCAGTTATCAAGCAAGATTGCTTCTACCACACTTATAAACCCTTCATTCAACAAATATTTATTGAGTACATTTTATAAGCTAGGCACTGTGTCATTAGTTTTTGAAAACTAAACTTAAATTTCAACTTCCTTATACCCCTGCCAAAAAGGCAGTATAAAGTCCATATTTATTAAATATAACCAACTAAGAAGTTCTGCCTCTCAAAGATTACCGTAAGAAAGAAAATACACTAGTTACAGTACTAGTGCCTAAAGATAAAATAAAGGTAAGTAAATAAAATAAACAAAATTCATATTCTTGGTAAAAATATATAAATCTTCTAAAAGAAGGAAACTTAAAAAAGCTCATACTCATACAAATAAATTATTGTCCAAACACATTTCTTTCTGTCTTTTCTTTCTTTCCCTGCCTTAAACAAAACTAAAATGTACTGAATGACAAACTATGTATCAGACATAGTTATTAAGCCCAGATGATTATCAAGTTGAATTTAAAAAAAACAAGATGACCAAGTGCCTAGCATCATGCCTAGAACGCAGCAAAAGCAGTCCCTCTTCTTCCTTTTCTTTCTGTCCTCAAGAAGCTCACAGTCTCATCTCCAACAAATGTCACGTCTTAGATTTCTCTTTTAAGTGCTACACAATAAAATCCTCTGTGATTCAAACTATGTAAGCTAACCAAACAGCAACTAAATATGTAAAATGTTTCAATAATTATAATTCCATAATCTACATAAACATTTCTCTTTTTTTTAAGGCAAACAATTCCCAAGTATCCTATTCTTCCTATAGTGCAGTTTAAAGTTTACAGGGCCACTAATCTTTTGGATTACACAACTGTGATATACAACTTGAAGAGTTATTATATTCAGTAAGTGGTCTGGGGATAACAGACACTAATGTAATCGATAAATATATAAGGAATGGCTGGAGAAGAATATGTTTGCTTCATGATTACCAAATGGATTAAGGCTAGAATGAGAGAATGATGCTTAAAAATATGTAGTGAATAAAACTTTACAAATAAGTTAGAAAATAGTTTTGTGCCTATAAATGAACATATCACCCCAACTAATCAATACCATCATATCTAGCCAAAAGCAAAACAGCAAATAAAGAAAATGCACCCACAACATAAGTGATGTTTATAAAAAGAATGAATAATGAAGATTTTTATGTTCACTTTACATACCGGCAACAATTACCTGAATAATATTACATAATAAAATTATACTTCACAAAGAGATGTTATATTGATAATGATAAATCATAAAAAATTCTAAACGTACAGTATCAGACTGGAGAGGAAAAAAATTTGCAACTCAAAATTTAAAAAATTAAATTATTTACATACTTACCTGCACAGCAAGAGAAGCTGCATTGTCAGAAAGCAAAATTTGCTCCCCTGTGGAAATACAATGAAAGGTCTGAGTCAAAAGCATAACTGCTAAACAAGTAAAATACATTTATAAGTGTTTTTATTTTTAAAAACTATTCCTATTTCTAAAAAGAAAATGTAATCATGAAGTTCTATATCAATGCTGTTGTGTCTATATGTCTATATCAATGTGTGATTATAATTTTGATTAAATTATCATAGTATGTAAATAACAATGAAACAAAACTATTTACTCTGAAACTATTTGATCACTTATTGTATATTATCAACAATTTCCTCTAAAACTAATTGATCACTTACTGTATTTTATCAACAATATATAATGAAAATCGCTCACTTAAAAACAAATTCGTTTTCCAAGTTTTCAAGAAACTCCTCTTCTTTTCATTAAAATTAAGTAAAATAGTATCTCTACTCAAACCTCTCTAGTTAAAAGTAAAAGCATTCAAAATCATATAAAACCAGCTTACAGTTAATATTACACAGTGTGTCTAGGTCTGTCACACAAAAGAAAGATGACAAGTTCGCTGCAATAAAAATTCCATGCTTAGAAGACTAGGGCTGCTGCCTATTAGTCTTCATTACTTTGCAGTCTTCTGACAATTGTAGCAGGCTGCTGAGCCCCAAATGGGGTCCATAATGTGACCTGATGATATATGAAGAGCTGCTAAAGGGAGCCTGAACCATCCTAGCCTATACATTTTAACAGTTCCTTTTTACTGAGAGCCCACTTTACCACAGGACTTCAAAAATCTGCTGTGTCAGCTATTGGCACAGTAAATCTGCCAACTGCTCCTGCAACCACATCATTTTACACTGCCTACAGCAGCCAATATAATGAGTCAATAATAAACTAAGGACCTTATAGGCCATGAATAGTTGGTTTACACTGGTAGATATAAATTTAGGTAAAATCTCCTAGACAAATTATACAAGGGAATCCCTTCTTTATATTTTATGTTCTCTTTGCAAAGGATTCTATTATTGAAGGGTGTTTTTGGTAATAAATATATTTTGATACAAAGCCATTTTTAACTGAGAACAAGTACCTACCTTTCAGCTGCTGATACAATGTAGCATTTTCAGGCCAAGGTTCTGCAGCTGTGGAAACACAGCAGTGATAATTAGGCACATAGGGTAAAAACATATCAATGACCAACCAAATTAATAATCACATACATTTGCCTAGAGCATTTAAAGTCAATTGCCAAGGACACCTTAAATATGGCAACTAGTCACATTACTTTAGATTCTATGGGAACCTATATAAGCAGGTTAGATAATTTCTTTTAAGTGAATGTTTGGTGGCAGTTTCATTTTTTATGGGGAGGAGGTGGAAGACATCTTGCCCAATCAAAAGGGAAAATTAAAAAAATAAAACAGCCTAAATGCTACTACTCCTTTAGCCTCCTTCAAACACAGACATATCCAAAATGTTACTCATGCATATAAAAAGATACTGAATTTCAGTTCACTATCAAAAAGAAAAGTAGTGAAGCAATATTTATAATATTTTACTGTAAACTTTTAACAAAGTAAATTTTCAAAAGACAACACTGTATGAAAGAATCAAATACATCTGTATCAGGCTGTGCATCTTTCCTCATAAGCTGGTAGTATTTAAACAGAGGAATCCTGTTGTTGTCTACATTTCATTGCCTTGACCTCACCAATACCATCTCACAAAAACAAAGGGAAGTAACATGATGAAGCAGTTAAGTACCTACAATGTGAAGTAGAGCTACTAAAGCTAATTTTAGGCCTGAAGCCAGGCTTGACCTTGACTCAATCTCTCATCCAGAGAAGACTCCAACTACAAAGAGAATATTAGCAACCTACCAGTGCTTGGAAAAAGCACTAGGATTGAATTTGTCTAATCAACTGCACTTAAGAAGCAATTCCTCCACTGACAGAATATACAGTATATCATTTGTTGAATTCTTCTTTGTAAAAGCCATAAAACATCAGAATCACCAATTCTAACGTTCTAACTATATTTGCTGTCAGCAAGAAAGTCAAATATGAAATTTGATAATAATTGGTATTTTTCTGTGTTTAAATTAATACAGTCTCTGTGACACAGTAACAAACTATTTTTTTAATATATACTTCCAGCTGGTTTTTTAAAAAAGAAATTTATACACATGAAGCATTTTTTTCCTAAGACTGATCATTTAAGATGCACTAAAACAGTCTTAGGAGTGGGAGGGACGGGTGGACACCTTAATTTCCTTTTACTTCCACTTTAGAATGAAAAGAAAAACATTGTATTATTGTAAATTATAAATTTTGGTTTGGTCTGGGCTACACAAAATTAAACTCATACTTAGGGATAATACATGAAGTCACCAAGCAAATAATGGACCATACACAGTTTTGCACAGTTATCCACAGTATTACAGACCTCCCTTGACCTACCATGGGTTTACATCCCGATAAACCCACTGTAAGTTGAAAATGCATTTAATATACCTCACCTACCAAACATCATAGCCTAGCCTAGCCCACATTAAACGTGCTCAAAACACTTACATTAGCTTACAGTTGGGCAAAATCATCTAACACAAAGCCTGTTTTATAATAAAGTGTTGAATACCTCATGTAATTTATGGAATACTGTACTGAAAGTGAAAAACAGGATGGTTTTATGGGTACAGAATGGTGGTAAGCGTATCAGTTGTTCACCCGTTTGATTTTGTGATTTCGTGGCTGACTGGGACTGTGACTCCCTGCTGCTGCCCAGCATCAAGAGTATCTAGTTACATATCGCTAGCCCAAGCAAAGATCAAAATTCACAACTTGAAATACAGTTTCTCCTGAATGCGTATTGCTTTTGCTCTGTCGTAAAGTCGAAAAATCGTAAGTCAAACCCGTTGTAAGTTAGGGACTGTCTGTATACATACACGTAAAGGCTACTGAATTTCAACTCACATACCAAAAAGGCAGTGCAACTAAATATCACTATATGCTACTGTAAACTTTTTAACAAAGTAAAATTTCAATAAGAACCCAATTAACCTGTGTAACGGTTTTAAAAATAAAAGTCAGGGAAACAAAAACAAGCTGACATCAGCAATTTACTAAAAAATAACCTTTTAGGATAAACTGTATGATCAGCACACCTACACTGTTTACATCTATATAAGAAACAATACAATGAGGTTCATTCTTATTAAAGAAAGCAATAAGGCAGAGGAATAAAATTTACAGAAGTTCTAAAGACATTGAAATTAAGTTCCTTGAGGACACAAATATGTCATATGCATCTGTGTATGCCACACTGTGCCATGTTTTGCATACAGTTGGTGATCATTAATTGTGCATGGAAAGAAACCTACCAGTCAACCTCCTAAACATTCTGGCTAATCAAAGTTTTACTGAACTTAATTATCAACTATGTTAAAGTAATAAGGTGCTCTAATTAAATATTCTGGTAATTTTAACTTTCGGTTAGCTATTTTGTGTACATATTAGACATGAATTACAAATTTTCAAAACAAAGGAAAAACAACATTTAGCATTAAATATATGCTGAATATAATTTAAGTGTTCTTTGATAAATCAGAAGCTACATCACTACTCTGCAGTATCAGAGTTCTCATATGAATAGGAACTTCTGTGTTCAGTAATTCCAGTTAAAAGTTCATTTATCATCACCCCCTTTCTCCTGATATAATACAACCGACATATGTAAAAGTAACAGAAATCTTGCAACATATTACCCGACTGCAAGTAAGAACAAAGGAGTTATCTACAAATACTAAAAGCTCTGTTATTAAGAACCTAAAGCTGGAAATGGGGATGACGGAGTATATTTTCCTTGCTCCAATATACAGACTATGTTCCAACTCAGGAATTATTATTGAAAGTAAATTCTCAGAAAGTAACTCTGCCAAAACATTTGATGTTATCTTCACAAACAGAACCTATCATTTAAAAAGAGAAGGCAAGTAGGCAGATATAAACCTATATAACCATGCTATTTTAGCAGCTTGGAATTCCAGTATATCCATAGTCCAGGAGGCAAGAAATAGCAGAGTATGCAGGGAATGATCAGGGAATGAATGACATGGGAGAAGAAATGGCTGGTGTGTTATTCAACAGAGAGACAATAGTGAAAATACTAAGTTGTGTGGCATGGCAATGGATCTACAAATCAACCATGTAGGTTTCTTTCTAGGAAATGAGCTTTCATAAGTAAGTCCATGAATCATGAACATTACCTACACATAACAAAGTACAAAGCCTATTTCTTGGTTTGGGTAATATTAATTAAAGCCTTTTCACTGAGAATGCCTGTTATGTGAAAGACAAAGTCCAAAAATACAATTTCTTCCCCACTCCTCTTTCCCAAGGTTAGGGAAGTTAATATCCACCCTTGTCCCTGATCATGTGTAAAAGAGAGGGAGATTAAGAATTCAAAATAATAGTACTGACAACAGACCTTAAAAATCTGCCTCATTTAAAAAGAAAAATCTTTAAAAATAAATAATAAAACATTTTCATCTCTTACTAGTTTTACTTTAGCCAACCTAAAATGTTTTAGACCACAGACTAATTCAATAGTGAATAAAATTTCATGACTCACCTATCCTATTTTCAATTTCTACCACCAAAATCTCTCCCTGATGTGAAGAGCCTTTTTAAACCTGCCTTAGGGAAGGGCCAGCCTTAGAATAAATATAGAAGGTGAGGATAAATGTTTCTGAAAAGGAGACTGATAGAAAATGAGGACTGAGAGACAACGTTGTCCAACACCGTCAAGGTGCCAATTACTGGTATTATTTGCATATCAAAAGTAATTTTTATGCTTCATACACATCAGTAGTTTGTGTGGCTCTTGGAATAAAGATCGGCTTGGCCTTACACATCACCCTCTCTCCCTCTCTGTCCTCGTCATTCCTCTCCACCCACTCTATACACCAGCCACAATGGCCTTCACCCAGTTTCTGAATGCATCACGTTCCTTCCTGCCCCAGAGATTCATTTAAGCTGGTTCCTCTACCCTGGAGCTATCTTCCCCTCCTTTAGTGTCCTTACATCTTAGCAAAAACATCACTTCCTCAGGTTGGGCCAGCTTCATGGACTTACAACCTGAACAGCTGCACAGAGCCCGTACTTAGAAGGGCTCCACGGGTGCTTTTATGTTCTGCTGTGCCAGTCTTGAGGCCCCTGTTCTTTTAAACAGGGGCCTCATATTTTCATTTTGCACTGGGCCCTACAAATTATGTAGCTGGTCCTGTCCTCAGGGAAGACTTCAGTGACCTCCGGAATAGTTCAAACCCTCTCTGTTTCAAGCTTGAATAAGATGCACACTTCTTTGAACCACTTATCACAGTCAACATTTTTACAGGGATTTGAGGACTACTTGTTTACCTCCCCCACTAGAAAATAAGCACATGAATCCAGTGTTCATGTCTGATTTTTGCTTACCACCTAATTCCTAGAACCTAGCACCAAACAGGCAATCAGTAAATGCTGGTTGAATAAATGTTTGTGTTTACTATTACTACTATCATTATTATGATTCTGTACTGTTTAGGCTAAGAATGAATCAGGGAAGATAAGAAAACTACACAACCTGGCCAAAAAAAGGGAAACTTTTACCCAGAGAACTCCAATACTACAACCAATCGCACAACTATGAAAATATTAAACAGCTGCCTGAAATAGTTGGCAGAATCTAATCCTGTAAACTTACCTATGCACCGACCCTAAAACTGGAAATCTGTTTCTATGTTTTATACCAAATATACAATTTTCACTGGATATTACTGTTGAAATGCTCCTAAGACCAACACAAGGCCCTCAACCATCTGACAAGTCATCTCACTATTCCCCTTTCCATATTCTTTAACTCTAACATATCACTTTTTAAAATCTCATGTCCCCATCAATAAAATACTTGAGGGGGCTTCTCCGGTGGCGCAGTGTTTGGGAATCTGCCTGCCAATGCAGGGGACACGGGTTCAAGCCCTGGTCGGGGCGGATCCCACATGCTGCGGAGCAGCTGGGCCCGTGTGCCACAGCTGCTGAGCCTGCACTCTGGAGCCCGGAAGCCACAACTACTGAGCCTGCGTGCTGCGGCTGCTGGAGCCTGTGCTTGACAACGGGAGAGGCCACCCAATGAGAAGCCCGCCCACCACCACGACGGGTAGCGCCGGCTCGCTGCGCTAGAGAGGGCCCGCGCGCAGCAAGGAAGACCCAACGCAGCCAAAAAAAAAAAAAAAGAAATACTTGAGTATGCAGACCCAAATAGATTTGGAAATCATATGGCTGGTATTCCTAAGCTAATTAATCATGCACATTATAAAACATACACTAAAAAAAAAAACAGTTAAACATAAACTGAAACCTAAGTTCCAATATTTTCTTCCTGTACTTCAAAGGATTGTCCTGCATAAAACAGGGTGTATATATACCTCACCCCACCTTGGAAAACATTGTTCTAATTAAATAACTACTTATTTGAAGTTTCAACAGGGAACCCAGCCATTCACATACCCTTGAACAAAGAAGAGTCCTCCTCTATTCTAGTGAAATCACCTTTTTTGACCACGAAAAAAGCTTGGAAAAAACACACACAAATTAATGGGGGCGGGGGGAATACCTGCCTACCCATCACCTAATAATAGTACACTTGTATCCTACCAGAGTACTTAAAATTTCCCCCATATACTTCATACTTCCTCACCTTAGTGACTTTGCTCAAATTGTTCCCCTCTGTCCAGAATATTCCTTCCCTACCACATACCCAAATCCTACACCTTTTTCAAGACCAAGCTTAAAATGCTACCTCTATCAAGAAGGCTTTTGTAACTAAACAAATCTAATTTCTCCTTTATCTATACTGCTCATAGCAGTTTGTACTTGTCTTATATCATATATTGCTTTCTTCTCTATTCTATTATTATGTCAATATCTTATCTCCGTTTCTAGGCAGTTAAGTTCCTAGAATGTGAAAATTCCTATGGTCCTGAGATTATTTATTAAAGACTAGGCTCCTCAATTGCTCCAAACTTGAATATGGCATTTATAATGATATGTACAATACATGCCAAAATATGAAATTCAAATTAAGCAATATTTAAATTTTTTTGGTCTAAGTATCATTTAAAACTAATCTTTACCACAAGAGTTCCAAAGTAAAACTACCCACCTTTCAGAAATTAATTCTTTCACAATCAGAAACTACTATATCATTTTCATACCAAAGCAATAACTTACTCCAAGATACTCTTAGTGACCTACATTCATTCTTGAAAATTAGAATGACTTCTTATTCCCTAGCAAAAGGTCCATGAAAGTGTTTATCATTTTTATAAAGAAGAAATATATTCCTATTTTACAGGTATAAATAAAAAACATCTAGAAATAAAGCAAATATCAGAACACCGCATAACTTTCTATCCAAATAACATTATTAAAGGTCTTTTAACCCCTTTATCCTTTACTTTCTTTCCAATTTTGCCCAGGTAAAACTGCCCTGAGTATTTTACACTAGTGTCTCTTTTACCAGGAGCAAAGGTGATTCCTCTTAAAGTCTCAGCCTTTAGTGATAGCTTTTTTTATGCAAAGGAATGTTTTTAAATTTTTCAAAGATATTTTCTACCTCCCACAAGTATTTATGTTGGAGGAGAAAAAAGCTTAGAAAGAGAGAGAACACATACTTTTGGACTTTTGAAAGCCCTAATATAAAACAAACAATACAGGGCTTCCCTGGTGGCGCAGTGGTTGAGAGTCCGCCTGCCGACGCAGGGGACACGGGTTCGTGCCCCGGTCCGGGAGGGTCCCACATGCCGCGGAGCGGCTGGGCCCATGGGCCATGGCCGCTGAGCCTGCGCGTCCGGAGCCTGTTGCTCCGCAGCGGGAGAGGCCACAGCGGTAAGAGGCCCGCGTACCGCAAAAAAATAAATAAATAAACAAAATAAAATAAACAATACATAAATAAATGACTTTGTGCTAGAAATACACACATGATAAAGCAAAACCCATAGCCCCCAGAAATACATACTTGATTCTTATTTAATTATCTTTAAGGTACCTATTATTTTTTTTATTTTTATTTTTTTTTTGTGGTACGCGGGCCTCTCACTGTTGCGGCCTCTCCTGTTGTGGAGCACAGGCTCCGGACGCACAGGCTCAGCGGCCATGGCCCACATGCCCAGCCGCTCCGTGGCATGTGGTATCTTCCCGGACCGGGGCATGAACCCGTGTCCCCTGCATCGACAGGCGGACTCTCAACCACTGCTCCACCAGGGAAGCCCCAGGTACCTATTATTTTTAAGCTTTATCAACCAATATTAACAAAAACATCAATATTCTTTACTACAAATCCATTACAATTTTTAGAGAAATGACTACTGGCCAACAAATTCACATATGTATATACCTAGGTTTCTTAAAGACTCCATTTTACCTGCAGTATTCTCTATAGTATCAAGTTGGGTGATAAGTCATTCTGGTGGCAAATGATCTATCTATTCCATTCAATTCAGGGTATTTCACAGTATGAAAGTGCTATGATCTAATAAACAAGTCTAATTCTAAAGTCCATCTCTTGATGATCTAATCTAAAAGGACAAGAGAAGGGCCATAAAAAGAGATGCCCTCTGTTGTCGGGGTTTTTTTTTTTAATTCTTCATTCTTAATGTACAACATGACTCCTCTGGCATATGAATGTGGGTGAAGACATAATTTGTAGGATAATAGGCACTAATATTACATGCTGCTTCAGTACTGTCATATTTCCAATCCATCAAGTAGATTAATGCTATAATAACTGTACACAAAACTATCATTTGTGCACTAATGAAGTCAAACCCAGTTTATCCTTAGGCAACTAGATTCCAAAAGCTCATTGATGCCATCTCTTCCGCTTCCAAAGACTATTTAGACAGTCTAAAGGAATAAGAAACGCATGCAACCTATCTCCAAATTTGGATGTCGTTCTGCCAAAGGTGTAAATGCAAATACGACTAATATAACAAAATGCTCAAAGAACATTTGACAGCTCTTAAACATGGACAAGTTACTGCAAGACACACAGAGAAAGGAGGAAATAAATTTACTGTTTGACATAAATACTATACTGATGATCTCAGTGATATCAACATAGACACTAAGTTCAACACCTGTCAAGTTTTAGGCAGTTATGATATGAAGCCTTCATTTAAAGTAGATTTTTAAGATGTTCAGAGTTAAAATATGATGACATGTGACTTTATCAAAGCTAGAATTTTAAGAGCTATATATTAGATTCAACAATTCAGCCTGCAAACTATAGTACAATTCAAAGATGTGTAAGCAGGACATGACTCTTCACACAATAAGAGTTTAAAATCATTCTCAGACTTCCCTGGTGGCGCAGTGATTAAGAATCCACCTGCCAATGCAGGGAACATGGGTTCGAGCCCCGGTCCGGGAATATCCCACATGCCGCGGAGCAACTAAGCCCGTGCTCCACAACTACTGAGCCTGCGCTCTAGAGCCCGTGAGCCACAACAACTGAGCCCACGTGACACAACTACTGAAGCCCACACACCTAAAGTCCGTGCTCTGCAACAAAGAGAAGCCAACACAGTGAGAAGCCCGAGCAACGCATCGAAGAGTAGCCCCCGCTGGCTGCAACTAGAGAAAGATCGCGCACAGCAACGAAGACCCAACTCAGCCAAAAATAAATAAATAAATTTATTTAAAAAAAAAAAAAAATTCTCCCATCACCTCAACAGTTGGAGATCAATGTTCACGTCAGAAAGTGGCTCATGTATCGTACAACCCAGGGAATATACCCAATATTTCATAATAACTATAAATGGAATATAACCTTTAAAAATTGTGAATCACTATATTGTACACTCATAACTTATACAATATTGTACATCAACTATACTTCAATTTTTAAAAATTTTAAAGAAAGTGGCTCATGTTAGAGAATGGAGAGGTGTAGTGCCATGCTGTCATTTCCATAAACTTAAAATAGTTCCAATATTTAAAATACTGACAGGTAGTATTTTGTAACACAGTGGTAAGGCTACTCTCTGTCTTAGTCCACTTGGGCTACTATAACGAAATACCACAGATTGGGTGGCTTATAAACAACAGAAATTTGTTTCTCACAGTTCTGGAAGCTCAAAGTCCAACATCAGGGTGCCAGCATGGTTGGGTTCTGGTAGGAGACCTCTTCCAGGTCACTGACTGCGACTTCTTGCTGGGTCCTCACATGGTGGAAGGGGCTAGGGAGCTCTCTGGGATCTCTTGGCACTAATTCCAATCATGAGGGTTCTGCCCTCATTACCCAATCACCTCCCAACGGTCCCCACCTTCTAATACCATCACCTTGGGATTAGGGTTTCAATGCATAAATTTGGAGGGGACACAAACATTCAGATCACAGGAGCCACTTAAAATATATACTGCAAGGAAGTGCAGATAGAAAGATTAAAGAATACCTTAGGGCTTCCCTGGTGGCGCAGTGGTTAGGAATCTGCCTGCCAATGCAGGGGACATGGGTTCGTGCCCTGGTCCAGAAAGATCCCACATGCCGCGGAGCAGCTGGGCCCATGAGCCATGGCCGCTGAGCCTGCGCATCCGGAGCCTGTGCTCCGCAATGGGAGAGGCCGCAACAGTGAGAGGCCCGCGTACCACCAAAAAAAAAAAAAAAAAAAACACCTTAGATTGAAATAAGGGTCCTAAAGCAAGGAGCAGACATTCTAAGACAGACTAGAGAAGTGTAAGACAAAAATACAAAGGGATTGCCAAACTTTGGAAGAAGATTCACACTAGAACCATTCCCTTGGCTACAAGTTATCATCAGTCCTTAAAAACTTGTTGATTGACATCAGAATCCACTGCATATTCTTTATTGCTTGTTGCATATAAGTATGTGTAGTAAACTGTACATAGCTCTCATTTTAGAAAGTAAATTAAGCCACATTCTACAAATCCGTTTTATCAGTCGTTCAATAAATATTCACAGAACACACACACACACACACACACACACACACACCCTGAATATAATATGCCAGGTACCATTCTAAGCACTAGGGATAAAATTATAAAGAAAATCAAGTAACTGCCTTTAAGGCACTTAGACTTTAGTGGTACCATATGGCCCATCTCCCTATCTGTTATCTTTATAATGTTTCAAGTTTAAAACTCTGACGAATACTGGAGCCTATCTGAAAATAACAATAAAGATCATCTGATACACCCATAACAAGGCTTAATTCTGTCTACATGTTACACAGAGCTAAGAAAAAAAATTACATAAAACAGCACACAATCTCCAGAATGCCAAATGAATGCCAATACTGAGCCCATGGCAGACAAATCATCAACCCCACAAATCCCTCATCAATATCTCCAACCACCTATTCATTTGTAACAACGTGGTAAACAAAGGACTAAAATGATTCAAAGTGAGGGCACATGAATGAATGATACATTAGAATTAATATCCAAGGCAAATGGGTTCTAATATCCTGCCATTCAGGAGGCAGAAGGAAAGCAAAACAGATTGAAAATTCAGGAAAACTTGTAAAGGGCAGAACTTCTCTCTTACAACCAAAGCTGGTGCCCAAATGAAACCAGAGAATAATGAGAATCTACCTCTTTCTGGTCTAGACTGCTACTAGACTGCTACTGAGGCAGATGATAATGGTGGGGGGTGGGGTGGGGGACGGTGACAGCAGTTAAAGAGTCCCTTAAGACCCTTATAGCTAGTATCTAGAATATATAAAAAACTTACAACTCAATAACAAAGATGACAAATAACTCAATCCGTTCAATGGGCATAGGATATGAATAGATATTTCTCCAAAGGAGATACATGAATGGCCAAACAAGCACATGAAAAGATACTCAGTATCATGAGTTGTTAGAGAAATGCAAATCAAAACCACAATGAGATGCCACCACCTCACACCCACTAGAATGGCTTTAATCAACAAGACAGACAATAACAAATGTTTAGAGGATGTACAGCATTTGGAACTCTCACACATTGCTGGTGGGAGTATAAAATGTTTGGAGGTTTCGCAAAATGTTGAACACAGAATTGCCATTATGACTCAGCAATTCCACTCCTAGGTATTCACCCAGGAGAAATGGAAAAACATATCCACACAAAGATTTGTACAAGAATGTTCACAGCAGTGTTATTCACAGTAAACAAAAGGTGGAAACAACCTAAATGACCATCAACTGATGAGTCGATAAACTAAATGTGGTATATCCATACCATAGAATACTATTTGGCAATAAAAAAAGAGCCAAGCATTAATACCTGTTACAACACAGATTAACTTCAAAAGCATTATTCCTAGTGAAAAAAGCCAGTCACTAAAGAAAACACATTGTATGATTCCATTTATATGAAATGTTCAGAATAGGCAAATCTACAGAAACAGAAAGTAGGTTAGTGGTTGATTCAGGCTGGGATGGGAATGGGAATGACTGTAAACAGGCAAGAAATTTCTTTTGGAGGTGATGAAAATGTTTCTTCTACAACTGGATTGTGGTAATAATCACAACTCTGCAAATATATTTTAAAAATTAATTGTACACTTTAAAAGGGTATATAAATTATACCTCAGTAAAACTGAAATAGATTTTAAAAGACTTATTGCATTTATTGTGCACTTAAGTGCCTGACCTAGTAACTACCTCACAACAACTTTATGAGGTAGACACTACTATTATTATCCCTATTTTACAATAAGAAAATTAAGGAACAACCATAAGTAATTTGCCAAAGTCACAGTGACTAATAAGTGACAAGAGCCAGGGTTTGAACCCAGGTAGTCTGGCTCCAGATTCAATGAACACAGAACTGTATTAGCTAACTTCTTACAAAGCCCACAAATAAATGTTCTTAGGTAATAATTATAATAATTAATTAATTATAATTAAAGAAATTACAATCATCCTACAACAATGGTTCTCAACCTTTAATGTATATGAATCCGCTAAGGAACTCTGTAAAATTGCATATTTCCACCAAACCCTAAACTCAGATATTCTGATACTGTAGAAACGAGGGCCAAGAATCCAAACTTGCCACACACACTCCCAGTAAATCTGATGCAGATGGTCTGTGACCACCATCACAAAAAAAAAAAGTACTGTCCACAGGACATGGAGTACACTTCAAATAAGATTAAGTTCTTTTCACCCCTTTTATTCATTTGCCTCATAGAATGTGGCAGTAAGGATCTATGTAGATTAATTTTATTCAAGAAGATTTTTACCCATCTTATTCTACTTAAGTATTTGTGGATATGGCTTAAAGCCATGTTTTAAAACATGCTTTAGTAACATGTTGCAATTTAATAGTGTTCCAGAATAAGCTTTTAAGACTAATGAACTGAGGCTGCACTTGCTTTGGAACCAAAAAGTGGTTAAATGATAGTTTTTCCATTAGATGTAATCAATAAGGAAAGTAAAATTAAGTTAGTAGTTACGAGACTTGAACGTGAGCCATCTGAACCTATCTATGTGACACTAGAGATCAATTTCAAAATGGTATTCAAGGATCAATTTCATAAAACTGACAAACTTCTGGAGGTTAACAAGGGTGAAGAAAACAAATTCACAGCATCAGCAAGCCAATAACTCAGGCTAAAATGAATACAAGTTAAACTGAAAACCTTCCATTCTTAGTAAGGATTCATGTGTCATCCTCTCAAATGGCTATATTTAGACTTCACCCCATTATAAAAAAGATCCACCATTTTTCATTAATTTCCAATAAACAGCAGGCCAACTCCAGGTGACTATGAACAGATATGAACCTTGTAGCTAGGGCTCAAAATTTGAATTCTCTTTTTAAAAATGGTAATCTATAATTCATAAAAGAGGAAACACTGACACTGTGTCTGAACTTTTCTCAGAAATAGAGATGAATATGAGATCGATAGCAGAACTATGCAAAAACAGCTGGTTAAGATTAAAAGTGCAGTATCTGGCCAAAAAACAGAGAGAAGACAAACAGTCCCACACAAGTATCAGACCTCAACATTGTTAACAGTGTTAACCTTCAAGATTTAATGGTTCTCTAAATCTAATCCTAGAAAATGGAAAATAAATGTCCCTCCAACTAAGAAACAATCCTCTCCACTACTCTAAACCAATTACAATCACTGTAACAATAGTACCTATTATTTTAAGTATCTGCCCTTTTCTAGTACGTGACATATACTCACTCTCTCATATCAAGCTAGGTAACCAAAGAACTCTCTATTCCTCCTCCCTCACTCCTCTCAGCTAGCTGTGAAACAGATGACTCCCTACAGAGGATTTGATCTGTTGTTATACCTGCAGAAGTCTTGGCAGAATTGCCAGATTCCCCAAGAACAACAAAAAAAAAAAAAAGGAAAAAACAAACAAGAAATAAGATAACATAGACCAACCATCACAGAATCCCTTCATGAACAGAAGCACAGGGATAGAAAATCCTCAGAGAGGCTGAAAAAAATATATTAAAGCACTTAACTAAACAACCATAGGTTATTAAACTTGGAAAATGTACCAGGGACTATGATAAATGGACAAAGATGAATATAAAACTGCCATTGCTCTCTAAGATCTAATTTTGTTGAGCGGGTGGGGGGCACAGAGCAGAGGGAGTGAGAAGAGGTGACTGAGATGCACATAACCATTTACAATACAATAAATGAATACAGGTGGTGTAGGGAAAAAACATAAGTCTTGAAGTGAGACATGCCCAGGTTCCCCTCCCAACTCTACAACTTATTGCCTAAGTGACCTTCGCCAAGTTGCATAGCCTCTTCTTGCCTCATTTACTTCATCTGTAAAAACGGGAAATATCATCTACCTTGTAAGGTTCTAGGAAGAATAAAATTAGATAAACTACGTAAATGCCATATACAGTCTCTAAGCTCACAGAATGTACTCAGTAACAGTTATTAATATAAGCATCAGACCAGAGGGATGTATAAAGCACTACAGGAATCCTCTTGAAGAAATAACAATCAGCTTGATGAAGACAGGAAAGAATTCACGAGAGGAGACGAAATATGAACTGGGTAAAAATAAATAATCACAAGTGCACTAGACAGAAGGTGAGGGGCAGGGAGAGGAGTTAAGATGTTCACTAAATATCTAACACCCCTAATTCAGTTTGAGAGAAGGGAGGTAAAAGGCTCAGTAAATTAGCATTTCTATTACAGGATACACCACTTTGTATTTGTTTCAATGGATCTGACCAACACAAGAATATAAGTTCACCAAAGACAACAACTGTTACTCATTTTTGTACCCCAGCACTTAGCAGAGCACCTAATGCAAATTAGATACTCAACCTAAAAACATATTCTGCGGAAAATACAAGCAGGTCTTTTGCTATCTAAAGCCTAAAAGATATCTGACAGCAAAAAATTGCTGTAAGTCTGGAAATAAAACCATCTAACCAAATTAGGAATGATAACATCTCAGGTTAAGCCATGAAGAAACTTCTCTGGTTTATAAAAGTTCTTAGAGATAAAAATATATAATCAATGTATATGTATAACTGATTCACTTTGTTATAAAGCAGAAACTAACACACCATTGTAAAGCAATTATACCCCAATAAAGATGTTTAAAAAAAAAAAAAATATATATATATATATATATAAAATCAGTACAAAAACATAGCTAAGTGTACAAGCATAATGAAATGCTTTTTATGGTTTCTATTTTGCTAATGCAGTTACAGTTAATGGGAATTGCCATGACAAAATGATTGTTTTTATGAAAAGAACCTTCTTTATTACTAACCAATCAAATTTCATTTTTATTACTGATGTAGGAAAGTTCAAAACCATGATTCATTTATAGAGCGTACAAAAATAAGAAGTGTTCAAGAATAGAGTACAGGATCATTTACAAAGCAATAAAAAATTAAAATGTGCATTTCTCTTACTGGCAAGGCAGAAACTTCTACACATAAATGTCTGTGGCTGGATTTGCTGAATATTATAACTTCTGTCTTTGAACAAAAAATGAGAAGCCTGAATTTAATATCTCATCTTCATGTGACATCTTCAGCCCATCTAAAAACTGCTTATCAAGAAATATCAAAAATGTTTGAAAAATGTTAAGAAGTTTGATGTTTTCTTTGAATTTTCACTCATATATGAAAGGCTTGAGCTAACATTAATAACTCAGAAGTCTTCACAGAAGGGGCTTCCCTGGTGGCGCAGTGGTTGAGAGTCCGCCTGCCGATGCAGGGGACACGGGGTTCGTGCTGCAGTCGGGGAAGATCCCACATGCTGCGTAGCGGCTGGGCCCGTAAGCCATGGCCGCTGAACCTGCGCGTCCGGAGCCTGTGCTCTGCAACGGGAGAGGCCACAACAGTGAGAGGCCTGCGTACCGCAAAAAAAAAAAAAAAAAAAGTCTTCACAGAAGAAAGACTGACAAATTTTATGGGGCATACATCACCAAAATCTTTTAAGTTAAAAATGAAAAATCATGTAATTTCAGAGTACAGAATGTTAATGAAGCACACAAGAAAATTAAAACTCACATTATGCTTAATATGGACTATTATACGAGATCAAAAACAAGCTTTCCAAGTGATCTTAACAGCATACCAAAGTTTTCTAAAAGGAAATAAACATTGTCTTTAAGAATTTGGTTTTCAACCTGTTCATATGATAAAAGAAAATAGGTCACACTGCTGTCAATAAACTGTATTTTGCCTCTAATCTAAAGTATAACCTATTTTGTCTTTGTTTTGCTTCTCCATCTGCCCCTTCAATATCAACTTTACATGTGCCAAGGTGATAAGCACTACGGTATGAGTCTATTCATACAACTAATACAAATGAAAGAAGATTCTCTGAAATGTAATGGCCACTTCAATAACTTCTCAATAATTCCTCCGTGCCTCCCTCAATACTGGAGAATCCTCAGAATGTGGACTACAAATAACTAACAAAATATCTTTATTTTCAAGAGCAAAAGAATTGAACGCATTGTATTTTTTCAAATATCTGTTGCAATTATTAGATATTAGATATACAGATGTAAGAGCCTTGACTATCATTTTCTTCACTCTTAATAAATCTTTTGAGCAATAGCATCACTTCTATCTTACAAAGGACCTTTAACCCATAGTTTCCACTTTGGGCCTCTAAGACGCTTCTGAGATGCTTTCAAAGTCCAAATTTCCCAGTATTCATGTGGAAGAAAGATGGAATAAAAAGCACTTTATTATTGATATAAAAACAAAATTTTTTAAACATGCCTATATTGATTATACTTACTTTCAAAATGCTTACATATCGGTGCCATGGAACCTATAAAACTACTTTCCTAGATCATACCATAAATTAATGCAACTGCGAGAATGAAATTAATAATAAATTTAAATAATTAAGCACCTGCATGCCCACAATGAGATAAATGAAATATTCCAAGTCTTCTTTTTCATCCTTTACATAGTTTACAGAGCTTCTAAATAAAGAACAGAACAGATATTGTCCTGATTTCAAAAGATTAATAATCATAGTATGATGAAATTAACTAATATGCTTAAACTATATCAACACATTAGTGAAGTAATAAGATCATTCAGAAACGATGGTATAGAAATTAATAAAAATAAAGACACTTTGGATATTTTGCTGACCAAAATGGTAAAGGGATAACAGTACAAAGGTAACATCCTCAGAGGCACCTAGGGAACAAAAGCAGTAACAAACTACCACATACTGAACATACCATGTACTACCCTAGGTGATTAGAATACATTATAAAATATACTATCCCCTTTTCACAAATAAGGAAACTGTGGCCTAGAAAGCGCTGCCCAAGATCATAAAACAGAAAGCAGAACTGAGCTTAGAATTCAGTTGTCTCACTCCAATGGCCTTGTTCCTAACTTTTATACTCTATTACCTAACAGAGTTTCAATTTCCTCATCCATAAAACAAGAAAAATGCCTAACATGATCAAATTGTTAATACTAGCAACTATGTATCAATATATCATCTAGCACAGTGGGTCAAAAATGGACGCTTAGGGGCTTCCCTGGTGGCGGCGCAGTGGTTGAGAGTCCGCCTGCCGATGCAGGGGGCACGAAATCGTGCCCCGGTCTAGGAGGATCCCACATGCCGCAGAGCGGCTGGGCCCGTGAGCCATGGCCGCTGGGCCTGCGCGTCCGGAGCCTGTGCTCCGCAACTGGAGAGGCCACAGCAGTGAGAGGCCTGCGTACCGCAGAAAAGGAAAAAAAAAAAGGACGCTTACTCTTATCATCAACCAGATACTTAGCAGCTAAGTTTTTAAGGCTAAAACCTTTTGGCAATGCTAACAAACAAATCACCACTGAAAAAGTCTCAGAGTATTTATACCTATGACCTATACTGAAGATCCAATTATATAATGAAGATAAATATGGCTGGAACTTATCAAAGGTATAATCTTGAAACAAATATCTTAGAATAATTTATTACAGGAGTAATTTTAATAAAATTAACTTTACAGATGTTTTATATTATTGAAATAAATTATGTATTCTATTTATAGGTAATTTTAAAAGCTTTACCAAACTTATATCTTCACACAGGAAGACAGAAGCAAAGTCCAGTAAAAGAGAAAAACTGATAGGTAAATGAGCTAAAAATAATATTAATGAACACTTATTGAGTGCTTACTATGTCCCAGACACAATGCCAAGCATTTTCTATCCTTTGTCATCTATTCCTTAAATAATCTATAATTATCTTTACCACTTTGCAAATAAGAAACCTGAGGCTTAAAAAGGCAAGTAATTTGCCCAAGGTCACACATTTAGCAAGTAGCTGAATAAGAACCCAGGTCTGACTCTCACTTCCAAGTCCACAGGAAGAAAGCAAGGTGAAGGAAGTGATCAACACTGTAGGAGATTCCTGCAGTTTAGCGCTCAGCACCTCTCTAGCTTTTTGCGTGTATCTGGTGGCACTGTGGAGCCCTAAAAACTGGAGTCACTCCTGGTAAAGAGATGGGCAAGTGAGTCAGGCCTGTCCATCACAGTACTCTGTCCTTTCGGCTACAGTGACTACTCCAAATATGGTCATACAACCCAAATGGGAATACTCAATCCTTCCCCGGGATATGTGCCTACCCAACTGTCTGAAAAAAATAATTTTTTTTAACCTGAAACTCAACTAATGTATTGGGAAATTTTGCCAGTTAAAAAAACAAGTTAAAATTTAAAATACATAGGCTATTACAAAAGATTTTCAAAACCACTCAATATCCAGGACTATTTTCATCCTCTTTTTAAAGTTCTTAATCTAGCATATCATTATCTAGAGATCCAAGCTATTAATTCAAAATCATAAGTTACCATTTATTTCCATGTCACTGAGTTAAAAGAAAAATTCAAAATTCTCTCCCACTTTAAGAAATTTATCCAAAGAAACTACTCAGATACACAAATATGTATTTGTAAGCACTGTTTACAAAGTCATATACACCTGTGATGGTTTTGAGGCACATGAAACTGGCTAGACTGAACTACATCTGCCAGAATACCCTTTCTACTGTTTATTAGGGTGAGCTACAAGGGGTATCCTCCAGCAGGTGTTGGGAAGACAGAAGGGAGGCAACAGCCATTTTGTAGCAAACACCTCCCAGTTATTCAAATACTAATCTAGGCGTTGCTGTGAAGGGATTTTGCTGTTATAATTAAAGTCCAGGATCAGCTGACCTTGTGTTAATCAAAAGGGAGATTATCCTGGGTGGGCCCAAATTACCAACAGAGGACCTAAGTCCTCCCTGAGCTCAGGCCCTGCAAGCAGCACCTGCGGCACGTGCTCCCTCCTCTTCCTGGACCCCCTTCAGGGCTGTCTGCCTTCGGACTTAGCATTTGCTTGGCCAACCCCACGACAACAGCATAAGCCAGTTCCACGTGCGTGCATGCATGAGGGGTGTGTGTGTGTGTGTGTGTGTGTGTGTGTGTGTGTGTGTGTGTGTGTGTGTGTGTGTACAGAGCTAGAAGTAGCGCTAGAGCTCCTACCACTTCTGCCTCTCAGGCCGAATTAATACAACACCCAAATACCCATCATAATTATGATTTCTTCATTACAGTGAAATACTAATGCAACCATTTAACAATGATGATATATATGTCAGTCCATTCATAGACATGGAAGGAGATCTCGATATGCTACATGACTAAACAGATTACAAAAAAGTAATCATATTATATATTAATTATGTTCATTTTTTTTATTTGTAGGGAGAGTAAATGAGGTAGCTTTGTTCACCAAAGTTTTAATGATGAGGATGAGATTTTAAATTTATGATTTTAGGTGATTTTTACTTTGTATTCTTTTGGATTGTTTTCATTTTCTACAGTAGTAATGTATCATTTTTATTATGAGAAAAAAAGAAGAAAAACAATAAACCTTTCTTATTACACAGGAAAAAAATGTCAGGTAGACTTACAGGCTAAAATGTGCTCAGAGTCTTAAAGGACAGACAGGAGTTATCCAAGCAAAGTGGACAGTTCAGGGAAAAGGCAACATTTGCCAAAAATGGACACTACTAATAGTTTATTTATTTACTAATAGTTTAGAAAGGCAAGCGTTCAAGGAAAGGGGTGATGAGAGATGAGGCTGGAGAGACAGACTTGGAATAACTCACGGAGGCTCTTGTATGCCTCACTCCAGTCTACTGACAGCGGGGAACCAATGAGGTGTTAAAACAAGAGGAGTTAAATCTGCATTTTAGGAAAATAAAAATAAAACAACACAAACAGACAAAAACCCACAGAGGCTTTGCAGTGTAGAGGCTGTACTAGAAAGAGAGCAGACTGAAAGCAGGAAAACCTATTCAGACACTACTACAGTAATCCAAGCAAGAAATAACAAAGCTGTAAACTAAGGTAATAATATAGCAGTGGAGATGGAGAGAATAGCTACTGAGTCATAATAAGGAGTAAGAACTGAGAGGACTTGGTGAGGGATACACTAGTGGTAAAGAGACAGAAGGTTCATTTAAATGGGGGAGTTCAGAGAAGGCTTTCAAAAAGATGTCCTTATGAATGAGGTTCTCAAGGAAGGCACTTCATGAATAGCACAGATAGATGTAAGATGTCGTTAAATGTTTCCAAAAGAAATACCAGTTTGTTGGCCCAGTGAAAGAAAGAATAATAAGCAAAGTGTTAAACACATTAAAAAACAGAGCTCTCAACTACAAAAACAGATTCACATTTACTTATTAAGTTATAATGGGACTATGTAGATATATATCTCTAATCTCTTGAGGTTGATCTCTTCCAAGAAAACCGTTATTACTGCCAGAAGCAGACTGCTGTGATTAGTTGTTAGATTTGAGTCACACTTACAAGTCAAATACAAGGTTTCATATAAATTATTGGTATAGACACCCTTTTTTCGCTGTTGCCAAAATATAATCTTTCAAATTTTTTAAATTAGAACCATTTAAATTCAAAAGTAAAATATTCTCACTCCACCAACATCCTATCCTTATTACCCTGACATTACCAGTTAAAATTAGTTGAATATTCTTCTACATTTTTCTTTGCTTACATATACATGTGTATACAGGGTTCATTTATTTAACAACAGTGGGTTCATACTATTTACATATACACACATACACTATTCTATAACTTGTTTTTACTTAAGATAATCAGAGTTTTCAAGCCAATACATTTAACAGATATACCTCTTCATTTTTAGTATCTGTAATAATGTGGGCATGCCATAACTTAGGACATTTCTGGGTTTTTGCTATTACAAATAATACTACAATTATTACTGTTGTATATTTCTTTAAATACTGGTCCTTCTATTTCTATCAGATAAATCTCATTAAGAAGAATTTCTGGGTCAAGTAACAGCATTTAAATAAATATTGCTATGTTAAGTTCCCAAAAGGCAGTGATTTCTTACAGACTCACCAATACTTTGAGGGTCCAACTGAGTGGAAATTAGTGGAGAGCATCTTTTCATACCTTCACTGCTGATTTGCATTTCCCCTTTTGTGAACTGCCTGTTCCTGTCTTTTATTTTTGATTCTGTTGGACTGTATTTTTCTTAATTTTAGAAATTTATGTCTCTCATTGTACAAAGCTTTTTAAATTTACGTGCAATAAAATCCATAATTTTTTTCTTCCATGAACTCTGAATTCTGTGTCTTGCTTGGGCCTCCTACGCTATATCTCCTATATTTTTTCCTAATTATTTTATTACAATTTGGTTTTTGTTCTTATTTTACACTTAAATCTTTAATTCATCTGGAATTTATTCTAGCAATGTTATGACTTACGAGTTGTCCCAACACCATTTATTGAATTATCCATCTATAAACGCCTCCTCCTAGAGTGACCACTCCAAAAAGCTAAGATGACAGACTGATAAAATTCCTAGAAATTCTTAAATTTCACTAATGGAAGCAAAGTTCCAAACTTATTAAAAGCTTACTAAAAGATATTCATCATTTTTTCTTTAAAAGAAATCACACATTAGGGAATACAGTATACTAATATCAGCATACACTGAAATATTTTAACATAGCAGCAATCTAAATTAAATTAATGATCTAATTTGTTTTAAACATAAATGGTATATAAATAGAAATAATCGTTGTTTGAAATCTCAAGATTATTCATTGATTCAGGTCACGAATATTTACTGAGCACCAACTGACAGGTCCTCAAGATACTAGAGACAGGGACTTTCCTGGTGGTGCAGTGGTTAAGAATCCACCTGCCAATGCAGGGGACAGGGGTTCTAGCCCTGGTCCGGGAAGATGCCACATGCTGCGGAGCAACGAAGCCCGTGCACCACAACTACTGAGCCTGCGCTCTAGAGCCCACGAGCCACAACTACTGAGCCCACGTACCACAACTACTGAAGCTCACATGCCTAGAGCCCGTGCTCTGCAACAAGAGAAGCCACTGCAATGAGAAGCCTGTGCACCGCTACAAAGAGTAGGCCCTGCTCACCACAACTAGAGAGAAGCCCTCACGCAGCAATGAAGACCCAAGGCAGCCAAAAATAAATAAATAAATTTTAAAAAGAAAAAAGGATACTAGAGACAAACTAAGTATTATCCCAGCTTTCATGAAGCTTGCAATCTAGTGGGAGCTTCCCTGTCTTTTAGAAAACAGTCTTTAAGTGAAAAAAGGAAAACAAGAAGTGTATGTTCACACAAATGCAATGAAAAACATTTTGGCAAATTCTGTAACACATTCAGTACTTTCCATTTCAAAAATACTACCTTATTGTAAATGTACCTATTTATCCTCGTGACTGAATATTTACCATACTCACCCTGAGAATACTGCTAGGCTGTTTAAGATTAACTCCATTTAAAGATTAACTATGACCCATCAACCTACACCTACAATAGTCTCCTCACTTTCTCAACAATACGTAATTTCTTTCACTACAGTAAATAAGAACCTCGATAACAGAAATACATTATAAATCTATTTACATCAGTCATGTTCAGTCCGTCAAGTCAAAGGTGTTTCAAAAAATTCATGTAGACTTAAAAATGTGTCAATGAATCCTAGAGACGTAGCAAATGATAATACTGTGCTGCTCGGAGAGGAAACTTCTGTGGCCACTCAAATGACAATGGCGACTCACTAGTGACAATCACCTTAAACTTCAGGTCCCACACCGAGGTTGCCCCCATACTTAATCACTGAAGCCTTCGGAAGCCCTGCCCCTGTGGCCACGCCCCTACCTTAATTCCAACCCACGGCGTTCTCCACGCACCCCAACACGTCCAGACCCAGTGGGCAGCTGGACAAAGCAGTGCCCAGGAAAGACAGATGGAACTCCCAGTCCTACCGGGTGACCTTGGCCAAATTTCTCCCCCTCCGTTTTCTCATCTATGAGATGCGGCTGGTAGTCAGTGCCCACCTCCATCCCCAGGCCTGGGTTCAGCGTCTAATGCTGCAAGGCTGGAGGAAACCTGCAGTCCTAAAGCCCACAGTGCTCCCCACGACTGCCCCACGCCGGTCCCCGCCTCCGTCCGGGTCCGCGGCCATGCACGCTACCTGCAATCTGCGAGACGAAGGCTTCTGCCACTAGAGACATGTCGGCTGGGCGGCCCTGCGCCCGCGGTTCCTACTCCCCGGGAACCTCAGCGAACTCCTGCGCACCCCGGCGATTCCTGGCACCTAACAGACCTGGCACCGGCTGAGGCTCGGACTAGCAAAGCCCACCCCCGCGGCAGCCGTGCCTGCTCGTGCGGCGAAGACCCTAAGGTTACCTCCAGGCCAGGCCAGGCACTTCCGGCGCAGCTGACAGCGGCGAGCAAGCACTTCCGCCGGCCCCGCCTCTGACTCCTCCCGGCGGTGCTGTTCCGGGCTCACGGCCGCTGGGGGCCGCCGGTGGGCGGGGGGAGGGGAGGGAGAGGGGAGAAGGGTGTTTGATTCCCGACTCCAGCCTACCCGGAAGGCGGGGGTACCCCAGAGGTTTTCAGTTTCCTTTCTAAGCGAGGATTTTGTAAGCAAGTAACTTTTTTTTAAAGTCGTTTCAAACAACAAGCATTTGTTTGCTCTTATTTGTATAGGTTGGTGATTTTTTTAATTCTATTTTTTATATAAGTTTTAAAGGTTAAACTCTATTTACAGTTATTACGAAATATTGGCTATATTCCCCGTGTTGTATTGATACAGTACATCCCTGTAGCTAATCTTACACCCCGTAGTTTGTACCTCCCACTCCGCCACCCCTGTATTGCCTCTACCCCCCGCCACTGGTAACCATTAATTTGTTCTCTATATCCGTGAGTCTGTTTCCTTTTTGTTATATTCACAAATACAATATTTGTTGTATTTTTTAGATTCCACAAATAAGGGATATCATCAAGGCAAGTAACAGTTTTAAGTGTCCACTGGATACTAGGCACTTAAAAAATATGTACAGTATTCTATTTCATGTCATCCTCTAGATGACCAATAAGATGATGTTATTGCCATTTTACAGATAAAGAAACAGGCTTAGGGATTTTAAACTGCCTGCACAGGGAGTCCACTCAAGCCCAGATTCAAACCCACATTAATTTCCTCCGTTCAACTATACTGTTAGGTTGATTAGTCCATGGACAGACGTTAGTGTTTCTTTCTTTATTCAAACATGCTTGCCAGAGAGAAGGCGGCTTGAGCAGCACCTAAGCTAAAAGTTTGCCCTTCATCTCTGTACACCTGAAATGAAGCTCATCTTGGAGAAAAAAATACTCTAGTCACACACTTCAGTTCATTCCTTTCAGGGGTAAGAGGGGCAGGAAGTGGAGACACCTAAATCCCATAGGTGACTTTTTACCCCTTAACCTAATAACTTTTTAAATTATACATAAACAATTCAAGAAAACTCAGACTATATTACAGATTTAGAGGAATGAAATATTACAAGTGAAACAGACTTCAGAGATCATCTGGAGGGCCAAAGCCCCTCTTTCACTGATGATAAACAGGTTCAGAGTGATGAGGTGACTCATTTTAAATCACACAGTAATTGGAAATCCAAGCCATAGCAATTAGGCAAGAAAAGGAAATAATAGAAATTCAGTTTGGAAATGAAGAAGAAAAACTGTCACTATTTGCAGATGCTATGATATTAAATGTAGAAAACCCTAAAGACCACCAAAAACACTTTAAACTAATAAATGAATTCAGTAAAGTTTCAGGATACAAAATAAATACATAGAAATCTGTTGTTTCCATACAGTAACAACAAAATGTCATAAAGAAAAATTAAGAAAACAATCCCATTTACAATTCCATCAAAAATAATAAAATAGGGACTTCCCTGGTGACGCAGTGGTTAAGAATCGGCCTGCCAATGCAAGAGACACAGGTTCGAGCCCTGGACCAGGAAGATCCCACATGCTGCAGAGCAACTAAGCCCGCATGCCACAGCTACTGAAGCCCACTCATCTAGATCCCATGCTCCGCAACAAGAGAAGCCACCGCAATGAGAAGCGCACGCACCACAACGAAGAGTAGCCCCCACTCGCCGCAACTAGAGAAAGCCCATGCACAGCAACGAAGACCCAACGCAGCCAAAAATAAATAAATAAACTTATAAAAAATAATTATGATTGATTTTAAAAAATTGAAGAAGACACAAATAAATGGAAAATATTCTGTGCTATGGATTGGAAGAATTAATATTTTTAAAATGTCCATAATGCCCAAAGCAACATACAGATTCAGTGCAATCCCTATAAAAATTCCAATGGCATTTTTCACAGAAATAGAACAAACAATTCTAAAATTTGTATGCAACCACAAAAAACTCCAAATAGCGAAAGTAATCTTGAGAAAGAAAAACAAAGCTGGAGGCATCATGCTTCCTGGTTTCAAACTATTTATATTACAAAGCAGTAGTAATCTAAAGAGAATGGTATTAGCATAAAAACAGGCACATGGATTAATAAAACAGAATAGAAAGCTCAGAAATAAACCAATGTATATGTCAGTTAATTTATGACAAAGGAGCCAAGGATATACAGTGGGGAAAGGACAATCTCTTCAATAAATGATACTGGGAAAATTGGACAGCTGCATGCAAAGGATAAAACTGGACCCCTACCTTACACCATACACCAAAATTTACTCAAAATGGATTAAAGACTTGAATATAAGACCTAAAACCATAAATCTCCTAGAAGAAAACATGGGCAGTAAGCAACTTGACATCGATCTTGGTGATGATTTTTTTGGATTTGATACCAAAAGCAAAGGCAACAAAAGTGAAAATAGGGCTTCCCTGGTGGCTCAGTGGTTGAGAGTCCGCCTGCTGATGCAGAGGATGTGGGTTCGTGCCCCGGTCGGGGAAGATCCCACATGCCGCGAAGCGGCTGGGCCCGTGAGCCATGGCCGCTGAGCCTGCGCGTCCGGAGCCTGTGCTCCGCAACGGGAGAGGCCACAACAGTGAGAGGCCTCCGTACCGCAAAAAAAAAAAAAAAAAAGTGAAAATAAACAAGTGAGACTACATCAAACTAAGAAGCTCTGCACAGCAAAGGAAACAATCAACAAAATGAAAAGGCAACCTACTGAGTGGGATAAAATATTTGCAAATCACATAGCTGTTAAGGGGTTAATATCTATAATACATAAAGAACTCATACAACTCAATATTTTTTTAAATATGATTTAAAAATGGGCAGAGGGAATTCCCTGGCAGTCCAGTGTTTAGGACTCTGTGCTTTCACTGCTCAGGGCCTGGGCTCAATCCCTGGTCAGGGAACTAAGATCCCACAAGCTGTGCAAGTGCAGCCAAAATAAAATAAAATAAAGTAAAATAGAAATGGTCAGACAACTTGAACAGGCTTTTTTCCAAAGAAGACATACATATGGCCAACATGAAAAGATGTTCAACATCACAAATCATCAGGGCAATGCAATTCGAAATCACAATGAGATACACCTCACACCTGTTGGAACAGCTATCATCAAAAAGTCAAGAAATAACATTGTTGGTGAGGATATGGAGAAAAGGGAAACTTGTGCACTGTAGATGAGAATGTAAGTTGGTGTAGCCACTATGGAAAACAGTATAAAGTTTCCTCAAAATAATTAAAAATCGAACTACCATACAAACCAGCAATTCCAATCCTGGGTGTTCATTTGAAGAAAGGAAAATGCTAACTCGAAAAGATATATGCACCCCCATGTTCACAGCATTATTTACAATAGCCAAGATTTGGAAGCAACCTGTGTCCATCAACAGATGAATGGATAAAGAAGATGTGGTATTCGTTTGTACATGCAATGGGGTATTATTCAGCCATACAAAATAATGAAATCTTGCCATTTGCAACAACATGGATGGACCTTGAGGGCATTATGCTAACTGAAATAAGTCAGGGAAAGACAACATATGATCTCATTTATAAGTGAAATCTCAAAAAAAGAAAGAAAGAAAAGAAAAGAAAAAAAGCTTATAGATACAGAGAACAGATTGGTGGTTGCCAGAGGCGGGGTGTAAGTATTGGGTGAAATGGCTGAAGGGAGTCAAAAGGTACAAACTTCCAGTTATAAAATACGTCAAGGGGATATAATGTACATCGTGGTGACCATAGTTAACAATAATGTATTGCATATTTAAAAATTGCTAAATCTTAAAAGTTCTCATCACAAGAAAAAACTTCTGTAACTATGTATAGTGACAGACTGTTAACTAGACTTATTGTGGTGATCATTTTGCAACTGTACATACAAACATGGAATCATTTAGCTGTACATCTGAAACTCATACAATGTTGTATGTCAATCATACCTCAATAAAAAAAAGAATCACACAGTACATTTAAAAGTCAGATGGCTTACTAAGTTTCTGCAAAGAAACCTGATGTTCCAAAAATTATTGCCCATTACATTTAGAAAGCAATGTCTCCTTTCTTTATGCTTCCATAGGTCTCTAAAACTGTGTGACAGTTTATTGTTCACATTTCTGCCTCCTTAACTAGTGCAGTAGTTTCATAACAGATAACCACAAACTGAGTGGCTAAAAACAGTAGAAATTTATTCTCTCAAAAATGTGGAAGCTAGAAGTCTGAAATCAAGGTGTCAACAGAGCCATGCTTTCTCTCCAAGCTGCAGGGAAGAATTCTTAGGGAATTCCTCTTTGTAGCTTTCGGGGGTTGCCAGCAATCGGTCCTTGGCCTTCTTTGGCTTATAGACACATCACTCAAATCTCTGCCTCCGTCATCACATGGTGTTCTCCCTCTGTGTCTATGTGGGTACATTTCCTTCTTCTTATAAGGCACCAGTCATTGGCTTAGGGCCCACCCTAATTCAGAATGACCTCATCTTAAACTGGTTTCATCTGCAATGACCCTATTTCCAACTAAGGTCACATGCACAGGTACCAGCGTTTAGAAATGTGTACATATCTTATTGGGGGTGGGGGATAGGGAACACAGTTCTACCCACTGTACTAGATAATAAATTTTTAAGGATAAGTCATCAATATTTGTATCACCTTCTACAGCTAGGAAACTTGTTAAACTAAATTTAAATTTACCAAAATCTCACGGAGACATAAACATAGTAGTGTTTAAGAAGCAGCATCGGGCTTCCCTGGTGGCGCAGTGGTTGAGAGTCCGCCTGCCGAGGCAGGGGAAACGGGTTCGTGCCCCGGTCCGGGAAGATCCCACATGCCGCGGAGCGACTGGACCCGTGAGCCATGGCCGCTGAGCCTGCGCGTCCGGAGCCTGTGCTCCGCAATGGGAGAGGCCACGACAGTGAGAGGCCCGCGTACCGAAAAAAAAAAAAAAAAGCAGCATCTTCTCTCTGGCTGAGATTAAGAGATGCCAAGAGGCAGAGATAATAGGTTTTTTCTTGTGCTGAAGGACTTAACACTGATAGTAAAGTGTATGCATGCTATGCCCAGTTTCCTCCTCATCCCACGGATGACATTGACCAAGGGAAATGAACTGTTCCGGGTACTTTGGTGTCAACTGAAAGAAAAACTTTCAGTTCCTGTCTGTTCTCTCACAACAGGGAATTATATATAACTTTTAAAAGTGAAGAATAGCCATCATCTGTTCAAGTTCTATTACCAAGTTTAGTTTGTCACCTTTAAAAAGCTGAAGATAGAATGTTTTGACTGCTTTTTGACACAAGCACGTTTTTTTTTTAAAGATTTCTCCATATCATAGACCCTGTGTGGGAACCTGAACCAAAGCCCTGAGAAAGTGCTGAGGATTTGGACTGGCAAAAACAAAACAAGTCCAAAGGGCAGAGGTGAGCCCCAAAATGGAAGAGAATGGCAAGAGCCAGGGACTGGGCACACATGTAAGAGAAACAGAACAAGATTAGAAGAAAAGGAGAATTCACCCTCGATATTTCAGTTGAGCGTCTATGACTTGATGCGTGGTACATGGATGAGCTGGGCTGGCTGAAAGGTACTGCGTTGGGACTGACACCAATCCTGTTCTGGCAAGCTTTTGAGAAAAAAACAAAGATCTGCTAGGGGAAACCGTCTACGCTCAACTCTTTCTTCATTGTAGCCGGGGAAACAGAATCATTGGCACCATATGGATTCACTTTTTCTCCCTGACTGATAGTTCTTTGCTTCCCACACAGGCTAATTTGTGCTGGAAAGAATCTATAAATGTGGGAGGTCTTTATTACTAAAAATTAAATCCAATAAAATGCAGATGTCCTGACGGTGCCCACAAACAAGCTGTCTTTGTAATAAATAGCCAACTGGAGAAAATATATTTATGCATCTGTATTAGAACAACTGGCAGATTTAAAACTGAAGATCTGTTTAAGATCACCACAATTAGGGAACATACAAGAAAACAAGCCACTGGAATTTCTAAGAATGAGGTCATAAAACAAAAGTGCTAAGGAATTCATATGTTACTAAAAGGATAATCACACAATTATTTAAAATAAAATATTAATGCATGATGCTAACAGCCTTACTGTTTGCCCTAACAAAATCACTTTTCTTGCAAAACTGTTCTGTCAATGTCATTTTCAAGTCTTAATCTGGATTTTATATTACCATGTTAAATTAAAAATATATAGTGATCATGATGAATATATGCTTTATTAAGCTTAAAGTACTAAGGCATTTTATCTTCATTTCGTTTTTCTGTAGCAGAATGTTAATATTTTAAATGTAAATATTTTCTTTTTTCAAAAATGCCTGCAAGAGAAAATTTGAGGCTGAGATTTCTTCAAAATTATACTATTTACTTAACAATGATATAATAAATTCAGGTCTTTTTTGTCAAATTAGTTCCCCCCCAACTCCCATCAACAGAATTAACTATGATTAATTCAATCAATCCAAATAGAGTGTTAATATAGTTTAAAACACTAAGGTAAAAAAAATAAAAAAATAAAACACTAAGGTAACCATGTTATGCACCAGAGCTTTTCTGTTCATCTGTTAACAGTTTTTACTTCTTTAAAAACAATGGAACTGTAGGCAACTATAAGCAATCTAATATATTACAGAGATTTTTTTTTTAAAGGGTACAGAAATGTGACAGCCGTTGGTTCTTATCTCTCTCAACCCCTCTTTCCCGCATTTTGTTTAATTCCTAAGAAATCATGGTCAATCCAGGACTATTAGGTTCTTACCTCTTTCTCACTTTCTGATCCCACCCTCCTGCATTTTAGGTTAGCACACCCTCATATGAACTGCAAGTCTATTGGCCTACACTTTGGGAACTATCTACATTATCGATTCTAGTGGGCCTAGATTCTTCAAACATTAACTGATTATCAAAAGAAGTGAAAATGCTTAATTTCCAAAATATTCTGCAGAATATGTATGTTACCTCATTTTCACAGCTTTACATTAATACTGGGAGCTGAGTCTCTTAACCGTATCTACTGAGGGTGCTCTTCACTGGTGGTGGATAAATGTCTTATCTACAGTTACAGGAACTGAATGAGTTAGGACTTCTCTGGTTGCAAGTTATAAAAACACAATTAAACCTAACATAAGAAAGTTTAAGTTTTTTGCCTCACAGTGGCAGAAAAGACACGAGAGTAATTCCCAGAACTGAATGAAGAGCTCTAGGAACCAGGACCTTAGTGCTTCAGCTCTCTGTCTCACCACCTCTCATCTCTGTTCAGCTTTTTTTTTTTTTTAAATTGAAGACACACCTTCTCCCAGATGGCAGGAAAGATAGCTGCCAGCAGCACCGACTTAACACCTTCCTAGTCGGGCAACCCCAACTTCCTTAAATCAATCCCAGGGAAGAATGATAATTGCTTGGATGTTCTCACCTCTCGATTAATATTTTGTCCAAGTGAATGGGTTCAGTGATCAACCAGGCCAGGGAGAAATGGGACGTGTTATAAGAAGTAAAAATGGAAGAAAAGATGCTAGGAGCCAAAACCATAGTACCACAGTCTACAGTAAGACTCAAGAGTGCTACACTGTGGCTGCCACTTGTTTTAAAACTAGAAAAGCCATTTAAGCTCTTTGGTATTTTTTATTTCTACAAAGGGGATAATAAAACGCAATGACGTCTTAACTACAGTCTCTGAGGTGGGGGAAAGAGAGAGAGATTCTGATGATTGTGTTAACTAAAAGGAAGAGCTGAGGATACCTTCAACAAGTTATATTTATTATTTATATATATTTATTATGACATTATTATACTTACGGAAAAGTAATTACTTTTACATAAATGTAATAAGCTAACTCAGTCCTAAATCACTAGAGCAGTAAACTTACAGGTTGGCAAAACAAAACGAAAAACCCACACACAATTGTCTCATCCCCTGGTGTATATATTATCCTTCCAGAGCGGGCTAACAAGGATATACGCTTTCTGAAGCTATAAATAATATGTGTGAATATAACAACATGGAAACATGGAAAATATGAATGATGCAGTGTTAAGTAATAAGAGCAGAAAGTGAAATGTATTTTATTGTGAATACCACGATGCAAAAATATGCACAAAAAAAACTGGGTGGGATTTCTCATATGTGGTAAAACTGTCGCAACATAGGGATGGGATTTTGATCTTTTTTCTTTTGGCTGTCTTCTAAACTTTCTGCCGTATTTTCTACCACTTTTACAACTTAGGAAAAAAGTGTTTTTATCACACTGAGTAGAACTTTTTAGAAGGTGACTAAGAGGACAAGCACGCTGGCCTGTCTACATGCAGGCCTCACAGTACAGGTCTCCACGGCCTTAATTACACTCTTGAGAACCTGCCTTAACAAGTTGCATGTTCCATAGCAGAGATTCACTGCTACGGTAACGAGAGAAGAACACGTGCAGACAGAACAACATCCAAAATACATTACTGCTTGATTGCATGTCCTTAGTCAATGCTGCACACACCTGGACGAGATATATCTCAAAGCGTGACTCCTATCGTCAAATGCTGATTGGTGCATTGAGTAGGGAGAAACTAGCAAACTTTGTAGACTAGTTATAGAGACTCTTGCTTTTGATGATGGTTTGGCATTGACTTTAAACTTTGTCTGAGTTTTCATATTTTACCTTATAACCCTTAAACAAAGCTGAAGAGGAAAGTGGTTAAGGAACCTGAAGCAAGAGTGTCTACAACATGTGTGTCACCAACAACCGGTAAAGAATGGGCCTAAGACAGCAGAAATTTGAAAGGACCCCTGAACAGTTGGAGACACTTGGAGGAAAAGGTTCTCATTATGGAAAAATAGGTCACCTCTGATATAAAGTTGGCATCTATAAGATTATGTCCATCAACATGGCCACCACTGTTTTCCTTTGCCCCTTTTTCAAATCAGAATCTGTATTAGAGCATGAGATTTATTCACTCATTCATTCATTCATCCATCAGGTAATTATTGGACCCCCTTTTGTAATGGTAGGCCCTTAACATGATCATGGAGATACTATGGTGAACAAAATTCAGTGTCTGCTCTGAATTACCATCTAATTGAGATGGACCCAGTTGAGAAGATGCACAAGCAAACAAGCCATTTCAACAGTGTAACAAGCGTTATGAGTGTCCAAACCCATTCAAAGTCACAGGCAATGTGACGTAAGAAATATTTTAAGTTGCTGTGTTGCCATAGCTACCACAACTCTTCAGGGTAAGTGAAATGCCCTTGCCAGGACACCAAATGCCTTTCTGAAATTAGATGTCTGAAAATTAACTCCTTAGGCTGGTACGTAGTGCACCTTCAGTAACCTGAAAACTCATCAAATATCTTAGCCTTCACAAGCGTAATGAGCAACCTTATTTTGGCACATGTATGAACCTCACAGTCTCTCAGAGACACAACGTGCTTCTTCTGTTCATGGCAATTCATTATCTTTTTCCTTTCTAGATAAAATGAAAACATCTCACCATATACTCCTCAAAATTAAAAGCAATCATTTTAAGCTGTTGGTCAGCTCAAATTTCAGCATGAAACATTTGGTATCTTACCAGCTTCCGTTTTTTTAAAACAGTATCCCAGAAATAAAACACAGGAACTCAAAAGGAATAGAAGCAACTAATATTGGAAAGCAGCACTTCTCACCAATCACAGCAATGTTTCCCATTTTCTTCCTGGAAAGTTTTTAATAAGTGACTGAATATTCCTCTCTTTGCTGTTGAACCCGGTCATTCGCATGAGCCCACATGAACTTTACTGAGATCTTCTATTTAGTTTTGTCTGTATATTACTGTCAGTAAAGAACCTAATTCCAACTATAAAAGTCACGAAGAATAACTGCCTTTGCTTTGTTTAAAGTCGTATTTATAACACCAGCAGTGTTGTTAGGCTACTACTCCAAAATCATGAGAAAAAGTACTGTATGAGGAGCGCTCAAAGCACATTAGTTGCATCTCAACTGTAATCTAAAGCTGAAGTGTTAAAAACTCAAATAGGAAGGCCTTTCACTAGCTAAGGAGGGATAAGAGAATTTTGTTTCTTTGCACAGGACTCCCTCATCCAGTTTTCTCCAGAGGATTTGTAGCTAAACTCCCCCATATCTGAGAAAGAGAACCTGCATATATAATGTATCTAGAAAGATATAGTTTCACACATACATAAACACAAGTGTGAAAAACAACGAATCTCAGTATCTTAAGATGCGATGAAGACAGAATGAAAAAAGATGATACCTAAGAGAACTTTTTTTAATAATAATAAATTTACTTTGGTATCTAACAACTTAAAGTTCATATAAGTAGCCAATATATTCCTATGATAAGCTAAAAATATATCTTTCAACTTTTCTTTAATGTCCATCATGTTGAAGTGTATGTTAACAGCAAGATATAAGGCTTTTAGAAAAAGAATGGCACACTGGAAAACACTTTAAGCTTACCAGCACTGCCTGATCATTTTGTGGTAAGAAAGCATATTAAGGAAAGTGTAAGTTGGATTAAAACACACAATAACAAGCCTAAAATTAAAATTAGTATCATAGCCTTCCCAGTATTTTTTAAAATTTCCATTCCTGAGTATTGAAGTATATCTTCCTAGTAGCTGTAGTTAAGTCCTTTTATCTAATTGTTTTTAACTATTGTCTTGAATAATTTTAGACTTATAGAAAAGTGACAAAAATTGTACAGAGTTCCCATATAAACTTTATTCAGCTCTATCTAATGTTAATATCTTAGAGAAAAATATAATTTTATATTTTATGTAAATACAAAATTGTATTTGTAAATGTAATGTATTTGTAAAATGTATGTGCATTTGTAACTGTAAAATAAAACATGATAAAATTACTGAAACCAGGAAATTAACAGTGATATAATACCATTAGCGAATCTACAGACCTATACTAATTTCTCCAGTTTTCCTACTAACTTACTTTTTCTGGTCCAGGCTCTCACATGCATTTAGTTGTCATGTCTCTAGTCTCCTCCAATATGTGACAGTTTCTCCGGTTTTCTTTTTCTTTGTTTTCCATGACATTGACACTTTTGAAAAATACTGCTCAGTTATCTTGTAGAATGTCTCTCAATTTAAATTTCTCTGATATTTCCATGATAAATTGAGGTTATGAGTTTTTGGCAAGAGTCCCCCAGAAGTGATGTTGTGTCTTTTTCAATACATCATATGAGGGGTAGACATCAATACATCTTATTACTGGTCATGTTCAATCTGATCATTGGTTAAGATACTGAGTTTTCTCCATTGCACAGTTACATTTTATTTTGTAATTGATAAGTACATTGTGGAAGATACTTTGAGACTACACAAAATCCTGTCTCTGATCATACTTCTGTCCACTAATTTTGATATCCATTGATGGTTCTTGCCTGCAACAATTACTACTTTGATGTTTGCCTAATGGTGATTTTCTACTTTTGTCTTTCCTCTCACATTTATAAATAGAATCCTACTTCGAGAAAGGGCTGTGCTTTCTCCTCTTTTTTAAATTTATTTATTTATTCATTTGATTTTTCATCTATAGCAGTATGGATTCAGGAATATTAATTTTATTCTATTGGTTATAAACCAAAGCTATCATAGTTTATTTTGTTGCTCAAATTTCCCCAGATTTGGCTATTGGTAGATCTTGCAAGTTGATTCCTGTGTCTGTTCAAAATGGCTCTATCATTTTTTGAGCATTTCCTTATCTTCTAGCACTAGAAGATGTTCCAGGCTCATTTTGTATTTTCCCTGCTCCAGCCATGGAATCAATCATTTTCTAAGGAAGCCTGATTTCTTTTAGTGGAGTGGTAGTTAGAAACCAAGATCTGGTTGCTAGGTATGCCCAATGCCACTGGGTTTTTATTGCTTTCAGACCCACTCAGTGAACAAAGGTAGGAAATAAATGTGTGTATGGTAACGCATGCACACACACACCTATATTTATTTCTAAAACTATTCATCCGTGTGTGTGAATGTATCAACACATATATATGTATGTATGTATATATATATATATTTATCAACATATATAAAACAAAAGGGTAAGTGGTTTAGCTAGCAAAATTAAGTTTATTCAGGAATAGCAGAGGAATTGCAGTTCGGGACATGCAAACCATGGTGAACCATACATAGACAAATCTAGAGAACAGAGGAGAAGCCATCTTCTTTTACAGAGAAAAGGAGGAGGTTAGGAGGGGCTGTCTGCCACAAAAGTTTATTGGAGGGGAGCAGGAGTTCAGGGTGGTGGTAGCTTCTGGTTGGCTGAGTGTAGTGGTTTCTCATTGGCTAGGGAAGGAGAAAAATCTTTCCACCTTCTGCAGAGGTGTAAAGCAAGCTTCTTCCTGCTGGAGTCTGCAAGGAGTGGCAAGTGGTAGGATATGAGAGCTCCTCCTTCAGGACTTCCCCACTCCAGTTCAAATGAGGTTTCCTTTATTTTCACAATACATATATGTATACATTATATAAAATATACGTTATAAATATATAAAACCATGAGTTCATACTGATACCTTCAATTTTAATCCAACACCACAAAATTCATTTTAGCCTTCCCCCCTTTCCTTATTTGTAACTTCTTTCTCTGACAGTGAGAAGTCTGGCTCGCATTATCCACAATATATTTTCTTATTTGTTCAATCATAGTGTACACATAAAGTAGTTTCAGAATTGCAAAGCCATATCCCCATGGGAAACAAATTTACTAAATAGAGTACAATATTTCTGTGCAGGATTTTTGGCTTTAGCCTTATAGTTTATAGCTAAAAAACTATTTTTCCAAGGTTAGTTAAGTTAGTTCTTTTCTTCCCCACACATTTCAGTGTGACTATGTTATTCATTTAATACATTTAGGTTCATTTATGGCTCTTCATGTTCTAGTTGAGGTTACCCCCAAGTCCTGGCTTATTTCAATTATTTGTTTTGGGGAGGGGGGAGCAAGTGAAACACTACCATGGTTCTAAGAGTCAAAGCAATATAAAAAGACAGTCACAGAGAAATGTCAGTCTCCCTCATTCATAGTACACATTCTTTCTACCCATTCTCATCCACTCCCTATAAGTAACCGATCTCATTATTTCTGGTTTATTGTTCCTGCATTTCTTTTGTAGAAGTTAGCAGATAAATGTTTCTTTTCTTAAAACCTCCTTCCTTTTTACATGAAGTAACTTATCTTCTTCAGTGTCTTTCTCTTCTCATAAATTTTGAATGTTATCCTGTATATTCTTGCATGTTTATTTTTACACATGAACTTCAGTATCAACTTATATTGCTCCATAAAAAAAAAGCTTGTTGGTATTTTTATTGGAATTGCATTAAATCTATACACTGATTTAAGGAGAACTGACATCTTTATAATGTTGACTCATCCTATCCAGGAATAGAGAATGTCTTTCCATTTGTTCAAGTCTACATTTTTGGCTTTCAGGAGTGTTTTAAATTTTTCACATCTAGGTTTTTCACATTTCTTATTATGTTTATTCCTGAGTATTTAATCTTCTTTATTGCTATTAAAATGGGGTTTTCTCCAAATTTATAAACTGTAACTGGTTATTGTTTGTGTATATACACAGAAAGGGGCACATATTGTGGGAAGAGAAGTGTAGACATGTCGAATTTGAGGTGGCAGTGAAAATGTTTTGGAGGCATTTTGAGATGCAGGACTCAAGCTAGGAGAAGTATTAGGGACTGAATTTTTTTCTTTTAATCTAGGTATGGATGATAATTGAAACCAGGAGAGGGAATGTAATACCAAAGGAAGAGAGTTTTTAAAAAGAAGATGAAAACTGGAAGCTGAGGCCTGAACCTTGAAGAACACCCAGGCCTAGGACACACAGTGGTAGGAGGAACATCAGACTAAGGGAAGTCACAGAGGCCAAGAAAGAAGAAAGATCCAGAGAGTAAAAGTGAGCCTCTATGCAGAAGCTGCAAAAAGTCAGTGAGGCCTGAGCAAACGCCATTGAATGCAGGTAATTCTGGTGTTTCCCAAAGCTCAGTTCCCAGCATTCTAGTTCCTTCAGGATGATAACAGGTATTATTCGAAAAATGTTAATGGAGAGCAAAATGTTTTGAAAAGCATTGGATTAATCAAAATTAAACAGGATTTCTCAGAGCTATTAACATGCTTCCATGGATTATGAATTCCCATAAGAGAGAACAGTATGCAGACCTCTACATTTTTTTTTAACCAACTAAAAGTTAAAGAAATTATAGTAACAGTGGAAGCCAGATAACAAAGAGTTGGATGGATTTCTCAAAAATCTGTTCATTGAGTTGTAGCATTCATTTTAATAGAGGTTATACTATGTGCAAAAAGAAATATTTTGCATACGTTTTGTAGTAAATTAACCTAATGATGCATTTTTTTTTTTTTTTTTTTTTTTTTGGCTGTGCCGGGTCTTAGTTGCAGCAAGTGGGATCTTCACTGCAGCATGTTTAGTTGTGGCATGCGGGATATTTAGTTCTTAGTTGTGGCCTGCAGACTTCTTAGTTGAGGCATGCATGTGGGATCTAGTTCCCCGACTAGGGATGGAACCCGGGCGCCTGCATTGGGAGAACGGAGTCTTACCCACTGGACCACCAGGGAAGTCCCACCTAATGATGCCCTAACCAATCTTTTTTTCCAAAGGGATCCTCAGGACAAGATGTATCTTGGAATACACTTTGGAAATTTTAGAGCACACTGTAAACCAATTTTCTTCAGCCTCCTCTCTGCCCTCAAAGTCAAACACAGAATCTAGGAATTTTATTTTTATTTTACAGGAAACAAAACTTTCCTACCCTGGAAGATTGCCAGAGTACTCCTAGTGTTGACACACCGCAGCCCCAGCTGAACAGCATGCTGAGAATTACTCTAAAGCCGGCACCTGTGAGCTTGGGGGGAGCAGGAGGGTGCTCTGAAGATGAGAGGGATGCTGTTGAGGGTTAGGGAGAACACCAAACCAATGGAGTCAAAAGGCCCAGGAGGGGCTTCCCTGGTGGCGCAGTGGTTGAGAGTCTGCCTGCCGATGCAGGGGACACGGGTTCATGCCCTAGTCCGGGAAGACCCCACATGCCGCGGAGCAACTAAGCCTGTGCACCACAACTACTGAGCCCTTGTGCCACAACTACTGAAGCCCGCACACCTAGAGCCCGTGCTCTGCAACAAGAGAAGCCACGAGAATGGGAAGCCTGGGCACTGCAACGAAGACCCAACACAGCCAAAAAAAACAAACAAATAAATAATTTTTTTTAAAAAGTACCTTCAAGAAAAATAATACAAGATCTTACAGTGATGTATTTCAGAGAATGTCTCACTATAGTTTATATATTAGTTATAAATCAGAAGGCTTAGGATATAATTTCTGCTCTGTGAAATAATAAAATATCATTCATTTCCTATTATCTTTTTTCATATTCCTTGTACATCCACTATCACCCTGGTTCAGGCCAGTACCTCATGCCGGGATTTATAAAATAGACTCAACCAATTTTACCATTTCCAGTCTCTCTCAATTCCAAATCATGCCACTGGTAACCACCAGATTAATCTTCCTAAAAAGCTGCTCTTTGAGTGACGTGCTTTCTACATTTCTCTCATACTTCCCTATACAACTTAGACATTTACTCACTATCCGCCTGTACTCCTTGTTAATTCTTGATTTTGTTCATAATTTTACTCTCATCTAGAATGCCCGTCTTCCTTCTCTATTCCTTTTCAATCCCTGCCCTTTTTTTAAAGTTTCTATTCAAATCTTTCATCTTGAAAAGCTCTCTCACCTACACCCTGGAAGGAATCTTGCCCCTCTGAGTACACCATTAGGTTCTAGCATCTCAAATATTCACTCATCATTGTCACATAGAGTACAAAGAATCCCCAATTTACAAACAAGTTGTATTCCAAAGATATCTTTATAAATTGGCTGCTTGAAATGCTGAATACGATCTCCCTCAGAAGTCAGATTATAAATGCTGGTTGGATTTTTTTTAACTTTTTGTTTTATATTAGAGTATAGTTGATTAGCAATGTTGTGTTAGTTTCAGGTGTACAGTAAAGTGATTCATTTACACATATACATGTATCTATTCTTTTTCAAATTCTTTTCCCATTTAGGTTGTTACATAATATTGAGCAGAGTTCCCTGTGCTATACAGTAGGTCCTTGTTGTTTATCCATTTTAGACAGAGCAGTGTGTGCACGTCAATTCCAAACTCCCTAACTATCCCTCCCCACTACCCTTCCCCTCTGGTAACCATAAATTCGTTCTCTAAAGTCTGTGAGTCTATTTCTGTTTTGTAAATAAGTTCATTTTTATCTGTGTAGATTTTGAAGCTAGCTCACAGAAGTCTACTTAGCCTTTAAGGAAACTGAACCCAAGCGCTCAGGACCAGTTTAAGAATCTGTGGGTCAAAATTTTATGCTGTCCAAAAAATGCAAAAAGATGAATAACAATTTACTCCTCCCTTTTGATAAAGCAATAATTTCTGCTCTTGGGCAACTTTCTACTTAATTTAACAAACATTTATTGGACAATTACTAAGTGACAGATTCTGTAGAAATACAGTGATTAAGACAGGCACATCCCTTGGCCTCATAATGGTTCCTTATCCCTACCCCCTTCGTGTATGCCATACTCCCTCATCTCATCATGTCCTTCTTCCAGGGTCCAAAATTTCTGACCTAGTGACTGGGTCATTGGAAGTAGTGCCATTCACCAAGGTGGGAATTGCCAGAGAAAGGATGGGTTTGGATTTGTTTGGTTTGGAGTTTTTTAGTGGCTGCTTTTTTACGATGGTAGTGGCAACGGAAGTGGTTTCTGCTTTTGTTATATTTTGTTTGGGAGAGAGATGTTGTGTTGGGGAGAGAAGATTATGTCAAAATCTATTGGAGCTTAAAGTTTGGCATGCTTGTGAGATACCAGGTAGAGATCTGCAGAAAAAAATAAAGGAAATGCTGTTTCAGAGCTTATGAGGATAAGAAGTGACTTGGGGGAATTCCCTGGCAGTCCAGTGGTTAGGACTCCTCACTTTCACTGCCGAGGTCCTGGGTTCAACCCCTGGTCATGGAACTAAGATTCCGCAAGCCATGTAGCACAGCCAAAAAAAAAAAAAAAAAAAAAAAAAAGTGACTTGGACCAGAGCTAGAGGTTTAGACCGATCAGCATACCAAGATAATCATTCGCATCATGGGTATGAGTAAGATCATTTTTGTAAGTATAGGTGGCTTGAAGGTTTATTTTTTAAGGTGCTAAACTGGCTATATTGTCTTGTATTTTATTTTGCTTTTCCTCGAGGGCATTTTATAACAGCAGCTAGTGTTCTCCCTTAGGGCCAGAACCTTTCCAATCCAGCTTTAGGCCCCATAAAGACTTGCACGCTATATGGATTCAATAAATATTTGTCGATTGTTCCATTGTGTCAATGTTAGATTTTGAGACACATCAATAATTTCCCTAGGGTTAATAAAAGTAATTGTAAACAGTTGGATAGTCTGATGCACCACAGGCTGGCTAAACATAGCAATAATAACTACCACATTTGCTAAAATAACAGCTAAGCTGCTGTACACAATTTGGGATTAAAGACTCATTAAATAATAACACAATTCTTTCCAGCTGAACTGGCCTACGCATTATTCCAAGACAGACATTAAATATTCCTGCTCCTATGTTCCCAGTGATTCTGTTTATCCCACCTAGAAAGGCCTTATCACTCCTTCGCACAGGTCCACCCTCTTCTACCTTGTTAACTCTTTCCAGTCCGATCTGTGAAGGCCTTCCTCAACACTCTGGTCCTAGAGCGTCATTCCCAACCAGTACACACTATTCTGTTCCCTTAATTTTATCTATCTAACCTATCTTCCCAATCAGACTGAAGAGGAATCTTTTAAACTTTTTAGTATCCTCCTTGCCTAGCCCAATAACACCCATAACACATTGTTGTTGAAGATGATTGAAAGGTAGCCACCAAATAAGTCATAGGATCATAGACGGTTAGAGATGGAAGGAAACTTTGAAAACCCCCTCATCCTAGCCTAACATCAAACAGACATTGTGCATTTGTCCTCAGATTGACTACATAAGCTAATTGGAAGTTCCAAAGTAGGACACCTCTGACAACTGCTGAAATGAGGTACTCTGATGATAAAGCTAACTTCATCAGTCTAACCTAACTTTCTTATTTTGAAGATAAAGAAACATAGTTCCAAAGAGCTAAAATTACTTTTCCAATGTTGCACAACTGCCCACTGTTAGAGTTTAGAAACCTTGTTTACTGATCTATACCTTGAAGGTTTTTGCATAATGCCAGAATATTTGGAGACTGGTACATTAACTGTATTATTTTTATGAAGGACAACTTGATAACTTTCCCTTTCTGCTTTCTATAATGATACTTTGAGTTCAAAATCTATTGAATAATTGAATGAGACAGTGACTGGATAAAAATTTTTCTTTGGGTTAACCAAAATAACTTTGCACTTAAAAATGTTCCTTGTGGTTATTATCACTGAATCTCAACTCTGAATGGAGTTAAGTAGGAGAAAGTTTCGAGAATGAAACTGCTTTTACTATTCTATCGTCGCTACCAACTCCCACAAGGGCAAGGATGTTATGGATTCTCCAAAATACTTCTGTAATATAGGTGTGGCTTTTTGATGTTGTGAAATCACCATGCTTTGTTTTGTTTTGAACATCTTAGATAGAATTCAATCAATTGTCTTAAAATATAGGAAGCTTTAAAAATGGAGTATACTATAACACGGTCAATACCACAGCAAGAGAGTTTATTAAGTAAATTAGCATATTTACTTTCCATTACTTCCTCCTGAAGATCAGTAATAGGAATATTCAATGCCAAAATTAAAAACTATTCATTTCACATCTATGCTTATTAAGAATTTGCTTATAATTTTGATAAGAAAAATATATTGTTTAATAGCGGAATTAGCTCTCTTACTCTTTCCCTCCCCCATCTTTCAAACTAACAATAAAAAAGAAATATGAATTTTACTTTTCAGACAATTTATTCAGTCTTGCTATTGTTATATCTCCAGGGACTAGATTTACATTTTGAAAAAATACCACAGTGTACATGTGGTACAGGGTATTCAAATACCCTACTCAGCCAGCATATCACAGATACTGTATAATAACATCTGGGAATATTAAACTTTGCCCTTACTGGCAACCCAATTGGCATCTTTAACTTACAGTGCAGATGTTTTATACTGATGTGTTTTGAAAATATTTGAAGTATTCTCAAGACAGTATTCTGAGGTTTCTGCAGTGGTCCACTTTAGTCTTTTGAAGTTTTCTATACAATAGGATACATGCATAGATTTTCCAAAACATGCTTTGGTGGGAAAAAGAAAAAAAAAATCAAGGTGGCATTATACAAAGCTTCCCTGAGTGGTCTGTACCTAATTCCTTTCGGGCACCGTTGTTTTGGCAGTTCATGAACTTTATGACACGCATCTGATAAAACCATTCCTGTTCCCACACTGCTTTGTGAAATCTAAATCATTTTCATGCCTTGTATTTATGAAATACTTATATTTATAAAGTACAGATATAAACTTTTAATTTTACCTCTGAGCACATCGTGTTTCGGCTGTGCGTTATCCAGAGGTGATGCCCCATGACAGCAATTACTGCCTGTGTGTGCAGAGATGGCTGAGGAATCCGATGTATGTTGGCGAGTCCTTCGGCAGTGTTCCCACTGAGCAGTGTTCTTTCATTAAAGGCCTTGGTCACTTCTCCTGGAGCTTGCTCTGGTTCACAGCACTGGCTTCTCAACTTGAGCACAGTCTGGCTTTTGTCTACAAGAAGCTGCCTTAACTGTCTGTTGCTAGTGTTTGCCAGCGGTCCGCTACTGTGCCACATGCTTAAATGTGGACCTCAGAACATTTTAAAAACAGAACTGACATCTCCCCTATTGCAGTGTGATGGGGTTAGCATGTAGAAAGCACATACACTTTGGAGACACGTTTGCTTTGATATAATTCCCAGCTCCATTGCTTACCAGCTATATGACTGGATAAGAATACTCTCTGGCTAACAACAAGGACCTACTGTATAGCACAGGGAACTATATTCAATATCTTGTAATAATCTATATTATATATACATACTTTTTCAGATTCTTTTATATATATTTTTTATATACGTGTGTGTGTATATATATGTATATATACATATGACTGATCACTTTGCTGAAACTAACACATTATAAATCAACTAAAACAGAAAGCAAACAAAAAAAGGAACACTCTCTGGTTCTCTGTTTTCCCTCTTCTATGATGAAGATAGTTATACTTCCCTGATGAGGCTAAGTGAGGATTAAACAAAAGGAACTGAGTAGAACACTTTCCATAGCCTTAGACCCCTATTAGTGTGTGCAATTGACATTCTGTGAACTCACTTGGATTAGCAAGTGTTAAAATGCACACTGCTTCAATTTTTTTATTGTGGTAAAAAACAAATGACATAAACTGTACCATTTTAACCATTTTTAAGTGTGCAGTTCAGTGGCATGAAGTACATGCACATCGTTGTGCAACCATCACCACCACCACCATCTATGTCCGGAATTTTCTCATCTTCTCAAACTGAGACTCTCTACCCATTGAACACTGACTCCCCTCCTTCCTCCCTTGGCCCTTGGCAGCCACCATTCTTTCTGTCTCTATGAATCTGACTACTCTAGGTATCTTAGGTAAGTGGAATCATGCAATATTTGTCCTTTTTCTTCAATTCTTATAAATTAGCTACAATTGGGGACTTCATTATTGATTACTTGGCCTTGGCATTAAATTAGTAAGTTAACATTGCCACATGTATATCACATTTAAGATGTTAGGGTCCAACCCAGTGCATCTATATGTACATGTATCCCTACTACTCTTCTAATAGGCTGTGAGACTACATGGCAATGACGACAATGATGATGATGATGATGGTGATGACATAACCTCCCAGTGTTATCTCCTGAGTCTTCTCCTCTGTGCCCTCTGAACAGTAATTCTAACGTTAGCAAATTCCTCTCATCCTCAGTCTGTTTACAAAATCTGACTCCTCTCTTGCCTGTGGAGAATCTGAGAACATTCTGTGCCCCAGCAACCCTCTGCAGCCTTCTGGAATGGAGGCTGCTCATTTTCCATCCCCATATTCAATGGGCACAGAGGCTATTTTGGCATTCTCCTAGTATTTCTGTTTTAAAAAGTATTACTCTTCGATCTTTATGCAAAAACTCTTCATCATTTGGATAAACTGAGATACCTAACAAGAATCGCTGAGGGATTAGATGTGGTGTGTGAGAAAGAGAAATGCCAATGATGATGCCAAAGTTTTAGGGCTTTGGAAGGATGGAGTTGCTATTAACTAAAATACAGAGGACTGAGAAAGCATTTGGGGGCAGAAGGAAGTAGCTGGAGCCATGCTTGAACATGTTAAGTTTGAAATGCTCAGTTGCTCACTAGACACCCAATGAGAGATATAAGCAGGTGATCTGGGGTTCAGGGGAGAGGTTCCGAGAACCTCAGATTCATCAGCCTATAGATGATATTTAAAGTCATGAATTTGACTAAGATCATATAGAGAATAAATGGAGACAGGAAAAAGGAGAAATCCAAGGATTGGGTACTCAAACATTTCCAAAGGAAAGGCCAGAAAAGTCGGAGGAAAGGCAAACTAGAGTGATGTCCTGGAAGACGGTAGAAAGTGTTCTAAGAAACAGGATCAACTGTCAAATGTTGCCAATTGGTCAAGGAAGATGAGGACTAAGAAATGACTACTGGTTTGGAAATGCGAATGCCTTTGGTGACATTAAAAAAAGCAGTTTCAATGCAGTGCTGGGGGTGAAGATCTGTCTAAAGTGGGTCGAAGAGAGAATTAGGGAGAGAAATTGGAGAGGGCTGGTATAAACAACTAATTCATAGAGTTTTGCAGGAAAGGGACAGAGAGGTAAGTGTGTAGCTGGACAGGAAGGGAGGGCCAAGGGAGGTTTTCTAAGATGGGAGCAATAACAACATGATTGTATGCTGATGGGAATGATATATAGAGATAGGGAGGGGGAACAACGATGCAGAAGAGAGGGAGAGAATTGCCGTTGCAACACCCTTGAGTTCAGAGTGTGACGCCATAAATGGATGAAAGGATTGGCCTTTTCAAGGAATGTGGCACTTCATCCACAGTAATATGAGAAAGGACAGTACATATGGATGCAGATACAGGTAGATGGTGAGAGCTGTGAAAATTCTCCTCTGATTCATTCAAGTGTCTTGGTGAAGGGAAGTCATCAACTGAGAGTAAAAAAAAGGCAAGGAGGTGGTGGCGGTTTGAGGAGAGAAGGTACAAAATAGTCTAGACACTTACAGTAGTGCTACTCAAAGGGTAGCACGCAGACCAGTGCTTTCTTGCAAATTCTCTGTTACCTGTCCATGAAAGGATAAATACAGAAATTAAGAGTAAGCATTTAGAATCTTTTATAGCAATTTGACAGAGTAATTTTTAGACAAATTTAGAATTTGCATTTTGCATGTCTTTATTTCATTTTTCTTGTAACCCATTTCAATTGTATTTTATAAAAGTATTATTCTAGGGCTTCCCTGGTGGCGCAGTGGTTGAGAGTCCGCCTGCCGATGCAAGGGACACGGGTTCGTGCCCCGGTCAGGAGGATCCCACATGCCGCGGAGCGGCTGGGCCCGTGAGCCATGGCAGCTGAGCCTGTGCGTCCGGAGCCTGTGCTCCGCAACAGGAGAGGCCACAGCAGTGAGAGGCCCGCGTACCGAAAAAAAAAAAAAAAAGTATTATTCTAAAATGAATTTTAAATTATAAGAAACTGGCCCTTCACCACAGATAGTTTGAAAAACACTTGTTTAAAATGTGGGAGAAACTGACTAAGCAAACAGTATAACTGTTAGGAAGCATGAAGCCCCCACTTGATGCTAGTAATCATGAATTTAAAACACACAGTCAACATAGTTGTTTCTGTCTCATCTCATTCAGCATCACAGATAAGTTTTTATTGGTTGGAGAGCTGGATTTAAGCAGAGTTTTGGTTTCTCCAGCCGAGTACAATAAACAGAGAAGGGACAGAAGAGTTGGGGTGTAGCAAGTGATCAATTATAGAGTGACTAGTTTGTCAAAACTCAACAAACGTAAACTTAAGATTTGTGCATTCCCTTATATGTAAATTTCACACCAAAAGAAGAAAACTGCAAACAAGTGTTGAACTCAACTTAATGATATGCGTACTGAAGAACTTAGAAAGTAGGGATGTCTAATTTACTTTGAAATGCACTTTTAAAGTTTTATTTAATTTTATTTATTTTTGGCTGTGTTGGGTCTTTGTTGCTGTGCGCAGGCTTTCTCTAGTTGCAGCGAGTGGGGGCTACTCTTTGTTGCGGTGTGCAGGCTTCTCATTGCAGTGGCTTCTCTTGTTGCAGAGCACAGGCTCTAGGTGCATGGGCTTCAGTAGTTGCGGCTTGAGGGCTCAGTAGTTGTGGCTCACGGGCTTAGTTTCTCCGTGGCATGTGGGATCTTCCCAGACCAGGGCTCGAACCCTTGTCCCATGCATTGGCAGGTGGATTCTTAACCACTGTGCCACCAGGGAAGCCCTGAAATGCATTTTTAAAGAGATGAATTGATAGATGAATAGAGGAATTACTAAGTGCATAAATATGTGATAAAACTTAATGGTAGAATTCAAGTGAAGGAGATATGGGTGGTCACTATAAAATTCTCCCCTTTTCACTGCTTGTCTAACAGTTTTCATAATAAATGTTGGGAAAATTTTGCCTTGAATTTGTGTGAGCGTTCATTTTAACTTTCCAGCCAGATTACTGTCCAAAAGACAGAGGACGTTATGTAAAGAAGGTTATTGAGTCCATTATTCTTTTTTCCACAGATGGAGAAACTGAGTCCTGAAGATGATGAATGACTTCACCAAGATCAAATGGCAAGTTAGGGGAATATCTGACTCCTACTTAGTTTCTTCCCAGTGCACTAGGGGCAACTGAAGTCCATAACTCACCCCAAGAGGATCCATGAAAGGGCTTCTGGAAAGCCCACTAAACTCCCCAAAACCAAATGTAAAATTTGGAGTGTATGTTCAGATGTGCATTTTCCTGAGGAGACAATTCATAGCTTTCAAATGATCCTTAAGTAGTCTGTGACTCAAAAGAGGTTACTGTCTCTTTAAAAAGTTATGAGGGCCAATTTCTTTTCATCTGCCTTCCCTGGAAGTACCAAACACAGTGTTAAGACATTCAAGAGATATTTTTAAACTGAGAGTGTTTTATTGATCAGTGTTAAACTGATAATATTTTTAACTGATTTGTCATAATGGTATTCCAGAAGGCTTTTTGAAGTTCCCAGATTGTAAGGTTGTTTATAACGTAAGACACTCAAGCTCTTTCTCATTTTTAATTATTGTTGAGCTTGTCCCTTAGGGTTCACATAAGGCTGGCTAAGCTCTGAAAAAAGAGTTGCTTTTCTTTTCCACTTCTTTAGCATTCACAGATCACTGTGTTGTTTAGCAAAATCCATCCAAGGCTTTCAATTCTTAATTTCCAGCAAAATACTTTCTTATGCAACATCCTTCAAGTTCAGGCTATAAGTTACCTGCTTTTGCATATGGGGTGAGTAAGGGGTTGCCTGTAAGCATAGAGTTAGGCTTGTGTGCTCTCGCCTCTGCCATGAGCTAGAGGAAAGCCATCTTCCTGAGCTTTAGGGTCTTTTTTTTTGCCTCTGAATTAACACTTCCTGAAGTATGACACAAGGTTTTGTCACTATGAAGTGAATTATTACTTTTAAAATTGTTTGAAGAGTATGAAGCAACAAATAAGATATATTTGGTCAAGCCAAGGGGGCAAAAATAGATATAGATATAATTTTTATACTCTAAGAGGCCCAAGAAGTTGTAAATTATTGAAGAAATGAATGATTTGGCAGAGCTGCTTCCAACATTGGGGGGTGAAAATATTCCTCATCTCATATAAGCATCATACCAGAGTGACTCTCCCCTCTACCTGTGCCTGAGTTTGCCATCCCACTATTTATCTTATTTGTCAACTCAGTCAATGCCTACCTTGATCTCCTAAAGGTCACATTTGTAAAGTAAATATCACAGAAGCTTATAAGGTAACTGCAACAGGTTTCACCTGAATCTCCTAAGGATAAATTGAATAAACAGGCCGGCACAGCTAAAACAGCAATGTCTGTAAATCTGCTTTGGTTTCCAAAAGAAAAAGAATTGTTCAGAAAGTAAAAGAGTCAATGAGACAAATTAAAGGAAATAAAGAATTCTGGTGTGGACTGAACTGACAAGCTCAAGAATAAAATGATAAAGACCTTTAATCACGTCAGAAAGTCTATAAAACTATTTAAGTACAAGAACAAGAATACGTTAATGATAAACCTTATCCTGTTACATAAGAAACAAAATGAACTGCCGAAACTTCAGAAAGGTCAGCTCTATCAGATAGTATATCTGTATTGAATGCTCATATTGAAAACTAACTGGAAGCCCAATGAAGAATTTTCTAAGAAAGATTGCTCTTTTTAATGACTCAGATTATATCAAATATGGAAAGCTCTTGGACCTTTGTAATTACCCATGAGAACATGCTTGGGCTCATCCCATCCCACTGGAGGCCACCTTAGATCAGACTGCTAGTTGACCAACTAGTGTGTGAGCCCTAGATGAGCCCAGAAAAAATCACCCAGCCAAGCCCAGCCGACCCACAGAGATCCGCAGAATCACCGAGCCAACCTACAGCTCAGTCTCCCCAGAAAATACCCCTTATGGAGTGGGAGCAAGGGCAAAGTGGGGAGGCCAGTGAGAAGGATACTACAGTGCGCTCTACTGACAGCCCCTAAACTGCCGGTCAATGCTAACCTCACACAGAGAGAGACATCCAGGCATTATGCAGCTTCCGAGGTAATGTAGCAGGGAGTACACAGTACCACTTATGAAGTAGTCTTCCCCAATAATAGGAGATGCTCTGACCAAACATCCAGATCTAGCTACTAATTTACAAGAAATACAGGGGACAGAAAACATGTTGATAACGGGGATGCAATCAGCAAAATTGAAGCTACAGAAAACTCTGTGGGACAAAGTAACTGGTTTCTTCAACAAATAAAGGGTAAGGAAGAAAACAGAGACACAAGTCAACCATAAAAAACATTTATGAGACAATCAGGGAAATTTTAAGAGTAACTGTATACTTAACAATAGTAAGGAATTCCTGAGAATTTTCTTAGATGTGATAATGTATTGTGGTTATTTTTTTTATAGTCCTCGTAGGAATACATACTGAAATATTTATGGATGAAAAGATAGGATATTTGGATTTGCTCCAAAATAATTCAGTTGGGAGGAGGGGATGGGTGGGAGTATAAACAAAACAAGATTGTGCATAAGTTGACCATGGCTGAAGTTGGGTGATGGATACGTGGGGCCTCGTTTCTCTCTACCTTTGTATATATCTGAATTTTTCCATTTAAAAAATGTTTTAAAAGTATGAGAGAATATCATTTACATACAACATATGACAGGAAAAGGTTCATGGATACTGCTCTTCCTCATGATTGACAATTAAGCCTTTCTATTGCAAGAAGTGCCTCTCCTTTGCAGACTCTTGTTTCTCTGGGGACCCCCAATGACATTATTAATGCAGAGATGCCCCCCTGGCTAGAGGCTGGCTGCAACCAACTTAAGAAAGAAATGAAGGCAAGGTAGAAACATGTATCTTCCTTGTGTGCCTGTAGACTGTGTTTTAGTGTATACACACTGAATGACTACCTTTGTTAATTAACCAGTTTTTAAATTATTAAAACAAAATCAAGTTCCTGACAAAAAATCCAAATAGCATAGAAGATAGGGAAAAGGTGAAAAGTAAAAGTCTTTCTCTCAACACCCAATCTCACTCCCAGAGGTGTGGAACCACCTAACTACACATTCTTGAACGTTCTTTTAGAAATATTCAATGCATAGTCAAGTGTGTGTGTGTGGGTGTGGGTGTGTGTACGTGCACGCATGCGTATGTGTTTGGAAGAGTTACTTTTAAGGAATATTTGATTAAGCACAAGAACAATCTGGCTTTTGGTTAATTTTATTATAAAATATTATTAGTGAGTGTATAATACATCTTTATTTGGCAGCAACACTTTAATACTCACAGAGCTGTATATTCATACAACTTAATCATGGCCCTCTTGTCACAAATGATTTTCTGTATCATTCTAATATAGCTATTTCTATTTTTATTGATCATTTGAAAATATAGCTGAATTTTTCACCCTAATATAAAACAAGATACATTAAAATGAAAACAAATTAATGCCTTCTTTATCATTGTTTCTTTAAATTCTTCAAGTTGAAAATGTTTAGATGGATTTTCCTTTGGGGCTATTATGGTGCTGACTCTCATCGACAAAGTTATACAAAATTTGAGTGCATGAAAAGAACAAGACTGTTTATTCTTAAGTCATCTCCCTGATTTAGGAGTAAACATGGTCATGTTAGAGATATATGCAACAAATTTTTCAAAATATATTAAAATTGTGAGTAGTTTTTTAATACGACCGCTCTGTAATTTTTAAACTTTAGTTCTTAAAAGTTGTAAGGTTTGCAGCAATAAACAAAAATGTTTAATTCTTTAAAAATTTTTAATCCACTAATTTTCCACACAACTATTATTGCACTTCAGATGTCTCTCAATTGAACTTTGCCTTCAGATTCTTTTTTTCCTATTAACTCTTTTAAATATTTCAAGATTCACCTCATGCTTGAGTTACCCATTACAGTACTATTTTTTTATATTGCCCCTATTGCCATGTGCTCATTTTGTTTGTGCTCCTCCTATGATTACACATTTTTCAACTTATTGAAAAAGAAAGAGTAACTCTTACTTTGGTTACTTGCAGGGCTGGCTTCATGGATGTGTGACCTGGGCAGTCACATAGCCCCACATTCAGAAGGGCCCCATACTTGGTTTAATGTGCTACTGTCACTGTGTTGAAATTCATAATAATTTTATCTTTGAACTTGTGTTTTGTAAGTGAAGTCCAAAGGCACAGCATAGTGCAGCATAAGCAGATATGCACAATATATGTGTGTCCATAGTTCCTTGCCAGCCCATTTGCATGTAGCGGTCCTGGTGCTGCCTGAGCACAGAATTCTAGTGGACTCAGCACGGGAGTTCAGCAGGACTCAAAGCAAGTACAAGGTAAGCATTTTATGGAAGACATTGGCTTCTGTGGAGTGTTGGTAGAATGTGCATGTATCGAGAAGTGAAATAAAAAACAGTTGAGGGCTTCCCCGGTGGCGCAATGGTTGAGAGTCTGCCTGCCGATGCAGGGGACGCGTGTTCGTGCCCTGGTGCGGGAAGATCCCACATGCCGCGGAGCGGCTAGGCCCGTGAGCCATGGCCGCTAAGCCTGTGCGTCCGGAGCCTGTGCTCCGCAATGGGAGAGGCCACAACGGTGAGAGGCCCTAGTACCGGAAAAACAAAAACAAAAAACAAAAAAAACTGGAATTCCACGATAAAAAGATGAATGGTAAAAATCACACCAGTAATTTAAACTGTCTAATTCTTCTTTACTTAAAGCAAAACTAAGTAATAATAAAAAGCAATGTGACAAGTCAAGAGAGAGGCGGTGGAAGAAAGGAAAAAGCTTTATATTTTAGTAACTTTAATGGCACTTTTTTCCTGACTTTTGAACAAAGGGCCCCAACATCTTCATTTTGCCCTGAGCCTCACGAACTCTATAACTGGTCCTAGTTACATGGTTTTTGTCTTCCCCAGGAATCCTCCTGCAGGAAGCATGTTTTCCATTCTTAAGTCATTAGTTCACTCTCACAGCTGAGGTTTGGCTGGAGAAAGAACGTCTTTATTTTGGCAAATGGGCAGAACTGGCAAACAGAAGTAGCAAAAGGAATAATCGTGTATCTTGACATGTAGTATGGAAAAATGCTTAAGCTCTTATAGATTAGGTTTTCTTTGCTTCGTTGTGGTTTACAGCTGTGGATTTTTCACACTGAAGAGCAGTTGTCAAATAAATATTTTTCCTTCATCACTTCTTTACAAAAGCTCAAGACTTCCCAGGGCCGTCTTGCTGTGAATTTTCTTTTCTCTTAGAAGTACTAAAAACAACCCAAGACTAACTAAGAGCTGTGTTGTTAATTTTGATTCTGTGCTTTTCTGTCAATGTCTCTGATGAACCATCTTCAGACTATTTCAACAAATGTTTATGGAGAGCTAGCTCTGTGAAAGCCACTGTGCTAGGCACTTGGGATACCAAGTGAAATAGAAAGATTCCCTAGCCTCAAGAGATTTTGATCTGCAAGTCCTCCAGAGGGAACAAATGAGGCCAAATGTGATGGTAAGTGATCTGGTGGTTCATAGGGAACATTCTTTTGGATTTTTTACCCACACTCAAACTAGTGAATTCTATTTTTCAGGGTACATGAATCATTCCCTCATAACAAATTAAGCACATTAAGTTAACTTGGAGTACACTGGATAAATATATTATTGCTTCAGGAAATGGCAAGAAGGGACTGAAATTGACTCATTTGGAAGGAAAATGCTACTTTGAAAATAATTGGTATCCTCTGGAGTTGAGATTTCAGTTTCTCTGATTTGAAAATCTAAGTACAGAAATGCTTCCCATGAGAACCTGACCCAAATAAAACTCTGCAAGTCCCAAATCTGCGATTCAGAGGTACTCCTCTGACAATGATCAAAACCATTCCTCACGTTGTGACAGGCTGCTGTTACACTTCTGGTGTCCCTTCATCCGAAAGTCTCTGAGGTCTTTGTTTTCAACAGTCACTCACTCTTCTTCATTCTCAGCACCTACATTAAGAGTTATAACTTGTCATGTGCTTTTACTACCGGGCTCTTGAGAGTTGTGCTGTAGTTCTATTATAAAAATGTTCCAGAAAATGATTTCACATCTATTTTAAATTATTTGCTTAATGTTAGAAGGCAGAAATTCTTTGGCAGTTGTTTTCATAGAATGCTCATGGGTCCTTTTACCCCCAACAGTCCCCAGTTACATCATATTTATCTATTCCCCAACATCTTTCCTTCTTCCTTGCAATAGTACTGATTTTTAGCTGGGCATGTGGCCACTTGGTAAAAGACATTTCCCAGCTTCCCTAGCAGCTAGGTATGGCCATATGACTAAGTTATATCTAATGTGATAAAGTAATATATATATATGTAATAGCCTTCTTTCCTGTTGGCTGGAATGCAAACGTGACAGCTGGAGCTTTAGCAGCCACTTTGGGCCAGGAAATGGAACACTAGAGACAGTAAAGCCAAAAGATGGGGGAGCCTGAATCCCTGATGACTTCAAGGACTGTCTACAGAAGTAGAAATCTAGAAATCGAGAAATATTTTTACATGGAGAGAAATAAAGCTCCACTTAGGTAAAGCCACTATTATTTTGGGTTCCTGTTACTTGCTACAAGGTCTAAACCTAACTGATGTATTTTCTTATAGATTCCTGGTTTATTCCATCTTAGGTGAATTCATTCTTAATACTTATACTTTTTTCTCTACCTTGAAAATCATTACTCCTTCTCCTAGAGATTCCTTGAGAAAAATTATGCTTTTCACAGCTCTGGTTAATTCATCCTAGTTATAAAAAGGATTTAAACAGCAGAATAGCTGCAAATATTAAAGTAATAGCTGAAAATACCAGTTATTGGCTTTCTGCTATATTCTAATTCTGCTAAAGCGTGCTATATTCTAATTCTATCTAAAGCATTCAGCCCTAAGCCCACCTCTAGGCTGGTTTCTGATCCAATCCATCCCACCAGTTTCCACAATTCAACATTTAATTAGCAAAAAAAAAAATTTTTTTTAAGGAACAGGGCATCTGGGTTCCATCTCAAGCCTGGGACAAGTCTGATGGAAGCATCATTTCCCTTCCAATGTGGAGGTTGGGAGAACATTTCCTGTGGTAGCCATTGAAGTTGTTGCTGGAATGGGGAAGTTAGGAGATGCTGAAGTTGTAAGCCAGAAGACAACTGGAGCACTTCCAGTCAGAAGGACAAGGTAAGAACTAGATGGATAAATGAACTATATGGATAAATGAGTTATAGTCACCTGTGGAGAAAGTCTCAGTGGGATCGGCGAGCACCAGATTGGGTCTAGAAGAGTAGTTTAGGATTTAGTCCAGCAGCAGAGTAAACAGCAGAGGAGCCTTTTACCTCGTTCCCTGCAGACAGTGTTAGAAGAAGTTCCAGTGGCCTCAAAATTATAAATAAGTCTAACCCGGAAGACCAGAATGGGCATTCTTCCAAAGAAGACATACAGATGGCCAGCAGGCACATGAAAAAATGCTCAATATCACTATTCATCAGAGAAATGCAAATCAAAACTACGAGACATCACCTCACACCTGTCAGAATAGCTATCATCTAAAAGACCACAAATAACAAATGTTGACCAGAATGTGGAGAAAAGGGAACCCTCGTACACTGTTGATGGGAATGTAAATTAGTGTAGCAACTGTGAAAAACAGTATGAAGTCTCCTCAAAAACCTAAAAATAGAACTGTTATTTGATCCAGCAATTCCACTCCTGGGTATATATCCAAAGAAAACAAAAGCACTAATTCAGAAAGATACATGCACCCCAATGTTCATAACAGCATTATTTACAATAGCCAAGATATGTAAGAAACCTAAATGTCCATCAGCAGATAAATGGATAAAGAAGATACAGCATATGTGTGTGTGTGTGTGTGTGTATATATAATGGAATACTATTCAGTTGTAAAAAAGAATGAAATTTTGCCATTTGCAACAGCACAGATGGGCCTTGAAGGCCTTTTGCTAAGTGAAATAAGTCAGACAGAGAAAGACAAATACTATGTGATCTCATTTACATGGGAAATCTGAAAAAAAGAAAAAACCAAGCTCATAGAAAAGAGATCAGACTTGTGAGGGGAAATTGAAGGAAAGTTTCAAAAGGTACAAACTTCCAGTTATAAGATAAATAAGTACTAGGGACATAATGTACATGATGACTATAGCAAACACTGCTGTGTGATAGGCAGGAAAGTTAAGACAGTAAATGCTAAGAGTTCTCATCATAAGGAGAAAATTTTTTTCCGTTATTCTTTTCTTCTTTCTTTTCTTTTTATTGTGTCTATATGAGAAGATGGATGTTAGCTGAACCTATTCACAATATATGTAAATCAAACCGTTATGCTATACGCCTTAAACTTATACAGTGTTATATGTCAATCATTTCTCAATAAAACTGTAAATAAATACATACATAATAAAGCCTAAGATCATGAACAAATTACTACAAATATAAGACGGACATGCTGGCAGGTTAAGGTAACAATCTTAAATAAAAATCATAACTGGTTAAGATGAATGAAAATTAAGTTACATAAGTGGGTAACTTCATAAAAATAAAATTTTGAAGAAATTTATGAATGTAATTATAACTATAATTGATTTAACTCTTGAATTTGCATCTGATTTAAGTCTTTAATTTGATCTAGTTGGAAAGGCTAGTATTAATACTAAATGATAGTGACCAATATAAGGGCTACTGTCCATTTAAAACCACTCAGTTTAAAAAGAACCTCGCAAAGAACCATTTCCATCATGCAAATCCTGATGCATTTAACAAATTCATCTTAATTAAAAGTCTTAAAATGTCAAGAATGTTGGAAATTAAATTAATAATTGAAACTAACCATTCCCAAACAATATTAGAATATATTAGTTGGAATAACTGGGCTTTAGTTCCTAAAAGAGCAATAGTAAAATACATCAAGCAGTGGAAATACATATCCAGAATGTAGCAAGAAAACCAAAGTAAGAGATAGTGGCTGAACTCCAGTGAGCCTCAGATAGACTCCTTTCCCATTCCCTACAATGAAGTCATTTGGAGAACAGCTTTTTATCCCTGAGAGATGAAACTGGTTTAGATACAGAGCTTTCTGTTCTTTCCTCTTTTTTTCTTTTCCTTACTGTAAAATAGTTCTTCCCAGTGCGGTGGGCAGGCTCATCAGTGAGGGAGCATGGGTACCTCCAGGAAGAAGGCTTAGAATGGGGGAGCTGGCCAGGTCTAGCAGACACCCGAAGCGAGCTAGTCTGCTTTGACCGCTGTCCCGGAGTGTAGAGAGAGGGCTAAGCAAGCATCAGTTTGCAATCTGATTTCCTTCCTTGCCTAGAGGCCAGATCTGATGCCTTTGACACCAAAGAATACACAGAGTAACAAACTTTGAACTATTAACAGGAAATGTATAAAACAAAGTATTTACTGAATGTTACCATGTACTTAGTACTTGATGGATACAAAACAGTAGGTATGAATTCTGCCTCTTGCTTACAACAAAGTTGGCAAAACAAGGAACAAGCATGTGTAATTATCTTTCCATGTATCTGTATCTTCCACTAGACTATAAATTCTAGGACAGCAGAGATTATATTCATCATATTCACAGTTGCCCGTTATAGCCCGGTCCCTGCCCACTCAATAAATAATTGAATAAATAAATGAACATACACCTTTGAAGTAACAACAAAAGGTAGCCTCTACACAGTCAGCTACCGAAGTGAGGGGTAGAAAATTAAAGCCTGAAGCAGTTAGAGAAGCGAAGATAGCTAAATGATAGTCAAGGGGTTTGGAGGTAAGGTTAGAATTGGGCTTTCCCATTTCGTATAGAATAGAAGAAGCTCTCCCTGTTGGCCAGAGCCTGGCAGCCTATCAAATGTGTAAAGCATTCCCAAGAGAGGGCATAAAGCAGCAACCCCAACGTCAAAGCTGCTGTCTCCATATGGGACAACATTGGTCTTGTGGTAGGGCTTCCCAGGATATCTCTTCTCAGGAGTCTAGAGACCTCCAAACAAATGACTTTATTTGGTCACTAAACTGTTCCTTAAAGTATCCAAAGCCTGAAAGCCTTAGATATAAAGCTTGATTATAATACTGGGATATTATATTGATTATATATACTAGGGATTCCCTGACAGTCCAGTGGTTAGGACTCCACGCTTCCACTGCAGGGGGCATGGGTTCAATCCCTGGTGAGGAAAATAAGATCCTGCTTGCTACACAGTGTGGCCAAAAAAATCACGGTAATTTAGGTGCCAATGATAGGTCTGAAATGTAAGGATTCGGCTGCCTTTTAGCTCTATGACTTTTAAGAATCAGTAAATGCCTGGGCTGCCCAGCTCCAGATTACCTGGCCACTCTAGACAAAAGGCTATACCCAGGGGAGGGGCCTCATGGCCAACTCTCCAGGACAGCCCAGGGCAACAGGACACCACCCAGTGCAGGTCTCTCTTCTTGTCCTGGTGAGACCCCATCAATGCAAATGTCATATCCCCTTTGACTGGAAGAGGAAGGATCCAGTTTTCTGGAGGACCCATAGCTATTGGAATAACTGCACTCACATTCTTTTCCCATCAGCATGGGCCAAACCCAGTCTGGAGTGGTAAGCATCTAGATCCCTCTTAGGCTAGGTCACCTCTTCTTTCTTCCCCAGAAGTTCTGGTTAGCAGCAATAAAGCTTGTATATCAGTTGGAGTCTCAGCAGAAAGCTGATAATATGGGGACTGTTTGAGGAGATTTTGGTAAAAGGACTATTTACAAGGTTATGATCAAGGTATAAGGAATGAACAAGGAACAATACGGTAGTGCACTGGGGTTATTTTTACCCTGCACTAACAAGAGTGTAGAGAAGTTACCGGAACCTGAAGACTGAGGGGTTGTGCCCAGAGGGCTGCCAGACAGAAGCCAGGACACAGCCAGCCTGACCCAAGCCCGCAGGGAGGAGACAAGAAGGATAAAACTCTCCTCCCTCCAGTCTCCTTGGCCAAAACCAGCAGAAAGTTGGAGGGCAAGAGAGCCCTTTAGAACCTAGGGGCAGGACAGGAATAAAGACACAGACATAGAGAATGGACTTGAGGACACAGGGAGGGGTAAGAGTAAGCTGCAATGAAGTGAGAGAGTGGCATGGACTTATATACACTACCAAATGTAAAATAGATAGCTAGTGGGAAGCAGCCGCATAGCACAGGGAGATCAGCTCGGTGCTTTGTGTCCACCTAGAGGGGTGGGACAGGGAGAGTGAGAGGGAGACGCAAGAGGGAGGGGATATGGGAATATATGTATGCATAGAGCTGATTCACTTTGTTATACAGCAGAAACTAACACACCATTGTAAAGCAATTATACTCCAATAAATATATTAAAAAAAAAGAGAGAGAGCCCTTTAGTGCAACTTCTGCCTGCCAATTCTGATGCAGGGAGCAAGGTGGAGAAGGGTAGGCAGGGATCTCATGGGACAAATGTCAGCTCTGCCACTCAGCTGTGCTCTGTCTATTCTCCATGAGTCTGTGTCTGTGTAAAGACCCACTTGTTCCAAGTAAAAAGGACCTCCTTCTAAACTCAGTCCTTAATCAGTGAGCCACAGGCAAATGGAATCATGGGATTGGGAACCTAAATTCTAATCAGCCAATGAATGGCTGTGTGAGGCTGGGAATAGTAAGCTTTCCTGTATTTAGGCTTAGACACTCTTCACTGTCTCATGAGTGTATTGTGAGGATATTTGCAGGACTTGATTATACGTTGATCCCCTTTTTTTCTACAATTGCTTTCCTTAATGGATTAATAACTAGAAGCTTCCCTAGTTATTGACTTTTTCAAAATCAATCTATTTTCCTCTGTCTCTCTCTTTCATTGTTTTATATTCTTTCCCACTGCACTTCATCTGATATTGAAATCTGCCTTGTGGTGTGCTGTGAATACTTCTGTGGTTTAATTCCATGTTCTGTAAAAAGGTGATCCTTCAAGTCTAACAAGAATCACCCCAATGGCACCTTACATAATCCTGATACTATCACAACTTGTTCAAAATGCAAATATTGTTTAAAATATCCTTACAATATGGAGGTAAAATGCCAGAAGCCACAGTATTCAAAGAATAATTGATTCTATATGATTGTGAATATGATGATAATAATGATAATGATAAATAATAGGTTTACATACTACATATGTTTACATATTATTAAATAAATAAGGGGTGTTTCCTATGTGCCAGGCACCATACTATGTACTTTATATATATCATTTCAGACAGATTATTATTAGGTATTATTAGGTCCCATTATTACCGCCACTTTGGAGAAGAAGAAAGTGAGATTTAGTGAGGTTAGATAACTTCCCCAAGGTTGTAAAATATTACTCAGATTCAAGACTCAAATCTAGGTTTGTCTAACGCTATAATCCATGCGCTTGACACTACAATATTATTGAATTTCAAAGCAGGCAGGTGATTCAAACCCTCTAACCACATAATCACACCTCTAATAAATTCCTAATCCAGAAGGAAGATAACACCAATCGGAGATAGATAGTAGTGATGGTTGCACAACAATGTAAATGTACTAATGCCACTGAACTGTACACTTAAAAATTGTTAAAATGGTAAATCTTATGTTATGTATATTCTACCACAACAAAAATATTAACGAATTCAACAAGAAAAAAGAAAGCAGTATTTCAAACAAGAACAAGTGATTTTTTTAATATGTTGTTTTAAATGCTTGTGTTATGAAATTAAAGATAAAGTTAAATATTATAAATATACATTACCAATTTTGTTTGCATGTATAAAATTGTATATTCAATTTTAGCAGAAAACTTTTAAATTATCTTCTTATTGAGGAGATGGAATTTCTCTTGTTTGATATTGCCATATATTTGCGTGTGGCAATTTTCAACCCAAAATCAACAGCCATCCAGATGAATATTTAATGAAGAGAAAAACAAAGATAACTTTGGACATGAAGTGACTCCGAAATTTTGCCATCCACTGAGGATTATCTGAGGAGTTACTACAACAAACGGAGAACTGTACCAAGGAAAAACCAAAGTGGTGAAAGAAAACAAGAAGACAGATACACAAGACAATAATTGCTGTTATTTTCAACTGCAAATTGAAATAACAAACTAGAGAGTAACCAACATGCCCAAAGAGAACGAGGAAATCAGGTAAGTTATTGTACGTCCACTTACGAGAATATTATGCAGCCAATAAAAGTTGTAAGTACAAGGCTTCCCTGGTGGCGCAGTGGTTGAGAATCCGCCTGCCAATGCAGGGGTACGTGGGTTCGAGCCCTGGTCTGGGAAGATCCCACATGCCGTGGAGCAACGAAGCCCGTGCGCCACAACTCCTGAGCCTGCGCGTCTGGAGCCTGTGCTCCGCAGCAAGAGAGGGCGCGATAGTGAGAGGCCCAGGCACCGCGATGAAGAGCGGCCCCCGCTCGCCGCAACTAGAGAAAGCCCTCGCACAGAAACGAAGAGCCAACGCACCCAAAAATAAGTAAATAAATAAAAAGTTGTAAGTACAAAGATTTTTTATAGCATTATGGAAATACTTTGAATCTTTTGACTTGGGAAAGATCCTTTATATCACATTTTTTAAACGGTCAGAGGAAGAATGAGAAGGCAATAGAGAAAAACCAAGCCCAGGCTGGTGATTTGCCTCAGTTACGTAGGATTCTGCTGTAAAAACTTCACACATTTCACAGAATGATAACTTATACCCTTCCATTTGCGAGGCGCTGGGTAAAGACACAATCAGGCAGAAATGAGGGGTGGGAGGAAGAAGAGGAAATAAGGATGACTCCTTATCCCCAAATTATCAGAAAAAGACAGAGAAAGATGTACCAATTATGGAATGATAGTAAGTATCTAATTATGCGCCAGCTGCCAATCAAAGCCATTCTCTACAAAATTGCCCACCCTGGATTGCCAGTACGGTAGTCAGGGTCTTCACACCTAGTACAGGAACTTGTAATGTAAGCTTTTAGGAAAGGGGAGACAGCTAGCTCTCTCAGCCCAGTTCAGATTAGAATGATACATATTTAAACTGTTTCCTCCAGACACCTGTAAGAAAGTAATTGTTTACTCCAGTTTACTGTTTGAAACAGGAGGTGAACCCCCAGAGGACTCAGAACTTTATTTTAGTTCCGACTGTCACTAGTTTGGGAATTCCCCCAGCTCGACAAGGCTCACTCGGGGTTTGTGATTCAAACATAGTTGCTCCCAAGGCTCCAACCAAATGACAAATGTCTTCATCTGAAAAAGGTTTTTATTCTACTCTTCTGAAAAAGGGAAATGTATTGCCTTTTTTGTTGTTGCTTGTTTTTATTTGTTTTGAGAGGAGGTTTTATTCAGCCCGTGGCAGACAAAGATGTCTGTGTCCTAATCCCCAGAAACTGTGGATATATGTTCCAGAGCAAAGAAGAATTCAGGTTACAGATGGAGTTAAGGTTGCTAGTCAGCTGAGCTTAAAATAAAAAGATTATCCTGGGTTATCCAGTATTCACAAGGGTCTTTAAAAGTGGAAGCAGGAAGCAGAAGAAGAATCAGTGTCGAGTGATGTGATATGACAAAGACTCACCCTACTATTGCTTGCTTTGAGGATTCTGAACCAAGGAATACAGAGCCTCTGGAACCTGGATGTGCCAGGAAACAGGTTCTCCCCTAAGGCCCCTAGAAAGGAATATAGCATTGCCAACACCTTGACTTTAGGCCAGCGAGACCCACATCAGATTTCTGACCTCCAGATTTGTAAGATAATCAGTTTGGATTGTTTTAAACCACTAAGTTTGTGCTACTCTGCTAAGGCAGTTACAGAAAACTAATACCAGCCACAAGCCAAACAACAAATTGCTAAAGGATACCTTTTTCAGTCTCATTTAGATTAAAATGGTTGTTTTACTAGGAAGGATTGCACAGAGATATAAGGATTCTTTGGGGCCTGGCTTATAGGACTACTGTGTAGGCAGTCTAAGCCTGCTGTCGTAATCATTACAAGTGGTGGCAGAAACAGCAGTCTTAAATTTCTCATTGATTTTTCACACTCAGTTGTGATAGTAACTTTCATCCACCGCAGAAATTGATTCCAGTTAGTGAATAAACTGGAACATATAGGCTTGTTTATTTCAAGGGAAATGAATGGAAAAATAAAGACGTTTAACTTCTCCTGACACTCTGAGAGCATAAAGCCTGTTTTCAGCTTTAAGTCTAAGAATTCAGAGACATTTTGACCAAGGCCAAAAAAAAAAAAAAAAAAGTGCTTTACAGTCCATCTAAATCAGAGGGGCCTGGCTTTGTAAACCTTGTCCTTCATGTGGGTAAGTGAGATGAAACCCATTAATCTATTCTAGAAAGGTAAAGGGCCAAGTCCATCCTCCAGAGATGAGAACACGTGACTCTAAACGGTTCAGCCATTTTAAAGCTAAGGCTATGTTGTGATGAACTGGTAAGTGCAAAGAGATGGACTCTTACCTGAAAATTCCATGGGATTTTCTTTCCTTTTTCACCCCCCTTCAAGAGTCTGTGAATGGAGCTTGAGCGACGAACGTGGATGTTAAGAGGTAGATTCGCTTCTGAGGATGCACTTGCTGAGCTTCCATTTACACTTCGGGGAATTATGTGGGAGAATATATCCCTAATATTCTATGTTTAATATTTTTTTTTTCAATTAACAGTTATGTTTAGTCAATCCCCAGCAGGATTGTTGGTGAGATTGCTGGCTTCCTAATGCAAGTTTCTTTTCAGTTAGCTGAGCTAATGTTGGTGACCTGTTTTCACTTGGTGATGCACTGTTAGATATATCCACTGTCTACCTAAATGCATTTGAGAATTAAATTTTGTCTGGGAAGGTTTGCTCATTCAACCTAGGGATTAGAAATTATATTGACCCAAGGAGCAAGATGTGCTATATTTAGTCTGGGACCAGTGTCAAGCATGCACAGACAGACCAAGAAATTAGGGGTCCCCAACATCATTTTTACTCCAGTAACTTATAAAACATCAAGGTTAGCAGTTAAGCTACATCGTTTGAAAGTTATAATTCCCAGGTTTCAAATTATTTTAATTTTTTTTGTTTGGAACCTTGTTTTCAGATCAGTGATATTCAGTGCTTGAAGGGAAAGGAAGGCACTAGGAGGGGAAAGAACTGGCTTTTAGCAAGGACCAACCTATATTTCTATTCCCATTCTGCAATGAAGAAAGCAATCTACGAGGAGGCTAGTTAAGTAAATTACAGAAAGGCACAATCCAGCTGGTAGCAGGGTTAGTATTCCAGCCCATACCTTCCTGACTCCAGAACCCATGCCCTTTTCTTGTTACTATTCATCCTCCCTTTGCATGAGAGAAAAGGAGTGTGTATGTTTCATTTCAGTTGGAGAACTGAGACCATTCTAATAATGGAATGAGTTCAGACTTCTGACTCAAGCTTCCATTCCTATTTTAGACAATCATTTTCCTCCTCTTCTGCCTTTCCTTCCTAATAAAAGCACAAAAGAAATTAAACATTAAAACTCCAAGAGGAAAAAAATCTCTAGGAGGGCACAGATTGTCATTTATCTTTGTATCTCTAGTGCCTTGTACATTACCTGGCCCAGATTAGGTGCTTGTCACTGGCTTGTCTTAGGAAAGAATGAATTAATAAACCAATGAAGATCATTCTATTAATAATGCCTATTGGAACTGCTGTTTCACTTTCAAATGTCGAAAAGTATCTTCTTATTTTAAGCCAGCTGTTTTGATTATGTTAACCATTCCAAATTTCTGAAGTGTGTTACTAAAGACTGATTCTGGACATGGAACTATTTTTCCTCTCTCACTATACACAGACACACATATGCATATATATTTAGTACTATAGTTTTATTGTGCTTCCTAAAATGACTTGAAACAGTTTATATTCAGAGGTGTAAGCACTCTGAGCTCCCAAGTAACATTCTCTGAAAGGGCCTTTTTAAATTTCATTAATTAAAAATTAGCTCTCTAAAAACGAGAGCATTCATAAGTCTCTCTAAAACATAGGTATCTCTTGGGCAGGATTTATAAATCGTCCAGCTGTAATGTAAAACAGTTTCAAAAACTTGGGTAGAAAAAAAAAAAAAAAAAAAAAAAAAACTTGGGTAGATGTGGATGATGAACCATTAACAAGGAATTAAGAAAAAAAACAATTCATATTTAAAATCTGGCTGCATTTGAAGCAGTGGTTATAGCTATAGCTATGCAAACCCAGACAGCACTCAAACTTTCCAAAAGTAATATGTAATGATTCTCTGAGAATTATTCTCAAAATGTACACCTAATGTTTCCCACATTATACTTTTCTTTAGAATAAAATATAGCATCTTAAGTGTCTTTACAGCAAAAAGCAAATACATTTTGGAATTTTTCTTACATAGCATTCCATGAAATGCTTTATTTCCAAGTAAAAAAAATCCTATTTGTAATTAATTAAACATAAATTTTGCTTCAGGAAAAAAAACATTTCCAGAACTTGAAATAAAGTGGGACATTTTCTATGAAAGACTTTAGTTCATATCCTTAAGAAGAGAGTTTTTTTTTCATAATACCACCTTTGCAGGATGTTTTGGTATAATGAAATTGTCAATACACGTATAGGTCACACATGAGGTGTGTTTGGATTGATTATGTGTTCCAATAGCCTGAAATTTAAATGAAGAGGTTTTCTAATAAGAAGGTAATAGGACTATAGAGATCCTTGTATGGCATAAAAATACATGGGGAGGAGTGTTACAATGTGAATGAGACTAATTGATCATCTTACTGGAGAAACGCTTATCTCAAGATGAAAAATGGCCACATTGTTGTTTGACATTTGGATTGTCGATGGCTTGACCAGAAGAAACCTTAGTCAGACACTCCAGAGACATGAGCAGTTCAAGAGAGCAGGTGCCTGGCAAAGGTCACCGATAGAATAATAGGGTTTTTTCTTCACAATCTTAAGAAAGTTATCTGATGCTGCTTATAGCTCAGTGAAAGGGGAATAAAATGATGGCCAAAAGTCATGCTTTTATTAAAAATAATACCATTCATATAACAACCACTATGAAAACTCCAAAATTTCTTCATAATAGAATCCCTAAGTAGCATATCGAGATATGATATTCTATTCTTTGCTCATCTGATGTACATCAAAAGCAAAATATTGAATCTTTTTTTCAGAAAACATAAGCTAAGAAAATATCCAAGTTGCATCACAGTTATCTAGCTTGAAAATCATCCAAGTGAATAGAATTCTCAAGATAAGTTTAGACTGCATATTTGTTTTTATATTTCCATAATAAAAAGAGACTTTAGGTAAGCTTAAAAGTACTTTTAAAAAGAAATAAAAACAGGACTTCCCTGGTAGCACAGTGGTTAAGAATCTGCCTGCCAATGCAGGGGACATGGGTTCGAGCCCTGGTCCGGGAAGATCCCACACGCCGCAGAGCAGCTAAGCCCGTGCACCACAACTACTGAGCCCGCGTGCCTACAGCCCATGAGCCACAACTACTGAGCCTGAGCTCTAGAGCCTGTGAGCCGCAACTACTGAGCCCATGTGCCACAGCTACTGAAGCCCGCATGCCTAGACCTTGTGCTCCACAAGAGAAGACACCGCAATGAGAAGCCCACGCACCGCAACAAAGAGTAACCCCTGCTCGCTGCAACTAGAGAAAGCCCGCGTGCAGCAACGAAGACCCAACGCAGCCATAAATTAATTAATTAATTAATTAATTAATTTTTTTTTTTAAAAAAAAGAAAGAAAAACAAGATCCAAGAGGCCTCTCTACTCTGGCATTAAGATTTTCAGGTAGAAGGGTTGGTGGATCTTCTTAGTCATTCCATGCCCCTCTGCTAATTTCAGCATATTCTGTCCCCTGAAGCTGCTCACGCTAAAAGCTTTAATTTTTTTTAATTGTTTGGAATTTTAATACCCACATTAGCAAATACCACACAACCGAGTTATTTAACAACGTGTTGGTAACAATGCTAAGGCTACTGGTGGACATGAGGCACTTCTAAACTTTGGACTCCTCACTCTTCAACAGGGAACAGATTTCACAAAACTGCAAATTTTAACCAAAGTAATGCCACCCTGAGGGAGATACAAAAGCTAGCACCATGCTTGGGGAAGTTAAAATTTCCTCACTACCTCCTGCATCCCAGAATTTTTGCACAGTGGATTTCAAGTTAAAATACACAGTATGGGCAGACTTGAAAGCAAACAAAATGTCAAAACAATGCAATATGAATATATATGAATAATATGAATCTTACTATATATAAATGCAATATGAATAATATGAAGCCTGAAATGTGTGTGGGGAAAGGGGGAAAGGCAGTTCCATTCTCCCTTACCTTGATAAGAGTTGGCCGTACATGATCTTCAGCCATCCTACCTCGACCCTCCTCCCACACAACAAATGTACACTCCATCCTTGTCTGTCTTGGTCACTCTAGTAACAAAGGGCTGTGTCTAAGCATTATTTCCCCAATTCATGCTAACCCCATGGACTGTTCTGAAAATTATCTGATGGTGCTTATGAGTAACTAAACTAGCCACTGACCTTTTTTCTGCCCATAGCCATGCGAAACAAATTTTGAGTTTTTTAGGTATGAACAGTCTCATCTTTTTAACTAATGGCGTTATTTATCCATAGGCTCTGACAAGTACAGCACAGTTTGGGTAGAATCAAAGGTTGACCTAATAACCAAATCACTGTGAGATTAAAATTCTCGCTAGCACTGCATCCATGGTGCCTAGGCCACCCCCATATAGCTCGAAGAGCGTGGAAGAAGCTCAAAAACTACATCTTACCTGTCCTCTTCAATCAGGAATCCACACTGTTAAGTCCCAGAGGAAAATGTATGAATCTCTGAAATACCCGTTTCCAGGTGGCTACCAGTTCCATGAATTCAGTAAAATTAGCTTTTTGCCAACATTATTTTTGCAAAATTCTCTGCAGATCAAGGTATCCCTTGCAGCCAAAGATTGCCCAAACCTCACAGCTTCTTAAGACCTATACATGGGAGATAACTCCAGGATCCTCTGTGCTCCAGAAACAGCCCTGAGTCTGGAGCTCCAACTACCTTTGGAAAGCTGACAGATTACTTGCAACCAAAGTCTCATGAAGGACCAAGCTGAATTGCCACCTATAGAAAGACAGTAGCATCCAATCTTCTATCTGATTTTGAGGGTGGGTTGCATCCTAATCAAACCATGCAAGTGCTTGAAGAATTTTATTACTGTCACCTCTGAATCATAAACCTTAAGCTAAGAATGGTGAACAAGGGCTCCCAGAAGACAACCTGTCCACCACCATGGCCTTTGTCATTAACCTCTGTGATGTTTTCCACTACTCCTTAGGAAGAAGTCCATGTAAGTAATTCCAAAACTCTCTTTCTCTTGTCCCCTACTTTTTAAGGATGATAATAGTCACATTATTTAATATTGAAGTCCTCTGAAACGTTTTGTTTCAGATTATCATGCATCAGAGTCTGGGAAAATTCTGAATCTACCATTTCCTAGCTGTGTGATCCTGGGAGAATTATTTACCCTCTCCTGGCTTGTTTTTTTCAAAATGGAGCTAATAATACCTGCCTCACTGGGTACGTTTTAAGGATTAAATGATTATAAAGTAACTAGAATGTCATACGCACATAAGAGATGTTAGATTCTTTTTAACAAAAATTCAAATTTATTTACATAGAAACTTGTAAATGGATGTGTTTTTCTTTTGTCAGTAACGTCTTTAGTGTTAAATTATCTAAAAAAAGGGGAATACCCAAGCTTGTTTAAAATTTGCACATTAAGGACTGACTTTAAATGTTTATATACATACAATATTATGCATTCTGTTTCTATTGTTTAGTTAACTTTATATTTTAAATAAAATTTCATATAATTCCAGTCTTTATAATATTTGTTATGTGCATGCAAAATTTCCACAGAGGGATGTATGATAATTATTTAATTCTATTATTGGATATAGAGTTTGTTTCCAGTTCTTCAATATTATCATCAATAATGTTGTGCGGGAGAGGAAACTTTGTGCCCAAGAGCTTTCTCTCATTGGTTAATTTTTCATTTCTTAGGATACAGTTCTAGAAATGGTATTACTGGATCAAAGAGTATGAACACATTTTTATGGTTTTGATTTGTTTCGTTAATTTTAAGTACAGGATAAGAAGAAAGTACTGTGAGGCGGGGTTATCAGAGGTCTGAATATGGAGAACTGAAAGATGGGAAAAGGAATATTTCAGGAAGAAAAAAATGCCTGAAAAAATAAACAGAAGCAAGTAAAATCTTAATATGAATAAAAGACCAAAGGAAATTAACCTGAGACAAGTGAAAGTTTTTTTGGCAGTAGTGGAAAACCAGGCTGGATGAGTTAAGCAAATTCTTACTAGAGGTGGCCCTTGAGAGTGAGATAAACTAGTTAAGCTTGGTGCAGTTTGCCTAGAGGCCAGGGGAGCAGCACAAATGAGAGAGAGAGAGAGAGAGAGAGAGGACACAGGAGTCACGGCAAATAGCTAGAATCAAAGCTTCTCATGCAATGTCAAATGAGGAGAACATGGAAAGTGAATCCAAACACTTGAAGAGGAAAGTGAGTAAAGGGACTTAGACATTAGTGTAAGACAATGAAGAAAAGTATACTTCCCAAGAGTTCTCATCTGGCTGACTGGGAGTGAAGAGAAGTAGGTGTCACCACAAGGACAGCAGTCAGGTAACTGGGAAAGGGAACCTCCAGTTCTGAGGAGTAAATTGGTCAGGGGTATTGATTCTGAGTTGAGAGTAGGATATTCAGGTGGAAAAGTCAAGTATAGGCAGCCCTTACATTCTTCAGGACTTCAGTGGCTTAAGTAGGGTACACAGAAAACGAGGAGTTCATAGTACAGTAGATGACATCCTACCAGGAGATGGAGAAGGGAATGTGGAGCATCTGAGGTGGTCAGATGAGCCAAGGCCTTGGACCAAGGCAGCAGAAATCCCGACTTATCAGCATGTGGCCTCCCAGGACGGAGACATGAACATCAGAATTTTATCAGAAATCCTATCCCATTCTCTAGTGCCGTGATCAAATGCATGGTAAAACACCATCGTGGTGAAACATCAGGACAAACAATAAAATAAAATGTAGAATTATTTCATTTAAGGTAGGCACAAAACTGGCAATGCTATTATAGGCTCAATCCATTTTATTTGGGGGCCAATAACATTGTTCGTGAATTATTAATTTTTACTTTAGAAAGTACCTGTGTACTTTCTAAAGTAAAAATTTAGCCTCCTCTAAAATACATGGTAGAGACCCTGAAACTCAGAAAATCTCTGAAGAGCTATAGGAATAGCTTTCAAGAAACTACACAATAGTGAAAATGTGGCAGGCCTCACACCTGACAAAGCCTACAGATGAGCTCCAACACACAGTCAGAATTCCAGATTCCTCTTTTAACTACAGAAAATTCCACACGAAGAATCTAATAATCCCCTGGGTCATCCAGAACCACTGAACACATACCCCATATTCTAAATATAACCCTTGGCGTTTCTCCTTGGAGGAATACTAATCACATGTGTGGGCCATATGTTGCATCTAATATCTCCCCAATCAGCAAGGAATTTCCTTGGATTTTTCACAGGATCCCTGAGGAACAAGAAATAGACAGCAGGCGAATCCAGTTCAAAGTAATCATCTTCGATGGAATTAAATATAATCGTATATGTAATGGTACCAGGATCTGCTGGAAAAATTTGGGTATATTAAGTGTACCTGAACTTATGTGTTTTATCTATTGATATTTTTAATTATCAGTTTTAAATTTATGGGGAAAATCTTCCCTTAAAATATTTTATAATTGAAGAATCATAAATAAGATTGTTGGTGTAAGGCCATGGTTAGTCACCTCCAAAAAATGCTCAGACTATCTGTGAGGTGAGTGAGGAAAGCGCCGGAATAACTCACAATGAGTGGGATTGCTTGTGGCTGCTGCACCCACCCTCACCCCACCCCCCACTAGCCCCTGCCCCCCGCCAGTCCCTGGAAGATCTATCTGCTGAACATTCTCAGGCTGCAGAGGAGGAAGGCTCTGGAAAATTGCTGGTGGGGAGCAATTTTCTAAAGCCCTGTATCAGAATCAAACCAGGAGGGTGTTAGATACATCCATCTCCCAAGAGTTCTGAGCCACGGGTCTCGGGCCTTCTGAGTGTAGAAAATACTCTGGCCCAAGGTCTCCTGCTTTCTCAAGGTCGGTGGAGCTAAGGTGAATGAGCAGAGAAGGGAGCGAGAGGGAGAGTGAGAACATGAGGAAGCGTTCTCTTACCCCTTTCCAGGGGTTGTTTTGATTCCTTTAAATTGATAGAAGTTCATAGAATTATATGTTTTTTCTTTTCCGTAACTCCAGTAAATATGTTCTTTGCAATTAAATAACATTTTGCAGTCCATTACCCTGTAATGGATGTAGCCTTTGGGCATTTTTGAAAACTAAAATTAAAAGAAAAATGAGCAAGTAAGTGTGTTGATTAATGCATCTATGAGAATCTTTGTACTATCTTTTAAACATACTAATGAATTTTTTAAAGCAAAATGATAACATGAAAGTAAGTATAATGTGTATTGGTAATAATAAACCTGTTCTTCAAAACAACCACCAGTGAATTAATATTGTCAAACCCGTTCTAGGGATGGAGACAGTAAGACATGAAGAGACTGACTTGATGTCACACACATTAGACTGGCAGAAGCGACAGCAGCTATCCCAAACTGCTGTCCAGCCAGGTGACAGTGAGTACCAGGACATTTGTCAAAAGCTTCAAAGTTCTAACTGCTTTGCTTCAAAGAGGAAACATTTTATCGGTACTTATCAGTGATGAGTGTGCTTCTGAGGTCTGTCGCCTCCTTCAGGGGCTACGCCTTCGTGATTCAAGCTGCCTTTCGGACCCTTTATTAGGGCGGAGAAAGGTGGATGAAGCTTGCCTTCCTGTCTTCCTGCCTTCCCCCTCAGGGCCAATTTAAGGCCTCCCTCCAGACGCCACACCACCTCCATGTTTCTCCAATTCCTGGGTTAATTCACGACTGGGATTGGAGCTGAAGATGGGCGTGGTAGCCAGCCTCTGAGATCCTCACCCCCTGGTCTTCATACCTTGCTGTCCCCTCCCACCCCGAGTGGAGTTGACTGTGTGACTGACAGAACATTCTGAAGTGATAGTGTGTCAGTTCAGAGGCTTGTTCAGAAAGACCTTGGCTTCTTGGACTGCTTGTTTTGGAGGGAGCCAGTAGCCATGTCAGGAGGCCACTCAAGCAGCCCCACAGAGAGGCCCACGTGAGAAGATCGAGTTGCCAGCCACGTGAGCGAGCCGGGTTGGGACTGAATCCTCAGTCTCAGTCAGGCCCTCAGGCTGATGCAGCCCAGCTGACGTCTGGCCATAACCTGGTGAGAGACCCTGAGCCAGAGCCGTCCGGCCACGCCACTCCAGAATTCCTGACCCCCAGAAACTGGGGGGTCTAATGAATGATTATTGTTGTTTTAAGCCACTAAGTCTGGGAGTGACTTGTTACACCACAATGGATAACTAATGCAGGAGGTTAATATATAACCCCTCTTGAGGGGCATTTATACTTTAACCAGAATCTCTCACTTAAAAAAAATGCCGAAATAACAGGTAGGGGTGTGTGTGTGTGTGTGTGTGTGTGTGTGTGTGTGTGTGTGCGTGCACACGCGTAAGAGTCTCACTGGCAGTCAGCCTCTGCGTCACCAGGCTCCCCCCGCCCCGTGCCTTCTTTCTATCGTGGGAAAATAAAATGCAGTGCTTTGGGCAGTAGGTCACCTTCTCCCTCAGACTTGGATAAAAACATTCTTGATTATAACCTGCTATTCTTCCTCCTCCTGGCTTTAAGAAACCCAGAGATGTAAAAACACTAAATCACTACGCTGTACACCTGAAACTAATATAACACTGTAAATCAACTATATTTCAATAGGGAAAAAAAAAAGAAACCCAGAGAGCTAATGGGCACATAAAGTTTCCTATTCCTGTAGCTCCAACCCTGGCTCTACACTGAGCCGTCAGGGCAATACCTCTGGGCCTCAGTCTTTTTCAAGAGTAAAGTGAAGGGTGGCTAACATAGATTTAGTGCTTACTATATACCAAAAAACATTCTTAAATACTCTTTAATAGGTTGTCTTTATTTAATCCTTACAACAATCTTATGAGGTAGATACCATTTGTTCATTTCCCCACAAGGCAACTTGTGGGGAAAGCACAGAAGAGGTCAAATGACATGCCCAAAATCAGGCACGAAGCCATGAAGCCAAAATTCAAACTCAGGCCCTCTAATTTCCAAGCCCATATTCTGGAACTGGACTAGGCAATCACTAATGCTCTTTCCAGCCCAAACAGTTAGGATTCTGTGCCGTGAGGGGCTCCTCCTCCACCCTACCTCGTGGCACTTAAAGCACCTCCCCCTTTAGGTGTGTGCCAGGGCCCTGCAGCCATCCTGGGTGCTCATCTGCACGGGAGGTTTGGGAGAGCCCCACGCCTGCCCTGGACACATGAGTCTCACCTTCTTCTCCATCAGCTTGCCGCTCTTCTGACATTTCCATTTCCACATTTTCTCCAGGATTCATTAAGGTCCATTAAAAATACTCCTGGTTAAAGTGTAAATATTTAACCTGGGAAATGCACACCAACCTGTTGTTACCCTCCTTGACCTATTAGCAGAGAACAGAGCCCAAAGGGAATAGGAGACTGGCCAGATACATTTGAATCTGGGGTGAGTCCAAGGAAGATCTGAAAATGTAGCATCTCCAGGTGTTGGACGGCCTCCTGAGCAGTGGAGGAGTGCTTAGTAGGTGAGCAGAGAGTACCCCCTACACACACACACACACACCCCACTCACACCCCAGACACACATAGAGAGAAAAGTTTGGCTTCAATTACCCAGAAGTTTGCAATCAGAAAACCCAGAAATAGGCTTTTTAAATTTAAGCATATACATAATGGATGTCATTTTGAAAAATACAACTTTATCTTTAAGTGACTTGTAATGGAGGTGAGGCACAGCAAACTCATTTGTTTTGAAAACTATGCTAATTTAAACAAGCCAGACACAAATGGACAGGTATTATGTTTCACTTATGTGAGGTGCCTAGAATAGGCAAATTCACAGAGACAGAAAGTAGGGTAGAGGTTACCAGGGGCTGAGGGGAAGAGTAATGGCGAGTTAGTTAGTTTTTAATGGGTTCAGAGTTTCAGTTTGGGAAGATGAAAAAGTTCTGGTGATGGATGGGGTGATGATTGCACAACAGTATGAATGTACTTCACACCACTGAATTGTACATTTAAAAATGGGTAAAATGGTAACTTTTAATTTATGTACATTACCATGATAAAAAAAATTGTTTTAGTCATTTCTGTTTCTAGAGCTCTAAGGTCTATATCTGGTCTTATCACTCCTCTTTTGCATCAGTCACTAACGCCTTCCCATTTTTCCTCCAAAGTGCCTGTTTTATGTTTTTGTCTTCTTTGCCTCAAGACTTCAACATCTCTCATCAATGCTATGGAAATGAACCCTGAAATGGCCTGGCTGACTTCCATCTCTTCCCATCTAATCCATCTTACAACACTGCTTTCCATGTCATCTCAGAGCTTAATACTCTCAGTGTCTCGTTCTTGCCTCTAGAAGAAGCTTAAAATGTAGTAAAACAGTCTTCTCTCTCACACAGAGCGAAACCCAGTATATGTAGTGGTAGATACATGTCCTTTTTTTTTTTTAATTCAAATTTAACTGGGCATCCCATCTTTTTTCTTTTTAATTGTTTATTTATTTACTTACTTATTTATTTTTGGCTGCATTGGGTCTTCATTGCTGCGCACGGGCTTTCTCTAGTTGCCGCGAGTGGAAGCTTCTCTTCCTTACGGTGCACGGGCTTCTCATGGCGGTGGCTTCTCTTGTTGCAGAGCACGGGCTCTAGGTGCGTGGGCTTCAGTAGTTGTGGCACATGGGCTCCGTATTTGTGGCTCGCGGGCTCTAGAGCGCAGGCTTGGTAGTTGCGGCACATGGCCTTAGTTGCTCCTTGGCATGTGGGACCTTCCCGGACCAGGGATCGAACCCATGTCCCCTGCATTGGCAGGCGGATTCTTAACCACTGCACCATCAGGGAAGTCCCAAGATACGTGTTCTTAATGTGCATTATTTCACTTATTTTGATTGGAGAAGGGCACATTGAAATTTTGGCTACAGTTTAAAAAACAATAAAAGAGACCACTCATGTAACCAGGTTAAGACAGAACATTGCCAGTGAGTGCTTTAGAGCTGACTTAATCCACGACTGACTGGAAGGTGTGGGTAGACCCACAGGGGAGTTATGACAGAAGGAGCCTCAGAAAAAGAAGATACAGAGACAAACTTGTCTTACTTTTTCATTCTAACCCAAGCATGGAAGGAAGCACCTTCTAAAAGGATCAGAGTGGAGCACATGGACAACTTTCTAAAAGAAAAAAATCTCTCCAGTAATTATGGTGCATAAAATCAGCATAACACCAAACATAGCAAAAATGGGTGTGGTGGAGAATCCAGAGTTAGGAAGATGAGCATATTACAGTTCCTGCCCTGGAGGAGAGAGACGTGGACGCAGATCATTGCAATAACCAGCAATCCAAATACAATAAAGATGTGTATGAAGTACAGAGTGGAGCACAGAAGGGTGTGGAAACAGAAGGAATTAAAATTAATCAAACTATGAAACCAAGCAAGAAGCAATTGGTAGTGAGAGCTTTGTTATCATTTAGTCCAAACTTCCCACTTTGAGCTCAGAAAGTTCTTCGGAACCAAAAGAGACGAAGGAAAAAACCCCACTCTTCTTCTCCATTGCCAGAGTCTGTGAAGCAACTCCCAGCAAGCTCCCAGTGGAAGTTGTAGGATCCCCTTCTCCAGAGATCTCATGATCCACCCTGCAGCCTTATGTATTCAATGGGCTGCCAAAATTATTAAAGCAACTGGATGCATGCCCAACTGCCACTTCATTTTGTGCTGTGTAGACACCGTCCGCAGCATGTGAAGCTCCCCTAAAGCACTTAACGTTATTTTTGGACTCGTCTGATCTCCCTTACTCCTGAGTTTATAAGTTCCTTGAGGGCAGTGCATCACACAGGGTTCTGAGAGACAAATATTGCACCCGTTCAAGCCAGTTTAAACAGAAAACAAAAAAGATTAATTTTAGTTATATCTCCAGGAGGGCCATGGAACTAGGCTTGCAGGTGGCTCCACAGGCGGCTGAGAACACGCTGAAAGTAAGTCAGGCTCAGGCCCCAGAGCTGGCATCACCACCACGGCCACTAGAATCAACCGTTCCTTTCCCTTAAGGAAAAGTGAAGGGCTGTTACGGGAAGGAAGAGTGGATACTGGGCAGCCCAGAACAACCAAACGACGGCAGCCGTTGTAGAGCAGAGGCTCCACAGAATTTTCACAATTTCAGGCAAATGGAGATATCCAACACAGTTTGAAAAACATAGGCATCTATTTTAAGTTTTCTCACACATACGTAGAGGTATCATGTTGCTAATGAAATAAGCCAACTTCGAAATAAAACAGTGAAAGAACTAGCATTTTCTCATCATGGTTATCTAATTCCTAACTACCCTCTCAGAGGCTTAACTAGACTTGTTCTTTTGTGTGTTTATCTCACAGACCACTATGAAATTTTGTCTTTCTGCAACAGAAATGAAAGAAAGAAATTAAAGAATATTTTGGTGTTGCTCTCCAGGAAAATGCAAAGCTCATTAAAACTGTGCATTCATAGGGACTTCCCTGGTGGTGCAGTGGTTAAGAATCCACCTGCCAGTGCAGGGGACACGGGTTTGAGCCCTGGTCCGGGAAGATACCACATGCCGCAGAGCAACTAAGCTCGTGTGGAGCAGCTAAGCCCGTGCTCTAGAGCCCACAAGCCACGACTACTAAGCCTGTGTGCTGCAACTACTGAAGCCTGCGCGCCTAGAGCCCGTGCTCCACAACCAGAGAAGCTACTGCAATGAGAAGCCTGCGCACCGCAAAGAAGAGTAGCCCCCGCTCTCTGCAACTAAAGAAAGTCCTCACGCAGCAAGGAAGACCCAACGAAGCCAAAAAAAAAAAAAAAGAATACGCATTCTTATAAAAAGTTTGTTTGTATCTTTATAAACTTGCTTTTAAAAGGCAGGGGCTTCCCTGGTGGCACACTGGTTGAGAGTGCGCCTGCCGATTCAGGGGACATGGGTTCGTGCCCCAGTCCGGGAAGATCCCACATGCCGCGGAGCGGCTGGGCCCGTGAGCCATGGCCCCGGAGCCTGTGCTCCGCAACGGGAGAGGCCGCAACAGTGAGAGGCCCGCCTACTGCAAAAAATAATAATAATAATAAAATAAAAGGCAATATTTCTTTAGTTTTGCTTTATAAGTATGGAAAAAATGATACTTTGAAGCGTAGTTTTCCATATTTCTTGGTTCTCCATTTTCCTTAGGCTAAAGGTATTCTTATGCTAGTCATGAATTCTGCTTTTATCAGCACAATTCAGAGCTGGTTTCCAACTGGTAGGATGAAAATTGAACATATGTGACACCCAAGTACTGAATTCCCTATTGAAGAAATGAATGATAGACCTTATCTATCATTTATTTGACTCGTGTGTACACCCATGTATATTACAGACATTTTTATTTAATTATTCAGGAATTGGCACATGAGATGCATTATCTAATTCCTCTGGGGTCTTCCACCGGCAAAAATAAATGCAAAGAATGTGGCTACCAAATGCATTTTTCCCTTTTTCATATATTTTAAAGTAACGACTTTATTATCTCTACATTTAATGATTCATTATTTGAAAATTTTAAGCAATATAGAAATGTACTACAGAGAAAACAAATCAACAAAATTCTACTATGTAGAAATAATCATCATTAATATTAACATCTCTATATATACATAGATGTGAGGAATGATAAATGGACACATAGAGAGATAGTTTGGTACACAGAAATAATTTTCTAAAACTGGCTACATACCATGCATATTATTTTTTAAATAAAAATATTAAATTTAACAAAAGAGAGAAACAGGTAAAACTAACAGTTAGATAACTGTTTCTTCTTCACTAAGAGAGCAGCTTCTAATGGAGCCTTCTGACATTAAGGGAAGAAAATATTTAAAAGTTTGGACTTTTTAGTGACCCAAATGTGTTTTTGAATTTTATTAAAGCGTCCCTAATGCCACATAACCTTAATTGAGAAAGCTTTAAGTTAATTCTATTTGTCCTGAGTTCAAATGATAATTATGTTTTATAACTAAAATTGAAAGAGGACAGAATTGGAAAATATGAAACTGTTATTTATGAATAACCCGGGGCTAGCTTGCCTTTGTCCTTGTGATGCATACTGAGTTAGGGACAGGGATAAAACAATACTTTTATTATCTTTGATCATTCAGAATGAAGATTATTCAGTGCGGTGGTATAACAAAATATGTAACTTACAATAGCCTGTGTTTATGTGGGATGAGTTAAGGAACCTGTAACATTTTCTTATAAAATATATACATTTTCAAAATCGAGGGCCAAGGCAAAAATCACAAACCTTCGATAACGGTGGACTTAGTTCTTGGATAGTGTAAACATGTGACAAATTCCAAAGCGTCTTCAGAGGTACAAACACAGCTGCTTTTGAAGTTTGCAAAGGAACCATATGCTGCTAGAAAAATAGATTATTCTGATTGCATGTGGGATTTTATTTGCAGTCAAAACAGAAGAATAAATTGGGCTTTTTGTCAGGTAAACTGAAGAAAATGCAAATTGCTTTTAAAGTCAATTGAAGATGTTAGGGACAAATAGTATGCTATCTTCATCTGAATGAGAAATATTATAGTTTAATTTGTCCTTTGGAGCTCAGTTTACTTATTTACATTGAATCTATCTTTTCTACAATTCTTTCATAAGCTGATAATTTCTTTCTTGCCCCCTATAGTGAAGCCAACACAATTCATGAATTTGAAATGTAGCTCAGGTTTCAAATGGAAGAGAAGATATAAACATTTATATATGGTAGAATAATAACTCATACAAGCAATTGAATACTAACACTATTTTGACAATTAGGTCCTAGGCATTTAGGAAAAATAAAATACTTTCCATTTATATAGGACTTCATATAAGACCTCAAAGTGTCCTTTTCGCAGCAAGTTGTTTTGTTTTGTTTTGTTGTTGTTGTTTTAGGTTAAGAGCAGGCTTTCTTAAACCCACAATGGAAATAGTTATAGGTTTATGCACAGTTGAGAAATTCACAATTCCCCACTGGCAGAGTAGGTAAAGAGAGGAATTTCTCCTTTCTGCGGTAACAAAGGAAAAAACGTGGTTGATCATATTTTAACTTTGAAGTCAACAGAACACAGCAACCAGAGTCTATTTTTAAGGATGATCCATTCAACACAGGGAGGTGTCCCAATGTAGGAAAGTCATATAAATCAGCACTTGGTTCTAATTTATGACACCTGACCCTTAAAATACCATGGATGTCAATTCACATGTCCTTTGGATAGAGAAAAATTGAGCAGAAGTGTGATGGATTTAAGTTTTCTGCGTCGCCTGGAATGATCCAGTAAATTGAAAGCAGTGTTTAATGGCCTAATGCCCCCTTTATTTTTATTTATTTATTTATTTTGCGGTACGCCGGCTCCTCACTGTTGTGGCCTCTCCTGTTGCTGAGCACAGGCTCCGGACGCGCAGGCTCAGCGGCCATGGCTCACGGGCCCAGCTGCTCCGCGGCATGCGGGATCTTCCCGGACCGGGGCACGAACCCGCGTCCCCTGCATCATCGGCAGGCAGACTCTCAACCACTGCGCCACCAGGGAAGCCCTAATGCCCCTTTTGTTTTTTATTTCCCCCAGGCTTCTTCTAAGGTCCTGGGCTCTTACTTAATTCAGAGAGTTCTCAGCCACTGCTCTCATCAGGTATCCATTAAGTGCCGTTTTACCTTAGTCTGTTATCATGTGCCACCAGATTTTGCTAACTTTATCAATAACCCTAGGACTTTACTTATTCTCTCCAAACTGATTCTCTGCAATTCTTGTTTTCTTCTCAATATCTCTTCAATTCTGATTGTTAATATTCTGTGCCTGGCACCCAGGAGCTCAATAAATATTTGTGATATATCTAAATTATTTCTCTCCTTTAGCCTGCATCTTTTCTTTCTGGCTGCCTATTACAACTCTCATAATTCATTCTGTGTTAGTAATTAGTGGTTGTTTATTAAGCATCAGACATTGTGCTAAGCAGTCTGCATGTATTATCTCTGTTCATCTCCAAAAGTCAATGAAGTAAGGACGTTATCATTCCCATTCTTTTTTTCTTTTTCATTTTGTTCGTTGTTCCTTTTGCTGTGCAGAAGCTTTTTATTTTATTTTATTTATTCTTATTTTATTTTTATGGTTACTTTGGGGGGTTTTTAGGCCGCGCTGCGCGGCATTCACGATCTTAGTTCCCCCACCAGGGATCGAACGTATGCCCCCTACAGTGGAAGCCTGGAATTTTAACCACTGGACTGCCAGGGAAGTCCCGTTATTATTGCCATTCTTAAGGGAGGAATGTAGAAGCTAAGTGTTACTGAGTCATCTGTCCCAGCATTTGCTCCCAAGCCTATCTGCCTCCACTCTTGTAACCACTACATTTAATTGTTTCCAGACCTTTCTTAATAAACTCCACACTAGACCTTGTTTGGTTTCAACAATCCTCCTCTAAAGGTTCTGCTCCCATAAGGTCCTCAAGTAACTGTAACTGTAGTAATTAACACAATATATTAGAAAGCCTCAAACAACAACCAAAGTGCATTATAAATTATAGTCTGAAAGGATAAAATGGATCGTTTTAGACAACATTCACACTCTTTGTTAGTTTACAATGTATTCAATCAAAAGAATGTGCCTCGAGGCACAATGAAAGAAGTCTATAGTTCTCCCTCCTTCACCTGCTGGCCTGCTATTGGTATTTTATCCTGTGGTCAAGAATAGCTTGTCCTCTACAGTAAATAATAAAATATAAAGAGTACTTAGCAAATAAGTGGTTATAGTGTTCTTCACCTGGTAGAAGAGGCACTTAACAAGTAGCACTGTACGCTTCATCTACTAAAACTGCATTCAACTTTCAGCAAATAGTATAGAGAGAGAACTAATGAGGGAGGGGGAAGAGGGAGACAGTGGCAGGGAGGAAGAGGGAGAAGGAAAGAGAAAGTGAACGAGAAAGAGGTCTCATAAAATGGCAGGAGGTTGTAAGTGCTGAACAAGTAATACAAACAATAAATGCTACAGAAGCTCAGAGGAGCTCACTTTAAACTTGGATGATGCAAAAAGATTTTACAGAGGTGATAGGATTTGAGCTGTGCCATAGAGGATGACGTAGGATAGGCAAAGAGAAGAGAAGGTGGGAGAAAATTACAAGAGAGGAATGTAATGAGAAGTGGTTCAGAGGCAGAAAAGCATAAATTGCCTTGGGGAAAGAATGAACAGATCACACTACCTGGGGTTAAGTTTTTATGTCAGGCAATGGTATGAGATTAACATGGATGAATACAGATGTTGGGGGACTTGAGTCTCAGGCTAAAGACATTTGAGTTTCTCCCACTGACAACCAACCAGGAGCTACCAAGAATTTAAAAGTGGAACAACAGGATGGTCCAGTGGGTAAGACTCCATGCTTCCAATGCAGGGGGCCCGAGTTCGATCCCTGGTCAGGGAAGTAGATCCCACATGGATGCCACAACTAAGAGTCCACACGCCGCAACTGAGACCCAGTGCAGCCTAAATAAATAAATAAAAATATTTTTTAAAAAAAAACCAACAGTGGAACAACATGGTGAAGAAGTGGCTTTAAAATGGATTGGCCGAGGAGACTGAAGGCGAGGAGACTGAAGGCCAGGAGACAAGGAAGGCATCCATTGCACAGATGAATGATGATGGAGCCTGTGAAGGAAAAATAGGCAGAACTTGGTGACTAATGGAAAGCAGGAGTGAGTTGGTTATCCATATCTCTTGTCTTCAACAGAACAAAGCATTTACTTTGGAGTCCCACATATCTTCAAAGAAGACAAATTCAAAATTACTTCTTTATTCTGAAAGCTTGAAATATGGACTTAAGAACAAGGAGAATGAGAATCTGAATGTAAAGCGCTGACACCCATTTGAAGTTTCTTAGTAGACCCTAATTTATCTGTTCAGAGCAAAGTGGTAACTTCAGGGGAGGGGGCTATCACCATTGTTCATTGTTAACTTTTTTGTGCATCAAGACCCATGAGAAACATTACCCAGTTCGCACACACCACACATACATTCTAAAGCTCCATAGGTTAACCTACCAAAGACTCAGATATTACTTCAATCAGTGCCTCTTGTTGATGCTAATCTTACAGAGCTACATTATAGTTAAATAAACTTTTCAGTAATAACCAGCAAAGGATTATGGAAGGATACTAAGATGATAAGGAAATGTAATGATCATCCAGACCAACCCCCTTCGTTTTATAGGAGAAACCGAGACCAGGGAAGTTATTTTCCCATTTAATCCGAAAATACAACTACTGCTAAAATCCAGGTCCCCTTCCTTAAGAACAGTGTTCTTATTTTCCCAGCCCTTTTCCTCAGCCTCAGTGATTCCACCCTTCCAGGAAATGCTTAGAAGTCAGCAGTGCAGCTGTGTCATCTTTAGCTCTACAATTCTCTTCTCTTTGTATCGTTGGGAAGGAAACACACCAGAAAAGGACCTCCAGGATGAGACAGAGCTCGCACTCCAAGGCAGTGAAGTAATTCATCCAGCCGGCAGTCCAGAAGAACAGAGTGGGGTTGAGATGCTCAGAGAGCAGAACAGAGCCCCAGTCTGCCATTGTTCACATTACCTACTATTTGATACACTTGAAGAGGAGCAAACAGTAATTCTGGCTCCAAGATGTCGGAGAAAAGCAATTATTGATATCATCTTACAGGCAATGGCTGGGTAGTGGGAATAGAGCAACCATTTCAGGAAGGGACAGAGATGAAGCCAGAGAAACTTAAACTTCACTAACTTGGGCCCTACCAGGTCTAGGGAGGTGCCCTAGCAATTTTGTATTTATGATTTTGAGGGGTTTTTTTTTCTTAAAGAGTTTCCCTCAAATTGTAGTTTAGGCTGCACAAAACCCCTAAGAATGGGATGTGCTAAATAGTCTAGAGCCCTCTAGAAATGCCTCGAAGATGTCAGTGACCTGCTTTATTAGCTATTACAAGTCCAAATGACCACTCTTTGGCTGTTCTTTATAGTTATTAAATATACCAATAAGGCTATTAGAAATAGACAACATAGTGTTTAACACTTTACAATCTAAATAATAGACCTTACTTTCATACCAATATTTAGGATCTCTTTCCATTTGGCTTGAATTAAAACAGTTTCTATTGAAATTATATCTCAGCATAACAAGTATAACTTCAGAAGCAGTTACAAGTGAGATGTTAAATAGAACTATCTTGTATATTTGTTGCATGTTCAGGCCCCAGAAATATGCTGTAGAATTCAAAGCCATGAAAATCTTGATTTCTATTTAGATAGAGATTTATCATTAGTTGTGAGATACGTCCAGTATGGTTTCACTTTAAAACCACAAATAAAGTTTTAACAATGAGTATTTTTCTCGTTGAGAGGTCTGTGGTCAAGCTAAACATCTCTTAGAAGCTGATTAGGTCCTGATGTCTTCAAATTCAATATTCAGCAAATACAGAGCATTTGTTTGGCCATAAGAAATAAGAACTTCGGAGTTAATGCAACTCTCCTGAGCCTGTTCCTCTTTTCTGATGACATGATAATCAGACATAACCTCTTCTGGTCTTGGGCCTCACCTTATGTAAGATTGAGGCAGAATAAATCACATACAATTAATCTTTGGAGGATCTAGGTGACATTGCTTTTGGTTTTTACATCAGCAAGTCCTTTGTTTGCCAGTAGTCAGGAACAGTAATGAAAAGTTTTTATGTTATTAAATGCTTTATTTCTTCATCCCCACTCCCAGCTATCCTGAATCCAGAAAAATAGACACATGGTCATTCTGTGAAGACAAAAGAACATTGAATAGTTCATTATATAACAGACAGAGCTGTCCACTGTGTATTCATTCTTGTAGCGAGTTGCTAGAGGGTAAATTAGCATATTTAGTTCGAAATCTTATAAAATAGAAATGGGATGGATTGTTTTAGCAATTTCACAATTTGTGTAGTAACCATCATACTTCATCGAGGATCTGACTCAAAATAACACAAGGCTCTGAATAATGGGAAGGGGAATGTTCTACAAACATCCACATGGGCCAGGTTATCTCCAATGGTGAGATGTATTTAATAATGTCATATATGCACTTTTCCTGTATAAATACAGTATCAATGTAATCCTAGGGGCTGCATTCTCAGAACTGAACTCCTTCTTCCAATGATAGGCCTAAAACAAAATTGGCAGAAGTCATCGAGTTGTTCCTGTAACATGTTCATTGCTGGAAGGGACCTCCAGAGGTCACCTAGTTCGTCCCAATCTCCAGCCAGGACTCTCCCTAATACTGAATATAGCTGTAGAGCGATATGCATTAAGAAAGCTTTTAAAGATCCCTGGGGTTGGTCAAAAAATAGCTAATATTGGCCTGATTCATAGAACAGCATTATACGTATGACAAAATAGCCACCTTCATCAGGGAAGACATCCATCAGGGCTAAGTGCTAGTAGTAGCTTCAAAAGGAAAAGCTTTATTTTCTCAGAGAAGAGGGTGGTAGATTAAGGAAATGGCCAAGCGTGTTGGTATTTTTTTGTTTAGGTGCACTTTTGAATGCTTATCAAAAAAGAAACATTGTCTTGTCAAAGACCACTGCAGGGTAAGCGCAGAGGTAGCTGTGAGCAAGCAGATCACAAGTCCTTTCGAACGGCTACAGAGCTCAGAGGGGAGCTGTTGCCTCAAACAAGATCCGATTAGCATCAAGTTAGTGAAGGGCAGATGGTGAAACACAAGAATAACATTGACAGACCTGCTTTTTAAATGATATCTTTCCCCCCAATCAGCTGAGTTTGTTAGAGCTGATCATTTTATTTCTTCAAATCCATTCAACTGTGGGTGCAATGGACAAGAGTTTAAGTGTAACTTCAATCTTCTAAGACAATCACGACTGTTTTATAGGGAAAGTATTCCTCCACAGTTATTAAACTTCTGAATTACTGGGTTGAAGTACTACACTAGAATCTAGATATTCAGCTAACAGGAGAGCTGAAGCTCTTAGCTGGATTATTTTGGGCCTTTAAGCCTTTCAGTTGAACTATACAGAGAATTTAAAGATAGAGCTATAGCTATCTATAAAGTGAGGGAAATGACCTGCCCTCTCCCCCAACAATTGTCCCAAGTATCCAGATGATTTTGTGTATTAACACCACAGTTTTCAAATCATATTTGAAAAACCACAGTTGCCTTCAGGGATGGGAACTGGGGGGCTGGATGGAAATAAGGTTAGAAGTTTTTTATCACATACTTTCTTGCCAACTTTCCAATTTTCTGCCTGTACTTCTTCCAAAGAATTCATTTGAAAATGTATCATTTTTTAAAAAACAGAAAGGCACCTCGGTGCTCTTACAAGGCTAGACAGTCCGGGTTACAGGAAGTGGAAAGCTGCGACTACTGGCCTCTCCCATCCTCCTTTGTAATTCTTGACTTTGGAAATGGGAATTCAGCCACTGAGATTTTTTGATGTGCAGCTACCTTTCTCAGAACGCTAACCAACTAACGAAGTCTTCAAGTTGTCTTTCCTCTTCCTTTTGTGAGAGCAGGAGAGAAAAAGACAAGGAGATCTCTCTGCAGTGTCCCCTTGGCTATACAACATTCCCACAGTGGACATCTAAACTTAATGTGCAGTCTACATATTCACCATAAAACTAGGGCACTTAAGGTAAGGAAATACTTCCATAATTACTTGGATATTGGGCAGAGTAGAGTTTTTTCTCCCTTAAACGGCTCAGATAATCGTCCCTAACTAGTTCACATACACAGCCTTTAAGAAGTGTTGTTTTTTAAAGTTATCAGCCTAACAAATTCCCATAGCTGAATCAAGAAATTCCAAACAGAAGAGACTGAATCAGCTTTAAAGAAAGATAATCAAAACATAAGAGTGTAAGGAAAAGCAAAAGGTAGCACATTCTGTTATTTTTATTACAAAAAAAAAGTTCAAACCCTTTACATGCTATGACATTAAATGTCATATATGAGTTCACTACAAGCAAACCTCTTAAAATATATACATACTGTATATATTTACATTCAAGTTTGAGTAACTGGTGTCAAGGTATAGTTCAGGATCTTTACCCACCCTGCGGATTTGTTCAGCTACTAACTAAACAGAGATTGTATCGTCACTCAGGCACATGGAGAGGTAGAAACTGCTTTTTTTTAAAAAAAAAAAAAACCTGTAGTGCAAACGTGAAGATCATTGCTGAAGCAGCTTATACATCAAGGAGGCCCTAACTATAACTAGCTTTGGTCATCTCTAGAAGCTGAATACATGTAGTCTTGTCTTTTAAATTAAAACCAGATAAAACTTTGGGTAGATGCTCTTCTGAGCACATCAAGGTGTTGGTTGAGCTCAGCAAGGAATGCTCTGCCACTCTGCACCGAGAATTGCACATGACTAAGTTAGGCAACATAGCAGCAGGGCTGGGCGGGCGGCTGGGCTCCTTTTCCCTGATAAGACACAATTAATACACAGATCGGTGGCTTTAGAGACTTCAAATTAACATCTGGACACCCACAGCTCCGAACTCAGAAGCCACCAGGATACTTCCTCTCCCAAGTGAAACCTCCTGTTATTTCTGCCCTGCCCACCTCCATCCTAAACTGAGCTAATAAGTCCAGATGGGGGTGGGGTGGCCTGTAAGTTCTACAGGCCACAGTTCCTCAGCCTCGTGACTAAGGCTCATGAAGGTTCTTGGGCCTGAGAAGGGCTCCCCAGGTTCTTGCCAGACTTGGTGGGGCTCGTTCCTGAGAGGAGAGGTTGGAGGGAAGTCACGGTGGTGGCCAAGGGCAGAAGCCCTTCTCGTTCCCTTTTCTTCTGTTTCATCCTGCGGTTCTGGAACCAGATTTTGACTTGGGTGTCATTCAGCTGCAGTGAGTTGGCTATCTCGATTCGTCGGGCCCGAGTTAAGTACTTATTGAAATGAAACTCCTTCTCTAGTTCTGTTAGTTGCTTAGTGCTGAAATTCGTGCGGATCGCGCTGGACGAGTTGGCGGCTCCATACTTGGCAAATTTGCCTGCAACGTAAAGACAGGGAATCAGCGGGGCGAGAACACGCGGAGACGAGGCTCGGGAGAGCTTTGGGGCCACATTAGAATCAAAGTCACTCTTGGGTCTCCGAACACAGTTGTGCCAGGAGAAAAGCTTCACCGAGTGCTCCTTCCCGCAATTTTCTCAACGCCTGGCACTCGGGGCACGCTCAATGGAATTCGCCTGCTTTAATGATGCCTCGGACCGCGTTTCCCCCATAAAACCCAAACCGCCGTCCAGAGGGACAGCTACAGCACGCCCCCGGCGCAATTACGCGAGACAGGCTCCGTCCCCAATCCCAGTGGCGTCCGTCCGTCCAAGGCCCAAGCACTTACTTTTTTTCGGGGCGTTCCTCTTCACTTTCATCCACTCGAACGTGCTGAAGGCGGCGGGGAGGCCGGAGGAAGGGGACGCAGAATTGGGGTAGACGCCGGGGGCGGCGGACGCGGTCTGGAAGGCTCCGGAGTGGCCGTCGGCCGGCTCTTTGAGACACGCCGGGAAGGGGGCGGGCTCGCCGAAGGCCGCGTAGTCCACCTGGCTGCTGAGGAGGAAGGAGCCGCCGCCCGAGAAGACGGCCGAGGTGGCGTAGTGGACGTGCGCCCCGCCGTCGTCGGCCGGCCGCCCGAGCGCGCACGGGAAGTCGTACGGGGGCCCGGGCCCCGGGAGACCGTAGTCCGCGCCCCCAGTCGCGGCAGGTGCCGTGCCCGGCTCGTAGGTCCCCTCCAGGGGGCACGGGGCGTACGCGGGCGCGGCCGGGGGCGGCGCGGGAGGCTGCGCCGGAGCAGCCGGGGGCGAGGGCGCCGCTCGGGCCGCGGCCAGGGGCAGGCAGCTCACGAAGGCGCCGTCGCCTCTGCCTATGGGGAAGGCGGGCTGCAGGACCACTGGCCGAGCGTCGGCGCGGCACAACTTGGGCGCAAAGCTCAGCACGTCGCCGCCGCCCCTGCCGCTGCCGCACGACACGTAGTCCAGGTAGGAACTCATGGTTCCGGTCCACCCCACCTGAGCGCGCCGGCCGCGCCCAGGTGCGGGGCCCGCAGGACCGCCGCGGTCGGCGCCGCTCCGCCTTCCCTCTCTAGCCGAGCTGCCCTCGCCGAGCCATGGCAAGCCAGCCGGGGGTAAATAGAGGCCTAATATAGGGGCGGGGTGGCCACGTGGCGCCGGCCGGCCAATGGGCGCCGTCTCAGCACGGCCTGGGTCCCGACTGGCGCGCCGCTGCACGCGCCTGCCCGGCCGCCAACTTTGCCAACCGGCGGGTGGCCGCCGACCAGCGCCCTACCCCGGCCCGGCGGAGAGGCGCCCTGGCCTGGGGCTGCCTGGGGAAGGGCGGGGCGAGAGCGCGGGACGCCTGCTTCCCGGACAGGTATTGGACCAGGTGGGGGCAGAAAGGCAGGACTGGCCGCTCGGGTGAGGGCAAGAGGATGGAGAGGGTGTGAGCTCGTTCTTCTGCATCGTGGGTGGCTAGTCTCTCGGGAGTGAAGGGTGGGCGCCGCGGTGTGGAAAGTGTTAAAAGGCCATCGGGGACCGCTCTTAGCCTCCTCCTGGGAAGGTAAAGTTATTCCTCTTCCCTTTTTCTCTGAGCCCTTAAGCGCTTTCAGTGTTCTTGGCACTCCTCCTAATCTTTCTCCTAAACCTTGAGTAGACGTTTAATTTTCCCTCTTTTCCCTCTCGCCCCGACTCTGGGGACTAAATTTTATGCTGTAGGTGCTGTGTAGCAGGGGCGGCACAAACTCTTCACTTTTAAGCTAGATTTTTCACGTTACTTCGCAGCTTCTTCGATTGCTTCCATTTGTGGCGGCAAGATAAGGGCGAGTATTGGAGTCCAGGGGGTTTGATTTGGACAGAAGAAAGTTTCTGCCTTGTGAGACGTTTAGCAGATTCTCCCCCTCTGACTAGGTTGTAAAATAAAGAAACTGCCCTTGGAGTGGAACGCTCGTTGTGCTGCTCTCTGGGCGGTTGGCACACGCACCGTTGCTGCGCACGGTTTCTCCGAGGCGCTTTGGCTTCAGGGAGCAAAGGCTTCCCAGGGACCGGTCAGATCTCAGAGGTTTGGAGAGCCTTGTACCTCGAAGCAATTAAAGCTTCTGTTCCATCAGATAAGTGCTGCGTCGTCTCTTGCGAGTGAAATCTGAGGTCTCACAATGTTAATGGGCTCACGTCTTTCCCTTGATAATATGGTTTCGTTTACTGAGTGTAGAGAGACGGGAAATAAAAGTGCAATTGGCACAGGAAATGAAAAGTAGAATGGTTACAAAGACAAGCTTTACATGGATAAACCTTCCAACTTCCTTGAACATTTTTTTAAATGTTTCCCTCTTTGGGGCTCCAGGACAAATAACAAATTAAATAAATAAATGTTATTTACACACAGCGGTAATGAAAGAGGGTGGTTTCCTAAAACTCTGTGTGAATAGAGAGTCTACTTTTGGCTTATTCAAGTGCCCTTGAGGACTTGATCTGTTACAGCCTCTAAGTTATGGTGACCGAGGTTTTATTATTGTTTTACTGATCCACTTGTCATGAAAGAGCGATTGAGCGCTTGCCTAAAATTCCACTCTGAGGAAGTCTGGAAAATAGGAGCTTTCACAGTCCAGGGAGCCAGTTCCTTACAGGGATGTGAACTTGTGAATAAACAGAGCCACACCAAAAGTGTTACCAGTGTTGAGGCTGAAGTTGAGCCAGGCTGGGGGAGGGCTGAGCCTGGAGGGGAGAGGGTAGGTAGAGGGCAGACAGCTAGGAATGAGCCCAAAGCTAAAGAGGCCTAGGATTCCTGCACTGCTGAAGTTCTTGCATTTAATTGGGACATAAAATCCTGGGCTGGAAAATAGCCCTTCAAACTTGACATTGCTACTTCAGTTCTCTCCTGTAGCGAGTCCCACAACAAAGGTCCTAAATAGTTGTTTTTTTTTTAATAGTTTTTAAAAAGAGAAAAAGGCTCTTCTCTAGCACCTTGGTTGGGAAATGATAGAGCTCTTCAGAGCTAGCTCAGGCGTCAAATATAGATGCATTTCTTCACTGTCCTCCTTCTGTGCCCTTCATGCAAAAGTATCAGCAGGTCAGATGCTGCTGAGTTCACAATGCCCCCTCATCCCCCCACTGGCTAGACTTTAATTTTTACCAGTTTTTACCAGCACAATGTCTCAGCTCTCACACTCTTGTCTCAAAACTATAAGACCCTGCTCTCAAATGGTACTCATCTGATCACAGCTTCTAGGTCCAGAGGCCCCAAGGGGTCAAGAAGGAAGGGTGGCCTTGTAAACGTCTCTAGAGAAAGACACCAGCTGGCAGAAACCCGGATGTAGGACAGGAAACCCAGCCTGATTGTTTGGCAAATCTGACCGAAACCTAGCAAATTAAGGGCCTTTTCTCTAAGGTTTCAGGAAAAACAGGCAGCCTAGGTGCCTTGGCAACCTTCATTGCAACAAAGACCAGGTTTTTAATGCTAAGCGTTTGGAGCAAAGGTTGGGTCCCTCATGTCACAGTTGAGCATTGACTTTGGTGCACCAGTGAGCTGTGCACACTATTTCCCCAAAGAGAAATTTTGGAGATTGAGCTTTTGCTGAGAGAAGAGAATGTCCTGAAAGGGACATCTAAAATTAATCATCTAAAAATTAGATTTTAAAAATCGTGCTATTTTAACAACTGTGGGTGAGGGTGGGTGGGTGGGGTGTTCAGTATGTGTTCAGACCCAGTAGCGGTTCCCTGATAACTGCAGGCAGAGAGCTATATTCTGTTCCTCCTTCTCTCTACTCCCTTTCCTCTCCCAGCCTTTGGCATATGCTACACCTTGGGGCTCAGAGTAGCCACATCTCCACTCCTGGGCTGGTTCTTGACTTACTCAGGATGAAAGTCAAGACTCTGATCATCTCAGACTCAGATTCAATAAACATTTGCCAAGGACCTACTGTGTAAGAACTTTTTTGTTAGGGGAAGGTTAGGCTGAGAAAAAAGATATTCTCAAACCAAAGGAACAAGGGATTCATTTCTGGCACATGTTAGCTATACTATAAATCTACTCTAGGAAAATCTGAATCTATAATTTTCTAAGGAGATGTTGGAAGATATTATTGGGGCAATTGTGTGTATAAAGATACAAATATAGGATATTTTTGGTAACTTTAAAGTTTGTCTCCTAGAAGTTCACAGAGTATGGAAGAAACGTCTTACTGATTTTATTGCTTGTTCGAGTCATGGATTCTTGAGGGTCACTTACCCTGCTGGGTCTTGGTGCTGTGAGTTCTCAGCAGGAGGTGACAGCCTAGGGGCCTGATTGCCAGGTTGTGTTTGATGTAGGAATGCTTTGAAATCTGTCCCATCGTACTCACCACAGCAGTCACCCCCTAACCACCCCCCAGGACTACCTTTCTCTCCCACTCAAACAACAGTCTTCTTTTCTGCAGACAGAAGTGATGGAGGGTGGCAGTCTGGTCTTCTGTGTGTTTACAGTTGTTCCTAAGAAGCCTCTTACAATCCCTCTCCACAAGCCCCACTGTGTTATCCCTTGGAGATGCTTGAGCACATGCAAACTCTTGGCTCCACAGCCCCAAAGGACAGAAAGGCTCTTGCTTGTTGGGATAAAAAGGAGGGTTCTTTTCTCTTAAGCAAGATTTGCAGCTCTCTGCAGCATCCTTCTATCCTAAGGTAGAGGTAGGGACCAACGGGATCCTAAAGACAGGAATTCAAAACCTGTCTGAAGTCTGATAACGTGACCCTCCCTGAAGAAAACAGTTTAGTGTGCTGTGCCTTTCCCTAGAGTTTTGTGAAAGACTTGTGGGTCAAGCCCTTGTCTGGCACAAAAGAGGCATTCGAGAAACGTTTGTTGGCATGTGGACACCAAGAGGGGAAAGCCGGGGGGGGGGGGGGGGAAGAATTGGGAGACTCGGATTGACATATATACGCTAATATGTATAAAATAGATAACTAATAAGAACCTGCTGTATAAAATAAATAAATAAAATTCAAAGCGGGAAAAAAGAAACGTTTGTTAGGCAGAAATAAAAATGGACAGAATGGTGTGTCTTCACCATGACCAATATTGGCTAAAGGATATCCTTAGATTATTGGCTCCCGGCACCACTCCAGGTGGGTAGGAATCACCAGAGAAGCTTGTTTAAATGTGCAGGTTCCTCAGCCTCCCCTGCATCCCCACTGAGCTTCTAATCTAATAGGTCTGGCTCAGGAGTCTTTCTTTTCAATAAGCCTGTTGGGTGATTCTAAAGTAGTGTTCTTCGGAACCACACTTTGAAAATTTCTGCTTTAGGAGCGGGGGTGGGGGGGCAGTGTGGGGAGAGAGGGGTGATTCTTGACCAGCAAGTGAGAGTTCATGGCTAAATGAAACAGGATTATACCTGAAAAGTGTCCAGAAGCCTGTTGGGTAGTAGGGGCAGAGAGGTCAATGTCAAGGTCAAACTTAAGTCTGGCTGGGCTGAAGTTCCAGAAAATATCCTTAAAAGGTAGTCAGTAGGAATGTCTCAAGTTTTGCTGACAAAATAGTGCTTTGAAGAGACCCAGCTTACTTCTTGCCACTTCCCTAACTTGGCTTTGAGAATGCCAGTGGGGTAGGAAGTGAAAGAAAGGATTTGTCTCTCCCAATCCCTTCAGAGAAAGATGAGTGGCTCTGAGGCAATGGGAAGAAGGAAGGAGTAGGAATGGGGGTCTCAAGAGAGAGGAGCCAACTCTCATTTCCTTCCATGTCTCCCAGATTGCCTGGAATGAGCACTTGAGCCCTCAGGATCCAGAGGGGGCCAACCGTCCCTTGGCCTAAGGTGTGACTCTCACTCTGGCTAGAGATTGACCTTTAGCAGCATAAGACGTCAATCCTAGGAGACCCCTTAGAGATAAGCAACATCAAACCCCTCATTTTAGTGGGGAAGTTACTTTATTTACTCAGACTTTAAAAGACACAGCCATCCTTCAAAAGATGAGGGAACGAGCTTGGGTCTCCTGAATCCCCACAGTGTGCAAAGAGGACGGAGTCAGGCAGCCCGTCCTCTGCACAGTGGTGGCCTCCACACTGAGCAACAGAGCAGTGTTCAAGGACACCACACGGCCAGTGGGGCTGACTGGGAGGCCTGCATCCCTCCCTTTGCCATTTGTTTGCTAAACCTGTGCCCCAGACTTCTGAGACGCCACCTTGAGCTGCTCCTGCGAGAAAGGGCAGAACTGAGCCCGGGTCCTCACACCCTCCACCAAGCAAAGGTAAAGGATCCCCTCATTTCCTGTTCAGTTTGATCAGCATCAGGGCCCTGGAGACAAAACAAGGTGTCCCTAGATTAATGTAGCTGGATAGGCAAGTACAAATAAGGACATGTGTGAACACACATAGGTACACCCAGGTCAATTATACTGATCTTTTTTTGTTGTTGTTGCTCCTTTATCTTTATAAAGGGTATTAAGTTTGAATTTACATGGTTCAAGATTCAAGGGTACAGAAGGGTATGCAGTGAAAGCCCTTCTCCCACCCCTGTCCCCAGCCACCTAGTTCCCCTTCACATGGACAGCAATTTTCCGAGTTTCTTCACCACTTTTATGAGTATATCTTTCCAGAAATACTTTATACCTTTACAATTATAGACAAATATATATTTGGTTATAGATACATCTCCCCGCATTTTTCCACAAATGATAACATATTACAAGACCCTTCTGCACCATGCTTTTCCCCCTATTATATCTTGAAGATCATTTCATACAGAACTTTCTACTTTATTTTTTACAATTTTATGCTGTTCTACTGTATGCATCTACCACAACTTATTTAGCCAGTCCCTTATAAATGGGCATTTATTTTCATTTTGGTATTAGAAACACATGTTCAAATTTTTGCCTATTGGAAAAATTCCTAGACATGAAATTACTTAGTCTAATGTATGTACACTGGCAATTTTGATATATATTGCTAAATTGATCTCTTTAGAAGTGAATCAATTTATACTTCTACCAGCAGCATATGAAAATTCGTGTTTCCCCACACCTTTGACAAGTCAGTGGGATATTAAACTTTTTTTTATTTTTGCCAGTCTGATCAATGAAAAATAATACCTTTTACTTACACTTATAGCATCTCCAAAAATGTCATTCTTCCTTATCGTATTTTATCCTCTTATAATTTTATTTTACAAACGCTAATACTGACATAGAAAAAAGGTAAACAATTTACTGTAGTCACATCCAATGTGAATGGCCAAAGTCAGATGTTCAGCACTCTTTCCTATACTACACTGTGCCACAAGGAAGCCTAAGGAGGTTCAAAGAGCATTCCCTGAAAGAAACATGGTATAAAAAAAGCACAGAAGCTTTCAGACATCTGCTAAGAGGCCTCTCCTTTAGTGGTCTGATACCAAGACCACATTTCTGCATGTTCCCCTGGAGAGTACCCTCTGGAAGCTGAGGGACTCTGATTAGCAATCTGATCTGACCTAGCCCTAAGCATTAGGTTGGATTCAATATCTGGGAAGCAGTAGGGTGTTGTTTTTAATTTCCCTGAGACATTTCTCACTGGCCACCCAGGATCTAAGTATTGATCATCATGGTATGGGTGAGAGGACATTTTCCCTAAGTTTTAGCATTATATAGGACACTCACTTGGACCTGGTAAAGATAATACCTAAGTGTGGGAGCACACACACACACGTGCACACACGCACACTGCTCTAATGATAAACTTACAAAGTAGATGTCTTTATTGACTGTTTTATTGATGATGAAACTGAAGGCCAGAAAAATTCAGTGAATTTCTTAGGGTCACACAGTGTATCAGTTAGCAAAGCAGAAACAAATGTACAGAGACCTAAACTTGAACTCATTCATTTCCCCTATGGAGTCTTCTCTTCCCCCTCCACTGTTCGTTTTGGTGGATGACCTGACCTCAGGCATCAGAATCGAAACCTAGGGATTAATAACCACAACTCCTCTTTCACTGATCCAATTGATCACCAAGTCCTGTGAATTCTTCCTCCTAAATGCTCTCCTCTTCATCCGTATTAAGTTTCTTCCTCTCTAGGCTTGATGATGGCAGCAGCCTCCTCCTTTGTTCTTCTTGCTATCATCTCTCCTTTGTCCCCTCAGACATAGTACCCCCAAGAGTCAGCTTTCCAAATACAGATAATAGGTAACCACATGTCCCAGCTTAAAACCTTCAGTGGCTCTCCCTTGCCTACACATTAAGTCCAGACACCTTTCCATGGCCCTTACACAACCTCTCTGTCCAGCCAGATGCCCCACTCCAGCTCCTATCCTTGTTCTAGGTCCACACCTTGCTCTTTCTTCCCTCCCTGCTTTTGTATGTGCTGCTGTCTCCACCTGGTGTGTCCCTCCTTCCTGGGCCTAAAAAAACTCCTGTACTTCAGGGACCCGAATTCACCTCTTCTGAGAAGCCTTTTTTGACACGACGATACTGTTAGTGGAGCCTTTATTCCAGGAACATTTTGGCCACACCTATGTTATAGCATCTGTCACACTGTCTTAGGATTAGCTCTTTTTCTCCCCTCAGTAGATCGAAGGGCATACACATCAATTTTGTATCCCAGAGCCCAGCACAGTGCACGTAGGAGCTGTTCAGTAGCTATTGGTGAAGGGAGAGGACTCTGAACCAAGGACAAGAGGTCCAGTATTTTAATTGCTTGAGAAGTTCAGGACCCTGTGCAAGGCTTAATGCTTCAGTTTATATCTTTCTGAGGAAAATGGCAGTAGACCATTTCTCCAGAGCAAGTTTTTTCCACCCAAGAGGACGGTGAGAGAGAAGAGGGCTGAGGGGAGGGAGAGAAATCTGGGACTTTCTATCCTTCAGGGGCTCTTTCCTATGGGCTGAGGCAAACACATTAACTTGAGAAACTTCTCATCTGTTGTCACTTAGAACAAAGGTTAAAGAGAGGGTAGCCCAGAACTCTCTTAGAACTTATTACAGAGAGGACAACAGGTACCGCTCAAGAGGGGGTACAAGGCCCGGGCTACCCGCTCATCCAGGCCTTCCTGCTGTGAACAGCTGTAAGACTTGAAGCCTGCCCTCGCCCCTCCCCCACCGCTTGTAGTCTCCTCCTTCACGGTGTTTCAAAAATGAACCCAAAAGAGCCAAAGCAGAAATACTGCAATCCTTCCCTCACACCATAAAAGAGAGAAGAGATATATCATTGTGGTTAGTGTTCTAAGTGTATTTTTATGGTTATTTTAAATGGCATTCAAGTTTAGTTCCAAGTTCAATAGGGGTCTCATCCTGCTTCCTCCCACACAAATAGTCCTGCAGGTGAATGAGAGAACGAAACTAGTTCAGCGTCTCCCCTAATTCTGATCCCTCGGGACATCGTGTATAAGACTCTTAAATAAAAGTGTATGCAAGAACCTTCCGACCCACTGAGATTTTTCTTGTCCTGCCCTCAGAGATGGATTTGTCCCTTTCTGGGGGGACAGCAGCGTTGAAGGGGGTCAGTGGGGGGGGGCGGCGGGAGGTGCGTGGGAGGCGGGGCTGGGAGGCGTTGGGGCCGGGCAGCTGGGGGGCCTGCGCGCCCTGCGTGCTCCGCGGGCTGGGCTGGCGGGCGGCCGCGCGGCCGCGGTGCCCTCGGGCCTCGCGCGGCAGAGCGCGTGCCGGCGGGTCGCGTCCTCAGCGCTCAGCCTGCGTGCCTGTGTCTCCTCCGCTTGCGGTTTCTGGTCGGATCCCAGCTGGCCCGGACTTGCTCCGAAGTAGGAGGGACCGCTGTCGAGCGAAAAGTGCACACCGGTGATTGATGAACTCTTAATAGGACTAACCTCTCCCGCCCCCACCCTAGACACATACGCAGAGCAGGCCTTCACCCCCGCCCCTCCCCCGGCCTCCCCGCGGGCCAGGGGGACGCGGTCGCCAGCCGGTTGGGTGATTAACTCACCGTTTGTCTCTCAGAAAGTGTTCCAGGTGGATCAGGAACACCCACCCGCCCGCCGCTCCGCGCCGCGCCGCCTCCGGGAGACGGGATCGAGCGTGCGTCACATGGCGCGGGCCGAGCCGGCCTTTGTGCAGCGCGACCGCCCCGCCGCCCCGGGAAGACGGCGGCTATTGTTCCCCGCGGGGGTGGGAGGTGCTCGGACTCGGGGTCCACGCCAGCCCCTCCCCAGTGTGTCCCCAGGTTCGAGGATGGGTGGGGGCCGCCTTTGTGTGTTTTCTGCCGGCGGCGGAGATGGCATCGTTGCTGCCCCAAGAGGTTAGGAGACGCGGGTGAGGGAGGTCAGTCGTGGCTCTGCCACTGCCTGGAGCTCAGCCCAAGCGACCCAGTTTCCCGCTCCCTCGGCCCTTGGGCCCTTGTGGAAGTTGGGAGGGATGTGGTATTTGTAAGGCAGCACTCTGAACAATAGAGCCATCAAAAGACCTTCTCCCTGTCTCCTCATAAGTCAGGGACACTCTTCTCCGTTCCTTCAAAAAGGCCCTGGTCCAACAGGTCCTCTTGGCCCGGTTTTAGCCCCACTTCCCCAGCAAAAACACTGCATTTGTATCGGGGTTCTCCATGCATCCTCATTTAAATTAAGATCTCCTCCTTGGGCTCTTACTAATGTTAAAATCCTATTCTAATGGTTTTCCAGTTATTATTCTTCCATAACAATGATCCAGACTAGATATAGGAACCAGTCAAGATATTTTGCCACAAGACCTGGGACAAGAAGACTTCCGTCATATCTCCCACCATGCTGATCTCCTGGGGACCCTTCACCTGCTTCTGCTACTGCAAATGACTGGACATGCATTTATTTACCTTGGTTCTTCCTGCATGTGTGGAAACTTTTGTTCACTGTGCTTCAGGCTGAACTGGGCCTGAAAGTGGGTCTTTGAATTGTCTTTGTACTTTCCTAACTTGCCAAGGTGAGTATGAGACCTGAGCGAAGTGTTTAGGCATGGGCTTTGGGCCAGGTATAAAAATCCATTGGGAACCAACTTTGAGCCCCCAAAATAAGGGCATTTGTAGCTGGAGTAGAATACAAGGGAGCAATGATAACTAAGATTTCATCCTCTGTGATGATCCTCTCCACTACCAGTATCACCAGTGTAGTAAGTACAGAGGATTCATCTACCCTATCTTTTTTCTCTCCATCCCAGCCTTCTGCAAGAGAGGTCTAAGTGAGCCAGTAGTCAGAGGTGATGAGGGTGTGGCTGGCAACTCAGTCTCAGCTCCCTGTGCCCAAAGTGTCTAGGAATGGGTCTGCTCACCCAGGCCCCTCTAAGGGCAGTTGCAGTGCCCTCAAGTAATCAGGCTATAGGCCTGTGGGGACTGGAGACTTCTGTCTCTCTTTTTATTTTTATTTAATATAAACTTCTGTTCGCCCTATTCTTTTCTTACAGTTTCTGAAAGAAGGAGCAGAGTAAGGCCAAGAGTTGCCAGATGAAGAGGACCTTCCTGGATCTAACTGGGATTAACCCATTCTTGTCTATAGGAGGAAGTTTCAACTAATTCTCAGGATAAAGTCAAAACAGGCCTGTGACTGTCCCTTGAATATTCATGGTGTAAACAAGCTTCTGGCCCCCCCAGGTCAAGCAGAGAAACACTTTTTATTAGAATGTTGGGTTTCTTCTTTGTTATTCAAACATACACCCACACACATATCCTCTTCACCCTCCCTAATGAAAAACCTCAACAGATGGGGAGCCTAGGCTCCCAAGCCTGCTGGCTGAGAAGATCACTTCACTCAAGGGTCAGTTGGCTGGTACAGAATGGGGGAGGGAGAAGGGACGAGTAGCTAGTATAGTTAATCACTATTTTTTAATACTCCTTACAGATAGAAATTCAAAAACTCCTTTTCAGCAAGGTTAGCAGCCTCCCTCCGGGGCCTGGGAAACTAATTTGGCTGATGTGTCTCTGATAGAGACTAGGCTTGGGTTGCTCCAAGGGGAAAGCACTTGCTCTGTATTCTCTCCCTCTCTCATCTGAACGCCTGTACAAAGAAATGGTACAAATGGAGGGTTAACTTAATGATTCCATCAGAGGCGGATTCTTCTCTGTCAGGTCGCTGGATAAGGCTGAGGTCTGAAAGCCAGGAGGTAGAATGTGTAGTCGCCCTTTCTTGCCACCTTTCCAGGGGCCAGGACTACTCTTCAGGCCTTTCCTCGGCAACTTCCCCACCCCCCTGGCTAGCTCAGTTGGGTCTTCTGACTCCACTCCAGGCTGGGTGCTGAGTTTCTCCTCGTAGCCAGGGCAGGCTCTCCCTCGGCCGAAATCTTTTCCCACCCCACCTCCCATTTTGCAGCTGGCCATTCCAGCTACCTCACCTCAGCGCTGCTTTAATTCACGTTTGACTGCCTCGACGGAGCAACCAGGGGCTCCCGAATGACCGCCACCCCCCATACGTGGGCCTGGGCTTGAGGCCCCGAGCCCTTTCTTCAGGTCCCAGGAGACTCCCCCACAAACTCCCTGATCCCACCTCCCTCAAAGCGTTCTCTGTAGGACAAAGGCAGAGCTGGCCACGGCCACAGCCAGACAGCCATTTCCTCCCCTTGCGCAGGCGAGGTAAAAGCCTCCTGGAGCCCAAGGCCCGGAGAGAGGCGGGCCCCTCACCACCTGCCGGTGTCGGCCCCCGCGCCGCCTTTGTGCGGCCTCCCCGCCGCGGGGCCCGTGGGAAGCCGCGCGCACAATGGCGCCGCCGCTCCCGGAAGACCCGCTGCTCCAGGCGCCCTGGACCCAGCGCCCGGTAGCGAGAGGCCAGCAGCCTCGAGGCCGTGGTGAGCTCCCCACGGCCCCCCGCGCGCCGCTCCCGGGAAGAAGCCTCGGTCTGGGATGGCGGTTTCCTTCCGCTGCAAACTTGCCCCTTCCCGCTGCAGTCCGCTCCGGGAGAAGGAGAGGCCTGGACCCGGAGCGCCAGGCCGGGCCCAGGGCTCCCCTCCCCCACTCTTCTTTCTCTGCTTTTCCGAGACCCGGGAGGGAGGAGGCGGGCGCCTTCGCCGATAGAGCAGCTATTGTGACCTTCCCTCGCAGAGCGGGAAGCCAGCCGGGTGTACACCGCCGGTGGTGGCGGGGGAGGAGGCGACTGTGTGCATACCTCGGGGTGCGGAGGGGGTGGCACTGGGAAATAAAGGTTTGCAACCTCGGGCATTGGAGCCCTTCAGAGGGCGTTTGGTTGTGTTTAGACTCCGGTGCTTCCTAACACTAATTGCAGGCTCAAAAGCAGCAGAATTTATGGCGAAGGCCAAGGCGTCTTGTTTATAATTTATGAAGTTTTAAATGGCCGTGCGCGGGACCCCGCTCTCGCCCTGGTCGGCGGCCGCGCAGGAAGCGCCCTCCCCAGATTCGCCGCCGCCCGCACTCGCGCCGGGAGCCACCGAGTGTGGCCATCCCATGACGCTCACGCCAGTGGCAGGAACGGATCCATCCGAGCGGCTCTCAGAAGCTTCAGGGAACCTTTCTCCAGAGGTGATAGAGGACCGCAGGTTTGTCCCAAGAGAACTCCCACCCCACTAGCGAGGGGCGGCTGCGGCTGCCTGAAGAGGGAGCCCCCAACCCCGCGCTTCTTTCAGCCCGAGTGCGAGAGGAGGCTATGTCAGCCGGGCTAGACACCGTTTAAAATCTAATCCATGAAACTCTAAGCCGCAGATGACACTTGGGGCCTTGCAAACACCCGCAGACTCAGCAGATACTCCTGCGGTAACACACCGCGCTGGAAAACGCCTGGAGCCATGATGCATTATGTATTTTTATTATTTATGGTGGGAAGAGGAGATGAGGGAAAACCGGGCGGAATCTAAACAGCCTGACAATTCATCTGTTTAATATTTAGCCAGTTAAGAAGGGTTGTTGTAATCCCTGCAAGGCAGCAAGCTCTTCTTTGATTTCCCTAATAGCTTTAAAAAATAATTTCTTACAAGACAATTAGAAATTCTGCCTATGGATGCAAATTTCACAGAAAAACAATTTTAAGCCTTGAAAGTGGGTAAAATATCCCTTCGGTTGAAGTCATTTATTCTGTTGATACACTTCTACAACATGTATACTTTAAACCTGCTCGGATGAAGTGAAATTTAGCAAAAAGGATAATCCCCTCCCACCCCCCAATCTAACATGCCATTTTAAAAACAGCACAGAGGAACAAGAAAACTAAATATTATTTTCAGCCATCACTATTTAGCGAAACACAAACATCCAAATAGAAACGATTGTTGTTCCACCAGAAGATCAGAAGTTAAATTATTTCCACACAATAGGAATGTCACCTCGTGTCACCGGGGATGTAGTAGGAGTTGCATTATTTGTCAAACCAAATAGAGATGCGTGGGCCCACTTTGCTGAAATACAAAAGAATTGAACCTCATCTGAAGGCGTTCTCCGAGTGCCTCCTTCTAGAGAAGCGGGGGTAAGTAGTGCGCCCCAGCTAAAACCACACTAATATTTACAAAATGGTTATAAATCCTCGAAGACATTTTGCCCATTTTGTCCAAAGAAGCAGGAGTGAACAAAGTGTTTATACTTGTTATGTTCCATTAATGAAACTTTTATTACTTTACATCACGGGGAACGTTTGTCTTCTTGAGAAATGAACTACTGACTTCTATAAGGAAAAAATCGTGACAGAATTTCCTAGAGAAAAAGCTTAGGTGCATGGCTTCAAAGGATTATTTCTTTTTCTGCATCTTAGCTTTTTCATAGCTCAGTTCTTCTTATGACTTCTCTTGTGTCTTTGATTGTCAGTTTTCTTTCAAAGTTTATTTTTTACTACTTAGCGCAGAAAAGTGAGCTCTGGCCTCCCCAATGTAAGTGCAATCCAAAAAAGTGGATTTGTGTCTAGAAAGGGCAATAGAAAGAGCAAAACAGGCAACAGTGAAACACCCTACCCAGGTCATCCCACACAAAACATTTCTAGGTTTGCATCCTCAAATATTCCCCCCCCCCACACACACACCCTAAAGTCAATAGTTGGAAGGGAATCAAGTATCCCCAGAACCAGTTTGTGTACTGGATTCCAAATAAGTGGAAAAAATATTTCAAAGTGTCAGCCTACTGGGGGGCCTTCCACCGGGATTGTGCGCAAGATAAAGGTAGAGTGATCTACTTGCAAGTGTGCGTGATTAACACAGATACACTTAAGACTGAGAAAATTTTTTATTCTAAATATTTGTTCAAATAGTACCAGACAATTTGAAATCAATAAACTGTGTCGAGTGGCGAGGGCTGTGGCTATTGGGAAGAGAATAACGGGTGTCACGCCACGCCATGGAGCCGCCTGACTCTACCCGTGAAGGACAATTTGCGGTCTTAATCCTTTACATCAACTACACACACCAGCCACGGTTACAACTGTTCAAAACTACTCTCTCAACTAGTTCAGACCAAGGGGACTAAAGAGGTGAAATGTGGCCCCGCGGCCTGGGAGCGCGTTCCTAAGCTCGGCTGGAGAATTCTACAGATATACACATAAATACATTAAGACGAGGATAAATAATCAGGAAAACGAAATGACTCGCTTCAAATAATAAATACAGATCGTTGAGTCCGATGCAATCCTTACAGGACGGGAAGAAGCATATAAATTAAGGTCTCCGCAACTAAACTAGACGCGGGCCATGCCCGGACTCGCCGGGTTCTGGACCCTCTGCAGGGCGCGTCGCGGACGGATCTCAGACTTACCTTCGGGACACCATTACCAGATTAGAGTCCCTCGGTCCGCAGTTATGTGGCACTGTCAGGCTTACAGAGGAGAATCCTTGCGGCTGATTTATGGCGAGTCACCCAAAGCAGGGCGAGCCTGGAGAGGAGGCCCAGACGCCTGCGCCTCGGCCGCTGTTGGCCCGAGACCGGAAGACAGCGACCGGGCCAGAGCGAGGGCGGGGGTCACCGAGCTGCCTCGCGGGCCCCGCCCGCCACCCCCGCCACCCAAGCAAAAGAGGTAATCGCGCCGCGAGTTCGGGCCGGTGGCCGCCGCTACAGATGCGTCAGTTTGGGGGCCTCGGGCAGGCGTCCCTGAGACGAGTGGTGGGCCGAGAGATCTGTGTAGGTGGGATGAGGGTCACACGGTCCGTGGTGGTGATTGCCGGGAATCTGCGCGGCGCAACTGTAGTCCACGCTGGCTGAAGATGGGTGCGAGAGGTGGCCCAGGTTGAAGACGGGCCCGGATGCGGGCGCCATGGAGTCGACGAAGTTGCCGCCCACGTACACCGGGCTGCCCTGCAGGTTGGCGCTGGCGAAGCCGCCGCCGTTGCTCGCCATGGGGTGGGGCTCGAATTCGGGCGCCGCGTAGCGCTTCTGCTGCGGCAGGCAGCTGCTGAGCGGCGCCGTGTAGGCAGCCAGGCCGTACATGTTGGGCTGAGATTTGGCGAAGGCGGGCGGCGAAGGCGCGTCGTAGGCCAAGCCGGGCACGGGTGGCAGCTGGCCCGAGTAGGCCACGTGGCCCGCGGCGCCGCCGAGCGGCGGGCTGCGCTCCGGGGACTGACCGGCCGGCGAGTGCAGGATACCCTTGGCCTTCTGGTCCTTCTTGTACTTCATGCGCCGGTTCTGGAACCAGATCTTGATCTGCCGCTCGGTGAGGTTCAGCAGGTTGGCCATCTCCACGCGGCGTGGCCGGCACAAGTAGCGGTTGAAGTGGAATTCCTTCTCCAGCTCCACCAGCTGTGCACTTGTGTACGCCGTGCGCACCCGCTTGGACGCTGGGCCCGGTGGGCTCTTGTCCTCGCAGCTCTCTCCTGGGCAAGGAGGGAGAGAGAGGGGACGCTGAGCGGGAGAGGTGGGGACACCCTGGACCGGAGAGAGGTGCTTCCCAGGCTCCTGCCTCTTCCTCCCTCCCTCCCACCACCTTAATCACGGATGGAGTGGGGGAGGGGCGTTTGAGAGGTGAGATTCCAAGAGATTCCAAGAACTCAAAGGCCCCAGGCCTACCTATCAGTGGCACCTGAAACTCCCATCTGCCTTCTGAAGTCCAACTCATTCTGCCCACCCCCTCCCCTTCAGCCTAGCCCATCATCTCGTCCCAAAGGCTGAGGAGGAGTTTAATGAGAGACTAGTAGCAGCTGGTAAGGCCTTCCCCCCTGTCAAAGCAGGGCCAGACTTTTTTGAACAGTCCTTCCAGCCTCTACAGCTGGGAAGGGGGTTGGGGGGGTGCGGTTGGAGGCAGCCCCAAACTGCCTTGCTCAGAGTCTGGCTCCTGGGCAAAGCAACCCAAGCACCGAATGAGGGTGGAGATCCTGGCACCTCACTCCAGCTCAGCTGCACCCATGAGCTCAGTACCCAAATGCAGGGAGGTGACAAACCATAAAATTACAGCCCCAGAGTTTTAGAGGATCCAAGACCAGGCTGGGCGTATTTTGAATACTGCAATGCTAGGAGCAGCAGCCTCAGCCCTGGTTTCCACCACCCCTGCCACCTCTCAGCAGCTTGTCCACTCCCTCCCTGGGAAGACAAATGGATTTCTCCTGGGAGGGAGGGCCTGGGTGTGCAGCTGAGAAGGAGGGGCAGAAGGAGAAGGAACTTAAAGACTTGAAGACACTTCCCCCTACGAGCAGCAGCCCCACAGAGCAGCAGGCAAACCAGAGAGCTGACAACAAGCTAACTACATCCCAGGCCTCAAGCTAGCCCTGCGTCCGGGAGCAAGTTCATCTACCTGAAGATAAAGTACATCAGAGAACACAAGGCCAGAAAAGTTCAGGAACCAAACAGGCTGAGCACAGAGAGGCAGAAGGCCTCAGAGCTCCTGGCCCTACCTGTCTTCTTCCACACCCCCTAAATGGACCTACGGGAAATATTCTCAACTCCAGGGTCTCCTTTTCCAGGGAGAAAAACCCAAGGCTGCTCCTGTTTCAGAGTACATCGTCTTCCCTTAGGATATGTGCCTCCACATTAGGGATTTAATGGGATGGGGAGAACTGAGCTGGGGTGGGCTAAGTAGAGTCCCGTGGTTATTCTTTGCAGACCCTGGTTGGATTCCGGTGTGTAATTTGGGGTTTTTTTGGTTTTGTTTTTTGTTGTTCTTGTTTTTATTGTTTGGGCGGGGGTCGCCAGGCCTCACAGCTTGCGGGATCTTACTTCCCCAACCAGGGATTGAACCTGTGCCCTCGGCAGTGAAAGTGAGGAGTCCTAACCACTGAACCGCCAGAGAATTCCCCAGGTGTGCCATTTTGTAGTTTTGTTATCTTGGGCAAGTGACTTATCTCTAACAGTTTCCTGATGGGTGTTTTGTCATATACCTACCTCAAAGCGTTCTTTGGAAAATGAAATTAGACAACGTTTGTAAAGCGCTTAACATGGTTCTTAACATAGCATTCCATAGACTTTAGTTCTTATTAATTTAAGCGAGTGGGAATCATGTGATATGAGCTACATAACCACCTGGATTTGGGGATCATAGTATCTGTCTTCAAGTTTTGAAGAGCTGTTGGTGGAAGAAGGAGTTGAGTTATGACCAGCAGCCCAGGAGAGCAGATATTAGGACAGTATAAGGAAGAGCTGTCTATGAGTAACTATGAGACATGTCCAGCAATGATGCCAGCAGCCTGGAATGGACGTGAGCACCCTGTCACTGTAAGGATATGACCACAATCAGAGACACTAAAAAGAAAGAACAGGGAGTTCCCTGGTGGTCTAGTGGTTAGGATTCGGCACTTTCACTGCCGTGGCCCGGGTTCAATCTCTGCAATCCCTGGTCAGGAAACTGAGATCCCTCAAACTGCGCAGCGCAGCCAAAAAAACAACTTTTTTTCTGCATGAGGAGTTTACACATATGGCCTCCAAAGTTGCACTTCCAGCCCTGAGCCTCTTAATTCCTGGGCGAGCTAGTCTCTTGGGGTCAGTCTGGGGGACTTAGCCCAGGCATGAGCCCCCTCAGAGAGCTACCTGCAGTGGCACAGCTGTTCTTCTGCTTGGAGTTCTGTCGGGACTCTTTCATCCAGGGAAAGATCTGCTTGCTGATGGTGGCTGAGGAGCCAGAAGCAGTGGGCCCACCCTTGGCCTTCTTGGCAGGTACTCCACCTCCAGGGTTGGTGGGCGAGGATGGGGGCAGGGCTGGTGGGGGAGGAGGGGGTGGTGGTGGCTGCTGCTCTGAGTTCAGACCAGGAGGCTGGCTGCCACCCCCACCTCCCTGACTGTTCCCAGTGCCAGGCCTCATGCAGCTTCCATTGAGTTCAGCCCCCTTGTGGGCTGGGGCTGGCAGAGGTGCAGAGCTCTGGATGGAGCAGGCAGAGCCCCGGTAATCAGTGTCCAGGGAGTTGGCAGCAGCAGGGGGTGGATAAGGCTGATGGGGGGCACTATAGCCATAAGTGTCAGCAGCTTTGCTGTAGCCATAGCCTCCGAAGAGTCCTGGGCTTTCATAGTAAGCAGCCTTCTGCATCGTGTACTCAGGAAGCTCCGGGGCCTGCTGACCCTGCTCAAATAACATTGACCACCACTGTCTCCTTCACCACCACCTCCAATGTCTGCCAAATCCTGAGAGAGCTGGGGCAGCTCCAGGCTCCAGACAACCTGCAAAGAAGAAAAATGAGAGGCCCCAGAGGGACTGTCATTGGCAAGACCAGTCAGTATAGAAGGACTAGCCCAGGCTCTCTGCTTCCCACCAACTTAATAGTAGGAGGATCTGAGATTTTATAAAGTTCAACTTATTTGAACCCTTGGAAAAGTCAGAAGGAATTTCTCATAAACACAAAAAAAGAGTTTCCTTTATCCAAGGGAAGGGGCTTTTTTTTTTCCCAGATACAATTTTCTTTCTCCAAGATTGTCAATTTAGCCTTTGAAACTACATAGAAGAGCATTTGTGGCCTGATGCATTTTAATGACTGATTCTCCCACTAGACTTTGAGCTTTTTGCAGGAAGGGACTGTGTCTTATTCACCTGCGTATTCCTAACATCCAGACCAGCGCACCACATGTAGTAAGTGCAGTAAATGCTTGTTGAATGAGTGAATGAGTGAATGGATCAGTCAGTCATTAGGTCATCCCAGGGTTTTGATGGGCAAAAGAAAGTCCTATAACACTCAGAAAAGCCAGAGCTCTCAAAAAAAGTATCTCCCCCACCTGGTTTCAAAATCACAGCATCTTTCACGGAGATGCAGATAGTCCACTCTCCGGTGACTGGGTGAGAATTGGCCGGTTAGCTCATGGGTCAGCACTGTGAAATCTACTAGGAGATAAAAGCCAAGAAGAGGACTTAAAGACTCCCAGACTTATTTTGAGGCTAGAAAAGTTTCTTCTCTTTGGTCTACATTTTTCTAGATGCTTAACTTTGTCCTCCACTACTTTTAAATGGATACCACTGGAAATGAGTGAAGAGATTTAGAATTTGAAATGCATGGAGCATGGGCGAATGAAAAATGCTTTATGTTATAACTCTATCATTTTAATCCTGCAGCCATTGTATAAATAGATACTACTATTGACCTCTGCTCTGGATCATCCATTCCACCCCACCTCCCACCCAATCTACAACCAATGAGAGAACCTCTCTTGGCATGATGAATGGACCCAGAATTAGAAGAAGAAAAAAAAAAACTAAGAAAAATTCTACCGCTTTTGTGTCCTCTGACTCTTGATGGGGGGCTTACCTTCTCACCCACCCCCCTCTTCTCCTGAAAGCCCCTAATGAGTTAAAGTATAACTAATACCATTCAACCACTTTCATCTGCTTGATAAAGAAAACTCATAGGTCAGCTCCCAGGTCTGAATTCTTGATCTCATCTTTCAGGCAGCTTTCCTTCCCCCAAACTCCCTGGTTTCCATCAGGGACATCATGATGGACCACATTATCTAGACAACTTATGTAGCCTAATGGATTTGACCACTAGTACTAAAACCACTCCTCCGTTTACTCATTTCCCCTACACTTTCACCAAACAGCCTAACTCAATTTTTTAAATTCTTCATATTAGCCTTTATTTGGTAGTAGAGTTGCCCATTTTGTTTTCAAATAAAAGCGAATATGCCATTAATCTTGATAAGAGAAAGACCCTTCTCAATGGAATAACAGAATACTAGGATGTAATGTTTTAGGAATCGTTTCTATTGTTGTTCTTAAACTTATGTAATTAGGATATCTACCAAACAAAGCTGGTCTTAATCTTTCATTCATTTTCTGTATCATTCTCTGACTATTAAAGTTACTGAATATTAAATGGACAGCTACATCCTCATCCTGTGACTAATATTTGTATGTATTTGCCCACAGGCCAAAGGACTACATGTACTCCGAGTTTGGTTAAATCTCTGGACTTTTCTGGGATCCTGCTTCCAGTCTTAAACCTTGGTCCCTCTGGATGTCAAAATGGTCACATTTGACACTCAGACCACCAGAACTCGCTGCTGTTTCTGTCACTCCATTTACAGCAGTGCAAGCAAAACATCCCCCCTCTTGCCTCCCAGGATGACCAAGTTTATCTTGATAGGTAGACCAGTCACATTAAAATAGCTTCTTTAGGAACTGACCAAGTCTTTGAAACAGATAGCTTTACATACATATTTGTTCCTATAGCATATTCCTAGACAAATCTCTGTGCATGTACCTCAAAAGTGCAACTACTGGGCAGCTCCATGAATAAGCAGAGTCTGTTCTCCCACTTCTGTTTTCATTGTCTTAAGGAATTTCAAGGGTCATTCAGTGATGATCCACCACCCAAATGTCCATCTTCCCAGAGGCAAGGGCAGTAGCTCTCTCCTCACTGAAAAGGGCTTTGCAGCCTCTCCCCCACCCCAAAATGTAGAGTCTCAAAGAAGTCACCTTTCCTAAAACAGAACCTGAGGATATTGTTACAAAACTGGCTTTTTTTTAAAAAAGCTTATTTCTTTCCAGAAATCGCTACTCCTTGTGAACTCTGCTTGAACCTAAGAAGCAGGAACGGGTCATAAATCACTTGGACAATGGTCAACTGTTCAGTGGCTCATCTTTTCGATTCCCCCCCCCCTTTTAAGGCTTTCTTTTCTCGCCCTTTGGTACCTCTGCTCATTTGGGCCCCCGACCCAAACGCCTTGGGGTGAAGACTAACTCGCGTAGGGGGAGGGGCGGTTTTCGAAGTCCTCAGCTGCCCTTTCCTCTCCTCCTGCCCTCTACCTCCCAATCCTGCTCCCACCCTACAACCAGCCCCCCCCCCGGCACCCCCCCCCCCGCCCGGAACACCGGCCGAGGCATTCTCCCCAGAACCCCGCCGGCGCCATCCCCGGCTCCTCCTGGGGAAGGGGCACCAAACGGGGTTTGGCTGGTTCTTTCTCGTGGTCCCGGGAAGTTGCCCAGCTCAGCTCCGAGGCCCAACCGCAGGCTGGGAATGCAAGGCCAAACGGTTCCCAGCCGGAAGGAAGGCGGCCTCGGAGCGACCACCGCCCGTTCCCCGGGCCGTGGTGGCCCGCCGCACCCGCCGCGCCTCCGAATCAGCCGAACCCTGATGCTTGCTCACTGACTGCACTTAATTCTGCCCGGGATCAATACCTAAATATGATACCGAATAAATAAAAGGCGCTCACAGCGGCCGGGGGACGGAGTTATTAAGCAGCTGGAGCTCTCACGGTGCATATCAATGCACCTGTCATTGTGGTTTGTAGCAAAATTTATGACTGCGAGCACGGCTGCAGTAAACGCTTCAGTAAGGAATGAAAAGAAAAACACTTCCCAAGGCCTGGCACTTTTCAGAAGTGGAAAACAGGCTCCGCGTAGGAGGAAGCGCAGCAAAAGAATTCCCTGCTCCGCACTTTTCCCGGCCCCGCGCCCCGCGAGCCGGGGGATTATATAAAGTGGCCGGTACCGGCCTCTCGGAGCAGATCTGCTCGGCGGCCGGACGCGGGACGGGACGTGCGTAGCCTGGCCGGGGGCCGAAGACCTGCCGCCCTCCGCGGCCTCGGGAGGCCGGGAGGCTCGCCGGACGCGCGGAGGCCGGCCCCGCGCTGTTCGCCCGCCGCCCGCGGTGGCGGCGGAAAGGCCGAGGGGACTGGGGAGAGAGACGGCTGCAGTCGCTGGGCTGTGACTAGCGCCGCGATCGTCGTAAATCCCGGACGGGTAGAGTTAGACCGTGCGCCTTGAAAGAGAAGAGAGAGGCGTTGGAGTAACGGTTGCTTCTGTTCCTCTCAATTTTTCCTAAGGTTCGAGCTGGCCTCGGTTCCTCTCTCTGTTTTGCCTAAATCAGGGCCTTGGAAACCCACAGATCTCTTTCTGGCGGACACCAATATTGCTGGGCATCCCCATTAATTCACTGGAACCTAGCAACGATTCTTCCCTCTCTGTGGGCTTTACTACCTCGGGATTTCATTTCGAAACTACTCCTTTTCGGGTTTGCTCAGAATGGGATGTATTTACCGCAGAGCTGAGGTAGCTTTCTGCCCACGTTCTCCCGATCTCTCAGCCAGAGCTCCTCTGCCCTATGGGAAGCCCTGGACGCGCCTTCTAAATCACTCTTATTTAGCCCAGATAACTTAATATGTAATACGCCCTGCATTTAAGGCACTGGGCTCACCCCATTAAAGCGCCATAAATTTGAAGGCCGATGATCGGTTATCATGTAACCGGCGGCAGTTCACACTGAGGTGATCCACTTCAAAGCCGCCCTTTGTTTTATGTCTTGATGTATGAATCCTGAGATGGCTACCTTGAGTTGCAGGACAAATGGAAATGTAGTGGAAATTATTTTTAAAAATCACACCACTCACCACAATGTATGTGTGTGTGTGAGAGAGAGATTTTTCGAATTTTGTTTCTAACTCTTTGAAGGCTCTTCGGGTTCCTTTTGATAGTCTATTCTGTTGAGGTGATCTGGAACAAAATGGAAAACTCTCAGTGGCAGCCAGTTCTTTCTTACAAACACATGCAGAGACTCATTACTCCCTTTAAGGGTGTCATAATCAATGTCACTATTTTACATGGTGTCCGCAGCCACTCCAGGCACCTTCTTACTGGCAGAAAGGAGACTCAGTTGGCTCCTGGGGAGCAGGTGGCTTTTAACACCAAAATCCTTGACTGGATGGGAGAAGGGGGAGGCAGGACAGTAGGGAAGGGCCAGAGCCTCCACAGGGGGTGAGCCAAGTGGGTCAGAGGCACAGGGAAGCCATTTCCTCTCCTACTCCAAACAAGCCCTAAACGCCCCAGGTTCCCCAATCCCCCAGGCCAAGCCCACCCCTCTTAGGAGCTAAAGGGAGGGACTGTGCAGTACTGGGATGGGAGGGAAGCTATAGCACAGGGCACCAGAAAAGGAGGGTGGACATGTAGATGGGCCTGGGTGGGTCCTAGTCAAGGCTCCCGCAGGCAGCCACAGTGAAGAGGGAGCTGGGTGTTATTTCTTGGTTTGTACGTTATATCTCCGATGATTTCCCTCAGTTTATTTTATTCCAGTAGGTACCCACCACATTCCTGGCCTGGGCTGCCCACAACTGGGTCGAGTTTGGGCTGCAAACCGCCTAAGACGCAAACATCCCTTCCACCTCACCCCAAAACAGACTAAGCTGCCCACCACTGCCTGCGCTCAGTGGGTGCCCGCCCCGGTCAGGTGAAAGGAGAGACGCAATCCCCCCTCTTGCATCTGCCCTGTGCCAATTAGTCGACTCAGTAGTTTGCAAACACCAAACTGCGCCCGGGAAAGCCCCACACAAAGCGTTCAGGGCCCTTCTAAAGACCAGAGCGCGCAGCCATAAGCCTTTGAAGTGACCTTTGGCTCAGGCGGCAATAACTCACCCCTTAATGAACACCCAACGGAAGCGTCTCGGAGAGATCCCATACCGGTAGGGCTCCTAACATCGCGCCCGGGCTTCAGCTCCCCAGCCAGCCCCAGACCCAGGGGCCCCACTCCACCGAGCCGGCCCGGAGGGCCGGCTCGGTGGAAGCACGATGCACCCATGCCCTCGGACGGGATCAGCGGGTCCCGAAGCCACTTTATATGATACATTCACGTGAGCGGACGTCAACTTTCGCCGCTTGGTTATTTATTTATTTATTTGGAAAAAAAGAGTTCTTTAAAATTAGGAGCTTCCCCTCAGAAAAAGGGCTAAATTGGGAGGCCACCCGGTGCTGTGATTCCCCCGTGGCTGTAGCTAGATTTTTTTTTTCCCAGCCGCGGAGGAACAGGGTAAGTTTGCTCCCGGGGGTTCTGGGGTGCTCGGTGCACTCTGGGCGCAGGAGGCTTGGGAAGGGGAAAGTAAAGAGGACCCCAAGGTGGCCAAAGTTGGGCTACCCAGAGCCCCCACCATCTTCTCCCGCGCTCTTTCCCCAGCCCACCCAGCACCCAGCACCCAGCACGGTCCCAACCAACTTTAGCCTTCTGCTTGCCCAGAATCGCAGGCTTTATCCGGCTGGCTCTGAGCCACCAGCCTCAAGTACCCTTTCCACAGCCAGGAACTGGGTGAGCAAACGGGAGGGAGAGCCGTCTGAGAGCTGTCAAGGAAGAGCTGGTCCCTAGCAGACCTGGCCCTAGACCCCATCCCCCACCAGGAAAAGTCTTTTGAATAGGGAGCCTTGGTGCAGATTATTGAAATTTTCGGGGAAGTTATAAGTGAGTGCTCCATGGGGCCAAATGAAATGCTGCTCGCAGTAATTGGATTCAGCTGACTAAGTTGGCAGGCGCGCAGCTCCAAGGCAGCGAGAGAAGAAAAATGTCCAGCGACTTTAAGTTCTGATGGAGCCAAGCGCTGGAGACTGACAAAACAACTTTACTGCTCTCCTTTGATGGCAACACCCCTGGAAGTCGGTCCCTCTCCGGCTGGGGCCCGTCCCAACCTAGGCTAAGGGAGTGTGCCTTGCTTTCTGGGTCCCTTCCCCACAGAGGCCCAGTCTGGCCTTGCCCTGTGGCTCCCAGGAGCATGGAGACGCTCACTCCAACTCATGGAGCGGCTTTTTCAGGCTTTGGCCCCGGGGAAAGACCCAGGATGACCTGTCCTGTCCTCCCACATCCAGGAGCCACAGGACACAATAAACAAAAGGATGTCTGGGATGCAGGAACCAAAATATGATTTAGTTTTCATTTGGGGTTCTTTGAGGCGAAGGACCCAGAAGCCCTAAACCTTTTCTCTGCCACTATCGCAGTCAAAAACCAGATTAGTGAGGGGGAGGAGCCTCCCAAACTCTTTTGGGTAGTTTGGGGGTTCTACTGAATTTGGGGGAGAAGATGGAATAGCACTTTAACCTCGCAAGAAAAAAATATTAAGCCAACAGCAAGAGATAAAGGCATACGTATGTGGAGCTAGCTCCCAGAACAATGCAGGGAGCTGGCTGGCCACAGAGTTTCTTTTAAATACGTATAAATCAACCTGCCTGCACCCAGCCAGGCGGCTCAAGACATGGAATTAATATGATGCTCCATCTTACTTTGGCAGTGACAGTGTAAAAAAAAGTTTCTTTTTATTCATTTCATTTTCAACCCGTTCTCATAACTGTACATTTACCCCCAAAATACCTCCTCCAGCCCCCACCCTCCTCACCGGCCCTCTCCTCAAACTGCCACCTCCCCCCACAATGCCACCGGCCACCCTCCCAGCCTGGCAAGGTAGTGTGTCCTTCTAACCTTTGGGTAGGCGGGAAGCATCTCCACAAAGCTCACCTCCTTACGATCAATCACCGTCCTGGATGTATATGTAGAAGTGTATTTAGGTCTACGAGTGCTGCCTCACCAATGGCAATCATCAAAATCACAGATTACACAAAATAAATCATATTTAGTATCCCACTCAGGGCAGCAAGTAGCCCCGTGCCCGAAGAGTTCATTTTGTCATGCAATTGCTTACCTGGATCCCAATTTATCATAAACCTGGTGTCCTCGGCCTCACAGTGGGCGCCAGTGGGGGGCAGAGCTAGCCTTCCCCCTTTGTCTGCAGACAACACTGTCCCAACCCTGGTCTTGCGCGCTCGAAGACTCGGCCATATACCCGAGCATACGGAATTCCCGGTAGAACGGAACCAGACTGAGGTTCAGCTACCAATAAACGCAGGAAGAACGAGTTCGTAGTCCCCGCGCCGGCTTTGCCTGCGCTGCACGACCGTCGGTCCACCCGCCCGCCTGTCCGCTCCCAGGCCCAGAGCGGCTGCCACCCGCGCCCCCACCCACTCCTGGGTTCCTGCCCAGCCCTCCCAGGCCCCCCAGAGCTCGGCGTTTGTTTTCCTTTCGGAATGTGGCCCTTTCTGGATTTGAAGAGAGCCCCGGAAACCCCCTCATAGTCGGCAAATACAGACGCTGCCTTCAAATGCGAGCATATTTGTTCACGTGACCCCGAGGGAAGATTGTACTGATTGAGGCTGAAACTTTCACGCCATCCAGCCCCGGAGCGCAGCCAGGCCTGGGGGCTGGGAGGAGGGGCGGGAGACGTGGGATCTCGCGGTCCCTTCCCTTGGGCAGACAAGGGTGGGTATGGGGCGGAAGGAAAGCCCCCATCCCGCGGCTCTGGAGTGACCTAACTCCAGCCTGGCCGCCGGCAGTGGGATGCGAGCGCTGAGAGTCTCTTCCCACACGACCTCTGACCCTGGCCCAGCCTTCCATCAGGCTGGTCCGGGGATCGGAAATTTTAGAGGCTGCCTCTCTTACGGGCGTCTCCGGAGGCAGCCGTGGAGTATCAAAGGCCCAGGGTTCGCCTAGCTCCCCGGCCGCGCCCGGTACTCCGCATCCTCAAGCACCCGGGCAAGGCGCAGCCTAGTCGGAAGCGCCGCTCTTCCCCTCCCCGGGGAGGCAATTACGTTGTGGCACAGCGCAGGCCCCGGCCCTAAGGTGAGAGGCTCCAGCTCACAGACCAGGCTGGTCACCCCGAGGAACACTCCTCTTCACCACCACCACAGTTTGGGGCCTTGGCTCATTCCGCGGACACGGCCGATGAGCCTACACTTCCAGAGCCAGAAAAGGCGCAGAAGCACGGGCCGAGACCCGGAGCGTTCTCCCCTCTCTGCGTCTGGCGAACTCCAGCCAGGTCCTGCGCGGCCTGGAGCCGCCGAGGCGCGAAGTCGCTGTTTGCCGCGACCTGTGCGCCTCCAGATCCAAGCAGGGCCCACGGATCCCGCAGGCCCAGCAACCGCCAGGCCGCGGCTTCCCGCTTCCTGCGGCGCCTCCGAGAACGCGAGGGGGTCTGCGAATCAGTCCTGGCTGGGCTTATCTGGGAGAAGAGGGAGCTTCTATTTTAGAAATATTAAATCAGGATAGGTTTCCAGCACTCTCCGAGTGGTCGGGTGGAATTTACGGTAACAATTCTGCCTGCGGGAAGAAGAGTTAAAAGCTCCCGGCCAGGGCGAGCAGCCAGCCTCCAGCTCCCGGCTTGCGGTGAGCCCCACGGCACTACCCCAGCTCGGCCCGCACCCCGGAATCCCGCACCATCTGGGGGTGTCCATTCCATCCCCGAAGTCTCGCTTTCATAGCCAGCTCTGCTTCTTAGCGGCATCGGGCACGGAGCAGATGCCCTGTCGCCACTTGCAAGGTCTCTGACAGGCGAAGGCGAATGTGCCCGGCAGCCGCGGAAGAGCCAGGGAGAAGGGGGTAAGATCCTCCGCATTCCCACTCCAGAAGCACGGGCAAGTCCCGGAGAACAGGTCACAGGCTCGAGCCCCCAGACCTGTCAGCGAGCCCCTCCTTTGTTCACCCGGCCGGGCCTGGCTGGAGGCCCACTCGGGGCGCCTCTTGGAGTCAGACCGTGGGTGCCCCCAGTCCACCCTCACCCGGAGGACCCCGCCCCCTAGCCTCCCGCCAGGGGCCGAGCAGCCGGCCCGCAGTAAGTGTTAATCTCCAGCCAAAGAGGGGGGCTGCTTTGCGGGAATTTGTCTCCAGGAAAGGATCTGAGCCTTCTTCAATCGGAGCATATGTTCATAGAGCAATAAACCGGAAAGATTTACAGTCCTCGCCCGGCCCCCAACAGCCTCGCACCCTTTCAGGAATTACTTACGATGATTTATCACACCAACCCGGGCAATTGTCACACTGATAAAATAGCCCGGGCCGGTGCCCGCCAAGCCCGGGCCTTGGGAGGCTGTTGGCTGCCGGGCTGGCGGCGGGGCTGAGGAGGTTTTTTGTGGGTTCCTCTCTGGGCCTACCAGGGGATGTGGGGGTGGGTGGGTGGGTGGGGTTGGGGGGTGGGAGGGCAGCCAATTCTCATTGAGAAAAAAACGCAAGCAGCTCAGAGAAAGCGCCCAGAATCTGCGCCAGAGTCACTTGCAAAGCACATAAACATTTGTCATCTTTGAATAATTGAATTAATGTGTTATTGTTTGAATGTATAATTCACAACGTAGGAAACTTTGTCTCTGTCCTGACGGGGAAATATACACACACCAAAAAAGAAATCAAAACACACACAATCCCAAAACAACCACCACACGCAGACAGCCCCCAGCTCGCCGATGTCATCCTCAAAGCCAACTAGAGGGAAGGAGGCAAAAAAAGAGAGGCCCTCCTCCCCGGCATCAGGGCCGGAGTGGCGAGCTGGAGGAGAATGCCCACTGCTGCCCCCAGCACAGATCTCCGGCAAGCTGGGGGTGGGGTAAGGGGGTGGGAGTGGAGTGGTCCGTGGGACCTCGCAGCTCCTTGGAGTGCAGGAGAAAAAAGGCTGAAACTGGAGCCAGCGGGAGAGACAGCTCCTGCCTCTCACCCTGGCCTCTTCCCCCCCCAACCCCGTTTCCCTTCCCCCGAGGCTTCTTCCCCTCACCCCAGGGTCTCCCATTCCTCGGGCGGCGGGGACTTCTCCCTGCCTTTATTTTAGATCTTCTCTCCAAATTAAAGATACAAAAATCGAGGGGAAGGGGGGCAAACTCTTTGCTGGGGTGACAGAAGCAGCAGAGCGTGGGTGCGTGGGTGGGTAGTGGGAGAAGCAACTCGGAAATCATTATCTGTTGGTTGAAACCTGCCTGGGGTAAAATTTCAACTCGATTTTATAGCCTTCCATTATGACGCAAAGAAAAATTTACGACCCTCGCTTGAAAAGAGGGCCGAGGCCTTTTCTCACCGGTTTAAGAATAGGCAGCAGATGCCGTGACAGCGACCATTGTTCCCGGTAGACACAGGCGACCGAGCAACCTCGGCCCGCGTGCGCCAGGCGCGTCCCCCAGCCGGGCGGGTTTTTACTACTCCTGTCGCCTCTGAGCAGCCCGCGCGCACCCTCGCCCCTCGCCCCCCGCACACCCTCACACACCCTCTCTCTCTCTCTCTCTCTCTCTCACACACACACACACACACACTCGGCGGCTCTCAGTAATTTTTCATAAGTGCAAAGCTTTGCTGAACCAAAGGTCACCATCCAAGCCACTAACAACTTCTCGCCGGCGCACGGTTCCAAATCAGGAAGCAAAGGGAACTATTTGTCAGTGGCCTGACAGCTAAGTTCATTAAGGATTTAAATCAGAATAAATAAAAGTCGCGAAAATATTTACCTGCCGGCCGCGCTCCCGCGCCCGCCGCCTGGGGCCGAGGGTGGAGGGCTGGGGGCGCCGCACGGCCCCCCTCGGCGGGTGATATTCTTGGGATCCCTGCACTTTCCAAGTCGGAGAGAGCCCTTTGCGTGGCAGATTAATGACGACTCCGTGTTTCTTAAGGGACGTGCTGAATTAATTATTTCACCAATCACGTGGTCGGGACTTGTAGAAATCTATTCTTATCATCTTCCTCGCACTTTGAAAATTCTCCGGGTTATGAAAGGCCCTCCCCCGGCTGGCGGCGAGCCCCGGCCGCCCAGCCCGGCGCGGGGGGCAGGGAGGGCTCCCCAACATGGCGGGCGCGCGGGAAGCGCAGTCTGCCGAGGGTCCCGATTTACTGTACTGTACTCCGGCGGGCTCGGCTGTGCACTCGCTTCCTCCTCATCCCTGCCCGCGATTCAATACACACAACCGTACTGATGTATTGGTGGGCACAGGAGGAGCCATTAACCAGAAGACGGGCAGAGAACAATCATAAAATGTGTCTGAATATTTAAACTTCTGTCTGCGCACTTATAAATACACATGTCCACGCGTCTGAGGCGAGCCCTTCCATATATTAAGGACACATGTCTGATTTTATGCATTCTGCTCATTTCCTGTCGCGAGTAAGGCCCCCTCCCATCTATTTTGGGACTCCTGTCTTGGCCCCCTCTTCAAGGAGAAGCCAAGACGAGAAAAGCCCTCGTGAAAAAAACAGCACACGCCACTTTTTATAGTGGGGAGTGTTTATTGTGGTCTGGAGGGCGGAGGGGGCACTCGGGGAAGGAGGGGCAGGTGCTGGAGGCCCCGGTGGGGCTGAACAGCACAGGAGAAGTAGAAGGAGCCCAAGATTGGAGGCCAGAGGGGTGAGATCCGAGCAGCCACCCGCCAGCCCCAGGTTGGCCCAGAACCCAGCACCAGACACGCCCTCAGAGTTGGGCGTCCAGGAGATCTCTCTCACCCACCATGTCACAAAGAGACCGAGGGGGCCTGGGGCTGATCCGGGCCATGCTGAGAGCCAAACTGGAGCCTCCTTTTAGCCCGGGAAGGTACTTATTTTCCTTTTAAAAAATAATGTCCACCCCGCTGCAGCCTGAATCCAGCCTTAGGCTTCCCAATTCTCACAACATATGATGGCCAAATTGGGAGTGTAGGTATGGGGGAGGGGGAAATGGTAGAACTGCTAAGCCTTACACAGTTTAACCTTCACACATCAGGCACATTACAGAAAATAATAAATTGTTTATACTGGATGTTAGCTTTTAGAAGACCTAATGAAGAATGCTTCTGTGGAGGCACCAAACAGGAGGGAGATTTCGCTACACCTTTTATTATTTCAAATATAGATCAATGAATTACATCAAAACTACAGGCAACAATTAGTATAAATAATACTTTAATCAGTGGCAGCAGAACATTGGTCAATTCTATTAAAAAAAGCATCTTGTGTGAACAGACACCATGGGGCTGACTGACAATGTCATCGCCCAACAAAAGGCTGCAATGGACAAAGTGAGATGGGAGTCTGAGGAGCAATGTCCTCGCCAAACACTTCACTCCCCCCAGTCACGACCCCAACATACCATTGAAAAAACTCAAAACAAACACTTCTGGCTCATATTTGGGGGAACAAACTGGAAACAAATAAAAGCAAATGGGCACTGAGGCTTCCTACATCTAGGTTTCTCCAGAGTACGTTCCCAGATGGAAACTCATTTCCTTCCCTGCCCTAGGTGACTGGGGGGCCCTGCTTCTTCCCTGCCCCACTCCTGTGGGCCCAAATGGACGCTGGGGTCCGATTGGGACCTCAGGGTTGAGGGCCGCCCTCTGGGCCATCCAGGCTCCATTAACATTTCAAAAGACAATCCCTAGAAGAGGAGAAGGAGAAGTGAGACTTATAAACAAACAAGTTGTTTCTCTGATTAAGTTACTTTCCAAAGTAGTGGGGCTATTTTTAAGAAGGACCTTGGGTTTTCTTCATCAAAACATGCCTCTTGGCTTTCCTCTGGGGCAGGGGTGAAGGCAGTTAAGTAGTTTGGCATTTGGTCTGAAGCTGGAGTGAGTAACCTGAACTTCTGGGAAGGGGGAAATCTATATAATAATCTTTGCAATACATATGTAGTTGGATGTTGTGAAAATATATATTACCCCCTCCCAAGGAGAAGGTTCAATGTATTCACAGATTCGGGTTTTAGGAAAGAATCTGAGCAACTTTCCAACTTGCCTAAGGATAGCGGCCCTTTTCAAATCCTACATCCAAAGACTGCTCTCCATGTTCGAGGGGGAAAAAAAGAAGAGAAGGGTAGTTAGAGTCCAAAAGGTTAAGGGTTTAGAGGTCAGTCCTCCTGGCTGAAATACAGCTAATCGAATAGAAAATTTGTCCTCTGGATGAACCTGATTCTGTAATTTAGCCGAACTTCAGTAAAATACCTTTTCAGCTTCTCAACGTGAGGGCATCAGAAAAAAGACGTCTTGACTATGTATGAACTCTGTGCTTTTTGTCATAGAAACAATGATGCGAATAATGCAGGAATATCCATCTTTAATATCCCGACGTGGCGATATTCAAGTATTGCCATGTGCAAGTCTGAGAGCCAGGCTCACCCCAAGGAGGAACAAAGAGCTGTCCCTAGGGTCTAATACAAAAGAGCAAGGCTTGGAAGACACTTTAGAGAAGTGGAATTTCAGCCTAGGGACTCCAGTGAATACCTGCCCTCCGCTCTCAGGAGACACAGAACCAAAGAACATGCCTGTAGAGAAAGTCTTTTTCCCCCTACACTTAAATATATTTTAAAAATTACCTCTGAAATCTTCTAAAGTGTTCTCAAGCACTGAAAAAATAGCCCCAATTCTGAATCTCCTTTTCAAGCTCACCCCCTCTCCCTCCCCACTTTTGTGACTTTTCGGTAGCTACAACCAGGGGTTTCTTTTTGGAGCCCGAGGCTTTGCGGTTTAAATTTCTGAAGCCTTGTTTCATTTGAGTCTATGAACTCTGGCCATTACCTTTGACTCTTTCCCTTATCCTTAAGGGTCAACATTTTAGAAAAGTGAGCTTTGAACCCTTCCCAGGCAAGGCATAAGAAAAATGACTAAAGAACATCTCTCCTGTTGTTTGAGAGCGATTGTTTTTAAACCACTATTCTCAAGGCAAGGGAGAGGAGAGGGCCTGAAAACTTTTATACTTTCACAAATTCTGCTAATTAATGGGTTGAGGAAAACTTCCTTAGATTTGTTTTTTAAAAAATTAAAACTTAGGGAAAAAACCCTAAGACCAACTTTTGTGGACTTCTAGATTCAATTAGTTTTTCTTTCATTTAATACAGCAAGACTTCCTCACCTTCCCACTTTCTCCCCAATGCACATTCCCTCTTTCATATAGGCAGGCCATACACCAATGCCTATAAAATACTGCTATATGGGGTATTTGGGGACATTTGGAATCCAGTTGGAACAGAAAATTCAGTCATTATCTAATGACCCAGAACACAGAGGTTTTGTTTTCTTTCCCCAGAAGGAAAATGTTGGACCATTTGTTTCTTTCTTTTTTCCCTTTCCTTTAATCACCCAGAACTGGTTGTAAGCACAGTGCTGAGAAAAGCACATGTGGAAATATATTTTCAGGAACTCAACTTTGAGTGGATCCTTTGCTTCCCTCTAAAAGGGTTAAGGGCCCCCTACACACATTTCCGGGGAGTGGGGAGGGGGTGGAGTTCAAAATGCCGGTTACAGCCAGAAGTAAGTCCACGCATCTCTTGATTCTGCTCCCTGAAACCCAGCCCCTTTCACCATGGTAAGTTTTTTGGCAATAAGATGTCAGTTATTTCTGCACCCCAATCCCCAACAAATAAATACTTAAGCAAATATAATCTAAACATACAACAACCCGTTTGCACTTCCTTCTTAGACTCATTTCTTTGGGCATGGGGCCACTGGGAGCAAAAACAATTTTTTTTCACACTGGAAATTACACAGACAACCCAGAAAGTTCAGAAATCCTGGCCCAGCCCTCCTGCTTCCACTGAAAGCACCTAGCGCAAGGGTGGCCAGCCTTCTGATTCAACACGCCCACATTATGAAACCACAAAGATCCCTGGAGGGGTGGGGGGGGCGGGGAGGATGTTCAAATTCACACTGGGATAAAGCATCCAACCTTCATTTGCAAATTCAAAATCCAACAGCGGAGATTTTCAGGAGTTTAATGACTCGCCAAGGTTTTATGTTCTCAGTAGCTCCTGCCATTTGATAATATACTTAGAGAGAGAATCCCGCCCCCGCCCCGACCCCCATCCCCGCTCCAGGGAGGGGGCTACCCTCGGGCAGGGTGCTAACCTAGTCCGAGGTAGGCCTGCCTGTCCCAGGTCCACCCTACAGTACCTTAGAGCCCAGGGAGGTGACAGCAGGCCCGGCCTGCCCCCACAGCTTCGGCTCAGCCGGGAGCTCAGGGAGGGATGGGCCCAGGGTCCCCACTTCTATAAGGTCGTCAGGTCCGTGTGGTGGTCCTTGGCCAGCGGCTGCAAATGCTGGCCAGGGGCAGCTGAGGAGGAGCAAGAGGAGGAGGAGGATGAAGACGACGACGACGAGGACCTGCCTTTCGTGTTGGGCAGCTTGTGATCTTTTTTCCACTTCATCCTCCGGTTCTGGAACCAGATCTTGATCTGGCGCTCGGAAAGACACAGGGTGTGAGCGATTTCAATCCGACGGCGCCGCGTCAGATACCTGTTAAAATGAAATTCCTTTTCCAGTTCTAGGACTTGCTGCCGGGTGTAGGCCGTCCGGGACCTCTTGGGCTCCCCGCCGGTGTAGTTGGGGTTCACTGTGAGACAAGCAGACCGCACAGTCAGGTCAGCGCCCGGCCTCGGATTAGGCCACAGCCGCTCACTTCCTGGCGCGCCCCGAGGCCCGGGCCCTCCCGGCGCGCTCCTGGCCCACTCCCTGCCTCTCGCCCGCCCGCCCGCCCGCCCTCCCAGGCGCACACGCTCACTCCCACCCAATCCCTCGGACCCACCTGCTCCCCTGGGCTCTCGGGCGGGGATCCCCAAACGTGCCCCATCTCCCCAGCCCACCTCCCGCTCCAGCATTCCCAGGCATTTTGGAAATCCCCTCTTCCACCGCGTTCCCTCCGCTCTGAAAATGGAGTCCTCCCCCACCCCACCCCCATCTCCACCCCCTTTTGCGCCCAGAGCCAAGCAGCCAGCCACATGGTCCCGGCCTGCTCCCTCGGCTATAAAAATTTATGGAGAGAGTAATTGTGGCGCCCATTGAAGCCCCACACGCCCCCACCCACTCGCACCCCCTCGCGGGGCCCAGGCCGCCGGGCTGGGGTGGAGACTGAGAGGTCCTGGGCCCGTGCCTTACCGGAATTCACGTGCACCTTCTTCATCCACGGGTAGACCACGGCCGGCTGCTTGAGGGCCGTCCCAGGGGGCGGCTGCTTGGGGCCGCCCGGCTGGCTGCAGGCCCGGGAGCCGGGCAGGGGCGGGGGCGCGGGGCATGGCTCTCCCGGGGCACCGTAGTGGCCGCTGGGGCCGCCGGGTTCTTGCCCGTGACCCCGCGTGGGCAGTGCCGAGCCGGGCCCGGGGCCGCCGCCTCCGAAGGTCTGCTCACCGAAGTCGGGCCGTGGGTAGAGCCCCGGGGGCTGGAAGTCGGCCCCCTGCGCGCCGCCGCCGTAGTAGTCAGCGCCCTGCTCGCCTAGGTAGCCACCCTGCAAATATTCCTCGCACGGAGGAAACTTGGGGTCCACATACTTGGAGTTCACCATATACGAACTCATGGCCATTAATTTCAGAAGGTAGAAAATACTAATTTTTCTCGTGTTGTCTTTTTTTCTCCTTCCATAGGGCCCTCCTACTTGCTGTCAACTGAATAAAGTTGGCGGCCATGTGACCAGACCAGCCAATAGCGAGGGAGTGAGTTTATCACCGGGTTGGTGAGCATCTCATAATTTTCACAAATTTAACTAAATAACATACGTGTAATCAAGTGACTTGCCGTGGCACATTTGAGGGCCCCCGCCAGATGTTAAAGTAGTTCTAATCCCAGCATCCTCATTCCCCACAGGTAACCCCAGCTTTTGTCTGCCACTGACTTTGCTAACCTCCAGTGCCCCCGCCACTCACCCCGCCTGTAATCAGCCCCCCAAAATGGGCACAGTTCAAGCGGGAATGAATCCTCATATCTGTCAGGGTGCATGGCATCAAAAAGTGGGCGGAAGAGGTGGCTTCTGAGTTGGGCAGAGAACCCCAGGCAGGCAGGACTCCCGCCCGCCCAGCCTGCGGAGCGGGGACTCTGCCATACAAAGGCCGAATCCCGGCTTTGTCTTCATCAGGGTCACCCAAAAGTTACTACAATCTGGCTGGCCTGAATCAAATTAGGCAATGAGTAACTGCCAAGCTTTCTTCGAGGCCGGGGTGTTTCCAGCCAAATATTGGCCCTTGCTGGTATGGCAAGAAGTCCCCGTGATGCTCTAGCCAGGGCAGCTGAAGGGTAGCCCAGGAAGGTGGTGAGGGCACCCCTAGCTCACCCAAATGGACCCCAAAGGACCCTAAACTCCTTCTGCCCAGCTCACCTTCTTCTCACATGGCAGTAACGGCCAATGAGGCCCTTCATTGGGCACCCTCCAACTTTATGCCCCTGGAGGGCAGACCTGGGGCTGGGGTGACCTGGACTCCCATCTTGCTCCCCAGTGCCCCCAAACCTAACCCTCTGGCCCTGCATTCACGCAACCAATTAGGGTTTTACACAGGGGGCCCTGTTTAAAGGTGAGGAGCTTCTCCAGGAAAAGGCTGCTCTATGTCACCAGGCTCAGACGATCCTCCTGGAGTCCAAGGTGATAAAACAGAAAGAGGCGACTGACCCGCCGGCTGCCTCTGGCCTCCAGTTCTAATTCTGGCTATTGCGGAGAAATGTGAAGTTTTTGCATCGACCATATATTCCCCTAGAATCGAATCTGTGACTATGTGGATACCACACAAATTCGGTTCTACAGGGTATATATAGACAACGTTACTACCTCCGGGTTCCACCCAGAGCGAGTACCCAGACCGTTGCCAGCCCCCGCCTCTTCCTCGGAGCCGCCACCAGCCCAACGCGGCCACCCTGCCTTTCAGAGATGGTCCAGGTAGCCTGAAGCGCCTGGTGGCAATTTGCAGCAACGAGTTCCCCATCCTTGTACCAGGGCCGGGGTTACCAAGCAGCCAAGGAGTCAGGACAGTCTTCTTAAGAAAGAAAGAAAAGAAGAAAAATAATCCGTCCCAGAAATGGCGGCTTTATTACCCCCCTCTCCGGATCCACATAACCCCCACTCCCTTAGCAAGTGGTATTTTCCAGAAAGGAGCAAATGCCCTCAATGGCAGAAGAAAAAGAGGCAAGAGGGAATATCCTCTGCTCATTCTTCTGCCCACTGTCAGGGCAAGCCAGGTTGGCTGACAAAGCTAGTTCTCCAAGAAGTCGCGCATTTACCTTCCAGGGCCCTGAGCCCGGCTGGCCTCTCTGTCCGGCTGCTGCTGCAGACCCCGAGGCAGGCGCTGCTTGCAGGCACCGAGCTGCCCTGGGCTGGGGCCGGCGCACTAATGGTGAAGGGCAGGGCAAGGGGTCACTCGAAATCATTTACAAACATATCACAAAGTTTCATTATTTTTGCTTTGCCGACAGCAGCACACAAGAGTACAAAAGTTCACGAGTTGTGCCCGCCCCAGCGCAGTCCAGGGCTCACCCCTCGCTTCAGGGCACCAAGAGCACTCAGGGCCCGGATGGGTTTCAGAGGCAGAGGGATGCCCGGGCTCGGGTGGGGCTTTTGGATCCCTGACTGTAGGCTAGAGGTGTTTAAATATTTTGATCGTTTTGATTTTACCCTCATGATTCAAAAATTATTTTCAAGCCCCAACCTGGGCCTGGTGCGGTGGAGCCCCCTCTGCCTGGCAAAATTGGCTGGCTTCTCCTACTCTGCACTGTGCACGCTCCCTGCTCACTCCCCCACCGCCATCCTCTGGTTCCAGTGCTTTGGCTGTTTTGTAGGGATATCCTGGGTGCCAATTCTAACAAGAGCTCTGCCCCACACCCAGCCCCCTTGTCCCAGGGGGGCTCCCCCCAACTTCCTCTAATGCCAAGAGCTCCCACACACCTGCCTTCCTGGGGACCTTGGGCCTAGGCTTTATCCAGACAAATTGGGGGAGCCTGCTGGGACAGGTGGGGAGCCGGGTGAGGGTACATACACATTTTCATATTTGTTAGACGCTGTGACCTGCATTTCACCTTATTGCTCAACTTGTTCAGACAGGTCAAAGCCAATGAGTTATTGATGAACAAAAGCGTTAAATATTCACCTCCCGCCCAACTGCTTTTGATGTCTCCGCCTTTTTGTGCTGTGTTCAGCTACAGGGTGCTGATCGTGGGTTTGCAAGCAAGGAGCATCCACAGAGATAAGCACCCAGAGCCAGGGCAGCCTCAGGAAGAGGGCAAGACCAGGAGTTCCTGGGGACACCGGATTTTCCAACCTGGAGCCCTGAGCCCTGTTTCACTTGAGACAGCCTGATTCATAGAGGTGAACTATGTACTGGGCGGAACCTCCACTCCTGAGGGGTGGGCACAGCCCCCAGGGAGTCGATTAGGCTGCCCAGCCTGGAGGGCAGAAACCTGGCCCAGAGCCAAGCCTTAGCTTCCCGGACCCTACAGAGAGGATGTCTCACCAGGGAGGGAGGGTGCCTGGTTCCTAAAATCTTCGCACATTCCATCTCCTATGAAAATAAAATCAGCTCCGTTTTGCATGAGGGAGGGGCCCCTGGTCTTTCCTTGATTCTCTCCCCACTACCATCATCTTAATGAGAGAGCCTTCCTGGAGATTTCACAGGCCTCCTCAGAAATGTACCTGTCTTCTGCGGCATATGCAACTCAGAAAGATCCAAACTTCCAAGCCCAAGACCCCAAGAATCTCTGCACCCCCCGCACCACCACCACCCCCCCCCCCCGCCACGTCTGCCTGCAACGCTAGAGGCTCAGGCGCAGAAATTCTCAAATTGCAGTTATAGAGAAGCAGAGGTGAACTAGAAGGGCCGTATCCCTCCCTCCTCGCTCGGCCGCAGTTCCCCAACCCAGGGCCTAAACCGCCGCGGCTGGGGCTGGGGCTGGGGCCTAGGGAGGGGGGAGGAGGGACTTCCACGTAAAGCTCAGAATTCGCAGCCCTTCCCGGAAGCCGGCCAACCCCACACACCCGCAGCCACAGAGGGTTGCGGGTTTTTTGTTTGTTTGTTTGTTTTCTTTTTACAAAAAAACTAGAGAAGGTTGGGCCAGGCTGAACCGGGTTGAGCTGGGCTGGGCGGCAAAGGGGGATCGCGCTGCCTGGGTGTTCAGCAGGTTGATTCGAGCAGAAAGCGATGCTCGCCGCGACTTGTTAATAGGGCGGGCTGCTAATTAGCTGCAAGCTCTTCACAGACGCGTTCGCTGCGGCGGAGCTGCACCTGTGCGAGCTGGGGAGGCCTGGGAAGGCCGGGAAAGTCCAGGGAGGTCCAAGGAGACAAGGGCGAGAGGCCGCGGCCCGTTCCCTTACTTTAGGTGACTGTAAACCAGGCCCCAGAAAATTTTTCCAAGAGTCCAACTTAGATCCTCCACCTCCAGCTCGAGCTCCCCTCTCACGGTCAGGCCTGGGGAGGCAGGACTGCTCTTCCACCCGCCCACTCCCCTGGCGCGGCCCTTCGCCCCTACCACCCCAGTTATCAATACCGCCCCTTCTCGATTCGGAAGAAACGGGAAGGTACTTACAGCGGCGGTTTCTCACGGTCCCGAACCTGTTGCAATGAAAACGGGGGTCACTTAAATTCCACAGGATAATAAAGATAGATGATACACAGAAAAATGACAAGGCCCAGACACCCCGCCAATACCCAGACCTCCCTCCTGCTTCGGATGCCCGCCCCCAGGAACTGCGCCAAGTTCTCCGCGCGCGGAGCGGGAGACTGCAGTGCTCAAGGGCAGACCCACGAGGTAGGAGAGTATGGCCCCCATCACCTCCCCCACTCTATGCACCCCTTGAGCAAAACCTTACTTTTTGCTTGGCCCGACTCAGGCTGTCTGTAACAGGGTTTCCCCCGTGGGAAAACGGGAAGCGAGGAGAAAACGGGCCTTTGTGTATTTTCTTCTGCACAATCGGCGGGGTGGGCGCAGGTCCACTGGGGAGGGGGTTAGCCGCTGCATCTGTCCCCTGCCCCAGCTCCCCGTCTGTCTCGCGCTAGGAGCATCTCAGACCCCTTTTCCAATTTCAGATTGGTTTCAAATTCCCCAGCTCCAACCAGCGCTCCCCTAAAACTGTCTTTTCCTTCCCAAAGAAGTACCAGACAAGGCTAGGACTTGCCTTCCCACTTCTGCTCTAATTCAAAACAAAGAGCAATTTCCAAGGGAAATGAGGACCCAAATGATAATCAAGGAAGAGGAAAACCGATGGGTTTAAAGGTAAATGGCAATGCTTTAGACTCTTATCCAGCTCTATGGATATGACATCATTTCGTCAGCATTTTTGCTGGAGGACCCACAAAGCAATCTTACAAAGCAGTGATCCTCACAGGGGCTGGTGTCCAGCTTTAAGTTTTCAGTCTCCTCTAGTTTTATTCTGGGATGGCAGTCTTCTCTGAGAAATCACAAAGGCAAAGCCATCTCCATCCTTATCCTTTCTCTCTGTCCACCTAGACTACCCGTTTTATTCCACTTCAGAAGCAGATGCCCCATTATGAGGAGGCGAGAGACAGAATGTCCCTCTTGTGAGGTGGGAGCCCTCAATTCCTAACTTTCTACGTCTAGAAGGGAGAGGAGAAAACCAGGATTTCCATCCTATTTCTTGATTTAGGTTTAAGCTAAAATTAAAATTAACTTCCAGGGGACGTCTCCCCACACCAGGTAGAAAAGATGGGGCAGAGAAATCCCCCACCCCTGGAGTTGTCCTGGAAAAAGTAATAAGTGACTTACTGGTTTTCTCTCCTAGTGGGCAGGGGAGCTGGGAGCAGACCTGTCTCCTGCGCCCGGCGCTAGCTGGAGCCTCTCACTTTTCTATTGCTGCTTCAGGAACCAAGCATCTGCACTTGTACGCTCTTAACCTAATTTATGGTGGGAATTATATTTTGGCTTGTCAACTCTCAAGCCATAAAACAAAGTTTATTGGGATCACGTGTTCGTAAATAGCCACTCAGGTTCCATCTCTGGCAGAACCATAAATAACCTTCCGCTTTAAACTTTTATTCACTAAATAAAGGTTCACTGCAACTGTTCCCTCACATTTAAATAGTTCCAAATATCTAGGATGCAAGGGGGGAGTCATATTCATATCAATACCCCAGGCTTTTCAAATAGCATCTTTTCAGGGATGTCTATTGAAACTGCGAGATAGTGCTATTTGGAAAAGGCTGGTTGATGGGCATGTCTTATGATTCTTTGGCTGCATCCGCTGTGAGTACCATCCACTCCTTTATTTCAATCATTTTTTAGCTTTGGATGTGGTAAATAAAGAGGAAAGCCAAAGGCCACTTCTTACTTGCTTATACCAGAAGTTATTTGAGATTTTGTTTTAGCTTCGATAAGAAAAGGGTGGTTGGGGAGATGCTGGGTGGGCTTGGGGGGTGGGGTGGGGCAGCTGGAGTTAACACTTGGCTCTGTATTGTTGCGAATGAGCTCAGCGAAAGTTGAAGGTAGCCACATGCCTAGGGGTTTCTATAATTTGCTTAGATCTGGAAGGGAAGCCTTTGCAAGTGACCAAACTGCTTAAAACAGCAAGACTTGGGGTTTGGTAAAGTGAGAAAGTGGAGAATAGCCCCATCGGAATCTTTGGCGACTGAAACTCTAAAGAAGGTTATAAAACAATAAAAAACAGCCCTGGTGTGAAGGGGACAGGGTGTGAGGAAGTAAATGAGGCTCTCAAGGAACCCAAGCCCAGGAAGTCAGATGTCCCCAGTCCCATAGTGTCCCAACCACAGGGCTTAGGGGTCCAAACCTGGGTGGGATCCTCTCTCTCCCCCACCCTTACCCTTCCACCAGCACCAGAGGGAGAGCCTAAGAGAGGGGGAGGCAGCGGGCTCTCCTGCTGTGAAAGGTAAGAGAAGGAGCTTGGGCCCGAGCGCTGATCCATGGAGTAGAATGTGCCACGCTATGCCTGAGGTAGGCGCGGGTGGGGCAGACACCCCCAGCTCCTACCCAGGGCAGTGAGTGAAAAGAGAATTGACACCCAACATCCTTCCATAGCCTGGCAGAGTTGCTACCAAACAGTGTGAAAACGTATGATTTTTACTATTCCGATTAAAAGAATGGGTGTCCTGTGTAGCTTTGTAGAGCACATATACGTCTATGATTTCTAAATCAAATTCAGTTGTAAAAGTTCTCATCAGCAAACCCATCAAGCCCTTGAAAGAGACTCCTTTCCACAAAAATCTCTTTGCATCCTAATTTCCACCCATTCTCTGTGCATTTCTAAACCCATTTCTTGATTTCACTTTCACTGGCTAGAAAGCAGGGGGCTATTAGCCCGGACTGTATGGCATCTACTTCTTCCCTCCCCATGCCATTAGCCACTTAGAAGTAACTTTTTCTTTTACAGTTGGTAGCATCTGTTTTTAAAATATAAGCAAAGATCAATCCTTTAAAAAAATGTTTTCTGACTCTATTAGCACTAGGTGAGCAGCTTCAAAACAAGCCCCCCTTAATCCACTGTAAAAAATAACAAAAGTTTGAGGGGCTGGGAAAAGCCTTCTTTATTCTTCCTTAAGTTAATAAAAGAGGATGAATCAAAGGACCTATGACATTCTAGGCAATTGTTATGAGCTTTTTATGGGGGAGGGGCCATGTAAAGAGAAGACCAGGCTGAGAGAATGGTGTTTGAAACAATGTCTGACACCTACTCAGGGCTCAGTAGATATTTTTTGAATGAATGGTGATAAAGGATGGTAACTGGGACTTGCCTGCAGTATTCACAGTGGCTTTCGTAAGAATAAAACTATATAGCCTACTCTGTACATTTAGATAATAACAGCAAAGTAACTAGCTATGCGTAGGGGAAAAGGAGAAAAGAAAGGAAGACACTGAGGCAGACAACTTCAATTACTTTCTAGTCTTAGGACAGCCAGGCGACATGATTAAAGGAGAAAGTGTCTACCTCCCTCCAATCTTCCTTGGCCCCTGCCCTCAATGCTGGGCTTCTGTAGATGAATGACAGAGTGCAGATGGGGAAGAGCAAGCTCTGTCTAGTAAGAAGGCTAAGCACCAGGGAGAACAGAAGACTACTTTGGGCCAATTTGTTGGGGTTTTCCCAAGGACTTTCAATGGTGGTGGTAACAGTCCTGAAGAAGAGGTCGGGGAGAAGAGGTGGGGTGGGGGCCTTCTTAAAAACCTGTAAGGAATTTGGTTTCTGGGTAAATTGAGACTCTAGACACTGTCCTTCCTCACTGGGCTGGAAAAAGCCAGTCCTGGGAATTTCTGCTCAGACAGCTTCCATGAGCTAGGGTTCCCTGAAGGAACCCAGATGCCAGAGCCGCTCCCAGGAAGAAGGAGAGACTGAAGGGGCCCCAAGAGGCATCAGCTGCACTCCAAATGTATTGAGGTCCACTCTCTGCCCACCCTAAGGGCCCTTGCTATGTGGCCCAGGAAAGAATATCCTAACCTTGACTTTCAAGAGGCCTCTTGCCCAGAAGTGGTACTGAAGTGGTACTGAACTCTTCCCTTAAACTGTCTGCACAACCAGGATAGGGGATGGGACTTCGGATGAACTCCCTAGGCTGGGGGCAGATAAAGAAAGACTGCCAGGCCTGGCCCTTAGGGACACAGGCCTGGCACTTAGGGACACAGGCTGGCGGTAGAGCCAGAAAAGGGCTGAACAGGGAGTCCCAAGCAGGAGAGAAATATAATTCCATATTCCTGGCATTATATCCCATCACTGAAAGAGGACCACTTCTCCTGCTACCCCCGCCCCTCCCCCCCCAAATGGAGCCTGCACATTGGAGATCTGCCTTGGTGTCCTCTGGGAAGGAATGGTGACCCCAGAGGGAACCACTCTAACAGTGAGATGTGCCATCCAAAAGAACAGGCTCTCGGGCAGGATCTCTGATGGCAGGGCCAGAGATTGGAAAAGGCTCCAGCAGTCCCAAGAAAAGCAGGATCTGGGGGGTCACCTAAGTCCTTTGAAAACCAAGAATAGAGGGTAGATGGCACAGGAGATGGAGGTGGCTGGGTGGCTACAGCACTGCCCAGTTTCATGGGCCAAACTCTGCCCAACATGGTTGATAGCAGAAGAGACTAGGTGGGTTTGGACAGAAAATCTGACCCAGGTGGACTCCTGTTTAAGCCAAGAGAAGCAGCTTGACCAAGGGCTGCGGAGGCCCTCTTACAAAAAGTCTACAGTCAGAAGTCATGGAGGCCAGGACTAAGGCGTAGAACCTGGTTGCAGGGTGTGTGTGTGTGTGCATGCATATGTGTGGGTTATAGCCTGAAATAGTATACGTATAATTATTTTTAAAAGATATAAATAATCTAAAAAATTGGAAGGGCTGATGGAGATTTGGGGGGCATAGGCCTCTTTAAGACACACCTTGACATCACTGTGGCCCAAGTTTGGAGCTGTGGCTCAGCCACGGTCCTGGAGCCCAGATCTTGGAACACAAGCAGATTAAGGGGGAGTTGGGCGCTCCTTGCCTCCTTTGCTGTTGCTCACTGGCCTTTTGCTTTCCCACCCTGTCCCAGCTTTCAAGAGACTGAAAAGAGGGTACTTGCCCTGGGGCTGTAAAAGAGGATGCTTGGCCTAGTGGGTGCGACTGGTGGGTGGTGGTGGAGAAGGTGACTCCAGAAGGTGGAAAGTAGGGCCTGCTCTGTGGTAAGGCCTGAGCCTTCTGTAGGAGTCACAGATGTGCCTGTGTGGGTGTGAAGCCTCCCTTACCTGACATCTGCCCACTGAGGAGCTAGGGGCACTTTCCTCCTAGGTTTGGCCCTGAAGTCTACCTGTAGGCAGGGGCCAGACACTGAGACCCAAGGGAGTGGGGCCTATGAGGCCCACTACAGCAAAAGGAAAAGTCCCAGATCCATGTTCTCCTGTGACCAAACCTCGTCCTGTCTTCTCTGTACAATTCAAGGATTAGGTGAGTGAACCAGTCTCTTTCAGCTCTGAAAGTCTAGGCCTGATTACTGAACAGAAAAAGGATAGTGAGGATAAGAACTCCTATTGAATGCTTGCTATTCAATATGTGGTCGAAACAGGTACTGAATGTTTGGCTTGTGCAAAAAAAAAAAACTTTTAAGTGCTTAATCAGTGAGTTAATGTATGTAAAGTAGTTAGAATAGTGCTAGGCATATAGTAGTGCTACGTAAGTAAAAATCCTCGTAACAACATTTGACGGTACTCTTATTATCCCTACTTTCTAAATGAGGAGACAAGCCCAGAGAATTTGCCCTACTTGCCTAAAGTCACACAGCAGGTAAGTGATAAAGATTTGAAAGAAGGCAGGTCTGTACCCTGAACCTACTCGCCTCTTTGAAAAAATCTCCAAGTTAGCAAGGGATCAATGTCTCCTTCCCTATATGGGAGCAACTAGTCAGCTTATGGGGTAGTGACATTAGAAAACCTAATTAAGGAGGGAGCCCCCAAACCTAGGGGAATGGCTGTTGCTGAATGGTAGAGAGAACTTGGCCTCTGGAGACCAAAGAACCATAGAAGAACCAGGAGATACCCTTGGCCAGTTCTCAAACATAAGCGTACATCCTAACTGCCATGGTGGAGAGTGTTTACCAACTGCAGGTTCTGGACATTCTGATTCAGTAAGTATGGCATGAAACACAGGAACCTGCATTATAAACAAGAGGTTTGAATGCAGGCCTTCATTAAGAATCACTGCCCTAAAGTAGGGAAAAGAGGGAGGCAAAAGACTGTGCTGCCAGGAGGCAACGAGGAACAGTGGGGTTGGATCTGAGCCAGTCGTGTAACTTGGGTGTCACAGCTGATGCAATACCCCATGGAGCCCACCAAAGGCCTGAAATGGGCGCAATGGGGAAAGAAGAGTGTATGGGTGGTGTGGAAAAGGGGAGAGAGGAGCACATGCGTTGTTCTCAAGCCGCACAGTCAGTGGGATTCACCCGGGATCTCAGAACCTCGAGGGAGGCCCGAGGGAGGCCCGAGGGAGTCCCACCCCAGGACGCAGGCCTTGTTCTAGGTGAGCCAGGGCGAGGCCTGTCAGCTTGAGGGAGGAGGGGCTGAACGCTCGGCTTTTCAAGGCTGCCGGTTCTAGGTACCAGGAATTACGGTAAAGGAAAGTGGCAAGAACAGCAGCCCAAATGAGGGGGCTGGTTGGGATTGGGCGCAGCTTGCCCCACCACCGGACCCTAACTCTTCCTGCTCTTAGGAGCCCAGCGCGCGAAAATCGCGCCCCCTCCGGGAAGGCAGAGGAACTGAGGTGGCCCGCCACCCCCGAACCTGCCTTCTGGCTCCCGGGACTCTGGGCTGCCTCTGCTCGGGAAGCCGCCCCTGAGTGTAGGCGCAGCACCGCCAACTCTCCTCGCAGGCGGAAAACACTCCCCTAGCAGGCGGAGGCGGGGGCGGAGGCGGAGGGGCGGGGTCACGTGTCCTCCCCTCCCCCAGCCCGCTGGCGCCCGGGACATCTCCCGCGCCTCCGTAGCCCACAGGACGCTTGTCCTACAGCGCCTCCTCATGGACAAGGCGCCAGACAACAGAGCAGGGGGACTGCGCCAGCCCCGGAAACCCGAGGCCCGGGCTTCTTCGCGCGGGCGGAGGTCTTCCCGCGCCGGAGGCTGCGAGCTGGTCCTCCCGTCCCCTGGGGCGGTCGGAAGGAGTTGAGAGGGCTCTGAGGCCGCCTCCCCCCGCAGCACTGACAACAAGCTCACGGCCCAGGAGCGTGCATCTTCCATTAATTAGGCGAGTCCAGGCGGAAAAGCCCTCCAGTTTGTCCGTTTATTTATTTATTGTTTGACCGCTCTCTGCTCAGCCAGTGGTCCCCACAGAGCCCTCGAACGTGCTGCGCTGGCGTAACAAGATCTGGGAATGGTCCGGCTGAAGGATTGGCCTGAAGTTTGGCGGTTTGAACAGGCGCCAAGAGGAAAGGCCTTTTCCCAAAGCAGAAACACCAGGCTGAAGAAAATCTATTATACACTTCCCCAAGGATCAGATATATATATATATACACACACACACACATACACATATATATATATACATATATATATCTTCTTTTAAGGTGTTAAATGTATGTGTGAGTGCTTATTTTAACACCTTGAAAGAAGATTTGGTTTCCTTTTGGCCACTAGCTCGCATTTGCAGACTGTTTCTAAAGTACAGATTTAAATTGGGGTGGGGTGGTGAGTCAAGATGATTGAAAATAACGTAGTCAAGGGCAAGATGTTTGACTATATTTAGAATGAAGACTGGAATAAAGGAAAGATGAGTGGCGAATCCTGAGGGAGGAGTTGGAGAGATCGGGTTATATCTTCCTGCTCTGAGTCCACTCGCCCCCTCCCCCCTTCCGTGCTTTGCTGGTTGGATCCCCAGGCTGGGCTATTTCATTGCACATGCGCCGGACGCTGGGCAAGCGGGCAAGGCAGGCGCTTCGGGGCACTGAGCTAGCTGTACGGTAGCTGTGCGCAGTGCTGGGCGGTGTGAGGCACCACGCACTGCTTCTGCGCCTACCTGCAGAAGCGCTTGGACGCCCCATCTTATAGAGGCAGGAAACATACTTTTTCAGGAAAACCTGTGTTAAAAGCCTCAAACGTCCTTTCTGATCTGCAAGCCCTGTTGCGCCAAACCAGCAAAATCGCCATGTTGCCGGTGAACCCTCTCAAGGTTTTCGTTTGGATCAGCAGTTTCACATCTAGTGCACGCCTTCTCCCAAGTCGTTAATCAAGGCGGGGTGGGGGAGAACCACCTTACGTTCAGAAAGCACAACTTCTCCCTCAGTCTGCACAACTATGAAGTCTAAGGGACCAGTTCCTAGAAAGAGGGTATCTATTCACACCAATTCCGGAAAAGTGGCCCTAAATTGGACTTAAATAGGAATTCCGAGTTCTTGGTGGCTTCTCCCCAGCTTCCGGTGCCCCCGCGTGCCCTGTCCGGCGGCCGCACTGCGGCAAGGCCGTAAATACCTCTAACAGCTGCCTGCCAGTCCAGAGTGAAATACTGTCTTTGTTCCTCCTGCTTCTCGAGCTCGGAAAACAGAATTCTGGCGAAATATATTTATTTGAAGGAGCATCTGACAGGAAAATACGTTTGGTTTTCAGCCCTGGTGCTTGACCACATTTATAACAACGAGCTTTTTTCTGGTCCTCCCGGAGAGCGCAAGCCCAGCTCACTGCCTGACCTTAGACACTAAGGCCCGGACGTGCCACCGGCTCCCTGATGTACAAAGGGATAGAGGTTCGGCCCAAGGACGCTGAGAGTTACACTCCCCCACTTGTGAGGTCCTAGGGTCCAAGTGGTTTTTTTTTAGTTTCGTTTAATTTTTTAAAAATTGGGTTAACTGGGACAGTGGGGGCATTTCTGGCAGTGGCAAAAGCGTTAACTAGTTCCTCTTGGACTAAATGGCCTGCGTTCAAATGTGATTTGCAGATTATTTATTCCCTTAGATGCAACTGACCATTTAAGGTCTTAATGCAATTGACCATTTAAACTCTTAATGCTACCACGGGACTTACAAAGAGCCCCCTAGTCCTCCATATCTGCCCATGACGTCACCCTCTGCTGCGTAATCGGACCCGCAGCCCGCCCAGGTTCTCAGTCACTTGGGCGCGCTCAGCCATGGAACCCAGGGAAAGGCGACTGAAGCTCTGAACACAAGGGCTTGGCCATCATGGCCACAACTCATCCCCACCCCCACCGAGCTTTCAGGCAACCTAGGGGCTCCTTAGGCTCTGGAGTTGCCAGGGGAGGGCCTTGTGAGCCCCTGACCAGGGCCCTGATTTTCAGTAGGTAATGCTGTAAACCAATATGAAAGAATGATGTCAGCAGTACCGTAATAGAGAAGTATTTACAGAATACAGACGTTCCAGATTTAAAAATCACTGAGTTTCTAATTTGTTAGTGATCATAGCGATCCACAACAATTCTGCTAGACGTCAACTGACCACTAATCGTGGCCCTCCATTTTGAAACTCGCATGATTCCGTCGTTAATTACTAAAAATACCTTTCTACAAAGATGTCATTTATTGTTCTGAAATGCTTTTACGGCCAACACGGTTACACTGGAAGATTTGGGAGAACATTAAAATGTTAGGGTTTTCCTCTGGGTGGTTGAAAAAACAATACTCTGCCGCGCGCAGGTCAACCTCATGCGCAATGCGGCAGATTGTCCCAAAGGTTTTAACATTTCACAACGTGTCCACGAGAGAATAGGCAATAGGATTTGAGAACTGCATCCTCAAGTGCCGTTCAAAATCCGTGGGAGAAAATAGCATTTTTTTCTGCAAATAATTTTCTTTCGACTCATAGATATTTTGGTCCAGTAATTTTGAAGTAGAGTTGGAAATGTTGCTATATAATATTTATTCGTAGGCAACACACACACACACACCACGACAGTACATTTAGAGAGCAAAATATCCACTCTTTTCCCAATCCGGCAAATAAGAAACACACGCGATGTCTGAACTTAGACATGCTTCGAATTTCTGAAATGTCTCTTGGTTTTTCCCCAAGACCTGCACCAGATTTTCTGATACTACTACCTCTCAAAACATGCATCCATTTTGTGGCATAGAATAATACAAATGCACCTGACAGATTATTAGATGTGTGAGGAGCCTTTCTTGAATTGTTACAAAAATTATCTAAGAACTAGAGAAGCAGTTAATATTTAAAATTCCATCTCATATACAAGGCCCAATAAACCATCAACCCTAGAAATTAGCATCACTCGTCAAAGCCTAGGTTAACAAACCAAGCACATCCTGGATACACAGAATCCACCCCACCCCCAAGCTCCAACCCTCAAAACACACCTGTTAGCCTCCCAGGTACCTCTGACCACAGACAAACCGCAAAACACTGCTCTATACTACAGAGTGCCTTTAGTGACCCCCAGCAAAGCTGACACATCCAGGAAGCATCTGCACACTCTTCCCAGGGTGGGGATCGAGGGGCTCTCCATCTATGCCGCTATCCACCTCCCATAATCTCCAGAGGAAATAGGGCTTCCCTTCGACTTCTGAGCTCAGCTGGACCTCACCCGGGGCCCCAGGGGACGCCCGCTCAGAGATGGAGTGATCTGGGGCAGGGGGCGCAGGCAGCCACTCCCAGGTCCCGGGGAAGGGGAGGGGGTCGGGCAGGGATCTCCGAGCTGCCCAAACGGGTGGGCGCCTCGAGCTTCTCGGTGGCAGCGCTGGGGGCGCGGGGAGGGGACGGCTCTTACCGGAGGTGCCGAGCTGGAGGCGGCGGTCGGCCGGGGCGGCTGCTGTAATCCACTAGGCGCTGCCGGGCTACGCGCGCTCTGCGCGGCAGGGACCCGCTCATGTTAGAGAAGGAGCCGCGTCGGAACCGCGCGGCTCGGTCACCCAGAGCAGGCCGGCTGCTCCCGGCGGGCGGTGTCGGCGCCGGCCGGGGCCTCGGCGCCCCGGATTCCTTCCGGGCTCTCCTGCCTGCCGGGCTCCCCACCGGCTCCGGGGGCGGCAGCGGCGCGACCGGGGCGAAGGAGCGGCGGGGCCAAGTTGGGCGCCGGGCAGGAGCCGAGACCGCCGCGGACCCCGCAATCCCGCAGCCGGCGACTGGAGCCCACCTCTGCGGAGACAAAGGTTAGAAAAAGAGGGGGTGAGGCTCTAGGAAGGCAGAATGCGGGGGGAAATTCGCCTGGGAAATCAGGAAAAAGGCCGTGAAGGCGAGCGGAGCCTGCACATGACCAGCCGCAGCCAATGACGACCGCAAATAGGTCATAAAAAGGTCTATTACCAAGTTGTAAATTTTCTTCAAACAAAAAGGAATTTACTGCAATTCCTTGCGGATTTTGCACATACAGCTCGCAAGCGCCATGTTTTTCCTCTCTTTCTCTCTCGTCTTCCCTCTTCTGTTTTTCTCCTCTCCTTCCTCCCCCTCCTCCTCCTCCTCCTCTTCCTCCCTCCCTCCCTCCCTCCTCTCCTCTTTCTTCCTCTAAGTCCCTCTCCACTGCTCTCTCTGCCTTTCTTGCCTTCACGGTTCCTTTTTCTAGGAATTCTTTTCCTTTTATTTTTTTTTTGGTGGTTTGGCTTGAGACCTCTGCTCATTGGGCGCTGTGTTACAGGGAGAATGAGTGCGGTGTGCTGCCCCCCGAGCTCACTTGGGGAGGTGATCCTGGCGGTCACCCCTCCAACTCTCCCCTCACTTTGTTCCCTCCCCTTACCTCACCAAAAGGCCGCTCTGAAAGAGGAGACAAGCACTTTCGGTTTTTGCCCCTCATCTCCAGGCAAGCCAGCCCGTCTGACCTTGCGCAGAAAACCTGGGCTCTGCAGGCCAAGAAAATGTGCTCTCCCCACACCGACCCTCTCCTACATAAATTGGGGTCCCTCCCATTTCTTCCAGTTTCTGCGGTAGAATTGCCAACCAGCTCAAAGGCTGGACATGGTTTTATGTACTTGTCAACTTCTCCAAAATAATAGTTTGAACCCCCAATGCCTATTCTTTTTCTCAGCAGAAACATCTTCCTGAACAGTCCTGGGTTAGAGGAGAGGCAATATTTTTGGATTCCCTCTGAAACCCCTTGTTTAAGTCTCCCCTACGTGCAATTCTCATTTATATGGAATTAATTGTAGCCCCTCTTCCCTTGCCCCCCAAATGTTTGTCCGCTGAAAAGCCTGGTCAATGCAACATTGAAGAGGAGAGGGGCTCCATTTGTTTAGGAAAAAAGCAACTCCCCAGTTTCAGGCTTGAAAAAAAAAATAGTCCTTCTTCTTCAAAGGCAGGAGTCACATTCCCTTTGCACTTCTCATGGAAGCTGCCCCAGTGAACCCCAGATGAAAGTAAATGTCCTTGGCTGGCTCCCCTCATCATTAATGCATGGGCATGGCCATCAGGCTTTAGAACCTGCCTGTTAAGAGGTAACCTCTCACCCCCCATCCTTTCAAGGACACTGTCTTTGGATTTCTAGTAATACGTTTATAAACATTTGCATTGGATGTCTATTTGAAAGTTCTCTATTAACATCCTCACACCCAGTAAGTACCTAAGTGGACGTGGACTTAAGCAGGAAGCACGCAGCACCCTCTGGAGCAGGCCATTTGTATCCCTTGAAAAAGCTCCGATGACCTTGGATGTTTTTGATTAAAGTACTTCTGTTGCCACGTGTCAGCAAAAGTCATATTCTTTCTAGAAAAAGTCAGTGGGCTCCAACTTTTCTGGAGGTAACCATAGCAGCAGCCAGGGTCCATTAAAATGTTTTCTCTCTTCCCCTGTTCACCAACAGATGCTCGAGGATTCAGCAAACACTGGGGAAGCAGAGGACAGAGGTTTGGTCGTGAAATAGCAACACCTTCTGCACTGAAGAATAATTAAACAATATTTTTAATTATACAGGAAAATCAAGCACGTTGTTGGACCCTCCCAAGCTAGAGCACTTTACACTGGTCTGTATGTGTGGAACTGAACAGAGCTTGTTCAATTCTGAAATATTCTGAGAAATTACTTCAATTGTCAATTTTCCTCTACCCAAATAAAGGCAGAGCTTTATGACCCTCCTTTTCAGCTGAGGGAAGGAAGGCTGGGAAAAGACTCCGCATTTTTTAAAAAGCAGCCATATTTGCACTTCTCCCCACTGTGCAGCCTGTAAGCCATGTGCTGGGCTTTGTGGAATCTCACAAAATGGGAGCCCCTGAACTGACTTTTCTCTAGGAACCATTGGGACCCACACCCTCTTTTGTGTGTTTCTGGTCCACGCAAACAGAGAACCTAAATCACTTCGGACTCTTGGTTTTTTCATCCAGTGTTAACATTGGAGGGTCCGATCTTTCTGTCAACGGTTTACAAACCTCTCTAAGCAGACTCTATAAGCAGTCCAGAGCACCAGAGTGTCGGCTGTTTGCAAAGGGTTCTCTGAAGGTTTATGCAAATTGCTGCAGCAAAAATGTTGGTTTGCTTATTGCGGCAAACCCTCGGATGTTTTCAGGTTTGAGCCAATTAGAAGGGCATCTCCTGCACTCGTCATTGCGAGTTGTCTGCATGAAACACTGTGATGGGGGTTTCTAGCCACTGGAAGAAAGAAGGTGGTCAGTGTGTGTGATTTGTAATTCCACAAGCTCTTTATTTGGAGACAAATCTATGCTTTTCCTAGCTACAAAAGGAAGCATATATACCTACATTTATTACCAACACTTTCTACACATGACTAATCTACGTATATGTACAAATACACCAAATATATACCAAAAATACCAAATTTGTAAATGTACAAATACGCTCAAATGTACTAATTATGCAAGAGCCTTTTTCCATACATGAGCTATGAGTTTATCATGGGTTAGGGGGCCGATGAGGCCAGAAGGTACAACACTTTCAGAGGAGCACAAAGTGGAGAGGAAATAAGAACATTTTTACCTCCCTTCCTTCACTGATTTCCACATATATCCATGCACCAGGTCCCACACCATACAGAGTCTTGCCCATATCGATGGCTCTATAAATGATTTGGGGGGAGCATTGTTGTGAAGGAGAGAGCGAATTTTGCTAATAGAGGAGTCCCTTAAATGGAGGGCAGCTGGAGCTCAGCCAGCACCAGTCTCTAGCCAGCTTACTCCCACCCTCTCCCCAGCCAGGCTGTTCCCTAGCCATGCTTTCAGGCACTTGGTATACTTGCTCTAAACCAGTCAACAGCAGAGTCTCAGGCAACACACAGAGCAAAATGTTTCCAAATGAAGCATGCACGTTTGCAGCTGTCTCCTCTCGTGCAACACCCTTGATTTAAAATTGTCTTTCCTGGCTCAGGTCAGCGAATGCCACAGCCATGGCCTCTTCCCTGGATAGAAAGCCAGGTGGTGCTTCGCCTCTTGCCGAACCAGTGCCAACATCTCCCTGGTCCTTGAAACAGCAGGCAGACAGCTCACCAACGCCTGAGGGGGTGATACAGGCCTAAAACTATAGGATTCCAGTTTCTTAACTGTGCAATAAAAGCCACTCTGGAAATTAAAATGTACCTCTTTAAAAATACACAGGCATCTAGAAAAAGAAGAGAATTCTTCAATGCCTACCTGATAAAGGTGCTTTTCCTTTTGGGGGGAGAAATGTTAGTTTACTTGAATTTCTCCTCTTCCCTCCCGCCCCTCTTCCCCCTCCTCTTCCCTCATAAAATGGCAGCTGTAGGAGCAGCCTCAAATAGAAAATGGGTATCTTGTTAATAGCAGATCCCAAACCCCAGCATCAGCGCCAGCTCAGTGGAATAAGCTGTGGTGTAACCTGGACTCTGGATTGTTCCCCACTGGACCTATGACTCCAGTCCTTTGCGAAGTTCAAAGCTTTCCAAGTATCTTATCAAGGTTATTTAGAGCAAGATGAAGCTGGGATAGCCTGGCCAGCCCTCTCTGGAATGAAAGAGAGGCCCCCCTCCTTGCACTGATTTATTTATTTTTACAGCAAGGGTGCACATACCCCCCCCTTTTAAAAAATCAAGTAGACGCTTTAGCAGGATGTTGCCTTCACGTGAGCCCAGGCGATTGTTCCTGACTCAGGAAAAGGGTTATTGACGGCGCTCAAAGACACTAGCTCTAGAAAAAGATTCATTTCTTTTATTAAAGAGCTAGCTATGTTCTGCAGCGGTTGTTTACACTCAGATTTTTCTGCGTTTGCTCTCAAGGATTGTTTCAAATAGGTGAGGCCAACCTGGAGAACAGCAGAGGACGTACCAACCGACATCTGAGACGTGCACAGCAAGTTGGCTCACAATGGGCGTGCAAACAGAGCGAAGGGAATACAAATAAATATGGCACCTCCTCAAAAAAACGGAATCACAGCGGCGGCCACAGCACAGAGACCTAGCAATTTCAGGCAATACCAAGCACAGTTCAAAACGAAAGCAAGTTCAGAAACAAGAGGCGTTCCACAAGGCGACTTGCCAAAGTAAAAAGTATATGAGTGAAAATGTTATAATTGGCTTTTCAAGTATTCATTCACTCTAGATGATTAAATTGCCATAATTTGTATAAACTATAGAAAAATGATTAAATGTCAACTTTGACATTGTCCTGAAACTTCTGTCACTGGCCCAACATTTTCCCCAAGTTTAAGGAAGCTGCAGAGCCAGGACTACACATTACACTCTTCAGCTAACATGTGCTTTTTGAATATTTGGCCCAGACTTTTTCCCAGAGATATTACATTTACAAAATACTCAAAGAAACCTTTTAGGAGTAAACAAAAGGCACCCGAACCATTCATTATAAAAGTAGAAAGAAAAATATAAATAATACATTTTAATCAAATAATATAAAGTAAATATTCTGCAGGCATAATTTTTTTAAAAAAATTAATAGACTTCTTTTAATTTACTCACCATAAAGAAAAAATTTAAAATGTTCAAGTGCACTTGTTTGATTAATAAAGCATTTTATATTCAATTATTTAGTGCTAAACATTAGGAAGTTTACGTTGTTGAGGCAAAATCACCAGCTCAGCCATTAAAAACTACCATTATAAAAATATAGCTACAAGGTCAGAATCAAATTACTCTTACATAGGACAGCTCAAGGGCTGTTCCTGTACGACACTAGAAACTTTTTTTAAACACCCAAATCCCTCTCAAAGCGCAGAAACCTCAAGAGCAGTGACATGAAGGTAGCTTGAAATACAGGTAAAGTCCTTTCCAACAAAGAAAATAGGTGGTGTTCACCAGCATATGCTGATCATTAGTTTCAATAATCTGCGGTAAAATTTTAAAGGTGGAAGTTAATTTGTTGGGCCTTCGGCTCGGTCTTCCTCCAGCTCTTGGGCTTCCTTTTTGGTTTCCCCATCCTTCACCTCCTGTCGGGAAACCGGGAATTTGTCCTTGTTGTTCTCCTTTTTCCATTTCATTCTCCTGTTCTGGAACCAGATTTTTACCTGTCTCTCGGTGAGGGCCAAGGCGTGGGAAACCTCGATTCTTCTCTTCCTGGTCAGGTAAGGGTTAAAAAGGAATTCCTTTTCCAGCTCTAGGGTTTGGAATCGACTGTAGGTTTGTCTTCCTCTTCGTCTACCAGGAGCTGCTGATTAAAACAAACAGAAAAAAAAGGAAAATAAATGTTTTTAAAATGTAATGGTGCATCTACAGGTTGCTGAAGGTTTCTGGAACGAGTCTAAGGAGTGAAATATACACAACTCTCCTTAGGTCTGATATATATATAGGATGGGCAGTCAAGAGGGGCAGAGAAAACGTCTTCGCAATCATTCTGTCCCCATCGTCTTTACATGGTTTCCACTTAAAATAAAAAAGTTTATCTTACTTTTTAAGAGTCACTGTAAGCTACACAAAAAGAAAAAGGAGAGGGAGAGGAAAAGGGAGTTTTAAAGCTAGAACGTGAGATGAAAGCAGATTTCTCCCCCTCTGCCCCCTTAAAAAAAAAAAAGCATCCCAACCTTGTGGTCTCATCCAGGGAAACATTTGAGAAGGAGACGAGCTCTGATTTAAGTGGTCTGGGTCCTCGCCAATATTACCACTGGACGATTTACAGTCAGGATATTGTACCAGCTCGGCCTCTTGCTGGGTCGTAAAAATCGGCTGTCTCTGTAAGTTATCGTATCCGTAAAACTTCGCGGGCTCCCGGTGACAGGCAATCCCGCCGCAGGGGGGAGGCGGCGGCGGCGGAGGGGGGGCGGCCTGGTAGGCTGCGGCCGGGCTGCCCCCTCCGGGGTGGAAGTACTCCTGGCCGGGACCGGGGCCGCCCCCACCACCGCAAGCCGGCCCGGCAGGCGGCGGCGACGCGTGCGGGTGCGGGTGCGCGTGCGCCTGCGGGGGCGCGTGCGGGAAGCCGGCGGCGCTGTTGCCATAGAGCTGCAAGGCGGCGGCGGCGGCGGCGTGGCGGCCGCCGACCTCTGGCGCGAAGTGACAGTCGTAGTAAGTGGGATTGATGGCCTCGCCCGCCGCCTTGTACTTGGAGTACAGCGGGTTCACGAAGTACGAGCTCATCGGGGCGGCGGCGGCCGGGGGCCGAGGAAGGGCGGCCCCGGGCGGGCGGGCGGCGCGGAGCAGGCAGGGAACGCGCCTCAGCGCGACCGCACTGCCGCGGGGGCCTCTGGGGCGGCTGCTGGCGCCGCTGGGGCCGCCGGGCTACGTTGCTGCTGCCACCCGCCCGCCCTCGCGTCGCCTCTGAGGCCGGGTAGCTGCGGGCCCTCGGCTACTGGGCGCTCATGCTCCGCTCTCGCGCCCGCCGCCTCTACCTCGCGCCGCCTCCCTGGCGGGTCGCGGGGCCTCACCCAGTCCCCGCGTTCCACCGCCCGCCCGGCCTCTCCCGGCGCGCGCCGGCTCGGCCTCAATAAAATCGTCGACGCCCCGGGTGACCTGCCCCGCTGCCTCCACTGTTTCCTCTCAGGCACCAGGCGGCCCTGCAGGAGCGCACCGGACAAGAAAAAAAGTACGCGCGGCCCACGGGGACACTCTTTGGCTTCGGTTTACAAACCCCCGCTCTGGAGGGAAAAGGAAAAAAACACCCTCTGCCCGCCGCCACCTCTCACCTCGCCCCCCCCCGCAGCCCCCTCCCACCGCTCTCGCCGCCGCTGCCGAGGCTGCCACCCCGGTGCGCCCCGGCGAGGCATTTTCGCACCAAGCCACTGCTCAGAGACGGAGCGAGATGGACGCGAGATAACCGCGCGGAGGGATCCGTGAGGAGGCGACACTGTTGCACACGATGGACGCCTCACAGTGGCTGGGAGATGCCTCCGCCGGCCTTAAAGGGGGCCCATAAAGCCGCACTGCCAAGGGCTCGCCGTGCCCCCGGGGGCCGAGGGAATGCGAGCCACGGCCGGCGGGGCGGGGGCGCAGCAGAGCCTTACACTTGGCGGGGAGGGAGGCAGGCAGGACACTCCCAGGAGGCTGTGGAGCAAATGACTCCCTCCCCGGTCCCCTGTAGCAGCCCTTCAGAGGCTGGCTGTGGCTTTTGCGCCTTTGGACACGCGGGCGCAGCCCAGGGAGCGAGGACAAGCCGTGTAGAAGATCCGGACCGAACATTTGCGTTAGGTCCTATCCAAGTAATTTGATTAAAGGCCACAAGGGTGACCCCAATACCTTGCATTATCAAAGCGAATCTAAGCCCTTCTTTTCCAGCCGAGCGGGCCTTGTGGAAATGAGATGTACATTTACCCTTGAAGCACTGCACGCCTGGCTGAGGCTCCCAGGTTAATTGATATTTAATGGAAATCATGCCCATGAATATAGTTTCCATCATTTCACCCTCGATAGACGTCAGTACCAGGCGCAGGGGGGAGGCTGAAGAATGTGGCGGGGCGGGGGGGGGGGGAACATTAGCATTGCTGAGGGAGTAAATAGAAAAGCAGACAGAAATGTTCCAAGGCGGGAAGGGAGGACTCACGCTGAGGTGGGTGGTATTTCCTCGGGCGAGACGCACGACTCCCGGGTCTCAGCCCCTGCGCGGAGCGGACCTGGGCAGGCGGTGGCCCCGGGCGGAGCACGGGGGACCGACGTCCGCGAGTCCCCCCAAGGAGCCTCCGGGCCGGCGTTCGGATCGCGCCGGTTCCAAGCAGCTGCAGGCGGCGCGCGTCTTCTGACGATTCTAGTTCATCCAACAAGCCGGTGAAGTTACCGCCGAGAGCGGGTGCCGGGCTCAGCGTTAAAAGTTACCGATCTTTCCAAAAGAAAAAAAAAGAGAAAGCTCGCTCTAGCTTATGAGCGATGAGGAAGAGGAACGTCCCGTGTCATGTGGGGAATTCGAGTGTGAATCGGCAAAATATTCCTGATTTTAGAAACTCGCTTTGAAGCCGCTTGGCGTTACACCACCGTTCACCTTCTCTTCTCCCCATCTCCCACTCCCCCCTCCCATTTTCATGTCCAATAAATGTAATAGGTCTCTACATTTGAGTGCGTTTTCCTTTGCCTATTCTGCCTTTTTCGTGGGTTCTTTGGGTGACCCTTTTCCTTGGGATGATCCATTGTTGTTGAGGGCGGCAGGCCCACCGGCCTTGGGAACCGACCTCAGAAACACTCCCGAGCCCACCGAGGAAGCTCCAGCTAAAGCTAAAACACACCTCCCCGGCTTTTCACGCCAAATGCGAACGTCTAGAACCCCCAGACGGCTCCCAAAGGTGCAGCAGGCGAGTGATTTCAACTACCCCTCTCTCCTTGTGGGGTGGCCCAGCTTGTGAGTGAGCTGAGGTCAGTCCGAGTGGACTGAATAGCATATTTTGCAAATGGAGAAAATAAGGTCGAGATGGAAAGGCATAACAAGATAACGTTTAAGACTCAATTGTTTCTACAGGGAATAGCTGAAAATGGTTAAGGTAAATGGATTTCTAATGAATCAAATGATAAAGGCATGCTTTGTTTAACTTTTAAATTAGCAGGGAGTGCAAGGAGGCTTTTGTTGGAGGCATGGTGACGGGTAAGGGTGTCTTGTTGTTGTTTTCTGCCAGTTATCGCCAGGTAAAATTTCCTTTAAATCCGAAGGCGAACGAACTGATTCTGACAGTTAACGATTTGTACTCCAACCTTGCAAGTACCCAATTAAAAGAGTATTATTTTCAATAAAGCCTTGGAATGCAATTGTGCCTTTTTATTTCACTGTTTGGCGTGTGTGCGTGTGCGTGTCTAAACCCTCGATAGTGGGTTTTGGAATGGAATGGGGGAAAAAGAAGAACGAGCCTAGATCTCAATAATACAAGGCACCTTCTAGAACTTTGTGATTCCTGGGGCGGGAGGGCGGGGAGCGAAAAAGAAACACTACAAAATTCATTTCTACGCATTCTGGCCTAATTAAGAAAACATGATAACACAACATTTCCTCCTGGGACAAAACACTTAGTTTTTTGTTTTTTCCTTCAAGCATTCTGTTTATAATCTGAATGGGAAGAGAGTGCGATTAACTTCGTAAATAAAGATGTATGCTTTTACACATTTCTGTTCTGATACAATGCATTGACTTACCATAACGTTTTATAGTTTCAGCTGTGCCGTAGTCCAAATTTTCTGAAATCCTAAGCCAAAATTTTGTAAGTAACAAACCCTTCCGGAGAATTTAACAGTGCACATTGCTTCTTTTTGCTTAAATTTATCCTAATTTGGAATTTAAAATAAGATTGTAAGTATCTTTAATCAAAACCTTCCGCCGCAACTCCGGCTTTACTATCACAAAGTGGAGCAACGGCGCTCTCTAGTGGCCAAATGCCATCTCTAGCCGACGGAGCTTAACTTCTCTTTATTCGACACAAACCATTTCCAATCTTGTTCTTTAGTTTGACTGGGGCTTGGATCACTGACACTAATAATGCTTCATCCCTTTGTCGACGAGTCAAGTGCAGCAAACAGGGGCTCCTGAATGCCAAAGATATTTGGGCTCCCAAGAGCTTCCAGTAGTGTCTTTTTCAAAAGCTTCCAGCCCTTCTTTTGCCAGACACAGTAAGTCCCCATTCTGTAATCGCCCACAATTATAGGATGGGCTAGATTTTTAAAAATCACAACTTTCTGAATATCAACTGCAACAGGCCTGTTTTTTTCCCCAATGGAGCCAGGGACTTCAAAAACTAAGAAATTATAGAAGTTACATTTGTTAATTTTTTTCTTTTAAAGCCGTTACACTTAGCATTAAATCGTGAATATTTCCTACTTTAACTTTGTAATTTTAATGCTTCAGGCCCATTTCACTGGACAATGGAGGGGGGATAGAAGTCAAATTAAAAGCTTTTTGCTGTATCTCTGAATGGCTGTCTGAAAAGGCCCTGTTGGGCGGTGTTCACTGGAACTTCTATGCACAATAAATGAGACATTAAATTTATATCAAAAGTCACATAGTGAAGTGAATTGACTAAGCATTCCACCTGTTTTTTTTTAAAAGCCAAGACTTCAATCAGTTTAGGTGTTTCCTGAGAGGTTAATCTTTTTTTCTCATTTTCAAAAATTCTTTCCTCTAATTCAGCTGTAACGATTAATTTTTCTATAAGCAAATATATATAATTTCCAACAATATTTCTGCTACGAGGTTTGCAGTGGAGGGCCAGATATTTTTGTGAAATGTCATTTAAGTAACTGCATCTTTTCCCGCCGACCATGCGGCTGGGGGACACTCGGCCTAAGTAAATGACCCAAGATCACTAACTCTCCCACCCCCAAATAACAGGCCTATTTTTCTCTTTTTTCAAGTACAAGCTAGAAGGCGGCCATAGTCAAATATTATTGAGAGCCACCCACCGGCTACTTCTAATACCCAACCCATTTTAAAAATCAGAAATATATCGTCTCCTCCTTCCTACCGCCCTCCATTTTTATTCCCTAGGTGCTCACACCTCATCTGGGGGTCCCAAGCCCCTGCCTTCTTAGTCCAACAGAGTCCTGTTTACATTTTATTGTCCAGATTTTAAGACCCAGTTTTGTCTGCATTTTTCCTTTCCTCCCACAAACACAAACATCAAAATGAGATGGTTTCAAAGAGAAGCGCCGGGCTTGTCGTAAACTCATTACCTCCAGACGTCTCGCCAGCTCGATGGCTTTATGACACCTTGTCTCTTCCTGTTTTCAAAGAGCCCAAGGTATCGGGTTGGTCGCAGGGGCGGGGGTACGCAGCACCTTCTGCCGGATCTGGGCCTTGGGTTTCCCTCCAAGCCCCCCTCTGCTTTTCCTTCAAGTCCCCTCTTTCGGCCGGATCCCCCAAAACTCTGCCATCGCCCCCGCCTTCCGCCCAGCCCAGGCCGCCCGGCGCCTGCCTCTCCGGCCTGCAAAGGCTGGGCTGGGCCCGATCCTTCACTTACAATGACCTTCATTTTAGCCTCTGAACGCGGCCCTCAGAGGGCCGAGCTGGGGGCTAACAACACAGAAACTGGGTAGGGGGAGGGGCAGCGGGGTGGGGATAGCTGCGGAGGAGCGCCTTGACCATTTTGATCTGCTAAGGTCACTTTGGGGCTCCCGTGCGGAGGAGCGGAAGCTCACGGTCTACCCGGCTCAGCCCTCCCGGAGCCAGCCAGCCAGCCCCGCGGACCTGGAAGAGTTGCCCCAGAGTGCAGAACTGGCCTCTCCCTGGTTTGGAGACGGGATGTCGATGGCTGCGACTCCATGAGCAGAGGGAGAGGTGGGGCACGGTATGTCAAAGCCCCAGCGAGAGGGTGCCTGGTTTCTGGAGCCCGTGGGGCCGCTGGCACTGCTGCAAGGCTGACACTGGGCCCAGGGCACAGAGTTCGCAGAGGCACTGGAAGCAGGCTAGGCGGCCAGGGGAGGACGGCCAAGTGCCCCCAGGGGCCGGGCTCAAGGCTGGGTCTGCCCACCCAAAGGGAGACTCAGAGGCACATCAGAGAGACCTCTCAGGTGGAAAGGCCCCGGATTTTTAGCAGCGTCTCCTTCCCAGGGATGAGGGAAAAGTCCCATGAGGGTGACATTTTGCAGAGAGCCGGAGAAAGCAAGCACACAATGTTCAGGGCCAGCGTCTGGGCTCCATTTGATCAGGTCAGCATTTATTGGTAGGAAGCGGTAACATTTACAACTGGTCCTCAGGCAGGAGCCGGGAGGGCCTACACCCGCGGCCGCCCACTGGAGCCAAGCCCTCCCGGGGAGAGAGTGGCTCCTCCAGTGCCCTGAGAAGAAACCCTCGACCCACCGGAGGCCCTGGGCTCCTCTCTCGGCCTCATTCCAGGTCTCAGTGGAGGGCCCGCGGGCTCCCTGAGGAAAGTGGGCTTCCGTAACCGGTGGGCAACACGGCCGGGGCTCAGCCTAGGCCGGCTTCCTCATTGTCGTCGCTCTGCCTTCGCTGTCGGAAGTGGGGTGCGCTTGGCCCCTGCTTGAGCAGCGCTGGGGGCTAAACTACAGCACTTTTCAGAAACATAGGGGACATTTACACAGGAGAGGGCTCCTCAAGCCGGCGTGCACTCACAAAATATAGCATTTCCTAAGGAACCAAAGGGACAGGAAACAGGGGAGCGGGATAGGGCAACACCCCAAAGCCACTTGGTTTCTCCAACACATAAGCGAGCAAATACAGTCCCCCAAATACAGAAACCAACCACACAGTCACTTCTACCTAAAAAAAAAAAAAAAAAAAAGGCCGGGGCCAGGGGGAGAAATGTCCGAATCGCTGAAGAACTTCTGGAAATCAAGCACACACACACACAAAAACCCTCTGCCACTGCAAAGCCGAGTGGTCCCACCGGCGCCGCGCCGGGTCAGTCTCCTTTGGGGCATTTCTCCTTGCTCATCTTTTTCATTTTCATCCTACGATTCTGGAACCAGATTTTGACCTGTCTCTCTGTGAGGTTCAGAATCCTTGCCACCTCATAGCGCCGGTCCCGGGTGAGGTACATGTTGAAGAGGAATTCCTTCTCCAGCTCAAGCGTCTGGTATTTGGTGTAGGGACAGCGCTTTTTCCGGGTGGAGCGAGCGTGGATCCAGTTTGCTGCGGGGTTGTCTATGAAGAGGGGTGTTTGGAGAAGGGGAGTGAGGGGCGGAGGGGAGGCAGGGAGAGACGACAGGGTGGGGGAGAGAGGTCGTTAAATTAATTTCACCAAGGATGGCTGCTTTTCACAACTTGGGGGGAATTATCATAAAAAGCCTTAATGCCCGCGCTCTGTTTACCGTACAAACCGCGCGCCCAGGGTAGGTGGTTATGGGAAGCTTTTTTATGGATGCGTGTTGCTCGCCTAGGCTAGGGTAGGCGTCTAGACGTTTTTATAGGTTAGTAAAACTATCAGTTTTGCACATTCGAGCCTTACAGGTTTCAGCAATAAATCAGGGGGCAATTTCTTTTGCACTTACTTGGGTCAAGTTGCTGCTGCGGCGGCTGCGACTGCTGCTTCTCCTCCTCCTTCAGCGGGCAGCCCGGGCTCGGGTGGTCGCTGCGAGCCGAGGGCTCCGATGAGCCGCCTGCCCCGGACCCAGACCCGATCCCCGCCCCGGGCCCGGCTCCCCCAGCCACTGCTGCCGCCTTGTCCCGTAGGAACGAGTTGCACGAGAACTCTGGGCCGCCGCTCCCCTGGGACTCTCGGGCCGCGGAGCACTCAGTCCGTTTGGAGGAGGAAGACGAGGAAGTGGAGGAGGAGGTGGAGGTGGAGGTGGTGGTGGCGGCGGTGGCGGCGGCCGGTGCCGCTCCATTTTCAGGCTTAATCCCGTAGTGGCGCCCGTTGGGTGGACCGCTGGGGCCAGGGCTGGGACCGGGGCCCGGGCCACCGTCGCCTCCGCCACCGCCCGCACCGCCCGGGAAGCCGGACAGCGGCTCCATCCAGGAGCGCATGTAGCGGCCGGGCTCGGAGGCGGCGGCGGCCAGGGGCGGCGGGGGCACGTATGGGTGGTAGAGGCCGCTCATCGCCGCCGCCGCTGGGGCCTGGGCGGGCACCGCGGACCACGAGGCGGAGAACACGGCCGATTTGGGGGCGAAACTACACGAGGCAAACTCGGCGGCGGCGGCGGCCGGGCTGTCGGCCACACCTGCGGGCCTGCCCTGCGCGCCAGGCCCTGGAGGTCCGAAGCGCGCGGCGAACACTTCGTCGCCCTCATGGCCTATGAGCGAGTCCACGTAGTAGTTGCTGAGGGTGCCACTGGAGGACATTTTGAGGCGCTGTGCGCTCCCACCCAAGGTTACACTGCCCGCCGCCGCGCCGCTCCCCGCCGGCGCCCGAGCCGCCGACTAGTTCGCAGGCTGCAGCCTCCACCATTGGTCGCGCGGCCCACGTGATCATATTTACCAATACCGGGAGTAAATCAGTCCGCTAAACTGGGGGCTGCTGTGATTAAAAAAAAAAAAAATCATCAACATAAGCGCAGCAATTAGAGCCCGCGGGTCCCGACCCGTGCGCCGGGCTCAGCCCGGCCTGACTCGGCCAGCCCAGAGGCGGCTGGGACCACACGCCCGATCGCGGCCGGAGGAGGCGCTGGGGACTATTTGTTCCCCACTTCTGGCCGCACTCGGTCTTGCAGTCCCGAGCTGGTGCTGCCTCCCCAGTGCCTGGGCTCCGAGCTACCGGCCGTGCGTGCTGGGCGCACCCAGCACTTGGCAGAGCCCAGAGTAGCCCGGGGAGGGGGGGAGCGCAGAGCTGGTGCGGCCCGAGACAGGACGGCCTTCGGAGGCGGCCCCCCTGGCGCCAGAGGGGAGTTCTTCTCCCCGTGCCTCTCTCCCGACCCAAACCCACCCCTCCCTACGCATACCCACACACACGCTCTCTCACAGCTTGTCGTGTTGTTTAAAACAGGTGGAAGACCTCTGTAATGATATTATGCCTTTCAATAAAAATTTTATGAGGTGTATTTGATTATAGATTAATGTGTCCCTAATAAAACGGACGGATGGAGCAGCTCGGAGGGCCCCCTCCCCCTACCACACTCACACGCGCGCGCAGCCACACACACCCCCGACGTGAGGCTGAGCACACGCCGAGGCCCGAGGGGTGAGCTGGGGCGGCCTGGCCCGTGGGCTGGGCGTGGCGGCGGCCACCGCCCGGGCTCTGTCTGCCCTCGGAAGTGTCCGCAAGCTGGCAGTGGGCACCGCGCGGACAGTGGCGGCCAGGGTGCCTTGTCTTCTTCGGGACTTCTGGAAAGGTCCTGGAAGAGAACACGCCATAGGGCAGAACCCAGATTCCAGATTGTAGAGCAGGCCCGCTCCCACCCGCTGCCCCCTGCCCCCGACTCGCCTCAAAGAGGCCGGCATCTCCCTGGGCCAGGCCGATTCCCATGGTTCCCACTTAACGGCCTCTGAGTGGATTCCGGATATGTCTTTTAAATGGCTTGGTCCTTGGGCTACTCTCTTAGGAATTCTGTTCTTTCTTTCTTTTTTTTTTTAAAGCCTCCAAAGGTAAGGCTGGGCAGCCTTGAATCTGAGGGAAATGCGCATTGTCACTCCCAAATCCATGGTACAGAGCCTCGGAAGCCCGGTTGGGAGCCGAGACAAAAGCAGCCGGGCCGCCGGCGGTGGAGGATATATTCCTCGCTCTACAAGTTGCCCAGCGCACCCTTGGAGGGCTCCCAGCCCACCTCGAGCACCGGAAAGGAAGGGGGGAAATGGCTATTTCTGGCCTAATCGATTGCCTTTGCCAATGGCTTTCTGATTTTATTCCAGAGGAGCTGCCTTTGCCTGTAGCACGGGTTTTCCTCCAAGACATGGCCCCCTGTCAACAACGAATGGTGCTCCCCATCGCGGGGGGTAAACTGAGAAGCTAAAATTGCCCTCCTCTTCTGCCTAACCAATGGAGGTCTGGGCAAATCTATTCCAGTGTTCCCAACCTGGCACTGATGTGCAGCCATCCCTCTTCCACCCTAGGAAATGGCTCCCCTAAAGGGTTCTGTCTTGGAACTGGGAAAGACTCTTCGTTTTCGGGAGGAAGTTTAAAACTCTGAATAAATACTGAGTCTCCCAAATACTCTTTGGATGAGGGTTTTAAGGCTCAGACCCCCTAAGAAAGGGGACAAATGAAAAGGACGTGTTTTGTGAAGCTGCTTGAATCTATCGGAGACCCTCTGAAACCACAGTACGACATGGGGTAACGAATTCTCTGTCAGATCATCCCCCCAAGGCCTCTCCTCTCTTCTCCCTGGCCAGACTAAAGTCTGGACCCTCTTGGGCTGAGGATCCTGCAATCTATCTATCTATCTATCTATACACACACACATACACACACACACACACACACACACACACACGTGAAAGCTGGCTGGAGTTTTCTGAGCCATGGTGGTAGCTGGAACATTGGACTTCATGGGAAGTCATATTTATCTGTAAATTCTCTTTCGGTCACCCTTCGTATATTTTCTTGCCTCCCAGATACAATGGCTCCAACCAGCATTTTGTAATTAAATAGGGGGAGGATTAACTGGGGAAAACCTTTTCTTCCTTTAAAAAATTTTTTCTTGTAGGCCACCAAAAGGTAATGACTGAGCATAAAATCCTTCCACAAGGAAACCAGGGCAACGTGGTATGGGAAAACTCACCCATCCTCGACTTCACTTTGGCCTGGCTGTCTTGTGCTTGGGATGGGGGGTGGGGGTGGGGGTGGGGATGGGGATGGGGGTGGGGGTGGGGGTGAGGGAAATGGGGGCTGAATTGGATCCGATGCAATGCTAGGTTGCTGCTTGTCCTTGCTCCTGTAATGGAGGCCTGGCGGCTTCCAGATGGGCAAGACAGATTTCAACCCAGCCCCTCATGATGGCACACCAGCCAGAAATCCCCAAGACTCCACTGAAAGCATTAAAAATAACACAACCAAAACCAAAGAGAGGAAGACACACAAGTGGGGAGCTGCGAGGAAAATGCGGTTTGGGCACAGGCTTAACTTACCAGGCTGAGACTAGAGGGGAAGCTCACACCCACTGACAAATCAATTATGTTACTATCATGGGGGGAGGGGGAGAGGGGACCCTCCTTCTTCCCAACTAGGAAAACAGTACACACAGTCTGGATTATCACTCCCCTGACCACTGCCAAATTTCAGCACAAAAGACCCCCTTCAGCTTTTCTCTCCCATTTCCCCTCCCCTGCTCTCTACCACCCAGTCAACTGACCCAAACAAGCAGTTTAACAGGAAGACAATTTCACCAAAGTCTTTCATTTCCACCGTAACATATTTCCAAGTCAGAAAGCAGAGGAAGTACACTCGTTTCCAGAGTTTATTGCATTATACATGCGACCAGAACATGCACAGAAAGGACAGGTTGCTGTTGTACTTCTACCGAACCATAGATGCACCACAAGGGAAAGGCTACAAGGCAAATTCTCAATATTCCATCTCACCAAGGACAATTGCTAAACTCATTTGCAAAAAGATACATTGTAATGTGCTTTTTTAGTCCCTCCCCCCAAAGCTTGTGGGTTTTCTTAATCTTTTTAAAATATATATGTAAAAGTACTTTTAAGTACTGGATGTACTCAAAACACCATGAGCTCATGGACTAACCACACACACAGACCTTTTGTGTTAGGAAAAAGTCACATTGCTGGATGGACGAGTGGATTGATGGATGCTCTACAGTTCCAATAAGTTAAGACCCAAACGAAAATTCTCAGTAATAGTTACCCTGCATTACGACGAAAAAAATAATAAATTACATGTGCTAGTTTATATATATATATATATATATATATATATATATATACTCATGGGGATTACAGATCACTTGCAGCACGAACAGAATGACCCCAAAGTCACATTCTAGCAGGAAACAAAAAAAAACAAAAACAAAAAAATCAAAAAACAAAGAGCAATGAAGGTTTTGTGTCCGCCTTCCCAGTCCTCCAGCACTCGGCCCTGGAAGTCGGTGCCCCCTCTCCGATCCTGGCCTCTGACGGGCCTCGGACCTAAGAGAAGGTGAGGTTGGCGGTCAGTTCTCGGATCCGGTTCTCTCGGCTCATCTTCTTGAGTTTCATTCGGCGGTTTTGAAACCAAATCTTGACCTGCCTGTCGGTGAGGTTAACGCTCTTACTGATCTCTAGGCGGCGCTCGCGGGTGAGGTACATATTGAACAAGAACTCTTTTTCTAATTCCAGCGTTTGGTGCTTAGTGTAAGGGCACCTCTTCTTTCTGCCACTCTTTGCAGTGAGCCAATTGCTGGTTGGAGTATCAGACTTGATTTCCTCTAACAAAATTAAAGGGAGAAGAAGAAAAAAATCAAGAATTTTTTTTTCTCTCAGTCTGTTCAAATGTACCCTTGGCCATGACCCCTCTGGCAGCCAGGCCCTTTGGGAAATGCTGGTATTACACATTACTCACACGAAGTAGGCCCTGGAAGGGATTTGTAAATGATGCCAGATTAGTTAAAATACCCCCAAATGACACGATGGGTGGGTACTCTTGCCCTCTGTGTCAGTGTTGTCTCTCTCTCTCTCTCTCTCTCTCTCTCCTTTCTGACCTGCACAAAATATTAGTACAATAGTAAACTTTCAGGATCTCACCAGCAACATTCTAAGTGATCATCTTACAACAGGACTAGAGTGGAAGAAGCAAGTCACAGCCTGACAAGCCTACAAACGCCACTGCTTCCTCAGATCCTCATGTCTGCCTCTTCTTTCCCACTTCTCCTAGGCAGGCAGGGAGCCCCGCACAGCCAGGTTTATAGGTACCAATTCTCTTTCAAAAGATAACCGAGTACACCTTCTCCGCCCTGCTTGGGCATCGTTGTGTGCCCAAGAATTTCCTGAATTCTTATGCCTTCTTGCCCCCACACAAAAACATTCTCCCAGAAATGTAGCTCCTTGCTGTGGCCCAACTCTGAGCACTGGGGGAGAGGATCAGGGGCAGAAAAGCCAGAGCCCCTGGCTCTTTGCCCTGCCCAGCCCTCAGGCTGGCCCTGCCGGGTGGGCCACACACATTCCATTCTCTCCCCCTTCTGCCTTTGCCCACTTTGCAAATGGATTGCAAAGCTTGAGGCACTTTCCCCAGACAAAGCCAAGGTTACCTAGCTCCGCAGAGGCAAGGAGCCCTGCTCTTTCTTCGGCCCAAGCACCAACCGGCCCAGCTACCTCATTCCCCTTGCCGCCCCCAAGCTCGCAGGATGCGGGGTGCATACACTTGAACACGAACACGGTGCCTTGGACCACCTTAAAATCATCATTGGGTGAAAGGCAGGGCTGGGACTACAAAGCTGAGGAGGAGAAAGGAGGTTCTGGGGCCGTGTTTACCAGCCGCAGGTCTCATTTGCGCTCTTTTGTTGCATTTCAGGTCTAGCTCAGGAAAAATAAACCCAGCAAGCCCTTCCTCTGCCGGGGCGCCATCAGCGCGGGGCCAGGAGTAGCCAGGAGGGCGAGGGCAGCGCGGGAAAAGCGGAAACCATCTCGGGACTAAGATTGCCCCTCTAAGAGCGGGGAGGAGTGGCACTTGCCAGTCGGGGCCCCAGGCTGCCGGGTTCGGCACTGGGCACCCAGGCGTTCCCTCTCTCTGCCGGGTTCCCGGGCTGCGCGCCCCGCTGGGGTGGCAACTCTGCTCATACCGACCTTTGCTTTCCTTCTCCTGTACTTCGGGACTGGACACGGAGACCTCAGCCAGGCAGCTCCTCTCTTCTGGAAGGCCGCCCTTGGCCTCGGGGCTCTCCACCTGGGAGACTTTGGCGGGCTCCTGGCCACTTGCGGGCTCGTTCATCTTCTTTTCCATCTGCAGCTGGGCGGCCGAGAGCTGCGGCTTGGCCGCGCCACGAGGGTTGAGCTGGAGCATGACTGTGGAGCTGCCTTCGGGGCTGTTATTGTACTCTTGGGTTTTCCCGGTGGCGTAGGTCTGACTCAGTCTAAAATATCCAGGGACAGGAACCTCAGGGTTCTCAACGGGACAGGACTCAGGGACCAGCCTCTGGTACGAAGGGACCTCAGCAGAAATGAGTTTGTTGCGCTTATCAGAATACATGCAGCAATTGGATTCTTCCTTAATGTTGGTGGTGAAGGAGCAAGTAGGGACTTGCTGTGTAACAGGTTGCTCTATTCGACAAGATCTGTTCGGGTCTGTCCAACTGTCTACTTGAGGTATATACGGATGCACATTCATACCCATATTTTGGTGGTTCACTTCTCTTTTGGCCAGAGACGGGAGTAGTCCACAGGTTTGCATTCCATAGGTCCCCATGTCTGCGCTAGGTGGTGGCATGTACATGCCGGCGCTGCTCGAATAAAAACTGTCACTCCTGCAGGCACTGATCAAGGAATCTACTAAAAAAGTATTAGCAGCAGGAGAGCTGTTGGGAAAGGACATTTTGGGGAGGAATTTGAAGAAGAGAGATTGTGTCCTTTGTAGGCTGACATCTCTACGAAAACATTCCCCGTGTAATTGTGGATGCCTCTGTCGACCACATGACAACCAAGCCAATGAGATTTGAAAATGGCCTTGAGCCGCAGCCTCCTCGCAGGTCACGTGCTCCAGAGCCCGGCCAGCCGGCCGCGTAAGCACGGACAACAGCGACATCTACTACGCGCCCGCGATAGTGCGCGCTGGAAACAACCGGCCCAGCACACTCCGCCGTCCGCCAGCCTCCCGGGGCTCGCTCGGCCCGCCCGCCCCACTCGCGTCCCCCACTCCAGCCGCTGGGCCCCGCAGGCGGAAGGAAAGGCTCGGCCCGAGGGGTCTCCGGGAGGACACACGCAGGGAGGGAAGCCGGGGCGCCGTGGCGCCAGCACACAGAAGCATTCTCCGCACACGCCCAGGCAGAAGGCGCCCAAGAGGGCCGGGGCCAGGGCGGGGTTGGGGGCCCAGCCTGGTTCATTTTGTCCCAGGCAGCCTGGGAAGGTGAGTTGGATTCCCCAGGCTCTGAGACATACCACCCCAGGGGTCCACAGTAAAGAGGTCTGGTGCGGAGACGCGGCCAAGATATCCTGGGGAGCGGAGGCGAGAAGGGCCGCGAGAGCCGAGAGGCCACGCAGCTGGCCGGCCACGCAGCTGGCCGGCCCCGCGGAACCCCGAGGACCGGCCCGGCCCCGGCGCTGTCCTCTGACTCGGCCCGCCTGCCCCATCCCCCGGCGCCTCCGCGCCCCGGTGGGCTACCCGAGCTTTCGGGTCTCCGTGGAACCACACCCCAATCTCTGAGGGTCGGGCCGCTGGGAGCTTTCAGCCCGAGACAGTCCCTCGCCAGCAGTTCGCTATCCGCGAAAGCATCCCCCGGGTTCCCAGCGGAAGAACTAAACCAACTAAACCGAGGATTCCCTCCCCACACGCCCTGATAGTAGAGGGCAAAGAGGAAGGAAGAGAGAAAAGAATGTTTTCTAGGAAAGGAGGAAACTCTCGCCCTCAGACTCCAGAAGTTTTAGAAAACTGACTGGGCTAAGCAGGAGAGAGAGAGATGCAAAGGTGTCATTTGCTTCTTCTGCACAGAAAAATGTTTTCCTTTTATGGATTTTGTAAAAGAACTGGTTTCTGACAAGTGCAAGGCACAAAAGGTTGTGGAATTTATTAATACATATTAAGAAGAATCAGGGTGATCAATAAAATTCTCATCTACATTCTTGGGCTACTTGGTAATTTTCTGGCTTCTGAAGGTTTTTAAAGAGTTATACCCGCTATTGCCACACACGGGAAGATATTTTATTAACAAATCAATTGAGACTTTGTAAAGGATAAGATTAATAGTTTGGCGTTTGCTTTATGAATTATTGAAAATTATACTATTGATTTTTCCCCTTCGCTGCTAACCAAGAAGGTCAATTTTTGTTTTAACACAAATTGTCAAATATTAAAAGCACACTTTTGTCAGAAGTTGAGTTTTATAGTTTTGGACAATTCCTAAAAGTATTTGACATGATTCGATTCTGCTTGGGTAAGGGAAGGGAGGGAAAAAGGAGGTGGGGAAACCTCAGTCCTCTGTTTCCTTTGGTGAGGGAAAGTTCTATAAAGAGGGTTTAGTCTGGGGTTGTGGTCAACCTCATTAAAAGAACAACCACCAGCACCACCATGGAAACTCAGAGTTTTATGAGAAACTTCCTCCCTTGTTCTCTGGTTGCAGGCGGTGAGCGGTCCTTCGGAAGCCGTGGCCTCCGGGCAGCAGCAGGGAGCTTTAACCTTGATTTCCAAAGGCTTGCCCTAGACGAGGGACCCCGGCTAGGGCGCTGGAGCCGATCCGGCTTCCCGGATCCCCTTTCCTGCATCTGGGAGAGGAAAAGGGCCCTGGAAACTCTGATCGTAAACCAGTTCTCTGTCCAGGAAGGCATCCGTGTTTTCTTCTCCCCACACTAGTCCTGTCATGGGCTGGCCTTGGATTTCAGGCCCAGAGACTGAACTTGTGGGCAAATTGGGTTTCTGCCTCAGCAGAACTTTTTTTTTTTTTTTTTGGAACCTGATGCTCAGCCTACTGGGGGACAAAATAGCCCGCTCGCTCCTTCACAAAGACCTTTCCCAACAAACTCTTTGTCCACCCCTCCCCAAAAGGAATCTCCCCTGGCCTGGTGGAAATAGTCGTTGGACATTATTAGCGGCCTTGGGACAGCTTCGGCTGTCCCCTCACAGTGCCCTCGCCCAAACAATAACCCCTTTTAAAAAACTCCGCAGTGGCAGTGAGACAGACCTTTTAAACCTTTACGCAGCTGTTCAAATACAACATCATTGTCAGGTTAAAAGCCTGGCGCCTCTAACTGCTCTGGCTGCGGGATGCCGCGGATGAAGCGGAGGTTTAAACATTACCTTCGGCAGGGGTGAGTGTTTTTAAAGCCTGGGGGTGGGGGAGTGAGGAAGGCAGGGAAAAAACCCAACTTTTGACTATAGTCTGCTAAGGTCCTGTTCAAAGCTAACAGCCACTGACTAGCACCCTGAAATTTGCTTTCTCTCAAGGCGGAGATCATGATCTCAGCCACAGCTAAGCATGCCCAGGGCTGGACAAAGTGCCCGCTGCACACGCTCGTGGCAGGCGCCCTGACGCCAGCCTGGCGCCCCAGCACTGTCCTCCCTTTGCTTGTTGGCCACGGGAGCTGCTGGGAACTCCGTTGTCCAATTCTCTCTATCACACAAGAGAGGCAAGAGTGTTCAATCTAATCGAGAATTTTATGCCCATCAAATGCCCTTTCATAATCTTTATTTATACATGAGTAAAACATCAAGCTAAAACCCAGCGATTCCTCACCGAACGGGTAGGTCTGCCATGAGCCAGGACAGGCAGGATCTGCCTTCCGAATGTGGGGGGACTTTGTTTCAGCTCCCTGTGCCTTCAAGCTCAAAAGTCACTCCCACATTGGATTTGGTTTTAAATAGGTCTTCTTCACTCACAGGGGAAAAATGTGTATCAGATATAATTTTGGATCTATTATTACAAAATTCTCTTTTATTCTTTTTCAAATTTCTGTCTTCAGACCAGCTCCTTGAGGCCAGAGACTGCCAATATTTCAGAGAGATTTTATTATAAAAATCAAGCAAAACAGAAATAATACAAGATAATGATCTGAGCCTGGGAGGATGGAAAGTTTGCCTAAGACTCTAAGGCTAAGATAAAGCAAATGGAATGAAAAAGCAAGGCTTTCAAGGCCAGGCTTTATTTTGCTTACAAGTATTTAATACAGCTACGTAGCTGCTGTTTTCGATCATCTTTAGATCAGTTAGAGCAGTTACCATTAATAATAAATCAATATTGCGCAATAAAGGAGATGAATATCCACAATTGTACCAAGACATCCTTCGCCCTGGCTCAGTTCTTTCCAGAGAAAAATTAAAAGGGTCGCTTTAGCAAGAAATTAGCATTTGTAATTCAAGAAATGGCTTGCATCTTTGCTCTCCTGTCACCGGGAAGAAGGGCAGCGGCCCTGGGCCTGAGTGGACCTGGGTCTAGGTTCACCCTGAATTTGGGCCCTGAGTGGCCTCTCAGGGCTGTGCCACTTTTGGGGGGCAGAGTGGATGGGTACAAATTTTAAAAGCTGCTTCCTCAGAGCACCCTTCCAGAGTGCACCGTGCATCTCCCAGCCAATGTGAAAAGAAATCAAGGGGGCAACTGGGGAGGCTAGAGAAGCCACCACCAATGCAAAGAGGGGTCTAAGGAGACATGCAAAAGGACCAGCAGTCTAGGGACCTCTTCCCTTTGCAGACACAAAAGACTACTCCCAATTTCCCTCCACTTCAGGATCTGAGACCTCAGCGACTCAAGACATGTGGCTATGCTCTATGAGCCCCACACGCTGCGAATGATCAAGAAGGGTCAGGTCTGCAGACCCCAGAAGTCCTGATCCAATTCCCTGGCCTTTTTCAGGCTCAATTTGGGCGCTGCTGAGAGGAAAGGAACTGCAGATTGCTAAGCATCCGTGGTCTGGGGGAGGCTGCCAGCCAAAGCCAAAGGTCCCTGAAAGGCCACAAGCGTCCCCACTGGAGCTGCCTAAAGAGGAACGCAACGACATTTGGGGAGGGGGGCTCTCACCCCACTTGGACTGAGGCCCGGGTTAGGCTCCCGGAAATGTCGATTCACAATAGCTAAGCTGGACCCACGGTCAGACAGGCAGGAGCCAGGGTATGCGTGGGGAACATCAATGCCTCTGGCTGGCGCCTCCCATAGGGTGGGGAGACTCATGGCCCCCAGCCTCCACTGAAGCAGATGCCAACTCCCAGGGGTGGACCCAGAATCTTTGGTCCAGGGCCTGGAGGGAGGGGGCAGAGACAGCGGGGCTGAGGAGGTCCTCACTAATTCCGAGGTTGCATGTACTTACAATGAACTTCGGGAAAGAAGGAACTGCCACCCTTCATGTTGGAACTTCCCTTTTGGACGGCGGATGGTGGCACAGGCCCTCCGCAATGTCAGGGGCTTTTCAGGGTGGTAGTGGGGTCGAGGAGGGCACGCAGTGAGAAAACTGCTTCCAAGAGCTTGTGCCAAAATCAAACTCGGCGCTCAAGGCCAGCAAACGGCTTGGAAGGCTGGCCAGGGTTCTGTCAAAAGCAAAGCCCGTTTGCTTCAAATGCATTCCCCATTCCACGACGCCTTGAAGTTTAAACGTTTCCCGGACTGCCTGACTTTCCCCGCAGCCACATTAGCCCAGTCTGGCCCGGGAGCCCCAACTCAGTCCTGCCTGCGCCTCCCGGTGCTACCGGTAGCCCCAAGCGCCAGGCACGACCGGGGGTAGGGGGATTCCTCGCGCAGAACGACCCGCTAGGTCCCCACGCGTCTCATTTTTCTGAGACCACACTCAGCTAAGTTGCCGGCGCCCTGATCTGTCTTAAACAAAAGCCTTTTAATTACCCCAGGCGGTCGGAGAGCGTGCAAGGAGGACGCGGTTTTGGGCAGGGGTGGTTCTACCTTCCTATGGCTCTCCACACTCAAACCACCAAGAAAATTGATTTCCGTAATTTAATTAACTCGCAGTGGCATGACCTATTTTGAAATGCACATATTTGTCTTTTAAAACCCTCTCCTCGACACCACCAGGTTATACCGAGGTATTCTTTGCAACAACTTTAAGAGGACAACGATTAGGTTATCTCTTGTTTCAGGAATCTGCTCCTGTTCCTCTGGCTTTATACAACTTCCCAACCTCACGGCTGCTTAGAATAAACAAACATCAAACACCTCCGCGATTTCTAACCGCTATTAGAATCCAGTATTGGAAAGATATGGTACCGCTGCCTCTCCGACAAATGCGGCTTCTGGAACGTGAGCACGCCCCCGTGTGGCTCTCCAAGGCCAGGCAAACGCGAAATGGTATCTCTAGGTTCGGCTCTCCTACGGTGGTGGACATACAAGCTTGCTACATTTAGACGCAGTTAGAGAGAGAGGAGAGAGAGAGAGAGAGAGAGAGAGAGAGAGAGAGAGAGAGGTGGAGAGAGAAAGAAATAAACCAGTTTTAATCTCCTGGAACGATCACATTACTAGGGCACTGACACTGTAACGGATGCCTAGAATTCCAAACAAAGGAATCCCCCTCAGAACGAAGTTATTCCACTGTAGGCTTTGTTTCTATTGCATCTTTAACCAAAGGTTGAGGAACATTTTTGGAAACAGTATAAATGTATTTTCTTTTGTTCCATATCATAGGAAGTGCAATAATTTATTTAATAGGGTGACAAATTTTTCAAATATAACGAAGTAAGTCTGTAATACCTTCTTTTTTCAAATACCTGCTTTTGAAACCTCGGTTCTTCATTAGAGCTAAAGGACTGCTATCTATGACTCCCCCCACAAAAAAACCCAAAACAATCTCAGCATTTCTTAGCTGTATTAAAAACATGCTGGTAGACATTTTAATATAACCAGTATTTTTAAAAGCAGTCAATTGCTATAGAATTACACAAACGTTTGAAGGGAAATTAAGGTTATTGATCCTGAAATCAGGAATTGGCTTAGATTTATGGTGAGCCCCCGATATGATTCTGTGTGGTCATAAACGTGTGTGTGGGTCTGGATGTATGTGAGCATGTGTGCATGACAGTGGGTGGCAGTTGAATATCACAGAAGAACCTTAAGGCACCTAATTATTCAGAAAGGTTAAAGGTGATGACCTTGACATTTTGGAAGTTCAAAGGCATACACTTATGCACTTATGTTTTTCCTTCCCCCCAAAAGCTTTGGTAATCAAAAAAATTTTGCATTTGGAAATGCATGCCCCCTTGGAAGATGCATGGGGTGCTGTGCCTCTCATGGATTTATTTTTTGACTTTGGGCTTACGAGAGGTTACGAGTCATAAGATTCACTTTATTCTTTTCAGAGAAAGAGAAGCTCTTCTCACTTCCAGTTTATTGCACATTTGCGGAAATCTCCTTTGGGCCCACCAGAAGGTGTATAATATAACCCAATTAAGCTGTTTAGAACTTTGGCTTTTATGGTGTTGTCTAGACAGTTCAAGGTTTTGTAAACAGCCTGGCCTGGCCCTGCAACATAAAGTGCAGTGCGGCCCCTACCACATTCTTTACCTTGAAGCAGTAAATGTGGTGAGAAGTGGATCTGCAGCCCTGGGCCCTATTTCCAGGGATGAGGGGTTACCTTCTCTGCTCCAGGCCCGTGTGACACTAACAAGGATCCAGGCCCTCTCCACCCACTGATACCTTCCCTTTAGCAAACTTTTTTTTCCCCAATGACAGGTTCTAGTTTTAATTTCTTCTTTTAAGGGAAGCTTCCTCCTTGACAGCTTGTTAAGAGTGAATTTGGATCTCCTAAGCAGTTTTTTTTTTTAAGTTTCTTTTGTTTTTTCAGGAATTCCAAGTTTACTACACTGGGGGTGGGGTGGGCAAGGAGATTTGTTTCTTAGGTTCCTGCTGCCCCAACCTCATGGCCTGAAGAAGGCAGCACCAGTGTGGCTGGCTCACGTCTTCAATTCAGAGATTCATCCCTAAAGTGATTTTTAATGCCAGTGCAGCCTAGAAAGAATGGGAGGGAACGACTCCTTATTTTAGCGGGATTAAAAAGCATTTCACTTGATTTTCAGTTGCTTGGAAGGGAAGGTTCTGGCCACTAAAATATCCTAATCAGACACTAAACTTCTTCAAAGAGGAAAATTCATACAGTGTATTGAAGCTGTAACCTCCATTTTACTAGAAACCATTTATTCACACAAAAGACAGTGACCCATGCCTTGATACGACAGACCAAAGGTACATTCCCCAGAGTTTAAATAATCTGCATTCACCAAGGGGAAGGGATTCGGTCCCTTAAACTCAGAGCAAAAACAAGCGCCTTCCAGCCCCTCGGCCTAACTCTCTACAGATCCCACAGCGTGCCCACGGGAGCTCAGAGAGAGGGAGGGAGAACAACAGCGCATTGGCGGCAAAATTGTAAAGGGACGTTTGCATTTACCATTTTCCCCTTATTAGGATCCGTTCGGCCAAGTCCCCGACCTCGTCCGCAGGCTGCAGTGGTCGCTGGGAGGTCCCGAGTTGACCGTGGGAAGGAATCGTGGAGTTCCACAGAGAAGAGGCGTCATTAAACCCAAGGACATTGGGCCTGCCCAGGGCAGGCTGGTGGGGAGGAGAGTGGGTGAGTGGGGCTCAGGGGAGAGGGGTGCTTCCTGGAGCTCTCAAAATAAGGGGTTTCCAGTGAAATACTGCAGACGGTCTCTGTTCAGTTTCTTTTCTTTCATTCTGCGATTCTGGAACCAGATTTTGACTTGCCGGTCAGTGAGGTTGAGCATCCGAGAAAGTTGGAGTCTTTTCTCTTTGTTTATGTACACGTTAAAGAAAAACTCCCGTTCCAGTTCGCGGATCTGATACTTGGTGTAGGGACAGCGCTTTTTTCGGGATCGCTGGGGGGCCACTGCAAGGCAAAAAGATCCAGAGGTGAGAGAGGCCTTTGCCTGCCCACCCCCCGGCCGCCCGCCCGGGCCCGCGCGAGGGCCAGGCCTCGGCCCGTTGGGGACGTCCCCTGCTGCCGCTGAAAGGCCCTGCCTGCGTCGTGGGGGATGATATATGGGCGGTCACAGTAGAGAGTGCGGGCGTGGACGTGTGTTCACGCCCAGCCACACACACGTGCACACACACACAAACACACACACACACACATACACACACGGCCTGGCATCGAGGTGGGGAAGCAGAGGGCGAGGCAGGCTCTGAGCTGGACTCGGAAGGGAGAGAAACACGAGCGCGCCGGGCAGCCAGCGGCTTGGATAAAGTCCAGTTCAAGCATCAAACTCTCCCCAACCCCCCACCCCACCCCTTTAAAAGCAGGAGGCTCGAGTGTCCACACTCACAAATTGGCTTAAAATCTCTCCTCCCTTCCTCCCTCCCTCCATGGTCTCTAGGACCAATCCCCCTCACCGCACGCACAAAACTGGGGGAAAGCTCTCTGCAGCGATTAATGTCCTCATCGAAGTCTACCTTAAGCCCACCTAAATTGGTTTCCTATCGTAAACACGCTTTACAACGGCCCGGGAAATCTTATAGGATGTATAAACCCCTTCGAACGCTTATAAAGTAGCACATAAAACTGCGCAAGCAGAGGAAGGCCCCCTCCGCCCTACCCCCCGCGCCCGCGGCCCCCGAACCCAGCCGCCCACCCCGCGTCCGGTGCCTACCTGCGCCGCCGCTCTTCTCAGCCCCCGCCTCCCCTGGGGGCACCTCGCCGTCGCCGCCCTCTGCCGCCCCCTTGGGCTCCGAGCCGTGGTTCGTCTTGGCGCAGGGACTTCCCCCACCGCCACTGGCCGCCGTCTTGGGGTTGCTCTTGTCGGCAGCGCCCTCGGGCTGCGGCGGCGCGGGCGGCGGAGGGGGCTGCGGTCCGGCGAACGGGGGCCCTGGTGCAGCCTCGTAGAACTGGTCGAAGCCCTGCGGCAGGATGCCGTTGCGGCCCACGGCGCTGTAGAAATTGGAGGCGGCGCCCGCGGGGCCGTGCGGCGGCCCGGGCGCGGCGCACACCGGCTCCGGCGCCTTGAAGAGCACATCCGGACGGCGGCCCGCGGGCGGGAGCAGCTCGCGCTGCATGGCCGCCTCCTCGGCCGCCGCCGCCGCCGCCGCCGCCGCCGCCGCCGCTGCAGCGTAGTAGGGAGCGTAGCTACCGGCGCCGCCGCCGCCGCCCCCGCCGGGACCGCCGCCGCCGCCGCCGCCGCCGCCGCCCCCTGCACCGCCTCCGCCGCCACCGCGGTATGGCCACTTGGCACGCTCCAGGCCGTAGTCGCGGAAGGCCACTTCGCGCACGGGCTGGACGTGCGGCGCCAGGTTGGAAGAGTAGGGGAAAGTCATCTGGCAGGACGACGGTTGTGACAGGAACGACGGCTTGCTGGCGAAGTCCGACGGGGCCACATAGTAGGCGCAGCCGGGCAGGTACATGCTGGCTGCGCTCGGGCCGCACTCGTCAAAGTCGTTCATGGCTCCGCGGCGTGCGCGCCGGCGAGCCCCGGGCCGCTCCCCGCGCCGCCAACCTGAGCCATCGATTGCACAAGAGGCTTGGGCCAGGATCAACTAAGCAAAAATCCCCACCGGGAGCTGACGTGCTATTCATCTTGATTGATTCTGGTGGTAATTATGTCACGTGACGCCATGGAGAGAAATGTCCTTATATCTATATCAGTGCTCGCCAACACACTCCGGGACAGTTCCTGGCGCCAAGACGCGCGCGCGCTGGGGGCGGATCGGCCTCCCTCTCCAGCCAGCTCTCCCCGGGCGCCCCCTGATCAGGCTGTGCCTCAGGCAGGTCACCTGTGCGCCGCCGTCGGCTGCCACTGCTGGGTGCATCTGCCACCGCCCGGCTGCGCCCGCCCGCGCCTTTAAGTACGCGGACCGAGGCCGGCTGGGAGGAGGAGGGAGGGGGAGGAAGGCGGAGGAAGGGGGAAGGGAAAGAAGCGGAGAGCTGAGGGGGGAGCCCCAGCTCCGGGCACAGGGGACTAGGTGTGAGGGTGTGAGTTTCCCACCCCCCACACCCCTTCCTGCAGGCGCTCCCTCCCCCGCAACGCCGCCACCCTTTTCAGTTTGCCCGCCGGGAGCTTGTTGCTTCTTGTTCAAGGGGCGTAATTGCGCCTCTCTCGGGGCGCCAGGAGCCCTGATTTACATATTTCTCTGCCCAGCGCTTACGCTGCGGAGTAACGGCTCTCTCCATGGACGACCGGGAGCGAGAATGCCAGCCTCAAAAAACTCACGCCAAAACCCTACCAGGAGCTCACCCTGCCCAGGGCCTCGGTGCCCACTCGGCCCTGTCGCCCTCTCTCCTTTCTGTCTCTCTTTCTCCTTCCTTGTCTCCCTTTATTCTTCTCACTTCTTTCTCTCCTGTCCTCTCTTCTCTCACTTCCCCGTTTCCTTTTTTCTTCTTCCTTCCTCTTATTACTCCCCTCCTTTCCTGTCTCAGTCTGTCCCCTGATCCTCTCCTCCTTTCCCCTAGCTATGTGTCACCGCCTCTATCTCTCTCCCTGTCACCTCTCTGCCTTTTCTCCCCCAGTGCTAAAGCAAGAAGGAACTTCAGCCAGCGAAGATACCCCGTGGCCCTCTAGAAGCTGGGGGGTCTGGTGAACAAAAGGATCTGGAGTCCTACTCTCAGGGTGCCTGGCTTCCCGCTTTCCCGAAAGCGGAGACAAAACGCCGGTGCCTCCGCCCTCCTCACCCTCTCTGCCTTATGGCCTGGACTGGGACCAACTAGCCTCACATCCAGCCCCTTCTCGACGTCGGAGCCCCGCCAAGGCCTACACATCCGTGCCGTGCCTTTCCAAGGCTCCTGCGGCACCCTAGGGCCTGCAGGGTCACTGTGGGCCCCCCGGAGGTCCGTTGGCTCTGGGGGGTGGGGGCGGGCTCTCAGAAGCTCTTGGCTCCTTCTTCAAGCCCCTCTTCTCCACTCGGCTCTGCGGGCCCCCCATCCACTCGCCCCAAGGCCTCAGTCTCCTCGGCAGTGGCTGCGTCCCTCTTTTTTAGCCTGGGGGGGGTCCAAGCGGGGCCTGGGCTCCCGCCTTGGGAAAGCCAGCGTTTTCCAAAGGTAAAATCAGTGTCTCAGAAAGAAGCTCCCCAAACCCAAATCCCAGAACCGTGGGCAGGAAGTTGCCCCTCTCCCCAGGATTCCTCTGCCAGGCAATCCCAGCACTGGTCCTGGGCCTCAGCCCTACGCCCAGGACAGGCAGTGCAGGTTGTGAAGACGGTTCCCACCCTGGCCCCGGCCGCTGCAGTGCCGGTGCCGTGAGCTCTGACCACCATGCCGACAGACAGAAAAAAGGCGGGTGATCAGAGCTCATATCTATTTTCTGGCCAATGTTTCCCCCCTTCCTCTTTTTTCTCCTCCCTCCGCATTCTCCCTCCCACTCTCTCTCCTCCGCCCCCCTCCCATCTCAGCTTCTCTCAGAAAACTGTGCAAACAGGTCGGTGGAACTGGAGGGCAAGAAGCCCCCCCCCCCAGAACTGCCCACCCTGTGTGCACCTTCCACGCAGCTGGCACTCTCGCCCTGATTCCAGCTCGCCCCCTTCTCCTTAGCCCAGCCCGCTGGCACACTTATCTGCCTGCCCATCTCCATCCGCGGCCCAAGCCTCTCTCCCTTTCGGGCTCGTAGTCGACGCCCCTGGATCTGTCTCCTAAAATGGCTCCCCGGACACTAAACACAAGCCAAGAGGCTGCTCAGGACCCAGGGCAGGGACCGCAGGGGCCCCCGGCTGGGTCTTTATGTGTCTGCAAGTGCGCAAGATTCTGGTACCTTCTCTCTGCACGGGTGGGGCGCAGGCAGCCCGCTGCCCCCAAAGTGGAGCCTGCTGACCGCTAAAGAGGGAAGTGGGGGAGGACGAACCATTCAAGTTCAACGACATGGCGACGGCGCTCCGGCTGGAACCGTGCTTTGGCGGGGGAGGGTGCGCCATCTGCAGCGGCGCGCGGGTGCAGAGGGAAAGGGGCGGCTGGCCCCTCTCTGCGCGTTAGCACGGGCCCCCACCCCCACCCCCAAGCCAAGGCTTTCGTTCTGGGCCCAGTCCGCTTCGCCCTTTGGCCCCAGCTTTTTCCTCCATCCTTTCCCCGAAAACCGCAGCTTCCCGACCCGCGCGTCCCGCTCGAGAACCTACCGTGAAGATCCCAGAGCTGTGGCCTTGTCTTTGCCTGCGCGGCCCCACTCGAAGCGCAGGGAGCGCACCGGACCCTCCGGGCACAGCCAGCAGCTCCACGAGCGGTAGCTTTCCGCGCGGCGCCCGGACGCGATGCGGTAATTTCGAGCCACCCAAGATAAGACACTAACTTGACCTTAACTTTGTCAGGGCGCCCGTGGTATCTGGAGAACGTGAACAGACACTGTCTGGCAGCTCTCGTAAAAGCTGACTGGGGAAGGGATTCTGAGTCATTTCATTTATTGCCACTACAGTTCTGCAAGAAAGCTTTTCCTCCCTGCCAAACTTTAATTATTTATGCTCTTTTAGGAAACGAAAGAAGAGGAGAAACGCGGAGAAAGCACCCAGAGCCAGTCCCTTCCCTGCAGAGCCTTCGGAATGGGCTCCTTAAGTCAAGTGACTGAAGAACAAAAATGTGGGGAGATTACCTTTGTCCAAGGACGGTCGGACAGGCACCGAGCCCCCCCTCCCCACTAACGGGGGGTGGATGCAGCTGGGAGAGGCGGGATGAAGGGGCACACCCTCCCTCCACCTCCACAGACATGAATATTTACAACGGTTCTGGATTTCTTCTCCGCCCGCCCGCCTCCCGGAAGCCTCCCCAGCCCGCCTCCCGTGGGGAGAGCCCCCAGGCCTTAAAAGCGTCTCCTGGTCGGCCCTCTGAGCTCGCAGCCGATTGAATGCCAGACCAAGCCGTTTTTTCTCATTTAAAAACCTTTTCGTTGGTCAAGAGGCCTGCCTGGACTGCAGCATTTCGGAGGACGCATTTGTCTTTGTGCGAGGGAATGTTAAACACTTAGATTTCAGCATTTCTCTCGGGTATTTATTTCTTTCAAATTTCATGGTGGTTCCAAATCTCTGCCAGGACTTTGGTTAGGAAGGGAGAGAGGACACCACCACCTTTGTATTCGTATGGCTCAGTAGAAAGGATGGATTCGAAAAACACTGCTGAAGCTCCAATTAACAGACAAGATTTTACACTTAGAATAATTTCAATCTCTTTGGGGAGTGGTCTCCATGAATATCTCCTTCCACCCTACATCCCAGGCTACAGAAAAAAGAACACAATGATTTAATGGTATATATTGCAAAAAAATGGTCTCCCTGTGTTGTCTTAGGCCTGGGTCTAAGTCTGGTTCCCTGGCCCTTTACCCAGCCCTCCAGACCTGAGGTCTGAGTGTGGCCTCTGCCTTTGTTCAGCTATCTTGAAGGGGGCAAACCTTCTGGGACTCAGAGAAACTCAGTTCTGGTACCATCGCCTCCCTGAGCCCCACCAGGCGGGGAAACATTTCTAATGATAGGGCCTCCCTCGGCAGCTTCTTGCTTCCTTTATTCCTGTTTTTTTGTTTGTTTGTTTTAGGAGCTGTTTAAAATATATTTCATCAAATTAGCTTCAGGGAAGGGGAGTTGGAACCACTGAATGCTCGGAATTAGAGACTTAACGGTTTTGCTAATTCTCCCACTTACTAAAAGCTAGCAATTCTTTAGTTTCCATCACTGAGCTAGCTGGGAGCTGGGATATGCAAGAGCTCGGTGAATACCAAGCAGGCCCTGGCTTTCCTGGCCTGAGATAGAGGCTCTGAAAGCCTAGGGGGTGCAGAGGCCACGTTTCCCAAGGGAGTCTGCTGGGTTTCAGGCAGAGGTGCCAGTGTGGAGGATTTCCACAGGGCGTTGCCTGCTCACAAGAAGGCTGACCCAGAAACATGGCAGGGAGAGATGTTTTGTATTGAAACCCGAGGAACATATCTTGGCAGCCCCCTGAACAGCAAGCTTCAAAGTTTGAGAATTTAGGCAAAACGTGGAAGCTCCAGCCAGCAACAAGTCGAGGGTTCGCTTAGTGTGTGAGACACGCTGAAATCTGCTCACGGTTCCCCCACCTTGGATGTTTTATACACATTTTGTTTATAGGCTTTTATACACCATTTCCTCACTGACTTGGAAGCCATTTTCTCCTTTAATGAACAGTCAGCACCCATAGTGAAGCCGCAACCAGGAAGGAAAAATGAATTTGGTGGCCTGAAAAACATTAGAAGGGAATCTGAAACATTTTGAAAAATCGACATCAGTCCCACGACAGCATGACTGGGACTTGGATATTTATTTCCACTCAAAACATTTCTGTATGTTTGATATATACATGCTATTGTTTTTGACAAAATCAAAACAAAACAAAACATGCATGAAAACTATTAGATAGCAGAGAAAATGCAATTCATCTAAACGTCAACTGAGGTCAGTTGGGATGAGGCTTAGGACTCCCCGTGAGGTGCCTGGTGCTCCACCGAAAATAAATCATCATCATGCTTTGGTAAGGAATCTTCAACTCTTTGGCTGTTGGGCATCTTGCTAGGAGTTGGGGCGGGGTGCTACTTCTCTGAAGGAGACAGAAAAGGGGCAGAGATGGTAGAAGGAGCTTGGGGGGCCCTTGCGTTCCCTGAAGCTAAGGCAGGACACTCCAGCATACCCAGGACATCTCTATCTGGCATTCAGCAACCTCAGTCTCCACAAAGGAAGCCAGGCAGGGCCCAGGGTCTCTAAGGCTCTGCTGGAGCCGGTCAGACATGGCCTCAGAAGGAGCACAGTGGCAGGGCCCCTGGTGGGGCCGGTGGGCGGTGGAGAGAGTGAAGAGAGGGGAACTTCTGCTTCTCTCTACTTGGTCTAGAGCAGAGAAGGGGCTGAGGATCTGAAGGGCCTCCTTCCTAGCCCTCCTGACTGTTGACTGGTGGGGGAGACGAGACTTCACCTCTCCCTGTGGTGGTCCATTACCGTAATTCAAGAAAGACAGACAAGTCGACACCTTTGCCTACCTCGACAGGAAAGCCATATTTACAGTCGGAAGGTAGGACACCCCCCTTCCTGGCTCACTCCCTTATCCTCCCCCCGGATATTTCCCCCTCCTCCTAGTGCAGCCCAGCCTCAAAGCCAACTAGCAGCTCTCCTCACCAGAGCTCGGCTCTGGGGGTCCAGTTGCAGAGTGAAGGGCTCTGCGTTGGGCATGTGTGAGGAGGTGGAAGAAGGAGGGGGATTCTGCCAGTCTGCTCTGGAAGCTGCAGTTTGCTGTGGAGCCCCAGCCTCCCTCATCGCATCCACGGGAAGGACGCATCCAATCCATTCAGCCCAGCCAGCCGGAGGGGTCAGTCCAGCCGGACTCTGAGGTGTCTCTGGAGTTTGGCCACCATGCCCTTACTCCCTTTTCCTCCTGAAGTCTGAAGGTCTAGGATGGCTATTGTCCTCCCAAAACAGCCAGGGCATGCAGGAGGGGGACGGCGCCCTTTCCTTCCTCCAAAGTCGAGATTCTGGCTTTGCCACAAGGGACTTTGGCTGCAAAGAGACAAAATTGTGCCCTCAGCCCTTTCTAATCTGCCCGGGAGTTCTACCTAAATTCAGTTCCACTCTGAGCTCTAGTTAGGTGCCTGCTAGATGCAGAAAGGGCTGGGGAGGGGTGGGGGGAAAGAAGACTAATCAGGTGGAAGCAGAAATCCAAGTACAAGGACACTAGAGTGAGCCCTGGGTATAATAATGCCCCAGCTAAGAGTTACGACAGATGACTCCAGATTCTCTGAGAAAGGGGAAAGGGTGGATGCTCAACCGGCCAGGTCTCCAAACATATCTCCTGCAGGCTTCTGGAGCTGCTGTCTGAGCGGGAGGGTACCTGGAACCAGCGGAGAAGGAGCAGAAAGAAAAGCCCTATCCCCTCACTTCCTTCACGCCAGGCCTCGGTGAAAAAGGCAGGCCCAGCCCGGCCCGGCCAGGGCCACACCGGGAGCTAGTATAGCGCCAGCGCCTGCTCGCGCAGCACCACGCGCTTCTTCTTCATACGCCGGTTCTGGAACCAGATTTTGACTTGCTGGTCGCTGAGGTTCAGCCTATTGGACAATTCCTTGCGCTTCTGCCGGTTGATGAATTCGTTGAGAAGGAATTCGTTCTCCAGCTCCGCAATCTGCTGCTTAGTGTAGGGTTTCCGCTTCTTGCGGGCCCTCCCCGGGGCCGCCCCCCACGGCAGGCCTGCAACACAGCCCCAACCCAAATCAGCCCGGCCCGCTCCCGGTTGCCTGCCCGCCCCTGGCGGCTCCCTCCCTCTACACACTCTCCCCTGCACCCCACCTCCCACCCCGGCCCGGGGAGCGTTGCTCGCGGAGCGTGGCCACCCTTTACCGTCGGGCAGCGAAGGTTGCAGGCAGGAGGCGACGCCCGCCGCCTGCACTGTCATGTTCAAGTTGAGCGGGCCCTTGGTCTCGTCCTTGAAGCCGGAGGAGCAGGGTGTCCCCTCGAGAAGGGCCGAAGAGCCCGGCGCGACGCGGCCCACACCCGCGTAGTCGTACTTGACCGCTTTGAGAGCAGCGGCCGCGGGGGCCAGGCTAGACTCCGGGATGAAGGGAGGCCGCGCACGACCACGCTCCTCCGGCCCGGCGGCCGCGTCGGGAGTATAAAACTTGGCCTGTTCTTCGGATCCGTCCTTGGCGCCCAGGGGCTGCAGGCCAAGAGGCCCAGAGCCAGCCAGGTAGGGCTGGGAAAAGCTGCCGAAGGTGGTGGCACCGGCAGGCTGCGCTGGGGCGCAGGAGGCGGGCGTGGTGGCCCAGGGCAGCGCGCCGCGCGGGTATGAGATGGAGGGAAGGGCGGCCAACTGGCCGCCATTCGGCCGCAGGTTGGAAAAGTAGAAGGAGTCGGGCGACTGTAGATTCAGAAGCGAGCCCACATAGCCCGCTCTGTAGAGACTGCGCTCACACATCTCCAACAAAGGGCTTGGGCTGCGCTTGCAGCAGTATTTAGTTACAACTGGGAATAGAGGACAGGCTCAGACGATTGGACGAAACTTTGCCTGCAGGTTCTTCAAAGCCGGTCATTTCAGCACCGCCTACATCCCCCGACCCGTTTCTCCCCTCCCCCCCCCATTCAGGGTATTATGATAACACCCGCAATATTCGATGGCGAATGACTAGGCTGCCAAGCAGAGCTAAGGCATGTTGAGCAAAGGTGAAGCCTCTTCGAGTTTCCAGGCTGAGTTCAGCAGCTGGGGGTATTGGGCATCGGGTGCATTTGCCTCAAGGTCCCTTGGGGTCCTTCTTGGTCTTCACTGGCTTTGCACTCCCATTTTCCGCTGGCTGCATGGGCCAGGCTTGCTTCTACCAGCTTTAACTCGCAGCTGAGGCCTTTTCCAGTACGGTGCACTTCTTGGCTTGTCCAGAGAGCCCTTGGTCTGGTGGGGCCATTAACTCTGTCGCTAGGCCTGAGCAAAGCTACTCCTACCCCGTCCCTCCCCACCTCATCCCTCTGGACTGGACTCTGCACGCATGATCTGGCAGTGAAGACCCAGCGCTGCCTGAGCCCTAGGTCCCCGGCCGCAGGCATAGTTTGCTGATAGAAGAGGAATGCATCACAAATTCTGCCTAAGTTTGGCGCCCAGGAAGGAGGATTCACATCACTTCTGGTGTGCTTCTCCATGGTCCAGCCCTCTGCTCCTAAGAAAGTCACCATCCAGGTCCATGGAGAATGCTGGCCTGGGGACCCAGACAGCTTGATTGGCCAGTCGTGGCCAAAGGCTACATTCTTTTAATCGCCAGCAGTCACCTTGGAGACTGCAGCCCTTCAAACCAGAACTCCAAGGTGTTAATCCACTCCGTGGCGTGCAGGACGAGCTCCCCTGATCTGATGTGGAAGAACAGAAAAGCCAGAGCCACCGGCCGGGAACAGCGGGGCACACCGAGGCAGGGGACTAGCAGCGTTCCTCTGCTCAGCGCCTCCAGGGGCGCACGGGCCGCTGGCGGGTTCGGAGGTCTGGCGAACAGGGTGGCGGGCGGCAGCGCTCCCTCGCTGGGAGCAATGTGGCAGTCCCCGGCACGGCTCCTCCCGGAGGGTTAAGGATCCTCCTTTCCTGCCTCCGGTCCCAAGACCCCTAGTTACCCCGTGACTGGCGCCCGCCCCAGCTTGCAGCCTGCCTCGCGGTCCCCGAGCCAAGCTGGAATTGGTTAGACCGCCAGCTCCGGCACGGAGACCACACAGGCGCCGCCGGAGGGCAAGGCTGACCAGCGCGCTGCGACTTTATTGTGTGAGTTATGGCGACCAACTGGGCGGCTCTGGGGAACGCAGTCGGCCTCTTCTTCTTGCTCTAGGGCGGGGGTAGGGGGTGCGGGTGGGGGTAGGGGTAGGGGTTGGGCAAGTCTGGGCTCCTCAGGGCTCTGTTGGAGTTTCCTTAGGAGCTCAGAAACAGAGACGTATTCCATTCCCTGTCCTTTCATGGGGGGCGGGAGGGGCGCGGGGTGTAGGCGCAAGCTGCAACCTCAGTTCCTAGGGACTTAGGGAACCTAGGCCCTCATTTTGGGAAACTCGCCCTGTTTTCGAGGAGTTACAGCCTCCCTAGGTCTGAAAGCTCCAGCTCCAACGGGTCCCTGCAGTCTTCTCTCTTCCTACCTCCGTACTATACAACGATTCTCCGGTATTGCCAGGTCCAGGTGTGTCTTCTTCGGACGTTTTGGCAGCCGCATAGCTGCGGTTTGCCCTATGGGACTAGAGATGTAAAGGAATTAAAAGAGAAATAGAAAAGACTAGAACAACTAGACTCCCTTTCTCTGGCTCAGATGATGCCCAGCCGCCCCACCTCATCGCCTGGGTTTATAATTTCCGAGGTCCAGCAGACAAAGTTGCACCGTGGAGCTGGCAGCTGGGGACGGGGACAGGGAGGGAGGGAGGGAGGGAGGGAGAGAGGGAGGGAGGGAGGGAGAGAGGGAGGGAGGGAGGGAGGGAAGGAGGGAGAGAAGGAGGGAGGGAGGAGAGAAGGAGGGAGGGAGGAGAGAAGGAGGGAGGAGAGAAGGAGGGAGGGAGGGAGAGAGGGAGGGAGGGAGGGAGGGAGGGAGAGAAGGAGAGAAGGAGGGAGGGAGGGAGGGAGGGAGGGAGAGAAGGAGGGAGGGAGGGAGAGAAGGAGGGAGGGAGGGAGGGAGAGAAGGAGGGAGGAGGGAGGGAGAGAAGGAGGGGGGAGGGAGGGAGAGAAGGAGGGAGGGAGGGAGAGGAGGGAGGGAGGGAGAGAAGGAGGGAGGGAGGAGAGAAGGAGGGAGGGAGGGAGAGAAGGAGGGAGGGAGGGAGAGAAGGAGGGAGGGAGGGAGAGAAGGAGGGAGGGAGGGAGAGAAGGAGGGAGGGAGGGAGAGAAGGAGGGAGGGAGGGAGGGAGAGAAGGAAGGAGGGAGGGAGGGAGGGAGGGAGGGAGAGAAGGAGGGAGGGAGGGAGAGAAGGAGGGAGGGAGGGAGAGAGGGAGGGAGAGAGGGAGGGAGAGAGGGAGGGAGGGAGAGAAGGAGGGAGGGAGAGAAGGAGGGAGGGAGGGAGGCTTTGCTGGTGAGCTGGAGAATGGGAAAAGAGGATTTGGTTGCGGAGCTAAACGGCGAGCTCTGCCAATGCCGCTGACTGCCCAGGAGATGGCGAGCGAGCTCCACGCCTGGTGAGGCGCCGCCGCATGGTCAAGATCAACAGTGAAGGGCGGCGCAGCCGGCCTGGGGTCGCCAGCTCGTGCGGTCAAGGCCCGCTGTCAGGCGCGGCCGAGCTTCTCGGAAAGCCGGAGATCGTAGCTGCAGAGCTGGCCGGGACAGCGGAGTCAGATGGACCCAGCGGGCTGCCAGAGACTGGAAAGCGTCGCGGCCGCCCCTTTGTGTGGCAGTACGTCTCGGATCCGAAGCCTCCTTCGCCTCTCGAATCACGCGTAGACGCACCGGCCTTAATCCTCCACCGGCGGCGCTCGTAACCTTCCAGGTTTTGGAGGCGCTCTTCCTGCGGCCTTTCAGTCTCCACCCGAAGCAAAGGCCTCTCCCTGAAGCTCCCTTCGCCTCGCGGGCCTCCCTATCAGCCCTCCGACCACCGACCGGCTCCGCTCCTCCCTCCTCAATTCAGAATATAAAAGGAATGCATATAAATAACAAAGTCTTCATCTGTTATTGATTTAGCCGTCAATTCAAATTCCACTGGAGAGCGTCTGAGCGCAGTTTTAATCTTCAGCAAACCTCCCGTTTCTCTTAGGCGGGGAAAACTGACCGGCAGACTACAGATGAAAGGAAAACCTCGAGGCAATCCTCCCTATCCACGTCAGGAAACCTGAGAAATGGACCTGGGAAATAGGATGCGGCCCTGGAGTCTGGAATTTACAAAAAAGAAGGCGGGGGCGGGGGTGGGGGTGGGGGTGGGGGGAACGATGGAGAAGGGGAAACAAGCCCGTTTCAAATGAAAACACGTCTTGTGAGAAAAAGAGAGAAAATGTTAGTATCTCTTCCCGAAGTGGAAGGTCGGGACGGTGTGGCCCCATTTTCAGGGGTTATTTCTTCTTGAAAGATTGAATCGTGGTCACTTTTCCTTTTCTGTCTCTCTATCTGCCTGTCTCAATTAAAACGAAGTTGCCTGCTCGAAGTCGGTTGCAAGATACGAAAGAAATCAAGCCGAGGAGGAGAAAACGAAAGTAGCTCCGAACCTTGGGTCTCTGAGCCTTCTCCGGCAGATCCATAGGGGAATCCTCCCGCCAGAAGAGTTTACATATCGTGTGGGGTTTTACACAACTGTATTTAACTCACATACCAAAAGTTAGCAGCCACTGAATTCATCGCGCCCGGGCGCTAACAACGACGAGGCATCCAGCTCCTCAGCGGCCATTTCCCTGAGTGGCAAAAAGCCCTCAGAAAGTTAGTAGTGCCTAAAAATTGCGTCTAGAGGTTTAGGGTGTATAATTATGGTTTCAGTCTTCAACTGCTGTGTGCAGGCTGCCGGGAGAAGGCGATAAGGGATAAGCCTGAAATGTTTCTTTTTCAGAAGTAGAATTTAATTGGGAATTTTTTTTTTGAGCTGGTCTGGTAAAAAATATAATTTTAGACACCACAAATTATATGCTAATTTAAAGTTATCACTATTTATCTTAAAGGCACAGGAAAAGGAGAGGGAAGGGGTGATGGAAGTGGAGAGCCTGGAGGTTTTACAGACCAGAACTGGTGTTGAGGTTCCTTCATCTATAGGGAATCCCATAGCATTCAGGATCACAAGATTTTATAATAAATAAGACCAGTTTCTAGAGGCAACACAAGCTTGGAAAAAGAAAACAAATGTATAAAGACTCAGAAGAAACAAGAGAGTTCTGTTTATTTGCATCTCCCTAGGAGTAAAAAAGTGATTTTTAAATGCCTGAAGCACTGCCCATGTATCTCAGCTCACAGACATTGCATCTACAAAAATAATCTCTCAGTTGTATAAATATGCAGCACTTTAGAAGTAGTTATTTATCATCACTTTCAGAAACATATTTTTTTTCTTCCTGGACTTCAGAGCTCCACATGTGTTAGATGTCTTAAAGCTCCACGAGAGCCCAATACATTTGTTCAGACAGTCAAGTTCTTCGCTGGGTTCTGGATAAAAGTTCCCCCCATGGCCACACTGATTCAAGCCTCTTTCAGGGAACTGAGGAGATGGTCTCAATTCTAGCCCCACAGACTGGTGGCCAAGGAGAGGGGATGAATTTATACTATCCGTGGGTCACTCTGCCAATTGCAGCCATTTAAATATCTGCATCTAAAGAAATGAAGGCATCATGAGGACACACTATTTCCAAATTAAAGATTATAAAAGCACACATCTACAAGGTGTATTAAACACAAACAATTACAACAGCAAGTGAAAGACCCAAAGTCAGAAAGATTGTCTTCACTCCAATATTGATACAAACCCTATTTAATAAGGTAGCTGCTTTTAAAGCCATCACAGTCCCTCCAGCCTCCTATTTTTAGACTTTCCCAGTGACCCTAGAACACTGCTTGCCCAGAGCTGTTTCCATTTGCCTCAGGGAGACTGCTGAGAGCTAATGATTCAATTACCCAATCACAGGATATGAATGACTGCAAATCATTCTGCCCTAATGGATTATGAAGATAAGAAATGCTGGAAACAGGCATAAAAAGTGATTTAAAAAAATAAAACCCTAAAGTCAAAATGGCACTTCTGAAATTCATCTGGGGGGATTATTTAAAAATACTTCAAGTCCTTTATACTGGCCTGGAGGGAGAAACAGAACATTAAAAAGTCATAAAAAATAAACCTAGACAAGAGCAAAATAAAAAATAAACAAGTAAGAAACAGAACTACAAAATCAGGTTGGGCAGCAAGAGGTTTTAGAGCCAGATAAGGGGAAGAGAGAAAAACAATTCACAAAATTTGCCATTACTGGCAGGGGAATGGGGGAATTAAATACATATTCAAGTCTTTCCAAAGGTCTTTTGGAGGCAAGTGGAAGCATTTAAACTCTCTGTGGCCAATCTGGCCCACATCAGGAGACAGTATCTTTGAGCTTGGAGACGATTTTCTTGTCTTTCACTCTTCGGTTCTGAAACCAAATGGTCACTTGTCTCTCGGATAGGTTCGTGGCAGCCGAGATCCGCCGCCGCTTGTCCTTGTTAATGAACTTGTTAATGGCATACTCATTCTCCAGTTCTTTGAGCTGCAGTTTGGTGTAGGGCACCCTCTTCTTCCTCCCCCGACGGTAGACACACATGTCTGGCTGATTTAGAGCCACATCCCCTGGTATAAAAAAACAGCACAGGAAAAATTAGACCGGGATATCTGGAGCACCCAGCTGGGGACTGTGTGTGTAGACTTGGAGGGGGTACAGAGAATGAAGAAAGACAGGCTGTTTACACTTTATTATTATTTACACAGACATATTATTTACATGTTATTAAAGAAAGATTATTTACACTTCAAAGTGAAGGCCAGTATGATCATCATGGTTTCTCAAACCGGCATCTTAACAAGCCTGAGATTTTATGGTGTAGTTGCTGGGGACTCTCATAAAGACAGTTTCTGCAAATGCTGGTTGCAAACACACAAACATACAAAGACTTAAAAAGAAATAGCTAGGCTGTTTGTTCAAACTTTGACTTTTCGTGTTCCTGCGTTTGGAGCTTGTGAGCTCTTGGAAGCTTTAGTAGTCACTCTGGGTTATTCATGTCCTTGAAAAGTGGGGCTCAACTCCGTGACACCTCTTTGGGGAGGAGGGGCCAAGGCCTGAGCAAAGGGCAGCAAAGACCTTCAACTTTAGGAGAAAAATAGGCCTATGCCCGCACACAGGCAGAAAAGGGTTGTGAGAGAGGCAATTTAAATCAAAGGATGAATTTACAGATTTCACACAAACCGGGCCGACTGCTCCACTGAGTTAACCATGGTTGGGGGGAGGAGGATAGGTGCCCAACTCCCAAGCAGGGGCATAGACTCCCAGTCCATTCTTTTCCTTCTTTTCTCTCTTCCTCTCCCTCCCTCCCTGCATCTCTCCCTCTTGTCCTTCCCCTTTTCCCAACGTCCCTACCTGGGAAGGATGATTTCCAAAAGTGGGAGCCCTGTGGCTGGTCCTTGGCGCAGTACACCTGGCTGTTCCACCCGTTGGCCAGCGTCCAGGACTGGTAGCCCTCCATGGAGATGTATGCCTCGTGCCGAGGCTCCCCGGAGCCGAAGGTAGACACCATGTCGATGTAGCCGGGCACATGCTGGTAGGGGCTCGTGTAGCCCTGGTAGAAGGACACCTCCTTGGCTCGCGCGGGCACCTCGTTGGCCGGTACGCTGCTGCTTGCCAGGCCCGACACGTCCATGTACTTCTCCACCGGGAAGCCTCCCAGCGAGGCGTGCGGCGACGACTTGAGAGCATTCTGCTGTAAGCCCACGCCGTGCGACATGCGGCAGCTATAGTAGCCGTTACCGAAGTGGTAGCCGTAGCCCAGGGCCGGGGCGCCCGGGGGCGCTGCAGCGGCCGCGCCGGGCGCCGGGCACTCTTTGGCGGAGGAAGCCTCCGGGCGCGCCGCGACCACAGCCGAAGATGACGACGACGAGGCGGAACCCGCGCGCTCAGAGGTCCCCGGGTACGCGAAGCCGGAGGCCGCCGCCGCCGCCGCTGCCGCCGCCGCCGCTGCCGCTGCCGCGCGTCCGGAGTGTGTCCCGGCGAACACTGGCGCCGAGAGGAAGCCGCGACACTGGCCCGGCGCCGCTGCCGCCACGGAGGAGGAGGAGGAGGAGGAGGAGGCCGGGGCCGCCCCGGCGGCCCCGCCGTCCGCCCGCAGCCCGTCCATGTCCCAGCTCCCGGCGCGGCTCATGGCCCGGCCTGGCCCGGCCCCGGCCCCGGCCCCGTGCACGACCCCATGGCGCGACGCGCCTCCTTCCTCCCTCCTCTCCTTTCTCTCTCGTTCTCTCGCTCCCGCCCTCTTCCTCTCGCCCTCTCTCCCTCTGCGAGCCTCCCGCCCGCCCGCCAGCCCGCCCTCCAACAGGTTAGCTCATCGCGGGACGTTTATAAAAACGAAGTTCAGGTTGGGAGGGGGCCTGAGCCGGTCGGGGGGCCGCCTCCCTCCCCGAGGGCTCCCCCTCGGGGCCGTGCCATTGGCTGCGCAGGGCCACGTGGGGGTGGGGGCGCGGGACAGCCTGGCTCCGGGCCCCGGCCCCTTGGACCCACCCACTCCGGCCCCTACTCCTCCCCAGCCCTTGCGCAGCCCACCGCCCCTTCCCGCCTCCCCCGGACCCAGGCGTTTGCGCCGCAGCCACCCCCACGAGCTGATTGCGCGACCGCCCATCCTAGGCCCAGTCTGCGACTGAGGCGGGCGCCGAGGCCTGCGCCTTGTCTCGGCCACGGCAGTTTTTGCCACCTCTCCTTGGCTCCCTGAGCTGCACAGCTAAATGAAGAAGGACAGGGATGATCAGAATGATGTGAAAACAGACTGATTTTTGATCCTGTTGTTTAATTCCTCGGATTAGCTGACCTAGACCCCAAACCCGAGGAAGCTAATTTTCTCTACCTTGCGTATTGCTACGGGGCAAAGGCATTTAACGCGTGTTCTCCCGAGCGATCCTCCGAATTAAGACCAATTGGAGCAGACCCCCCCCTCCCCCAATACGCACACACCGTCCACCCGGAAAATGCCCACGAAGCCGCCCTTGGGGCCGGGGACAGAGACTTACAAATAAATGAAGCGGACGAAAAGACCCGTCCTCGGCGCGGCGAACCAGAGGATCTGCCCCAGCGAAAAAAGTCCGAACGCCTGGTCCACGCTATTCGCCTCTACACTCAGGCCAGCCGGGAGTTGCACTCCCGAGCTGGGCTCCCCAGCCCTGGCGCAGCCTCCCCGGGTCCGCAGAAAGACCCTCTGAAGGACGCCGGGAGAAAGCCACTCTGCCGCCCTCCAGGAAATTTCTGCGCCTCGCCCAGCAGCTGAACTGCCTCTTGCATTTTGCAGACACCACCCACCCCCTCCCGTTACTCACACCAATTAATTGAAAACTTCACTTTCCCAGGGACCTTTGTTTCGTTTTCTTTTCCAAGCTGCCAACTGCAGAGAAGTGAAAGGGGCAAATTAAGAGGGTGTTTTTCCCAAGCAAATTTGGGGCTCGTGATGGGAGCAGCCCAGAACAACAGGGTCTGACTTCGAGGGGGTAGGGTGGGCTCCGCGGGCAGTCCCGCCAGGGTGTAGGGATCACAACCCTGAGCCCTCTTCATCCCTTCCATTCCTCAGCCACAGAACCCCAGTCCATCATCCTCCATCTTAGACGTTAGCGGGGAGCCTATGTGAGTTCTGCGGCAACTCTAAGGCTCCACTTTAGCAGCAACATTAGATCTGATGAGCCGACAGTACTGGGGTGGGTGGGAGAGCCCTCAGAGTGAGCCCATTTCGTTCTGTACCAACAACACCCCAGTCCAGCCCACCTCCAAGAAAATCACTCCCCTGAGCCTGTGATTGATGAAGCCAGCTTGTCACCTAGCCCCACTGTTCCTGGACCAAGACAGGACCTAGATGGGGCAACTAGAAGAGCAAGGGAGGCCCTCTTGGACCTGGCCCGTCATCGCAGGGTGGGCTGCTGGTGTTGGGAGTGTTGACACGCAGAACGCAGTAACCATAAAAGGCTCAAATAAAGGGGAAAGTTATGAGAGGGGTGCTGGAAAGGAAAAGCAGGAGAATTTGTTTGACCTTTTTGAAGTCCTAGACATGTTCATGATCAATCAAAGATGGGAGGGGCCTAAACCTCTGCAGAAAATTGCAGAGAATCGAAGTTTGCTAGTAAGAACAATTTCGGCTACTTGAGAGAAGGCAGAAGTTAGCAAGAGAAGCTGGATTTGTTTGTTTGTTTGTTTTTTTAAATGCCAGTCAGAGCCAGGTGACAGGGTTGCTGACTTTTTGGAAGAGTTTGGCTGGGTTCTCTTTACCCAACAATTTCAGTACCAAACCAGTCATGGGATGCCGCCCCCTGAAATGCTCTTATTTTTCCTTTGTATCCCCTTCTTTTTCTCAGAGAGGGAAACATGGAGATACTTAAAAATTGTTTTTTCTGTTACCTCAAGTACACTTGTTGAAATACTTCTAAGACATAACTGGAACCAACAAACTTTCAGTCTCTCAAAACTAAATATCTCTGTGATGTTGTGCCCTGGAATTTCTGCTCCATTTTCTATCTGATAAATATATTTTAATGACTGATTACATGCTAAAAAAATGAAGAAAGTGAAATTAGGATAGGAAGGAAGAACTTGTCAAGTTTTGCTGATTTCGGACAGCCCTTCACTTTTGGCTTAATTTTCCATGCAGCAAATTAAGTTGTGCAGGACTGGAAGCAAAGTCTGAATTAATGCTCTCGTTGAAAGACACTTCTCAATGGTGGCCTTGCCTCCAGTTTCCTTGTGGAACTCTGGCAAGACTTGGAGCTTCTCTACCCATCCTAGCAGGTATTCAGAGACCAGGGAAGTTTTGAACAGTAAGGAGCATAGCCTCTTGCTATTCTGCAGCTGAACCTTCTTCCAGTACAGCCTTCTAGGTCCTGGCCCTGGGGGAGGGGAGTCCCCTTAGGAAAGAGACTCTGACTGGACCCTATGAGGGCCCCCTAAACCTAGCATCCCAGGGAAGCTGCTGCTATTGGATCATAGGGCAGTGGTTGAGTACCAGGCAAAGTCAGGGCTGCTCTGTTTATGAACTAAGACGACACATAGTTTACAAGCTGGGGGTGGTAGGTAGTGGAGGGATTTTGAGGCTGAATTTGCAGGAACATTTCATTTAGCTTGTATACCCTGTATCCAAGCTGATTTTAGGTTTAAACTTCACGGGAATAACTTTCTTTAGCTGGCCAGGAGCACAGACTGAACGCTGTGTGTGGGTGGGTAGGTGTATTATGTTGGGGCTTTAACAACAGAAATACTCTTTGTTAAACGAAAGTCTTTGCAAACAAAAATATCCCCCAAAACTGATGTGTTGTTATTCAGTGATTTTTGCCATCTTTCCTGATTTTGGTGAGAAACTCAAGGTGGCCCTTCATTGCCCAAAGTCCTACTCTACCAGAGAGAATCAGGTCACCTCTGCTCTCCCCTCCCATCACTTGCTCCTTTCCCTCCTTTGCCTGCCCAAGCACCCTTTTTGGGAACTGATGATATTCTGTAAGTCACATCCTCTCTTTTCCTCCTTGTAGCTGATCTTTCAAGTCATGTCCCTGTCCTGGGTTGGGGAAGGGGTAGATGCAGGCTGCGATTTAGATGTATTGAAGAACATAAGTTCCTCTGCTTGCCGAGACAGAAATGAGCTCAATTAACCACCTAATCGGTGGCCATTAGGGCCAGGACAACAATAGCCGGGTCCTAACAGAATGGGGTCCTGGGGACTCCTTTGAAAGTGTTTTCCTTGATGGCCACAGCAGAAAGTGCAGGACACCACTCTAATTAACTTGAAAGAAGCCAAAACTTCAGTGTAGAAATAAAGTCTTAATTCCAAAGTAAAGTCCAGCAGAACTGGCTGGACAGTGCTCTTAACCAAGTCTGTGCTCTGCCAACTTTGGCGCTAATTTTCCCTCTGCAGGCAATACCCAATTTCACTCAGGCTGGAGATATCAAAAGGATTTAAAAAAACAGCAAACCCGGGGTGAAGAAGGGGGTCTCTAGCAAGAGCCAGACAGTGGCATCCTGAGTTTAGGCACTTTCTGTGTCTGAGATGTATTCCATTTGGATTTAACAGCACAATTAGGCTTTATTAAATGTAAATCGTTTGCAACAACAAAAAACCTCTTCAAACCGAATCGTTATTTGGTGAAACCAGGTTAATCTCCCGCAGGGCGGTGAGCCCTTGTTTGGGATGGAGAGAACTCCTACAGTCCTGGCGGGAATTAAACACAGCGAGAGTCTTCCCTCTCAAAGAAGCACTAATCTCACTGCGAAGGGGGAGTCGGAGGGTGGGTGCAGAGCCCGAGGACCCGGGTAACTTGCTGCTTTTTTCGCAAAACAAAAGATGGGACAGAAAACCATCTTCCGCTGTTTTGTCCGACAACTCAAGGTGTGGGGTTATCCTCGGAATACTTCTCTAGCAGCATCATTGTTAACTGAAGTCCAGTAAGTGCTCACTCTGTCGGCCCTATGAGATGAAAGAAAAAAAATGTCTCTCTCTCTCTCTCTCTCACCCCCACCCACATTCCGCAGAGCCCCACTGTCTCGGTGGGAAATCCAGCTGTGGTCACCGGCAGCAGGAAGGGATGAAGCTTAGGGAAATGCCTAACCACGAAGGGGCGGGGCGGGGTGGGGCGGGGCGGGGCGGGGCGCGGTGGGCGGAGGAGGCCAAGGAAAGGAAGCGGAGGAGTAAGTGGTCCGGCTTAGCTTCCCGGCTGGGCGGCGCGCAGTTCCCCAGGCTCGGCGCTAGATGTCCCTGCAAGTTTTCCTGTCGCGTCGAGGGCGCACGAGCTTCAGGCAGGCAGCGAGTCCGGGGTAGCCCCGGAGTCCAGGGACAAAGTACCCTCCCAGCCCCCACCCAAGGCGGTCCTGGTGGGCGCGGGATTGTAGGGGAAAGGAGGAGGAGAAATAGAAGCAGCCCAAGAGGCCCGGAGGAGACGGCGCGAGGCCGGCCTGCGAGGGATGGCAGCAAAAAGTTGCCAGTACAGAGTTTTCCCTGCAGTCGCCAGACCCGCATCTTCCCTAAAAAACCGAAACCTCCAAGCCGTGAGGACCGCACTCAGCCTAAAGAAAACATACCCGGTGTTCGCTGCCCGGGTTCTAGCCGTCCTGCTGTCCCGCCGCACTCGGCGGCCCCAGTCCTCGAGCGAGCTTGCGTCCGGCTGCGGGCCTGCGGGTTTCGGGCCCCGTTGACCCGGAGCCTTCCTCGCCGAAGGCAGGAGCCAGGCCCCGGCGGTTGCGGGGCTCAGCGACAGCTCCGGCTCTACCGCCGCTCCTCCGCTTGGGCAGCCTGGACAAATTTTTACAACCTTCAGTCGAAGGCCAAAAGTGTTTACCACTTCACCTCGGAGGACCCGCCGCTGCTCAAGAAACAAATATTTAGTCTGGAGGCCTAACAACAAAAACAAATTTAGGCCTCTTTCATGTAATTCCTCCTTTGGAGTAAAAAGTGCTTTTCAGCCCTTCTGGAGAAAGCCCTTTCCGAACCCTCACCCCGAACGCATCTTAAAAATTCCTGCCAAACCACGCGGGCATGGGTTGATTTTTTTCTTTTTTGAGTGAGTCTTTTGCCTTGGTAGTGAGTAGGAGGTTCTGGTGGCCTGGAGGCTGCGTCTGAAAACCAGGGACTTTTGACAGGTGGTTCCCAGTCTCAGCCTGGACATTTCGGGAGAGGTGCAAGATTTGGGCATTTCAATAATGAACCCCAACAGAACCGTGTCAGTCTTCTCACTACCTCTATGCAGACTCAATGTTTTTGAGTATTTAAAGAAGACATATGCAAAATAAAAGAACCAACAATAAATGCTGCCCAAAGCTTTAAAACCGTATAGTTTGGATATTATCAGAGATAACTTAAATCACAAGCAAGTTCTCTAATCTCTGTGTAGAAGCTTTCTTATCTCTGAAAAAGGGATAATAATAGAATGATTTCTAGAGTTGCTCTGAGCATTAGAGAAGCTAATATATGTAAAAAGCACTTGTAATTTCAGAGTTAAAGCTCTATATAGGTGGGCCAATATTACTACTACTAGTAAATGTGGAATCTACATAAATTAAGGGACATTAAATATTGTAATGGAATGTTCACCGTCTCCCATGAAACACTGTCTGCTAAACGCAGTTCAGTGAAAAATTATGGGTGTCTTTTAGTGTGAGTAGTTTTCCTGACATGGTCTCGAACATACTTTTCATGATAAATGAGCTAGAATACGCAATATTAGTGTTATTTAAAAGGTGCAAAATAGTTTTGGAAACCACTAATGAATGAAGGTGTCGCCGAGAAATGGTGTTTTCCCTTTTCAACAGACTGAGGTCCGGTTTGCCACAGGTTTTGGCACGAGGGCCGAGGGGTCCCCGAGGAAGGGAGGAAGCTGGAGACCCACCCGCGGGGTGAAGGAGGAAGGGGCTGCCGTCAGCACCCCCGCCCCCAGCGGCGGCTCCTGCGATTGAAAGCAGCTCACAGCCGCCGAAACCGCGAGGAAAACAGACGGGGGCGCCAAACGACAGCAATAAAGGCATCCGCGACTTCCGCTTAAGTCGCGCCTCCGCCCGATCCCACCCCCTGCCAGGGCCTTGCCCCCCCCCCCCCCCCCCGCTGCCCACGGACCGGAGCCTGGACCGAAGTGTCCTATTCAGTCCCCAAAGCTAAGTGGGACTAGGGGGTACCCTTACCAAGTTCCTGGGACAGCAACCCCCCTCCGCTGGGCGCGACCTTCCAGGGATGGTGGAACTGGGCACTTGGACTGTGGAAGGAGAGGGAAGGAGAGGTGGGATCATCCGCAAGGCTGAGCTCTGACCACGTTAATGGCCGGAAAGCCGGCGCGAGAAGGGCTCATAGTGCTCGGAGTCGGGTGGCCTCTGGGGCAGAGGCGGAGGTGGACCCGGGTGATGTCCTCCTCTGAGCTCCCGACGCCCATTATGCGTCCCACATCTCACCTCTCCAGTCACCAGGTGCCTATCCAGCTTTCTATTTCTCACCTTGGGGGAGAATTCCGTTTTATTACCTTAAAGAGGCGGAATAGATTTTCGAAGCAGAACTCGCGTTGTTGAAATAAGTGGGTGCCAAGGGGAACAGGAGGGAAACTTTTGGCATTGACTCTGTGTATAAATGTATATAAATATACTTCACACCTCGCCTCCCCTTACATTCCTGACGCGCCCCCAACGGGTCCAAAGTTAAAAGGAAAGCGCCAACAGAGAGATGGGCAAATAGATCTCGGGTTTGCCCCTAACACACCCCCAATGTGCTGGGTGTGGCGGCAGGGAGGAAAGGGGGGGGCCCTGGGTTGGGGTCTGGGTTGGCGGTGCAAGACCCGAAACCAGCGCCCAGATTGCCAGGGTCTCTCGGCAGCTTCGGAAGCTCGCAGGCCGACCTCTGGGTCCCGACTCTATCCGCCCTTGTTCCTGCCGGTGGCCGTGGATCTCTCCCCTTGGGCAGCTGGTGGGTGGACCCGCACAGCTCGTTGGGGGTCAGAGCATCGTGGGGCGCAAGCGAGGGAGGAGACGTGCAACGGCCTTGAGTGAAGATTGATCTTCGTTAAAATGGTTGCCACCAGCGTCATTATGACCATCAAAGTTATCGCCAAGAGGCTCAGCCGCCAAGCTCAGGTCGGGAGGAGCAGCAGCAAGGCTAGTCCGCGATTTTTCGCGCCCAGACTCAGCGCAGGGAAGATCTGGGGCCACAGGTAAGAGGCTGGGGTGGGGGAGAGGAGGAAGGGAGAAGGAAGAAGAGCAGAGCGGGGAAGAGAGGGCTGGGGGATGGTAGGGGAAGGAAACTAAGTCTCTTCTTTCCCATCCTTGACCTCGAAACCCGGCAACTTTGCCACAAATTATTCGATTTGAGGGGGGGGGAGCTGGCAACGTAAAAGTGGATTTGGGGCGGCCCATATGGCGCTGTAAATTGCGACTGTGTTTAAAGTTAGCTGTTGAATTCTGCTATGAAATCGTCCAGCCGAGTTCACTTCCCTCAGGGAAAATGCGTAGGCGAGAAGCCTATCCATCAGCAGGATTATAAAAGTAAAAAACCTAGGACTTCAAGTTCAGAACTCACTCTGCAAACGGTATTAAAAAATCAGAGAGGACCTAATGATTTCCGTTTGGAGGCGCGGGCCCAACGCACCTCCCCAGCCACGTAGCACTAAAGTGCTTTCAAAACTCTGAGATTTTCTCTCTCTCTCTCTGTCTCTCCTTTTTCTCTCTCTCTCTCTGTCTCTCCCTCCTGGGTGGGAGGAGAGTAGCCAGGCTGAGGCGAAGAAGTGGGGAGACAGAGAACGCGGCGTCCTATTTGTTAAATAAAATACATATTTGGTTCTGAAATTCGAAAGATAAGTAATCCAGACAGGAGTGCAAGGTCTTCTCCTTAGCAACTCTTCCTACATCCTCCCCCTGTCCCCCCCCTTACCCTCCTCCCGCTTGTAAATGTTAAAAACAAACAAACAAACAAAACTTCCCGATGATCTACTCTGGAAAATCAAAGCATTATCTATTATTTAACACGTATCTGTGTCCGAGGAAAAATGAGGAAGGCGCTGCATGATTAGGACCTAAGGGGCAACCCAGCAAACTGAGAGCGTAATGATGCCCCTAAATGAAGGGGGAAATGTGCCGCTGCGCGCTCTATTAATCAGACTGTCAATTTCACCCCCGAGGCCAAACCCCCGGGCGAGCAGAACCGGCTCTGAGCGGGCAAAGGACCGGGAGCCTTCCTCCTCACTTCTTGTCTCTTCTCGCCTCCTACCTGGATCTATCTGTCTGCTCTGAAGCCGCCTTCATTACCCACTGACAGGAGCGTGTATTTATTTGCTCATAAACCTGTTACAATAAATGATTATTCGAACGGCGTCATTCGTACCTTAATGACGAGGGAGCGCTACTTTTTGATGAATGACATCTCGGGCTCGGAAGGATGTATGGGTCATTTTGACCAGTCATTCCCTCGCTGTGGCATCCCACAATTTTTCCGCCTCCCTCCAAAAGAGATAATAATATTTAGAGGCGCTCGCTGGGGCTGAATGAGAATTAGCCCTAGGCGCAGCCCATCATTAGGACGGGACAGCCGGGCCACTGTGACATTTTTTAGAAAGCTGAGATGATGGAAAGAATAAGAAAAGAGATGATTCTTATGGAGAGAGGGCTGCACAGCCCCACAGCCGGCAAGAGGTTCTCCAATTTGTCCGACTCGGCTGGCAATGCTGTGCTCGAGGCCCTGGAAAATTCGCAGCACCCGGCTCGCCTCAGCCCGCGCCTGCCGTCTGCCCCCCTGCACAGCGCTCTGGGAGACCTCCCTGCCAAGGGCAAATTCGAAATAGATACTTTGTTCAACCTGCAGCACCCGGGCAGCGAAAGCACCGTCTCCTCCGAAATCGCGTCTGCAGCGGAGGGCCGAAAAAAGCCGGGTCATTATTCAGAGGCGGCAGCCGAGGCGGACATGAGCAGCGACGTGGAGGTGGGCTGCTCGGCGCTGCGCTCGCCCGGCGGCCTCGGCGCCGCACCGCTCAAGGAAAACAATGGCAAAGGTAATCGCGCCGCCCGCGACGCGCTCTCCAGTCCCATCCTCTCTGTTCCTCCGCTGCCCCGCCGGCCGTTCTTGGTGCCTTTGCCCCTCTCCGACCCTCTGCAGCGAGCTGCACAGAGCTGGTTCAGGCGGGGGCGGGACGCAGGCGTGGAATCGTGCCCTCCGGCTCTGCTCCTTGAGCCTCCCAGAGAGCCGCAGGCCTGGGGCCTGCCCTCGCTCCTGAGTCCGAGAAAATGTTTCTGCGTGCGGGTCTAAACGCCCGTGCGAGCCGACCTACCCCTTGCCATCCACTGAGTCGCGCTGGGGGAAGGCTTCCCAGGGCAGCTGCTCCGAACTCCGCGGCCTCTGAGCCCCAAGGCCGAGTGGAGGGGGCATTCTAAGTCGAAGGGAGCCTCGCTGGGAGCCTCGCTGGGCGCCTCTGGGAGACCCTCTTGGGTCAGCGGCAGAGAGTTGAAAAGTAGAGTCCACCCCCAAATGGTTCCTGTTTGAGCTACTGCTGTCTTTCCAATCTTAAAATATTTTAAACCAAATCCCAAAAACTGTCAAAGAAAGGTTAGAGGCCGTACAGAAGGCTGACCTCCGGTCTCCAGATCATGGCAAATCCAGAGCTTCTCAAACTGAGTCTAGATGTAGGCATTTTCCCTTGGCCAATTTTCCTCCTGAGTTGAAAATTTCCTTTTATTAAAACAAAACACCCCCCCCAATTGAGTTCCTATTATTTGGTTATGAAGAGCTCCCAAACTTTATTGATTCCATTAACGGCAGCAATTTGTAAGCATGACAGATCCCATCAATTCAGGCAGCGCCTCGTCTTCCTCTCGCGGCTTCCCCCATCCTCGTGCAGCTCCAGCGCGGAGATCTTGGTCCTACAGTGACTCATGCGTTGTTGGCCGTTTGTTTGCCAGGGTTCGCGGAGAGTGGCTCAGCCGCGGGCACCACGACGTCGGCGTCGGGCTCTGGCCTCGGCAGCCTGCATGGAGGCGGCGGCGGCGGCGGCGGCGGCGGCGGCGGCGGCGGCGGCGGCGGCGCGGGCGCAGCGCTGGTCGGCTCCGGCTCTGGCGCGGATCAGGTGCGGCGCTACCGCACGGCGTTCACCCGCGAACAGATCGCGCGCCTGGAGAAGGAGTTCTACCGGGAGAACTATGTGTCGCGGCCCCGCCGATGCGAGCTGGCCGCTGCGCTCAACCTTCCCGAAACCACCATCAAGGTATTGATTCCAGCATGCGCCTGTTCTAGCCTCCTCCAGGGTGTCTGGGTTGATTTTTGTTTCTCCTTTCTGGGTGGCTAGATTTAGCTGAGGCCCTGAAAACCCGCGGGGAGAGTCACCAAAGTCACTATTTCTCAGCTGCCGTATCCGAAGGGTTGGCCGGCCTGGCTGACCTGGGAAGCCCCCGAATGGCGCAGCCCATGCCTCAAACGCTCTCCTCAGCTCAGCGCCTGCCCAGGTGCCCCTAGCCCATGTCCTTGGCCTCACTTTCCTCTCGGCGGCAAAGCCGTCTGGTCTTTGTTCCTCTGGCACGAACCAAGGCTGAAACTTTCCATTTGCTCTTGATCTTGGAGATTTATTTTCCACATAAATCGTTACAATAAGGAGAAAGGATACTGTATTTTAAAAAATCGATTAGGTTGAGAAAGTTTTGTAAACATTTTTTCTCCTGGGCAAAGGGAAAAAAGCAACCTCCTGGGGGGAGCAACGAAATTGTCCTTATTTACATATCTTTAGGTGATTAATTTTATTATGCGTCCAGGAGAGATAGCCGGGAGGCTGGGCGATCCTCAAGGAGGATCTGGCACTCTAGAAAAAGAAAAGAGGAAACTCCACGGGATAGGGGAGGAGTGTGAAAGTCTCCCTTCGGTTTGGTCAGGCTTTCTTTAATTTAGAGTTGTGACGAATGATGTCTTCATTAGATACCGTGTGGGGAGGGGTAGAAAAGTCCCTTTCCCACTTTAAGAGGATGTTGCTCCCGCCACTCATTTAAAGCAAAAGATTCCAACAAAACCATCCCTTCAATATCAGAACCGGACCCGTGCCAATCGGGACAATTCCTTGCAGCTCAGAGGACTCAAGACCTCGCGCGGCGACTTTTTAGAAAAGCTGCCGCGGCAGCTTCTCGTCAAAGGAGGCCTAGAATCCCTGTGCAAATCCTGGTATTGAGAGACGGGTGCTTGGCGAGGCCGGGCACCGGTGGGTGGCGGGAAAGGGAGGAAAGTTTGGGTTGGGACGAGAAACGCAGCCCAAAGCTACAGAGCAGAAGCCCGAGGAGCCGCAGCAATGGGACACAGGGAAGAAGACTCTGTTCTCTTAGGAGGGTGTGCCTACGGCGCTCCACACTGCCGCCCACACTGTCCCAGCTGGAAGAGGAGAGGGGACTCGGGGCTGGGCCCGGTCGGAGGGGCGTAGGCCAGGCTATTCGGAGGTCCGGGAGGGGCAGAGAGGCGCGGGGCTGGGGCTGGGGCCTCGGGGCGCTCCCTAACTCGGGCTGCGGCGCGGCTCTCCCCGCAGGTGTGGTTCCAGAACCGGCGCATGAAGGACAAGCGGCAGCGCCTGGCCATGTCGTGGCCGCACCCGGCCGACCCCAGCTTCTACACCTACATGATGACGCACGCGGCCGCCACCGGAAGCCTGCCCTACCCCTTCCACTCGCACGTGCCGCTGCACTACTACCCGCACGTGGGTGTCACGGCTGCGGCCGCGGCCGCTGCGGCCTCCGGCGCAGCGGCCGCGGCCTCATCGCCCTTCGCCACTTCCATCCGCCCGCTGGACACTTTCCGCGCGCTCTCGCATCCCTACTCGCGGCCGGAGCTGCTGTGCAGCTTCCGCCACCCGGGCCTCTACCAGACGCCCGCGGCCGCCGCGGGGCTCAACAGCGCGGCCTCGGCCGCAGCGGCAGCAGCAGCTGCGGCGGCCGCGGCCTCCTCGGCCGCGGCGGCCGGGGCGCCCCCCAGCGGCGGCTCCGCACCCTGCTCGTGCCTCAGTTGCCACAGCAGCCAGTCGGCCGCGGCGGCCGCAGCCGCTGCCGCCGCCGCCCTGGGCTCCCGGGGTGGCGGCGGCGGAGGCGGCGGGGGTGGCAGCGGCGGCGGCGGCTCTGGGGCCGCCGGGGGCTCGGACTTCGGCTGCAGCGCCGCAGCGCCACGCCCCGAGAGCGGCTTCCTGCCCTACTCAGCCGCTGTGCTTAGCAAGACCGCCGTGAGCCCGCCGGACCAGAGGGACGAGGCGCCGCTCACCAGATAACTACGTCGCCGCCGCCAGGGGGCCGCGCCCGCCGCTCGGAGTGTGCCCGGGAGTCCCCTGAGCGCCCCCCGTGCCCCCTGTGCGCCCACGTGCCCTCTACGCTCTGCCCGCTGCTGAGGCTGTCGCCAGGGGGCGCCCCAGCGCGGGAGGCCTAAGGGAACATGTCCCGAATTGGGGGGAAGAGCCGGCACGAAAGCTCGGCGTGCTTCCCCTCAATTTATTTCTATTTTTGTATCTGCTACCCAGCCACCTCCCCTCCTCTAAGTATGTTTCCCGCCGCCCAGACCCCGCATTTTTGCCTCTGTCTCGAGCTCTTGGTCTCCCCAAGACAATCTCCTCGCCCCTAAACTAGTCCTCTGGAGTCTCGGGTCCTGGCTTAAGCCGTCAGGCCTGGTTACTCGGCTGAGCCACGTGGCCAGAAGCAAGGAGAACCACAACAAAGAGAAGGGAATGGTGTGCGCTAGTGCTTTGTGCGGGAGAGAAATCCACCCCCGATGTTCCTGCTGCTTCTCTGTTTCTTCCATCCATTCTTTTCTTTAAACGAGGGTGAGAGGAGGTAGCAGTTTTTCTCTCATCCTGAGCTTGTTAGGGGCCCTATCCGAGGAGAGCGGAAGAATGGAGGTCTGAGAAGAAGGCCTGGAGGGCGGATGGAGAGCGCGGGCGGCTGCGGGTGTGCGTGTGTGATTGTTTACTGCGTGCGCGGGACAAGGATGGTGGGGCTGCGGCCGCCGTCCCCGGAAAGGACAAAGCCCCAAAGCCGAGATGGGAAGGGGCGGCGGTCTTGCCGCCTGTCTCTCGGCCCACAGCCCTTCTCTCTTCTGATCAGCGGTTTGGGATGGAGGCGTCTTGCATATTTTATGCAAAAAGTAATGGCTAATGAGATTGCCACAGCCAGGCCAGGAAAGGAAAGGGAAACGAAAAGATGGGGAGGGCAAGACTGACAGATCGCTGTAGTATTTGAAGAAGCGTTTTCAGCTCAGTTTTCCAAGGATTGGGTTCCACTCCATCTGGGAAATACTTGAATTTCTAGATCTATATTATCCTGAAGCATTTCCTTAGACACTTTTCTAAGTTCGAACTCTTCCCCTCACCCCCTTCCCTCCTCGCTTTCCTTTTCCTCGGATAAAATGGTTCTTGGCTTATTTCTCACGCATGTCTATTGCGCCTTCGCCTCTGCAAAGCCACCGCTGGGTTGTTGAGACCCGCTCTGCCAACCCCAGCTACTGGAGGGGTTTCCTTGAACTTGAAGAAAGGCACATCAAAACCCACCAGTGTTAACTGCCACGTCAATTTTGATGCTAATAATGTGCAGATTATGACGAAAATTGCCAATCATGCTCTCTGATGGACCTCCTTTGAATGTGGAATTGGAGAAAAGTTCCCCGCACGGAGACCTGCTGTCAAGTACTAACAACCCGCTAAGGGAAGTCATTAGGAGAGACGGATAAGAGACTCGGTACATAAAACATTGTTCTTGGTGCATAGAATGTATGTTATTTAATGTTATCTCTGTTACCTGAAGTGATTTCGCAGAAGAAAGCCACGTTCTTATCATCTCAATTGCCAATTTTCATTTTGGTAACTTGGACGCCCTGGGTAGACTTTTCTCTAAGTTGATATTCCACCAGTGTGAGCAGCCTCATTAAATCAAGCCCAGATATTTCCATAATGCTCCCTGCAGAGCCACTTCGCTCCTCACATAATGAGCTTTTCTGAAGAGCCCTAAAATAACTTGCTAGTGCATGTTTAGACCCAGCGAAGTGGGTATGTGTGTGTATTTAAATGTGGGTGCTACCTACATATTCGTGTATGTGTGTGTATATATATGTATATATACATACATATATAGATATCTGGTCTCTTAAACATATACATATGTAAGAGATGCACCCACATCCATATATACCCATTGGCACTCTTTTCTGTGATTTATTTCAAATTCATGTTCTGACATATTTGTGTTAAAGACACTGGATATAAAAAATTTATTTCCTAAAAATAGGCTTTCAGGAAACTTTTGAATGAATTCACTTTACAGGGGAAATTATTATTTTCATCAAATGGAAAATATTTCAAGGGGAAACAGTATTTTCCCTGGGATCTATTAAAATATTCCCATAAAATATTAGAGAACTTTCCAATGAAATAGCAATGATCTAAACCTCAACTTCTGTATTCTTTTTTCCTTTAAAGCGATGAGACTACTTACATTAAAAATTGATTATACCAGCTCTTACTGCGTTTACATTAAAATATTAATATATAATTTAAGGCTAAATAAAATAAACCAAAATATGGTACCCTTTTATCAGCTTTACCTTTGTAGATTGTTAATGTCTTTTCTTATGATCAGCTATCAGATGTATATAAGTACTTTAGGCAATAATGTTTACACTTCCCTCCAAGATATATATTATTGATGAGAACGCTGGTTGGTAAAATTAACATAAATTCATCTTATGTTAGGTCCATTGGATCTGGTTATTATATTAAAACAAAACTGTAAATAAAGTCTTAGTGCTTTAAATATTGCTGGCTGTATGAACTCACTGTAAGATATTTTACAAATGTGCAATAATTATAAAGCTTTGTATATTATGTTATTTATTGTGTTTGGTCATGTAAAATAAATGTTATTTAAA